>NC_072408.2:117650000-118850000 GCF_028858775.2 Pan troglodytes | reverse complement strand
AAAATATTTAACACTGTTTAGGGACACAAAGGAGGGAGGAGAAGACAACAGAACAAGTCATCTTTAAATGCCAAAAAGCCTGAGCTCTGGGGGCCTAAAAGCAGGAAAGACTTAAAATACAAATGAGATCACATCCCTCTGGCCCAACTGGCCTTATTTCACTTCAGCACATGAAACTTATTCCCACTCAAGAGCTTTTTCATTTGCTCTCTGCTGGCTGGAATGTCCTTTCCCCAGTTCTTTTCATGGTTATTTCTTTATCATTCAAGGCTCAGTTCAAATGTCCCCTGCTACTGGGGACTCCTCCAATCAGACCATCTAATATGGCTTCATTTTCATCATACCCTGCTATCATTACCCTGCTGTATTTTCTTCAGTGCATTACTCACTCTCTGAAATCCTTATTTGCTTGTTTTCCATCCTTTCCACTAGAATACATTTATGAGAATAAGGACCTTGTCTGACCTGTTTTCTGCTGTATCCCTAGTGCCCAACAGTGCCTGGAATGTGGCAGATGTTCTGAAAATATCTGATGAATGAACAATACTCTGACAGGCTTTGTAGCAGATGCTACATGTTGGGGAAGGGGAGAATGTTTAAAAAGCAAAACGGGATACCTACTTTCAAGGGCCTGCACTTGTATTATGGAATAATATTAATAATTATACAGTGGTCTAACATTAAAATAGAATTCAGAGATCTCCACCTTCTACTTTCACCATTCTTAGTTTCAAGGGTAAGGCAGAATGGTTTTGAATGGCAAACATTTGCATAAAGAATTTTCTCTTGTTATCTTAGTCTGTTATTTATTTTTTTTTTTTTAGGCAGAGTCTCCCTCTGTTGCCCGGGCTGGAGTGCAGTGGTGCCATCTCAGCTCTCTGCAGCTCCGCCTCCCGTGTTCACGCCATTCTCCTGCCTCAGCCTCCCAAGTAGCTGGGACTACAGGTGCCCGCCACCATGTCCGGCTAATTTTTTTGTATTTTTAGTAGAGACAGGGTTTCACCGTGTTAGCCAGGATGACCTCGATCTCCTGAACTTGTGATCCACCCGCCTCGGCCTCCCGAAGTGGTCTGTTATCTCTTAATGATAGCTTTAGAAGTCTATTTTCCTCATCTACTTCCTACCAGCCCTTGGTGTCCAATGGGCTAGTGGGAATCAGCTCTACCATTACCTATAATCAGGCAACTCACTTCTTTAAAGTATAGATAAGTTCATTATTCATTCATTCGTTCATTGAGTAAAAAGTTACTAAAGGCCTATCATGTGCCAGGCACCATACTAAGTGAACACAGCAGGGAACAAAATGGCATCTCTTAGCTCATGAAGCTAACATTCTAGTGATGGTGAAGGGAAAGAAACAACAACAAAAAAGATACTGGAAATCACTGAAAGGCAAAGCATGGAACAAGGCTGCCAGACAGAACACCAGTACATTTCCTTTTGGTTCAGTGGTGATGGAAGAGAAGATTTGAAGAGACTGGAGAAAACGTTTGTTCATTCACACAACAAAATAGTTATTGTGCACCTTCTATGAGACAGGTAATCTGTTATGCAGCGCAGACGATCAGGAACAAAATAGACAAGGAGCTTCTTCATGAGCACATAATATTCCAGTGAGAGAGAAAGATGGCAAAATAGATTTTTAAAAAATCAGTGATGAGTGCTGTATGGAGAAATAAAACAGATTAATGTGACTGGCACTTTAGACTGGGGGGAAGATAAATCAAGGAAGAACTTTAAGGAGGAAACACTTAACCTAAGCCCGAATGATGAGAAGTAACTAACTAGCCTTTCAAAGTTTGGGCAGAGAATATTCCAGTCACAAGGAACAACTAGTGCAACATATCCTAAGGCAGTAAAGAGCAAGGAATATTCAAAAGACAGGAGGAGAATGGTTGGGAGATGAGAGGGAAGCCAGGAGTCAGGTCATATAGAACTTAGGCTACTGTGTGGAGTCTCAAGAGTGGAAGCAGGGAGACCAGAGAAGAGGCTATTGTAATGTTGACCTAGACTAGGGTGGTAATAGTAGAAAACACTGTTAGCTTTATGGCGCAAAGTTTCCCTTTGGGTCACACTTGTTCTGTGATATTATCTGATTCCCATGGAGCAGGGTGGGGTAGGGGTGTCATTTTGCCAGTAAAGGCCCCCAAAGCATAGGGTGCTGTAGGGTGTGTCTGAGCATGCCTGACAACCAATCAGCCACACCTACACCTTTTTTTTTTTTTTTTTTTTTTTTTGAGACAGAGTTTTGCTCTTGTTGCCCAGGCTGGAGTGTCATGGCATGATGACGGCTTACTGCAACCTCCACCTCCCAGGTTCAAGCAATTCTCCTGCCTCAGCCTCCCGAGTAGCTGGGATTACAGGCACCCGCCACCACGCCCAGCTAATTTTTGTATTTTTAGTAGAGACAGGGTTTCACCATGTTGGCCAGGCTGGTCTCCAACTCCTGACCTCAGGTGATCTACCCGCCTCAGCCTCCCAAAGTGCCGGGATTACAAGCATGAGCCACCGCACCCAGCCCACACTTTTTTTTTTTTTTTTTTTTTTTGAGACGGAGTATTTGCTCTGTCACCCAGGCTGGAGTGCAGTGGCGTGATCTTGGCTCACCGCAACCTCCGCCTCCTGGGTTCAAGCAATTCTCCTGTCTAAGCCTCCTGAGGAGCAGGGACTACAGGTGTCCGCCACCACGCCCAGCTAATTTTTGTATTTTTAGTAGGGACGGGGTTTCACCTTGTTGGTCAGGCTGGTCTTAAACTCCTGACCTCAGGTGATCTACCCGCCTCGGCCTCCCAAAGTGCTGGGATTACAGGCGTGAGCCACTAAGCCCGGCCTACACTTTAAAATTCTTGAAACTTTGCCTTGAATGAGCTGCAAGTGCCAAATCCACGACAGGGAACGCTTGAAAATAGGAGACTTCAACCACTGGAGACAACTACTTCTTGGTTTCACTTCCCCACAATGAGTACAAAACCTGAAAATGAAATGACTGGCTCTCTCGCAACACTAAGCTTGCCCATTTCCTAGAGGAAGTTAAAAGCTGCTCGTGGGTGAAGACAGGTGCAAGAGGAGGGGACTGGGACTGCGGTGTTGCATTCAGCCACCATTTCCAACCGTCCATTTACCCAGGCCAGGATCCCTAATTCTGCAAAAATGGAAGGGGGGAAAGGCGGAGGTAGTGGCAAATTCTTCCATGCCTTGACCCAATTTTACTGATTTTGTTGCCAACCCCAAGATGTTTCCTACAACAGCTATCCCCAACCTTTTTGGCACCAAGGACTGGTTTCATGGAAGACAACTTTTCCACGGGGGTGGGGAGTGGGGGGGGGCTGGGTGGTTTCGACATGAACCTGTTTCGCCTCAGATCATCAGGCATTAGATTCTGATAAGAAGCACACAACCTGGATCCCTCACATGCGTAGTTCACAATAAAGGTCGTGCTCCTATGAGAATGTAATGCCGCAGCTGATGTAACAGGAGGTGGAGCTCAGGCTGTAGTGCTCGCTCGCCTGCCGCTCACCTCCTGCTGTGCGGCCCGGTTTCTAACAGGCCACCGACGGGCCTGGTGGTTGGGGACCCCTGCTTTACAGGGTGGCTGAACTGAAGCTTATTCTTCACGCTTGCACTATTCAAGATGTATGATATCTGATCATTGTTTGCACACTGCAAAGCAGGCTGCAATCCAACCCTGGGAAGAGGGGCGCGGACACGCAGGCTAACGCGCCTGCATTTCCCCCCGCCAACCCCTCCCAGCTTCCACAGCCGGGAGCCCGGTGGCGTCGACCTCGCACCGCCCTCCGGTTCTCCCACTTGGGACTCGAGGGTTGGATCTCGCCAGGCACCGCCCTCTCCCCACAGGTGAAGGGAAGGGGCACCCAGTTCCCTCGGCTGCATCTTTGCAAGGGAGGATGCAAGTATAAATGCTGCAAAAGCAAGGGTGCGCCGGGGCCCTGAAGCGTGCATGCCCGGTGGTCATAACATTCCTCCGCTCAGAGTCCACTAGGCCTGTAGGACGCCGGGAAGCTCTGGGACCGTTGCTACAGACCACCTCCCGTCAGCTCCCGGAATCCAGCGTCTCCCCACGGGCGCGCGCTCTTCCGGGCGCCCCGGCGGCACCTGCGCGCGACGTCCCCCGCCCCGGTTACCTTGTAGAAAGTGACCGTATCCAGGGGAAGGGCGCCCTTGGTGTGCAGGCCGCTGCCGCCATGCGGAGCGGAGAGGAGCAGGAAGCCCAGGAGAAGGGGAAGCAGCGGGGAGAGAGACGCGGCGCGGGGCACAGCTGCAGCCATATCGCCGGGTTCCGGCAGAGGGAGGTAGGTAAGCGGTAGTGGAGAACGCCCCGAGTCAGCGGTCACGTGACTGGGGGGGGGCGGACTCACGCGCGCTCACGTGGACACCCCAGGAGGCTCCCATCTGTCTAGGGTGAGAGGGTGGGGCCACGTGAGGGGCGGGGCGAGGGCGGGGAAGCTGCTGCGCACGCGTACTCGGCGAAGCTCGCGTAGGGCCTGGGTAAAAGGGCGGGGCCACGTTGCGGGCGGGAAAATGGGCTCCTGCGCGCGCGCACTCGCCGAGTCTCCCGGCGGGTCCGCCCAGTTCCGTTCCTGCTCCGCTTGAGGAGAAGCGCCAAGTGCGCATGGGGACGCTATAGCAATTCGTTTGCTGTCCTTCCTCTCCTTCGAAGATGACAAGGCCTACCATCGTTTCTTCCTGCCTTTGGGCCGTCAGGCAGTTGGTTGGGACCCGCTCCAACCCTCGGTCAGTCTGTTAGTCAAGTTCAGCCGTTATTCTCAGTCAGGCTCCGTCACCGCCCTGACCCAGGCGGGCAGTGGCTCCGCGGCTTCCCTGAGCTTCTTGGCCAGGCTTGGCGGTCAGTGTGGCAGGCAGGGCCCTCTTAGGCCTGATCTGAGGTGAGCGCCTCCCCTGGGAGACGCCAGGCTCCTGGGATCCGCCCAGCCAAGGCCCACCCTCCAGGAACCCCAGACGCAATTCTAATCATTCTGTTCCGCAGGTAGTCACTCGGTCCCTGGCTTGTGCCAGACTCTGGCTTCGCCTGCGGGGCTACGGAATAAGCAGAAACAAGACCGTTCTGTGCTGAAGGCACGCACTTTGTTGGGGCAGGAGGCGGCATAGGAATAATGATCTAAACAGTGCAGTGTAATTGCTGTAAAATATTATTCCGGCTGGGCGCGTTGACTCACGTCTGTAATCCCAGCACTTTGGGAGGCCGAGGCAGGTGGATTACCTGAGGTCAGGAGTTCGAGACCAGCCTGGCCAACATGGTGAAACCCCGTCTCTACTAAAAATACAAAAATCAGGCGAGTGTGGTGGCGCGTGCCTGTAATCCCAGCTACTCAAGAGGCTGAGGCAGGAGAATTGCATGAACCCAGGAGGCGGAAGTTGGGGTGAGCCGAGATTTCGCCATTGCACTTCAGCCTAGGTGACAGAGCGAGACTCAGTCTCAAAAAAGAAAAAAAAAAGACCGTATTTTCTTATTGTAAAGAGACAGAGATTCAGCCATCCCTGCTCAGGAGCATCAGAGGAAGTTGTAGACAGGAGGTGACTTTTGAGCGGGACCTTGAAATAAGAGGGGGCGTGCATGAGGCAAAGAGAAACAGGGCATTTCTAACAATGGGAAAATTATGCACAGGCATGTTGGGGAACTGGTTGAGATGAATCTGTGTAAAGGCGAACTGGCGCAGCAGCTGCTGCCGCTCTTTTTTATTTTGATTGATTATTACTGAGCTTCCATGGGGCGGATTCGAAAGGGTCTCACCAAGCTAAAGGGTTTGGAGTCACCAGAAGTTTTAACTAGGAGAGTGAGGTTAGATTTGTGTGTAGAAACAGCACCCAGGTCAGCCTGGGCAACGTAATGAAACCTCGTCTCTACAATAAGTAGAAAAATTAGCCATGTGTGGTAGTGCATGCCTGTGGTCCCAGGTACTTGGGAGGCTGAGGCAGCAGGATCACTTGGACCTGAGGGGTCGAGGCTGCAGTCAGCCCTGATTGCTGCCACTGCACTCCAGTCTGGGCAACAGAGAAGACTGTCTCAAAACAAAAACAACATTACTCAGGAATGAAGGAAATGGATTGGAATTGAGAAGACGGGACTAAAGCCAATTAATGGGGTATGGCAATAGTCTAGTTGGAAGAGGTTAAGGTCATGCAGTAGGACATAATAGGGCTGAAGAAGTATGGATGGAATTGACAAACTTTTAAAGGGTAGAATTCACAAGATTTGATGAACAAATGCATGTAAGAGAACATATACAATGCATTGTAAGGGACTTAACTGCTATAATTAACCATTGTATGTATCCAAAATGTATGTGTATAAATAGTCAACAGTGATAACAGGATCCAATCATGGACAACCAGTTTGATTGGATATAAATTTTGAAAGAAAGTGTGTGTGTGTTTGTGTGTGTGAATGTGTCTGGGGAAGTTAAGAAAAATTTTGAGTTTGCCCTATTGATGGCAGCCAGCTGCAGCAGGGAGGCGTGACTGGGGCTGCACACTCCATGGAGCCTGTGGGAGCCCCGCCCCTTCTGAGTTGAGGCAGGAGCCCCTGGTGCCATTGTGGCTGCCCTCCCAGGTGCAGGACCTGGGCATCTCTGCAACCTGCACCCTTGGGGGACCAGCAAGACACCCTACTGCAATCCCTGCAGGCTCAGGAGTGTCTGCTCCCACCGCCTGGACTCTCTCTACTCCCGGGGCCTGCTCCAATCTCAGAGCGGGCTTGGGGCCAAGCATGGCAATGGGAGGCAGATTGATTCCAGGGTAGAAGTGGGTGAGTCCCCAGTAAGACCCCACCTTCAGGTCAGGGAGGGCCTGAAGACAGGGGTCCAGGCTGCCAGTCCTGCAGACTGGAGTAGGGACTCGTGGTGCATCTTCTGGCCTGCCCATGGACCAATCGGCATGTACTTCCTCCCCTCGGAGGTCCATAAAAACCCTGAGCTCAGCCAGAGTAGGGCAGAGGACTGCCAGAGGACCAAGAGGGCAGAGACCTATGGGTCAACAAGCCTAAGAGAGGAGCTACCCTCTCTGCTGATAGTTGGAGATGATGGAACAGCCAGTTGCAGAAAGGACCTACCCTCCCTGCTGACAGCTGCAGAGACAACCTGCGGGCAGAGAAGAGCCACCCTCTCCAGGGCCTCCTCTCTTCTGAGAGCTGCAGACATCAGGACGATCAGTTGCAGAGAGGAGCCATCCTCTCCAGGGCCTCCTCTCTACTGAGAACTGAATACCTGATGGACGACCTGCCTACAGAGAGGAACTACCCACTGGAGGTCTCCTCTGAGCTGTTGTAACACTCAATAAAGCTCATCTTTGTCTTGTTCACCCTTCATTGTCCACGTACCTCATTCTTTTCCTGGATGCAGGACAAGAACTTGGGCAAAGGCACTGTGGCCACAGAGGTTTCCGGCCAGAAAATGGACACCCCAAAGACCTCGTAACACTATGAGCTACAAGACAAGTGATAGAAATTAGAAGAAGGGAAAACTATGAACTGAGGTGGTGAAACAAGGCTTTATGTAATTGGTGGAAATAGAGTTAAGCCTTGGAAGGAGGAACATTTTAGATAGAGAACAAGTGGAAAAGGAGCAGATACGGGAATGAACATGATGCTTTGGGAGAATGACTGGCTTGGTTGGAGGGAGTTCTCCAAACAGGAGATAGTAAAACAGTTTTAAGCCCAGATAGGAGGGAGTCTTGAAGTCAAACTAAGAATTTTCTGTTCTGTAGTCTATATGGAGCTATTAAGAGTTTTAAAATTTCTTTATAAAACATTTAAACTTCTAAAATTATTCACTTCTCAGTATAAATAACTTCGGTTATACCTAGTTAGTAGAATTGATCAGCAGTGACTTTCTAGTCATGGTTAGTTTAGAAGTAGGTTTTTTTTTTTTTTTTTTTTTTGAGACAGAGTCACTTGGTCACTCAGGCTGGAGTTCAGAGGCCTGATCTCAGCTCACTGCAACCTCCACCTCCTGGGTTCAAGTGATTTTCCTACCTCAGCCTCCTGAGTAGCTGGGATTACAGACGTCTGCCACCACACCTGGCTAATTTTTTTTTTTTTTTTTTTTTTTTTTTGTATTTTTAGTAGAGATGGGGTTTCACCATCTTGGCCAGGCTCATCTTGAACTCCTGACCTCAAATGATCCACCTGCCTTGGCCTCCCAAAGTGCTGGGATTACCGGCGTGACCCACTGCACCCAGCCTTTTTTTTTTTTAAGTAAACCCATGCTGATTTAGCAGTTACTTTTTTTTTTCTAATTGTTTGCAAACACATCTTTTGGACAATTCATTCTAGAATCTTATTTGGGATCAATACTAAGATCCTTGACATATGGTTTGGTTTGCAGATTTCACATCTTTTTGCCTTTAATTTAGTTATTACCAGGTTTCTAGCAAGTTTCCCATTTTTACATGAACTCTCAAATTTTTCTCAAATGGTTTATTGGGTTAACTGGCAAGTTTTATCAAAATTCTGGAGTGTAATTTGTTCAGGCCAGGAGTGGTGGATTTATTTAGAGTAGTCAGGTGCTCTCTTACAATCTTTATCTTCAGTTCCTTCTTACAATGTTTGTTTTATACTTTATATTGTGAGTATTATCCTTTTTAGTCAGACAGAAACGTCCATTAATCATTACACCATGAATTCTAGCACTGGGCATTTCCTTCCTTGCTTTTGTTCCAAACTTCATTTTATTGGCAGTAATTTTACTAAGATACAATTCAAAAGCACTTCATAATTGGTAACTGTTATTACTAGAAATCTTTTTTTTTTTTTTTTTTTGAGATGGAGTTTCACTCTTGTTGCCCAGGCTGGAGTGCAATAGTGCGATCTTGGCTCACTGCAACCTCCGCCTCCTGGGTTCAAGCAATTCTCCTGCCTCAGCCTCCTGAATAGCTGGCATTACAGGCACCCACCACCATGCCTGGCTATGTATTTATTTGTATTTAGTAGAGAGAGGATTTCACCATGTTGGTCAGGCTGGTCTCAAATTCCTGACCTCAGGTGATCCACCCACCTTGGCCTCCCAAAGTGCTGGGATTACAGGCATACTCCACTGTGCCTGGCCCTAGAAATCTTTAAATGTTATTTTTAGAAAACTTTTTGGTTAAATAAAAATATTTTACAAAGGCAAGTGTCTTTCTTGACTTTGAGTAACTTGCTCATGATAGCAATTTTATGAATATGTGTTAACTTGAATTGATATGGAATATATAGTAGCCCAATAAGTTAAGAACTGGGATAGGTTTGAACTTGCTAAGGAGGTTTTTTTTTTTTTTTTTTTTTTTTTTTTTTTTGAGGTGGAGTCTTGCTCTGTCATCCAGGCTGGAGTGCGGTGGCATGATCTTGGCTCACTACAACTTCCGCCTCCCGTGTTCAAGCAATTCTCTGTCTCAGCCTCCCGAGTAGCTGGGATTACAGGCGCCCGCCACCATACCCAGCTAATTTTTGTATTTTTAGTAGAGGCGGGGTTTCACCATCTTGGCCAGGCTGGTCTCCAACTCCTGACCTTGTGATCCACACGCCTAGGCCTCCGAAAGTGTTGGGATTACAGGTGTGAGCCACCGCGCCCAGCCCTTTTTTTCTTTTTAACACAGGGTTTCACTCTGTCGCTCAGGCTGGAGCGTGAGTGCAGTGATGCAAACACAGCTCACTGCAGCCTGGACCTCAGCCTCAAGAGATCCTCCTGCCGCAGCCTGCTGAGTAGCTGGGACCACAGGCATGCAAGGAGCTTTTTGCTAAAAAGAGAAAAAGGAAAACTGAAAATAAATATCACCTACTTCATCATTTGAGCTTGGACTAGCCCTTTTAGAAAAGGAAGATGGCAAGATTATGTTTCCAAAGATACTTCAAAGGGACAAAGTGCTGAATATACAGCAAGCAGGGGATTAATTTTGATAGAAAAACTGAAAAGTAAATTCCCAAATGTTGGTAGATGGTATAGATGTTTTAGAAGAGAACGCCAAAGAGAAAAGTTATTCATCATTGATTATCCTAACAAGAGCAGCAGACTAATTTGGCATGGCTGTTCTCTGAGCAACATGAGATTTGTTCTTGACTGAAACAACAGTCCTTTGTCTAAAAGCATTTTCTTATTACTTGGTGAAACTGTCAGTAGTCTCCTCACCTTTATTAGGTAAGATGTATGAGTAGAGGCCTTAAAATACTTCCTAAGACGTTATGCTGGGGATTTCTGATCTAGAAATTTCCTGGTATTTTTATTTATTTACCTAACAATTTAAGCAAAGTGATTAGAACTTAACCTCTATTTAACAATGTCTGGTCTTCCGCTATAGACTATAATCTTTTTGTTTGGTTGGTTTGGTTTCTGTTTTGTTTTATTTTTATTTATTTATTTATTTTGAGATGGAGTCTCGCTCTGTCATCCAGGCTGGAGTGCAGTGTCATGATCTCGGCTCATTGCAACCTCCGCATCCTGGGTTCAAGTGATTCTCATGCATCAGCCTCCCGAGTAGCTGGGATTACAGGCGCATGCCACCCCGCCTAGCTTATATTTGTATTTTTAGTAGAGAAAGATTTTGCCATGTTGGCCAGGCTGGTCTCAAATTCCTGACCTCAAGTGATCCACCTGACTTGGCCTCCCAAAGTGCTGGGATTACAGGCGTGGGCCAGCACACTGGCCGTGTTTTATTTTGTTTTAGAAATGGTGTTTTGCTATGCTGCCCAGGTTGGAGTGCAATGGCTATTCACAGGAACAGTCATAGCACACTGCAGCCTCAAACTCCTGGCCTCAAGAGACCCTTCTGCCTCCACCTCCCAAGTAGCCAGGACCACAGGTGCATGACATTGCATCTGGCTGTTTTTTGTTTTGTTTTGTTTTGGACTGTAATTTTAACCTGATATGAATAAATTAGTCATGTATTTAAATTACTCTAGCAACGCAAGTGATTTAATTTGTTATCAATAAGGATTTGTAGACTATATGAAATTATGGCTAGATGAAAGATAAATTACATAAATGAATGGTCTTTCTTCTGCTCTCTTTTTTCCTCCAGTCTGTCCAAATTTTATCAGTTCTTCCAAATCCTCTTTGAATGCTACTCTGTGTAGGTATATTCTTGCTGTGCGCAGATCATTTGAATTTTTGGTATTCAGGCCATTTTTCCTACTATATTATAAGCTGTCAGAAGGCTGGGTCTATATCTTATTTCTTTTTATATCTTCCATAACACACTGCTTTGCACAAAGTTGATATTTAAGCATCAGTGTATTAATGAATAATGTAATTTATGACAAACATTAATAACCACCTCAGCTTTTCACTAGTATTACTAAAACTTTATTAACTGAGTGAATATGCAATCTCTCTTTTCCATCACAGGCTTCTGTCTCTAAACAAGGGCAAATTTTAGGGAGACCTCCTTTCTATCCCATTTATTTCTCCACCCACCCCTTTTTTTAGTTCCATTTCTCTATTGCAGCTCTATTTATCTTTTCACTATGACTCATCTTTTTTTCTCAATCCTGCCCCTTCTGTATCTGTCTGCTTTTTATTACTCCTGCCTCTTGCTCCTTTTAATTCCTAATGCCACTTACCACTTTGTTTCCCTGTTACCTGGTCTTTCTGTTTTTGTTCTTTCTGCTTGGCTTTCTCCTCCACTTGTCACTACCTCTCTCCTTGCCCTCAAGGTACAGAGCAGGATTCAGTATAGGAGGAGCCCAGCTGGGGTAGGGGTGGAGCCACCTGTTCACTGCTTCAGGATTCAGAACCTGACTAGGAAGGATCGGCTGCTCAAGGGTAGCTGGGACTGAAGTCCCTATGACCTTTCCACTAGACGCTAGCATTCTGGAGGACAGTTGGGACTTGGTAAGGTCAGAAGCTCTCCCTGTCTTCCTTTGTGTTCTCCCTTTCTTCTTTCCTGTTCTGCATTTTTCACTCACAATCTCTTTTCATACTACTAACTTTTCTTCAGTTTCTCTGTTTTACTAGTCTATCTTTCCTCTTTCTACCTATCAGTGAACTCTAGTATTTGTCTCTTCTGTTACCTATTCTTTCCACACATCTCTGTATTCTCTCTCAACATTTAACTTTTTCTACCCACTCTACATTTTGTTCTTCCTTTTATTAGTTTTCTCTCCCAGGTTTCTTTTTTCTTAAACTCCTGGCCTCAAGTGATCCTCTTACCTCAGCCTCTCAAAGTGTCGGGATTACAGGTATGAGCCTCAGTGCCTGGCTAGTTTCCCTTTTTCATTTAGTCATTTTTCAATCCACAACTCTATTTTTTAAAAAATCATACTATTTCCCAGTGAAATAGAAACAAGAGAGGAAAAAAGGAGCACCTTGTCTTTCCAGGGGCCTGTTCAGCCTTTTAACTCATTCTCAAGCTTATAGTATGTTTTGAGATTAGGCTTTGAAGAAAAATTCATGCTGTACAGATAGTTAATAATGAACTTAGGTTGAATATTCAATGTAAAAGGTTTAATTTTATTCCTTTTTCCTTGTTTTGCTTAGGTTCTTCCTGCAATACAGTGGATACAATTTGTCATGGCTACTCTGAGGTATGTTTATTTAATCTCATATAACTAAACTAGTATAAGCAAAATTCGTCAATTCTGTAGTTTTCCACATTTCCCCCTTGGGGATTTGCTTTTACTCTTTAGTTAAAGAGAAATGATATTCTTTATCATGTTGATATTTTCTTACTAATAAAATGACAACATTAACAACAATAACAACAAAAAATTGATTAAAGGATAACATCTGAACATCAGTGGACAACCTGGTCAGCAGGATCAGTTGCAAAATCAATAGCAAAGTGCTTACTTAAGCAGCACCTATACTAAAAATTGGAATGACATAGAGAAAATTGGCAGGGCTGAGCTCATACCTGTAATCCCAACACTTTGGGAGGCTGAGGTGGGCAGATCGCTTGAGCTCAGGAGTTTGAGACCATCCTGGGCAACATAGTGAAACCCTGTCCCTACAAAAAAGCAAAATAAAACAAAACAAAACAAACAAAAAAACCCCATAAAAATAGCTGGACATGGTGGTATGTGTCTGTAGTTCCAGCTACTCAGGAGGAGCTGTGATTGTGCCACTACATTCCAGCCTGGTTGACAGAGCAAGACCCTATCTCAAAAAAAATTAAAAAAAAAAAAGATTGGCATGGCCTCTGGATAAGGAGAACGTGCAAATTTGTGAAGCATTCTATATTTGTTTAAAAATATTGGCTGGATATGGTGGCCCATGCCTGTAATCCCAGCATTTTGGGAGGCCAAGGCAGGAGGATGGCCTGAGCCCAGGAGTTTGAGACCAGCCTGGGCAACATAGCGAGACCCTGTCTCTACAAAAAATTTTAAAACATTAGCTGGGCATGGTAGCAGATGCCCGTAGTTCCAGCTACTCAGGAGGCTAAGGTGGGAGGATCACTTTAGCCCAGGAGTTGGAGGCTGCAGTGAGCTGTGATTGTACGACTGTACTCTAGCCTGGGTGATGGAAGGAGACCCTGCCTCTAAAAAAAAAAAAATATGTGCAGGGCTGGGCATGGTGGCTCACACCTGTAATCTCAGTGCTTGAGAGGCCAAAGTGGGAAGATCACATGAGGCCAGGAGTTTGAGACTAGCCTGGGCAACATAGCAAGACCCTATCACTACAAAAAATAAAATAATTAGCCAGTTGTGGTGATGCACACCTATAGTCCTAACTACTCAGGAGGCTGAGACAGGAGGATCACCAGGGCCCAGGAGTTCAAGGTTACGTTGAGCTATAATGACACCACTGCACTCCAGCCTGGCTGACATAGCAAGACCCTGTGTCTAAAAATTTTTTTAATGCAGTTTATTTTATATCAATTATGCCAATAAAACTGTAAAAAAAACCCCAAAATTAATAACAAAAACGATGGCACTCCATTGTCCTGCTTTAATGATCAATCATCTTCTAAATCTCTCAGTGTTATAGGTTCAAGTTCACTTATTGCCTATGCTGTATTCCAGAATATACAGAAATCTCCAGAGGTGAGTGATTTCTCTTTGTGTTGGATTTGAACTTTTTATTGACCTAGTCTCTGAAACAAATAACAGATGTTACCTGTAAGTGGTGAAATAATTCTATGAATTACTTTTAAATTTGTCATGATGACATGATGAATTACTTTTAAATTTGTCACGAGATATTTTTGGCATGGTCAATAGGGCTCCCTTTTCTTCTAGGTAGTTATTTTAGCTATAACTTTGAATTCTGAGAGATTAAATATATATATATATATTTTTTGAGACGGAGTCTTGCTCTATCACCCAGGCTGGAGTGCAGTGGTGCGATCTCGGCTCACTGCAAGCTCCACCTCCCGAGTTCACGCCATTCTCCTGCCTCAGCCTCCCGAGTAGCTGGGACTACAGGCACCCGCCACCACGTCCGGCTAATTTTTTGTATTTTTGGTAGAGACAGGGTTTCACCGTGTTAGCCAGGATAGTCTCGATCTCCTGATCTCATGATCCGCCTGCCTTGGCCTCCCAAAGTGCTGGGATTACAGGCGTGAGCCACCGCGCCCAGCCCCGAGATTAACTATTAAATGTGGATTTCTTTGGTATGCATTAATTGCTAAGGCTAAGGAAACAGAATGTTGTCTGAATCCAATATTCACTCTAAGCATAGCAGGAGCTTGCCTAGAGGTGAGTTCTCTGATTTTGATACTTTAGTAAAATTGCTACTGGGACTAGGAGATAGTTTAAAAACTTTGCTATATGAAACATACTTATTTTGCTTCTCTGGCCTTCTAGGCAATTGCAATTTTATGGTGAAAACAGAGTAAAAATACATTTAAACTATTCATACCAAAAAGATCAAATTAAAAACCTTCCTGATTAACAGAGTACTAGGGAGAGTGATGTATTTTCTAGCTTAGTAAACAGATTTTAAGAGAAATATAACAACTATTCTCTAACCAGACCAAATAGCACACAATTAGACAAAGCATAGGTCAGGACATGTATGGGAGAGCTTTTATATGTGGAAAATGCCATTGGGTTTTATTGGGCCCACTTTAATAATAAAAATAACTTCTGTATGTTGAACACTTACTATTTTCTAACTATGCTGAGTGCTTTACATACTTTATCTCATTGGTCCTCATCAATCTATAAGAGGGATAGTATTAGGCCCATTTCACAAAAGAGGAAATTGTGGTTCAAAGTCAGGAAATAATTTGTTCAAGTTACACAGTAAATAGAAGAGCAGGGGTTTTTTTCTTTTTTCTTTTTTTCTTTTTTTTTTTTTTTTGAGATGGAGTCTCACTGTGTCGCCGAGGCTGGAGTGCAGTGGCACGATCTTGGCTCACTACAATGTCTGCCGCCCAGGTTCAAGTGATTCTCCTGCCTCAGCCTCCCAAGTAGCTGGGATTACAGGTGACTGCCACCGCATCCAGCTAATTTTTTTTTTTTTTTTTTTTTTGAGACAGAGTTTCACTCTTGTTGCCCAGGCTGGAGTGTGATGGTGCAATCTCGGCTCACTGCAACCTTTGCCTCCTGGGTTCAAGCAATTCTCCTGCCTCAGCCAGGGTTTCACCATCTTGGCCTGGTTGATCTTGAACTCCTGATCTCCCGATCCACCTGCCTGGACCTCCCAAAGTGCTGGGATTATAGGTGTGAGCCACCATGCCTGGCCAAGAGCAAGGATTTTTTAAAGTCAATACTCTTAACTATAATTGCTCTCCAAACTAAACAAAATTTTTAGTATTTATTCTAGATAGATTTGCTCAGTGCTTTCAGTGTATTTTTCATTTAATCCTTAAAAAACTTTGAGATGGATATTATTAGTCTGATATTGCAGACAAGGAAACTGAATCCTGGTAAGGTTAGGGGACTTTCCTAAGTTCTTACAGCTAGTAAGTGTTGGAGCTGGAATTTGAATGCAGCCTTGTCTTGTTCCAGAGCCTCTCCCCCATACACTTTTAAACCACCAAAATATAATGTCCAATGAAAATGGATTTTGAAGTTTCAGTGGTAGATTGTGACTGTGTAAGTCAAACTGGAAAGTAAAAGTCTTGCTACTGTATTGTCATTGCCTGCCAAAGTAATTTTAAGTCAAACATCTTGTGATTCAGATTTTCCTAATGTTTATTTCCTTTGCTGGAATTTGAGTTCAGATGTGATTAAGTTAATAAAGTATGACTTACACACAGAGAGAGCTAAGCTTTATCTCTGAAAGCAGGGTTTCTCAACCTCAGCTTTATTGAGATTTGGGGCTAGATAATTATTTGTAGTCCTGTACATTAGGACGTTTGGCAGCCTTTACCAGCTGGATACTAGTAGTAAACCCTCTGTTCTTCAGTTGTGACAACCAAAAATTTCTTCAAACAATGCCAAATGGTCCAGGTGTAGTGGCAGGTGCCTATAGTTCTAGCTACCCAGGAGGCTGAGGTGGGGATTGCTTGAGCACAGGAGTTCAAGGCTGCAGTGAGCTATGATCATATCACTGCACTCCAGCCTGGGTGACAGAGCAGGACCCCATCTCTTAAAAATAAAAAAATTGCTGAATGTCCCTGTGAGGGTGGGATTGGGGCAAAATTGTTCTTGTTTGAAAACTACTGTCCAAGGTGACTTTCTGGCATAACAGTAGGTTGGGACTTTATAAAGATATAAGGTGTTAAGGTCTAATTTGGCCTAGGACGTGACTCTTTTTTCTTACTAATTATAATTAAAACAAAATAGAGATGCTCTTGAGTAGGGAGAGCTCTTGGTTATTCTGCCCGTGGTTTAAATTAAAGACAGATAGAGAGGAAAGCACCAGCCGTGGTGGCGCCAAGTCCCTTGTGGCAGCAGAGAGGAATCAGTTGGACCTCACGGGAGCTTGGATGGTCATGGCCTTTACCTTGTACTCACTGCTGCAGGCAGCCCTGCTCTGTGTCAGTGCCATCGCCATGCTGCACAAAGAGAGATTCCTCAAGAACATTGGCTGGAGAATAGACCAGAGAATTGGTGGATTCGGGGAGGAGCCAGAAATTAAATCTCAGCTAATGAACTGTATTCAATCTGTAACAACTGTGATGAGAATGCCATTGATAATAGTAAACTCAATTGCAATTGTGTTACTTTTATTATTTGGATGAATATCAGGAGAGGAAATGGAGACTCAGAAGAGATGCTAGCAGAAGTTATTATTTAGGTCATTATTGGAATAAAGGCTGAGATGGGAGGATCACTTGAGCCTGGGAGGCTCAGGAAGTAAGTAAGTAAGACTGCAGTAAGCCAAGATCGGGCCACTGCACTCCAGCCTGGGTGACAAAGTGAGACCCTATTTCAAAAAAGAAAAAAAAATCAGATCATGAGAGGCAGTAACTCTCCAGGACTGGAATATTTGCTTACTGTTAATAGTAGCTTGCTCTGTGCTGAGATTGTTAAAAGAGTGCATAAGACTGTTGTTTCTGTTTTTAAAGATAGTTTTCTATCTCTCATTTCTGAGGGATGAATTTTTTAAAAAAGTTTTGAAGTTCTTTGGGACTTAGCCATGATGTGAATGCTTATCTCTAGATAAAATTTAAAGGATTTTAAAAAAGTAATTGCTACACGTAAAATGATAAATAGGTAATTTGAGTAATTTTATTTTGAACTCCTTGGTTAATTATTTTGTTTGTATATTGTTTCATCTATGAATAATTCAAATTTATAGACACTATTGAGGAGTAATACTCTCTGATATATCAAGAAGAATTGTGTTAGTCACATGATGATTTTGTTTTACTTTTTTAATGCATTTATTATTTTATTAATTGGACTAAATGATGAGACCAGACCAGTGTCTACATATTTTCATTGTTAGAAAAATCTACAAAAGTCTACCCTTTCTACAGTGATGACTTTAAACAAAAAAAAGCAGCATAAATATTAGCCTGCAAGAGCAGTCCTAAACAGTCACAATTAAACTATACTACACAAGAAGACTGTTGTGAAGCATTTACCTCCCCCAAAATCTTTACAGTTCCATTTCTTGGTGAAGTGGCACACTGTGGGTTGTGATTCTTAATTCTTCATTGTGTTTGTCAATAGGACATTCATGCTGGTTAGGTTGTCTTTTATTTATTTTTTTATGTCTCAAATCATCTTGTGGGATTGTTTGCTCATCTCATAATACAGTTTTAAGCAGAAAGTTTGAAACAATGTAAATGGTTTTTGTGAAAATTATTAGTTACTGTATACATGTGTATATATATATGTATATATAATTTATTTTATTTTATTTTTGAGATGGAGTCTCGCTCTGTAGCCCAAGCTGGAGTGCAGTGGTGCAGTCTCAGCTCACTGCAACCTCTGTCACCAGGGTCTCGGTTCAAGCAATTCTGGCTCAGCCTCCCGAGTAGCTGGGATTACAGGCATGCGCCAGCATGCCCAGCTAATTTTTGTATTTTTAGTAGAAATGGGGTTTCACCATGTTGGTCAAGCTGGTGTTGAACTCCTGACCTCGTGATCCACCCGCCTTGGCCTCCCAAAGTGCTGGGATTACAGGCGTGAGGCACCGCGCCCGGCCAAGTTACAATATTTTTAAAGAGCTAGAATGGCCTCTTTGTAAATAGAAGAACATTTGTAAATAAAGTTGAATTTCTAAGTTAAAAAAAAGGACAAATACAAATGTATATATATGTGGGTTTTTTTTTTTTAAGAGTTTTTGCTTTCATGTTTAGGATCATATCTTATGCTTTTTTGGGTTTTCTTTATTACCAGGCACTAGGCTGGTTGTATTTTTCTTAAGAGCATGACCTATATTATACATTTCTTTGTATTTCCTTCAAAATAATGCCTTGTTATACATAGGAGGGGTAGAATCTTTCTTGATTTCAATAATAGGTACTCAGTTAATTTTTGTTGTATAGTTGATTGAACTTTATCTCCTGTTATTAGAATTGAGTGCAAGCAAACCTCACCTCGTTTTGTCCTCCTTTGCCCTGCCAAAGACTTCTGATATGTTTTAACATCTCCCTATACATAGGGTCCTTTCCTTTCCTTTCCCCCTTTCCCCCTTTGCCTTTCCTGAGAGTCTCGCTTTGTCATTCAGGCTGGAGTGCAGTGGTGTGATCTCAGCTCACTGCAACCTCCATCTCCTGGATTCAAGTGATTCTCCTGCCTCAGCCTCCCAAGTAGCTGGGACTACAGGCATATGCCACCATGCCTGGCTAATTTTTTTGTATTTTTAGTAGAGACAGGGTTTCACCATATTGGTCAGGCTGGTCTCAAACTCCTGACCTCAGGTGATCTGCTCGCCTCGGCCTCCCAAAGTGCTGGGGATTACAGGCATGAGCCACTGCGCCCAGCCTCATAGGGCTATTTCTTGAATTAATGATCAGAATGTTATTGCTCACAAAAGCTGCATGGCTGCTTTTCTTCTCCAGGGATTATTTATGTGAAAGTTGATTATACATATTGGATCATTCTTGTCATACCCAACTAAATTGGAGTCGAGAAGCCAAGGGGAACAAGCTCTCAGAGCACATAGCACCTGCTCCAATAATTAATATTTTCACAAGCCCAGCTACTAAAATAGTCCAATGTAACCCTGAGACCAGTTTGATCTTGTAGTTGCCAAAATGACTTGCCCTGACTCTTAGGACTAGTTTTACATACCACGGTCACTCACTAATCAGAGTTTGCCGACTCCCAAAACTTTCTTTGGTGCCAGTGAGCTTGCTTTCAAAACAACATGTACTATTTCCCTTTCTAATAAAACTCCTAGTCATCTCTTTGTTCTTCAGACATGTCCAAGACCACGCAGTCTGTGTGTATGCCCTGAAATGCAATTCTTGCTTCCCAAATAAAACATTTTAAATTTAGAGATTTGTCTTTATATATTTCTTGACTTCACCATTTCACATTTTTAAATCTCTTAACAGTTATAAACTTATGATAGGTCATAAGCCAGTAGAATCTATGACTGTGCCATCCAGCTGGAATTTTAGCAAGCTTACCCAGAGAAAAGGCCATATGTGATTAACATAATAGCTGATATTTATTAAATACTTTATACTTTTAAATGTTTTATTACATATTATTTCACTTTTTTATGTTTCTGTTAGCCAAGGCAACTTGACCATCTAACCCTATTAACAAGATATTAATTAGCATCTTACCTCTTTTTCTGGTTTGGGAGAAATATATGAGAAAAATCCTCTTGTATAGGTGGGCTTGGGAGAAAGAGATGAGAAAAATTCTGTTTTGTACATGTGGGGAGATTAGTTCTCATATTAGGTAATATCTGTTCTGTTTTTTTTTTTGTTTTTTTTTTTTTTAGATAACAGTATTTTGCTGTGCCACTCAGGCCATAGTACAGGATCATAGCCTACTGTAGCCTCAAACTGCTAGGCCCAAGCAATCCTGCCACCTCAGCTTCCTGAATAGCTGGGACTACAGGTGCACGCCACTATAGCCAGCTATTTTTTTTAATTTTTAATTTTGTAGAGACAGGGGTCTCGTTATGTTGCCAAGGCTGGCCTGGAACTCCTGGCTTCATTCAGTCTTCCCGCCTCAGCCTCACAAAGTGCTGGGATTACAGACTTGAGCCACAATGCTTGGCCAGGACTTTAAAATTTGTAAATGTATTTTTTTATTGTGAGATATATCAGACATGAACTAGAATGCATGAAACATGTATGTACTGTTTAAAGAATGATTATAAACAAACACTAGTGACAAGAAATGGAACATTACCTGTACCTCCAGACATAGACCTATTGAGGTTCTTCCCAATCACAGCTCTCCCTCTCACCTCTAGAGATAATCAGTATCCAGATTTTTGTGATAAGCATTTTTTTACTCTTATGTACGGTTTACCAGAAATGTATGTATGTTTAAACAATTTGGTTTTGCTTGTTTTTGAACTTGATATAATTGGAATAATGCTATATGTATTTTTGTACATATTGTTTTATGAATTGCTTTTATCCCTCAATATTATTTGTGAGATGTATCCACGTTGTATAGAGCATGAGTTCATTTCATTTTCATTGATGTCTGGTATTCTGTAGTATGAATATACTAAAATTTATTTACCTGCTTATGCTGCTATAAGCATTCTTGTACATGTTTTCTTGTACATAAGCATTATTGTATAAGCATTCTTGTACATTATGCTGCTATAAGCATTCTTGTACATGTTTTCTGGTGCGCAAATGCATAAGCTTATCTAGTATATTTGCCCAATATCAGAATTGTCATAGGATTTCCACTGCCCCTAAATTAATGTCAAACTCTTTTCCAACTGGTTGTGCCAGCAGTGTATAAAGGGTCCTGTTGCTTTTTGTTCCCGTTAATACTTGCTGTTATCAGACTTAAAATTTTTGCCATGGGTGTGTAATTATTTTCTTATTGTGGTTTTAATTTTTCATTTCCTTTATTACTAATAAAGTAGGGCATATTTGCATATGTTTATGGCCATTTGGATTTCCTCTTTTGTTAAATATTTTTGCCTGTTTTTCTGTTGAGTTTTTCTTACTACTTAATTTTTTTAAAACACAGTTTGTCAGTTATATGTGTTACAAATATCTTCTATTTTGTGGTATGTCTTTTTACTTTCTTTATGGTGTCTTGACACAGACTCAATTTTTCATTTTAATGTGGTTGATTTTTTTCATTATTTCTTTTAGAACTTTTTGTGTTTTGTTTAGGACAATTTTCCCTAAACAAAAATTGAAGACATTCTCCTATAGAATGTAAAAAAAAGGTTTACAGTTTTTGCCCTTTCACATTTAGGTCTTTAAACTACTTGGAATAGATTTTTTTTTTTTTTTTTTTTTTTTGAGACAGGGTCTTGTTCTGTTTCCCTGGCTGAAGTGCAGTGATGCAATCACGGCTCACTGCAGCCTTGACCTCCTGGGCTCAAGTGATCCTCCTGCCTCAGACTCCCAAGTAGCTGAGACCACAAGTGTGTGTCACCATGCCCAGCTAATTTTTTTATTTTTTATTTTATTTGTAGAGATGGAGTCTCACCATGTTTCCCAGTCTGGTCTTGAACTCCTGGGCTTAAGCAGTCCTCCTGCCTCGGCCTCCCAAAATGTTAGGATTATAGTCATATAGTCACTGAGCCTGGCCTAGAACTGATTAGATGGAGTCTCACTCTGTCGCTCAGGCTGGAGTGCAGTGGCGTGATCTCGGCTCACTGCAACCTCCGCCTCCTGGGTTCAAATGATTCTCCTGCCTCAGCCTCCTGAGTAGCTGGAATTACAGGCGTCCACCACCATGCCCAGCTAATTTTTGTATTTTTAGTAGAGATGGGGTTTCACCATGTTGGCCAGGCTGGTTTTGAGCTCCTGACCTCAGGTGATCTGCCCACCTCCCAAAGTGCAGAGATTACAGACGTGAGCCACCATGCCCGTCCTAGAACTGATTTTTTGAGTGTAGTGTGAGATACAAAGTAGGGGCCTAATTTCATTTTTTTTTTCCTGTATGGATACCCAATTGTTCTAGCTTCATATTTTGAAAAGACTGTCTCTTTTCCACTGATTGAAAAAGCCACTTATGTCATACATCAGAGATCTATATATATATTGCTGGGTTTAATTTGGGCTATTTTCATTTTATTCACCTATTTGTCCATCCCTGTACTAGTACCACAGTATCTTCACTCTAGGTCTATGTTAGTTTTTGTAGGGAGACCTCCTGAAACTATTGCTATGGAATAAAAGATGAAATGCTCCTGATTATTGTAAATACAAAATTGCATGCAGGATTTTGTAAAGACAATGCAAGGTTGGGCTGCCAGAATGAGCCAACAGTGCGTGATGTGCTTCTCCCTGCAGAGAGCCTATAAACGGACGTGCAGTCAGGGAGGTTTCACATCACCAAGATTACTATCCCAGAAAAGCAGATGTTCATAGCTCTGGGAATGGAATGCAACCCTTGTGGAGAGCCTATAAATAGACACATGAGGGGCGCCTGTTCATATGGGTAAGATAGGGTTATAAACACCCTTATCTTGCCACGGCTTTTCTGGGTCTCTTTAGGGTTAAGGCATACTCCCTTCTGAGAATTTGTGGTCTAACCGGTTGTTTCACGTCCTGTTTCTGTTGATTGTTTGCAACCAGCTTTTGCTGCAAATATTACTGCTGATTAGTATCTTACTAAACATAGGTTATGGATAGACTGTGTTTCTGTTTTAAGGCTCTGTTAGAAATTGCTGACACACACACTATATTGTAAATTCTTATCTCTGTATACTGTACTTATGCATACCGATGTTACGTTAAAGAATTACTTCATCCCCATGTGATCATCTCACCTCATAATCAAATGACCCCCTAAATCCCTCACTAACCTACCCCCGCCCTCACTAAACTTAATAATAAATGCTGGTATATCCAGTGCATTGGCGGCATCACAGGACCAGAAGGTGGTGACACCCTGGACCCAGCTTTCACTATTTTGTGTGTGTCTTTTATTTCTCGACCTGCCGATCCGCCTGGGAACAAAGAAAGAGCCCCGTTGCATTGCGGGCTGCTGGCCAGATCCCTCGTCTTAAGACGAGGTGGGGCAAGTTCTTCTTTTTTTTTCAAGAGTGTCTTGGTTATCTTAATATTTTATATTTCTTTCTTTTTTTCCTGAAGAGTTGGGTTTATTTCGATAGTAAATTTGAAACTCTTGACTTAAGCGAAAGTACTCTAGTAATTATATCAGGAATAGACAATTTCCTACACTGTCAAATATATGAAAGTTCCTTTTGTACGTTCTTCAACACTGATCAACAAGCAGTTTCAGTCCACATTTGCTTTGATCTGTCGCTGAGTTAACCCAAGCTGCTTCTTCAGAGATTCTGGCATCTTGGGGGAGGGCAAGGGAGGCTGAAGTAGACCTTCACAGAATCGTAGATAAACTACTGTAGTGCAGTCAGAGTACCAGTCATAATGATACAGACAAACATTCCCTTCCATACACCTTTAAATCCAAGTCTCTGGAGGACTTGAGAAGCACTGCTACCTTTTTCTTTATTCAACACAGATACCACAGAATCATCAGGGTGAGAAACAATTGCACAAAACACTCCAGGTATGTAACCTGCTACAAATGTTACAACCAGCTCCTCTGTCTTTGAACATTCACCACAGGGCTTCCGAACCACGAATTTGTACAATGCTTCAACAGTACCTTAAAAGCAGGCAAACTTCATCATGGCATATGCTATCTGTCTCATCCAGAGAGGAGCAACCCCTTTGTAGAATGTTTTTAGGCCTTCTTCCTTATACATCTTGGGAGCTGCATCCCTCAAAGTCTTGGTCTAACCTGGTTGGGTTTGAATTTGAACCTTAGCAGCTTCCATAGGGCAATTACAGCAAAGAATTCAGCACTGGCAGAGGCAGCCAAATACGGTGATGTGCACCAGAGATAACATGCTCTGGGAGTATGTTGCTATACAAGACTTTAAAGACTTCATAAAAGCCAAACTTGCAGAACACCTGCATGGAGTGGCCAATGAAAGTCAGAGCCTGTCCTTTAGCCAAACAATGAACACCATCCTCCTTAAGTGTAACTGAGAATCCATTAAATATGCCCTTCTACTTTTGGGGGTCCACCTGCATACAGCATTTCACTAAACCCAGGGGAATGACCGCAGTGTGTGTCAGACCACAACCTGAGACCCCACGAGAGCCACACAGTGCATAATACTTCGTGGAGTCAAATTCACAACTGTACTTTTATAAGGCAGCAGCTGCCAGGTTAAGAGAGCAGTGGGGGGGCCTTGCGGGTCTTGTGGGACTGCTGTGGAGGTCCGTGAGGCCATCGTCCACCAGCTGCAGGTGTGGCACATTGAAGGAGTTCACCCATGCCAGGTGTGCCATGGATGAGAGCTTCTCCCTAAGATGGCAAACACCCCACCGTTACTCCCTTGGATTGTGGCTCACAGGGTGATATTTTGTACTTCTACGTCAGATTCAGAGTCAGCTTGTCAAGTTCCACAGGAAAATAGGTTGAGATTTCATTGAGATTGCATTTAATCTTTAGGAGTCCCTCAGTAAATGGTTTATAATTTTCTCCATAGGACCAAAACTATTTTTAGATAAGTGGGAATGGGGATGCCAAAAGGAGAAGAATAAGAAGAGACAAATTTCACCAGTGTGGTCAGAAACTGAAAGGCAACACATACAGTTCATTCTGACATTTTTCAGTATTACTGACTTTTTACCCTGACTTTTTATTACTGTAAACATGTTTTCATTTTCTTTAAGTCCTCAGCCACATCCCTAAACACTTAGCAGAATACCTCATTTCTTGTATTTAGAAGATGTTTGGCTCATGCCTGTAATCCCAGCACTTTGGGAGGCCGAGGCGGGTGGATCACAAGGTCAGGAGATCGAGACCATCCTGGCTAACATGGTGAAACCCCATCTCTACTAAAAATACAAAAAATTAGCCAGGCGTGGTGCTGGGCGCCTGTAGTCCCAGCTACTTGAGAGGCTGAGGCAGGAGAATGGTGTGAACCCGGGAGGCAGAGCTTGCAGTGAGCCGAGATCGTGCCACTGCACTCTAGCCTGGGCGACAGAGCGAAACTCTGTCTCAAAAAAAAAAAAAAAAAAGTAGAAGATGTTGCCTGTGCCACTAAAGCACTCTCAATTGTCTCCTTGTGGTACATCTCCACCACAAAATTTCTCATCTTTCCACTCTTTTTTTAACCCTATACCTAAGAAAGGAGTGTCCCTGTGAGTAAGAAGGTTCAGTACTAATCTATCCATGAGTACTCTGATTCCAGAACAGTTGGGATAACTGTGGTTATAGTGGTTATAGATTCCTTCCTATCTGTAGTCTTCCCTTGCTTTCCCCGCAATCAACCAATGGCAGAGGCCCCAGAAAAATGATGTCAGTTTCCTACTAGAAACATAAAATGTAAGAACTGTTACATTGTTAACATTCTCCTAGCTACATCACATATGAAATGAGGATTTTATTACTTTGACAGATAAGACCACTTTTTTATCTGAGCTTCTGTGACCTGCTCCTGGGACTTTGCTGGCTCACGGAGACACTTCTCTATGGAGCTTCAGTAGCAAATAAGGACATCATCTGCTATAACCTACAAGCAGTTGGACAGGTGAGTGCTACAAGACTGTCACTGCACCTTGCAAGAAAGGCACACTCAGATCTAGATAGAAACAAAGATGATTCACCTTGGGAAGTGGAGACCTATTTGTTTGTTGTTACATTTTGAAACAATAGCTTTTATCTTTTTTCATATTAAAAACACTATTTATTATAGAATATTTTGAAAATTCAGAGAAGCAAAAAAATAATGTTATCTTTACTCTTTAATTTTTTTTTTTTTTTCTGAGACAGAGACTTGGTCTGTCACCAGGCTGGAGTACAGTGGTGCGATCTCGGCTCACTGCAAGCTCTGCCTCCCAGGTTCATGCCATTCTCCTGCCTCAGCCTCCCGAGTAGCTGGGACTACAGGCGCCCACCACCGCGCCCGACTAATTTTTTTTGTATTTTTAGTAGAGACGGGGTTTCACCGTGTTAGCCAGGATGGCCTCGATCTCCTGACCTCATGATCCACCCGCCTCGGCCTCTCAAAGTGCTAGGATTACAGGCATGAGCCACCGCACCCAGCCATTGTTTTTTTGTTTTTTTGTTTTTTTGTTTTTGAGACAGAGTCTCGCTCTGTCGCCAGACTGGAGTGCAGTGGCGCGATCTTGGCTTACTGCAACCTCCGCCTCCTAGGTTCAAGCAATTCTCCTGCCTCAGCCTCCTGAGTAGCTGGGACTACAGGCGCGTGCCACCAGGCCCAGCTAATTTTTGTACTTTTAGTAGAGACGGGGTTTCACCATGTTGGCCAGGATGGTCTCGATCTCTTGACCTCATGATCTGCCAGTCTCAGCCTCCCAAAGTGCTGGGATTACAGGTGTGAGCCACCGTGCCCAGCCAATGAATACTTTTTATAACCTGTTTTTATTATTTATCATATTGTGACCGTATTTCCAGGTAATTAAGTACTTTTCTATAACATCATTTGAAATGATTGGATGGTTTTGTGTTACAGGAGTGAAATAAACACTGGATTTTGAAAATACTACAGATAATCATATATGGATTGTATATCTTTTATGAATTTTACTAATGGATTAATCCACATAGTGCCATCAGTATGTAATACTGCTTCTATATTTCTGAGACACGCAGTGTGAAAAAAGTAAAGGTTTAAATGCAGCCTATGCTCACTGCTAGATATTTCCTTTGGAATTTGTTACTAGAGGGGAAATTTCTTTCAATTTAGTAAGAAATTAATAATATGTAATTGGTGGTATAAAATCTGTGCACTAATGTTACCGATCTCATATGAGTTTAAAATGTTTTAGAGTCATACTTTGCTCAGTCCTGCTAATAACCTCATGAATTAAATAGAATTAAGGCTGTATTGTTTATTCAGGTAATTATAGTCTTTGATCAGAAAAGTCTGTATTAGAATCCTGGACCTGATTAACTTTGTAATGTTTCGCCAGTACCTAATCTTTCTGAACTTCAATCTCCTAATCTGTAAAATGTTCATTAATAATATTTACTTTGTGCTTGGTACAGATGTGGTTAATGTTACTTTTTTTTTTTTTTTTGAGGCGGAGTCTCGCTCTGTCGCCGATGCTGGAGTGCAGTGGCATGATCTCGGCTCACTGCAAGCTCCACCTCCCGGGTTCACACCGTTCTCCTGCCTCAGCCTCTCAAGTAGCTGGGACTACAGGCGCCTGCCACCACGCCTGGCTAATTTTTTGTATTTTTAGTAGAGACGGGGTTTCACCATGTTAACCAGGATGGTCTCGATCTCCTGACCTCGTGATCTGCCCGTCTTGGCCTCCCAAAGTGCTGGGATTACAGGCGTGAACCACTGCACCCGGCCTGTTACTTTATTTTTTTACAACTTTATTGAGCTGTATCTATAGTAAACTATACATATTTATGGTGTACAGCTTGATCAGTTTTTACATATGTATTCCCCTGTGAAATCATCACTACAATCAAGATAACAAGCATTCCTGTTTCCATCACCCTCCAAATCATTTCAGATATGTTTTCCTTTACCTCTTTGAGCTATGTAGTATAATAGCTGCTTTTAAAAATCTTTGTTGGATATTTCCAATGTCTGGCTCATTTCTAGGCTGGTGTCTGTTGATTATCTTTTCCCATGAGAATGGGTCACATTTTCCTGTTCTTTGTATGTCAGGTAATTTAGGATTGCAACTTAGATGTCATGAATACTATGTTGCATAGACTCTGGGTCCTTTTGTAACTCTCTAGAGATTGTTAATATTTTATCTAGCAGGCAACCTGATTAGGTTTAGAATGTAAATTTGGTCTCATCATCTGTGGACAATGGTTCAAATCTCAATTTAGTTCTATAAGCCTTGGCTACGCTGGTTTGAGACTGTCATGCACACGCATAGTAGACAGGTTAGGCTGAGACTTGTTTGGATTAATACACAGAATTAAAGCATCCCTTTTCCTGGCTGCCTTTCTTCTAGAATTCCCTCCATACTTTCCTGCCTAAAGGGGGCCCTTTTCTGATCTCTGTTGCCTAAAATAGATTTCTATTAGAGTAGGTGCCTTCATTGAGCAGCATCATGACTGAGGTACATGCTTGAGCAAAACTAAGAGAAAAGAGAGGAAAAAGTTTGGGAAACTCACTTCTTCTGTTTGGTTTACTTCTCCAAGTTTGACTTCTTTCCACAATCTACCAGTTTTTGTTTACTTTTCAGAGTCTTCAAGTGGTTGTTTTTTATATTTTTCCTAGGATTCTTACTTGTAATCAGGGATGAGCTGGAGAGGGCTTAAACACACTAGTTTGTTTTTTGTTTTTGTTTTTGTTTTTGTTTTGTTTTTGTTTTTGAGACAGAGTCTCACACTATTGCCCAGGCTGGAGTGCAATGGCATAATCTTGGCTCACTGCAACCTCCACCTCCCAGGTTCAAGTGATTCTCCTGCCTCAGCCTCCCGAGTAGCTGGGATTACAGGCGCCCGCCACCACACCTGGCTTATTTTTTGTATTTTTTAGTAGAGACGGGGTTTCACTATGTTGGCCAGGCTGGTCTTGAACTCCTGACCCTGTGATCCACCCACCTCGGCCTCCCAAAGTGCTGGGATTTCAGGCGTGAGCCACCGCGCCCGGCCTGTTCGTTTTTTGAGATGGAGTCTCACTCTGTCACCAGGCTGGAGTGCAGTGGCACAGTCTCGGCTCGCTGCAACCTCTGCCTCCCAGGTTCAAGCGATTCCCCTGCCTCAGCCTCCTGAGTAGCTGGGACTACAGGCATGCGCCACTATGCCCGGCTAATTTTTTTTTTTTTTGTATTTTACTGGAGATGGGGTTTCACCATGTTAGCCAGGATAGTCTCAATCTCCTGACCTCGTGATCCACCCGCCTCACCCTCCCAAAGTGCTGGGATTTCAGGTGTGAGCCACCGTGCCCGGCCTTGTTTGTTTTGTTTTTTAAGATTGTGGTAAACTATACATAACGTAAAATTTACTATTAAAAAATTTTTAAGTATGATAAAAATGTAACATAAAATTTACAATCTTACTTCTTTTAAGTATACACTTCAGTGATATTAAACATTCACCTTGTTATACAACTATAACCACAGTCCATCTCCAGAACTTTTTCATCATCTCAAGCTGTGTACCATTAAACAATAACTGCCCATTTCTCCCTAGTACCAGCTCCTGGTAACCACTGTTCTACTTTCTGTCTCTATGAATTCAACTACTCTAGGTACCTCGTATCAGCGGAATCATATAATATTTGTCCTTTTGTGTCCGGCTTATTTCACTTAGCATGTCTTTAAGGTTTATCTTGTTGTAGCATGTGTCAGAATTTCCTTCGTTTTTAAGGCTGAGTAATATTCCATTGTATTGTATGGATAGACCACATTTGGTTTATCCGTTTATCTGTCAATGGACACTTGGGTTGCTTCCACCTTTTAGATGTTGTGAATAACGCTACTATTAACATTGATGTACAAATACGTTTGATCCCCTACTTTCAGTTCTTTTGTGCATATACTCAGGAGTAGAATTACTGGATCAGATGGAAATTCTGTGTTTGATTTTTTGAGGAAACACCATGTTTTCCATAACAGCAGTGCACAGTGCACAGTGCCCTGGTTTCCACATTCATGCCAACATTTGTTGCTGTTTTTTTGTTTTTTAAGTAATAGCCATCCTAATGGGTATAAAGTGGTATCTCATTGTGCTTTTGATTTGCATTTCTCTAATCATTAGTAATGTTGGGCAGCTTTTCATGTGCTTATTGGCCATTTATATATCTTCTGAAGAAATGTCTCTTCAAGTCCTTTCCCCCCCTTTTTTTTTTGAGGGGGGACAAAGTCTCACTTTCTCACCCAGGCTGGAGTGCAGTGGTGCTATCTCGGCTCACTGCAACCTCCACCTCCCGGGTTCTAGTGATTCTCCTGCCTCAGACTCCTGAGTATTTGGGATTACAGGTGTGCGCCACCATACCTGGCTAATTTTTGTAGTTTTAGTAGAGATGAGGTTTCACCATGTTGGCCAGGCTGGTCTTGAACTCCTGACTTCAAGCAATCCGCCTGCCTCAGCCTACCAAAGTGCTGGGATTACAGGTGTGAGCCGCCATGCCCAGCCCCTTCCCCATTTTTTAATCAGATTGCTTGCTTTTTTGTTACTGAGCTGTAAGAGTTCTTTATATTTAACCCCCTGTCAGACATACAATGTGCAAATATTGTCTCCCATTCTGTAGGCTGCCTTTTTATTCTGTTAATTGTGTCCTCTGATGCACATAAGTTTTATAAATTTTGTTACAATTCATTTTTTCTTTTGTTGCTTGTGTTTTTGATGTCTTACCCAAGAAATCATTTTCAAATCCAACATTATGAAGCTTTTACACTATATTTTCTTTTAAGAGTTTTATAGTTTTAGTCTTACATTTAAGTCTTTGATCTATTTGTAGATTTTCATATGTGGTGTAAAGTAAGGGTCCAACTTCATTCTTGTGCTTGTGGATGTTCAGTTTTCCTGGTACCATTTATTTATTTATTTGAGACAGAGTCTTGCTCTGTTACCCAGGCTGGAGTGCAGTGACATGATCATGGCTCACTGTAGCCTCGACCTTCTGGGCTCAATTAATCCTCCCACCTCAGCCTCCCAAGTAGTTGGGACTACAGGTGCATGCCACCACACCTGGATAATTTTTGTATTTTTGGTAGAGATGGGGTCTCCTATGTTGCTCACACTAGTCTTGAACTCCTGGGCTCAAGCAGTCCTCCCGCCTTAGACTTCCATAGTGCTGGGATTACAGGCGTGAGCCACCATGCCTGGCCCCATTTGTTGAAGAGAATGTCCTTTCCCCATTAAATGATCTTGGCACCCTTGTAAAAATCATTTGATTATATATGTAGGATTTATTTCTGGGCTTTTAATTCTGATCCATTCAGTCTATATGAAACTGGAAAGTGTGAGTCTTCCAACTTTTTATTCTTTTTGCTTTTTGAGACGGGGTCTTGCTCTGTCGCCCAGTCTGAAGTGCAGTGGCATGATCGTGGCTCACTGCAGCCTCAACCTTCTGGGCTTAAGTAATACTCCTGTCTCAGCCTTCTGAGTAGCTAGGACCACAGGTGCACATCACCACAGCTGGCTAATTTTTAAATTTTTTTTTGTAGAGAGAGGATCTTGCCGTGTTGCTCAGGCTGGTCTCAAACCTCTGGGCTCAAGTGATCCTCCTACCTCAACCTCCCAAAGTGCTGGGAATACAGGCGTGAGCCATCATGCCTGACCTCTTCTTTTTCAAGATTGTTTTAGCTATTCAGGGTCCCTTGAGATTCCATATGAATTTTAGTATGGTATATTTTATTTCTGCAAAAAAAAAAAGTTGTTGGGATTTTGATAGGGATTGCATTGAATCTGTAGGTCACTTAGGGTAGTATTGAACATCTTAACAACAGTAAGTGTTTCAGCCAGGTGTGGTGGCTCATGCCTACAATCCCAGCGCTTTGGGAAGCTGAAGCAGGCAGATCGCATGAGCCCAGGAGTTTGAGACCAGCCTGGGCAACATGGCGAAACCTCGTCTCTACAAAAAATACAAAAATTAGCTGGGTGTGGTGGTGTGCGCCTATAATTCCAGCTACTCTGGAGGCTCTGGAGGCTGGGATGGGAGAATTGCTTGAGCCCAGGAGGTTGAGGCTGCCGTGAGCCATGATTCCGCCACGACACCAGCCTGGGTGACAGAGCGAGACCTTGTCTCAAAAAAACAAAAAACTATAATAGTAAGTCTTCCAATCCATGAACATGGGTATCTTTCCATTTATTTGTGTCTTCTCTAATTTCTTTTAGCAATGTTTTATACTTTTTAGTATACAAGTCTTTTCCGTCCTTGGTTAAGTTTATTCCTAAGTATTTTATTGTGTTTAATGATATTGTAAATGGAATTATTTTCATAATTTCTTTTTTGGATTGTTCATTGTTAATACATAGAAGTGCAGCTGATTTTTGCATGTTGATTTTGTATCTGGCTACTTGGCTGAATTCTATTATTTGTTTGAACAGTTGCGTGTGTGTGTGTGTGTGTGTGTGTGTAATCTTTAGAGTTTTCTACATATAAGATCGTGTTATCTGCAAACAAAAATGATTTTATATCTTCCTTTTCGATTTCATTATCTTTTATTTCTTCTTGCTTAATTGCTCTAGCTAGGACTTCCAAAACTATGTTGAATAGAAGTGGTAAAAGCAGGCATCCTCACCTTGTTCTGAACTTAGAAGAAAAGCTTTGTCTTTCATCATTGAGTATGATGTTATCTCTGGGCTTTTCATATATGGACTTTATTATGTTTTTTGATTTTGTTTTTGCTTTTTCATTTATGAAATGATTTAATATTGGTAAATGTATAATAAAATGGGAATTGTTATATACCTTTGGTGGAGGAAGACTATAAATTGGTAACATTAAAAAATTTTTTTTTAATTTTGTGGGTACATAGTAGGTATATATATTTATGGGGGTACATGAAATGTTTTGATACAGGCATGCAATGTAAAATAATCACATCATGGAGAATGGGATTATCCATCCCTTCAACCATTTTTCCTTTGTGCTATAAGCAATACAGTTATACTGTTTTAATTCTTTTAAAATGTACAATTAAGTTATTGTTCACTATAGTCACCCTTTTTCCTTTGTGTTATAAGCAATAGTTATACTGTTTTAGTTCTTTTGAAATGTACAATTAAGTTATTGTTGACTATAGTCACCTTGTGCTATCAAATAGTAGGTCTTATTTATTCTTTCTAACTATATATATTTTTTGTACCCATTGACCATCTCCACCTCCTTCCTACTTTTCCACCACCCCTCCCAGCTTCTGGTACCATCCTCCTACTCTTTATGTCCATGAGTTCAATTGTTTTGATTTTTAGATTCCACAAATAACTGCAAATATACGATGGTTGCCTTTCTGTGCCTGGCTTCTTTCACTTAATATAATGATCTCCAGTTCCATCTATGTTGTTGCAAATGACAGATCTCATTTTTTTTATGGCTGAATAGTACTCCAGTGTGTATATGTACTGGCCTTTATTTTGCTGAGATAGTTTTCTTCTGTTCCTAGTTTGGGAGTTTTTTTGGGTGGGCTTTTTTTTAATCATGAAAAGGTATTGAATTTTGTCAAATGCTTTTCTGCATTAATTGAAATAGTCATATAGTTTTTTCCTTAATTCTATTAATGTGATAATATTAATTGATTTTTGTATGTTGAACCATCGTTGCATTCCAGGAACAGCTCCTATTTCATCATGGTGTATAATCATTTTAATGTGCGGTTGAATTTTGTTTGCTACTATTTTGTTGAGGATTTTTGCAACAGTATTCATCAGGGATATTGGTCTGTTCTTTTCTTGTAGTGTCATTGTCTGGCTTTGGTATCAGGGTTTTGCTGGCCTCATAGAATGAGTTGGGAAGCATTGCATCCTATTCGACTTTTTGGAATAACTTGACAGGTTTTGGTGGTAGTTATTCTCTAAGTGTTTGATAGAATTTACCAGTAAAGCCATTTGGTTCTAGGCTTTGTGTTTGGGGAAATTTTTTGATTACTGATTAAATCTCCTTACTAGTTATAGGTCTGTTCCAATTTTCTATTTCTAAACTATTATTATTATTACTATTATTATTGTTTGAGACAGGGTCTTGCTCTGTCTCCCAGGCTGGAGTGCAGTGGTTCAGTCACAGCTCATTGCAGCTTCGACATCCTGGGCTCAAGCAATCCTCCCACCTCAGACCCCCACGTAGTGCATGCCACCATGCCCAGCTAATTTTTTTGTGTTTTTTTTTTTAGATAGAGTCTTGCTCTGTTGCCCAGGCTGGAGTGCAGTGGCATGATCTCAGCTCACTGCAACCTCCGCCTCCCAGGCTCAAGCGATTCTCCTGCCTCAGCCTCCCAAGTGGCTGGGATTACAGGCATACGCCACCATGCCCAGCTAATTTTTGTATTTTTAGTAGAGATGGGGTTTCACCATATTGGTCAGGCTGGTCTCAGACTCCTGACCCCAGGTGATCTGCCTGCCTTAGCCTCTCAGTGCTGGGATTACAGGCATGAGCCACCGTGCCTGGCCCCAGCTAATTTTTTTTTTTAGAGAGATAGACAAGGTCTCGCTATGTTGCCCAGGCTAGTCTTGAACTCCTGTGCTCAAGTGGTCTTCCCACCTCGGCCTCCCAAAGTGTAATCCCAAAGTGGGATTACAGGCATGAGTCACTGTGCCCAGCCTAAACTATTATTTTTAAAGACTGTATTCTTTGCCTAATGTAGTCACTGAAGTATCTTTCCATTACCTTAGTGGTGAGCTTGTGATTGGCCAGAAATTTCCTTAGATTCCTCATACAAAAACAAACAAAGAAAAACCTTTCATGGTCTTTGCAGATTGGTTCTGTATTGGAGCATTGTTTCAGTGCTTAGCTATGTCATTTACACCTCTTTCTTAGCCTTTGCTTCCTACTTGCATGAAGCCTGAATGTCCATAGGAGTTGCAAATGTAGATTTTTTTCTGAGTATGTGTCCTGCTCTGGACATGCATGTGGCCTTCTAGATTCCCCAGTATCTGCATGTACTTTTCTGATTGATTGATTGATTGATTTTCTATATTGACAAATAAAAATTGTATGCATTGGCCAGGCACGGTGGCTCATACCTGTAATCCCAGCACTTTGGGAGGCCAACGAGGGCAGATTGCCTGAGCTCAGGAGTCCGCAACCAGCCTGGACAACACGGTAAAACCCCGTCTCTACTAAAATACAAAAAATTAGCTGGGCATAGTGGCATGCGCCTGTAGTTTCAGCTACTCAGGAGGCTGAGGCAGGAGAATTGCTTGAACCTGGGAGGCAGAGGTTTCAGTGAGCCGAGATCACACCACTGCACTCCAGCCTGGGCGACAGAGCGAGACTCCGTCTCAAAAAAAAAAAAAAAAAAGGTATGCATTTATGATGTAAAACATAATGTTTTAATATATGTATATATTTTGGAATGGCTAAATCATGCTAGTCAACATATCCATTACCTCACATACTTAACATTTTTTTGTGGTGAGAACATCTAAAATCTACTCTGTTGGCAATTTTCAAGTATATAATATTATTAACTGTAGTCACCATGTTGTACAATAGATGTCCTGAACTTTTTTCTCCTATCTAACTGAAATTTTATATACTTTGACCAATGTATCCCCAGTATGCCTCCTCCCCACCTCCTAGTTCTTGGTAATCACCATTGTACTATCTACTTTTATGAATTCAACTTTTTATAATTTCACACATAAGTGAAATTATGCAGTATTTGTCTTTCTGTGCCTGGCTTATTTCAGTTAGGATAATATACTCCAAGTTTATCCTGTAGTTACAAATGACAAGATTTTCTTCCTTTTAAAGGCTGAATAGTATTCCATTATGTATATATAACATATTTTCTTTATCCATTCATCTATTGATGGACACTTAGGTTGATTGCATATCTTGGCTATTATGAATACTGAATACAGGATTTCTTTCAGAGTTCTTATTTCCCCATGTATTTCCTTCCCCAGCCTCTTTCCCAGGCTTTTGGTTCTCTCTGCTGTTTGACCTTTCTGTTGTCCCTTGCCCCAGAAGGCTGTGGCTAATGTATTTGCCTCTAAGTACTTTTGACATATGCTGTCTTTGAGGCCACTCCTGCTCTGAGAAAATTCCAAGTGGATGAAATAAAAGCAAGCCCCTATGTTGATCCTGCAGGGAAGGACCAGACACACCAAAACATGTAGCTGCAATTATTTGAGAATAAGGTCCATATTGATCCCTGTGGCACTAACAACCTGCAACAGGAATGCAGACTGCTGTCCCCAAAGTTGTCATCGAATTAGGGAGTTGGGGGTGGTAAGGCAGGTAAATTAAAATGCCATAACACTCTCTTACCAAAATTTACCATGCCTTCCTTCACTAAGCATTCCCCTGGGTTTTGTAAATTTTTGATTAGATTCTAGAGCTCAAAAAAAGTTGGTTTTGACTGGTTTTTATCCAGCTTAATTGTTGCGTTAGTGGAAGGATAGATTTTTGGAGTTCTGTACTCCATCATTTTCTGTGATGTTACTCTATTTGTTTATTTTTTAAACAGCTTAATTGAGGTATAATAGCAAACATTTAAAGTATACAATTTGATAAGTTTCTTTTTTTTTTTTTTTTTTTTTTTGAGACAGTGTCTCGCTCTGTTACCCAGCAGTGGCACAACCACTGCTCACTGCAGCCTCAACCTGCTGGGCTCAAGTGATCCTACCACTGCAGCCTCCAGAGTAGCTGGAACTACAGGCACACACTACCACACCCAGTTAATTTTTGTATTTTTTGTGGAGAGGAGGTTTCACCATGTTGCCCAGGCTGGTCTCAAACCCCTGAGCTCATGCAATCTGCCCACCTCAGCCTTCCAAAGTGCTGAGATTACAGGCATGAGCCACTGCGCCAGGCTGATATATTTTTTATCTCTATGTAAATATCGTGCTGGTTTTAAAAATAGACTTTATTTTTAGAACAGTTTTAGATTTACAGAAAAATCGGGCAAATACTACAGAGTTCCCTGGTACCTACCATACCCTCCCTAGTTCCCAAAGTTTCCCCTATAATCATTTTGCCTTAGTGTGGTACATTTATTACAATTAATGAACCCATATTGGTACATTATTATTCACTAAAGTCAGTAGTTTACTCTAAGTTTCAGTCTTTGTGTTGTGCAGTTCCATGGCTTTTGATAAATTCATACTGTCATGTGTCCACCATTATAGTATCATCCAGAATAGTTTCACGGTCCTAAAATTTTTTATTCATATATTCATCTTTCGCACACTCTTCCTTTCCTTGGCAACTCATTGATATTTTTATGGTTTCTATAGTTTTGCCTTTTTAGAATGTCATATAATTGGAATCATACAGTATATAATCTTGTCAGATTGACTTCTTTTCACTTAGCAATATGTATTTAAGGTTCTTCCAGGTCTTTTAGTGTCTTAATAGCTCATTTCTTTTTATTTGTTGTATGGGTTTATCACAGTTTTTAAAAATTCTTTCACCATTATAGGACATCTTGGTTGCTTCTAGTTTGGGGCAATTATAAATAATGCTTCTATAAACATTAGTATGCAGGTTTTTGTGTGGACATAAGTTTTCAGTTCAACTGAGGAAATAACTAGGAGGATGATTGCTGGATTATATAGTAAGCCTATGTTTGGCTTTGTAAGAAATTGCCAGACTGTCTTCCAAAGTGGCTGTACCCGCTTTCATTCCCACCAGCAATAAATGAGAGTTTCTACTGCTTGGCATCCTCAACAGCACTTGGTTTCAGTATTTTGGATTTTTGCCATTCTAGTAGGTATGTATTGGTGTCTTGTTGTAATTTTCAGCTCTCTAATGACATATAATGTTGAACTTTTTTTTATATGCTCATTTGCTACCTGTCTTCTTTGGTGACATATCCAAATATTTTGTTTTCTTATTGTTGAGTTTATGAGTTATTTGTGTATTGTGGATACAGTTCCTCAGTCAATGTATTTTGGAAATGTTTTCTTCCAGTCTGTGGCTTGTCTCTTCATTCTTTTAACAGAGTCTTCTGCAGAACAGATTTCAAAATTTTTTTGAATGAGGCAAAATTTATGTAACAGCTTTTTAAGTGAACAATTGAGCAGCATTTAGCATATTCACAGTGTTGTTCAACCACCAGCTTTATGTAGTTCCAAAACATTTTCAATACACTAAAAGGAAACCCTGTACCCATTAAGAGATTACTCTTCATCCCCCACCAGTCTGCTTTCTGTTTTCCTTCTGTTTCTATATTCTAGGTATTTACTATAAATGGAATCATACGATATGTGTAACATTTTGTGTCTGGCTTCTTTCACTTAGCACAATGTTTTGAAGTTTCATCCACATTGTAGGATATATCAGTACTTCATTCCCTTGTATAAATAATATTCTATTGTGTATATATATATATATATATAATATGTATACACAATTTATTCATCCATTCATAAACGTGAGGGTTGTTTTCACCTTTTGGCTAGTGTAAATAGTGCTTCTATGAACATGTGTACATGTATTCATTTGAATACCTATTTTCCAATGAAGTTCCACTCATCCATTTTTTCTTTCATGGATCATGGATCTAGGTGACCCAAGGTCATCTAGATTTTCTCCTATGTTATCTTCTAGACATTTTATAGAACTTTTGTGTTTTACATTTAGATCTGTGATCCATTTTGAGTTAAGTTTTGTGACAGGTATAAGGTCTTATTTTTGCATATGGATGTCTACAAGTCTAACACTATTTGGTGAAAAGACTACACTTTTTCCAGTGAATTGCTTTTGATCCTTTATCAAAGATGAGTTGACTATATTAGTGTCTGCATGGTGTCTTAGTTCAGGCAGCTATAACCATACAATGTGTGACTTAAACAACAGACATTTATTTCTCACAGTTCTGGAGGCTGGAAGGTCCAAGATTAAGATAATCAGCAGATCTGGTGTCTGGTAAGAGCCCACTTCCTGGTTTGCAGATGGCTATTTTCTTGTTGTATCCAAACATAGTGGAGACAAGAGACAGAGAGCAAGCCCTCTCATGTCTTTTTATAAGGGCACTAATCTCATTTGTGAAGCCTCCACCCTTAGGAGCTAATTGCCTCCCAAAGGCCCCACCTTCTAAATGCCTCACCTTTGGGGTTAGGATTTCAACATATGAATTTTGAGGGACACAAACATTCAGTCCATAACACGTGGTATATCTCTGTACATCCTCTTTATCTGTGACTTTATATTAAAGTGAGTTTTTTGTAGACAACATATAGATGGGCCTTTTTTTTTTCTTTTTTTTGAAATGAAGTCTCACTCTGTCGCCCAGAAGTGCAGTGCTGTGATCTTGGCTCACTGCAACCTCCACCTCCCGGGTTCAAGCGATTCTCCTGCCTCAGCCTCCTGAGTAGCTGGGATTACAGGCATGCACCACCATGCCTGGCTAACTTTTTGTATTTTTAGTAGAGACAGGGTTTTACCATGTTGGTCAGGCTGGTCTCGAACTCCTGACCTCGTGATCTGCCTGCCTCGGCCTCCCAAAGTGCTGGGATTACAGGCGTGAGCCACTGCGCCAGCTGGGCCTTTTTTTTTTTTAATCTACTCTAACAGTCACTATGTTTTTATGGGTTTGTTTAGATCATATTGAAAGCAATTATTGATATAGTTGGATTAATATCTGTTTCCTATTTGTTGTATCTGTTCTTTATCTTCCTCTTTTTTTCTTTTTCTGGTTTTGAGCATTTTAAAAATTATTCTGTCTTCTCTCTTTTCTTAGCATATCAATTATACTTAATTTTTAAGTATAGTTTTTAGTTACTCCCCAAGAGTTTGTCTTACACATTTACTAATCTAAGTTTACTTTCAAATAATACTATATTGTTTCATGGGTAGTGCAGGTACCTTGTAACAGAGTATTCCTAATTGTTCTTTCCTGTCTCTTATAATATTGCTGTTGTTTATTTTACTTATCCTTATGATATAATCACTCAATACATTTTTGCTATTACTATTATATCAGCTAAGAAAAATGAAATATTTTATTTGAGCTTTATTTATTCCTTCTCTGATTTTTTTTCTTTATGTAGATCTGAATTTACTGACATACACAATTTTCATTCTTTCTGAAGAACTTCTTTAACTTTTCTAGGAAAATAGGTCTACTTGGTGATAGTTTTTGTTTGTCTGAATTTCTCCTTCACTTATTTTATTAGGGTGAAATTCACATAACATAAAACTAACCGTTTTAAAGTGTACAATTCAGTGGCATTTAGCACATTAACAATGTGCAACCATCTCTCCTTCATTTTTATAGAATAATTTTACTGGATACTGGAAACAGAATTCTAGGTTAGTGGTTCTTTCTTTCAATAGTTTAAATATTTCACTGTACTTTCTTCTTGTTTATGTAGTTTGACAAGAAGTACAGTATAATTCTTATCCTTGTTTCTCTAAAAAAAGTGGTTTTAAAACTGGTTTCTTTCTAGATTTTTCTCTTTGTCTTTGGTTTTCTGCAGTTTGAATATGATATTCCTAGGTGCAGATTTTTTGGTTTTTATCTTGCTTGATGTTCTGTAAGCTTCCTGCATATGTGATTTGGTGTCTGTCGTTAATTTTGAAAAATCCTGAGTCATTATTACTTCAGATATTTCTTATGTTTCTTTTGCTCTTTCTTCTCCCTCTGGTAATTCCATTATACCTATGTTACACCTTTTATAACTGTTCCACTGTTATTCTGTTCCTTTTGACATTCTGTTCCTAATTCTTTTTTTCTTTGCATTTTATTTTGGGAAGTTTCTATTTACATATTATAAAGCTTACTGATGATTACATTCATGGCTATATTCAGTTAATTGATGTGCCCTTTCTTTATGTCTATTACAGTATTTTTGACGTTTAATGTTTCCTTTTGATTCTTTTTAAGAGTTTCCATTTTTACATTAACTGTCTGTTCTTACACGTTGTCTGTTTTTTCCATCAGAGCCCTTAACATATTAATTGTTATTGTTTTAGATTCCTTATCTAATAATTTCAAAATCTGATTCATAGCTGAAACTGGTCTAATGCTTGTCTTGTCAGACTGTGTTTGCTTTTCTTGCCTTTATGTGCCCTGTAATTTTTTGTTGAAAGTTGTGAGGTATTAGGTAATAGGAACTGAGGTAATTAGATTTTTAATGTAAGGTTTTATGTTTTGTTTTGTTTTGCTTTGTTTTGTTTGACAATTTTGCTCTTGTTGCCCAGGCTAGAGTGCAGTGGCGCAATCTCAGCTCACTGCAACCTCCGCCTTCCAGTTTCAAGCGATTCTCCTGCCTCAGGTTTTATGTTTATATGACCAGGAGTTGGGCTGTATTTAATGTATGCCATAGCTTTTGGTGCCAGAGGCCTCAGTTTCCTACAATTTACTGGGTTCCCTCCCTTACCCCATTGTCTGTGGGTTTCTCGGGTAGATTACAAGGTCAGGAGTTCGAGACCATCCTGACCAACATGGTGAAACCCTATCTCTACTAAAAGTACAAAATTAGCTGGGCGTTGTGGCGTGCGCCTGTAATCCCAGCTACTCAGGAGGCTGAGACAGGAGAATCCCTTGAACCCAGGAGGCGGAGGTTGCAGTGAGCCAAGATCGCACCACTGCACTCCAGCACTCCAGCCTAGGTAACAGAGCAAGACTCCATCTCAAAAACAAAAACAAAAACAAAACAAAACAAAAAAACTTCTTAAATGGAGTTGATGGTTTGAACCTCTCTCAGTTATAATTACACTGAAGCCCCTTTGACGTGATGGTAAGGTGTTGGAGAGGGGAAGCATTCTATAATCTTATAATTAAATCTTAAGCATTTATTTTTGTGGGCCTGAGCTCTTGGGCTGTGACCTTCAGAACTTTTTCTCAGTGTTTTTTTTTTTTAAAGTATCCCTTTACATCAGACAAGAAGGCTAGAGGAGCCGAAGTTGACTAATTGTCCTTCCCCCATGTCAGATAAGGCTCTGATGAAGTAGTTTCTCTGGAAGGCAAGTCTATTTGGCTTTTTTCTTGCTATAAGGATAGGAGTGGTGACTTCTAAGCTCTTTGCTCATTGGAACTGAAACCAGAAGTCCCTAACATGGTATTTTGATTATTTTAGCTGTAAACCGTTTCTTGAAATTAGGCAGTATTAGCTCTCCAATTGTGTTCTTCTTATCAGAGTTGATTTGGCTCTTCTATGTTCTTTACCTTTTTCATATGAATTCTAGAATATGCTTGTTAGCCAGGGGCTGTGGCTCATGCCTGTAATCCCAGTACTTTGGGAGGCTGAGGCAGGAGGACTGCTTGAGCCCACGAGTTCAAGATCAGACTGAATAACCTAGGGAGACCCTGTCTCTACAAAAAAAAAATGTTTGTATATATAAGCTGGGCTTGCAGGCACATGCCTGTGGTCCCAGCTACTCAAGAGGCTGACTGAGGTGGGAGGATTGCATAAGCCCAGGAGGTTGAGGCTACAGTGAACCCTGACCGTGCCACTGCACTCCAGCCTGGGTAGGAGAGCAAGACTCTGTCTCAAAAAAACAGATATCGCTTGTCAGTTCCTACAGAAATGTCTGCTGAGATTTTAATTGGGATTGTATTGAATCTGTATATCAATTTGGAGAGATGTGACATCTTTACAATATTTAGTCTTCTGACCCATGAACAAGGTATGTTTGGCAAATTGCTTAGGTCTTCTTCAGTATCTCTCTGCAATATTTTGTAGTTTTCAAGTATATAGGTCTTTCACATCCTTTGTCATATTTATCTCTAAGAATTTGATATTTTTTATGCTATTGAAATAACATTTTTTAAATTTAAAATTCCAATTGTTTATTATTAGTATATAGAAATAAAATACTTTTTTATATATTGGTCTTGTATCCTGCAACCTTGCTAAAGTCGTTCATTAGTTTGAATAGCTCTTTTGTAGACATCATTGGCTTTTCTACATGGATGATCATGTTGTCTACAAATAAAAATGTTACTTTTTCCTTTCCAGTTCTGGATGCCTTTTATTTCTTTTCTTTTTTTTTTTTTTTTTGAGACAGAGTCTCACTCTGTCGCCTAGGCTGGAGTGCAGCGGTGCGATCTCGGCTCACTGCAACCTTCTTCTGGGTTCAAGTGATTCTCCCACCTCAGCCTCCCTAGTAGGTGGGATTATAGGCGTGCACCACCACGCCCAGCTAATTTTTGTTTTTTTGTATTTTTAGTAGAGACAGGATTTTACCATGTTGGCCAGGCTGGTCTCGAACTCCTGACCTCAAACCTCAAATGATCCGCCCACCCCGGCCTCCCAAAGTGTTAGAATTACAGGCATGAGCCACTGCTCCTGGCCTATTTCTTTCTTTCCCCTGCCTGATTGCAGTGACTAGAACCTCCAGTACAATGTTGAATAAAAGTGGTGAAAGTGGACAGTCTTGTCTTTTTCCTGATTTTAGAAGGAAAGCATTCCATCTTTCACCTTAAGTATAATGCTAGCCATAGATTTTTCATAAATATCCTTAATCAAGTTGAGGAAATTTTTCTAGTTTGGTGAGAGTTTTTTTTTTTCTCTGTTTTTAAAATTGAGAATGGATGTTGTATTTTTCCAAATGCTATTTTCTGTACCTATTTAGATGATCACTGGTTTTTATTTTTTTAGTATTTTAATACGATGATTTAAATTGATTTACTTTTGAATGTTGAAACAACTCTGTAGGCCTGAGATAAACCCCACTTAGTTGTGATGTATTATTTTTATATACTGTAGGATTTTTTGTTTTTTTGGTTTTTTGGTTTTTTTTGACAAAGTCTCGCTTTTGTTGCCCAGCTTGGAGTGCAGGCCACGATCTGCAACCTCCACCTCCTGGGTTCAAGTGATTCTCCTGCCTCAGCCACCCAAGTAGCTGGGATTGCAGGTGTGTGCCACCACACCCGGCTAATTTTATATGTTGGCCAGGCTGGTCTCAAACTCCTGGACTCAAGTGATCTCCAGCCTCGGCCTCCCAAAGTGCTGGGATTACAGGTGGGAGCCACCACTTCTGGCCTTGATTTCCACTTTGATCTTCATTATTTCCTGTATTTTTACTATGGGTTTAATTTGCTCTTTCTTAAAATGGAAGTTGATGTCATTGATTTGAGATATTTCTAATATAAGCATTTAATGCTACAAATTGCTACCTAATTACTGCTTTAGTAGCATCTCGTAAATTCTCTTTACTTACGTATATTTTTAGAGATGGAGTCTTGTTTATGTTGCCTAGGCTGGACTCACACTCCTGGACTCAAGTGAACCTCCTGAGTAGCTGGAATATGGGCATGTGCCATGGTAGCTGGTATATCCTGTAAATTCTAATATGTTGTTTTAAAATTTTTCTTTAGTTAAAATACTTTCTAATTGTTCTTTTGATCTTTAATCCATGAATTGTTTAGTTATTTAGAAGTGTATAATTTAGTTTCCAAATATTTGGGGATTTTCTGTGGATCATGCTGTTATTGATAATGTAATTTAATTTCATTGTGTGATTTGAGTGCTTTTGAAATTATTGGCTTGTTTTTTAATTTATTTTTTATTTTTTTTGAGACAGAGTCCCACCCTGTCGGCCAGACTGGAGTGCAGTGGTGCAATCTCAGCTCACTGCAGCCTCCACCTCCTGGGTTCAAGCAATTCTCCTGCCTCAGCCTCCTGAGTAGCTGGGACTACAGGAGCGTGCCACCACACCTGGCTAATTTTTGTATTTTTAGTAGAGATGGGGTTTCACCATGTTGGCCAGGATGAACTCGATCTCCTGACTTCGTGATCCATCTGCCTTGGCGTGTTTTTTTTGTTTTGTTTCTTTTTGAGACAGAGTCTTGCTCTTGTCACCCAGGCTACAGTGCAATGGAGCGATCTCAGCTCACTGCAACCTCCTCCTCCTGGGTTGCAGCAATTCTGCCTCAGCCTCCCGAGTAGCTGGGATTACAGGCACACGCCACCACACCTGGCTAATTTTTGTATTTTTAGTAGAGACGGGGTTTCACCATTTTGGCCAGGGTGGTCTTGAACTCCTGATCTCAAGTGATTTGCCCGTCTTGGCTTCCCAAAGTGCTGGGATTATAGGCATGAGCCACCACACCCGGCAAGACTTATTTTATGGTCTAGAATATGTTCCATCTTGGTAGATGTTCTGTATGCATTTGAAAAAAAAATTACATTCTGCTGTTGTTGGCTGGAATATTCTATAAATATCAATTCTGTCAAGTTGGTTGATAGTATTGTTTAAGTTTACTAAATCTTTGCTAATTTCCTATTTATTTTATTCATTAGTGAGTGAGGAGTATTGATATCTCTGACTATAATTGTGGATTTGTATATTTCTCTTTGTAGTTCTATTTTGCTTCATGTATTTTGAATCTCTTTTATTAGGTACATGAACAGTTAGTATTTTTATGACCTCTTGATTAAGTGACACCATTATTATGAAATGGCCTTCTTCATTTTGAAGTCTACATTTTCTGTTACTTATATAGCCATTTCAGCTTTCTTTTGATTACTGTTGCCATGGTATATATTTTAATATCTTTATTTTTTCTCTAGCCTGCTTCAGAGGAAGAGTTGGGTTTTGTTTTTTTGTTTTTGGTGGGTTTTTTTTTTTTTTCACAGATAGGGTGTCACTCTGTCACCTAGGCTGGAGTGTAGTGGCATGATAATAGCTCACATGACCTCAAACTCCTGGGCTCAAGCAATCCTCCAACCTCAGCTTCCTTAAGTTGGTAGGACTACAAAAACCACCATACCTGGCTAATTAAAATATTTTTTTTGTAGAGATGGGGTTTCACTGTGTTGCCCAAGCTTGTCTCAGATTCCTGGCCTCAAGCAATCCTTACACAAGTGAGCCTTTCAAAGTGCTGGGATTACAGGCATGAGCCACTGAGCCCACCTATTTTTTTAATTTTAATTTGTTTGTGTTTTATATATAAAGTACACTTCTTGTGGTAAATATTTAGTTAGGTCTTACTATTCCAGTCTGACAATCTTTAATACCTTACATTTAATTTGATTATATAATTACACTTGAATCTAACATTTTGCTGTTTGTTTTCTATTTGTTACATCTGTTTTTTGTTCCCTTTTCCTTCAATTCTGCCTTTTTTAGATTAATCTACTACATTTTGTTATTACATATTGTCTTTTTTGTTGGCTTATGAACTAAAATTTTTTAGTTTTTTTTTTAAGTTACTGGTTGTGTTACAGGGTTTACAGCGTACATTTTAACATTGCAGTTAAACTTTAAGTGATATTATGCCACTTCACATATAGGATAAGAATCTTACAATAGTGTACTTTCATTTCTCTTCTCCCAATCTTTATGCTATTGTTGTCATGCATTTTTCTTCTCCATGTTTTAAAACCCACAATCCATTGTTATTATTTTTGCCTAAATAGTTTATTATTAATGGTATTTAAGTAGTAAGAAAAAAACATACTTTATATTTACCATTTCTGGTGCTCTTCATTTTTTTGTGTAGATCCCTGATTTCCAATCAATATTATATTTCATCTGCCTAAAGGTCACCCTTTAACATTTCTTGTAGGGTGAGTCTGGTTTCATGTGTCTGAAAATGTTTTTACTGCACCTTTGTTTTTGAAAGTATATTTGCTAGGTATAGAATTCGAGGTTGACAGAAGTTCAGTATTCTAAACATGTTACTACACTTTTTGCTTGCATTGTTTTCAACAAGAAATCTGATATTATTCTTATCGTTATTCCTCTGTACGTAACATGTCGTTTTTTTCTCTGGTTGCTTTTATGTTTTTTTCTTAAAAAATGAACCATTTGGGCTGGGCGTGGTGGCTCACGCCTGTAATCCCAGCACTTTGGGAGGCCAAGGTGGGCGGGCGGATCACGAGGTCAGCAGATTGAGACCATCCTGGCTAACACGGTGAAACCCCATCTCCACTAAAAAATACAAAAAAAATTAGCTGGGCATGGTGGCAGGTGCCTGTAGTCCCAGCTACTCAGGAGGCTGAGGCAGGAGAATGGTGTAAACCCAGAAGGCAGAGGTTGCAGTGAGCTGAGATCACGCCATTGCACTCCAGCCTGGGTGACAGAGCAAGACTCCGTCTCAAAAAAAAAAAAAAAAAAAAAAAAAAAACCCATTTGATTATGAAGTGCCTTAATGCTATTTTCTTTATATTTCTTGTTCTTTTGATTCATTGGGTTTTTGAATCTATTGGTTTATTGTCTTCATAAGATTTGGAAAGCTTGGGGCCACTATTTCTTCAAATATTTGAAGAAATATTTTTCTCATTCCTACCACCTAAACTGCTTTCAGGCCTTTTATTACCCAGGTATTAGGATTTCTCACAGTTCACCAATAGTCTTTGCAGTTTTGCATGCTTTTTTCCCCCCATGTTTTCCATTTTGGAGATTTTCTTTTCTTTTCTTTTCTTTTTGGAGATGGAGTCATGCTCTGTCACCCAGGGTGTAGGGTAGTGGCATGGCATGATCTTGGCTTACTGCAACCTCTGCCTCCCAGGTTCAAGTGATTCTTATGCCTCAGCCTCCCAAGTATCTAGGATTACAGGCACCTCCCAAGTATCTAGGATTACAAGCCCAGCTAATTTTTCTATTTTTATAGAGATGGGGTTTCACCATGTTGGACAGGCTGGTCTTGAACTCCTGACCTCAAGTGATCTGCCTGCCCTGGCCTCCCAAAGTGCTAGGATTACAGGCATGAGCCACCACATCCAGCCTACCATTTGGATATTTTCTATTGCTACACTTTGAAGTTCATTAATTTTTCTTCTGCAATGTCTTATCTGTCCTTAATCTCATTTAGAGATTAAAAAAAAATCTCAGGCCAGGCGCAGTGGCTCACACCTGTAATCCCCGCACTTTGGGAGGCTGAGGTGGGTGGATCACTTGAGGTCAGCAGTTTGAGACCAGCCTAGCCAACATGGAGAAACCCCGTCTCTACTAAAATACAAAAAAATTTAGCCAGGCACAGTGGCGGGCACTTGTAGTCCCAGCTACTCGGGAGGCTGAGGCAGGAGAATGGCGTGAACCCGGGAGGCGGAGCTTGCAGTGAGCCAAGATAGCACCATTGCAGTCCCGCCTGGGCGAAAGAGCGAGACTCCATCTCAAAAAAAAAACAACAGAAAAATTAGCCGGGTATGATGGTGCACACCTGTGGTGTGCCCAGGTAGTCCCACCTATTCGGGAGGCTGAGGCAGGAGAATCACTGGAACCCAGGAGACGGAGATTGTTGTGAGCCGAGACCGCTCCACTGCGCTCCAGCCTGGGCAACAGAGTGTGTCTCAAAAAAAAAAAATAAACAAAAAAACTCATCCATTATAGTTGCACTGTAGTTTTTGCCTCTATCAGTTTAATGTAGATTTTTTTTTTTTTTTTTTTTTTTTGAGATGGAGCGTCGCTCTTGTTGCCCAGCCTGGAGTGCAATGGTGCAATCTTAGCTCACCACAACCTCCACCTCCCAGGTTCAAACGATTCTCCTGCCTCAGCCTCCCGATTAGCTGGGATTACAGGCATGCACCACCATGCCTGGCTAATTTTATATTTTTAGTAGAGACGGGATTTCTCCATGTTGGTCAGGCTGGTCTTGAGCTCCCGACGCCAGGTGATCCACCTGCCGTGGCCTCCCAAAGTGCTGGGATTACAGGCGTGAGCCACCGCGCCTGGCCATTTTCTTTTTTTTCTTTTCTTTTCTTTCTTTTTTTTTTTTTTTTTTTTTTGAGATAGAGTCTCGCTCTGTTGCCCAGGTTGGAGTGCAGTGGCACGACGTGGGCTCACTGCAACCTCCGCCTCCCGAGTTGAAGCGATTCTCCTGTCTCAGCCTCCTGAGTAGCTGCGATTACAGGTGCCCGCCACCACCCCCGGCTAATTTTTGAATTTTTAGTAGAGACGGGGTTTCACCATATTGGTCAGGCTAGTCTAGAACTCCTGACCTCAGGTGATCCACCTGCCTCAGCCTCCCAAAGCTGGGATTACAGGCATGAGCCACTGCACTTGGCCTAATATAGATGTTTTTAAAAAATATTTCTCCAATGTCTCAACTTACTGAAAAGATAGAATGTAGTTATGATGACTATTTTATTGTCCTTTACTTCTAGTTCTAATATCTGTTTCAGTCCTGGGTAGGTTTCAGTTGATTTAGTATTCTCCTTAGTATAGGTCATGTTTTCCTTTTTCTCTGTATGACTGGTAATCTTCTACTGAATGCCAGACATTTCAAATTTTATCTTCTTGGGTGCTAGATATTTCTGTATTACCATAACTATTCTTGAATTGTATTCTTGGATGCAGTTAAATTACTTGGAAATAGTTTGAATCATTCAGGTCTTGCTTTTATAATTTGTTAGGTGGGTATGGAATGATGCTCATTCTCAGGATAATTATTTCTCACTAATGAGGCAAGACCTTCCTGAGTACTCTACCCTATATACCTTGTTGAATTATCAGTTTTTCTAGTCTTGGTGGTGAGAACAGGCACTATTGTTGGCACCATGTGGACTCTAGATACTGTTCTATCTAATCTTTTCAATGGTTCTTTCTTCAGCTTTGAGACGTTTATTTAGACACATGCGCCAGTCAGTAGATCTTGCAAATCCTCTGCAAATCTATGAGGTTCTCTGTGAAGCCTTTTTTTTGTTTGTTTGTTTTTCTTCAGCACCCTTTCCAATGAATTCTAGCTACCTTGGTCTCCTTGGACTCTCAGTTCTGTCTCCTCAATGCAGGGAGTTCACAAGGCCTCCCTCAGTTTCCATTTCCTGTGCTGTGGCATAAAAACTTTTTCTAGGAGGTAAGATAGGGCAGTTAAAGAGTTCACTTTATTCATTTCTCTTCTCCCTGAGATTATTGCCCTTTGTTGTCTGATGTCTGGTGTCTTGAAAACCATTGTTTCAGATGTTTTAACTAATTTTCGTTTGCTTGCTAGGAGAGTAAATACAGTTCTGTCACTCCATCTTGGCCAGAAGTGGAAGTCCCAGTTTGTTTTTGTAAAGTGTATTTTTTTCCCCACCTATGTAGGGATCATTAGGGCTTGTATCATTGTGTCATTACTGTGATATCAAGTGTTTATTATTATAGTTGTTAGGTGCAAATTTTATACTAAAACTCAGGGACAGATAATATGCTAAAAATATTTCAACTTTTGGATATTCAGGGAAATTGAGAGGCCTCAGATATCATATTATTTAAACAACTTATAATATATATCTAAATTATTCTTTAGAAAAAAAAATCCAGGTGCTTCCAGACTTAAGTAAAAGTTTCAGTATTCCTTATTGTCTTTTCTTCTGATAAGCCTGCCAGGTTGGAGGAAAAAAATACACTATTTTACTTGGCTCCCTTCTTTAAATTGAGGTCCACAATTCAAATGAAATAGTGCAGCTTGTCCATTTATTCAGCTTTAGGAGAGCAATGGTAAAGAAAGTACTACAGCTAGACTTAGGAGACCTAGATTCTCATTTTAGTTTTGTTATTAAGAATCTGTATGACTTCGAGGAAGTTGTTTTTATATTTATCTAGTTTTTTTCTAAAAATGAAAATCATTGCCATTCTAATCTACATCAGATTTAAAGTGTTAAATAAGATGTCTGCACACATGTTTTGTAAAATTAAAGGTTCTCTATGAGTGTATGGTGTTTTTATGGATTTCTCTGAGCAAGGGAATCAAGATCATTAAACTAAGTACTATACCAATAGTGATTGTTTCTTCCTAGGCTTGAAAGTGGATCCAGTTTATTGCATAGTTTGGAAAGGCTTCAGACAGTTTCCTATGGAGAGATCTGTTTGATTAGGAATAAGCTTCTGTCTGACAAGATAGGCTGACCAAGCTGGTCTGTTAAGGCATTAGAGCCTCTTTCTCCCAAAATTGGTTTGGAAATGTCCTAGATCTTTTGACTAGATGTAGGAAACTTAGAGCTGGTCATGGAGGAGAAATGGCTCAGTACAGCTGGAGCACTCTTAGTTTGCAAGCCCAAGAGAGGCTATGAGAAGAGAAAATATACTCCAACTGTATAAGCCATCAGAAGAGAAATAGTAAGAAGTGCCCTGAACAACAGGTCAGGAGATCTGGGTCAGTACCAAACCATAGCCCCATTTTATGTGGTCTAACACCTCTTTTACGAGTTATGATGCTAAGAAACTGGCAATTCTCTTTTAAAAACTGAGTAGTTCCAAATCCTGAAACTATTCCAAGTTTGGCTTAAATATAATTTTCCACAAACCTTAGGAAAACATTTTCTTGTCTAGACTGTATTAATTTTCTGATTTTCCTATTACTATTGACCTATCTAAGTTGACAGTACACTCAGGCATCAGTTTTACAGAATCAGAATTTCCTATAGTAGTTTTTAAGTAGTTGACGAGATCACCTTAAGTCTGGTACCACAGCTAAATTTCTTCTTTGTTTTTTTTTTTGAGATGGAGTCTTGCTCTGTTGCCCAGGCTGGAGTGCAGTGGTGCAATCTCTGCTCACTGCAACCTCTGCCTTCTAGGTTCAAGCAATTCTTCTGCCTCAGCCTCCCAAGTAGCTGGGATTGCAGGTGCACACCATCACACCCGGCTAATTTTTGTACTTTTAGTGGAGACAGGGTTTCGCCACGTTGGCCAGACTGGTCTCAAACTCCTGACCTCAGGTGATCAGCCCGCCTCAGCTTCCCAAAGTGCTGGGATTACAGGCATGAGCCACCGTGCCTGGCCTCAAATTTCTTCTTAGACAAATGAGGATGAGAATGTTTTAAATGGAGCTTTATCTTAATTTTTTGTTGTTGTTTATTTATTTATTTATTGAGACAAAGTCTCACTCCTTCACCCAGGCTGGAGTGCAGTGGCATGATCTCAGCTCATTGCAACCTCCGCCTCCCAAGTTCAAGTGAGTTTCCTGCCTCAGCCTCCAGAGTACCTGGGACTACAGGCATACGCCACCATGCCTGGCTAAGGCTAATTTTTGTATTTTTTTTTTTAGGGGAGACGGGGTTTCGCCATGTTTGCCAGGCTGGTCCTGAACGCCTGACCTCAAGTGATTCACTGCTTGGGCCTTCCAAAGTGATGGGATTACAGGTGTGAGCCACTGCACCTGGCCTCCTTAAATGTATCTTTATGGCCTAATTTTCACCTTTGCACCCAGTTAGTAAGAACTGTTTAAAAATACTTCCTATTTCCTTCCACTTTAGAGCTGGGAATTAGATGTTGTAATTGCTTATTTTGTTATTCCAATGAAAAACCCAAACCTGACTCTTTCCTCTCTTTCCATGTTAATGGAGCATTCTGGTAGCTAGTTTAATACTCTTTAAAGATCTGGAGACCAAGACAGAAATATGTACTCTCCTTATAAATGGATGATTTTTATTTTTTCTGTATTAAAAAATTTGGTGTGTTGTTCACTATGTAAGTTAAAATATCAAAGAGGGATATACAACTGAAAAGTAAAAGTTCACCTTTCTTTCCTTTCTCCTACTTCTATAATTTGATCAGTTTAGATAAAATATCTCTGCTTTTCAAAATTACTCTCTAGCTGGCTCTTGAGGAAAAAAAAATGGGGGTAGGAGGAGCTGGGGCCTTCCCTTATTTATACAAGCAGATGAAGAGGTCCTAGACTTTTGGAGAGTCACAGTAAAGAAAGAAAACCAGTCACCTGATTTAAACAAACAATATATTCAGGTTTCTGAATCTAGATTTCTAGTTCTAGTCTTTGAACAGAAAAAACCTTTTAGAAAAACTCTTTGCTCTTTACCTGGGCATGGTGGCTTCATGCCTGTAATCTCAGCACTTTGAGAGGCTGAGGTGGGAGGATCGCTTGAGTCCAGGAGTTCGAGACCAGCCTGGGTGACATATTGAGAGCCCTGTCTCTACAAAAAAAATTTTTTTAATTAGCTGGGCATGGTGGTGCGCACCTGTGGTCCCAGCTACTCAGGAGGCTGAAGTGAGAGGATCACTTGCACCTAGGAGGTCGCGGCTGCAGTGAGTTGCGATCACACTACTACACTTCAGCCTGGGTAACATAGCAAGACCCTGCCTCAAAAGAAAAGAAAATAAATCTTTGTCCTTATTGTAAACTGTTGCCACACTTTGGAATACGGTTAGCAGTTATTAATTAATCATTTTCACTGGAGCAGAATTAAGAGAATGGGCTTAAGAAGTAGCAGGAAAAAAAATTTGGTTCGTGTAGAAACCTTGAGGATTGTTGATGAGAATAAATTCTTAGAGTCACTTTGGTGTTTCCTTATCACAAATGTTCATAATGTCATCTGTGTGAAACTGATTTACTTTTTTTTTTTTTTTTGAGATGGAGTCTCTGTCTGTTGCCAGGCTGGAGTGCATTGGTATGATCTCAGCTCACTGCAACCTCCATCTCCCGGGTTCAAGTGATTCTCCTGCCTCAGCCTCCCAAGTAGCTGGGACTACAGGCATGCGCCACTACCAAGCCCAGCTAATTTTTGTATTTTTAGTAGAGATGGGGTTTCACCATGTTGGCCAGGATGGTCTTGATCTCTTGACCTTGTGATCCGCCCACCTCAGCCTCCCAAAGTGCGGGGATTACAGGCATGAGCCACCGCACCCAGCCTTTACTTTTTTTTTTTTTTTAACCTGAAATTCAGGTGATATAGTAGAGAAGTAGTTCAGTGGGTCCCAGACTTCAGAATTTTAGAAATGAGAAAAACTAAAAAGAAAAAAAAAACGGGAGTTGTTTTAATGTTGCCGAGTTTATATTTTGCTAACTGAAGAACATTTAAAAACAACTACCATAACTACCATCTACTTTCATAAAAGAAATAACATTTGAGACAAAAAACTTGGCAAAAAAATAATATCAGAAGAATTGGTGGTTCTTTAAATTAGTAAATTTAATCATATGAAAAACTAATTTCATTGCCTCTATTTTCCTCAGCATTTCTTTTTTTAAAAAAAATACTTTAAGTTCTGGCATATGTGTGCAGGACGTGCAGGTTTGTTACATAGGTATACATGTGCCATGGTGGTTTGCTGCACCCATCTACCCATCATCTCCATTAGGTATTTCTCCTAATGCTATCCCTCCCCTAGCCCCCAACCCCCTGACAGGCCCTGGTGTGTGGTGTTCCCCTCCCTGTGTCCATGTGTTCTCATTGTCCCACTTATGAGTGAGAACATGTGGTGTTTGGTTTTCTGTTCTTGTGTTAGTTGCTGGGAATGATGGTTTCCAGCTTCATCCATGTCCCTGCAAAGGACATAAACTCATCCCTTTTTATAGCTGCATAGTATTCCATAGTGTATATGAGCCACATTTTCTTTATCCAGTCTATCATTGATGGGCATTTGGGTTGGTTCCAAGCCTTTGCTATTGTGAATAGTGCCACAATAAACATACATGGGCATATGTCTTTATAGTAGAATGATTTCTAATCCTTTGGGTATATACCCAGTAATGGGATTGCTGGGTCAAATGGTATTTCTGGTTCTAGGTCCTTGAGGAATTGCCACACCGTCTTCCACAATGGTTGAACTAATTTACACTCCCACCAACAGTGTAAAAGCATTTCTATTTCTGTTCCTATTTCTCCACATCCTCTCCAGTATCTGTTGTTTCCTGACTTTTTAATGATCCCCATTCTAACTGGGGTGAGATGGTATCTCATTGTGGTTTTGATTTGCATTTCTCTAATGACCAGTGATGATGAGCTTTTTTTCATATGTTTGTTGGCTGCATAATGTCTTCTTTTGAGAAGTGTCTGTTCATATCCTTTGCCCACTTTTTGATGGAGTTGTTTTGTTCTTATAAATTTGTTTAAGTTCTTTGTAGATCGTGGATATTAGCCCTTTGTCAGATGGATAGATTGCAAAAATTTTCTCCCATTCTATAGGCTGCCTGTTCACTCTGATGATAGTTTCTTTTGCTGTGCAGAAGCTCTTTAGTTTAATTAGATCCCATTTGTCAATTTTGGCTATTGTTGCCATTGATTTTGGTGTTTTAGTCATGATGTCTTTGCCCATGCCTATGTCCTGAATGGTATTGCCTAGGTTTTCTTCTAGGGTTTTTATGGTTTTAAGTCTTATGTTTAAGTCTTTAATCCATCTTGAGTTAATTTTTGTATAAGGTGTAAGGAAGGGGTCCAGTTTCAGTTTTCTGCACATGGCTAGCCAGTTTTTCCAACGCCATTTATTAAATAGGCAATCCTTTCCCCATTGCTTGTTTTTGTCAGGTTTGTCAAAGATCAGATGGTTGTAGATGTGTGGTGTTATTTCTGAGGCCTCTGTTCTGTTCCATTGATCTATATATCTGTTTTGGTACCAGTACCATGCTGTTTTTGTTACTGTAGCTTTGTAGTATAGTTTGAAGTCAGGTGGCATGATGCCTCCAGCTTTGTTCTTTTTGCTTAGGATTGTCTTGGCTATGTGGGCCTTTTTTGGTTCCATATGAAATTTAAAGTAGTTTTTTCTAATTTTGTGAAGAAAGTCAGTGGTAGCTTGATGGGGATAGCATTGAGTCTATAATTACTTTGGGCAGTATGGCCATTTTCATGATATTGATTCTTCCTATCCATGAACATGGAATGTTTTTCCATTTATTTGTGTCCTCTCTTATTTCCTTCAGCAGCAGTTTGTAGTTCTTCTTGAAGAGGTCCTTCACATCCCTTGGAAGTTGTATTCCTAGGTATTTAATTCCTTTTGTAGCAATTGTGAATGGGAGTTCACTCATGCTTTGGCTCTCTGTCTGCTATTGGTGTATAGGAATGCTTGTGATTTTTGCACATTGATTTTGTATCCTGAGACTTTGCTTAAGTTGCTTATCAGCTTAAGGAGATTTTGGGCTGAGACAATGGGGTTTTCTAAATATACAATCATGTCATCTGCAAACAGAGACAATTAGACCTCCTCTTTTCCTATTTGAATATGCTTTATTTCTTTCTCTTGCCTGATTGCCCTGACCAGAACTTCCAATACTATGTTGAATAGGAGTGGTGAGAGAGGGCATCCTTGTCTTGTGCCAGTTTTCAAAGGGAATGCTTCCAGTTTTTGCCCATTCAGTATGATATTGGCTGTGGGTTTGTCATAAATAGCTCTTATTATTTTGAGATATGTTCCATCAATACCTAGTTTATTGAGAGTTTTTAGCATGAAGGGGTGTAGAATTTTGTCAAAGTCCTTTTCTGCATCTATTAATCATGTGGTGTTTGCCATTGGTTCTGTTTATGTGATGGGTTACGTTTATTGATTTGCATTTGTTGATCCAGCCTTGCATCCCAGGGATGAAGCCAACTTGATCATGGTGGATAATCTTTTTAATGTGCTGCTGGATTCAGTTTGACATATTTTGTTGAGGATTTTCGCATCGATGTTCATCAGGGATATTGTCCTGAATTTTTCTTTTTTTGTTGTGTCTCTGCCAGGTTTTTGGTATCAGGATGATGCTGGCCTCATAAAATGAGTTAGGGAGGATTCTCTCTTTTTCTGTTGTTTGAAATAGTTTCAGAAGAAATGGTACCAGCTCCCCTTTGTACCTCTGGTAGAATTTGTCTGTGAATCTGTCTGGTCCTGGACTTTTTCTGGTTGGTAGGCTATTAATTACTGCCTCAATTTCAGAACTTGTTATTGGTCTATTCAGGGATTCAGCTTCTTCCTGGTTTAGTCTTGGGAGGGTGTATGTGTCCAAGAATTTATCCATTTCTTCTAGGTTTTCTAGTTTATTTGCGTAGAGGTGTTTATAGTATTCTCTGATGGTAGTTTGTATTTCTGTGGGATCAGTGGTGATATCCCCTTTATCATTTTTTACTGTGTCTATTTGATTCTTCTCTTCTTCTTTGTTAGTCTGGCTAGTGGTCTATCTATTTTATTAATCTTTTCAAAAAACCAGGTCCTGTATTCATTGATTTTTTTGAAGGGTTTTTCCTGTCTCTATCTCCGTCAGTTTTGCTCTGATCTTAGTTATTTCTTGTGTTCTGCTAGCTTTTGAATTTGTTTGCTCTTGCTTCTCTAGTTCTTTTCATTGTGATATTAGGGTGTTGATTTAAATTTTTCCTGCTTCCTCCTGTGGGCATTTAGTGCTATAAATTTCCCTCTAAACACTGCTTTGGCTGTGTCCCAAAGATTCTGGTACGTTGTGTCTTTGTTCTCATTGGTTTCAAAGAACTTACGTATTGCTTCCTTAATTTCGTTATTTACCCAGTAGTCATTCAGGAGCAGGTTGTTCAGTTTCCATGTAGTTGTGTGGTTTGAGTGAGTTTCTTTTTTTTTTTTTTGAGACGGAGTCTTGCTCTGTCGCCCAGGCTGGAGTACAGTGGTGCAATCTCGGCTCACTGCAAGCTCTGCCTCCCGGGTTCACGTCATTCTCCTGCCTCAGCCTTCCGAGTAGCTGGTACTACAGGGGCCCGCCACCACCCCCAGCTAATTTTTTTTGTATTTTTAGTAGAGATGGAGTTTCACCATGTCAGCCAGGGTGGTCTCGATCTCCTGACCTTGTGATCTGCCCGCCTCAGCCTCCCAAAGTGTTGGGATTACAGGCATGAGCCACTGTGCCCGGCCGATTCTGAGTGAGTTTCTTAATCCTGAGTTCTAATTTGATTGCACTGTTGTCTGAGAGACTATTTGTTACTATTTCCGTTCTTTTGCATTTGTGGAGGAGTGTTTTATTTCCAATTATATGGTCAATTTTAGAATAAATGCAATGTGGTGCTGAGAAGAATGTATATTCTGTTGATTTAGGGCAGAGAGTTCTGTAGATGTCTATTAGGTCCGCTTGGTCTAGAGCTGAGTTCAAGTCCTGAATATCCTTGTTAATTTTCTGTCTCGTTGATCTAATATTGACAGTGGGGTATTAAAGTCTCACATTATTGTGTGGCAGTCTAAATCTCTTTGTAGGTCTCTAAGAACTTGCTTTATGAGTCTGGGTGCTCCTGTATTGGGTGCATATATATTTAGGATAGTTAGCTCTTCTTGTTGCATTGATCCCTTTACCATTATGTAATGCCCTTCTTTATCTCTTTTGATCTTTGTTGGTTTGGTTTAAAGTCTGTTTTATCAGAGACTAGGATTGCAACCCCTGCTTTATTTTTTTTGGCTTTGCATTTGCTTGGTAAATATTCCTCCATCCCTTTATTTTGAGCCTATGTGTGTCTTTGCACGTGAGATGGGTCTCCTGAATACAGTGCACCAATGGGTCTTGACTCTTTATCCAATTTGCCGGTCTGTGTCTTTTAATTGGGGCATTTAGCCCATTTGCATTTAAGGTTAATATTATCATGTGTGAATTTGATCCTGTCATTATGACGCTAGCTGGTTATTTTACCCATTAGTTGATGCAGTTTCTTCGTAGTGTCGATGGTCTACAATTTGGTATGTTTTTGCAGTGGCTGGTACCAGTTGTTCCTTTCCATGTTTAGTGCTTCCTTCAAGAGCTCTTGTAAGGCAGGCCTGGTGGTGACAAAATCTCTCAGGATTTGCTTGTCTGTAAAGGATTTTATTTATCCTTTGTTTATGAAGCTTAATTTGGCTGGATATGAAATTCTGGGTTGAAAATTCTTTTCTTTAAGAATGTTGAATATTGGCCTCCACTCTCTTCTAGCTTGTAGGGTTTCTGCAGAGAGATCTACTGTTAGTCTGATGGGCTTCCCTTTGTGGGTAACCTGACCTTTCTCTCTGGCTGCCCTTAACATTTTTTCTTTCATTTCAACCTTGGTGAATCTGATGATTTTGTGTCTTGGGGTTGCTCTTCTCGAGGAGTATCTTTGTGGTGGTCTCTGTATTTCCTGAATTTGAATGTTGGCCTGTCTTGCTAGGTTGGGGAAGTTCTCCTGGATAATATCCTGAAGAGTATTTTCCATCTTGGTTCCATTTTCCCCATCACTTTCAGGTACACCAATCAAACGTAGATTTGGTCTTTTCACATAGTCCCATATTTCTTGGAGGCTTTGTTCATTCTTTTTCATTCTTTTTTCTCCAATCTTGTCTTCTCACTTTATTTCATTCAGTTGATCTTCAATCTCTGATATCCTTTCTTCCACTTGATTGATTCAGCTATTGATACTTGTGTATGTTTCACGAAGTTCTTGTGCTGTGTTTTTCAGCTCTATCAGGTCATTTATGTTCTTCTCTAAACTGGTTATTCTAGTTAGCAATTTGTCTAACCTTTTTTCAAGGTTCTTAGCTTCCTTGCATTGGGTTAGAATGTGCTTCTTTAACTCAGAGGAGTTTGTTATTACCCACCTTCTGAAGCCTACTTCTGTCAATTCATCAAACTCATTCTCCATCCAGTTTTGTTCCCTTGCTGGCAAGGAGTTGTGATCCTTTGGAGGAGAAGAGGTGTTTTGGTTTTTGGAATTTTCAGCCTTTTTGTGCTGGTTTCTTCCCATCTTTGTGGAATTTATCTACCTTTGGTCTTTGATGTTGGTGACCTTCGGATGGGGTCTCTGAGTGGGCCTCCTATTTTTTTTTTTTTTTTTTTTTTTTTTTTTTAGTATTTATTGATCATTCTTGGGTGTTTCTCAGAGAGGGGGATTTGGCAGGGTCATAGGACAATAGTGGAGGGAAGGTCAGCAGATAAACATGTGAACAAAGGTCTCTGGTTTTCCTAGGCAGAGGGCCCTGCCGCCTTCCGCAGTGTTTGTGTCCCTGGGTAGTTGAGATTAGGGAGTGATGATGACTCTTAACCAGCATGCTGCCTTCAAGCATCTGTTTAACAAAGCACATCTTGCACCGCCCTTAATCCATTTAACCCTTAGTGGACACAGCACATGTTTCAGAGAGCACGGGGTTGGGGGTAAGGTTATAGATTAACAGCATCCCAAGGCAGAAGAATTTTTCCTAGTACAGAACAAAATGGAGTCTCCTATGTCTACTTCTTTCTACACAGACACAATAACAATCTGATCTCTCTTTCTTTTCCCCACATTTCCCCCTTTTCTATTCAACAAAACCGCCATTGTCATCATGGCCCGTTCTCAATGAGCTGTTGGGTACACCTCCCAGATGGGGTGGTGGCCGGGCAGAGGGGCTCCTCACTTCCCAGACGGGGCTGCCGGGCAGAGGGGCCCCCCCACCTCCCGGACGGGGCGGCGGCCAGGCAGAGGGGCTCCTCACTTCCCAGACGGGGCGGCTGGCTGGGCGGGGGCTGCCCCCCACCTCCCGGACGGGGCGGCTGGCCAGGGGGGCGCTGCCCCCCACCTCCTGGACGGGGCGGCTGCCGGGCAGAGACGCTCCTCACTTCCCAGACGGGGCGGCTGCCGGGCGGAGGGGCTCCCCACTTCCCAGATGGGGCGGCTGCCGGGCGGAGGGGCTCCTCACTTCTCAGACAGGGCGGCCAGTCAGAGATGCTCCTCACCTCCCAGACGGGGTGGCGGCAGGGCAGAGACACTCCTCAGTTCCCAGACGGGATCGTGGCCGGGCAGAGGCACTCTTCACATCTCGGACGGGGCGGCGGGGCAGAGGCGCTCCCCACATCCCAGATGATGGGCAGCCAGGCAGAGATGCTCCTCACTTCCTAGATGGGATGACGGCCAGGAAGAGGCACTCCTCACTTCCCAGACTGGGCGGCCGGGCAGAGGGGCTCCTCACATCCCAGACAATGGGTGGCCAGGCAGAGACGCTCCTCACTTCCTAGACGGGGTGGTGGCCGGGAAGAGGCGCTCCTCACTTCCCGGACTGGGCGGCCAGGCAGAGGGGCTCCTCACATCCCAGACGATGGGCAGCCAGGCAGAGACGCTCCTCACTTCCTATACGGGGTGGCGGCTGGGCAGAGGCTGCAATCTTGGGACTTTGGGAGGCCAAGGCAGGTGGCTGGGAGGTGGAGGTTGTAGCGATCCGAGATCACGCCACTGCACTCCAACCTGGGCATCATTGAGCACTGAGTGAGCGAGACTCCATCTGCAATCCCAGCACTTCAGGAGGCCGAGGCTGGCAGACCACTCGCGGTCAGGAGCTGGAGACCAGCCCAGCCAACACGGCGAAACCCCGTCTCCACCAAAAAATACGAAAACCAGTCAGGTGTGGCGGCACGCACCTGTAATCCCAGGCACTCGGCAGGCTGAGGCAGGAGAATCAGGCAGGGAGGCTGCAGTGAGCCGAGATGGCGGCAGTATAGTCCAGCCTCGGCTCGGCATCAGAGGGAGACCGTGCAAAGGGGAGAGGAGGACCATGCAAAGGGGCGAGGGAGGGGGAGGGGGAGATGGAGGGGGAGAGGGAGAGGGAGGGGGAGAGGGAGGGGTCCTATTTTTTGATGTTGATGCTATTCTTCTGTTTGTTAGTTCTTAGAGCAATGTCAGGGATCAGCATTAATTTCTGAACTGGCATTTGGAAATTATTACACTAAATGGCTTTTTAATGTGCTTTCCAGGTTTAGGATGCTAAATCTTCAGGACACATGAATATTTTTGTTTTGAGCTTTCCATCTTCCACTGGGGTACACATGGGATACAAATTAGAATGAGATTTGTTCACTTCTTATATTATAACCTTATTATGTGGCTGCAGTTATTGAGTTCCTGTTTGATTCACATAATGAAAAGAGTTTTATAGGAAACCCATAGCTGATCAGAGCAAACTGGATCAGTACAGCTGGAGCACGCTTATGCCACTTCACTGAACTGGAACAGAAGAAATCAATCATTTGCCCATAGCTAGTTTTTAATTCTGGAACTTACCTGAGAAGCAAAGTGAATTTTTGAACTAAGCCATCAGAAATACAGTCATGCATCGTTTAACAACAGCAATACATTCTGAAAATGCATCATTAGGCAATTTCATCATTGTGTGAACATCATAGAGTGCATTTACACAAACCTAGATGATATAGCCTACTATACACCTAAGCTATATGGTATAGCCTACAGCTCCTAGGCTATAAACCTAAACAACATGTTACTGTACTGAATACTATAGGCCATTGTAACACAATGGTAAGCATTTGCATATCTAAACATAGAAAAGGTGTGGTAAAAAATACAGTATTATAATCTTATGTGGCCACTGTCTTATATGCGGTCTGCTGTTGACCGAAATGTTGTTATGCAGTGCATGACTGTAATTTCAGTTTTTGATTAATAGGCTGAGATGTGCTGTTTTCCAAGTACTATTTCTTTTGTGAACTCAGCCAACCAGTAAAAAGATGTTGCAATGCAGGATAACATTTGGATCAGAAGGCTTTGTCTGCACTACAGCATCTGCCTCTGAAAGATGGAATCTGATCCATGGTCAAACCTCAGATTTTTTTATTCCCTTAGATGACTAGCTCTGCACTGAGAGGATTAATTTGGATATATATGATTGTCCTGTAGAATTTTTGGATCAGGAGCAAATTCCATGCTTTCTCCAAAAGCATCTGAGAGGGTTGTTGCACTAAGATTTCTGTTTACCTGCCAGGTCCAACCCGCAGACCCTGGCTGAACAGTGGATGAACAAATGCACTCAGACACAGGGATCTAGTGAAAGAGTGGGCTACGGGACCGGGCCACCCACAGACACCAAGGAGGGTACTGTAAAGGGTCAGCAGCTGCAGCCCTGACAAGCCAGTGCTGCGGGCATTTATTCAGTGTAGATTTAATGACAAAGGCCTTGAGTCAACACATTTGTGGGCAGATGATTAAAAGCCAGGTTCCGAGGCCTATGTAAACTAACTTATCTAGATCAGTTTCTTTACATCTCCTTGTTATCTAACCTAAACTTTCAGGCACTGGATAAGAGAATCTGGCTACCTTCAGCCAAATCTTTTTCCAAAGCTTTTGTAAAAACTTCTGGCCTTCCAAGAAGGTTTGCATCTTTCTACAATTTTTCCCACCACCCTGACTGATCTACGTTTACCAGGAAAACTGCTATGGAAAAACAAGATACAGAAAAAACAATGCCAGACACTGTCCCAGTCAGCCTTTCCATTTAATCTTGGCTATTCTTCTGTATACTTTGATACAAGTTGAAGTGCCATCAGCTATATTTTCTTAGTGAACCGTTTTATTTCCTGGAAGAATGTGCTAGTCAGATATGTTAGAGACACCAGTTTGGGTTGCAAATGACATGAAGTTTAAGGCTTAGAATTAAAGCTGTAGTTTGCAGTCGATCGGACCTGGGTTCAACAGCTGCCAACAGCTTTCACAGCTGTTAGCTCTGTGACTTTTTAAGCAAGTGAACTTCTCTAAGTCTTAGTTTTATCTTGTAAAATAAGAATAATGACAAGGTTCTTAAGAGTTGTTGTGAAGAAGAAATTAGATAACAAATGTAAAGTGCCCTTGATTAGTATAAACTATTATTGTTCTGTTTATTTTTCAAGGTAATATAGAATCTCTCCCTACTTCCTCAAACAGAGGATTCACTTGCAATCCTCTCATTCCTGCACATCCTTACTGATCGATTACTTTCTGCATCTGCCTGGCAATAGAAAACAGGGTCTGCATCTGCCTGGCAATAGAAAACATATTCTCCCATATAGAATTAAATTTTATGATCTTTGCTTGTTAATGTAGTCTCACTCCCTCACTGACCTTTTGGACTTAGTTTGCCTAACTCTAAGGCCTAAATTTTACAGTGGCTATGGGTTTATGTAACATTATTATTGTGATTTTTTAGGATCTTCTAATGGTTCAGATATCAAAGGAGATTAAATTTTTGCTAATCAATAGCAAAAAATAGATTTTTTCAGCTTTATTGGCATGTAATTATTTTTTATTTTTGGTTTTTTAAACATTAAACTAGGGTTAATACTGATGTGTAATTAAATGAAAATATGATAGTATTTTTATGCTTTATTGGAAACTATTTTCTATGATAATCTTGAGCTGCCATCTAGTCAAGATCATTTTACAGAGAATTAGACAACCACATGTTTGTGATAGTTTTAAATGTGTTCTTGTAGAAGAGTGAACTAAGTAAGCTATTGAGGTTGTCAGCCTAAATAACAGAGAGAGAGACTCTCTAAAAGAAATAGAATTTATTCAGAAGTAAGCACTGCAATGGGAATATGATGGGCATATTCAGGGAGGTAAAGGAAAACAAGGGTTTTTAAAGGAAAAATAAGGAGGATTACGTAATTGTTATCTTTGGATACAAGGATTAACAAGCGTGGCATCAGTCCAAGGTTAGACAGGCAGTTGTTAGGCAGATATCCTTGCATAAGTACTTTTTGTGTGTGTAAGGTTGAAGTGGCCTATGTGCAATGTTGTGATTTTTGCAGGATCTTTTGTGATGGTTCTTATTATCAGGCATACGTACATGAGAACCTCTGTTCTTGGCCTTCCCTGGCTCCATTTGTCAGGGATTTGACCCGAGTGACTCCATTTTGATTCTGACAATTTTCGCATTTCTCCCCTTTGATCAAGATCTTTTTCTGAAAGCATTGCTGATCAGTCATCCTGGTTGTTTGATTGAAAATTATGTTTGATTGTTTCTTGGTGTCAGGATGGATTTGTCTCAGGTTGTTGGTCTGGTCCCATGTCGAAGGGAGTCATTGGTGACTAGGAGTTAGTGTCAAACTCTTTTAGTCACATTTGAGCAACAAGGGAAGTTTGGAGGGAGTGGCTCACAGGGTAAGTCTACCAGGTGGAGTCTATTGTTAAGTTTAATTTTGCTATTTTGTAAGTGTTGTTATCATCACAAAGTGTTGGGCCAGCATTATTTTGTTAGGAGTTGTACTTTTGTAGAAATTTGGGAAGTAATAGGTACAAAGTTAAAAAAATACAAAGTAAAGTTCATAGTAATATGATAATCTCATTTCACATAATAGTTTTGAGCCATGAACCTAGGATTAAAGGCAACCAGTTGAATAAATCAAATGACCATGGGGAATTAGGTGAGACCTTGTATTAGGGTTCTCTAGAGGGACAGAACTAATAGGATAGATGTATATATAAAGGGGAGTTTATTAAGGAGTATTAACTCACATGATCACAAAGTCCCACAATAGGCTGTCTGCAAGCTGAGGAGCAAGGAAGCCAGTCTGAGTCCCAAAGCTGAAGAACTTGGAGTCTGACATTCAAGAAGAGGAAGCATCCAGTACGGGAGAAAGATGTAGGCTGGGAGGCTAAGCCAGGCTAGTCTTTTCAGGTTCTTCTGCCTGTTTTTCATTCTGGCCGCACTGGCAGCTGATTAGATTGTGCCCACCCAGATTAAGGGTGGGTGTGCCTTTCACAGTCCACTGACTCAAATGTTAATCTCCTTTGGCAACACCCTCACAGACACACCCAGGAACAATACTTTGCATCATTCAATCCAATCAAGTTGACACTCAGTATTAATCATCACAGACCTCTTGTATTTATGTGGCCTGCTTTTAAATTATGTGTATATGGGTCTCAGCTTTTCCAGAGGAATTTATCTATCCACACCATGTAGTATTAGTAATATCTTAGACTTTTTGTTATTGTTGTTGTTCAGCTAGTAGATAGCAATCTTATTACTTAGCATTTTATGACTGGGTTGATTTGAAGCAGAGAGAGCCAAGTCAGCAAGTCAGTTGTGTGTGTGTGTTTTTTGTTTTGTTTTGTTTTGAGATGGAATCTCGCTCTGTCACCAGGCTGGAGTGCAGTGGCTCAATCTTGGCTCACTGCAATCTCCATCTTCCAGGTTCAAGTGATTCTCCTGCCTCAGCGTCCCAAGTAGCTGGGATTACAGGCGCATGCCACCACACCCAGCTAATTTTTGTATTTTTAGTAGAAATGGGGTTTCACCATGTTGGCCAACATGGTCTTGATCTCCTGACCTCATGGTCCACCCACCTCAGCCTCTCAAAAGTGCTGGGATTACAGGCATGAGCCACCGCACCTGGCCAAGCCACCGTGCCCAGCCACTAAGTCAGTTTGAAAACTTAGTGCAAGCTGAACAAAAAGTTGTATTGGGATGTTGCTAACATCACCTACTAGGTAGGCTAAAGGATTTTTTTTTCCTTTTTTTTTTAACTCTTATTTTAAGTTCAGGGGTACATGGGCAGGTTTGTTATATAGGTAAACTTGTGTCATGGGGGTTTGTTGTACAGATTCATTCATCACCCAGGTTTTAAGCCTAGTATCCATTAGTTATTTTTCCTGATCCTCTCCCTCCTTCCACCCTCCATTCTCTGATAAGCCCCAGTGTGTGTTGTTTCCCTCTATGTGTCCATGTATTCCCATCATTTAGCTCCCACTTATGAGAACATGTGGTATTTGGTTTCCTGTTTCTATGTTAGTTTGCTAAGGATCATGGCCACTAGCTCCATCAATGTTCCTGAAAAGGACATGATCTTGTCCTTTTTTATGACTGTATGGTATTCCATGGTATATATGTACCACATTTACTTTATCCAGTCTACCACTGATGGACATTTAGGTTGATTCTGTGTCTTTGCTATTGTGAATAGTGCTGCAGCAAACGTATGTGTGCATGTGTCTTTATGATAAAATGATTTATATTCCTTTGGGCACATACCCAGTAATGGGATTGCTGAGTCGAATGGTATTTCTGTCTTTAGATCTTTGAGGAATCACCACACTGTTTTCCACAATGGTTGAACTAATTTACACTCCTACCAACAGTGTATAAGCATTTCCTTTTCTCTACAACCTCACCAGCATCTGTGGTGTAACCACACCATTCTGACTGGTGTGAGATAATATCTTATTGTGATTTTGATTTGCGTTTGTCTAGTGATCAGTGATGTTGAGCTTTTTTTCATATGCTTGTTGGCTGCATGTATGTCTTCTTTTGAAAAGTATCTGTTCATGTCCTTTGTGCACTTTTTAATGAGGCTTTTTTCTTATAAGTTGATTTTTAAGTTCCTTATAGATGCTAGATATTAGACCTTTGTCAGATGCATAGTTTGCAAGAATTTTCTTTCTTTCTGTAGGTTGTCTGTTTACTCTGTTGGTAATTTCTCTTGCTGTGCAGAAGCTCTTTAGTTTAATTAGATCCCATTTGGCAATTTTTGCATTTTTTGCAATTGCTTTTGACGTCTTTGTCATGAAATCTTTGTCTGTTTCCATGTTCAGAATGGTATTACTTAGGTTGTCTTCCAGGATTTTTATAGTTTTGGGTTTTACATTTAAGTCTTTAATCCATCTTGAGTTAATTTTTATATATGGTGTAAGGAAAGGGTACAGTTTCAATCTTCTGCATACGGCTAGCCAGTTATCCCAGCACCATTTACTGAATAGGGAGTCCTTTCCCCATTGCTTGTTTTTGTCAGCTTCGTCGAAGATCAGATAGTTGTAGATGTGCAGCCTTATTTCTGGGCTCTCTATCCTGTTCTAAAGGATTTTTTTTTTTTTTTTTTTTTTTTAAGATCAGGTCTTGTCAAGTTATCTGCAGTGGCTACTGATTGTGAAATTTTAATTATACCAATGTTCTGCCAAGTGAAAGAGGTAGGCATAAGCAAGGAAAAATTAAGAGGCAAGAGTCTCATTATGATGGGGAGTCTTATTCCAATGTTTCTGGGGAAAGATGTCCACAGCATAAAGGCATCAATTTCTCATCTTGGTTTGTAGTTTTTAATGTCTCTGGTTATGGCATTGGGCAGTCCAGTGAACTTTCTGTGTTGCCCATACCCCGGGCACAAGACCCATCTCTTAAAATTTCTTTAGTTTTAGGTTTTTTGGGGGTTTTTTTGTTTTGTTTTGTTTTTGAGAGGGAGTCTCACTGTTGTCACCCAGGCTGGAGTGCAGTGGTGCGATCTTGGCTCACTGAAACCTCTGCCTTCCAGGTTCAAGTGATTCTCCTGCCTCAGCCTCTTGAGTAGCAGGGACTACAGGTGTGCACTACCACGCCCAGCTAATTTTTATACTTTTAGTAGAGACGGGGTTTCACCATGTTGACCAGGCTGATCTTGAACTCCTGACCTCAGGTGATCCACCCGCCTCGGTCTTCCAAAGTGCTGGGATTACAGGCATGAGCCATCACCCTGACCTATTTGGTTTTAGTTTACAGGGTTTTAGGAACAGCATTTCCTGGTTTTAGTAATTTTATGGAAGAAGGTTGGATTGGAGATACCTAGAAGATTTTAGGATCTAGTCCATTCTATAGGTACATAATAAAAACTTGAAAACAATCCTCAGGGCCACAGTCTAATAACAGGTGTATTACAGATTTTCTTAGAAACATAAGTTTTTTCTTTACCATAATTGCGATTTTTACCAAAGATAATAGAGTAAGACTAAATTGTTTGTAAAATAGTTTAGTTTTATCAAATATTACCTGATCATTAATATAAGTGCAGCAGGAATAGCAACTGACCACACTGTAATTTCAGATTTAAAAAGTTCTTAAGTCTAGGAAGCCAAATGAAGGCAGACTTTAGACTTTGTCCATAGTATCTATAAACAATTTAAATATGACATTCTAGTCAAAACCTTGCTAATATATATAAGCAATGTTTTAAATTGTATTCCATTATAAAAATAGCATATTTTTATTGAACTTGTGGAATCAACTATATTGTTATAAGAATAAGAATACTTATGGGTAGTTTTTTAGTTTTGAAGGGATCAAGTAGGGAGAAAAAGTAAATGATTTTACTTTTCTTTATAAAAGCATATTTTATCAAATTAGTGTAAACTGTAGATAGCTTAAGAGAAAAAGATTTTGTTTTTGTTTTTGTTTTCTTTCTTTTTTGGGGGTGGAGGTTGGGGGAGAGGGCCTTGCCCTATTGCCCAGGTTGGAGCACAGTGGCGCAATCATAGTTCACTGCAGCCTCTAACTCCTAAGCTCAAGCAACCCCCGCCACCCCCGCCACCCCACCACCTCAGCCTCCTGAGTAGCTCTGAGTAGCTGGGACTGCAGGTGTGCACCACCATGCCCAGCTAATTTTATTTTATTTTATTTTTTGTAGAGATGAGGTCTTGCTATGTTGTCCAGGCTGGTCTCAAACTCCTAGCCTCAAGTGATCCTCTTGGCTAGGACTACCAAAGTATTGGAATCACAGATGTGAGCTACCATGCCCAGCCATTTTTTAAAAAGAATTTATTGGAACTTTGCAATTTACAAAGCCCCCCTGCCATATAATCACATATGATGTATAAAATTAAAATAAATATATGCATGAGTATATTTGTTTTAAATTTTTAAAAGTTTTAGTTTACTTACTAGTAAATCTGGTAAAATTGTTGCCATTTTTGTTTTGGTGCTTTGATTATTCCCCAAGATACTGCCACTTGTTTTATGTACCAAGTTTGAGATGCTCTAGGTATGCAGGTGGCCTGAATATCTTTTAGCCATCCAACAAAATATTTACTGACTACCTACTATTGATCAAAATATTTACTGAGGACCTACTATTGATTGGCACTGTATGAAGCACTAAGTTCCTGTGGGAAACTAGACATCCTTATTCCTGTCTCTGCCCCTTTTCCTATTCTAGCCCTTTGTTTAGAATGCCCAACCCTCTTCCCCCAACCTATTCAAATTCTATCTGTGAGTCTGTCTTCTCATCTCACCTTACTCTGAACTCCTACGTTTCTCAGAAGACTTGAACTATTTCTTTCCTGGATGGGCACGGTAGCCCTCCCTCAACAGGAGCAGCAAGGTGGCTGAGCAGGGAGGAATATAAGTTTCAAGGTTTCTAGCTGAACTCAGTACTTATATGTAAATTAACCTCTGAGAAAAGGATGTTTTTTACCTTGTACCTGCTAGGCTGGATCTCCCAAATCAGATGAGTGATCCTTGGCCCGACCAGTTTTTAAAATTTGGAAAACAAAACATTTAAGTAAAGAACCAACAGTGTTTTTTCTTTTTCCTGAGTCCCAACAGGAAACAAAAAACAACAAGGTTTTAAAAAATGTATTTGTTTTACCAGCCAAATACTTTAATTCCAAATAAACTTTTAAATAAAAGTCATAAAAACATTACTTTTATGTTATTTAATCTCATGTAACTAATTTGTTGGTTTTATCTTGATTAGCAGTTTTGCAGATTTATTAATTTTTGCATTGGAGTTTTGGAAAATTTGTATTTAGTCCATTAATATTGAAGTTATTAGAAATTTGTATTTAAGAGTACTTGTTAGAGTCTTTTTCATGAATCTGATTGCAGATACCTGTAGGGAAGAATGAAAACAATAGCTGAGGATGACACAACCTTTGAATAACCATGTAAAATCTGGTGAAAGTTTACCATAACCAGACATTCACAATTAAATGTGGTTATTTTTGTGGTATAAAATAGTAATCAGAATTATGACTGATACCATATTAGATTTTAAGAGTTTTGTACAATTTTGGAACATCTATATCAATAACATACCCATAAAAGTAACTGAAAGTAGATCTAACATCACTTACCTTTTCACAATGTTTTCCATATAATTTGACATCTCAAGTAAGCCTGATTTTGTTTAATATTTCTCTTTTATAAACTTTTGAGAAGTTCTGAGGCCAAATGGAATAACCCAAAGTTAGTTTGAAGTCAAAAAAGACTTAATTTAGAGTCTGATTCTGGGGAAGCCTGTCAAAGATGTTAAAAGGTTTAAAACACTTGCTCAAAACAGGATCGCATGTCACTATGAAATAATAATCATTTATTTAACCAGAGTGACCATCAAAAGTCTTTAAAAGCAAAAAAAAAAAAAAAAAAAGTCTTTAAAAGCAAGTACAGAAATTTATGTAGATATAAATTTTTTAACACTAAAAACCCAATATAACAGTATGAAACACAGGAAATTATTTTGATTAAATGTAAAATCTTTGGTTTTTTTAGGCCAGTTATCAAGAATTTAGAGAAAAACCTGTAATATGATTTTTTTTTCTTTTTATGGAAAGTTCATTTAGATGACCTGGGAGTCAAATCTGATGAAAAGGTACTTGACTTTAACCCATTTATGCTGGAGGTTGCAGCTTTTTTGAATTGCAGACGTGTGAAAAATCAGACCTTGGGGATGACCTTGAGCAGTAGGATGTAACTTCTACATGCTTAGCATTCCAATAATGGAACACTAGGCATAAATGGGTTTTAATCAGATACTGGAAGAGTATGTGTTCAAGATTATGAGAGTGTACACAGTTTTATAGGAGAAGTAAACAAGAAAACTAGTATCTTAAGCAGGGGTGTTGGGAACAGGCCCCCAAATCCCAAACTGGCCATAAACAAAATCTCTGCAGCACTGTGACATGTTTGTGATGGCCATGACGCCCACGCTGAAGGTTGTGGGTTTACTGGAATGAGGGCAAGGAACACCTGGCCCACCCAGGGTGGAAAACCACTTAAAGATGTTCCTAAACCACAAACAATAATATCCTGAGCGATCTGCGCCTTAAGGACACGTTCCTGCTGCAGATAACTAGCCAGAGCCCATCTCTTTGTTTCGGCCCATCCGTTTGTTTCCTGTAAGGAATACTTTTAGTTAATCTATAATCTATAGAACTAATGCTTATTACTGGCTTGCTGTCAATAAATATGTGAGTCAAACTCTGTTCAGGGCTCTCAGCTCTGAAGGCTGTCAGCCCCCTGATCCCGCTCCACACTATATTTCTGTGTGTGTGTCTTTAATTCCTCTAGCACCACTGGGTTAGGGTCTCCATGACCAAGCTGGTCTTGGCAAGGGGAATGTATGGATTTTAGAAAAAGTAAAAGCATGTGAAATTGTCTGGTTACATGGAACAATTTTGACAAATCAAGAAAATCCAGGAGTACAGAATCAAGTTATACTAGAGGAAAACATTGTTCTAAACATAAAGCTTCAGTTTAGGAGATGGTTGAAAATTTAAAGAAACAGATTGTGGAATTAAAACATCATAGCTTTGCCTAGCCTAACTTAAACATGCTCAGAACACTTACATTAGCCTACAGTTGGGCAAAACACAAAGCCTATTTTATAATAAAGTGTTGAATATCTCATGTAATTTATTGAATACTGTCCTGAAAGTGAAAAACAGAATGGGTGTATGGGTACATAAAGAAGTACAGTTTCTACTGAATGCATATCTCTTTTATACCATAATAAAGTTGAAAAATTATAAGTTGTACAATTATAAAGTTAGGGACTATCTGTATGAGATTAAGCAGAAGATTCTCATTTGTCTTCCCTATCATAGATTCTTCTTTATGCAAGGTAGTCATTCAATGAATATTTGTGTCTCTGGGAGTTTAACAAAATAAAGATGAGTCCTGAGTCTCTCAAAATAATACAAAGTAGTTAAGATGATAAATTAATAATCATTTATCTTTGCTATTGAAGAATATTAACATTAATTACAGTTCTTGAGGTTTTTAACAATATCACTTAAGGTGTTACAAAATTTTAAACCTGAAAACTTCAAGAAGGGTCAAATTTAGAATGCTTATGTATCTGCTATGAGGGCTGAAAAAAAATCTAACAGATACAATGACATCCTGGTTCCCTCTACTGGGCGTAAATGAAATTACCTATTTCTTCTTTTTCTTTTTTTTTTTTTTTGAGATGGAGTCTAGCTCTGTTGCCCAGGCTGGAGTGCAATGGCTCGATCTTGGCTTACTGCAACCTTCACCTCCTGGGTTCAAGCGATTCTCCTGCCTCAGCCTCCCGAGTAGCTGGGACTACAGGCACACACCACCATGCCTGGCTAATTTTTGTATTTTTAGTAGAGATGGGGGTTTCACCATACTGGCCAGGCTGGTCTCGAACTCCTGACCTTTTCAAGGTTTGCCTGTTTTTTAAAGGCTTGCTTTTTTTTTTTTAGATGGAGTCTCACTCTGTCATCCAGGCTGGAGTGCAGTGGCGCGATCTTGTCTCAGTGCAACCTCCATCTCCAGGGCTCAAGTGATTTGCCTGCCTCAGGCTCCAGGGTAGCTGGGATTACAGGCATACACCACCCCCCCCACTAATTAGGCTTGCTTTTAAGCCTTGTGAGGGCAGCCTTTTATGTACAGCTAATTTGGTCCCATTACAGAAGCAATACTCTTCTTATGATTATGCCCTGTGTATTCTTCCACTCTGATTGATGAGAAAGCAAACAAACTATTCCTGGCCCTGTGTGAGCTTTAGGGATTGTCCCACCTACTCTTTTCTGAGGATTCTTTCTCTGGTTTTCATGGTTTTCTCTTCCATATACATTGATTAATACTTAACCAAAGACTTGGGGTGACCTCTGCAGCTCTCCTGAGCATTGTCTTACCATATAGCTTCCTCTGCTCCGATACTGTACTTCACAAATTTTAGCTGCCTTGGCCTCCCAAACTGAATTCTGTCGCTCAGCTCACCAAGACAGTGGTCTGTTTGGATTCCCCCTCCTGTACTCACTCTAATTTTTGTATTTATAGTAGAGATGGGGTTTCACCATGTTGGCCAGGATGATCTCGATCTCGACCTCGTGATCTGCCCACCACGGCCTCACAAAGTGCTGAGATTACAGGGTGAGCCACTGTGCCCAGCCCTCCTATACTCACTCTTACCAGCTGGTGAGCTGGGGTACTTGATGGACTCGCCTTGCTTTTCTTTTTTCAGGGATTGCTGTTCTCTTCTGCTTGTTGCCTACTGTTTGAAAACTGGATATTTTCATATATTTTATTCAATTTTTAGTTGTTTAAGGCTGGAGGGTAAATTCTATTCCTGTTATCTCATCAAAGCTGGAAGTAGAAATTCCTTCTCTTAGATTTTATCCTACTAGTTCCTTGATATCATCTCAGTTCTGAGGTTCTTCTAAGGATTTTTTAAAAAATATCTTATTCAGCATGTTTAGTTCTTTTGAATGGAAAGTTGATTCAAATAGCTTAGCCTGTCATTACTAGAAGTAGAAATCCTTATTGCCTTTTCAATTAAAAAATAAAATAGAAAAAGATTATATGATATCTTCGTAAAAGTGGGACTGTGGGGCAGGTAGAGGTGGATAATGCTGTGGTTCTTTTGAACAGTCCAAAGGATAAAATAAGGAAGCAGGGCATGTTTTAGGTAGGCCTGTTAGAGTTTCAGACTTGGGGCCAGGTGCGATTGCTCACACCTGTAATCCCAGCACTTAGGGAGGCCAAGGCAGGTGGATCACCTGAGGTCAGGAGTTCGAGACCAGCCTGGCCAACATGGTGAAACCCGATCTCTACCAAAAATACAATAAAATTAGCGGGGCGTAGTGGCACGTGCCTGTAATCCCAGCTATTCGGGAGGCTGAGGCAGGAGAATCGCTTGAACCTGGGAGGCAGAGGTTGCAGTGAGCCGAGATTGTGCCATTGCACTCCAGCTTAGGCAACAATAGCGAAAACTCTGTCACATACACACACAAAAAAGAATTTCAGACTTGGTATGGTTTTGCCTGGTATGGACACTAGATGGTACATTACTAATAGACTAGTAGGTAGGATTCTCATAATAGAAAATAATGAAGTATGTTCAAAGAACTTCACCGTGTCAGAGTGAGATAGTTATGATGGGTTGTTTTGATTTTAACCTAGATATTCTACATTTCCTCATTTCTCTACACCGTCAATTACATCTGGTATTTGTACACAGCGCTGAGGATGAAACACACCCAGAGTGGACAGAGCACATCTCCACTGGTAAGTTTTATTCAGGGCTGATAGTTAATAATAGTATGCTAGGCCGGGTGTGGTGACTCCTACCTGTAATCCCAGCAGTTAGGGAGGCTGAGGGGGGCAGATTGCTTATGCCCAGGAATTCGAGGCCAGTCTGGGCAAGTGGTGAAAGCCCATCTCTACAAAAAATACCAAAAAAATTAGCCGGGCATTGTAGCACATGCCTGGAGTCCTAGCTACTCCGGGGGCTGAAGCAGGAGGATCACTTGAGCCACTGTACCCCAGCCTGGGTGACAGAGACAGACCCTGTCTCAAAAAAAAAAAAAAGTGTGTAAAAACAATCCCTGTATATCCCTGATAAACGGTGTAAGCATTTAGCACTAGCTAGGTGCATTTATGGAGGTTAATTGAAGAAAAAACGTGTTCCCACTGTTTCCATTCTTTTGACATCACTTCCTCTTCTCCCTTCTCTCTCTCACACACACACACACCCACACCCACACACACACACACACACACATACACATACAGGTTTGATTATAGGAGTATTATTTACAGTGCTGGCATTCCTGCCTGGTTTGACTCAGCAAGGGAAATTCTTCTTGACTCCATGCCAACCCTGGGAGACCCAGTTCTGTTATTTATCTCCTGTTGTGACCTTAGACATATCATCTCCCTTTCTTGCACCTCCAATTTTTCATTGTAAAATGAAGTGTTGGCCAGGCGCAGTGGCTTATGCCTATAATCTCAGCACTTAGGGAGGCCAAGGCGGGCAGATCACGAGGTCAGGAGATTGAGACCATTCGGGCTAACACGGTGAAACTCCATCTCTACTAAAAATACAAAAAATTAGCCAGACGTGGTGGCGGGCGCCTGTAGTCCCAGCTACTCAGGAGGCTGAGGCAGGAGAATGGCGTGAACCTGGGAGGCGGAGCTTGCAGTGAGCCGAGATCATGCCACACTGCACTCCAGCCTGGGCGACAGAGAGAGACTCCGTCTCAAAAAAACAAAACAAAAACAAAAACAAGCAAACAAAATGAAGTGTTAGCCGGGCGTGGTGGCTCACACCTGTAATCTTAGCACTCTGGAAAGCCAAGATGGGTGGATCACCTGAGGTCAGGAGTTCGAGACCAGCCTGACTAATATGGAGAAACCCCGTCTCTACTAAAAATACAAAATTAGCCAGGCATGGTGGCGCATGCCTGTAATCCCAGCTATTTGGGAGGCTGAGGCAGGAGAATTGCTTGAACCCAGGAGGCAGAGGTTGCGGTGAGCCAAGATTGCACCATTGCACTCCAGCCTGGGCAACGAGAGCAAAACTCTTGTCTAAAAAAATAAAAATAAAAATAAAATAAAATGAAATGTTAGTCTATGTGATCTTTAATGTCCCTTCCACCCCCAAGATGCTATGATTCTATGAACTCTTCATCTGATTGACTTCTTAAGGAGGTACTCTTCTTACTTTTTTATGTTGTTCTAGACGTTCATGTTTGAAGAAGGGCAGGGGCAGAGAATGCTTTTAAAATTTCTGTCTCTTACTCTTTCTCGCTTTAAGGAGAAAGGACACTGAGGAAATAACTGAAAAAGTAACATGAAGAGGCCCTTAAGCAGTATCCTGAACAAGATATCATTGTCTATATAAGAGCTGTTCAACTTTTTTCAGTAATAAAAATATTTAATTCACAGTCTAGTTCAGTAGCTACTAGCTATATGTGGATACCGAAAACTTATAATGTGGCTAGTGTGATTGAGGAATTGAATTTTAAATTTTATTTAATTTTAATTAATTTTAATTTAATTAGCCACATGCAGCTACTGTATTGTGCAACACAGGATTATACTCTGGCACCTTTTCTTTAGTTTACCTCTGGGTATTCCATACTAATAATTACTCTTTTTTTTTTTTTTTTTTTTTGAGATGGAATCTCGCTCTGTCGCCAGGCTGAAGTGCAGTGGCACAATCTCGGCTCACTGCAGCCTCCGACTCCCTGGTTCAAGTGATTCTCCTGTCTCAGCCCCCCAAGTAGCTAGGATTACAGGCACATGCCACCACACCCAGCTAATTTTTGTATTTATAGTAGAGATGGGGTTTCACCATGTTGGCCAGGATGGTCTGGATCTTCTGACCTCGTGATTTGCCCTCCTCAGCCCCCCAAAGTGCTGGGATTACAGGCATGAGCCACCGCGCCCGGCCTACTCTTCCATATTTTAAACTCGCTTAGTTTCTTAGCTCCCTACAAGTTAGTAAGGACCCGTGGCTATATATCCTTTAGTATTCTGTAACTGAAAGATACTGTAAAGAAATAATTATTCAGTATCTTTCCCTTTAGGTAAATGAATGTCTAAAAAGTCCAGCAGCCTTACAGGGATAGCATTTCAAGTTTTTATTTATTCATTCATTCACTCAAAAGCCAGTAGACTAACTGTAGCTTGTGAGACTTATTCAGCCATAAGTCATTCCCTAAAGAAGTTGCCATGATTAGACCAGAAGCCAAGAATGGAGAAAACATGGGGCAATAATTTTCTGAGGCTTAAGCTCCTGGCAGCAGAACAAAAAAATATTTGAAAGAAAAATGGGAAGGGCATAAGATTAGCTCTCAAATATGGTATCCTACTGCTTTCTATGCATACAAATGCATATCCTGTACTCTCTTTATAACCCATACTCTATCACTGGTTTCAAGAAGAAAAGCTTTAGCCGAAGATATATATATATATATATATATATACACATATATATGTGTGTATATATGTGTGTGTGTGTGTGTGTGTGTATATATATATATGTGGGGGGCAGGAGATTGAGGCCACAATGAGCTGTGATCATACCACTGCACTCCAGCCTGAGTAACAGAGTGAAACCCTGTCTCAAAAAAATAAAAAGAAAAGAAAACCCAAAGAGGAAAAAGTATTTTATATGTATATATATATATATGAAGAAGGGAAAATATACATATATATATATTTTTTTTGAGACAGAGTCTCACTCTGTTGCCCAGGCTGGAGTGCAGTGGTGCAATCTTGACTCACTGCAACCTCCGCCTCCCAGGTTCAAGCGATCCTCCTGCTTCAGCCTCCTGAGGAGCTGGGACTACAGGTGCATGCCACCACACCCGGCTAATTTTTGTATTTTTAGTAGAGACAGGGTTTTGCCATGTTGGCCAAGCTGGTCTTGAACTCCTGACCTCAGGTGATCCACCCACATCAGCTTCCCAAAGTGCTGGGACTACAGACATAAGCTACCATGCCCAACCATAGCCTAAGATATTAACTCCACTACCTATTAGTCTGCTGTTGTAGTAGCTACATACACACACACACACAAACACACACACACACACAAAGAGCTTTGAAGATACTTTTTCTTCTTTGGGTTTTCTTTTCTTTTTATTTTTTTGATACAAGGTTTCACTCTGTCACTCACGCTGGAGTGCAGTAATATGATCACAGTTCACTGCTGCCTCAATCTCCTGGGCCCAAGTGATCCTCCCATCTCAGCCTCCCAAGTTGCTGGGACCGCAGATGTGTGCCACCATGCCTGGCTAATTTTTTCTTTTTTTTTTTTTAATTGTAGTTTTGTAGAGATGGGCGGAGTAGGGGGTCATACTATGTTGCCTAGGCTAGTCTTGAACTCCTGGGCTCAAGTGATCCTTCTGCCTTGGCCTCCCAAAGTGCTGGGATTACAGATGTGAGCCACTGTGTTAGGCCTGAGTTCTCTTTGAAATACTCTAGCAAGACTTCTGCCATAAACTTTTTTTTTTTTTTTTTTTTTTTGAGACGGATTCTCATTCTGTCACCAGGCTGGAGTGCAGTGGCATGATCTCTGGTCACTGCAACCTCCACCTCCCGGGTTCAAGCAATTCTCTTGCCTCAGCCTCCTGAGTAGCTGGGACTACAGGTGCATGGCACCACACCCAGCTAATTTTTGTATTTTTAGTAGAGACAGGGTTTCACTATGTTGGCCCAGATGGTCTCAATCACTTGACCTCGTGATCCACCTGTCTCGGCCTCCCATGGTGCTAGGATTACAGGCATGAGCCACTGCACCCAGCCAGCAATAAGCTTTTTATCAGAGATTCATTGGTACCCAGGTAAAAATAGGAGTTAAACACTGGATAACCACCTGACAGAGGAAAGAATAAAAAGTGAAGAAGGGAAGTGAGTGGGAGGGGTCACAAAAAACAATTTTATTTATTTTCCTAAAGTCAACGCTAGCTGTCCTATTCCTGCTCCAAACTGTTTGGGGCAAATTAATTACCAATATCTGATTATTGATTAATTACTCACTTAATGCTTATTGATCCCTAACAATGCCATTCTATATAATATGTTTTCTATCTTAAATTAGAAAAAAGCTTATTTTTAATTCTATTATTTCTTTAAGATGTTCTGTTCAAAGTCTTACATCATAAAGTCCTAGAGGGTAGGAAAAACTATTCTGTAAGTTGTTTTACAGTGTCTAACACAAGTCAAGATTTTGAAAATGTTCTATCGTGTAGTGTCTAACAGTCTTATATCCAAAGGGCATATTTGACCCTGCCCTATTATACTAATCCTGGACTATTACACTTTTTACTGGTCGTCTTATAAGAAGGGTTTCATTCCACTCATAAAGTCTGAAGAAGTCCACACATATCTGGGTCTAAGAGAAAAGAGCTGAACTGTTATTAGAAGATAGAGGGTTACTATATGATTTCATATATGCCTTTCTTTTTAAAAGAATTTGTTTGAGTACCCAAAGTCCATATTAGGCTACTTCCTGCAGGCTTTCTTTGTGGCTTTGTTGTTGTTGTTGTTGTTGTTGTACTTTTTAGAATATAGTAATAGAGATAAAATTCTATTATATACAGTGCTAATAAGGAACTATCTATTTGATGAATTTTATAGCAAATATTGCTTGACAGAAGCAAACTGGCTTTTGGAAATCTTTTTGTTCTATTGAGTGTTAACTGATGATCTGGTATTTATTATTATATGATTGACAATGTCTTAAGACATTTCTCACATTTATTCTTTTCATAGGTGATAGATTATACTTGTCGAGTTGGTCAAATGGCCTTTGTTTTCTCAAGGTAAAATTTTTTCTTTACTTCTTAGCGAGGTGTAGACTCTCATTATTCTGGTGTTCAGGTGGGAACAAATAGGACAGTGCCCTTTATTTCCATTGTCAGTCCTAAGTCCTCACAGAGCCTAACTTAGAAACAACAAATATGTGTTCATTGGTTCCATTTTTCCACATTGAATAGGGAAGTAGCTTGATGTTATAGATTTGGGTTTTAGCTCCAAATCTACCATCAACTCTATGTAACTAACCTTGAACAAATTTCTTTGAGTCTTTGGATCACTTATTCCTTTTCCTGTATCATAAAGAGTTGTAATAGATGGCCTTCAGGATATCATCTACTTTATAACATTGGGTAAGACTCTTAGGATTACAGAGTCCAGAAAGGGTTTGGATCTCACCTAAAGTGGTGGCCATATCAGAGTTGGTTTTAGACTTTGTGACTTTTGTTCCTGGATTTTTTCCTCTTACAGGGAGCTGGCTATATTTAGCAGGATAAATAGCTGGCTATTTAAAGCTACACTTTGGAAAAGCTCCCAAGAAGGGGCTGATGAGAATGAGATTATCCCTGGTCACCATAGAAAGTAAAACAGACTGCACACAGAACTCCTTAGTAGATTTTCCTTTCACTCTGACCCGCTTGCATTTTTATCTGACCATACAGCTCCCAGAGATTCTCTGTGAAACTATGGTAGCGTTCATTAACCTAGGTATAAAATTAATTCCCTACTGCATTGTACTTCCCTAGGAACTGGAAAAGAAGGAATACCTAAGGTATTTGAGGTATTTTTCTTGAAGAAATTAAATGTGTTATTTGTGGAGATTGGTGGGATGATAGAGTTGAGGGAAGAGCAGGATAATATTCTTCAAAGGAGGAAGGGCATGAAAAAGAGTGGATATTAGGGTGATACTTTTTTTCCCTCCCAGCCTGATACCTCTGCTATTGATGACACCTGTATTCTGTCTGGGCAATACTAGTGAATGTTTCCAAAACTTCAGTCAGAGCCACAAGTAAGTAAGAACTAAATGTATAATTTTCATGGCAGACTACACCTATTTGTTTCTATAAATAGAGCTGGAAAAAGACTTTCCACATAATTCTGACCAAAGTGCTAATATTAGAAATGGGCTAAGGAACAAGATGTAGTAAAGGCTGAAAATATATAAGTAAAAGTGTAACACAAAATGACTACAAGATAATGTGTCTGTGGGGGAGAGACAAGGTTTTATGAGCAAGAGTTAGCAAAATGATAAGTAAAATAACATGCTTATTAACTCTTGTTGAGCAGCTCTTTTATTACATCTGTAGTAGTACTCCTGTTTATTGATTTTCTTCCTAGGTGTATCTTGATGCACTCACCACCATCAGCCGTGGCTGAACTCCCACCTTCTGCCAACACATCTGTCTGTAGCACACTTTATTTTTATGGTATCGCCATTTTCCTGGGCAGCTTTGTACTCAGCCTCCTTACCATTATGGTATGGTACCACCCTACCTTCCTTTGTGGAGAGATGAGGAAATGAAGGGGATGGGCCAGTATTCCCAGGACCTGGGAAAGATGGGGCGGAGAGGCACTTCTTGTGGTCCTAGAACTAAGAAAGTAGCTAGGAGATCTTGACAATATAATTACTGCCTCAGACTTTTGCACTTCCCCAAATCAAATGATAAGAGAGAGAAAAGAGCTTGTATTTATTAGGTGAAAATTATGCTCACTCTACAACTAGTATAGGCTTCATCAATCCCCTATGGCCAGAAAACTCATATGTGCCAAATATATCCTTTACATAGTTAGGATGACACTCGGAAACATAGAACATATGCTTTGATTTAATTTTCCAAATAATAAAATAATTTTCTTTTTTAAATTCTTCATTTGGCCATAAATTTGCATTTATGCTATGTCTAACTGGGGCTAAAGTGCTAAGTGGCTCATGAAGTTTTCAGATACTCATTTGATATCATCAGGATGATATACAATTAGAATAATTAGCCAGGGGATAGTAAGTTACATAACTGCCTCATACAAAAGCAGTAAATGAGCAAATATGCCTTTGTATTTCCCATATCTATTTTTCAGTATCATTTTCTCCTCTTTTTATATTTCAGTTCAAGAATTACAAGGTATCTACCTGTAGATCAAATGTGTCCCACTAGCACCTGTGAACTAGATACAGTTATGGGGAATTTCCTTTGGCAATTCAAACATAAGTTATAGAGATGGCTCGGTTTGGCTGGGCACAATGGCTCATACCTGTAATCCCAGCACTTTGAGAGGCCAAGGCGGGTAGATCACTTGAGGCCAGGAATTCGAAACTAGTCTGGCCAACATGGCTAAACCCCGTCTCTACTAAAAATACAAAAATTAGCCAGGCATGGTGGCATGTGCATATAGTCCCAGCTACTCAGGAGGCAGAGGCATGAGAATCGCTTGAACCCAGGAGACAGAGGTCACAGTAAGCTGAGATCGTGCCTGGGCACGAGAGGATACTCTGTCTCAAAACACACACACACACACACACACACACACACACACACACACACACACACGAGATGGCTCAGTTCAAATCAACAGGTTGTAAAGAGTACACAATAACTAGTTCATATTAAAATGGGTTTGATGGTTTACGTTTGGAACTGACTAACAAGAGAGACAGGTCCCAAATCCTGGCACCCTGAGGATTCCTGATTGCTTCTTTAGAATAGCCCAGGTTTCAGTGTATATTCAGAATTAGCATTCTAGATTCTTTAAAAATCAGCAGATGGCGGCCGGGCATGGTGGCTCATGCCTGTAATCCTAGCACTTTGGGAGGCCGAGGCAGGCAGATTGCCTGAGCTCAGGAGTTTGAGACCAGCCTGGGCAACACAGTGAAACCCCGTCTCTACTAAAATACAAAAAAAATTAGCCGGGCATGGCGGCATGCACCTGTAGTCCCAGCTGCTTGGGAGGCTGAGGCAGGAGAATTGCTTGAACCCGGGAGGCGGAGGTTGCAGTGAGCTGAGATCGTGCCACTGCACTCCAGCCCGGGCAACAGAGCAAGACTCCATCTCTAAAAAAATAAATAAATCAACAGATGGTGAACTGATTCTTTTAGACGTTAAGTTTTCTCAAACTCAAGTCTCCTTTTGATGCTTATGTAGCGAAAAGAGACTATGTACATGGCTGAACTTGATTAAGTAATGAGGTTATTAATTTAGAGAGTAGATCTGGATTAGGGAAAAGATTCAGATTTGTTACCAAGAGTGTTATCTAATTTAATTTTTGCAAAAAAACACATTGGACTTTTGAACTGATTTATATTTGTCTCATGAGCTAAACCTTATTCAGACAGCTGACAGTAGGGAAAAAGCAATTTGTTTTCCATCTAAAGGCAAGAAGTGACTTTCTTTCTTTCTTTCTTTTTTTTTGAGACGGTGTCTCGGTCTGTTGCCCAGGCTGGAGTGCAATGGCGCATCTCAGCTCACTACAACCTCTGCCTCCCAGGTTCAAGCAATTCTCCTGCCTCAGCCTCCTGAGTAGCTGGAATTAAAGGCACATGCCACCACGACTGGCTAATTTTTGTATTTTTAGTAGACACAGGTTTCACCATGCTGGTCAGGCTGTCTTGAACTCCTGACCTTGTGATCTGCCTGCCTCAGCCTCCCAAAGTGTTGGGATTATAGGTGTGAGCCACCGCACCGGGTGCAAAGTGACTTTCTAAAACTTCTGTTGCTTAGAGTTGAGAATTTAAGCTCAGCCATGGTGCTGAAGTGTTAAGCATAGAACACTTTCTAACAAAATCTCTAATAAAGTGTTTTAAGAGGAACTAGTTAGAGCTTACTTTTAACTTCCTGGGTAAACTGTGATTAGCCTCAGTGGGGGGAAATGCCCAGAGGTTGATGTAAGGTTCATGTGTTAAACGTGATACACAAGTTTGGCTAGTTATCTGTCCAGTTCCCTAGCCTAGTAAAAGTTCACTCTGAAGGTAATTTTCTCTTAAAAAAAGCCTGATCTCAGAAAGTAAAGACAAGAGAATGGGGTCGTTCCTGTTGTGAGATTCTAAGAGAATAATCTTTTTAAAATGATAGGAGGATAGACCTGGGGCATTTTACTAAGCTTTAAGCAAACTGCTCACTGCTGTACTCATATTTAGGTCTTACTTATCCGAGCCCAGACATTGTATAAGAAGTTTGTGAAGTCAACTGGCTTTCTGGGGAGTGAACAGTGGGCAGTGATTCACATTGTGGACCAACGGGTGCGCTTCTACCCAGTGGCCTTCTTTTGCTGCTGGGGCCCAGGTAGGTACTTAACAAGAAGAGATGGGCAGTGAAGAGGGCAGTTATTAGGTTCTGATCAAGCAAAGTGGTCTCACTAAAAGAAGGATGGCTGAGGTCGGGCACAGTGGCTCACACCTGTAATCCCAGCACTTTGGGAGGCCGAGGCAGGTGGATCACGAGGTCAGGAGATCGAGACCATCCTGGCTAACATGGTGAAACCCCGTCTCTACTAAAAATACAAAAAAAAAAAAATTAGCCAGGCGTGGTGGTAGGCGCCTGTAGTCCCAGCTACTTGGGAGGCTGAGGCAGGAGAATGGTGTGAACCTGGGAGGTGGAGCTTGCAGGGAGCCAAGATTGCACCACTGCACTCCAGCCTGGGTGACAGGGCGAGACTCCATCTCAAAAAAAAAAAAAAAAAAAAGAAGGATGGCTGCAAATTCCTATTCAGTTTATAAAATTTGTATGGGCCCTACCCATATTTCCAGTTTTTACTACCCTCCTTAACTCCTTTTGCTTCTTATGTTTTAGAAATTGAGATAATTAGACATGAGATGCACCATGATATAAGAGGAGAAAACATTGTGACAGACTTGGAGATATTAACACCTGCCCTTCCTACTACATAAGGTTATAGTGAGGATCAGGTTAGATAATTTTTTTTTGTTTTTTGAGACAGAGTCTCACTCTGTTGCCCAGGCTGGAGTGCAGTGGTGCAATCTCAGCTCACTACAACCTCTGCCTCCCAGGTTCAAGCAATTCTCCTGCCTCAGCCTCCCGAGTAGCTGGGATTACAGGCGCATGCCACCATGCCCAGCTAATTTTTGTATTTTTAATAGAGACAGGGTTTCGCCATGTTGGCCAGGCTGGTCTCAACCTCCTGACCTCAGGTGATCTGCCCACCTTGGCCTCCCAAAGTGCTGGGATTGTAGCCATGAGCCACTGCGCCCGCCCAGATTGTATAATTTTTATGAAAGAGCTTGGGAAAATCTGAATTGATAGGAAGTATAAATTATTACCTTCCTGTAGTATATCCTGCTACCATTACTACACTAATAATCTACAAAGTTTCATCAATAAAGACTAGAAATTGGAGGCCTAAGACTCATTGGTTTGCATAACAAGTTAACGTCACTGATGGATTTTATTATGCCTATTGTTTCCATTCTGATAATGCTCAGACGTGTGTGGAGGAACCTGATACTTTAGCCAGTCAGGGCTGACAAGAAGGTTTACACTTTGTGTATTCACAGCTGTCATTCTAATGATCATAAAGCTGACTAAGCCACAGGACACCAAGCTTCACATGGCCCTTTATGTTCTCCAGGTAACACCTTCAACATTCAGTATCTCTGTTCTTACACCCGCTTATCCTATTTTCTTATACTACCTTTACTCGGTAAGGATGATTTTTTCCCTCCGGGTACTTCTACATTGCAAAAGAGAAAATGTATTATTTACACTCAGTTATGAAGAATGTGAAAATTTTGTCAAAGTCGAGGTAGATGATGTTGTAAAAGTACCTCCATGCATTCCAGAGCGTATATATCTCTGGTCAACTTCATTTTACTGATGTGTTTTTAAGGAATGGGCAGCAAAAATAAACAAGATCTGCCAGGTATGTTCTTATGAAACATTGATAGTGACATGGTTCTCTCCCATCCAGAGTAAACTGAATGGGACAAATGAGCTATTCTTGGTGAATGGTGAGGAGGGGATGGAATGATCATCTCTCTTTTTTTTTCTTTATTGGATTTAAGAAGATTTTTGGGCTATCTGACTATTCTGATGAGACAGTTTTCTCAAGGGTACCCTGGAAAATGAGGCAATAAGGGGGGCACTGAAGCTATTTCATTGTCCCTATGTATATACTAAGAAGTATGAGCAACTCTCAGTCATCCGTAACAGTGTAGTGTAGACAGTGAGTTCAGGATGAACTAGAAAAATATAAAAAACTGATGTCAGATCTTCATGTTTGAGATTGAGAAAATATAACAATGCTTTATGAATAAGGGGAGTGAGAATTATTCCCTGGATCCCTGAAAACCTGAAGCATGGGCTGCATCACCCCTTCATCTCCTCCAGGCTCTAACGGCAACATCTCAGGGTCTACTCAACTGTGGAGTATATGGCTGGACGCAGCACAAATTCCACCAACTAAAGCAGGAGGCTCGGCGTGATGCAGATACCCAGACACCATTATTATGCTCACAGAAGAGATTCTATAGCAGGGGCTTAAATTCACTGGAATCCACCCTGACTTTTCCTGCCAGTACTTCTACCATTTTTTGAAACTACAATACTGGAACATCCAGGAACTGGAGTTATTCTACGCTAATGGATTGGAAAGAATGTTGGGAAAGGACATCTTAAATCTTTTCTAACTATGCCCTAAACTGCAGAACTCAAAGGAAATATAGTGCCATTGTTAGTAGTCATTCTAGATGAATTGGGAGTATCTCTCCAGTTATTCCCAGATTCACTAGTGATCCTTAAAGTCTCTATTCAGGGAGAGGAAGACACTTTCCATCTCAGAGATAGACTCGTGTTACCTTGATGGATATTGGATTTGTCTAAGTGTCTTCTAGAAAAAATAAATTCTAGATTATTATTTATATGTGTCATTTCAAAGCTGTCTACTCCATGGTTGCAGGGGAAGTGGGGGCAGGGGGCATGCAACAACTTGCTCAGGTCTTGCCATTGCTATTACTGTCTCTAAAGTTGAACACAGAAAATCCTGGGTTTCCATTCTGTGAAGAGTTTTGGAAACTCATAAGAAACAAGGAGAACTACTATCAAAAAAGTGACAGTGGGACCTTTAGACACACCACATCTTAGTCTCATATGTTCAGTTCTGTTCTAGGACTTGAACAATAGGGATCACCCCACTCTAGAATACTAAGACTAAACTTTTGAAGTCACAGGGACAATAAGATTTAAGAGAAATAGACACTAAAAAAAACAGATGTTCACACGCTGGCCAAGTGATACAATAAGGAGCTAAATAATACTTACTGGTTAGATATATGGACTAGTTGGAGATACGGACAGAGAGAAGGCTAGTGCAAATGCCCCTGAATCTGCAGAAAACGTTTCAAAATTTTAACTGCGGAGAGACCAGCTGGCACCCCTTCAGAAAGGTGAAACATGTTGTTGCTCATATTTGGACCATTGGTCAAAATCCTGGAAAGTACCAGGGCTATGCATTTCTCAGTTGTATCTGTAGAGCTAAGAATACAATGAGTGTTGAATCTTTCTTTCATGAAGATATACCCCACTTTGCAGCTCTCATAGCTCATGAGCTTGGCCACAGCTTGGATATGAAACATGACTATATGGCCTACACGTGTCATGGCCAGAACCTTTGTATTATGCATAAATTTATTACTATAGATATGGGCTTCAGCAACTGAAGCTTCCACTGATTCCATTAGTTTTTGCATAGCCACAGAGAAGACTGACTGTTTAATAAACTTGAGCACCAAATCTCCTTTGGAAAGCCATATTGTGGGGACAAGATAGTGATGAAGGAGAAGAATGCAAGTGTGGCATTCTTTGATTGTGATTCTTCTGCATGGACATTTACCTCATTTAAATAGACTGATTTTGATCCTTGGTCTAAAATTCCCTCTGTATCTGAGATATGGGCACTTCCCTATTTGATATGATATATGTCCATTAGCATAAGGGGAATCAGCTATGAGATCCTGAGTATAAAACACCAGGGATCGGCTTGAAAAAAAAAAAAAAAAAACCCAGCAAGTCCTGGAAGGAAGTATGAGTAGACCTTTCCTGTAATACATAAGTAGCATGGAAAGGAAAAAGAGATTAGAGCGCCAAGTTGTTTTAAATGTTCCAGGGTCTAGGGAATAAATCTCTCCGATGTACTCATATCTAGGGCATCAGATGGGGTTTCACCATGTTGCTCTTTGAGACAGAGCGATACTCTGTCTTGAAAAAAAAAAAGAAAAGATAAATTCAGCTGATATTACAGTGTTCCCATGTACCTCGTCTACCTCCACACAGGATTTCTCCATTAGCATCTTTAATTAGTATGGTATGTTTGTTACAATTGATGAGCCAATACTGATACATTACTATAAACTAAAGTCCATAGTTTACATTAGGGCTCATTTTTTGTGTTATATAGTTGTATGAGTTTTGACAAATGTATAATGTCATGTAGCCACCATTGCCATGTTGTACAGAACAGTTTCACTGCCCTAAAAATCCCTTGTGTTCCACCTATTTATCTCTCCCTCTTTCTCTCCAAACCCCTGGCAACCACTGATCTTTTTGCTTTCTCTATAGTTTTGTGTTTTCCAAGTGACGTATATTTAGCATACAGTATGTGACCTTTTCAGACTGTTCTTTTACTTTACAATATCCAGGTAAGATTCCTCTATGTCTTTTTGTGACCTTATAGATCATTTCTTTTCATCACTGAATTATATTTCACTCTGGATGTACCACAGTATGTTTATTCACTCACTTATGAAGGCAAATCTTGCCAATTGAAGGACATTTTCCTGTGTTTGGCCATTATGAATAAAGCTGCTATCAGCATTTGTATACAGGTTTTGTGTGTACATAAGTGTTTGAGTAAATACCTAGGGGCATGATTGCTGGATCATATGGTAAGCCCATATGTAACATTGTAAGAAACTGCCAAACTATCTTCCAAAGTGGCTATACCATTGTTCAGTGGATTACAGTTCCTGATGCTCCACATTCTAGCTAGCTTTTGGTATTGTCAGTGTTTTGTGTTTTTATTGGGGTTTTTTTGTTGTTGTTCGTCTGTTTTTTGAGACAGAGTCTCGCTCTGTCACCCAGGCTGGAGTGCAGTGCACAATCTTGGCTCACTGCAACCTCTGCCTCCCTGGTTCAAGTGATTCTCCTGCCTCAGCCTCCCGAGTAGCTGGGACTACAGGCATGTGCTACCATGCCTGGCTAATTTTTTGTATTTTTAGTAGAGACGTGGTTTCGCCATGTTAGCCAGGATGATCTCAATCTCATGACCTCCTGATCTGCCCTCCTCGGCCTCCCAAAGTGCTGGGATTACAGGTGTGAGCCACTGCACCTGGCCTCGTTTTGCAATTCCCTAATGTCATATGATATTGAGAATCTTTTTATGTGCTTATTTGCCATCTGTATATCTTTGGTAAGGTGTCTGGTCAGATCTTTTGCCCCTTTTTAAATTGGATTGTTTTCTTTTTGAGTTTTAAGAGTTCTTTGTATATTTAGGTACAAATCTTTTATCATATATGTATTTTTGAAATATTTTCTCTCAGTCTATTGCTTGTCCTTTCATTCTCTTAACAGTGTCTTTGACAGAGCAGATTTTTAAAATGTTATTGAAGTCCAACTTATCATTTTTTTCTTTCATGGATCATGCTTTTTTGGTATTGTCTCTAAGAAGTCATCATTGGCCGGGCACCATGGCTCACGCCTGTAATCCCTGCACTTTGGGAAGCTGAGGCAGGTGTATTGCTTGCGCTCAGGAGTTCAAGACCAGCCTGGGCAACATGGCAAAAGCCCATCTCTACCAAAAATACAAAAAATTAGCTGGGTGTGGTGGTGAGCACTTGTGGTCCCAGCTACTCAGGAGGCTGAGGTGGGAGGATCGCTTGAGCCTGGGAGGCAGAGGTTGTTGTAGTGAGCCAAAATGGCACCACTGTACTACAGCCTGGAAGTTGTACAGCTTTGCGTTTTACATTTTAGTATATGATTAATTCCGAGTTAATTTTTGTGTAAGGAGTAAGTTCTGTGTCTAGATTCCTTTTTTTTTTTTTTTTTTGTAATGTGGATGTCTAATTGTTGCAGCACCATTTGTTGAAAAGGCTATATTTTCTCCATTGAATTTCCTTTGCTCCTTTGTCAGCAATCAGTTGATTGACTGTATTTTTGTGAGTCTGTTCCTGGATTCTCTATTCTATTTCATTGATCCATTTGTCCACTCTTACACCAAGATCACACTGTCTTAATTACTATAACCTTATAGTAAATTTTGAAGTCAGATTGTGTCAGTCCTTCAACTTTGTGCTTCTTCAGTATTGTGTTGGTTTGTGATTTCCATGTAAACTTTAGATTCAGTTTGTATTCGCAAAATAATTTGCTGGGCTTTAGATTGGGATTGTCTTGAATCTGTAGATCAAGTTGGGAAGAACTAACATGTTAACAATATTGAGTCTTCCTATCCATAAACAGGAAATATGTCTCCATGTATTTAGACCTCCTTTGATTTCTTTCAGCAGGGTTTTGCAGTTTTCCTCATATAGGTCTTGCACATATTTCATTAGACTTATATCTAAGTACTTCTCCCTTTGGAGGTTCTAATGTAAACAGCATTATGGTTACAATTTCTAATTCCACTTGTTTATTGCTAGCATGTAGGAAAGTGATTGATTTTTTATATTAACTTTGTAACCTGTAACCTTGCTGTAATCACATCTTAGTTCCAGAAGGGTGGTTCGTTTTTTGTTTTTGCCTATTCTTTGGGATTTTTCTACATAGATAATTGTGTCATCTGTAGGCAAAGACAGTTTTGTTTCTTCAATCTCAATCTGTTTGCCTTTTATTTCCTTTTTATTGTTTTATGGTGTTAGCTAGGACTTCCAGTACGAAGTTGAATAGAAGTGTTGAAAGGGTCATCCTTACTTACCTTATTCCCAATCTTAGTAGGAATGCATGCAGTTTCTCACCATTAAGTATAATGTTAGCTATAGGTTTTTTGTAGGTAGATTTTTTTATCAAGTTGATTTTTTTTTTAAATCAAGCTCCCCTCTATTCCTAGTTTGCTGAGAGGTTTTACTATGAATATGTGTCGATTTTGTCAAATTCTTTTTCTGCATCTACTGGTATTATTATATGATTTTTCTTCTTTAGTCCATTGACATAATGGATTATTTTAATTGATTTTTGAATGATGAACCAGCCTTGTATACCTGCAATAAATCGCACTTGGTTGTGGTGTATAATTCTTTATACACATTGGTTCAATTTGCTAATATTTTGTTGACAATTTTTTCATCTGTGTTCATAAAAGATACGGTCTGTAGTTTTGCTTTGATTGTCTTCATCTGGTTTTAGTATTAGGGTAATGCTGGCTTCATAGAATGATTTAGGAAACATTCTCTCAGCTACTGTTTTCTGGAAGAGATCGTAACTAGTTGGTATTGCTTCTTTCTTTTTCCCTTTTTTCTTTTCTTTCTTTTTTTTTTTTTTTTTTTGAGATGGAGTCTCACTCTGTTGCTCAGACTGGAGTGCAGTGGCATGATGTAGATTCACTGCAACCTCTGCCGCCCAGGTTCAAGCAATTCTCCTGCCTCAGCCTACCAAGTAGCTGGGATTACAGGCGCCTGCCATGGCGCCCAGCTAATTTTTGTATTTTTAGTAGAGACAGGGTTTCACCATCTTGGCCAGGCTGGTCTTGAACTCCTGATCTTGTGAGCCACCTGCCTCAGCTTCCCAAAGTGCTAAGATTACAGGTGTGAGCCACTGCGCCCAGCCAGTATCGCTTCTTTCTTAAATGTTTGGTGGAATTTACCAGTGAACCCCCATCTAGGCCTGGTGCTTTCCTCTTTGAAAAGTTACTAATTATTGATTCAATTTTTCAATAGATACAGGCTACACTAAGATGATGTGTTTCTTTTCGTATGGGCTTTAACAGATTGTGTCCTTCTAGGAATTGGTCCATTTCATCTCTTACCAAATTTGTGAGCATGGAAGTATTCCTAATATTTATTATGGGATCAGTAGTGATGGGATCAGTAGTGATGTTTATGGGATCAGTAGTGATGGGCCCCTCTTTCATTTCTGATATTAGCAATTTATGTCTTTTCTAGTTTTTTCTTGGTTACTTTGCCTAGAGGTTTATCAATTATATTGATTTTTCCCAAAGAAACACATTGGTTTCATTCCTTTTCTCAATAGATTTCTTATTTTCAGTTTTATTTATTTCAGTTTTTATTTTTGTATCTCTTTTCTTCTGTTTGCTTTAGGCTTACATTGCTTTTCTTTCTCTAGTTTCCTAAATTGAAGCTAAGATTATTGATTTTAGACGTTCTTTCCTAATATATTCATTAAGTGCTATAAATTTCATTGAAGTATTGCTTTCACTGCATCCCACAAAATTTTGACAAGTTGCATTTCATTTTAATTTAGTTCAAAATATTTTTAAATTTCTCTTGAGACTGCTTTGACCCATATGTTATTTATTTATTTATTATTTTTGAGATGGTCTTACGCTGTTGCTCAGGCTGGAGTGATCCTGCTGCCTCAGCCTCTCGAGTAGCTGGGACCACAGGTGCACACCATCAGCTAATTTTTAATTTTTTGCAGAGATGGGGTCTCCCTGTGTTGCCCAGGCTTGTCTTGAACTTCTGGGCTCAAGCAGTCCATCCCTTTGGCCTCCCAAAGTGCTGGGATTACAGGCATGAGCCACCATGCCCGGCTGACCCATGTGTTACTTAGAAGTGTGTTGTTTCATCTCTAGATATTTTAGGATTTTCCAGCTATCTCTCTTACTGACTTCTAGTATAATTACATTTTTAAGAAATCTATTTTTTATTTTTTAAATTGAAATAAAAATATAGATCTGATTTACCATCTTTACTATTTTTAAGTGTACAGTTAATAAATACTCTATATATTTTTTCAAAAATAATTTCATTGTGGTCCAGGAGCATACTTTGTTTGATTTCTATTTTTAAAATTTTGCTAAACTATGTTTTATGGCCCAGAATGTGGTCTTAGGGAATGTATCATATGAGCTTGAGAAGAATGTGTATTCTGCTTTTGGTGAATGAAGTGTTCCATAAATATCTTCAATTCTCAGCTACCTTCCATGTCTTCTTAGTGGAGGTAGGAGTAGATATAACATTTTTTGTTTTTTTGTGTGTGGTGATGAGGTTTCACCAAGTTGCCCAGGCTGGCTTGAACTCCTGGGCTCAAGAGATCCACCTGCCTCAGCCTCCCAAAGTGCTAGGACTACAGGAGTGAGCCACCACTCCTGGCTGGGTATAACTTTTTAATAAATTATCCACTGCTTTCAACATAAACCACTTCTATATCCAATTCCCAAATCTATCTTGGAATTTTTATAGCTCTTCTAACAGGGTTTTAACTCTAAGGGAGCAAGCCTTTACACCAATGTCAAAATTACCTCACTGTCCTATCTGAATATTCTCCAAGGTTCTTCCTCCTTCCTTTACCCAGAGAGGATTTTTATTTCTTTTTTTTTTAAATAATGAATAAACTGGTCTTTTTTCCTCTCTGCCTTATAGTATAAGCCCTATTCTCTTAAGGAATCCAGGTCTTGACTTCTAGGAACATGACTCTCCTAGCTTCTCAAAAAAGCACCCCCACCCTCACCTTTTTTTTTTTTGAGATGGAGTCTTGCTCTGTTGCCCAGGCTGGAGTGCAGTGGCACAATCTTGGCTCACTGCAAGCTCGGCCTCCCGGGTTCACGCCATTCGCCTGCCTCAGCCTCCCAAGTAGCTGGGACTACAGGTGCCCACCACCATACCCGGCCAATTTTTTTGTATTTTCAGTAGAGATGGGGTTTCACCGTGTTAGCCAAGATGGTCTTGATCTCCTGACCTCATGATCCGCCCATCTCAGCCTCCCAAAGTGCTGGGATTATAGGCGTGAGCCACTGCACCCAGACTTTTTTATTTATTTTATTTTTTATTTTTTTGACAGAGTCTTACTCTTGCCTAGGCTGGAGTGCCGTGGCGCAATCTCAGCCCACTGCAACGTCCGCCTCCCAGGTTCAAGCAATCCTCATGCCTCAGCTGCCCAAATAGTTGGGACTACAGGTGCACACCACCACCCCCAGCTAATTTTTGTATTTTTAGTACAGACAGGTTTTCATCGTGCTGGCTAGGCTGGTCTTGAATTCCTGGGCTCACTTGATAGGCACACCTCGGGCTCAAAAGCACAACTCCTGTTTTGTTTTGTTTTGTTTTGTTTTGTTTTTGGAAATAGAATCTTGCTCTGTCACCCAAGCTGGATTGCAGTGGTGTGATCTTGGCTTACTGCAACCTCCACCTCCCAGGTTCAAGCGATTCTCCTGCCCCAGCCTCCCAAGTAGCTGGGATTATAGGCATGCATCACCACGCCCAGCTAATTTTTCTGTTTTTAGTAGAGACAGGGTTTCACCATTTGGCCAGGCTGGTCTCAAACTCCTGATCTCAAATGATCCGCCCTCCTCAGCCTCCCAAAGTTCTGGGATTACAGGTGTGAGCCACCATCCCCGGCCATCCACTCTTAATAAATAAAAAATACTTTGATCCTAAGACTATTTTTTTCTGCCAAGGATTCAGCTTCCCAAGTAGCCACATGCTGGGCTAGTTTTTTGTTTGTTTGTTTGTTTGTTTGTTTTGGTAGAGATAGGACCTCAGTATTTAGCCTAGGCTGGTCTCGAACTCCTGGGCTCCAGCAGTCCTCCTGCCTTGGCCTCTCAAAGTGCTGGGATTACAGGTGTGAGCCACCATGTTCAGCCCTGCCAAAGATTTTGAGAGCCCATTTTGGAACTCAAAACCAAAAATTTGACTCTTTATTCTTATTATTTGATTCCTTTCTTCCTGGGACAATAAACTTCAGCCTCACTGTCTCTATTTAGTTAGAAGAGCTTTCATTAAGAAGAAATTACTGAGAAGAAAATTATTAATAAGAGGAGAAAATACATTGTCATCCAATTCAGAATGCTATTCTGAAAATTATATAATATTTATTATACTTTCTATTGCTTCCCTTTTTTTCCCTGTCTTTCACTGGCTTGGATAGATTTCCTTTATTCCTTTTCTTATTCCTATGTTACTTTGTGAAGTTTTACTTTGCTTGTCAATACTCAGTTACTCTAGTGGTTACTTTCCTGTTTCTAATAATCATGAATAAACCTCTATCATTATGTCAATATAAATAGTAAGTTATAGCAGTTAAGTGCTCCATCAAAATAATTTACTTGTGGCCAGGCACAGTGGCTCATGCCTGTAATTCCAGCACTTTGGGAGGCCAAGGCAGGCAGATCACTTGAGATCAGGAGTTCGAGACCAACCTGGCCAACATGGTGAAACCCCATCTCTACTAAAAGTACAAAAATTAGCTGGGCCTGGTGGCATGCGCCTGTAGTCCCAGCTACTTGGGAGGCTGAGGAACAAGAATCACTTTAACCTGGAAGGTGGAGGTTGTAGTGAGCTGAGATCACACCACTGTACTCCAGCCTGGGTGACAGAGCAAGACTCCATGTCAAAAAAAAAAAAAAAAATTTATTTGCCATTCCCCTTACCTTTTTCTACCATGAAAATATAATTAAAAGGTTGAGCACAAATATTCCAGGCAAAAACAAATAAGAAGAAAGCAGGGATTGCAATGTTCAAAACAAAGTAAAATTCAAGATTAAAATCATTAATTTTACAGGCAGTGGCTCACACCTCTAATCCCAGCACTTTGGGAGGCTGAGGTGGGCGGATCATGAGTTCAGGAGATCAAGACCATCCTGGCTAACATGGTGAAACCCCGCCTCTACTAAAAATACAAAAAATTAGCTGGGCGTGGTGGCAGGCACCTGGAGTCCCAGCTACTCAGGAGGCTGAGGCAGGAGAATGGCGTGAACCCAGGAGGCAGACAGAGGTTGCAGCAAGCTGAGATCGCGCCATTGCACTCCAGCCTGGGCGACAGAGCGAGACTCCATCTCAAAAAATAATAAAATGAAATGAAATGAAATAAAATAAAATCATTAAAGGGGAAAAGAGGATATGTAGTTATTAAGAGGTACACCCAAAAAAGAAAATTTAAGTCATAAATTCTTGTTTTCTTCTTCTTCTTCTTCTTCTTTTTTTTTTTTTTTTTTTTTTTTTTGAGGTGGAGTCTTGCTCTGTCACCCAGGCTGGAGTGCAGTGGTGCCATCTTGGCTCACTGCAACCTCTGCCTCCCTGGTTCAAGTGATTCTCCTTCAGCCTCCCGATCTTGGCTCACTGCAACCTCTGCCTCCCTGGTTCAAGTGATTCTCCTTCAGCCTCCCGAGTAGCTGGGACTACAGGCACGTGCCACCATGCCCAGCTAATTTTTTGTATTTTTAGTAGAGATGGGGTTTCACTGTGTTAGCCAGGATGTTCTCAATCTCCTGATCTCATGATCCGCCCGCCTCAGCCTCCCAAAGTGCTGGGATTACAGGCGTGAGCCACTGGGCCCAGCCTAAATTCTTGTTTTAAAACAATATGGCAATCAAGAATGAAATAATATATCACTACAGACCTAACAGATGCCAAAAGAATAATGAGGAACCACTACAAACAGCTTTACAGACGTACATTTGATACCTTAGATAAATGGACCAATTTCTCAAAAAGCACAAACTACTACATCTCACCCAATGTGAACTAGATAAGTTGAATATCTTTATAGCTATTAAGAAAATTGAATTTCGCCAGGCACGGTGGCTCATGCCTGTGATCCCAGCACTTTGGGAGGCTGAGGCGGGCGGATCACCTGAGGTTGGGAGTTTGAGACCAGCCTGACCAACATGGAGAAACCCTGTCTCTACTAAAAATACAAAATTAGCCAGGCATGGTGGCACGTGCCTGTAATCCCAGCTACTTGGGAGGCTGAGGCAGGAGAATCGCTTGAACCCAGGAGGTGGAGGTTGCGGTGAGCCGACATCATGCCATTGCACTCCAGCCTGGGAAAACTCCATCTCAAAAAAAAAAAGAAAGAAAAAAGAAAATTGAATTTATAACTTCACATCTCCCAAGAAAAATAATCAGGCCCAGATGGTTTCACTGGAGAATTATAACAAACCTTTAAAAATAAATTAACACTAATTCTACACAATCTCTTCTAGAAAAATAAAAGAGAAGGAAAGGGAACCCTATCCGATTCATTTTATGAGGCCAGCGTCACCCTGATACCAAAACCAGAGAAAGACAGTACAAAAAAAGAAAACTACAGACCAATATCCTTCATGAATATAGATGCAAAAAAAATTTAACCAAATATTAGCAAATAAAATTCAGCAATGTGAAAAAAAGAATTATACACCATGACCAAGTTTTGTTTTTTCCAGGGATGCAGGATTGGTTTATGTTTGAAAATCAAACATTGAATTCACCATGTTAGCAGGCTAAATAAGAAAAATCCCATGATCATATCAATTGGTGCAGAAAAAAGCATTTGGCTAAGCTTTACATCCATTCATGATAAAAACTCCCAGAAAACTAGGTAGAGAGTGAAAACTACCTCAATGTAATAAGAACATCTACAAAAAGCCTATAGTTAATGTTTTACTTAATGGTGAAAGACTGAATCTTCCCCCTTGCAGGATACAGTAGCAACATATAAAAATCAATTATATTTCTGTATACTAGCAATGAACAATTTAATCAAAATAAAAATGCAATTTAAAATCACTCAAAAAATGAAATATTTAGATGTAAATTTAACAAAATATGTACAGGACCTATTAAATGAAAAACCACAAGACACTGATGAAAGAAATCAAAGATGTAAATAAATAGAGATTTGCTATGTTTACAAATTGGAAGACACAACGTAATAAAGATACCAGTTCTCCTCAAACTGATACATAGACTTAACCCAATTCATATCACAATCTGAACAAGATTCTTTGTAGATACAGACAAGAAAATTTTAAAATTTATATTTTACAATATAAATTTTCTAAAAGACAAAGGAACAAGACTAGCTAAAACAACTTTGGAAAATAATAACTTGGAGAAATCACTCTTTTCTGTTTCAATAGTATGCGGTATTGCTGATGAGATACACACATAGATCAGTGGAACACAGGAAACCCTTAAATAGAGTTTTTGCACTTTTTAAATTTAGCATAATATTCTTTTTTTTTTTTTTTTTTTTGAGACGGAGTCTCGCTCTGTCACCCAGGCTGGAGTGCAGTGGCGCTATCTCAGCTCACTGCAAGCTCCGCCTCCCGAGTTCACACCATTCTCCTGCCTCAGCCTCAGGAGTAGCTGGGACTACAGGCGCCTGCCACCACACCCAGCTAATTTTTTGTATTTTTAGTAGAGACGGGGTTTCGTCATGTTAGCCAGGATGGTCTCGATCTCCTGACCTCATGGTCTGCCCACCTCAGCCTCCCAAAGTGCTGGGATTACAGGCATGAGCCACCGCGCCTGGCCAATTTAGCATGATATTCTTAAAGTTCATCCACATTGTAGCAGGTGTTAGTATTTCATTCCTTTTTTTTTTTTTAAGAGTTAGGGTTGGCCGGGCGTGGTGGCTCACGCCTGTAATTCTACCACTTTGGGAGGCCAAGGCAGGCAGATCACAAGGTCAGGAGATCGAGACCATCCTGGCTAACACAGTGAAACCCCATCTCTACTAAAAATACAAAAACAAAATTAGCCAGGCGTGGTGGCGGGCACCTGAAGTCCCAGCTACCAGGGAGGCTGAGGCAGGAGAATGTTGTGAACCCGGGAGGCGGAGCTTGCAGTGAGCTGAGATCATACCACTGCACTCCAGCCTGGGCGACAGAGCAAGACTGTCTCAAAAAAAAAAAAAAAATTGTTGGGGTTTCACTCTGTCGCCCAGGCTGGAGTGCAGTGGTGCAGTCATGGCTCACTGCAGCCTCAAACTCCTGGGCTCAAGAGATTCTCCTGGTCGGGCACAGTGGCTCATGCCTGTAATCCCAGCACTTTGGGAGGCCAAGGCAGGTGGATCACTTGACCTCAGGAGTTCCAGACCAGCCTGGCCAACATGGTGAAACCCCGTCTCTACTAAAAATACAAAAATTAGCTGGGCGTGGTGGTGCACATCTGTAATCCCAGCTATTTGGGAGGCTGAGGCAGGAGAATACCTTGAACCTGGGAGGCAGAGGTTGCAATGAGCTGACATCTTGTCATTGCACTCTATCCAGCCTAGGTGACAGAGCAAGACTCCATCTCAAAAAAAAAAAAAAAAAAAAAAAAGGAGATTCTCCTGCCTCAGCCTCCTGAGTAGCTGGGACCACAGGTGCATGCCACCACAAACTTAAGTTTAAAATTTTTTTTAGAGACAGAGTATCACTATGTTGCCCAGGCTGGTCTGGAACTCCTGGCTTCAAGCAGTTCTCCCACCTTGACCTATCAAAATGCTGGGATTACAGGCATGAGCGATTGTGCCCAGCTCAGCTCATTCCTTTTTTATTGCTGAATAGTGGTCCATTATATGGATATACTACATTTTAGTTAATGATAGACATTTGGATTGTTTTCATTTAATGTATAAGTAACATGCTATAAATACTCATGTACAAGTTTTTGTATGGATATGTTTTTGTATTTCTTGGGTATATTATGCATATATGAGTGGAAGTGCTAGGTCATAGGATAACTCTGCATTTATTTAGCATTTTAAGAAACTACCAAGCTTTGATTCAAAGTGGCTGCACCATTTTACATTCACACCAGCAGTGCATGTGGGTTCTAATTTCTCTACATCCAGAATCTGTGTTTTTTATCTTTAACCATTTAGTTCCTAGCATATAAATATTTCTTAAAAGTAAATGTTTAAATTTAAAGAATGAAGTCAATAGGAAAATAAACAAATGAACTGAGGTCAGATTAGTTTGTTGGGTCTTTTTTTTTTTTTTTTTTTTTTTTTTTTGAGACAGGGTCTCACTCTGTAACCCAGGCTGGAGTGCAGTGGCACCATCACAGCTCACTATAGCCTTGACTTGGCCTGGGCTCACTGATTCTCCCACCTCAGCTTCCCGAGTAGCTGAGACTACAGGCGCAAGCCACCATGCCTGGGTAATTTTTATATTTTTATATTTTTATATTATATTTTACCATGTTATCGAAGCTGAGCTTGAACTCCTGGATTCAAGCAATCTGCCCCTCAGCCTCCCAAAATACTGGGATTACAGGGGTGTGCCACCACGCCTAGCCTGAAGCCCAGATTTGTATCATTTGCCTGTTTCTGTGGTATAAATACTCCCACCACCATGACATAACAAGATAAGGTAGTGGAGTATACATATATATGGGGGAGAGTTATGGAAGATTTTCTCCCCGTGGCAGAGTAATTATCTGGAGCCATATTACATATACAATGGGGAAGTGATAAAAGACCTCACAATTTTTTAAAGCTTTATGTCTAAAAGCAGGGTGAAAACATTTTACAGTTGTTCAACATTTTGCATTCTCATTAGTAGAGGAAGACTGCCTTTTTTCTTTTTTGAAAAAATACTTCAGTGATACTTTTCTGCCCCTTTCCACAGCTTGCCCACAAAAAATGACAAAATTCAAGAATGAAGTTTGGGGGAAGAAGAGGCTAAACTGTTATCAAGTTAGTGTAACACTTTGCCTTCATTGTGGGCAGAATTGCACCTATCTGAATTTATGATGGTGTGATCTGGGTTTTCAGTAAATTACTTAAAAAAAAATTTTTCCCTCTCACTGAGCCCAGAGAATGAAATGGAGTATGACCCCAGGTTAGGAGGAATTTCCATCAGACATTCCTAAAAGGACAAGAAAAGATGTCAGGTTGGGGCCAAGGAGAGAGATCACCAATCCAAGTCCCCCAGGGAGGGGCTTGGCCCCTGGGCTCCAGGAACACTAATATCTGTAACATCCAAATGTATTTTCTTTCCCATATCGTCATTCCTTTTGTTTAACTCAAGTCTAGATAAAACTAGAGCCTGAACTTGGCAGTGCTTTGGGTAAGTAAAAGAAGGACCTGGTTCTCCACTGGCCTGAGGCAGCACAGAGAAGACAAAAACGGTCCAGAGAAGGCAGATAAAGGATGGCAAGAAGTCACCAGTCAACACCAGAGTCTCTTGGGGCAGCACCTGGCTGGGTCACAAGTGACTACCAATGACAACACGTAAACATTCCTCATAATTCCCCAACACACTGGGGAGAGGAACCAGGAGAAAGGCTATACTTCCTAGAGGCACAAACACACCATGCAGAACAGACTATTCTCACTCATGCTTAAGGGAACTCTGACTCTTGAACCCAGACATTTAAGATCCCAAGTTCCATGTACCTGCTCATTCATTCCTGCCTCCATTAAAACTCATCCTTCCCTGCCACAGTCTATCCTAAAGGGGTTCAGCCTTATTTGGCTGGAGTTTGGGGTTTATAAACATTCAAAATTTACTTAATGAGCTTTATAAAATTAACAATATTGTATCTGAACAAGATTTTGGATTGTGCAGTGGCTATGGACTGGCAAAAAGCATCCTACCTGGCTGGGCACAGTGGCTAATGCTTGTAACCCCAGCACTTTGGGAGGCCAAGGTGGAAGAATCACTTGAGGCCAGGAGTTCAAGACTAGTCTGGGTAACAGAGACCTCCATCTCTAAAAATAAAAATAAAAATACTTAGCACAAGAGGCTGAAGTAGGAGGGTTGCTTGAGCCCAGGAATTTGAGGGCTATGATTGTGCCATTGCACTCCAGCCTGGGCAGTAGAATGAGACCTCATCTCTCTTTTTTAAGAAATTTTTCTCCAAAGCAGTTTATTAATTTTTTTAATTCTAATTTTTGTGGGTACATAGTAGGTATATATATTTATGGGGTACATAAGATGGTTTTATACAGGCGTGCAATGCATAATAATCTCATTATGGAGAACGGGGTATCTGTCCCCTCAAGCATTTATCCTTAGTGTTATAAACAATCCAGTTATACTCGTTTAGTTATTTTAAAATGTACAATTAAATTATTACTGACTATAGTCACCCTGTTGTGCTATCAAATAGTAGGCCTTATTCATTCTTTATTTTTTTTTGTACCCATTAACCATCCCTACCTCCCCCTACCCTCAACTACCCTTCCCAGCCTCTGGTAGCCATCCTTCTATTTTCTATCTCCATGAGTTCAGTTGTTTTAACTTTTAGATCCCACAAATAAGTGAGAACATATGATGTTTGTCTTCTGTGCCTGGCTTATTTTACTTAACATAATGATCTCCAGTTCCATCCATGTTATTGCAAATGATAGGATCTCATTCCTTTTTATGGTCGAATAATACTCTGTTGTGTACATGTACTGCAGCCTCAACTTCTGGGGCCCAGGTGATTCTCCCACCTCAGCCTCCAGAGTAGCTAGGACTATAGGTATATGCCACCACTCCTGGCTAATTTTTTGTATTTTTTATAGAGACACGGTTTTGCCATGTTTCCCAGGCTGGTCTCAAACTCATGTGCTCAAGCAGTTCACCCACCTGAGTCTCCCAAAGTGCTGGGATTACAGGCATGAGCCACCGCACCCAGCCCACATTTTCTTTATCTATTTGTCTGTTGATGGACACTTAGGTTGCCTCCAAATCTTGGCTGTTGTGAACAGTATTGCTACAAATATGGGAGTGCAGCAGATATCTCTTCAATATACTGATTTCTTTCCTTACCCAGCAGTGAGATTGCTGAGTCATATGGTAGCTCTAGTTTTAGTTCCATAGTGGTTGTACTAATTTACATTCCCACCAAAAGTGTAGAAGGGCTCCCTTTTCTCCACATCCTCGCCAGCATTTGTTATTACCTGTCTTTTGGATATAAGCCATTTTAACTGGGGTGAGATGATATCACATTGTAGTTTTGATTTGCATTTCTCTGATGATTAGTGAACAGTCACCTTTTCATATGCATGTTTGCCATTTGTGTGTCTTTTTTTGAGAAATGTCTATTCAAATCTTTTGCCTATTTGATCAGATTAGATTTTTTCCTATGGAGTTGTTTGAGTTTCTTTTTTTTGAGATGGAGTCTTGCTCTGTCACCCAGGCTGGAGTGCAGTGGCACAATCTCGGCTCACTGCAAACTCCGCCTGCCGGTTCACGCCATTCTTCTGCCTCAGCCTCCTGAGTAGCTGAGACTACAGGCGCCCGTCACCACGCCTGGCTAAATTTTTGTATTTTTAGTAGAGACAGGGTTTCACTGTGTTAGCCAGGATGGTCTCGATCTCCTGACCTTGTGATCTGCCCACCTCGGCCTCCCAAAGTGCTGGGATTACAGGTGTGAGCCACTGCACCCGGCTTGAGTTTCTTATATACTCTGGTTATTAATGCTTTGTTAGATGGATAGTTTGCAGATGTTTTCTTATATTCTGCTGGTTGTCTCTTCACTTTGTTGATTGTTTCCTTTGCTATGCAGAAGCCTTTTCACTTGATGTGAGCCCATTTGTCCATTTTTACTTTGGTTGCCTGTGTTTGTAGGGTATTACCCAAGAAGTTTTTGCCCAGAGCAATGTCCTGGAGATTTTTCCGCATGTTTTCTTGTAGTTGTTTCATTGTTTAATGTCTTAGATTTAAGTGTTAATCCATTTTGATTTGATTTTTGTATATAGCAAGAGATAGGGGTCTAATATCAGTCTTCTGCATATGGATATCCAGTTTTCCCAGCACCATCTATTGAAGAGACTGTCTTTTCCTGTTCTTGGCACCTTTGTCAAAAATGAGTTCACTCGGTGTGTGGATTTGTTTCTGGGTTCTCTATTCTGTTCCATTGGTCAATGTGTCTGTTTTTATGCCAGTACCATGCTGGTTTGGTTGCTATAGCTCTGCAGTATAATTTGAAGTCAGGTAATGTGATTCCTCCAGATTTGTTCCTTTTGCTTAGTATAGCTTTGGCTATTCTGGGTCTTTTATGGTTCCATATAAATTTTAGTATTGTTTTTTCTATTTCTGTGAAGAATGTCATTGATATTTTGATAGGGATTGCATGAAATCTGTAGATTGCTTTGGGTAGTATGGACATTTTAACAATGTTGATTCTTCCAATCCATGAACATGGAATATCTTTCCACTTTTTGGTATTCTCTTCAATTTCTTTCATCAGTGTTTTATAGTTTTCATTACAGAGATCTTTCACTTCTTTGGTTACGTTAATTCCTAAGTATGTAATTTTATTTGTGGCTATTATAAATGGGATTACTTTTTTATTTCTTTTTCAGATTGTTCACTGTTGCATACAGAAATGCTTCTGATTTTTTATGTTGATTTTTTATCCTACAACTTTACTGAATTTATCAGTTTTAATAGTTTTTTTGTGGAACCTTGAGGTTTTTCCACATACAAGATCATATCATCTGCAAACAAGTTTAATTTGACTTCTTCCTTTCCAGTTTGGATGCCTTTTATTTCTTTCTTTTGTCTGATTGCTTTAGCTAGGACTTCCAGCACTATATTGAATAACATTGGTGAAAGGGGGCATCTTTGTCATATTCCATATCTTAGAGGAAAGGGTTTCAGTTTTTCCTCATTCAGTATGATACTAGCTGTAGGTCTGTGGTATATGGCTTTTATTATGTTGAGGTATGTTCCTTCTATACCTAGTTTTTTTATAAGGGTTCTTATCACGAAGGTATGCTGAACTTTATCAAATGCTTTTTCAGCATCTACTGAAATGACCGTATGGATTTTGTCCTTCATTCTGTTGATATGATGTATTACATTAATTGATTTGCATATGTTGAACCATCCTTGCATCCCAGGGATAAATCCCACTTGGTCATGATGAATAATCTTCTTAATGTATTCTTGAATTAGATTTGCTAGTAATTTGTTGAAGATTTTTATCAGATATTCATCAGAGACCAATGCCTTTAGTTAGTTTCCTTCCTTCCTTCCTTCCTTCCTTCCTTCCTTCCTTCCTTCCTTCCTTTCTCTTTCTCTCTTTTTATTGATGTGTATTTGTCTGGTTTTTGGAATCAGGATAATATTGGCCTTGTAGAATGAGTTTGGAAATATCCCTTCCTCTTCTATAGTTTGAGTAGGATTGGTATTGGTTCTTCTTTAAATGTTTGGTAGAATTAAGCAGTGAAGCCATTGGGTCCCAGGCTATTCTTTTTTTTTTTTTTTTTTGAGACAGAGTTTCACTCTTGTTGCCCAGGCTGGAGTGCAATGATGCAATCTTGGCTCACCGCAACCTCCGCCTTCTGGGTTCAAGTGATTCTGTTGCCTCAGCCTCCCAAGTAGCTGGGATTACAGGCATGCACCACTACGCCCAACTAATATTTTGTATTTTTAGTAGACAAGGGGTTTCTCCATGTTGGCCAGGCTGGTCTCAAACTCCTGACCTCAGGTGATCTGCCCACCTCGGCCTCCCAAAGTGCTGGGATTATGGGCATGAGCCACTGCGCCTGGCCCTTTTTCCATCTCTTTGTTTTCAGTCTGTTTGTGTCTTTATAGGTGAAGTGTTTTTCTTGTAGGCAAAAAATCAGTGAGTCTTGCATTTTTACCCATTGAGCCACCCCATGTCTTTTGATTAGAGAGTTTAGTCCATTTACATTCAGTGTTATTATTGATAAATAAGCACTTACTCCTTCCACTTTGTTATTTATTTTCTGGTTGTTTTGTGGTCTTCTTTTCCTTCTTTCTTTCCTTCCTGTCTTCTTTTTTTTGTAAAGGTGCTTTTCTCTGATGATATAGTTTCTTGTGGCCAGGTGTGGTGGCTCATAGCCATAATCCCAGCATTTTGGGAGGCCGAGGCAGGCGGATCACCTGAGGTCAGGAGTTCAAGACTGGCCTAGCCAACATGGAGAAACCCTGTCTCTACTAGAAATGCAAAAATTAGCTGGACGTGGTGGTGGGCACCTGTAATCCCAGCTACTTGGGAGGCTGAGGGAGGTGAATTCCTTGAACCTGGGAGGCAGAGGTTGCAGTGAGCCAAGATCGCGCCACTGCACTCCAGCCTGGGCAACAGAGTGAGACTCTGTCTCAAATAATAATAATAATAATAACAATTTAGTTTCTTGCTTTTCATTTTTTGTGTATCTATTATATGTTTTTTTGGCTTGAGGTTACCATGAGGCTTGCAAACACTATATTATAACCCATTATTTTAAACTGATAACAACACTATTTGTATAAAAAAACAAGCAAAAAGAAAACTAGTAAGAACTCTACACCTTAACTTCATACCTCTGCTTTTTAACTTTTGGTTGTTTCTGTTTATATTTTACTGTGCTATGTCTTGATAAGTTGTTGTTATTATTTTTGATTGGTATATTATTTATTCTTTCTACTTAAAATAAGAGTAGTTTAAACACCACAGTTACAGTGTTATAATATTATGTGTTTTTCTGTGTATTTACTATTACCAGTGAGTTTTGTACCTTCAGGGTGATTACTTATTGCTCATTAATATTCTTTTCTTTCTGATTGAAGTGCTCCCTTGAAAGCATTGCTTGTAGGGCAGGTCTGATGTTGATGAAATCCCTCAGCTTTTGTTTGGGAAAGTATTTCTCCTTCATGTTTGAGGGATATTTTCACTAGATATACTATTCTAGGGTAAAAGCTTTTTCCTTCAGAACTTTAAATACGTCATGCCACTCTCTTCTGGCCTGTAAGGTTTCCACTGAGAAGTCTGTGACCAGAAATATTGGAGCTCCACTGTACGTTATTTGTTTGTTTTCTTTCTTTCTTTTTTTATTAAAAAAAAAAATTGATTTTCCCAGCCCCAGCCCCAGCAGTCCATGGGGCTGAGGAAGCCTGGCTGATTTGCTTGTTTTCTCTTTCTGCTTTTAGGATCCTTTATCCTTGATTTTTGGGAGTTTGATTATTAAATCCCTTGAGGTAGTCTTCTTTGGGTTAAATCTGCTTGGTGGTCTACAACCTTCTTTACTTGGATATTGATACCTTTCTCTAGGTTTGGGAAGTTGTCTGTTATTATCCCTTTGAATAAACTTTCTACCCCTATCTCTTTCTCTACCTCCTCTTTAAGGCCAATTAATCAGATTTGCCCTTTTGAGACTATTTTCTAGATCCTGTAAGCATGCTTCCTTTTTTCCTTTTCTTTTTGCTCCTTTGGCTGTTTATTTTCAAATAGCCTTCTTCAGGCTCACTAATTCTTTCTTCTGATTGATCAATTCTGTTACTGAAAGCCTCTGATGCATTCTTCAGTATGCCTATTGCATTTTTAGCTCCAGAATTTCTGCTTGATTCTTTTTAATTATTTCAATCTCTTTGTTAAATTTATCTGATAGAATTCTGAATTCCTTCTCTGTATTATCTTGAGTTTCTTTGAATTTCCTCCAAGACAGCTATTTTGAATTCTCTGTCTGAAAGGTCAGATAGCTGTTTCTCCAGGATCGGTCCCTGGTACCTTGTTTAGTTCATTTGATGAGGTCATGTTTTCTTGGATTGTCTTGATACTTATAGATGTTTGTCTGTGTCTGGGCATTGAAGAATTAGGTATTTATTGTAGTCTTCGCAGTCTGGGCTTGTTTATACCTATCCTTCTTGGGAAGGCTTTCCAGATATTTGTAAGGACTTATCTAAGCTGTATCTGCTTTAGAGGGCACCCCAAGCCCAGTAATGCTGTGGTTCTTGCAGATTCATAGAGATACTGCCTTGATGGTCTTAGACAAGATCTAGGATAATCTGGATTGCCAGCCAGAGACTCTTGTTCTCTTCCCTTAATTTCTCTCAGACATACAGAGTCTATCTCTGTTCTGAGCCACCACTGGGGGTGCAGTGACACAAACACCCCTGAGGCCACCACCACTATGACTGCACTGGGTCAGACCTGAAGCCAGCACAGTACTGGGTCTTGCCCAAGGTCTGCTGTAACCACTCCCTGACTACCGCCTATATTTATTCAAGGCCTTGGGGCTCTGCAATCAGCAGGTGGCAAGGCCAGCCAGGCTTGTGTCCTTCCCTTCAGGGTGGCGAGTTTCCCCGGGCCCTGGGTGGGTCCAGAGGAGCCAGGGACTAGACTCAAAAACCTTAGATGTCTACCTGATGTTCTGTTGTACTGTGGCTGAGCTGGCACTCAAACCACTAGATGCAGACCTTCTCACTCTTCCTTTCCCTTTCCAAAGGCAGAGGAGCCTTACCCTGTGGCCACCGCCACCATGGGCCCATGGGATGTACTGCCAGACTACTGCCAAAGTTCCCTTAAGACCCAAGGGCTCTTCAGTCAGCTTGTGGTGAATGCTGTCTGGCCCAGGGCTCACCCTTCAGGAAATTAGGCTCCCCTCTGGCCCAGGGCAGGTCCAGAAATGCCATCCAAGGCTAAGTCCTGGAATCGGGGACTCTAGCCCACTTGATACTCTACTCACCTGTGGCCGAGCTGGTACCTAAGGTGTAAGAGAAAGTCCCATTTACTCTTCCCTCTGCTTTTCTCAAGTGGAAGGAGTCTTGCCCCATAACCACCACAGCTGGTAATGTGCTTAGTCTCACCTGAAGCCAGCAAGTCTCAGACTCTCGCCCAAAGCCCTCGATGTAGTGCCTGGGTATTGTTGCTGGTTATTCAGGGCCCAAGGGCTCTTCAGTTAGTAGGTGATGAATGCTGCCAGAACTTAGTCCTTCCCTTCAAGGCAGCAGGTTCTCTTCTGGCCCAGGGTGTGTCTAGTATTATCATCCAGAAGTTAGGGCCTGGAAAGTGGGCCCCAGAACTCTGACCAGTGCCTTATCTTGCTGTGGCTGAGCTGGTATCTTAAGATATAAGGCAAAGACCTCCGCACTTTTCCCTCTCCTCTCCTCAAGTGGAGGGAATGGGAGTCTCTCACAGCTGTGAGCTGTGCAGCCTGGGGTGAAGGGGGAGGGGTGATGCCCTTAGCCACCCCAGCTGGTTTCAAAGTAGGTCATGTCCCCACCACCCTCTCACCCAGTCCACTGTCTCAGGGCCAATTCAGCACTAGGACTCACCTAGGTTTTGCAGTCCCTGTGTCCTACACTGCCTTTCAAGTTTCTTTGGGGCCCCAGAACACTTTAGCCCATGGTGGTGAGGCTTGCAGGAACTCAAGTTCCAATGCTGGGATCTATCATTTCCCTCTGGCTAGAGCTGGTTTAAATGCTCCCTCTGTTGGCAGGATCAGCTGTGTTTGGTCCAGTTATCCTTTCTGATTTTTAGTTCTTATGAATGTGCTTTTTTGTGTGTAGATAGTTGTTAAGTTGGTGTCCTTGCTGTGGTGGGATGATTGGTGGAGTCTTCTATTCCACCATCCACCCTGCCTAGACACCATCTTTAAAAAAAAAAAAACAAAAAACATCCTGCTCAAGGTACAAATATTGCCACAGTTGTGACAGTTGGATTTGATTAAATTATTCACTTGGTCAACATTTATTGAGCATCTGTATGAGCTGGGCCTACAAAACTAAATAATGATGCCAACTTGCCACTCCATTCTGTCAGGATGTAGTAGGGGAAAAGACATTTTCATCCATAATAACTACACAATGTAGTAGATTCATGACAGATATCAGCATCCATTTGTAAGGCTTTGGTTTCGTTAGAGTCACTGAAGAAGCACCTCTGTTCTGGGCAATTAAGGACATGTCTTTCCCTTCAGTTTTTTTTTTTTTTTTTTAATGGAAGGAAAAGGTTCATGAGGCAGTAGATTCACTCATTTCTGGGGAGGGATGCAGGTCCCACCACTTACTAGCTAGCTCTAGAGCAAACTCTTCAGTCTCTGTTTCCTCATGTACAAGATGGAGGTTTTATTGGGAAGTTGGGAGGATTAAATTAAGGTAATGAATGTAAAGTATTGCTTTAACACAGTGCCTAGAACAGAATGAATGGTTTTTATTTATTTGAGACAGGGTCTTGCTCTGTCGCCCAGGCTAGAGTACTGTGGTGGTATCATAGCTCACTGCAACCTCAAACTCCTGGACTCAGCAATCCTCCTGGCTTAGCCTCCTGAGTAGCTGGGATTATAGCTGCACACCACTATGCCCAGCTAATTTTTTATTATTATTATTTTTTTTGGAGAGACAGGGTCTTACTATGTTGCTCAGGCTGATCTTGAATTCCTGGCCAAAAGTGATCCTTTCAACTTGGCCTCCCAAAGTGTGGGGATTACAGGCATGAGCCACCAAGCCTGGCCTAATGTTAACATTATATTTGCTTTGTGCTCTCTTCTCAGAGAAGTAATTGCCACCTCCAGAACTCTATTACCTGTACTGGAGAAGTTCCTTCTGATATTCAATCAACAAGTTATTAATATAAATAAATTTTTTAAAAATGAAAACTAGAGGAAAAAATACTTTATTTATTTTTAGTTTAGTTTTTTTTTTTTTTTTTGAGACAGAGTCTCGCTTTGTCACCCAGGCTGGAGTACAGTGGTGTGATCTTGGCTCACCGTAGCCTCAACCTCCCAGTTTCAAGCAGTTCACCTGCTTCAAGCCTCCAGAGTAGCTGGAACTACAGGCACATGCTACTACTCCCGGGTAATTTTTGTATTTTTAGTAGAGACGGGGTTTCACTACGTTGGCCAGACTGTTCTCAAACTCCTGACCTCAGGTGATCCGCTCTCCTCAGCCTCCTAAAGTGCTGGGATTACAGGTGTGAGCCACCGCGCCTGGCCAAAAATAGTTTAATTTCGTACATATACTCAGCACTGTGGTAGATGCCAGTATACTATTATAGAATTAATGTAAACACAGTTTCCTAACTCTAGGTGATGTTCATCAGCCACGAGTTATCTGAGGGGTATGAAGTTCATCCCAGGAAAATTAGTAAAACAGAAGAGCTATGAAAGTTGGCCTCACTTTGGGAGTCTGAGGCAGGTAGATCAGGAGTTTGAGACCAGCCTGGCCAACATGGAGAAACCCCGTCTCTACTAAAAATACAAAAATAAGCCGGGTGTGATGACATGCACCTGTAATCCCAGCTATTCTGGAGGCTAAGGCAGGAGAATCACTTAACCTGGGAGGCGGAGGTTGCAGTGAGCTGAGATCGCACCACTGCACTCCAGCCTGGGTGACAGAGCAAGACTCCATCTCAAAAAAAAAAAAAAAAAAAAAAAAAAAGCTGGCCTCGAAGAAAAAAAGTATTTTAGGTAAAAAGGGAGGATGGCTATAGGAAGCATCTAGAAATATTGGGAAGTAATAAATCAAATATACATATTTCATATTAAACATCTGCCAGATTTGGAAAGCAGGTGACCTCAATGCTGACCTCTTAACCTACGGGCAATCAGGGTCTTCTACTTTGATATAGTCCCTCCCACAGTGCCCCAGAATAAAGTGGACTCAGTAACTATACCATGTGGAACCTGAAGAGTTGTCTAATATGAATCGGGTTTTATTTGTTTTTGCATTTAAAAACTTCTCCTTTGATGAATGCACATTTATAGGGCAAGTTAGAACAACCAATCACATAAACAACTGTCCTCACATAATAGGTAGTTGTTACTTAAAATGAAAATCCCAGAGTTAGTAATAAATTCAGGTACATACAATTCTGTATGTCAAACAAATAGAAGATAGCATGTCCTGAAAAAGTTTCTGGTGACTAAAACAATTGGGCCAAAAAGACAAGGACATTGATGTCCAAAGATGCATGTTAATGGTTCAAATGAAATGTGAAAAAGCAAAAGGTACTAAAATATTTAACATATTAAATTAATGTAAATTTAATTACTAAAATGAATAATAAAAGTGAAAGAATCCTTCCTTCTACATTAGTATATCTGAGTCAGAGCCACTAAAGCTATCTATTTCTACTTCACCAAACATCTCATTCCCACTCAGTACTTGAGGAGTTTGATATACTTGGCTTCATCTCCCTATTTCTAACCTTAGGAATCTGATTCTTCCTCCTCTTCTTCCTCCTCCTCTTCTTCTTCTTCTTCTTCCTCCTTCTCTTCTTTTTCTTCTGTGGCCACTTCTGCTGCTTCTGGCTTTATTTCTGGGGCCGGTGGTGGAGCCACTGCTGGAGGAGCTTCTGCTGGGGCAGCCTCTGGTGATTTTTTAAGCAAGCAGATCAAGCAAATAATTGTACTTAATATTATAAAAAGTATAATGAATGATAATATCATCATGTCTACAGCATGTTCTTCACGTCTGGAATGAGTCATATTGTGATTTTCACCTTCTCCTGAAGGTGTCCCACCTAGCTTACCAGGAGGGCCACTGTCCACACTACCTCCACTTCCTGCAGTAACACAGTCAGGGGGGGCATGCCCTTCATTACAGTGGCAGTGCCCTAAATCATTACAAACTCCCTTCCCATTACACGTTTTTTCTGGGTTGCAGGCAGAAATCACTGGGGTTTTATCTGTGCAGGCAGAATTTAGGCAGACTTTGTTTGGTGCACAGTAAGTGCCATTGTGCACATCTCCTTCATCAGGAATGTCAGTACTCATATAGGCATCCATGCTCCAACATGAGCCATCTCCCTGAGGGACCTGAATCATTGTATGTTGGAGATTGATTTTTGGTAAGCCTGTAATACCTGAACATATAAGTTTCCCACAAAATATATTACCATCTGAACACTGAACATATTGTGACCCAGGACTGGTAGAAATGCCACAGTTTCCAAATCGGTCCCCTTTGCTGTTCATTGAATTGTAACACTCTTGTGAGGCTGATTTTGCACCATATCCATATAATTGTAAGCACTGATTATTAGGGTCCATACAATGACCTTTAAGGCACTCGTAAATTTTATGACATTTTGAGCCATCTTGCTTATGCCTGTTGTTGGGTCATAATGCAGATGTACCATTGCAAAATTCTGGGAGATCACAGGAACGACTAGAAGGACGGCAAGGATATCCCTTACGGTGAAATTTACACTTATGACAACATGGACCATCACTGCACTCTGCTTTCGCCTTCAATATACAGTTTTCATCACAACATGGGTGATGCTGACAGAGAACCACAGTCACACTGCTCCGTGTCCTCCACCACACCATTTCCACAGGCAGAATCCCTACGCTTGCGGCCCCTGGGCCATGGCTTGTTAAATAGGCAGGCCCCTTTGTGTTCTCGAAGGAACTGGTAGAAGTAGTCAGAGCTGCAGTTGCTGAAGCCACTTTCTTTTGTGATATTTTCATGCATGAGGCAAAAGTGCTTATCTTTACAAAAGCAGACCGAGTGGTCGTGCTGAATACCCAGGTTGTGCCCGAGCTCATGGGCCATCAGGGCTGCAAACAACAGCACATCTTCATGATGGAAGGATTCAACAGCTGCCACAAAACCGCTTGAGCAGGCACCACTGAGAAAGGCCTGGCCCATATTCTGTCCAGGGTGATGCCCAACGATCATGTGGGCAACATCGTGTTTTGCGCGATGGAAGAGCATCTCTTGTCTCCAGTGATTGAAATTCCTGAGTGTGATTTGCAAGTCCACTGTGACATCTATTAGGTCCCCCTCGGTCCAAATCTCCATTCCAGCCAGCACCACCTCTGTGTTTATTCCCCTAGTGAAGCTGTTGGCCAGAGCAATGACATCCACTACTGTCTGGACCGTCTCATTGACGTTACTGCCCCACATCTGGAACCGCTGGTTGTTGACCACGACAAACATTTCCACGTACTTTTTGTGTGACCACAAGTAGGACAGCGCCTGTAGATCATGAGGCTTCCTGCTCCCTTGTTGCCAGCTAGTAGACACCACATGGCTGTCTCTGGAAGTGACACCACAGGAGACTCGCGCTTGATGTGCCATGGTGTATAACACATGTTCAAACCGTCTTGAAGAGTCCATGGGCTCACTGCTGTAAGATTTTTCCTCCTTAATCAGGATGCCCCTGAGACCTGCACAGATGTTGACAGAAACAAAAGAACCTGACACTCCTTCTATGTAGCCTTCATAGTGGCAGTCATGTGAGATGAAAGGCAATTCTTGCCCCAGGAGGCCATTGTGGTAACTGTAGACTGGAAAGTTATTCACAAAATGGTTTCTCTTCACCTTCAGGTGAACCAAGTGTTTCTGGCCTTGCATAAGTAGCAAATAGGTTGCCTTTTCCACTGGGTCTTCACTTCCCCTGACCATCAGCCACTTTGGGATGACTATTTCATAGGAAGAGTAATATACCGAGGCCATGTCACAGTATATGCTCGGGAGAAAAATTATCCCCAAGAGCAACATGGTCCCCAACCTGACACACGAATGACCTGGCATTAGCCCCAGCCTCAAACTCTTCATCTGGGGAGCCCAGGTCTGAAGCACCCTCCTAGCCTCATACAAAACCACATGGAGTTTCATCAGAGAAGACAAGAAGGAGGCATAGTCTCTCACAGAGGCTGTTACTGACATGACCCTAGGGAATCAGTTGATGATGCAACTTATGTCCATGAGCAGCAGCTCTCCCTGACACGCAGACCGTCAGACACAGGTACTAGCCCCAGATCTATGCCGGCTGCATGAAGCTACTTTCAACTCTGAAAGACCCAGCTTTCTGGCTGAGTCTCTGCCTAGTCTTCCGGGTCTATCTCATATCGTTCAGAAATTTTCCATACTTGATGACTTTCCCTTTCAGCTTCAGCTTCAGTGCTCCTGATTAAGGTCCTATTGACACCATGAAGGAAATTCTATAATGTAGGACTGTACTGTGCAAGAGGAAACAAAATCTTCGTGCCTTTCTTCAACTGAGCCACATGGAACAACCCCTCCCCCACCCCTCCTGTTGTCCGTTGCTCAGCTAACTCCAAATGTTCCAGACCAGGGGGCTTGGAGATCTCTCTGGTGGGCATAGTCCACTGTCCATTTCCTCTCTTCTAAAACTCATGTTCTGAGCATATGAACATCTTTACCCAGGGTGCTCTTTTCTTCTCAGTGAGGCATTATGGATATGTGTGTCTGCATTTCAGTGGCCAAGTGAGGTGGCTACCCTGTGCCTCAACATAAACAATAGGCTGGTGACCCATGGACAAGGCACAGTAGTGTTTTTTTGGTTTGTTTTTTTTTTTTTGAGACTGAGTTTCGCTCTTGTTGCCCAGGCTGGAGTGCAATGGCCTGGTCTCGGCTCACTGCAACCTCTGCCTCCCAGGTTCGAGCAATTCTCCTGTCTCGGCCTCCCAAGTAGCTGGGATTACAGGAACCTGCCACTGCACCTGGATAATTTTTGTATTTTTAGTAGAGATGAGGTTTCACCATGTCGGTCAGGCTGGTCTCGAACTCCTGACCTCAGGCAATCCGCCTGCCTCGGCAACCCAAAGTGCTGGGATTACAGGCATGAGTCACCGCACCCAGCCAGTCCTATTTTTTAACATCATCAAAGTTGAGTTTTTACGTTCTGATTATAACACTATCCAAAAGAGTATATGGGAGATGCCAACAGAGCAGCTTTCTATTATATGTGATTATCATAAACACATTGGCTGGTACCTCCAGGACTACACTCTCCTGGGGATAGCCTCACATAGGGAGGTGCTAAGATTATTCTTATGTCTGTTCAAAGGTAGGTGTGCTAAAAGTCACCCTGTGTTAGAATATAATCTCTATGCTTTCAGTGACCACCTCTATTTGTTCATCCTGATACCATCAGGCTTATAAGAGGCCTTGTCCAAGAGTAGATGAACACGAATTATTTTTGAATGAATAAAGGACTCTTGGGTATGAGTGGTACAGTGTGTCATCTGTTGTGTGTTATTTGTACTTGTGTATTAGGTCTCCTTTCATTTCACTTTCTTATGAACTTCATTGTATGATGGGCCCTTCTCTCTTCTAATCTTAAAAATGTGTTTATCCGTTGGATCAACCTCTTTATATGCTGCACTTTCTCACCTTAATGAAACCATTCCATTCAATCCATATCATTCTCCAGTAACCATCCAAATCTTGCCTGTGTTTTATACTGAATGGCTTTGAGAAAGAGAACATACTTGCGCTCTCCATTGTTCATCACCTGTTGTTTGTTTTTAACATTTTAAATTCTGGAATACAGTGCATTCACTAAAAGGTGCATTTTTTTTTTCAGACTGAGTTTCCCCCTTGTCGCCCAGGCTGGAGTGCAGTGGCGTGATCTCAGCTCACTGCAAATTCCGCCTCCCACTGTCCATTTCAAGGTCTCCCAGGTTCAAGTGACTCTCCTGCCTCAGCCTCCCAAGTAGCTGGGATTATAGGCACCTGCTACCACACCCAGCTAATTTTTGTATTTTTAGTAGAGACGGGGTTTCTACTAAACCAGGCCAGGCTGGTCTTGAACTCCTGACCTCAGGTGATCCACCCACCTCAACCTCCCAAAGTGCTGGGATTACAGGTGTGAGTCACAGCACCTGGCAGAAAAGTGCATTTTTGACATAGATGTAGATTTGGGGGAATTATGAAAAATAAAAAAGCTGTATAAGCATAAATTTGTTAAAGCAATCAACACTTTGAGCTCCACAGAATAAACATAGGCTCCTCTTTATAATTACAAATCCCTCCTCTTGCATATGTACCCAGGATGCTGTCTTTTTATTATTATTATTATTATTATTATTATTATTATTATTATTATTATTTTGAGAGACAAGGTCTTGCTCTGTCACCCAGGCTGAAGTGCAGTGGTGTGATCATGGCTTGCTGTACCCCTGAACTCCTGAGCTCAAGCAATCCTCCTGCCTCAGTCTCCCAAGCACCTGGGAAGACAAGTACATGCCAAAACACCTGGCTAACATTTATTTTTGAACTTGTGGTAGGTTAACAGCTTCCTCACTTTTTTTGTACTTTCACCTTCTAAATATGCAACCTGTAACATGTAGCTTCATTTCACCTGTGTTTAGACTTCATATGAATACATAAAAGTATAACTTTTTAACGGGGCTTCTTTTATTCCATAGTTCACTTAAGTTGCCTCCATGTTGTTGTGTGAACCCAAAGTTCATTCCTCTCCATAGCACAACACTGGTATTTCTCTGTGTGAATCCCTTATGACTCATGATCCTTTCTTTATCGGTTATCCTTTGCTTTCAGGGTATACCATGAACACTGCTGCTGTGAATATTATTGTCTATGTAACATGATGCAAATGCATATGACCTTCTAGGGTATAAACCTAGAAGTAGGGCCAGGCATGGTGGCTCATGCCTGTAATCCCAGCAGTTTGGGAGGCCGAGGCGGGCAGATCATGAGGTCAGGAGATCGAGACCATCCTGGCTAACACAGTGAAACCCCGTCTGTACTAAAAATACAAAAAATTAGCCCGGCATGGTGGCGCGCGCCTGTAGTCCCTGCTACCTAGGAGGCTGAGGCAGGAGAATGGCATGAATCTGGGAGGCAGAGCTTGCAGTGAGCTGAGATCGCGCCACTGCACTCCAGCCTGGCTCATCCTTTCTGTATTGATTCTAGTAGAAAAAGGCTTGCATCCCTCAGCCCCCATCCAGCTAACTGCTCTACTACAGGTTACCAGTGAATACCTCCATTGTTAAATCACATGATCAACCCTCAGTCCTGTCTTTATGAAACCATCAACACCACTTGCTGAAGCAGGAGGATGGCTTGAGACCAGGAACTTGAGACCAACCCTGGGCAACATAGCGGGACACCATTAAAAAAAAAAAAAGTTGGCTGGGCATGGTGGCTCACGCCTGTAATCCCAGTACTTTGGGAGGCCGAGGCGGGCAGATCATCTGAGGTCAGGAGTTTGAGACCAGCCTGGCCAACATGGTGAAACCCCATCTCTACTAAAAATACAAAATTAGCCAGGTGTGGTGGCACACACCTGTAATCCCAGGTACTTGGGAGGCCGAGGCAGGAGAATCGCTTGAACCCGGGAGGCGGAGGTTGCAGTGAGCCGAGATCATGCCATTGCACTCCAGCCTGGGTGACAGAGCGAAACACCATCTCAAAGAAAAAAAAAGTTAGTGTGAGGTGCCTTACATATTTAAAGAATCACTGTACCTACTGGATGGACAATAGGCTATAAAGGCAGTCAGGATGGAAGCAGAGGACCAGTTAAAGCCTTGTGCAGTTGACTGTGAGGAAGTTGAAGGTGACTTGCACCACTTTGGAGACTGGGGGTGGGGTAAGAGGTCACTTTCTGGACATATGTTAACCATAGAGCCAAGAGGATTTCCTGCTGAACTGGGTTTGTCATGAAAACTCCTCCAGAAACTCTTTTCTTGGTTTTCTGAACAGAGCTCTCCCTTGCTGGTACTCTACCACACTGTGTCCAGTCTTTCTGTGTCCCATCTTTCTCTGACTTATTTCCTGACACCACTGCCTCGTAGCAACATCCACATGTGGAACACCCTAGAGCTAAGTCCTCACCCAGTCCTCAGATCCCTTCTCTAGCTATAATCCCTCTCTAGGCAATGTCAGCCACTCCCCATGGCTTGAAGTGTCACTGATGCATAGACAGCTCTCAAATATGCTTCTCTTGATCATGTCTCTCCTGAAATCCAGACCCAGTCATCTTACTGCATAGCTGACATGCCTGCTTGGATGTTTAGCCGGCATCTCAAACTGTCAACACTTCCAACACCTGCTCTATCCAAACTCATCCCCATCTCAGTAAATGACAACTCCATTGTTGCAGTGGCTCGGGGCAAAGCCTCTGGAGCCATCCTGCTCTGCTGCCTTTCTCTCACACTCTACATCTGCTCTCTCAGCCAACCCTTTACCTCCATCACACAGTATTTCCATATTCCAACCATTCTCACAGTACCACTCCAACCACCTTCCTACAAGCTTCCGACATCTGCTTGGCAAATCACAGGCACTGCTAAGCATTGTTGGCTCCTACAATGGATTGCCAATTGCCCTCTCCTGCCTGGTCCTCACATAGGAGATGGAGTACTCCTTCCACGCGTCTCAGTTCACATCACTCCTGTGCTACAACCTTCCGTGCTTGCCATCTCCACTGCAATAAAAATGCCATTCCCAAGGCTTTATGTGACCTCTGTCCACCCACAGCCCTCATTCACTACTCTTCGCGCTGCTCACTCTGTCCAGAAGTGCCGACCCTCCTTGCTGCTCTTACATGCCGAGCAAGCTCCTGTCTTAGGATCGTCTGCTTAACATTCCTTCTCCCTGGTTTGCCCATCCGTGGATACCTGCAGAGCTTTCCCCCTCACTTTCTACACATCTCTCCTCAAATGACTCCTTATCAGACAGGCCCCTGTGACCACCGTTTAATCTAGCACGCCACCCTAACATCACTATCAGTCCCCTTGCACTGCTCATTTTGCTTCACTGCACATAGTAAAACCTGGCACATCGTGTAGTTATCTGATTATTGCTCACCTGCCCCAACCCCAGTTCATAATTTTCATGGGAAGAGGCTTTGTCTTACTCACTGCCACATGCCATAGTGCCTAGAACTATGCATGAATAAAGACTCGATACAGAGTTGTGGAATGAATGAATGAATGAAAACACAGGAAGCTAAACAGGTGCAAGCCTCTCAGTACAATGGCACTTCTTTTAAAAAGTATAAATCTGGGCAGTCAAGGCCTGGTGTGGGCCAATAGATTTCCCCTGGAGATTTGGGCACTAAGGACAGAAGACAGGGTCAGAAGAGGCAGAAGATCAGGATTCTTGATTTGGGATCCAAGAAATAAGATTGCCTTAATGTCATCATGGTCTTGAGTGGGGCTCTGAGGAAAGCAAGAAAGTGTATGCCGGCCTTAGCCATATGGTTTGGCTCTGTGTCCCTGCCCAAATCTCATCTTGAATTGTACTCCCATAATTCCCACGTGTTGTGGGAGGGACCCGGTGGGAGACAATTGAATCATACTGTTCTCATGGTAGTGAAGAAATCTCACGAGATCTGATGGTTTTATAAGGCGTTTCCACTTTCACTTCTTTCTCCTTCTCTCTTGCTGCCTCCATGTAAGAATTGCCTTTGGTCTTCTGCCATGATTGTGGGTCTTCCCTAGCCACTTGGAGCTGTGAGTCCATAAACGTATTTTTCTTCCCAGTCTTGGGTATCTATTTATCAGCAGTGTGAAAACAGAATAATACACTTAGCCATAACTGAGCCCAAAGTAGTGAGTGATTGCCAAGTTAACCAAACTTTGCTCCTCACCCGCAGAGATTTGCTCTATAGTAGTGGAGACAGAATATGTTTGCAATGACCACGTAGTAGGTCAGAATGCCATATCAGAGAAATTCAGTATTATAAGCTGATGGTGATTAAATCTGATCGTTGCTGAACAATACACAATTAATAATACAATCTATATTCGTCATGGCATTTGATTTGAGATGCCATCAGCATTTATTTGAGCACAGGCTGTATGCCAGGCACTGCACTAGATCACCTCACACACATTATCCAATTTAACCTCACCAATACTCTGTGAGAGGCAACTTTTATGTGGCATCTTAACTGAGGAGGAAACCCAGGTCTCAGGAAGTTCAGTTCTGTGTCTTAAGGCACAGTGAGAACATGACACCTGCTACTTAGGAATGTGGAACACGGAAGTCCCCTCAATCAGAACAAAGATGACTTTCTCCCTTTTAAAAAGGTTCATTTTTGCTCTAAAATATATCTTCCGGGTTGGATTTATTAGGCTAGCAAAACACAAGATGCAGAGCTGACATAGTTCTCAGAGAAGTTCTTAGCATCCAAGGCAAGAAGAGAGCTCCTGGAGGGCTCAAGAAAAGTGTCTCAAATGTTTTCTACTGAGTTGTTTTGTAAAACATTTTTAGGTATTTAGAGTGATTATAAACGGCTGGGTGCAGTGGCTCACACCTGTAATCCCAGCACTTTGGGAGGCCAAGGTGGGCCGATCACCTGAGGTCAGGAGTTTGAGACCAGCCTGACTAACATGCTGAAACCCCGTCTCCACTTAAAAAAAAACAACACAAAAATTAACTGGGTGTAGTGGCAGGTACCTGTAATCCCAGCTACTCAGGAGGCTGAGGCAGGAGAATCACTTGAACCTGGGAGGCAGAGGTTGCAGTGAGCCAAGATCGAGCCATTCATTGCACTCCAGCCTGGGCGACAGAGACTTATTAAAAAATAAATAAATAAATAAATACTTAAATAAACAAACATGGCCAGTGTACTGAGTCTGATCAGTTGTCTGCTCTTGTAAAAGCTCATGAATAAGATTAACAGGCTCTTATTTTAGGTGTATTAGTGTAAAAATATAAAACTTTCCATGAAAACCCTTCATAGTTGTGAAATTTGATGCACTTATGTAATTTTGTGGCAGCAGTTTTAGTTTTTCGATAAAGAGATACATGAATGTCTAGAACTTTCCATAAATCATGACACATTCATTACCTCAAAGTGGGGACCCATTCTTATTTTTTTAAACCAAAGAATTAATTGGTGGCCTTTTGCTTTGTCTTAGTATATTTATTTGTATCTCTGCCTAGTTATAATACATAAGTTATTCATGGAAATAGAAAGGATGGCTTGGGTGTGTAAGGGACCAGTGGCAGGCATGAGGGAGAGCTTTTTCTCCTGTTCCTTAGCACTGACATTATGCTTTTTTATTTCTGTTTTTCATGTGAAGTTGTCTGCGACACCCAGCTCATCACTATCTGTGAGAAGAAAGGTTTCCACTATTGAAAATCCTCTACCAGAAGAAATGTTGTGGTTTGAGGATTATTTCGTGTGTCTCTTACAAGGTTTTGTTTATGTTTCTCCTCTAAGACATAAGTACACCTCCAGAATTGTGGTTCTGAGAACACGTCTCATGAGGAAACACATTTCTCACTCACAGTACCATCTCATCAGTCTGGGTAACATAGGGAGACTTTTTTTTTTTTTTTTTTTTTTTGAGACAGGGTCTCACTGTTGCCCAGGCTAAAATGCAATGGTGCGATCATGGCTCACCATAGTCTGGACCTCCCCCGACTCAGGTGATCTTCCTGCTTCAGCGTCCTGAGTAGCTGGGACCAAAGGTGCTCATCACCACATCCGGCTAATTTTTGTATTTTTTATAGAGACAAGGTTTTGTCACGTTGCCCAGCCTGGTCTCGAACTCCTGTGCTCAACCGATCTGCAATCTCAGCCTCCCAAAGTGCTGAGATTATAGGCATGCACCACCATGCCTGGCCAGGGTGATCTTGTCACTACAAAAAAATTAAAAAATTAGGCCAGGTGCAGTGGCTCACGCCTGTAATCCCAGCACTTTGGGAGGCTGAGGCAGATGGATCATGAGGTCAAGAGATCAAGACCATCCTGGCTAACATGGTGAAACCCCGTCTCTACTAAAAATACAAAAATTAGCTGGGCATGGTGGCACATGCCTGTAGTCCCAGCTACTCGGGAGGCTGAGGCGGGAGAATCGCTTGAACCCCGGAGGCGGAGGTTGCAGTGAGCCAAGATCACGCCACTGCACTCTAGCCTGGCGACAGAGCAAGACTCCATCTAAAAAAAAAAAAAAAAAAAGATTAGCCAAGTGTGGTGGTACATGCCTGTAATCCCAGCTACTCAGGAGGCTGAGGCCGGCAGATGCTTGAGCCAGAGAGTTCAAGACTGCAGTGAACCCAGATCACACCACTGTACTCCAGCGTAGGTAACAGAGCAAGACCCTGTCTCAAAAATAAAAGGCAGAAACAAGAATTAGGAAGACAATTAAGGGTTAATATTGAAAACAAAAACATTTATTTTCAGCTCCAGGCTTCATTGATCTAGAATATATGAACACTCAATTTCAACAGTGCAGTATCTGTTTTTCTTTTTTTACATTTTTTGCAATTTTAGAAAATGAGATAAAATTCAATAATATAAAATTCTCTATTTTAAAGTGTACAGTTCATTGGCTTGTAGTATATTCACAAGGTTGTGCAACTGTCACCACTACCTAATTCTGGAACACTTCCATCACTTCCAGAAGAAAGCCTGTATCCTGTTAGCAGGCACTCCCCATTCGTCTCTTCCTGCAGCCCTGACAACCACCAGTCTACTTACTGTGTCTATGGTCTGGCCTGTTCTGGGTATTTCACAGATACCTTAGCATTCAATTTTATACCAATCTGATATATTTTAATGAAATATAGGAACAATTCACACTTACATCTTCAGATTTCAGCACTTCAGCTCTTTCCACATACACTAGCTGGCAAATGTCACCTTCTATTGAGTTGAACTGATGGCCATTGCATGCCATGTAAAAACTATCCACATCAGCCTATGTACACCAATGGGGGAAAGGAAAAAATTAAGACAGATACCTTAAAAATCTGCTTTATATTCAATATGCATGGTTTTATTCATTCTCATCAGCTTTTAAAATTTATACTTAGGAGAGAAAGCAACCACCAAAAGTCACATCTATTGAAGCTGATTGGTAGGCTAATCGCACTCTGTAAGTCAGTATTCTATGTCTACAGTGTTTCCTGGGCTATCACAGAGTTTTTAGTTGAACTGGCAGAAGGTACTGAAGTGCCAACAAGTTGAAAGCTGCTACAATTTTAATATGCAGCCAGCAACAGTCAACATTTCCCTTAATAGCGATTTTTTTTTCCTCTAGTCATCACTTGTGCAGCTGAAAGTAAACACTCACTTCTGCAAAGCCTGGAACCAAATCATAAGTGACGCTTGTTATGAAAGAACTCTTTAAGAAAATGTCAGTATTTATGTTAGAAAAAAATAAAAGACCAGGGGAACTGGTATGAGATGAAAAACCAACTCCTCTTCAATAAATCAAATAATAATACGTGATAGTTAGATCCCATCTAATGGATCCCATCAGGAGGTCTTAAACTGCCACCTAGTATCCAATACCAAAAGCAAAGCTCTTGGTCAAAGTCAAGAGGCCCAAGATGAACCAGCCTTTAAAATACTAAGTCTCATTCCCTAGCAGTAGAAAATGGGTGAAAATGAGGAGAAACAGCCCCCTTGAGGCTAAGCTGCGAAGGCACATGTGCGTCTGTGAAATGGACACAGGTAAACAGGACCTTCTAGTCTAGCCTTAGTAGAAGCAACAGAGATGATTCCAGTTTTTACACTCAGCCAATTTTTTGAGGCAAGCAGGGAAGCCAAGGTTTGTCTGGATTTTATTCCCACACGGGCATTAGCCCAAACACAGAAAGTTGTGTGCTTTGGCCCTACCAACGTTGACAGGCTGCTTCTGGGAATTCTGCAAAAGGAAACACTGCATTGTTAACCTTAAGGAAGAGACTCAAGGCTACACCAGGCAAAAATAGTCCTGCCTGTCCACCCTCACAGGGCTCTGAATCTCACAGACACTGTAAGCTTCTCAGCAGCTTTTAATTACCCTCCAATGCGGTAATTGTGAATTCTTGATTACCTCTGCTTTTTTTTTTTTTTTTTTTTTTTTAGACAATGTCTCACTCTGTCGCCCAGGCTGGAGTGCAGTGGCATAATCTCGGCTCACTGCAACTTCCACCTCCCGGGTTCAAGGGATTCTCCTGCCTCAGCCTCCCAAGTAGCTGGGATTATAGGCGCCCACCATGATGCCTGGCTATTTTTCCTATTTTTAGTAGAGACGGGGTTTCGCCATTTTGATCAGGCGGGTCTTGAACTCCTGACCTAAGGTGATCCGCCTACCTTGGCCTCCCAAAGTGCTGGGATTACAGGCATGAGCCACCGTGCCTAGCCTTATGATTTCTTAATATGACCAAGTGAGCTAAGCAGCTGAGGAAGATCAATGCTGAATGTACTTTTATTTTGGAGGGGCAAACTGGCAGGAGGTAGGGAGGCTTTACTTAGGGAAATAATCCGTGTATTGAGTATAGTGCATTTTAATTTCAAAATGTTTAAAGCAGGCTGTTGGATAAGAAGCCTCTTTAAGGCTGGGTGCGGTGGCTCATGCCTGTAATCCCAGCACTTTGGGAGGCCGAGGTGGGTGGATCACAAAGTTAGGAGTTCGAGACCAGCCTGGCCAATATGATGAAACCCTGTCTCTACTAAAAATACAAAAATTAGTCGGGCGTGGTGTGGGTGCTTGTAGTCCCAGCTACTCAGGAGGCTGAGGCAGGAGAATTGCTTGAACCCGGGAGGCAGAGGTTGCAGTGAGCCACGACCGAGATTGTGCCACTGCACTCCAGCCTGAGTGACAGAGCAAGACTCCCTCTCAACAACAACGAAAAAAAAAAAAAAAGCCTCTGTAATACTAAGAGGTTATAACCTAAGATGGCTTCCCCCATTCTTCAGGAGCAATGGCATCTTTTTGAAATGCTTTTGGCTGAGTAAGCAGAGAAGTCAGCACATGGATTCACCAGGAGAAAACCTACCACCTGAAAGTCAGGGCCTCTGCTCATCTCTTCAGAGCCTCAGGCACCACCAGGGGCTGGCAGAGCCCTCCTGGGGTCTAGAGCTCTGCCAATGCTCACTAAGCAACCAGGCCGCCTCAGAGGAAAGGACAAGGCATGTGACCAGATCCATTCAATGAATTATTTCTTTCTGCTACCTGAGCCCAGGAGTTTGAGACCAGCCTGGGCAACCTGCGAAACCCCGTCTCTACGAAAAAAATACAGAAATGAGCTGGACATGGGGATGGAAGCCTGTAGTCCTAGCTATTCGGGAGGCTGAGATGGGAGGATCACTTGAGCCCGGGAGGTGAAGGTTGCAGTGAGCTGAGATCGTGCCACTGCACTCCAGCCTGTGCAGCAGAGCGAGACCTTGTCTCCAAAAAAATAAAATAAAAAAGGAAAAGAGGCATCCAGGTGAGTCATGATGGCATGATGATGGCCTAACCAGAATGTTGCAGCAAAAATTTTTTTTAAAGTGTACTTTTTTGAAATGACAACATCACTAAACGGTTCAGATTTCCCAGTTAACATATTGGTCTTTTCTTTAAAACCTTTTTTTTTTTTTTTTTTTTTTTTTGAGATGGAGTCTCGTTCTGTCGCCCAGGCTGGATTGCAATGGCACAATCTTGGCTCACTGCAACCTCTGCCTCCCGGGTTCAAGTAATTCTCCTGCCTCAGCCTCCTGAGTAGCTGGGATTACAGACGTGCGCCACCACGCCCAGCTAATTTTTGTTTTTTTAGTAGGAATGGAGGTTTCACCATGTTGGTCAGGCTGGTCTCGAACTCCTGACCTCATGATCCGCCCGTCTCACCCTCCCAAACTGCTGGGATTACAGGTGTGAGCCAACGCGCCCGGCCTAAAATCTTGGTATTAGAAATGCACCTTCGCCTGTTCACATATTTTCTGAGCATCTAGTATGTGCCAGGCCCTGTGCTATGTACTAGCTAGAGAGTAGGGAACAAACTACACATGGTTCCTACTTCAACTCACCATCTAAATGCACTAAACAAAAGCCTGAAGCTAACTGCCAAGAACATTGCAGAAACAGCTTTTATTGAAAATGTTTGCATTGTATGGACCCAAAATTTTAAATAAACCTGGCTTTTGTTTCCTTCTGGTCCTTCGGTTTTATTGTTCTCTTCTGAGGATTAACTCAGAAAAAGACAAATCCATTATGATCAAGGTCCTTCACTGTCACAGGAATCAACTACAGTGTTGAGAACATACCTCTACTTCTCCAAGGAGGTGTCTGCTAAGGCTGTGGTAACTAAGCATGCAGGTGAAAAAAAGCCAACATACTCTATTAAGTGGTCATCTGTCCTTTTCTGCCCCCAAGAAAAACAAAATTGAACTTCCTTCTGCTTTTCCTATGTCCTGAAGAATTGTAAATTCTCTACCCAAAGACCAAGTTTCCTGAGTGTGACACTACAAATTTGTAAGCACAACCTTTTTTTTTTTTTATCTTTTAAAAAAACTTTTGTTTGTTTGTTTGTTTGTTTGAGACCAAGTTTCACTCTTGTCGCCCAGGCTGGAGTGCAGTGGGATAATCTCAGCTCACTGCCACTTCCGCCTCCCAGGTTCAAGTGATTCTCCCACCTCAGCCTCCCGAGTAACTGGGATTACAGGCACCCGCCACCATGCCCGGCTAATTTTTTTGTATTTTTAGTAGAGATGAGGTTTCACCATGTTGGCCAGGGTGGTCTTGAACTGACCTCAGGTGATCCGCCCGCCTCGGCCTCCCAAAGTGCTGGGATTACACGCCTGGGCCACTCTATCCAGCCTAAAAAAAAATTTTAAGAGACAGGGTCTCACCATGTTGCCCAGGCTGGTCTTGAACCCCTGGCTTTAAGCCATCCTCCTGCCTTGGCCTCCCAAAGAGTTGGGATTACAGGCAGGAGCCACTACGCCTGGCCTCACAACTCATTTTTATAAGACCTCCAGCGTACAGCTAAGGCCAACAGAAATTCAAAAAATTATCAAAGAGAAGGCTCATGAGTCCTTATTTAAAAATCTGTGGTGGGGAAAATAAAAACATAGTTAGGTGCCCAGGCTATGGAGTCAGGCTGCCTAGGTTTGAACCTTAACTCTGACACCTACTAGCTGTTTAGCTGTGGGCAAGTGACATATCTGTGCCTGTTTCCTCAACTGTAAAATACATGGAATCTTTTTTTTTTTTTTGAGACAGAGCCTCGCTCTGTTGCCCAGGCTGGAGTGCCGTGGAGTGATCTTGGCTCACTGCAACCTCCGCATCCCAGGTTCAAGTGATTCTCCTCATCAGCCTCCCAAGTGGCTGGGATTACAGGCGTGCGCCACCAATCCAGATAAGTTTTGAATTTTTAGTAGACATAGGCTTTTGCCATGTTGGCCAGGCTGGTCTCAAACCACTGCCCTCAAGTGTTCCGCCCACCTTGGTCTCCCAAAGTGCTGGGATTAAAGGCGTGAGCCACTGCACCTGGCCAAGATGGCATCGTTGAGAGGATTCAAGGAGACAATGCATGGAAAGCACTTGGCACAGGGTCCGGTCTCTAGTAAGTGCTTCAGAGTTGGTAGCTACTGAGCCTATTATTCTCACTATAGCCGATATTAGTTTAACTTCCAGTCTTACACCAAGAGGGTATTATTAGGTATTAGAAAATCCCTGTTAGGATGATAGGGATTAGCCCCTAAGACCCAGAGTTAGCAATAAATAATACAACTCATGATACCAAGATAAAGGGTTCTAGCCCCATGGGGAAGAACATGCAGCAACCTGTTTCGCAGTCTCAGAAAAACATGTCAACTTGAGCAACCTTCACTTGATCAAAAGACACAAGGGGAAGGATAGTGCAGATGTACAAGGAAAATTCATTCACAGTAAATATCCACAGTACTACCTGCACATTATGAAGGGCAGTACTTGTTATAGGGAACTGTGTGGGTTTATTAAACAGGTGACTGTGGTGGATTTATACGACTTCAGACTATTTCAAAAGCCTAAGTGCTCTTAAACATTTTTTTCCCAATCTATTTCTGGGTCTTTTCCTTTGTTACTTGCTTATTGCCCTAGTTGTTAAGTAGAAACTGTAACAATACTGCTGTCATAGAAGGTCTCACAAACAACCGCCTCCCTTCCCCACACCTTCATCCCACTCCTACTAGAAGAGGAATGCGTCCCTGGAATTAAAAGTGAGGGTGCCACACTCTTGCTTGTCACTTATGTCTAGCTGTGTAACCCTGGGCAAACCACGTATCTCCCTCTGCAGTCACCCTCCTCATCTGTAAAACAAGGATAACAACAATGTCCGTCTCCTCGAAGGTTGTAGTGAGGATTAAATGAGATAAAGTGTGTTAAACATTTAGCACAGTGAGTGATACAGAAGCCATCAATAAACATTACATATTATCATTGTTGTCCTTATTATTACATGTGCTATCAGACTGAAATGGCTTAAGGCACGATTTTCCCATGGTTTGCAAAGCTCCTTGGCAACCTTGGAAGGCTTTCTGATGGTCAGTGAAAGGAGCTATTTAAGTGCTTTTCTGTTCTTAATGTCAGCTTGTAAACTCTAAATCCACCGGATAATTGAAACGTGTTTTAAATGTCTCCCTATAATCATCCCTGTTTTACAGAGGAGTAACCTGAAGCCTACAGAAAGAGTAACTGGCTCAGGATTTCACGCGTAGTAGGTTGCAAAGCTGGAATGTAAATCCAGGCAATTTGAATCCAGAGACAACACTCTTTATCTCTTTTTCTCTTTACCAAACAAACCATCTTCTTAATGTATGACAACACACACTGTGTGTGCATATTTATGGGAGCATCGTTTAGGTAGCAAATCTGCATTATCATGCTAATCCCATTCTGAGTGTCAGCAAGAAGTCAAATCTTTATGGTAGATGTCAGTAACAGACAACTGTTAGCCAGAGTTGGGCAGGTTGGGAATGTTTCAGCTCTTTGTGGCTCCCAAGGACTAAATCTGTTTCCAGCTTTTCCCTATTTTCTGATATCTCCAGTTTATGCATCATTCCAACTCATACTGAGCACCTGTTATGTATCTAAAAATTGTACTAAAGGCCGGGCGCGGTGGCTCACGCCTGTTATCCCAGCACTTTGGGAAGCCAAGATGGGTGGATCACAAGGTCAGGAGACCAGCCTAGCCAACATGGTGAAACCCCATCTCTACTAAAAATACAAAAATTAGCCGGGCATGGTGGTGGGTGCCTGTAATCCCAGCTATTTGGGAGGCTGAAGCAGGAGAATTGCTTGAACCTGGGAGGCGGAGGTTGCAGTGAGCTGAGATCGTGCCACTGCACTCCAGCCTGGGAGATAGAGCAAGACTCCATCTCGGGGAAAAAAAAAAAACTGTGCTAAGTCCCACAGGATGTATACCAAGATGAATAAGATACTCCTTGTCTTAAGGAGTTTATGAGTATAGAAACACATAGACGTGAAAACAGGCTGGGCGCAGTGGTTCTCACCTGTAATCCCAGCACTTTGGGAAGCTGAGACAGGAGGATCACTTGAGGTTAGGAGTTCAAGACCAGCCTGAGCAACATGGTTAAATCCCAACTACTAAAAAAATACAAAACTTAGCTGGGCATGGTGGTGCACACGTGCAGTCCCAGCTACTCAGGAGGCTGAGGCAGGAGAATCGCTTGAACCTAGGAGGCGGAGGTTACGGTGAGCCAAGATTGCACCATTTGCTCTGGCCTGGGTGATAGAGCAAGACTCTCTCTGAAAGAGAAAAAGAAAGAGAGAGAGAGAAAGGAAAGAAGGAAGGAAGGAAGAAAGGAAGGAAGGAAAAGAGAGAGAAAGAAGAAAGAAAGAGAAAAGGAAGGCGAGGAAGGAAAGAAGGAAGGAGAGAGAGAAAGAAAGAAGGAAAGAGAAGGAAAGCGAGAGAGAGGAAGAGAGAGAGAGAAAAAGAAAGAGTAGCTCGCTGCCAGCGCAGTATTCTCAGGGTAAATGGGATGTGAGTTAAGTAATCGCTAAATTACTTATAATACCTAATACAGTGTAAATGCTGTGTAAATAGTTGTTAACTTGTATTTTTTATTTGTATTTTTGATTGTTGTACTATGACTTTTATTGGGATTTTTTTGTTTGTTTTTGAAACAGACTCCCGCTCTGTCACCCAGGCTGGAATGTGGAGTGCAGTAGCGGGATCTCAGCTCACTGCAAACTCCACCTCCCGAGTTCAAGCGATTCTTGTGCCTCAGCCTCCCGAGTAGCTGGGATTATAGGCGTATGCCACCATGCCTGGCTAATTTGTGTGTGTGTGTGTGTGTGTGTGTGTGTGTGTGTATTTTTAGTAGAGATGGGGTTTCACCATGTTGGACAGGTTGGTCTTGAACTCCCAACCTCAAGTGATCCACCCGCCTCCGCCTCCCAAACTGTTGGGATTACAGGCATGAGCCACCGCGCCTGGCCTGTTTTTACTTTTACTTTTTCTTTTTTTTTTTTTTTTTACTTCGAATATTTTCTATTGTAGTTGGTCGAGTCTGTAGATGTGGAATTCACAGATATTCAAGATTTACCGCTTAAGAGTCCTTTCTCTAGGTGGTTATAGAGGTTGAGTATCCCTTATCCCAAATGTTTGGAACCAGAAGTAGTTTGGATTTAGGATTTTGGTATATCTGCCTATATATAATGAGCTATCTTGGCGTTGGGATCAAGTCTAAACATGAAATCCATTTGTTTCATATACATCTTATACACATAGACTGAATTTAAAATTTTATACAATATTTTAAATAATTTTGTGCATGAAACAAAGTTTGTGTTAAGTACTTATGTGTGGAATTTTTCACTATGGCATCGTGTTGGGGGGGTGCTCAAAAAGTTTCGGATTTTAGATCATTTTGGATTTCAGATATTTGGCTTAGGGATGCTCACCCTGTACAGTTTTTTGAGTCCTGGCCTGGAGCGGTGGCTCATGCCTGTAATTCCAGCATTTTGGGAGGCCAAAGCGGGTGGATCACCTGAGGTCGGGCATTTGAGACCAGCCTGACCAACATGGCAAAACCGCATCTCTACTAAAAATACAAAAATTAGCCAGGTATGGTGGTGTGCGCCTGTAGTCTCAGCTACTCAGGAGGCTGAGGCAGGAGAATTGCTTGAACCTGGGAGGCGGAGGTTGCAGTGAGCCAAATTCATGCCACTGCACTCCAGCCTGGGTGACAGAGAGAGACTCTGCCTCAAAAAAAAAAAAAAAAAATTCTGATTTTGGAGCATTTCAGATTTCGGATGTTTGGATTGGGGATGCTCAAATTGCCTAGTTTTTGGAGTCCTTTTGACCCCACTGAAGTGACTCTCATAAACTCAGAGGCTGTTTACCAACCTGTTTTGTGCTCTCCTGATTTTCAGTAAGCTTTTTAACTGTAGAAATCACATAAAAAGCTTAAAGATTTTCATGAAGAAAATAGAATTTGCCTTCATTATTTTGTTTTTTTCCCCATCTTTTTATTTCAAGCTTATAGAAAAGTCGAAAGAAGGCACAATGATCTCCCGTTATACCTTTCATCTAGACTCACTATTAATGTCTGGCCATGTTTGGTTTTCTCTATACACAGGTGTATATAGGTATGCATCTGTATACGTGTGCATGTATGTGTGTTGTGTGTGTTGTGTGTGTCTTTTATTTCTGAACCTTTTGAAAGTAAGTTTGGGGAACAGTTACCAGGCTGCTGCAGTGATCTGTAAGTGGAAGTGATGGTGTTTTGTGGTGTGAGGGTGTCATGTAAGTGCTAGGAGGAGGCAAGTACAGGACATCTTAGGAGCACACAGGAGAGACTCCTAATGAGTCTTTTCTGGTAGACAGAAGGGGTTTCATGAAGACAGTGACTGGTAAACTACAACCCAAAGGACTGCTTGGAATTAGCCAAGCAACAGGTGGAACAGAGCATTCCAGAGAAGAGAACAGTGGATGCAAAGGTCTGGAGCAGGAGGAGAACATGCATTTGAGGAAACTGCATGTAGATGTGCGTGTCCAGATCATCCCAGATTGAGGTGAAAAAAATGGGGAATTGCTACAGAAAGGAAGGAGTAGACCTTTTGTTTGTTTGTTTGTTTGAGACAGAGTCTTGCTCTGTCGCTCAGGCTGGAGTGTAGTGGTGCAATCTTGGCTCACTGCAACCTCTGCCTCCCAGGTTCAAGCGATTCACCTGCCTCAGCTTCCCGAGTAGCTGGGATTACAGGCACCCACCACCACACCTGGCTAATTTTTATTCTTTTAATAGAGATGGGGTTTTGCCATGTTGGCCAGGCTGGTCTCAAACTCCTGACCTCAAGTGATCTGCCCGCCTTGGCCTCCCAAAGTGCTGGGATTACAGGCGTGAGCCACCACACCTGGTGGGAGTAGATCTTAGAGGGCCTTTTAAGCCAGGCTTAGGAACCGAGAGTTTATTTTGAGGGCAGTGGGGAGCCATTGAAGGTTTTAAATGGAGTTAGGATGTGATCAGATTTGCAATTTTGAAAGAATACTCTGACTGGAGGGTGAAGAAAGAATTGGAGAGAGGTCTGAGAAGAGGCAAGGGGGCCAGTTAGGATCCACGGGCAAGATGGTAGCAGTGAGAATGCAAAGAGGTAGATGAGATTTTCAGGAGAAAGACTTGACAGCACAGAACTAGATAGGGCGAGGTGAGGTAGAGATTGCAGAAAGTCAGAGGCGAGTCCCAGCTTTCTAGCTTGGGCAGCCGAGTGGGCGATGGAGCCCTTGACTAAGTAGCCAGGGAGGGAGGAGACACTGAGGTCAGTTGTGGGTGTGATTTGAAGTGCCTGTTGGAGATGGGTTAGAGATGTCTGGCTGGCCCCTCTGAGCTCCAGGATGGAGGCCTGGTTGGGAGGCAGTGCAGGCAAGTCACGCCCTGTGCCTTCTTCCCACACAGCCTCGGCCTCACCATGTGTGTCAGGAGCTGTTTCCAGTCCCCCCGTCTCCAGTGGGTGTGGAGGACAGCCTTCCTGAAACACACCCAGTGCAGGCACCAGGGGTCCCACCGATGGACGCACCTTGGAGGCAGCACCTACAGAGCGGTGATTTTCGACATGGGCAGAGTTCTCATTCCTTCTCCAGGGAGAGTCGCTGCAGGTGAGCTATTGATTCTGTTTCACTTTGTGGGACTAGAGTGGCGGTGGGAGAATGGAGGGTGATCGGGAAGGCAGAGGGGAACACTTGGGCAGCAGTGTGTCCCAGCAGGCCATGCTCTGGCTCTCGAGATGAATTCCAAGCACCACTAGGGGGCTGAGTGTCTTGGGCGCATGGTTCAGCTTCTCCAAATCTTACTTTCCTCATCATTAAATGAGCTAATGGTAGTGCCTTCCTCCTTGGGATTTGGCGGAGAGTTATCCGTGGGAAGCACTTGCTTAGCACAGTGATTGCTCAGTGCATCCTAAATTCTCAATCAGTGATGAGCTGCCATGAATGCTGTGATTAGAATTTAACCACCAAGGCAGGGCGCAGTGGCTGAAGCCTGTAATCCCAGCACTTTGGGAGGCCGAGATGGGAGGGTCGTTTGAGCCCAGGAGTTCAAGACCAGCCTGAGCAACATCATGAGACCCCATATCTGCAGAAATTTAAAAATTTTCTGGGCACAGCCGGGCGCAGTTGCTCACATCTGTAATCCCAGCACTTTGGGAGGCCGAGGCAGGTGGATCACCTGAGGTCAGGAGTTCGAGACAATCCTGACCAACATGGTGAAACCCTGTCTCTACTAAAAGTATAAAAAAATTAGCCAGGCATGGTGGCGCAAGCCTGTAATCACAGCTACTCGGGAGGCTGAGGCAGAAGAATTGCTTGAACCCGGGTGGCAGAGGTTGCAGTGAGCCAAGATCGTGCCATTGCACTCCAGCCTGGGCAACAAGAGTGAAACTCCGTCTCAAAAAAAAATATCTGGGCACGATGACACACACCTGTAGTTCTAGCAACTCGGGAGGCTGAGGTGGGAGGGTCACATGAGTCCAGGTGGTTGAGGCTGCAGTGAGCCATGATCACACCATTGCACTCCAGCCTGGGCAACAGAGCAAGACCCTGTCTCAAAAAAAAAAAACAAAAGAAAACAAAACAAAAAACAGCAAGGCGCAGTGGCTCATGCCTGTAATCCCAGCACTTTGGGAGGCTGAGGCGGGCAGATCACAAGGTCAGGAGATTGAGACCATCCTGGCTAACGTGGTGAAACCCCATCTCTACTAAAAATACACGAAATTAGCCAGAGGTCGAGACCAGCCTGACCAACATGGTGAAACCCTGTCTCTACTAAAAATACAAAAAAAATTAGCCGGGCCTGGTGACGCGCACCTGTAATCCCAGCTACTCAGGAGGCTGAGACAGGAGAATCACTTGAACCCGGAAGGCAGAGGTTGCAGTGAGTCTAGATCGTGCCACTACACTCCAGCCTAGGCAAAAGAGTGAGAGTCCATCTCAAAAAAAAAACAACAAGGCCGGGCATGGTGGCTCACGCCTGTAATCCCAACACTTTGGGAGGCTGAGGCGGGTGGATTGCTTGAGGTCAGGAGTTCGAGACCAGCCTGGCCAACATGGTAAAACCCCGTCTCTACTAAAAACACAAAAATCAGCTGGGCATGGTGGTGCATGCCTATAATCCCAGCTACTCAGGAGGCTGAAGGGGAGAATCACTTGAACCTGGGAGGCAGAGGTTGTAGCGAGCCGAGATTATGCCACTGCACTCCAGCCTGGGCAACAAAGCGAGACTTTGTCTCAAAACAACAACAACAAAAAACAAAAACAAAGAATTTAACCACTTTTCCTTGGGAACTGTGCTACTTCTGAAATCTAGAATGCTGAAATTCCCCTTTTGATTATAGCCTTCCTCTCTTCTACCCCCACTCCCTCTAAACCTGCTTCTGGACCGACAGGATAAGAGTCAGCCCTCTGGTCTCTGGTCTTCTCTTTACCAGCCCCTTCCTGGTTTTACTTCTTTTCTACTCAGTTCAGCTTTTATTAGCTAGAGTCATTTTGGCTTCAAGCAGTAGAAAACCTAACAAAACAGTGACTGAAACAAGCTAGAAGTTTCTTTCTCTTGCACATAAAAGCCCAGGTATGTGGTCTGGGGCACTGTGTGATGCGACTCTGTGGTATCAGGGACTGACTCTTTCTAGCATGTTGCTCTGCTGTGACTTTTCATTTCCACTCTCACCTCGTGGTCCGTCTTGGCTGCCTCACCTCCTGCTATCACATTCTCATGCCAGCCAGCAGGAAAGACAAAGGGTCAGAGAGCCATCCCTCTCCTTTTGACCTTCTGTGGTGGCTGGTTGGCCAGTTCTCCATCCTAAATCAACTCAGGCACAGGTTTTCTATGCCTGCGTGTCTAGGCTTTCCAGCACTGCTGACCAAATTACTCAGCCGTGCGAACTGGCTACACAAGCTGGTTTCTGAGCTCCAGCCTCAGTTGGGCCATTGGTGCTACGCCTGAGCCTCTCTGTTCCTTCACTCTTATCTCTCTCATGTTTAGGATTGCACCACTGCACCCCCGCCTAGGCAACAGGCTTTTTTAGATAACCTGCTCTTAAAAAAAAAAAAAAAAAAGGCAGTGGAGAAGAACATAAAGATCACTGGACAGAAAGTTTCTTGACTTTCTCCAGAATATTTTAAGAACCAGTTCACTTCACTTCTCTCCATTCCCACTGCCTCCACCCCTACCTTCTCTCACCCAAATGATGTCATCAGCCTCCTAACTCTTCCCTTGCCTCTGGCTCTCTGGATTTTACAAAATCCCCTCCCACCTCCAGAGTTACCTTTCTAAAACACAGATCTTGTGGCTGGGCGTGGTGGTTCACACCTGTAATCCCAGCACTTTGGGAGGCCAAGGTAGGCTGATCGCTTGAGCACAGGAGTTCAAGACCAGCCTGGCCAACATGGTGAAACCTCGTCTCTACGAAAAATACGAAAAAATAACAATTCATGTGAGAGTTTATAAATATGTCCAATTTCCTAACATCATTTCTGAGAACATCTATTCAAATACCTGTTTTGGGCAAGGCACAGTGGCTTACACCCGTATTCCCAGCACTTTGGGAGGCTAAGACAGGAGGATCACTTGAGGCCAGGAGTTTGAGACCAGCCTGTGTAACATACTGAGATCCCCATGTCTAAGAAGAATTTTTTTTTTTTTTTTTTTTTTGAGACGGAGTCTCATTCTATCACCCAGGCTGGAATGCAGTGGCATGATCTCGGCTCATTGCAACTTTCGCCTCCTGGGTTCAAGTGATTCTCCTGCCTCAGCCTCCCGAGTAGCTAGGATTACAGGCATGCACCACCATACCCGGCTAATTTTTTATATTTTTGATAGAGATGGGGTTTCACCATGTTGGCCAGACTGGTCTAGAACTCCTGACCTCAAGTGATCCGCCTGCCTCGGTCTCCCAAAGTGCTGGGATTACAGGCATGAACCACCGTGCCCGGCCCTAAGAAGAATTTTTTTAAAAAATTAGCCAGGCATGGTGGCATGTGCCTGTAGTCCTAGTTGCTTGAGAAACTCCAGCAGGAGGATTGCTTGAGCCCAGGAGTTTGAGGCTGCAGTGAGCCATGATCATGCCACTGCACTCCAGCCTGGGCAACAGAACTAGACCCTGTCTCAAAAGAAAAGAACAAAAACCAAACACTTGTTCTTATCTTGGTTTCCCATCTTCAACATGGTCTTGTAACCCTGAAGCTCAAATCAGTCATAAAGATAAGCAACTAAAATATTAAAAGTCTATTACAAAAAAACTCTTTATTTGCCAAATTTCTTAACTTCTTTGTCCAAGGCTGTGAAATCCTATATTGGCTTTATGTATTGCTTCCCAATTATCTACTTGCCTATTGGTCCTTAAAGAGCTCTATTATATCAGCCAAGAATAATCATCCTGTGTATAAATCATGATTTATGTCATGATTCCCTTACCCTTGATGCTTTAAATATGATGCTCATTCTCTTTATTACAGTCACCATCAGCATGCCCACTATGAGGGTTACCCCTTCTGTAACTCCCCAGTTCTCTGTACAAGTGCTTTTCAGCTTCACATCTTTTGCAAAAGTCTCTAATACAAGTTTACATTTGGAGACCTTTAATTAAACAGTTTCACTTTTGTCCTCAAAACTCTCAAGTGCGTGCCAACTGATAGCATGGGTTCTTGCTTTTTTGTTTTGAACCAGAATCTCATTCTGTTGCCCAGGCTGGAGTGTGGTGGCACGACTGTGGTCCACTGCAGCCTCTAACTCCTAGGCTCAAGGGATCTTCTCACCTCAGCCTCTGAAGTAGCTGGGACTACAGGTGCACACCAGCATGCCCAGCTAATTTTTTTAAATTTTCTTGGTAAATTTTTTTATGTTGCCCAGACTGGTCTCAAAGTCCTGGATTCAAGCCATCCTCTCGCCTTGGCCTCCCAAAGTGCACTGTGATTACAGGCGTGAGCTCCCACCCCCAGCCTGATATCGTGGTCTCTCACTGTGAATTTTGATCTTTTGGCATAAAACTCATCCTGGATTTGATTATCAGAATCAGACCTGAGAACTTGTGACCTGGTTTTCCTACCTGTTTCCCTTGTAGTCACGTATCCACAACTGAAGGCTTCGTTTCGGATTTTGCTTTGAAGTTTTTATTCCACTCAGAGTAACTAACATAAGTTTCTTGAAAGCAGACAGCAGGCGTTATCCTTTGGTTTGTTCTGTTATCGCGCATACAGAAGGCAGTTAGAAGAGAGGCTCGGCAAGTGTGTGCTCAGGGACTGATGCTCAGGACCTTCCCTGAGACAGAACATTTGCTCAGTCTGTAGCTCTATCGTACCTGAGAAAGATTTTGCATGTGCCATGCCTAGAGACTAGCAATCCCCATATTTTGAGGTTGGCTCTGGTTAAGTCATTGACTTGGCCAACACTTATTGAGCACCTACCATGAGCCGGGCCCTCAGAGCTAAATAAGATGCCAACCTTATTGCCAGCCATGCTGTCAGGATGTAGTAGGGGAAAAGATACTTTAAACCGTAATGACTGCACAATGCCATAGGTTCATGATAGGATCGACATTCATTTGTACGGCTTTGGTTTCATTAGAGTCACTGAAGATAAAGCCGTGTTCTGGGCAGTTAAGGACATGTCTTTTTGCTCACTTTTTTTTTTTTTTTTTTGAGACAAAGTCTTGCTCTTGTACCCCAGGCTGGAGTGCAATGGCGCAATCTCTGCTCGCTGCAACCCTGGCCTTCCGGGTTCAAGCGATTCTCTTGCCTCAGCTGGGATTACAGGGAGTGATGATTCATGTGGAAAAAAACCTTTTTATTTAATTAAAATCACCTATATTTCTTGAATAGAAGCAGACAGGGCATATTAGAATATTCAATCACTATAATAACATTCCTAACATAATGGGTCACTATTACTGGGATGGATAACCCAGTCACAGCAATACAGGCATGGATAATCGATAATACATTACATCAGATCATGTGAATGAAAGTTTATATGCCCTGAAAAGCAATTTGGGTGACTCAGAAATTGGCCCAATTGAAACAAGAGATTGATAGCAATGACCCATGAGAAGAGCTAAAATTATTTCATGAAATGTGAGAAAACAGAAATACATAATATTTTATATATGATTTTATGTATGAGAATATAACGAGTTTACAATGAATACTGGAAGTGAGGAAATCCCTCTTCGTACGGGTGGAAATCCCTCTTCGTACATTAGCATGTTTCTACAGATTACATAGTCCAGTCACAGCCTCTGTAGACACCAATTCTCACTTCACCTTTGCTTCTATGAGCTTCTTATTCCCACTCAATGCCTGACATGTTTGAGATATTTGGCTTCATCCTTCATTCTTCTCCTTCAGCTTTTCCTGTCTTTTACCTGCTTCCTCTTTTGGTGCTGGCTCTTTCTGGGCATCTGGTGGAGGGGCCTACTGTGCTGGTGGGGCCTCTGGTGGTGGGGCCTGTGGTGCTGGGGGAGCCTCTGGTCGTGGGGCCTGTGGCGTGGGGGGAGCCTCTGGTTGGGGGGCAGCCTCTGGTGGCGGGGCCTGTGGCGCAAGGGGAGGCTCTGGTGGCAGGGCAGCAGCCTCTGGTGCTGGGGCAGCCTCTGGTGGCGGGGCAGCCTCTGGTGGTGGGGCCTCTGCTGGTGGTGGGGCCTCTGCTGGTGGTGGAGCTTCCTCTCCTGGTGGTGGGGCCTCCTCATCTGGTGGTAGGATTTCCTCTGCTGTTGGGATCTTATCTGCTGAAGTCAGCTCTGATTCCAATGTTGTCTCCGTTGATGACTCCTCTACTTCAGCCACTGCTGTCTGAACTTCAGAGCAGAGGTAAGACATTGTAAGTGGAGTGCACAATAAAAGTACAAGAAACAAAGGGACCAGGAACACTATCAGTTTATAGTCTAGGTCTTGTCTCTGACGTTGAACACGAGCACTACCTTCAATACCACTTTCATTGTTGTTAGTAACTTGCATTCCTGGGGGACCACTGTCCACACTGCCTCCATTTCCTGGATTTTTGCAGTCAGGAGGAGCAAAACCAAACTCACAATGGCAGTGCCTTAAATTGTTACAAACACCTTTCCCATGACACGATTCCTCTGTTCTGCAGTCATACAGGAGTATGGAGTGATGAACACAGGAGTGATCCATGCAGACTTTGTTTGGGGCACAAGAAGTGCCGACGCGCACATCTCCATCATCAGGGATATCAGTAATGTTATGGGCATCCATGCTCCAGCACCAGTCATTGTCATGAGGGACCTGGATCACTGTATGTTGAGCTTTGACTCGTGGTAAGGATTGAACACCTGTACATATGAGTTTCCCACAAAATACATTATCACCTGAACATATAACATATGTTTGCTGATCCTCAGTGGGACGGCCACAGTTTCCAAACCGGTCTCCTCTGGTATTTATTGAAATGTAACAGTCTTCCGGGGCAGATCTTGCAGGGTACCCATATATATTCACACATTGGTTATCAGGGTTCTTACACTGACCCCCAGAGCAATAGTGAATTCTATCATACAACGTGCCATCTTGCTTGTAGCTGTCTGCAGGGCATTCTGCAGAGCTACCGTCACAATATTCTGGGAGGTCACAATCATCCTGAGTAGGACGGCATAAAAACCCCTTCCTTCTGAAAGTGCAGCCCAGACAGCAGAGGCCATGGCTGCACTCAACATTCTCCTTCAGAGTACATGTGGCATCACAGCATGGGTCGAGGTGACAGGCAGAACCACAGTCACACTGCTCTGTGTCCTCCACCACACCATTTCCACAGGCAGAATCCCTACGCTTGCGGCCCCTGGGCCATGGCTTGTTAAATAGGCAGGCCCCTTTGTGTTCTCGAAGGAACTGGTAGTAGTAGTCAGAGCTGCAGTTGCTGAAGCCACTTTCTTTTGTGATATTTTCATGCATGAGGCAAAAGTGCTTATCTTTACAAAAGCAGGCCGAGTGGTCGTGCTGAATACCCAGGTTGTGCCCGAGCTCATGGGCCATCAGGGCTGCAAACAACAGCGCATCTTCATGATGGAAGGATTCAACAGCTGCCACAAAACCGCTTGAGCAGGCACCACTGAGAAAGGCCTGGCCCATATTCTGTCCAGGGTGATGCCCAACGATCATGTGGGCAACATCGTGTTTTGCGCGATGGAAGAGCATCTCTTGTCTCCAGTGATTGAAATTCCTGAGTGTGATTTGCAAGTCCACTGTGACATCTATTAGGTCCCCCTCGGTCCAAATCTCCATTCCAGCCAGCACCACCTCTGTGTTTATTCCCCTAGTGAAGCTGTTGGCCAGAGCAATGACATCCACTACTGTCTGGACCGTCTCATTGACGTTACTGCCCCACATCTGGAACCGCTGGTTGTTGACCACGACAAACATTTCCACGTACTTTTTGTGTGACCACAAGTAGGACAGCGCCTGTAGATCATGAGGCTTCCTGCTCCCTTGTTGCCAGCTAGTAGACACCACATGGCTGTCTCTGGAAGTGACACCACAGGAGACTCGCGCTTGATGTGCCATGGTGTATAACACATGTTCAAACCGTCTTGAAGAGTCCATGGGCTCACTGCTGTAAGATTTTTCCTCCTTAATCAGGATGCCCCTGAGACCTGCACAGATGTTGACAGAAACAAAAGAACCTGACACTCCTTCTATGTAGCCTTCATAGTGGCAGTCATGTGAGATGAAAGGCGATTCTTGCCCCAGGAGGCCATTGTGGTAACTGTAGACTGGAAAGTTATTCACAAAATGGTTTCTCTTCACCTTCAGATGAACCAGGTGCTTCTGGCCTTGCATAAGTAACAAGTAGGACAGTCCTTCCACTGGGATATCTCCTCCCTGGACTGTCAGCCTCTTTGGAATAATTATTTCATAGAAAGAGTAATAGATTGATCCCAGGTGACAGTACATGCTTGGCACAAAAATCACCAAAAGCATCAAAATCTCTAACCTGATACATGAAGGTCCTGGTACTAGCCCCAGCCTTAAGTTCCACTTCTGTGGAGCCCAAGTTTGAAACTTTATCTTAGCCTCTTCCAAGGCCACTTGGTTTTTCCATAAAGCAGGATGTTGGCAGAGTCTTTTAATAATGCCACCAGTGACATGGCCCAAATAAATCAGTTAATGATTCTGGGCCTATGTCCATCAGCAGAGCTCTCCCTCGCACACAAACCCTCGGAGGCTCAGGTGTTAGTCTCAGATCTACGCTGGCTCCCTTATTGGCAGTTCTTGCCCAACTCTGATTCTTACAGAACTTCAAGCCGTGTTTCTCTTCCTGCTTCTCTCCTGGCCTTCGGCAGTTTCTTTAGTATGTCTTCCTTCCAACAGCAACAACTTTAATCTTCCTTAGTTATATTCCTTTTACTTTCATGGGAAGATATTCCAAGTAGAAGGCCTGTAGTGATCCAGCCAGTACTGTAACTCAGGCAAATTATTCTTTATCCTCAGCTCAGGCCACACAACTTGATATCCGTTAATCTGCTCATTCTTTGAAACCCAACATTCTGTCAGGGGGTGGGGGGAAGGGGGCAGGGCTTCTCTGGGGATCTCTGAAAAGGTCAAAGTTCTTTGTGGCCCACTGCCTCTTTCCCTCATTTCTGCAGTTTTCAGGGTACCATTTCTCAGTTCAACTCTCCTTTGTCAGTGTCTGGTTTTTTTTCTTTAATTCAAGAAAATCTGTATGTGGATGTTCAAGTTTTCCCTCATTATCGTTGGTTCATAACAAATGAGTTTAGATATTTTATATCTGCATATAATCTTCTCTACCAAGTTTTCCTAATGCACGGATATATTATGTGTTAAGTAAAATGGGCTCAAGTTTCACCATGGGAGTATATAAAGGATCAGGATCAAAGTTCAGTTCCTCCAACTGCCCTAACATAAAAACAAAGTGTGGGGCCCGGGCACGGTGGCTCACCCCTGTAATCCCAGCACTTTGGGAGGCCGAGGCAGGCGGATCACCTGAGGTCGGGAGTTCGAGACCAGCCTGGCCAGCATGGTGAAACCCCGTCCCTACTAAAAATGCAAAAATTAGCGGGGCGTGGTGGCAGGCGCCTGTAATCTCAGCTACTCAGGAAGGTGAGGCAGGAGAATCGCTGGAACCCAGGAGGCGTAGGTTGCAGTAAGCCGAGATCACACCTTTGCACTCCAACCTGGGCAACAGAGTGAGAATCCGTCTCAAAAAAAAAACTGTGGGGTCAAAATAAAAGCTGACTAACCAGGTGTCTAGTTAACATTTCATCAAGAAAAGAAAACTGGGCTATATAAGAACTTTTAAAAGATTTCTTCGGTTTGGAACTAAAATTGACCTGAAATGTCTGTGGAAGTCCTTGAATTTGGTTTTGATGTCAATTTCCTTGGTGTATTTAGCAGTACAAATTTAAAAGGAAAAGAAGCCCTATGCACCCATTCCTTACGCAGTTATTCTGTGCATTCTAGATGAAGAAAAATAAAACTCTACATTTTTTATCTTGTATAATTTTACAGCAAGTCAAATATTTACAACATGAGACCTTTCAAATATGAGATACGACTACAGAAAGGAATGTAATGGTAGCATAAGATCTTAGATAACAGCATGAGAGCAGATCAATTTATTCACTATTCCTATTAAATATTTAATTCCTAATACAGATAATACAATGTATCATTAGCATCTAGCAAGAAAATTTATACTGTCACAAACCCACTAAAAAAATTTACAGCAAGAAAAGTGAAATGATTTCCAGCTGTATTTCTTCTTGTGATTTATGTAAGCGCAAAGCTTCTTAAAATTATATTTTGAAAATTATCACAGATTTTAGGGTGTTTCCCTGTTTCTTAACCAAAATAGGCAGCGCAAATTAGGTTAAGCCATTTGGTGGGATAAAAGAAGATTCAATAATGGAAGAACATTCTACTCTTTAAATAAATAAAATGAAATATCCAATTTTCTAATTCTCAAATTGAAACGTATTTTCTTCAATAAATACATGCACATACACATACCCACACACAAGACCTTATTTAAATCTTTTGGCTTCTTTGACCAACAATTACCATTTCTTCAACTCATTTTTTCTCAAATGAATACAAGCAACATAAACTCTTTTTAAAGAGTAATTCCTGCCAGGCACAGTGGTTTGCTCCTGTAGTCCCAGCTACTTAGAAGGCTGAGGCAGGAGGATTGCTTGAGCCCAGGAGCTTGAGTCTAACTTGGGCAACATAGCAGGATCACGTCTCTTTTTTAATTTTATTTCTGAGATGGAGTTTCGCTCTGTCACCCAGGCTGGAGTGCAATGGTGCGATCTCCACTCACTGCAACCTCTGCCTCCCAGGTTCAAGCAATTCTCCTGCCTCAGCCTCCCGAGCAGCTGGGATTACAGGCATGTGCCACCATGCCTGGCTAATTTTTTTATTTTTAGTAGAGACGGCATTTCACCATGTTGGCCAGGCTGGTCTTGAACTCTTGACCTAAGGTGATCTGCCCGCCTCAGCTTCCCAAAGTGCTGGGATTACTAAAGGCATGAGCCACCACGCTGAGCCTCATCTATGTTTCAAACAGTAAATTCAGACTGGCATTCTCCTATATTCATACATATTAGTCAGAGAGAGACAAGTTTTTTTACTACATCAAGCTGACTTTTATAACTGTGGTAAAGTCTAAAAGTATCTGATTGACCAGTAATGGCTTTAGTAAGCAGAAGGTTAATAAATCATGTAGGCAAACAGGAGAGCATAACCTGCTGCTTTATAAGAATTATATTTACAGTGTTATGTTTCCACAGGTATAGGTGTTTGTTAGGCCAAAAAATATGAGAAAGATATCGTTTCACTTCCAGTTATGTGCAAATTTCGAGTAGCAAACCTGACAGTTATGTTAAAGCAGAATTTACTGCTGGACTAGGAATATACAAACAAAACTCCACTTCGAAGACCAAGCCATGCTGAGTCCCTTGGGAGCTACTGTTTTTTTTCAAGGTATGCTGTTGCATTACAACAGCTGGGGCATCCTCCAGTGTGTTCACAAACTTCCAGCTTGGTGCTCATTTGGATGTGTCTGGACACAGCACTTACATTGAGGGCATGAATTCAGCTTGAAGTGACTGAAACACGGGCAACAGATGCTCAGAGTCAAAGGGAGTATCACTTTGGATACCTTTTCCATCGCACCTAAAATTCAGCATACACTGAAGGAAAAAATAATCATCCTGAGCCTTTTTAGAAGACACTCAAGTCACAAATTTAAGAAGTTATGGATATAATGGATATGCTAGAATATTCCTCTAAAGAAGGAGAAGAGTAACAAAGGTAATTACTGTTTTTTTCTCCCCATGGAATACTGAACCTCTGCCCTAAGATAGGAAAACTACAGTTGTTCTAATATTACACAAACAAGTGCAGTATTCCTAACTGTAAGAAGTGATCTGTAAGATTTGCATTTCACTGAAAAAAACAACAGGCACTTAATTCAACTCTCAGTCAAGTTTTCTGGTCAGTAAATTTAAAAACATTGGTTTTTCTTCTGTTGCTGGTTAGATTTTGCCATCATGAAAAGTATTCAGGTCGCGCACGGTGGCTCACGCCTGTAATCCCAGCACTTTGGGAGGCCGAGGTGGGCGGATCACGAGGTCAGGAGTTTGAGACCAGCCTGGCCAATATGATGAAACCCCGTCTCTACTAAAAACACAAAAATTAGCTGGGCGTGGTGGTGTGTGCCTGTAGTCCCAGCTACTTGGAAGTCTGAGGCACGAGAATCGCTTGAACCTGGGAGGCAGAGGTTGCAGTGAGCCAAGAGCAAGCCACTGCACTCCAGCCTGGGGGACAGAGCGAGACTCTGTCTTGGTGGCAGCAGCATGGGGGGTGGGGGGGAGACATATTCTCCTTACAGGAAATCCATTTATAACAATTATCAGTCACCTAAGATTAGTGAACTTTATCTCAAAAAATATCTTTCAATTAAATTCTCCAAGATAAAAAGGAACCAATGTAGGCCGGGTGCAGTGGCTCACACCTGTAATCCCAGCACTTTTGGAGGCTGAGGTGGGCGGATCACGAGGTCAGGAGATCAAGACCATCCTGGCTAACACGGTGAAACCCTGTCTCTACTAAAAATACAACAAGAAATTAGCCGGGCGTGGTGGCGGGCACCTGTATAGTCCCAGCTACTCAGGAGGCTGAGGTAGGAGAATGGTGTGAACCTGGGAGGCAGAGCTTGCAGTGAGCCAAGATCGCGCCACTGCACTCCAGCCTGGGCGACAGAGCAAGAATCCATCTCAAAAAAAAAAAAAAAAAAGGAAGCAATGTAATAAGGTAATTCTTAAGACACTTGTTTTTTATCATCTATTCCCACAGGCAGTCACACACATACAGGGCATACTAACCAAATGTCACCCTAAAGATTCAGGGTGGAGGAATTACTCAGCACAGTGGAGGAGTTAGAAAATAAGTTGCTGGTGAGATCAATTTTGATCGAAGAGAATGAGATGAGAAAAAATGGAATAACAGATGACTATCCTCTCCCTCTGCTCTGCGAGCTGGAGTCTACCTGCCAGCTTTTCTATGTACCAACATAAGTACCCACCAAAAACTGCTACACACACACACACACACACACATACACGAAAATTGGTTTGTTATGGAAACCCATATGCACAACAGAAAACTAAAAAAGGACCTAGCCTTATTTTTCCTTCAAACAGCTGCTCTCGGGGCCAAAACCATGCTTCCTGAAAATGAAGGGTAATAAATAAGATAAATGCAGCCCAGAGGATGCCAACACAAAACCCAGACAGACATATTACAGAGAAACAGGGCAGCCTTATAAAAAAAAAAAAAACCAAAACTGGATCATCTTACATGATAATCCAATAGTCCCACTTCAATTAATTACATGTAAATTTCTCGGACAAATTATTCCAAAAACAGGACCAGAGGAACAGGGAACAGAAATAAGGAGTAATGGAGCTGGTGAAGGCTGCAGGGAAGGGGAAAGGACAAAGCAGGACCTCCTGGAAGGGGAAAGGGAAGCTCCGGTTAAACATATAAAGAATAGGCCAGGCTTGGTGGCTCATGCCTGTAATCCCAGCACTTTGAGAGGCTGAGGTGGATGGTCAGGAGTTCGAGACCAGCCTGGCCAACATGGTGAAACCCTGTCTCTACTAAAAATACAAAAATTAGCCGGGCGTGGTGGCGGGCACCTGTAATCCCAGCTACTTGGGAGGCTGATGTGGGAGGATCACTGGAACCTGGGAGGCGGAGGTTGCAGTGAGCGGAGATAGTGCCACTGTACTCCAGCCTCCACTACAACAGCAAGACTCTGTCTCAAAAAAAAAAAAAAAAAGAATAAACCCAAAAGAAAACCCTGTTAGATTTAAGAAACACACCAGTACCCTTTTAACAAACAGATATGACAAAAAGGAAATGTTCCTGCTTTTCTCTTGGGAATTAGGGGGCAGGAGAAATGAAGGCTCACCTCCCTCTTCTTCCATCATGGAAGTTGGCTCCCCAAGCTCAAGTGTGCCTCCTGTGAGTTCCAGCAAGCAGTCTGCAATGACAGCCACAAAAATGTCTTGGCAGTAGAGCTAATCTAGCAATGGTGTGGAAAATAAACACACAGGGCAATTGAAACCAGAATCCAGAGTCCTTGATTCAACTGTTTACTAATCAGAAAGGTCGGTATAGTCGGTCCTTTTTCTACTACTGGCAAGTGATTTTTGTATATTTTATTACAAATAAAACAATATTGCTTGACAGCATCATCTGTCATCTTACAAATATACAACTACACAGTCCTAAAGTAATAATATGTCTCTAGAACTGAGCTTTTCTTAAAAACAAACAATAACTAACTATACTATTATTAAGTCCTGCACCCTAAATCTATACAGCAACTTTAATCAATGTGGAAATGAAATTATGATTTATTAATTTACATAAAATTACTTTATACATTAAAGAATAATTTTTCAAATTGTTTAAAAAAACAAAGTCTGAAGCTGTCATTATTGGGATTCGTGGGACGTGGTTTGCTCTTCTATCACCTGCTTCACAATTTCTGCCAGTTTTAGTCGATCTACTTTATCTGTGAATCCACGACCTGAAAGCAAAAAAAGAACAAGGTCAGTCCTCAAATTCTTTGAGAGGTGGCAGACTCTTGACAGAGACCCAATAAGGTCCACCTTACCAGTATCAAATTCACCCTCACCAGTGGAGGAACCACCCCCACCACTGATCAAAAGCAGTTCAGATCCCCCATTTTTCAGGTAGCAATTGTACAGTTCCACTAACCTGGCAGTAAAAATCCAAAGCTCACAACACACAAGCAAACCACAAAGAGAGACAAGATCTTTGTAATACATACAGCTGACAAAAGACTCATATCCAGAATATATAAAGAATTCCTATACATCTATAAGAAAAACACAACTCAGTGAAAAAAAATGGGCAAAAGACTTGAATAGGTACTTCACAAAAGAGGAAATCTAACTGGCCCATAAACATTTAAAACGTATATCAGTACGTTTTAAGGGTACATTTAAGGGTAATGCAAACTAAAACCACATTGCAATACCACCTACAAACTAACCAGGATAACGAAGATTTTTTTAAAAGACAATAGCAAGAGTTAGTGTGGACGTGAAGTAACCAGAACCCCCAAACACTGCTAGTGGGAGTTCATAAATTCACTTTGAAAAACTGGTAGCAGTACCCACTAAAGCCAGACAGATGAAGACCTCCATGAACCAGCAATTCTAATCCTATACACGTAAGATAAATGAGCTCATCAAAAGACATTCGCAAGAGTATTCACCACAGCCCTTTTCTTAATTCCCCAAATCTGGAAATAATCCTAAAGTCCATTCAACAGTAGAATGGAGAAATATAGCACACATTCATACAGTGAAAATGAATGATCTGCTGCTACACACAACATGGATGGATGTCACAAATATAATGACTAAAATTTAATTGACTAAAAGAAGCCAGACATAAAAGAACACAGACTTGTCTGACTCCATTCACAAAGAATACAAAACCAGGCAAACTTAGGCTACAGTGCTAGAAATCAGGACTGTGATTACCCTTGAATGGAGGGAGGGAGTGACTGGAAGAGGATGCATGTTCTACTGCATGATCTAGGTGCTGGTTACAGAGGAGTGTTCACTTTGTGAAAATTCACTGAAGTCTGTATTTCATATGTGATCACTTTTCTAAAATGACATATTTCAAGTTTTTTTTTCCCCTTTTTTTTTTTTTTAAAGACGGAGTCTCACTCTGTTGCCCAGGCTGGAGTGCAGTGGTGTGATCTCAGCTCACTGCAACCTCCGCCTCCCAGGTTCAAGCGATTCTCCTGCCTCAGCCTCCTGAGTAGCTGGGACTACAGGCGCATGCCACCATGCCCGGCTAATTTTTTTTTTTTTTTTTTTTTTTGTATTTTTAGTAGAGGTGGGGTTTCACCGTGTTAGCCAGGATGGTCTTGATCTCCTAACCTCATGATCCGCCCGCCTTGGCCTCTCAAAGTGTTGGGATTACATGCGTGACCCACCGTGCCTGGCCCTCAAATTTTTCTTTAAAAAAATCCCAGGGAAGTGAATCTCCTCCAAGAATGGGAATGGCCAGGCTAGCACTTTAGATTTCTTATGGCATGTCTAAGAAACAAGAAGGCAGGCCAGGTGCAGTGGCTCACACCTGTAATCCCAGCACTTTGGGAGGCCAAGGTGGGTGGATCACTTGAGGTCAGGAGTTCGAGACGAGCCTGGCCAACATGGGTTGAAACCCCGTCTCCACTAAAAAAAAAAAAAATACAAAAATTAGCTGGGTATGGTGGTACGTGCCTGTAGTCCCAGTTCCTTGGGAGGCTGGGGTGGGAGAATCGCATGAGCCCAGGACGGGGAGGTTGCAGTAAGCCAAGATCGCACCACTGCACTCCAGCCTGGGCAACAGAGGGAGACTCCATCTCAAAAAACAAAACAAAACAAACAAAAAAAAAAAAAAACGCGGAAACAAGTGAGGCATTGAAATCTTCAGTTTGCTCCCTTCCCTGAGCATCCTGGAGCATAAGTCTAGTAGAGTTTGCTCAACTGGAAAGACAATATTAAAATCAGTTTCAAGCCAGGCACAGAGGCTCACGCCTGTAATCCCAGCACTTTGGGAGGCTGAGGCAGGTGGATCACTTGAGGCCAGGAGTTCAAGACCAGCCTGGCCAACATGGTGAAACCCCATCTCTACTAAAAATACAAAAATTAGCTGGGCATGGTGGCACTTGCCTGTAGTCCCAGCTATTCGGGAGGCTGAGGCAGGAGAATCACTTGAACCCGGGAGGCAGAGGTTGCAATGAGCAAAGATTGCGCCACTGCACTCCAGCCTGGGGGACAGAGTGAAACTCCGCCTCAAGAAAAACAAGGCAGTTCAAGAAATTCATCTCTACCTTATTTGCTTCAGGAAAAAAAACTTAACCAGCAGTAGATTTGGCAAACTTTCTCCTCTTTCGTGAAACAGCTCTTCTCTAAGCGCAGATCAGCGGGATCAGCAGGGTGGACTCGCTGGCACTTTGTCCTCTTTCTCCCCTTCAGCATCTGTTGCTTCTTAATGACCTGGTGAATAGTCCTGGTATCTGAGAGGAGTTCTGAAATTTGGGTTTTTTTTTTACCCAAGTGGTGTGTGATGGGGGCTTTCTAGTGTTGAATCTGCAATACACAATTCACTTGAACTCCGGAAAATAAGTGAAAGGGCCAGATATCCAGGTATGCCTGGGCAGTTAATGTAGAGCTAACCCCCATTCCACAATGCTCCACTCACTCTCCAGCCAGCCTCACTTCACTTCAAAACAGCCGCAGCTCAGGCCCCAAAGAGATCCTATATGTTCTAAACATAATCACTTGTCTGCATTCCTGGGGAAGGGAGGTGATGAAGGCTCCTACCATTCCAGCTGAAGCTCTGCAGAGTATCTCTTAGGAGTTTGCATTCCCGGTTATACTTCCAAGCCTCCTGCATTACTTCATTCAGTTTCTCATCTTCATTCTCTCCTATTGGTAAGGATGAAGAGGAATTTGCATTTTTCCTGCAGCATCATGGGGTTTTAGTGTGAGAGATGGAAGGACGTGATGTCCAACTGGTTGAAAAATGTTGACTGAATGTGCAAAACTTCACCAGACAAGGGCTTTACTGCTAGTCCCTACATTATGTAGACCGCATCTGGTATGTGGACTCTTTTTTACTCTGACATCTTTATACAAATCCACTGATGGCCCCAGAGTCTTAGCACCAGGGGATGGGAAATAGGCTGTGGCAGACTCTATTGCTGAACAAAAGACACCTGGTCAACCAAAGACCAAAAAGTGGGAGAGTGGGCTACTTTCTCTCCCCTAAGCTCATTTCTTACTTTAGAAAGCTATCTGAGGTACACTACATGAGTTCTCTTAAAACCCAAGGAATCTAGGGAGATAGATAGGTCAACCCAACTGTTTTCTGGCCTAGTACGTGAAGCCTCTCATTTATCTGCTGAGAATAGCCCCTCACCCGCCGATGAGTGGAGAGAGAACATAACGAAAGAAAGCTCTCACTCCAAAGGACCCACATGTAAGTCACTCTGCCCATGACATGAGTAGCAGCAGGAGCCACTTCTGAACTAAGGAGGTATTCTCATATTTATGAGCTAATGGCAGCCTTGCACTCTAAAGGCTCTGGAAATGGTTAACAGCCTGCAATGAGATTCAGACCCTACCCACATTTTCCATTCTCTATCCCCCAACCTGTGCCCTTGTTGTCAAACTAAGAAAACACAAAATTGCATGCTTGCACCTGACACTGCCAATTAAGTCTAAACTAGAAATTCCACAGAAACAAAGGAGGGGCAGAACTTAACTGCATTTCTAAGCTCCCACTGTCCAATCTTTTTAGTGGGCATAGACTACCTTATATAATGTACTTTTCTTATAACACAAGATGAAACAGACAACCCAAAATTAAACCATTCCTTTTGCCATGTGCATGCATACACCCACCCACCCCTGCACACACACACTCACAGACACACAGAGGATTAGTAAATGGTGTGACCTTTACCAGCCTGGGGGAGAATACACTGAGCAATCACATCTCGGAGTTTTTCCAAGGCAACATTGGAATCCTCGGCTCCATTCTCATGGTCGTGGATATAGACACTGTCCTTTGGCTTGGTGCTTTAAGAGTTTGAGGGAGGGGTAATGACAACGTGAGACCCCAAAAACCAACTCTGGACAGATATTAACTCTAAACATAAGGCAACAGATGTATCAGAAAAATAACAATAGTGTCCAACTCCTGATACTATTTTAAGAGCTTATCCTCTCCACCCTCTTCAGAGGCTAAAGAAAGACCCCTAGCTGAGCAAGTTAAATTTCTTAAATTTCAGAACCCAGTACTCAGCCATTCCAGCCATGAAGAAGAATCGAAGAAATAAGCTCAGTTACCCAAGTAACTTCCTCTTCCGCAGAATGGGGTTGTTCACTGAGTGCAGGGGTTTGAGGCTGACTTTCAGATCCTGGATTCTCATGTTGGCCAACTGTTCCGCGTGAGCCTGCTGGATTCCTGCAACCACTGCCTGAATGCAAACACTGCCATCAGTTTTTCATATTCATTGCTGGGCACCTAAAAAGCCAGTCTAAGAAAGTGGAAAGGAAAAGCCCAAAGTACTAAGAAGGTAATTTCACTCTTATGCTGAAGGAATATAAATATTTTGATAAGGCAGAGGACTCTTCCCCATGGATCAGCAGGAACCAGGAAACACCAGGCCAACCAAAGGTCACACAACAACTAGCCCTTCTTCCCTGGTGGGGGGACAGAAATGCAAGTAAGAAATACCAGCAGGAACCCCACTCAAAGCCACTACTGAGGGGAAGTGTAAAGAGGCACATATGGACATCAGCGGAAAGGCTGGCAGGCTGCTGCCCAAGAAGCCTTACAGACGGTATTGATTCACCTCAGCCCTGACAGCTCAGAGCCCTGACCATCTCACATGGCCAAGGCTGAGGCCACATGACCGAGGCCACAACCAGTCAAGTAATTTACAGTAAGAAATAGCTGTCATGGAGTCTGGAACTCTGGAAGTTTGTGCTTTTATGAACAGTGTATAATCTCACTACGGGCAGACGAAATCATCAGAAGGCTTCATAGGAATATGATCCCATTTTTGTATTTTTTTTTTTCCATTTTTGTACTTTAAAAGAAGGACAGAATGTGTGTGTGTGTGTGTGTGTGTGTGTGTGTGTGTGTGTGTATCCCAGAAAACGATCAGGAAGTATACATCAAGCCATAGATTACCTCACCTCTGAGGGGTGTGACTGTGGCAGGGAATGAAAGGGAACTTTTACTTTTTAACACTGCTGTACCACCTGAATTTTCACAACAAGAATTTTTTTGAGACGGAGTCTTGCTCTGTCTCCCAGGCTGGAGTGCAGTGGTGCAGTCTTGACTCACTGCAACCTCTGCCGCTGCCAGGTTCAAGCAATTCTCCTGCCTCAACCTCCAGAGTAGCTGGGATTACAGGCGCATGCCACCACGCCCAGCTAATTTTTGTATTTTCAGTAGAGATGGGGTTTCCTCATGTTGGCCAGGCTAGTCTGGAACTCTTGACCTCAAGTGATCTGCCCGCCTCAGCCTCTCAAAACTGCTGGGATTACAGGCGTAAGCCACCATGCCTGGCCTTATCTCCTCATTTTTAAGATCTTGAGTAACCTCTATGTGCTGACAACCAGGATCTAAGTAATCCCTTTGGATTTTTGAATGACCAAACCATTTCTGGAAAACAGGAAGACAACCACCCACAAATCAAAGAGAAGACAGAGAACTGTACTTTCCAGTTCTCCTTTTTCTTCCATGCTCCAGCTAAACTTAGAAAGAGACGTCTAACACTTCCACCCTACCCCTTCAAAGCTGTTAACACTCAAGTCTGTGTCACCGCTTTGAGCTCACAGCCACACTATGGTCCCACCCTATAAATCTCATTCATTTGAATGTTCCTCTGCCATCTCAAACAATATCTAAAACCTAAGAGACTCCCTCTCACCCAAACCAGCCTCCTTCCTAATCTGTCAATGTTATCACCAGATATGCCACAACTGTCCCCTTATATCTAGTCTATCACGAAAAACTGTAGAAATTTTTCTTCAAAAATATTTAGCCTGTTCATTCACCTCTACTTCTCTGCTCCCACAGCCACCTCCAACTTCTAGATTACTGCAGAAGTATTAGGCTGGCAAGTCTGCGAGTCGCCAAGTCTGACTATCTCTAAATACCTTCCTAGTGGCAAATCTCTTCTCAAAAAGCTACCATGGCCTCTCAGCTGCATCCCACTAAGACTTAAACCCCTCTGTCCACTTGCAAAGCCTGGCCCTGCCACACCCATCTCATTAACTTCCCATTAGTGAGGCCAAATTATTTTTCCCGATGATGTATTTGCATGTGTTTTTTTGCTTATGCTGTTCGCCACGCATGGGCGTTTACACTGTCTACTCAAATTCTTCAAGGACAGCGCATGTCCGAACATGAGAAAGAACTCAGATGCTGCAACACAGAAGACAGTTAATACATGTGAGGGGTTCTGCCTTCTCTTTGGGAAAATTACATCCCTTCAAAGATGTGCTCTTTTTCTGAATTCCCACAGCATTCACAGAAAAGTTAACATGCAAAGCTCTGATATTTGAAATGTTCCCTCTTTGTTTCATGTTTATTGGCCTTGCCTTCCCAGCCAGTCTTGTTTAAACCCCTTGGGGAAAGGGAGGGAATCTTAAACTGTTCTGTGCCCGCAGCCCTGTAGCAGAAATATGGAGGCTATTCCTTTGAGTGCTCCCTTAGTTTATATTCACCAGGCCTTGATTTGGTCTTTTACCGAAAGAAATTCCTTATTTTGGATCCTGACTCTCAGGAAACCAGAGATGTTTCTCTGGGAAGGATCGTGTACTCTGCACTGTTTTGCCTTTAACCCCTCACTGAGCCAAGCCCCAGCATTCCTTCCCAACACAGTCTTTTCAGCCAACAAAGTAAACATCATTCAAAACCTTGTCCATCATCAGCTGAGCAGAAGGCAGCACATTATCCAGGGCCTCAGTGGAATTGAGCCAGGGGTGGTCCAGCACTCCCTCGATGGTGAGTCTCTCCTCCGGTTTGACCTTCAGGAGCCTGTGGAGAAAACGCCAACAGGGCTGCCATGCACAGTTGCTACCAAAAGGCCATAGGAAGTTCCTGGACCTGGCTCTAAACAGTTCTGGTTACTTCTGACTTCTGCAAGCCTGGGCTTTCCACCTGCAGAGCACAGATGGGATTCTAGTCTCCAACCACTTGTAGGGGTACTATGGCTTGAGGCAGTCCTTTGTATACTGGAAAAAGTGAGATTAAAATGGTAGAAAAGGGCTTAATCCAGTGATACTTTTGAGTTCTAGGGTTTAATAAGGTAATCCTACATATGGCTTATAGTTCCTCAGACCTTGAATCTCCATACTGAGGTTTCTAGGACAATGGGCTTTAACTTCCAAAAGGAACTCAGAGTGCTCTTTTTGGCTGATAGTGGCTGCAGAATTAGTTGAAGGGTCATGAGGTTCTGGAAAAGCAGGTTGCTACCCAATATAAAACTCTTAGATGTCACCATATGGCAGGACATGAGCCCATTATTCCACAGACATTCAAAAGCTAAAAACCTAGAGTCTCTGAGACAGGGATGGCATTTCCTTCTAAGCCCAGGGTGTTGCTTCTGTGCTGTCTGCCTTCAGATCATGCTTCTTTCCATCTTGTTCATTCCCACTGATGTGGTTCCTAGCTCATCTCAGCCCGTTCCCTCCTTCCAACTCCATCTCTCATTACAAATGTCAGGACAACATGCCTAACTGCTCCTTCAGCTTGTCTGCCACCTTCTTCTGGATCATTCTGAACAGATGGCTTCAGATTCTAAAGAAAGGATTATCTGGAAGATCCCAAAACCAAAAAGATAATCAGCGTTGCTCTAGGGACAGGAAATGTATTCTATAGAAAACTGGCAAAGAACTACTTACAGGACATTGAGGTTTTGGTCAAATAGCTGGGAATACAGCAAGGAAATAGCATGTCAAGACAGATGGTGATTTAATCGTTGCACCCACGTTCCTAAAAACTTGTACTTGTCTATTTTAGAAAACAGTCCCTCTTTATAGCACACAGAACCTGCCCCCAACCCCCACCCTCTAATCAACAGGACAAGCTTACTTTTGAAAGGGAGTAATTTCCACGGAGAAATGGCTGTACTGTTGGGAGACAGCTCCCAGGTGTTGCCCCTAAACATGTACCTTCATCCCATTATAGAGGAAGAAACTGAGACCAACAAGGGAGACACTGCTCAGTGAAGACCCAGCAGTGGGAAGACAGGGGCAGTGCCTAAGTCCATGGGCACCCAGCCTCCCACACAGGTGGGCAGAAAAAACAAACATATTCTAATTTAGGCCTGACTTCTTACCTAGTCCTCCAGCTACCAAAAGACTCTGAATATCAACTCTCCCTCATCCACTCACTAGCCCTAATTCTGACTAAATCTTCCCATCTTAAGATATGCCAGAGCAGCTGGGTGCGGTGGCTCACGCCTGTAATCCCAGCACTTGGGAAGGCCGAGGCGGGCAGATCGCTTGAGATCAGTAGTTTGAGACCAGCCTGGCCAACATGGTCAAACCCCATCTCTACTTAAAATACAAAAATGAGCTGGGCGTGTTAGCGGGCTCCTGTAATCCCAGCTACTGCCGAGGCTGAGGCAGGAGAATCACTTGAACCCAGGAGGCGGAGGTTGCAGTGAGCCAAGATTGTACCACTGCACTCCACCCTGGGCAACAGAGTGAGACTCCGTCTCAAAGCAACCAACTGGCAGCGCGAAGGTGGAGGGTGGGGTCCAGGCCTGACAAACCCACATAACCACAGCATCCAAGGATGCTGTTTGTCATCTCGGCACCTAGTTCACCTCCTGGCATTGTATCTGTCCCAAATGACATGCCAGCTCACACGTAAGGACAGCACACCAGGTTTATAATTTAGGGTCTTGAATTAATGTGCAGAGACTGCCTATGGAGGGACCTGGGTTCACACCCTGGGGACAAAGTCTAGGGATGCAACAGGAGGGAGGAAAGCTTCATTCGCACCAAGGTGTGGACACTGAGAACAGTCACCTCAGGCTCCAGAGAGATTTCTGTGATATTAAAACGGGGAGGAGCCTGCCTAGGAAACCAGTGACTTTTCTCTACCCACATTCCCTTGAGCTCCACCACCTGGAGGCCTCCTTGGCCTCCCTGCCCAGCAGCCCGTGAACTCACTTCCTCACAACATCTTTGGCCATCTCTGAGATCTGACTCCACTCTTCCTCTGGGAACTCAAAACTGCCTGTCATGATCTTTCTTCGCATATCCTTTGGGATAGTCCGGCTGTGGTGTTTGGAGTAAAAAGGAGGGTATCCGCACAGCATCACATAGATAATCACCCCTAGGGACCACAAGTCACAGCTCTGAAAGCAAAAAAGAAAATGGTCACTCACAGCAGAAGCAGAGCCCCCAAATAAACACCCCATGACAGGCTCAGGAATAGCCCCTGCAATATATAGGCTGATATAAACTAGAGTCACTTAACAGAGACTAGGAAAGCTGAAGGAAGTCTTAGGAGAACTAGTCTTTATCTCCATATTTTCTTTCTTTCTTTTTTTTTCTTTGAGACAGAGTCTTGCTCTGTTGCCCAGGCTGGAGTGCAGTGGCGTAATCTCAGCTCACTGCAACCTCCGCCTCCCAGGTTCAAGCGATTCCTCCTGCCTCAGCCTCCTGAGTAGCTGGGATTACAGGCATGTGCCACCATGCCGCCTGGCTAATTTTTGTATTTTTTTTTTTTAGTAGAGATAGGCTTTCACCATGTTGGTCAGGTTGGTCTCGAACTCCTGACCTCGTGATCTGCCCGCCTTGGCCTCCCAAAGTGCTGGGATTACAGGCGTGACTCACCACACCTGGCCTCTCTCCATATTTTCAGTAAGCTACCAATACTACATACATGCATCCCATCATACAAAGCCAGTCTGGGATAAAATGTACAGGTACTTTCATTCTCACTCTTTAGGCCCAAGCACCTATCTGATCCCTGTGTACAGGTATAGGATGCTTTGCCCCAGCCAGAAAAGAAATAAATATAAACCAGCTGGTTGTGAAACCTCTATGTAGAAACAAAGCAACTAAGAGACAGGTAGGCTCACCTACAGTACAGCACAGGCCACTTCATAAAGGCCCAAAGCAGTTTGACACAGATCATGGAGAGGACTGGAGGGAAGAACAGAAGGTCTAAATGCATTCCTTTGACCATGAAGGACTCACTAGGTCCATTTGCAAGCTCTTACACCATTCTGGGGGAAGATACTGTGAAAAAAAGAAAACTGCTACCAACTACCATGTCTGCAGGTAGTAAGGTGACTCCATGGCCTATAATCACTGCATAAAGGACTCCTATTTTAGTTAAATGCAGCTCCATTTGCTTTGAAAACTGGGTTTGCAGAGGCTTCAATTCAAGCCTTTCTTGAACAGCGAGATAAAAGAGGTGCCTGCCTAAGATGGCAGCCCCATGAGCCTGCCACTGGGGCCCCACACTCCCCCTCACACCACAGCTGTGCGGTGCTCTGCATAAAGGCTGAATAATGGGGTGTCTCAGGTACTCTCGCCTGTATTTTCTTTTTTTGAGACAGAGTCTCGCTCTGTCACCAGGTTGGAGTGCAGTGGCGCAATCTCAGCTCACTGCAACCACTGCCTCCTGGGTTCAAGCGATTCTCATGCCTCAGTCTCCCAAGTAGCTGGGACTACAGGCGCCCGCCACCACACCCGGCTAATTTTTTGTATTTTTAGTAGAGACGGGGTTTCACCACATTGGCCAGGATGGTCTTGATCTCCTGACCTCGTGATCCGCCCACCTCGGCCTCCCAAAGTGCTGGGATTACAGGCGTGAGCCACCGTGCCAGGCCTGCCCATGTTTTCACATTATACTAGTAGATATTTGTGGATGACACAGCCCATGCTGTAGAACAGAATCACAGAATAAAATTACAGGGGTGGAAAGGGACCTTCAATCCCTTACTTTCCAGAAAGGGAACTAATACTGCAGAGATCATGTCATCTCTCAGGTCCTCTGTCAAGAGTGAAACCAAGTGACCTCACCAATGTCACACAGATTAAGAGTAGTGGAGCCACAGCAAGTGTCCCAGCCTACTGCCTTTTTACCATTCTCAGCCACTTCTGTCATCTATATCTAGCCTCAAGTCCCCAAGTAGCATCTTTTTTCTGATCTACTTACTCAGTGACTCCAGGGCCTATTTCTAGAGGCCCTAAACCTCTTGTGCTTTAGAACAGATAGGATCGGCTGGGCACGGTGGCTCACGCCTGTAATCCCAGCTCTTTGTGAGGCCGAGGCGAGTGGATCACCTGAGGTCAGGAATTCAGGACCAACCTGGCCAACATGGTGAATCCTCGTCTCTCCTAAAAATACAAAACATTAGCCAGGCGTGGTGGCAGGCGCCTATAATCCCAGCTACTTGGGAGGCTGAGGCAAGAGAATTGCTTGAACCCGGGAGGCGGAGGTTGCAGTGAGCCGAGATTGTGCCACTGCACTCCAGCCTGGGAGACAGGGTAAGACTCTGTCTCAAAAAAAAAAAAAAAAAAAAAAAAAAAAGAACAGACAGGATCAATATGTGGGCTACAGGCTGGGTGCAGTGGCTCACGCCTGTAATCCCAGCACTTTGGGAGGCCAAGGCGGGCGGATCACTTGAGGTCAGGAGTTTGAGATCAGCTTGGCCAACATGGAGAAACCCCGACTCTACTAAAAATACAAAAATTAGCTGAGTGTGGTGGCATGCACCCATCATCTCAGCTACCTGGGAGGCTGAGGCAGGAGAATCGTTTGAGCACAGGAGGTGGAGGTTGCAGTGAGCTGAGATCACACCACTGTACTCCAGCCTGGGCGACAGAGCAAGACTCTGTCTCAAAAAAACAACAAAAAAAATGTGGGCTACAGATTAAGAACCGTAATATTACCAAGTAACACTTAGGAGCCCTTGCTATGTGTATCAGATACTGTTCTAAGCTATGTGTATCAGATACTGTATTTTATGGGGTAACAAAGAATGGTGCCATAAATGACCACAAAGTGTTCTCTAGCGTCTGTATCTCAGAAATGGCCTCCACCTCAAAAACACAAGCCAACCATATGTTTTCAGTGTGGCCAGTGGACCATATGGACAGTCAAAAAAATAACCTGACTGATGATCACGGTCCCTAATTATCACTGCAAAAGCTAATTGGGTACAAACTTTATTTGATATTTCATTAAACAAAAACTTGAATTCCAAATACTTTTCTGCGAGTCTGGCTGAACCTTATCTGATATTTCATCAAACAAAAACTTGAATTCCAAATACTTTTCTGCGAGTCTGGCTGCTTCTTTAGGGCAGGAATATTAAGGGGTGAGAAAGGAATTGGCCACACTCCCAGAGGGCCACAAACACCTCACTAAAGGAGAGGGGCTGCATCTGTCAAATGAAGAGAAATCTCTTCCTGTACCTTGTTGTAAGTGTAGGGCGTCGGTGAGGTAGGTATGATGCCAGATTTCTCCTTCTGATGCCTTCTTTGCGCCTCCAGTACCTGTCAAGAGTCAGACCAAAGGGGACCATTTAATGAAAATCACACCACCGATAACCTGCCTTGAGACAGGCTACTATGAGACTGAAGGAGGTAAACAACTGGCAATCAGCCATCGAAAAAAAACTCCACATAAACACTACACTTCCAAAAACGTTTTTTTCTTACAACCAGTAATTTATCCATCAGCCAAGGAAATACTCAGGTCAAGGACATGAAGATGAAGTTCCTAGAGGAGATTCCTCTCTTCTTCCTGCCCATCAAGGAATCTGAGATCACTGACTTTTTCCTGGGGATAGCCCTTATGCCTATGCGAAAGCAGATCTGTCCAGCAGATGAGCTTCAAGCCATCTGTTACCATCAGGGACTGTGACAGTCATGTCAGTCTAGGTGTTAAGTGCTCCAAGGAGGTAGCCACTGCCACCGTGAGACCATTATCCTGGCCAACCTCTCTAATGTCCCATGAGGAGGGACTCCAGAGGGGGGCACAACATTAGCAGCCTCACACTGTTCCTTGAAAAGTCACAGGATGCTGAGGTTCTGTGCAAGGGGACTTCATCCCACACCCCGACCTACTTGATACTGTCTCAGCCCCTGTGCCCATGAAGCTGGGGCAGATGGGATACAACTGCTACCGCTTAGCCAGGGGCTGTGGTGCCATCTTGGGCAACTTTGCAAAGGCCATCTTCAGTGCCACCTCTAAGACCTGCAGCTATCTCACCTAATAGAAATTCACTGACCATCTTATAAAAACCTACACTAGGTTGGGTGCGGTGGCTCACACCTGTAATCCCAGCACTTTGGGAAGCCAAGGCAGGCAGATCATGAGGTCAGGAGTTCGAGACCAGCCTGGCCAACATGGTGAAACCCCATCTCTACTAAAAATACAAAAATTAGACGGGCATGGTGGTGGGCGCCTGTAATCCCAACTACGTGGGAGGCTGAGGCAGAAGAATCACTTGAACCCGGGAGGTGGAGGTTGTGGTGAGCCAAGATTGAGCCACTGCACTCTAGCCTGGGCAACAAGAGCAAAATCCCATCTCAAAAAAAAAAAAAAAAAAAAAAAAACCTACTCTAAAGTCTCCATGCAGAGGACCTGGGCTCTAATCACGACCACCATATAGAGCTTTTACACAAGAACAACAAAGTGAGTTAATTAAACCTGAAAATAAAACACCATTCACAACAGCAGAAAAAATATTAAGCATTAAGAATAAATCTCACAAACATGTGAGAGACCTATAAACTGACTACATAATATTGCTGAGCAAAATTATGAGACAAACATGAATGGAGTGATACAGCTTGCTCATAGGTCAGAAGACTCAATATCACTAAAATCTCAGCACTCCCACATTGAATGATAGCTCTAAAACAACCCCAGTCAAAACTCCCAGTAGGCTTTTTTATAGAAATCAACAGCTGACTGTAAAGTTCACATGGAAATGCAAGGAAGTCAGAATAGCAAAAACAACTTTGAAAATGAAGAACAAAGGTGGAGGGCCAACGCTACCTGATTTCAAGAATTATTATAAAGCTACAGTAATCAAGACAGTGTGGTATTGGGGTAAAGATAGAAAAAGAGATCAATGGAATAGAATAAAGAGTCCAAAAATAAATTCACACATATATGTTCCATGATTTTTGACAAAGGCTCAAAAGCAATGCCGCAGAGAAAAGACAGCCTTTTTCATGAACGGTTGCTTCTGAGGGTGGGGCTTAAAAGATAAAAATTAAGGCGGGGCATGGTGGCTCACGTCTGTAATCCCAGCACTTTGGGAGGCTGAGGCAGGAGGATCACGAGGTCAGGAGATGGAGACTATCCTGGCTAACACGGTGAAACTCCGTCTCTACTAAAAATACAAAAAATTATCCGGGCGTGGTGGCAGGTGCCTGTAATCCCTGCTACTCGGGAGGCTGAGGCAGGAGAATGGCTTGAACCCTGGAGGCAGAGGTTGCAGTGAGCTGAGATCCACCACTGCACTCCAACTTGGCAACAGAGCGAGACTCCGTCTCAAAATAAATAAATAAATAAATAAATAAATAATAAATAAATAGAACAACAAATGGTGCTAGAACAACTGGACATCCAAATGCTAATAAGTGAACTTGGATCCATACCTCATGCATTATATAAAAATTGACTCAACATGGATCACAGACCTAAATGTAAAACCTAACGCTATATAAAACTTCTAGAAGAAAACATAGGAGACTGATCTTGGGTTAGACAAAGATTTTCAACATAGGAAACCAAAAGCACAGGCCTTAAAAAAGTTTTCTGATAAACTGGCATTCATGAAAATTAGAATTTTCTGCTCCTCAAAAGACACTGTTAAAGAATGAAAAGATAAGCCACAGACTGGGAGAAAATCTTTGCAAAGCACAGATCTAATAAAAGATTCGTATCCATCTCTTGACAACCTGGGAGAGTTTAAAAAAAAAAAAAAAAAAAAGAGTCAGAGTCAGCTGGACGTGGTAGATCATGCCTGTAATCCCAGCAAGTTAGGAGGCTGAGGCAGGAGGATCACTTGAGCCCAGAAGTTCGAGACCAGCCTGGACAATGTGGTGAGGCCCCATCTCTTAAAAAAAAAAAACCAAAAATTTCTTAATTAGCCAGATGTGGTGGCGTATGCCTATGGTCCCAGCTCCTAAGGAGGCTGAGGTGGGAGGATCGCTTGAGCCCAGGAGGTTGAGGCTACAGTGAGTCGTGATTGTGCCACTGCATTCCAGCCTGGGTGGCAGAGCAAGACCCTGTCTCCAACAAAAAAAAGAAAGAAAGGAATTCATATCTGAAATATACAAAGAACTCTCAAATTCAGTAATAAGAAAATAAACAACCCAATTTTGTAAATACAGAAAAGGTCTGAACAGACACTTCCCGAAGAAAATATACAGAAGGCAGGTGCATACACAAATGTGTACACAAAAGAAAAGATGGCAGACATCATTACTCATTAGGGAATGCAAATTAAAACTACAAAGAAATACCACTACATATACACTAAAATGGCCAAAATAAAAAAGACTGACCATACCAAATGCAGGTGAAAATGCAGAAGACCTGAAACTTTCATACACTGCATTAAAAAAATGAGCAAATGGAGTCATTTGTAGGCCAGAAATATTAAAGAAAAAAAAACAGGCTGGGCATGGTGGCTCACGCCTGTAATCCCAGCACTTTGGGAGGTCAAGGCGAGTGGATCACCTGAGGTTAGGAGTTCAAGACCAACCTGAACAACATGGCGAAACCCTGTCTCTACTAAAAATACAAAAAATTAGCCGGGCGTGGTGGCACATGCCTTTAATCCCAGCTACTCGGGAGGCCGAGGGCGTGGTGGCACATGCCTTTATAATCCCAGCTACTCGGGAGGCTGAGGAAGTAGAATCGCTTGAACCCGGGAGGTGGAGGTTGCAGTGAGCCGAGATCGTGCTACTGCACTCCAGCTTGTGCCAGGAGCAAGACTCCATCTCAAAAAAAAAAATTAAAATTAAAATTAAAACCACAATGAAATATTACCTCACACCTTTTACAGTGGCTATTAAAAAAGATAAAAGATAACAAGTTTTAACAATGATGTGGAAAAAAGGGAGCCTTTGTACACTGTTTGTAAGAATGTGTATTAGTATGACCACTATGGAAAACAGTGGGAAGCTTCCTTAAAAAATTAAAACTAGAAATACCTTATCATCCAGCAGTGCCACTATTGAGTATATATCAGAAGGGAAGAAGGGAAGGGAAAGCAGAAAGAAAAAAAAGGATGAAAGAAAAGGAAAAAAGGATGAAAATACAAAAGATCAGAACTCCAGTTCCCTGTACAGTCTAATATATATGTCACTGATTGGAAGTCTCAGAAAACAAGTAGAGGAGTAGAAAAATTGTTGAAGAGATGATGTCTGAAAAATTTCCTAATTTTTATTTGATATGGTGTTTATTTGATAAACACCATAAACCAACAGATCCCAGGAGCTCAAGAGATCCCTGGCAGGAAAAACAAAGGAACAAGAATGCATACATAATCAAATTGTTGGGACTTTTTTTTTTTAACTTTTATTTTGGGTTCAGGGGTACATGTGCTTTATGCATGTTAATTATATAGGTGAACTGCAGTGTCTTCACAGGGGTTTGGTATACAGATTATTTCATCACCCAGGTTTTATATAAGCATAATACCACATAGGTAGTTTTTTGATCCTCACCCTCCTTCCACCCAAATTGTTGGGATTTCTGTTTCTGCTAGGATATAGAAAGCTGGAAAGTGTCAAAGATAAATTATAAAATCATCTTTTTTTTTTTTTTTTTTTTTTTGAGATGGAGTCTCGCTCTGTCACCAGGCTGGAGTGCAATGGCTCAATCTTTGTTCACTGCAACCTCCACCTCCTAGGTTCAAGCAATTCTCCTGCCTCAGCCTCCCGAGAAGCTGGGATTACAGGTGGCTGCCACCACACCCGACTAATATTTTGTCTTTTTAGTAGAGACGGGGTTTCACCATGTTCGCCAGGCTAGTCTTGAACCCCTGACCTCAAGTGATCCGCCCCACTCAGCCTCCCAAACTGCTGGGATTACAGGGGTAAGCCACTGCGCCCGGCCCATCACTTTTTTTGAACCCATCAAAGATCAGGTCTCAGGGCAACCAATTATTCGGAAATCTTTAAGTCAGGCCCTTCCAAGGAGAGATGGGGAGTGAAAGCTGGCTCACCTATGGCAGAGCGCAGGAGGAAGTGATATCACATGCCATTTGGGTAAAAAGAATTCAGCGAGGTTTTTAACAAACTGCTAAAGGCAAAATGTAGGCTAGGATAAGAGTACAGACCCTCTAGGAGCCATACAAACAAGGAAGACTCATGCCTGCTCCCATACTCTTCTGCACAGACTTCCACCAGATATTCATGAGACTCAAGAACACAGGTCCTGCCCAACAGCAGAGAAACAGATACCTCTCGGTCCCCCATTGCCATCTCCCTTTCTGCAGGCTTGCAGGGACCAAGCAGTAACTGACAGCAATCTATTGCTAAGGGGGGGCCAAGACTGTAAAAAGAGATCCCCTCTGAGGTACAGGTGCACTAGCAAGGCCAAGACTGAGGGTAGAAGTGGAATATTTTTTAAAAAATTTTTTTTAATTAAAAAAAAAATGGCATTTCAGATCCCACCTAACCATAAGGTAACAAAACAGGAATCCCATGCCACTGAGGCACTGAAGACAACGATAGCAACAACAAAACTCACACTCAGCTCAACTTTTGAGTAGAGTGATTTAACCCTCAAACCCAACACTAAAGGCCGAGCAACAGAAGAGGCATGCCCACTTTTTAGGCTCTCAAAAAAGAAAAAGAAAAAAAAGAAAATCCTAATAAATCTACAAAAAATTTACTAGATTTAATAAATGAATTTAGGAAGGTCCCAAGACACAAAGTCAATATACAAAAATCACTAGTATGGGCCGGGTGCAGTGGCTCACGCCTGTAATCTCAGCACTTTGGGAGGCCAAGGTGGGCAGATCATGAGGTCAGGAGATTGAGACCATCCTGGCTAACAAGGTGAAACCCCGTCTCTACTAAAAATATGAAAAAAAATTAGCCGGGCGTGGTGGTGGGCGCCTGTAGTCCCAGCTACTCGGGAGGCTGAGGAAGGAGAATCGCTTGAACCTGGGAGGCGGAGATTGCAGTGAGCCAAGATTGCGCCACTGCACTCCAGCCTGGGCAACAGAGCAAGCCTCCATCTCAAAAAAAAAAAAAAAAAAAAGTCACTAGTATGGCTGGGGGCAGTGGCTCACACCTGTAATCCCAACACTTTGGGAAGCCAAAGTGGGTGGATTACCTGAGGTCAGGAGTTCGAGACCAGCCTGGCCAACATGGTGAAACCCTGTCTCTACTAAAAATATAAAAATTAGCCAGGTGTGGTGGTGGGCGCCTGTCATCCCAGAGGCTGAGACAGGAGAATTGCTTGAACCCGGGAGGCAGAGGTTGCAGTGAGCTGAGATTGCGCCACTGCACTCCAGCCTGGGCAACAAAGAGTGAAATTCCATCTCAAGGAAAAAAAAAAAAAAACCCAAAACAAACAAAAAAAACCACTAGTATTTCTATAAACTAGTTAAAATTAGAAAATGAATTTTTTTTTTTTTGAGATGCAGTTTCACTCTAGTCACCCAGGCTGGAGTGCAATGGCATGATCTCGACTAACTGCAGCCTCCACCTCCCGGGTTCAAGAGATTCTCCTGCCTCAGCCTCCCAAGTAGCTGAGATTACAGGCACTGGCTACTACGCCCAGCAAATTTTTGTATTTTTAGTAAAGATGGGGTTTCACCATGGCAGCCAGGCTGGTCTCGAACTCCTGACCTCAGGTGATCCGCCTGCCTCAGCCTCCCAAAGTGCTGGGATAACAGGCGTGAACCACCATGCCCAGCTGAAATGTTTTACAATATCATTTCCAACAGCATCCAAAAACAAAATTTAAGGATAAATTTAAGAAAATATGTGCAAGACCTGTAACATTAAGAAGCATAAACATTTTTTAGGAAAATTAAAGACCTAAACAAATGGAGAGATATATACCTTGTTCATCGATTGGGAGACTTTTATATTGTTAAGATATCAGTTCTCTCCAAATTCACCTACAGATTAAATACCACCCCAGTCAAATCCCAGGAGGCTTTTCTGTTATACAGAAGTGAATTCTAAAATGTAGAGAAATGCAAAGGATCTAGAATAGCCAAAACAATTTTGAAAAAGAATGAATCTGAAGTCAAGATATAATATAAAGCTACAATAATGCAGATGCTCTTGCTATAGACACATACATATATTAAACAAACAGAATAGAATCCAGAAAAGACCAACAGATATATGGCCAGCTGGTTTTCAACAAAACTGCAATTCAGGCCAGGCGCAGTGGCTCCTGCCTGTAATCCCAGCACTTTGGGAGGCCGAAGCAGGCGGATCACGAGGTCAAGAGATCAAGACCATCCTGGCCAACATGGTGAAACCCCGTCTCTACTAAAAATACAAAAAATTAGCTGGACATGGTGGTGGGCTCCTGTAATCCCAGCTACTTGGGAGGCTGAGGCAGGAGAATTGCTTGAACCCGGGAGGCAGAGGTTGCAGTGAGTCGAGATCGCGCCATTGCACCACTCCAGGCTGGGCAGAAAGAATGAAACTCCGTCTCAAAAACAAACAAACAAACAAACAAAAAACTGCAATTCAATGATGCAATCCTTTTACAAATCCTTTTACAAATGATGATTTGTAAAAAACATTTTACCAATGATGCTGCAACAACTTGACACCCTTAAGGGGGAAAAAAAGAACCTGGTCTCTCATTTCATACACACACAAACTCAGATGAATTACAGACCCAAATGTAAAAGCTAAAGCTATAACCTCTTATAAGAAAACATCAGAGAAAATATTTATGCTTGTGGATCTTAGGAACAAAAAGTACTAAGCATTAAAAAAAAAATGGTGAAACAGACTTCATTAAAATTCAAAACTTCTGCTATTCAAAGGCCATTAAGAAAATTAAAAGGCAAGTCACAGACTGAGATGAATATTCATGATATATATATGGAAGGCAGAATAATGGCCCCCCAAGATGTCCATGTTATAATCCCTGGGATTATTTTACCTTGTATTGCAGAACAATTAAGTTAAGAATCTTAAAATGGGGAGTTATCTAGGTAAGGCCAATGTGATCAGTAGGGTCCTTATAAGAGGCAGGCAAGAGGGTCAAAGTCACAGAGAGAGACATTCATTGGAAGATGCTATGCTACTGGCTCTGATGATGAAGGAAGAGGCTACAAGCCAAATAATGTAGGCAGCCTCTAGAAGCTGGAAAAGGCAAGAAATGCCTCCAGAAGGAACACAGCCCTGCTGACACCTTGATTATAGCACTGAGTACCATTTCAGACTTCTCATTTCCAGAAGTATAAGATAATACATTTCTGTTGTTTTTATCTACTAAGTTTGTGACAATATGTTACAGCAGCAGTAAGAATACAACATACATATGGCAAAGAACCTGTGTCCAGAATATTTTAAAATTCTTATACCTCAATTCTTTAACAAGAAACCAACAATAACAAAATGGCAAAAGATGAATGCCCATACTTACAACAGAATGGCCAATACACATGTACAAAAAGTGCTCCAAAATAGTGGCCATCAGGACAATGTCGTGATTAAAACTATAATGAAGTAATACTCTGCCCGCTACCAGAATGACTAAGATGACAAATGCTGACAAGCAACAAGCATGAGGCGTTAGTAAAAATGTGAAATGACTGGAACTCTATACGTTGCTGGTAGAAGCATAAAATGGTATAGCCATTTTGGAAAAAAGATATGGGCATGGGGGAACATGTCCCCCCAAAACTGTAAATGAAGTGTTCCTAGCAGCTTTCTTCATAATAGCCAAAAATGAGAAACAACCCAAAATCCTGTCAGTGAATGGAAAAAACAAATGCAGCTTAGGTATATAATGAAATACTACTTGGCAATGAAAAGGAATTAACGAGTGATAAATGCAGGAACATGGACGAATCTCAAAAACATGCTAAGCAAAAGAAATGAAGCATACAAAGTCCACGATTACATTTTTCTGAAATTCTTCAACAGGCAAAACTAACCAATAATGACAGAAAGCATGTCAGTGGTTGCCTAGGGCCAGGGGTTAAGTTGGGAGGGGACTGACTGCAAAGTGGCACAGGCAGCTTGTGAAGTGAGGGGCGTGTTCCACATCTTCAATGTGGTGGTCGCCATATGGGGTATATATTTGTCACAACTCATCAAACTCTCCTTGAAGTGGAGGTATTTTACTGTATGTAAATCATACTTCTAAATCATACCTCAATAAAGTTTATTTTATTTTATTTATTTATTTTTGAGACGGAGTCTCGCTCTGTCGCCCAAGCTAGAGTGCAGTGGTGCCATCTCGGCTCCTTGCAACCTCCACTTCCCAGGTTCAAGCGATTCTCCTGCCTCAGCCTCCTGAGTAGCACGAATTACAGGTGTGCGCCACCACACTCGGTTAATTTTTTATATTTTTTTTAGTAGAGACAGGGTTTCACCGTGTTATCCAGGATGGTCTCCATCTCCTGAACTTGTAATCCACCCGCCTCAGCCTCCCAAAGTGCTGGGATTAAAGGTATGAGCCACCGCACCTGGCTAAAGTTGATTTTAAAAGAATAAAAGATCTACACCAAATAAAGCAATCTGTAGGTTTCTAAAGCTAAGTTCTCCCCCTCCCATCTGTAATATATGCCTACTTGTGCTGTAGAATAGAAGGAACACGAGTTGATGGGCAGCTTGGTGACAGATCTTAGGAGAGAAACCGCACATGCTTACCTGGGGTGCTACATAATAAGGGGTGAACTGGGGTGTCATCAAGTCACCTTGGTCAATCTTGGCAAATCCAAAGTCACACAACTTCACTGGGGCATCCTGAAATTAAAAAAAAAAGGAGTCACTGCTCCAGAGTGCTCAGTAAACATTAAAGGAAAATCCAGGTGTAAGACATGTTACCCTGAGATCTAACAAGTTTCTTTCCGGCTGAGATGCGAACTTATGAAAATAACATGTCCCCAGGTCTGGAGACAATGATTCACACTGAGGAACTGTCCTTAGTAATGCAGAAGTAAGGAATTCCTACCCACTCACACAGCTATTTTTGCTTTAGAACTTGTAAGGGCAGCACTAACGTCAAGGTCTTGGCCTAGGAACCCTTCACTCTATAAGCCCATCACCTCTCATCAATCTGGGATGCTACTTCACTTTTAATATCTGCCATAAGCTTCATGATAGACAGAGCAACTTATCTGGTGGGACATGGGGCAGGGGACAGAGCTGAAAGGGAAAACAGCAAATGAAACGAGATAATATATAACAGCATACAGATTCCTGCCCCTTCCCAAAGGTCCTCCAAATAATATCCAAAATCATTAAGTCCCACAAATACATATCAGTATCATCCAAAATTATCAATGCCGGGAGTACAGTAGTACAGCTTCTCTGAGCCTCTAGCAAGGGAACGAGTTGAAGAAATAAGCTGTTTGAAGCACTTTGGCTTAAAGCTTTTTCACCATGAATTCAGAGCGCTCCAAACACACCCACTCCTGAACTATGTTAAGAGTTGCAGCACTAAAATGCAGAAAAACAGTCTTCTCACCAAAGAGTTATCCTTAAAAAGCAGATTTTCAGGCTTGAGGTCTCTGTGCGCAATGTTTAACAAGTGACAGTGCCGCAGAGCCAAAGCTATCTGAAAAAAGACACAATGAAACAGTCGCTTCTTAGAAAAGATCACTCTTTAATACACCTGGTGTAGAGAACTCAGGATGTTAAAAAACAAGCCTTCATTAAGACTGCGTTCAGTTTCAATTTTAAAGCAGAAATTAAGAAAAACTTGGAATACCAAGAAACAGAATGGATTAAGCTTAGTTTAACTGCAACTTGTATTTTGTCAGACAGAAAGAAAAATATGATGGTACAGCAATTCTTTGTCAGAATAAACTGATGGGTAAATCCTGTAAGAAATGGGAAAAATGAAATGCTCCCACTTTCATTCATCTGAGGTATGACAGACACTGCAGAAGAAACACCTAAGCTGAGCAATGGTCAGCAGGCGCAGTTTCCACAGCAGGGCTACCGGCAGGCTCGCCTGGCTCAGACAAGAATGGCACTCTCCAGGGAGCTGAGGGTCAAGAAATCAGCTGACTGGGTTTTTCCAACTAATACTGGAAACTCATTTTGCTCATGATGCTTGTTGAAAATGTTGCCTGTTTATGTGGATTTGAAGGGGTTTTATTTTATAGAAGATTATCAGAGCTCATCCTTTAATCCTAATATTTGAAAAAATTAAAGGTATAATTTTAAAAATCAAACAGAAAGAACAGATTTTACTTGTTCTTTAACTCTCCATATGGAATTTTCTCAGCAATCCAAGTATCAGTTCCTCCCTACCAGAAAGGAGGCATCCAAAATTGCTTAAGGTTCATGGGAAACTTGGAAGAACTTTTTATTAAGAAGCAATTGGGCTGTGCTTCCTAATTCTCTTTGCTTTGCTTGCCTGGTATGAAGATAAGCCTTGAGGGTTTAGCTTTTCACCTCTGCAAGAAGTGATTATCAGCTGGATTCCTAGTATTGTTTGTGACATAAATCATTTCTATAGCAATAAAATGTGATGTCAACATAGAATATAACCAGGAATAATTCAGAATTACAAAGATCTTAGGATATTATTAAATCTGAAGAAATCACAGAAAGGTGGCTCACATGCAGGAAGCATCTTATGTACAATTCTCCTAAAATATATTTTTATACCATACAATCTTTCAGGTGGTATCAGCAGCATTTTATTGCAAAGTCCAATAACAGTACTTGGTAGCTACACGCCTAAAGATAACTGCAGTCTACAAAGCAGTTAAGATCGCCTTCCTTCCAGAGTTTATTGAAATCTCACAGCAGCCTCAGGAAACAGTTGACAACCAATTAAGAACACAGTACCCCCACCCCCAAGTATAAAAGGGGTCACATTTCTCCTGTCAAAACATCTTTTCTGATTACATAACAAAGCAGGCAATGAGAAGTCAAATAGAGCTTTTCTTTAAGTTTTCTTTTCTTCCCCCCAATGAAATTGCGCTTGTTAACCAACTTTGGTGGCAGTTTGGTTGGTACCTGGGGTTAACTTGCCTGCTTTGTTACTTGGCTGGCTTGCTTCTCTGTAAAGTGCCGGTGCTGGCTGATTCTGTGAAATAGCTCTCCCCCTTCCATCATCTCCATTACAATTAAGAGTCGGGCCCTGTTTGAAAGCATTTGATTTTGTTAAGTTAAAAAAAAAAAAGAAAAAGAAACAAAAAAACCCTGAAACATTAAGAAGCTGACCTAAAGATACTGCATCTACAAAGTGTGTAACAACTTCCTAAGTCCAGGGTAACACAGTTACTAAGAGCAAAAATTCTCATGTTCTGAAAAAAAAATTTTAATGTGATTTTTGGCTACCATTCTTTCATATATGCTTCCAGCTTCCATCCAAATGCTTTCACCAACAGAGCACAGTTGTGAAAAATAAGCGGTTTTTTCCCATTTGTTTGATTTCCCATTTGTTTTTAAAATTCTATCTTCTTTTTCCATCTGGAAAATTCCTACCCTTCCTTCAAGTCCTAGCTTCCACACAGCCTTTGGGAGACACCTCTCCTCCCAGACTATAGTTAGCAGCTCCTCTCCTTTGTAAGCTTAGAATATTTTAGGGATGCCTGTCCTTAGTGCCTATTGCACTGCTATGATGATGGGTTTACATCTCAGTCCTCCCAAAAAAAACCATACCTTATTTAATTTTGAATTTTAACAAAGAGACTTAGAATGCCACCCAATATGCTTGCCAAACATTTGGTAACTAAAAGAATAATGTTGATTTATTTCTTTAAAAGGAAAGTTAGACTAAGCAATAATAAAGGCTTTTTGATTTATCAGCCTCTAAGACTCTGCCTAGAATAATATTTGGGCCCCTTTCACTGATTTCAAATAGAATCTGTTTAAATTCTACATTAAATGCTTTCTTGAAATGAGAAAGTAATCAGAATCATCAGGGGATGTGAAGAGTGGCAGGGGCATAGATGAAATTAGACTGGCCACAAGAGGATTACTGTTGAGGATGGATCATGAGAACTTGAGGATTCATTACATAATTCTGTCTGCTTTTACAAATGCTTGACATTTTCCAAATTACAAAAAGGGAGATGGAGGGGGAGAAGGAAGGGCAGAGGAAGGGAGGGTAGGAGGAAGAAGGAGAGGGAAGGGGAGGGAGCACATAAAAGAGAGGACAGCTCCACTACACATTGGCCTACATGTGGGCATTTGATGATGACACTGTGTAGTCTTACCTAGGGCTGGACTCATGGGGAAACTGGACACTGTTAGCAAACACTTCAATAATCTGAACTATGTTTGGGTGTGTGGCACACATCATGTGCAGACGTACCTTAAAGAGAACAGAGGAAATGTATCAATAGGTAGGGGATACCAACATTTTCTCTCCAAAAACTGACCATACTAGGTACAAGCTAATTACAATAAAAACTTTATCACTGAGAATGATGTAAAAACCCAGTGTTTTCAAAGATTATCTCCTTAATGCTTTTTCCATGAATAAAAACTCACCAACAGATTTACTTCCTACTGTTCCATTTATTTGCAAAGGAAAATCTGGCAAACAATTCATTTCATTTTAGAAATTATTTGCATTTCTTTACGCAAAAGAAGTCCTTCATTGCACATGTTATTAGAATGTCATTACCATATCCAGATAATTTAAAACCAATGTATAACCAGGGGCAGTGGCTCACACCTGTAATCCCAACACTTTGGGAGGCCAAAGTGGATCGCTTGAGCCCAGGAGTTTGAGACCAGCCTGGGCAACATGGCAAAACCCCATGTCTACAAAAAATACAAACAAAATTAGCCAGGCATGGTGGCAAATGCCTGTGGTCCCAGCTACTCAGGAGGCTGAGGTAGAAGGATCACTTGAGCTTAAGGAGGTCAAGGCTGCAGTGAGCCATGATCGTGCCACTGCATTCCAGCCTGGGTGACAGAGCAAGACTCGGTTTCAAACAGAAACAAAAACAAACCCAATGTATATTTTTAAAAACTAAAGGCCGGGCACAGTGGCTCACGCCTGTAATCCCAGCACTTTGAGAGGCCGAGGCGGATGGATCACCTGAGGTCAGGAGTTCCAGGCCAACCTGATCAACATGGAGAAACCCTGTCTCTACTAAAAATACAAGATGCGTGGTGGCGCATGCCTGTAATCCCAGCTATTCGGGAGGCTGAGGCAGGAGAATCACTTGAACCCGGGAGGCGGAGGTTGCCGTAAGCCGAGATTGCGCCATCGCACTCCAGCCTGGGCAACAAGAGTGAAACTCTGTCTCAAAAAGAAGAAACAAACTAGAAACATCCTCAGAGTCCTCCTGTAGCATCACTTTTATACACCATTCACCTGACTCTTCCTCGTGCTATTTTATCTCCACCTTTAAGTACCTTCTTCAATAAGCAAAACTGAGGTAAATCTGAATACATGAGGGTACAAGAATCACATTAATTTTAAAAGAACAAGAGGTGGCTGAAAGGAAATGACTCAATGGCCTTTGATATTGACAGATCTAGGACTACTTTACTAAGATAGCATGAATGGGGAAGAGAGGTAAAGTTTGGACATAAAACTTTTTATGCATCACTGTATTCTCTCTAGGAAGCTGCCTTACTTGCAAAATAACAATTCTTAGGCACTTCAACTATTTAATTAAGTCGAGGCAATAAAGCATACCTCATTTCTAGCTTTTGGACGATCAAGAAGAATTTTCAGTGCAAACCGTTCTTGAGTAGATTTCTTTACACAGACTCTAGATTTAGAGAAAAAAAAATCAGAGATCATATATGTTAGAATGAAAATTAATTTAACAAGCTTTTTCTTTGAGATTTGTACTTCTAATCAAGGATATGGCCAGGTGCATCCAGAACAAACTTGCCCCCAAGGGTAGCAGGTGGGGGAAAGAAGCATCTCACCCCTCTGCCCAGCAGCCAATGCTCAGGCCTCAGCTTCTAAGCCATGCTTTTGGGGCTGTGGGTCAATGAAAAAATAATGGCCTCAGCTGGCTACAGGTGACTCTCACAGTGGCCCCACAGTCTCGACACCCTTTTTTTTTTTTTTTTTTTTTTTTTTTGAGACAGAATCTCGCTCTGTGGCCAGGCTGGAGTGCAGTGGCATGATCTCAGCTCACTGCAATCTCTGCCTCCCTGGTTCAAGTGATTCTCCTGCGTCAGCCTCCCGAGTAGCTGGGATTACAGGCACCCACCACCACACCTGGCTAATTTTTGTATTTTTAGTAGAGACGGGGTTTCACCATGTTGGCCAGGATGGTCTCCATCTCCTGACCTCATGATCCGCCTGCCTCAGCCTCCCAAAGTTCTGGGATTACAGGCATGAGCCACCGCGCCTGGCCAGTCTCGACATCTTAAATGACTCTATAAAAAGACCATGCGACTCAGTCACTCTTAACTAATTCCTAAATACATGAGAAAAAGCCTAACATAAAAACCTGTACTTGTTAAATTCAGCCTATTCCTCAAATCTGGCACACCTGATGTGTCTAATTCAAGATGTATTTCAAATGGCCCTTCTCAGAGTTTGCACATGCCAACAATTTGCCATAGTTTCTCATATGGATCTCTTACCTAACTGGACCACTAATTCCAGCTCCCAGCTTCTGAGTCCAATTGATACTGTATTCTTCTAAAATGGAAGTTTCCTATTAATATAAAAAAAGGGAGAGGACAGAGAATGATTCCTCAGTTAACAAACTGAATAAGCAGAGATGGGACAACAGAAGACCTGTCGCTCAACAGCTCATCTTCTAAGAGAATCTGATAAGCAGAACTTTGTGTTCTACAGGGCTTTATGACATTTTGTCTAAATGACAATGACTCAGACATTGTTTTCCAATTTTCCAACAAGAAAGCAAAGACTTCACGATAAAAGGAAATTATTCAGCTCATCTATAAGGTACATTTCCATAGACAATCAATGCTTTTGGGGGGTTCTGAGAGGAAGATACTCTTTCAAAATGCATCAATTACTAAATGCCTCTTTGCTACAATGGTCAAGTATATTTTATGAGATTCTAGAAAGACTAGTCAGATATATGCTGCCAAGCTGTAGAGGCCTATATCCCTGAACAAGTTGATTACATTATTGGAATAACTGAATAAACTGAGACTTAAAAGTTCAAAAAAAATAGTAACTAATCAATATCATAGTAAACATCCAATTTCCAACAGCACCATTTTGTGTACAGATATATTCTGTCAATTTCATTATGTAAGTATATTTCTGATATAAATAACTTTCAACAGTTTAGGATAGAGCCTCTACAGTTTAATGAAAGTTGTAATGGAATTCTTGGCTAACTATTGCATGTTAGCCTCTGTTGCCATATGCTTTTAGATAAAAAAGAATTTAATTAATTAATTCATTCACTCACTCATTTATTATAAGAGACAGGGTCTCGGCCGGGCTCACACCTGTAATCCCAGCACTTTAGGAGGCCAAGGCAGGCAGATCATGAGGTCAAGGGATCAAGACCATCCTGGCCAACATGGTGAAACCCCGTGTCTACTAAAAAATACGAAAATTAGCTGGGCGTGGTGGCGCGTGCCTATAGTCCCAGCTACTCGGGAGGCTGAGGCAGGAGAATTGCTTGAACCCAGGAGGCGGAGACTGCAGTGAGCCGAGAAGACCGAGGGTCACCCAGGCTGGAGTGCAGTGGTGTGATCATTTCTCACGGCAGCCTTGAACTCTTGGGCTCAAATGATCCTACCACCTCAGCCTCCCAAGTAACTAGGAAAACAGGCACACACCACAGCATCTGGCTAATTTTTTTCTTTTTTAGAGAGAGAGGGTCTCGCTATGTTGCCCAGGTTGGTTTCAAACTCCTGACTTCAAGCAATCCTCCTGCCTCAGCCTCCCAAATAGCTGGGGTTACAGGCAAGAAAGTCACATATTTAAATTGTGATAGTCTAAAATTCATTTTTGCAGGGTTCCACAGGTAAAATAGGAAACCAACTGCAGAACTTAAGAAATCAAAATCCTGCCGGGCACAGTGGCTCATGCCTGTAATCCCAGCACTTTGGGAGGCCGAGGTGGGAGGATCACCTGAGGTGGGAGTTCAAGACCAGCCTGACCAACATGGAGAATCCCCATCTCTACTAAAAATACAAAATTAGCCAGGCATGGTGGCGCATGCCTGTAATCCCAGCTACTCAGGAAGCTGAGGCAGAAGAGTCGCTTGAACCCAGGAGGCAGAAGTTGCTGTGGGCCAAGATCACGCCATTGCACTCCAGCATGGGCGACAAGAGCAAAACTCCATCTCAAAAAAAAAAAAAAAAATCAAAATCCATAAGACTTTCACGTTGTTTTGTTGCAATGAAAATCTGATAGACTATGCAGCACAAGAATCCTGCTCACTAGTATACAGGAATAGGATATTTGCTTACGTAATACACACTCACTGAGCAGCTAGTATACCAGGCTAAGTTCAGGTATGAAAACAAGGCCTCTACCCAGTGAATGTGCCAGGCTTGGAAAGTCTTCATCTCCACCCCTTTGTGTGTCCAATTCTTGGTAAAGGTTCTCAGCATACAGTAAATAACTATGGAATGAATGACTAGAAAGGAATTAATCCCTAGAAAGGCAGACTAAAGCCTTGTGATGAAGGGATATTGAGTTAGGAGGACCCAAAAGATCGCTACACAAACTCCCTTCTGAAAAACTGTGCATCAGGATTATGGAGCTTGTCAAGGTCACACAGTGAGTTATGGGCACAATCAAGGCTATAATCTATGGCTCTGGCGTCCTCTACCATTCCCTACCCTAAGCACCTTTCCATCTATTAAGGGTAACTGCCCAGGCCCCAGCATAAAGATTAGGAACAAGTACTGCCCAATCAGAGAGGTCCTAGGCTCCATCTTCACTCACCACCTCCTCAACAGAACTCAAACCTACCCACTTAACCTGCCTACTTCCTTCACTTATCTGCTACATGACCTGTTTGACTTAGGAGTATCTGACGAGACCCAGGGGAATAGAGTAGTGGGAAGGAGGGAGTTGAAGCAGAATTTAAGCATCGTGGTAAAAACTGTTCCACTCAACTAATGGAATCATACACTCACAGTAGACTCTATGGAAAATAAGATTTGTTCTACTGAACTATTCATTATAATCAGAGTTCATATGCCCAACCCCCCGGATGTAAAAATAAGTTGTCTGACCAAATTCTCCATTGTACTTATTTTTTTATTTTTTGAGACAGAGTATTGCTCTGTCGCCCAGGCTGGAGCACAATGGCGTGATCTGGCCTCACTGCCTCCCGAGTTCAAGCGATTCTCCTGCCTCAGCCTACCAAGTAGTTGGGATTACAGTTGCGCACCACCACACCCAACTAATTTTTGTATTTTTAGTAGAGATGGGGTTTCACTGTGTTGGCCAGGCTGGTCTTGAACTCCTGACCTCAGGTGATCCGCCCACCTTGGCCTCCCAAAGTGCTGGGATTACAAGCATGAGCCACTTCATCCGGCCCTCCACTGTACTTACTAAGTTAGTACTCTACCTGATGGACAGCCAAGAAAGTTCAACTTGTAGAGACTCTGATTGGAGTTTTGACACTGAACTTTGCAGAAGGTAGGAGAACCACTACCAGGCTCTCCTACAGCTGAATTTCTGGACCCCATTTTTTATACCTCCTGTCCTTTTTCCCAGGCTTAATTCTTCCATCTTTGTTGATGGTGCCATAAACACTAGCCAGCTAAGGCTTCACTGAGCCCAACTCGGTCAAAAAAGTTAACACACACCTTTCAACTAGATTGCCCACGGCTGGCACATTTTCTCACATATTTTAATGAAAAGGAGAAGGTAGGAAGGCATGGTCAATTAAAACACTTCTACTGAAGGAAATTATGGACTAATTCTTCAAAGACATCAATGACAAATGCAAAGGCTGGGTTGTGCTAAGAAATATACACACTACCTTAAATTAACAAGGATACAAACACTTGGAATAAAATCATTTTTGAGAATTCTCCAAGACAAGGGGTCAGCAAATTCAGCCATTGCCTGTTTTTGCAAATAAAGTGTATTGGAATATAGCCACATCTACTCGCTTTCATACTGTCTTTGGCTGCTTTCACACTACAACAACAGAGTTGAGGGGTTGCAACAGAGACCACAGGGACCGCAAAACCTAAAATATTTCCTATATCACCCTTTACAGAGAAAGCTTGCTTTTCTAAACACTGTTCTAAACCGCTGGATCTCAACAATAACTGCACATCACAATCGCCTGAGATTTTTTTAAAGCTACCTGATGCAGGCCGGGCATGGTGGCTCATGTCCATAATCCCAGCACTTTGGGAGGCTGAAGCAGGCGGATCACGAGGTCAGGAGTTCGAGACCAGCCTGACCAACATGGTGAAACCCCATCTCTACTAAAAATTAAAAAATTAGCCGGGTGTGGTGGCGGCGCCTGTAATCCCAGCTACTTGGGAGGTTGAGGCAGGAGAATCGCTTGAGCCTGGGAGGCGGAGGTTGCAGTGAGCCGAGATCACGCCACTGCACTCCAGCCTGTGACAGAGTGAGACTCCATCTCAAAAAACAAACAAAACAACAACAACAAAAAAAACAAAAAAACTACCTGACACAAAGGGGATTCTAATACTACTTGTTTGAGAAGTGGCCTGGGCATTAGTCCTCTATTCCTACCTTTATCTCTAGTAAGGCAGACCCTAGTCATTCTCTGAAGCTCAAAAACTAAGAAAAAATGGAAATTCTTTTTTTTTTTTAGACGGAGTCTCGCTCTTGTTGCCCAGGCTGGCGTGCAGTGGCGCAATCTCGGCTCACGCCAACCTCCACCTCCTGGGTTCAAGCTTTTCCTGCCTCAGCATCCTGAGTAGCTGGGATTACAGGTGCCCACCACTGCACCCAGCTAATTTTTGTACTTTTAGTGGAGACAGGGTTTCACCGTGTTGGCCAGGCTGGTCTCGAACTCCTGACCTCAAGTGATCTGCCTGCCTCGGCCTCACTTGCCTACCACTTCATGCTGTGAATACAAGAATTTCCATGCCTGTGCTGGGATTACAGGCATAGAAATTCTTGTATTCACAGCATGAAGTGGTAGGCAATTCCTCGCCACAATGGAAAAGTTAAAAATTAAAATTGTCAAAAAGAACTATTTCAATACAGTGTAAATCAAACAAACTGAGAAGTACAGATTCTTGAAAATCTGCTAGAGGTTCAGGTAAAAATAGTAAGCTTTCTAGCCTAGGATCCTGCCATCCTTCTACTCCTCTATCCCCACTGCTTACAGCATAGTCAGCTGGTGACCATGCTAGTTTTCCCAACATGGGGCCAGCTATGAAAATCAGCAGTTCTGCTGCTCTAGGGGGTGGACTCAATTTGGGGTGAGGAAGAAAATTCATGGATCTACCAGCTAAAAGTGGTGAATGTGGATGGAAATGAACAGCTTTGGCAGTCGTCCTTGTTAGATGGGCAGAACATCCAGAGATTTAATGGGAAAATCCTGAAACAGAGCCATAGAAAGTCTGAGTTAAGCTCTTCACATGACCATCACTGACTGGGAAATTATACCTAAGAGAACCAGGAAAAACTGAAAACCAAAGGAGACTTTAGAGCCAGCAGCAATTTTTTAGAGTTTCTCCAAACCCACATACACATTGATCAGGGGGGTATAGCTCAGCAGTAGAGCATTTGACTGTAAGTTGATCAGGATAGGGTAAAAGCCTCAGGGGCTGAAAGTATTTGAGAACCTCTGCCCAAATCACTGGCTGACAACTAAGTTAAACAGATACAGGGACAACCCACCAAAAGCCAGGCTGGGAAGAAAAAATGAAAATATTTTATTTTCTTTTGAGACAGAGTTTCACTCTTGTTGCCCAGGCTGGAGTGCGATGGCGCAATCTCGGCTCACTACAACTTCCACCTCCCAGGTTTAAGCAATTCTCCTGCCTCAGCCTCCCAAGTAGTTGGGATTCGCTGGGCACGGTGGCTCACGCCTGTAATCCCAGCACTTTGGGAGGCTGAGGCGGGTGGATCACCTGAGGTCAGGAGTTCGAGACCAGCCTGACCAACATGATGAAACCCCGTCTCTACTAAAATTACAAAATTAGCCGGGCATGGTGGTGGGCACCTGTAATCTCAGCTACTCAGGAGGCTAAGCCAGGAGAATCGCTTGAACCAGGGAGGCAGAGGCTGCAGTGAGCTGAGATCATGCCATTGCACGCTAGCCTGGGCAACAAGAGCGAAACTCAGTCTCAAAAAAAAAAAAAAAGAAGAAAAGAAAAGAAAAGAAAAAAAGAAGTGCTGGGATAACAGGCGTAGGACACTGAGCCCAGCTGAAAATAAAAATTTTAAAATTGACCGGGCACAGTGGCTCACGCCTATAATCCCAGCACTTGGGAGGCCAAGGCAGGAGTATCAAGAGGTCAACAGTTTGAGACCAGCTTGAAACCCCATCTCTACTGAGAATACAAAAATTAGCTGGGCGTGGTGGCGGGTGCCTGTAATCCCAGCTACTCGGGAGGCTGAGGCAGGAGAATCGCTTTGAACCTGGGAAGCGGAGGTTGCAATGAGCTGAGATCGTGCCACTGCACTCCAGCCTGGTGACAGAGTGAGACTCCGTCTCGAAAAAACTAATAATAATTTAAAACTAAGCAGAGACATTAGCACACCAAAGGAAAAATAGATTCTGGTTTAATTCTAAGCAATTAACTGTAAATATAACAAGCCACAGGGGGGAAAACTCAGAATCCAGAGTTGCTATATTATCTAAATGTCCAGTTTTCAACCAAAATTACTAGACTTGTAAAAACCAGGAAAGTGTCACCTAAGCTCAGGAAAAAGAGAAATCAATAGCATCCATCTCTGATTGGATGCAGATACCAGATTGAGCAAGTAGTTGCACTTAAAAGCAACTATTTTAAACGTCCAAAGAATTAAAGAAAACTGATGACGAAGTAAAAAATAATGATAAATAGAGATTTTCAGCCGAGAAACAGAAAAAAATGAAGAGGAACACATGGAAATTCTAGAGTTAAAAATTATAATGACTGGCATGAAAAACTGATCAGAGGTGCTCAACAGGCTGAGCATGGTGGCTCACGCCTGTAATCCCAGCACTTTAGGACGCCAAAGCGGGTGGATCATGAGGTCAGGAGCTCGAGACCAGCCTGGCCAACACAGTGAAACCCCGTCTCTACTAAAAATACAAAAATTAGCCAGGCACAGTGGCAGGTGCTGTAATCCCAGCTACTCAGGAGGCTGGGGCAGGAGAATTGCTTGAACCCAGGAGGCGGAGGTTGCAGTGAGCTGCGATCGCACCACTGCACTCCAGCCTGGGTGACAGAGCAAGACTCCGTTTTGGGAAAAAAAAAAAAAAAAAAAAAAAAAAAGAGGTGCTCAACAGATTTTCAGGTGACAGAATAATTAGTGAACATGAAAATACATAGAAAGAAATGATCAAATCCAAAGAATAGACAGAAAAAAGATTAAAGAAAAATGAGACCTGTAGAATAATGTCAAGCGTTCCAACATATGTGTAATGGGAGAGCCAAAGAGGGGTGAAGATGGGGGAGGTGGGAATATTTGAAGAAATAATAGGCAAAACCTTCCCCAACTTGATGAACAGTAATAACCTATGGCCTCCAAGAAGCTCAACAAACTCTAAATAAGATAAACACAAAAAGAACCACACCTAGACATACCACAGTCAAAACACTGAAAGACAAGACCAGGTGCAGTTGCTCACGCCTGTAATCCCAGCACTTTGGGAGGCTGCGGGGTGAGGATCACTTGAAGTCAGGAGTTCGAGACCAGCCTGGGCAACATGGCAAAACTCCGTCTCTACAAAAAATACAAAATTTAGCCTGGTGTAGTGGTGCATGCCTGTGCCTGTGGTCCCAGCTACTGGGGAGGCTGAGGTAGGAGGGTTGCTTGAGCCCAGGAGATCGAGGTTGCAGTAAGCTGAGATCATGCCACTGCACTCCAGCCTAGGCAACAGAGCAAGACCCTGTCTCACACACACACACAAACACACACACACACACAAAAACACTGAAAGAGAAAGAGAAAATAATGTAAGCACGAAGGGAAAAAATGACAAATCATGGACAGCAATATAAATAATGGCTGACTTTTCATCAGAAACAATGGAAGCCAGAAGACAGTAGAATCACATAATGAAAGTACTGAAAAAAAAACTGTCAAGCATAAATTCTATATTGAACAAAACTATCCCTCAAAAATTAACAGTGAAATAAAGGCATTATCAAATAAATAAACACTGAAAGAATTCACTGCTAGTAGACTTGGCCTACAAGAACTACCAAAGGAAGTCCTTTGGAGAGAATGGCAATGCTACTGTATGAGAACTTGGATCAGGCCGGGCACGGTGGCTCACGTCTGTAATCCTAGCACTTTGGTAGGCCAAGATGGGAGGGATCACCTGAGGTCAGGAGTTCAAGACCAGCCTGGCCAACATGGCGAAACCTCGCCTCTACTAAAAATACAAAAAAAAACCCCAAAACAGCCAGGCATGGTGGCACACGCCTGTGTTCCCAGCTACTACGGAGGGTGAGGAAGGAGAATTGCTTGAACCCGGGAGGTGGAGGTTGCAGTGAGCCGAGATCATACCACTGCACTCTAGCCTAAGCAACGGGAGCGAGGCTCCATCTCAAAAAAAAAAAAAAGAAAGAAAAAAGAAAACTTGGATCCACAAGAAGGAACAGAAAGTACTAGAACAGGTAAACATGGAAAAAATTATTTTCTTCTCTTAATTTCATAAATATACATAAGATAGGTTATAACATATAAAGATATACATGACAATAAGAACACAAGGGAGAAAGGAGGAAATAGAGCTACCTTGGAGCAAAGGTGCTGTATATTACCAGACTTTAGTCAATTTTAACCCAAAGTGGACTGTGATAAAGATGCATATTATAATCCTCATAAAAGCATTTCAAAAATACATATCCAGAAAATCAACAGAGAAATTACATCAGATGGTAACTTGGATCAAGAGGGGAAAAAATGAAGAATAACAAAAATGGTAAATATACTGTAGGTTAACATAAAAGGCTGTAAATATATTTTATTCCTTTCTCTCTTATTTAAAACACATAAGATTTAACTGCATAAACAAATAACTACAACACTGTATTTTCTGGTTTGTAATATATACATACATAATACATAGACAACAGTAACACAAAAGAAGAGGGAGAAGGCTGAGCGCAGTGGCTCACACCTGTAACCCTGGCATTTTGGGAGGCCAAGGCAGGTGGATCACCTGAGGTCAGGAGTTTGAGACCAGCCTGGCCAAAATGGTGAAACCCCATCTCTACTAAAAATACAAAAATTAGCCAGGCATGGTGGTGCACACTTGTAATTCCAGCTACTGAGGACGCTGAGATGGGAGAATCACTTGAACCCAGGAGGCGGAGGTTGCAGTGAGCCGAGATCGTGCTACTGCACACCAGCCTGGGTAGACAGAGTGAGACTCCGTCTCAAAAAAAAAAAAAAAAAAAAGAAAAAAAAAAAGAAGAGGGAGACAATGGAGCTAAACTGGAGCATTTTCTATATTTTACTGAAACTATTAGTATTAATTTAAAGTTAGTCTTAATCTGAAATGGCTTATGATAGGCCATATTCTAGATCATAAAAAAAACTAAATGAATTGAAAATAAATTATATGAAGTTCTCCAACCACCATGGAATTAAGCCAGAAATGAACAGAAGGAAACTTGGGAAATCCATATATATTTAGAAATTAAACAACACGACTGGACACAGTGGCTCACGCCTGTAATCCCAGCACTTTGGGAGGCCGAGGCGGGCAGATTGCCTGAGGTCAGGAGTTCGAGACCAGCCTGATCAACATGGAGAAACCCAGTCTCTACTAAAAGTACAAAATTAGCCGGGCATGGTGGCGTATGCCTGTAATCCCAGCTACTCGGGAGGCTGAGGCAGGATAATCGCTTGAACCTGGGAGGCAGAGGTTGCGGTGAACCAAGATCACGCCATTGCACTCCAGCCTGGGCAACAAGAGCGAAACTCCATCTCAAGAAAAAAAAAAGAAAGAAATTTAACAATGCATTTTTTTTTTCTTGAGATGGAGTCTCACTTTGTCACCAGGCTGGAGTACAGTGGTGCAATCTTGGCTCACTGCAATCTCTGCCTCCCAGGTTCAAGCGATTCTTCTGCCTCAGCTTCCCAAGTAGCTGGGACTACAGGTGCACACCACCACGCCCAGCTAATTTTTGTAATTTTAGTAGAGATGGGGTTTCACCATATTGGCCAGGCTGGTCTCGAACTCCTGACCTCGTGATCCGCCTGCCTTGGCCTCCCAAAGTGCTAGGATTACAGGCGTGAGCCACTGCACCTGGCCTAAACAACACACTTATAAATAACCAGGAGGTCAAAGAAGATTTAACATGAGATATTAGAAAATATTTTATCTCAATGAAAATGCAAACACAATTTGCCAAAAATAATGAGATGAAGTTGAAGTGGTGCTGAAACAGAAATTTATAGCTGTAAATGCCTACCTTAGAAAAGATCACAATCACTAACCTAACCTTCTACCTTTAAAATGTAGAAAAAGAGCAGACTATACTCAAAGCAAGCAGAAAGAAGAAAATAATAAAGATTTGAGCAGAGAGCTATAAAACAGAATACAGAAAAATAGAGAAAATCAATGAAAACCAAAAGTTGATTATTTGAAAAGATCAACAAAGTTAACAAACCTTTAGCTGACTTGACCCATAAAAAAAGGGGAGGACACAAATTATTAATATTAGAAAGGAAAGAGGGAACATCACAATTGACTTTACAGAAATCAAAGTATTAAAAGGGAAAACCATGAACGACTTTATGCCAACAAATTAAAGCACTAGATAAAATGGACAAATTTCTAGAAAGAAATTACCAAAACTCACTCAAGAAGAAAAAGAAAACCTGAATAGACCTGTAACAAGTAAAAAAAACTGAATAACTGAGTATCTTCCCGTGAAACAAAGTCTAGGCACATTGGTTTCAGTGGTAAATACTACACATTTGTAGGGTTTCTCAACCTCAGCACCACTGACATTTTGAGCCAGATAGTTCTCTGTTGTGGGGTTGCCTTGGCCTTTTAGGATGTTCAGCAGCATTCCTGCCGTCTACCCACTAGGTGCCAGAAGCACCCGCTGCCAATTGTGATAACCAAAAATGTCTCCAGATGTTACCAAATGTCTCCCAAGAGGTAAAATCCCTGCCCATTCCATTGAGAACCACATATTTAACGAAATAATGTATTCCAAACTTTGGCCTCCCAAAGTACTGGGATTACAGATGTGAGCCACCACACCTGGCTGTAAAATACCCTTTTATTTCATATTGAAAATCATTACTGGCCGAGCACGGTGGCTCATGCCTGTAATCCCAGCACTTTGGGAGGCCGAGGCAGGTGGATCACGAGGTCAAGAGATCAAGACCATCTGGCCAACATGGTGAAACCCCATCTCCACTAAAAATACAAAAATTAGCTGGGCGTGGTGGCGCAGGCCTCAAGTCCCAGCTACTTGGGAGGCTGAGACAAAAGAATCACTTGAACCAGGGAGGCAGAGGTTGCAGTGAGCTGAGATCGTGCCACTGCACTCCACTCCAGCCTGGCAACAGAATGACACTCCATCTCAAAAAAAAAAGAAAAAGAAAAAGAAAAGAAAATCTTTACTATGTTCATAGTAATGATCCCATAGAGGAGGGTATACTTTCTAACTTGTTCTATAAAGCTAGCATTACATTCACACCAAAACTAGAAAAACGCATCACAAGAAAGTATCTATCATGAATATAGATTAAACAATCCTCAACAAAATATTAACAAACTGAAACTAGCAACATGTAAGAATGATTCTACACCAGACTAAGTGGGTCTGAGTGGGGTTTATACCAGGAATGCAAGATTGGCTTAATATCTGAAAATAACGTAATATTACCATATACTATATTAAGAATAAAGAACAAAAACCACATAATTAACTCAATAGATGAAGGGAAAATATTTAACAAAAACTCAACACCCATTCCTGATAAAACTGTCAGCCAGGCCGGGCGTAGTGGCTTAAGCCTGTAATCCCAGCACTTTGGGAGGCCAAGGCGGGTGGATCACCTGAGGTCAGGAGTTCGAGACCAGCCTGACCAACAAGATGAAACCCCATCTCTACTAAACAGATAAAAATTAGCCAGGTGTGGTGGCAGGCACCTGTCGTCCCAGCTACTCATGAGGCTGAGATAGGAGAATTGCCTGAACCCGGGAGGCGGAGGTTGCAGTAAGCTAAGATCACACCACTGCACTCCAGCCTGGGCAACAGAGAGAGACTCCATCTCAAAACAAAAAAATTTTGTTTTATATGTAGAAAATCCTAAGGGATCTATAAGAACTAGTATGCAAATGTACTAAGGATACAAAATACAAAGTCAACATACAGAAATCAACTGTATTTCCATACACTAGTGACAAACAATCCAAAAATGAAATGAAGAAAACAATTCCATTCTTTTTTTTTTGAGACGAAGTCTCGCTCTGTCACCCAGGCTGGAGTGCAGTGGCGCCATCTTGGCTCACCGTAAGCTCCACCTCCCAGGTTCGCGCCATTCTTCTGCCTCAGCCTCCCAAGTAGCAGGGACTACAGGCGCTTGCCACCATGCCTGGCTAGTTTTTTGTATTTTTTTTTTTTAGTAGAGAGGGGGTTTCACTGTGTTAGCCAGGATGGACTCGATCCCCTGACCTCGTGATCCGCCCACCTCAGCCTCCCAAAGTGCTGGGATTACAGGCGTGAAGAAGAAAACAGGAATACATTTATCAGGCTGGACACAGTGGCTCATGCCTGTAATCCCAACACTTTGGGAGGCCAAGGCAGGTGGATTGCCTGAGGCCAGGAGTTCAAGATCAGCCTGGCCAACATGGTGAAACCCTGTCTCTACCGAAAATACAAAAATTAGCCAGGCATGGTGAAGCGAGCCTGTAATCCCAGCTACTCAGGAGGCTGAGGCAGGAGAATTGCTTGAACCTGGGAGGCAGAGGTTGCCGTGAGCCGAGATTGCACCACTGCACTTAAGCCTGCGAGACAGAGTGAGACTCTGTCTCAAAAAAAAAGAATAAATTTATCAAAAGGCAAGATTTATAGATTTATACACTTGGAAACTAGAAAACACTGCTTAGAGAAACTGAAGAAGCCCTAAAGAAATGGAAAGCTCTACTACGTTAATAGATAAGATAATATACTTGACCCTTGAACAACGTGAAGGTTAAGGGCACTGACACCCTGGGCAGTCAAAAATCTGCACATAACTTCTGACTCCCCCAAAATTTAACTACTAATAGCCTGTTAACCATACTGACAACAGAAAGTCAATTAACACATATTTTATGTATTACATACTATATTGTTACAATAGAGTAAGATAGAGAAAAAATGTTATTAAGAAAATCATAAGAGAAAACATATTTGCTATTCATTAAGTGGAGGTGCATCATCATAAAGGTCTTCACCCATCTTCAGGATGAGTAGACTGAGGGAAAGAAAGAAAAGGAGTTGGTTGGTCTTGCTGTCTTGGGGTAGCAGAGGTAGAAGAGGTGAAGGGCATGGAAAGGAAGGCAGGAGAGGCAGGCACATCTGGTGTAACATTACAAAAATACATCCTCATTTCTGTCCGACTTTTTTGCTTTTCCATTTCTCTAAAAACATTTCTATACAATACTAATCCTTCTTCCACCATTTGCTTTCACTTCAGTGCCAGTATCACAGAAGGTTCCATTCCATATTCCATAAACAAAGCTAAAGGAAGTCTTGAATAATTGGAACCCTTCTGGCAAATTGTCTAATGTCAATTTTTTCCTGCCCCTGTTTCTTGTACATCTTATTCCTCACTGTCTGGCACAGAAGCACTCATCTCCATCAAGTCATCTTCTATTAATTCCTCAGGTGTGGTGTCTATTAGCTCTTGAATTTCTCCAAGATCTGTACCTTAAAACTCTTCACCCTTCACCTTTTTTGCCATATCCACAATCTCTTTCATGATTTCCTTAACCAGCTCTGTCATAAATCCTATGAAGTCATGCACATCTGGACAGAGTTTTCTCCACCAGGAATTTATTGTTTCAGGCTTGATGGCTTCCACAGCTTTTTCCATAACAATGGCATCTTCAGTGGTGTAATCCCTCTAGACTTTCACTACATTCTATCAGGATTCTCTTCCTTGGTGTTAACAATCTTTTCCAGAGTATCCCATGTAATGAGTCTTGGAAGTCCTGGACCAGGTGCGGCAGCTGAAGCCTGTAATCCCAGCACTTTGGGAGGCTGAGGCAGGCAGATCACTTGAGGCCAGGAGTTCGAGACCAACCTGGGCAAAATGGTGAAACCCCATCTCTCCTAAAAATACAAAAATTAGCCAGGCATTGTGGAGCATGCCTGTAATTCCAGCTTCTCGAGAGGCTGAGGCATGAGAATTGCTTGAACCTGGGAGGCAGAGGTTGAAGTGAGCTGAGATCACCCCACTGCACTCCAACCTGGACAACAGAGCCAGACTCTTTCTCAAAAAGTCCTTGAGACCTCCTGATCTACAGGCTGGATTAGAGACACTGTTTGTGGACAAGTAGACCACTTCAAAGCCTAGTGTTGAACTCATGGGATTCTCAGTGGCCAGGGGCATTGTGTCAAAAAAACTTTAAAAGGCAGTCCTGGCCGGGCACGGTGGCTCATGCCTGTAATCCCAGCACTTTGGGAGGCCGAGGCAGGCGGATCACTTGAGGTTAGGAGTTCAAGACCAGCCTGGCCAACATGCCGAAACCCTGTCTCTACTAAAATACAAAAATTAGCTGGGCGTGGTGGCAGGCAACTATAATCCCAGCTACTCGGGAGGCTGAGGCAGGAGAATGACGTGAACCCGGGAGGCAGAGCTTGCAGTGAGCCACGATCGTGCCACTGCACTCCAGCCTGGGCCACAGAGTGAGACTCCTCTCAAAAAAAAAAAAAGAAAAAAAGAAAATGGGTTCTCATTATCCAGGCTTTCTTTTGGTAAAAACAGACTGGCAGCTGGTGTTTTATCTTCTCCCTTGAAGGTTCAGAGGTTAGCAGCTTTATAGACAAGGGTAGTCCTGATCATAAACTTGACTGTGTTTACACAAAACGGCAGTTAACCTAGCTCTTCCTGCCTTAAATCCTGGCACTCACTGCTCTTCCTTACTCATAAATGTCCTTTGTGGCATTGTTTTCCCCAGAACAGGGCATTTTTGTCTGCATTAAAAACCCATTCAAGCAGATATCCTTTCTCCTCAATGATTTTCTTAATGGCATCTGGGAACTTGTTTGCAGCCTCTTGGTCAGCAGAAGCTGCTTCTCCTGTTACCCTGACATTTTTTTAAGCCAAACCTCTCTACAGTTATCAAACCATCCTTTGCTGGCATTAAATTCTCCAACTTTAGATCCTTTACCTTCCTTTTATGACACAATGACTTTTTCTCGAAAAATATTAGAGTCTATAGCTATGCCTTTCTTATAGCACTCTTGCACCCACGTAAAAGCTGCATCTTCAATATGAAATAAAAAGGTATTTTGGCCAGGCACAGTTGCTCATGCCTGTAATCCCAGCACTTTGGGAGGCCGATGCAGGCAGATCACAAGGTCAGGAGTTCGAGACCAGCCTGGCCAACATGGTGAAACCCCGTCTCTATTAAAAAGACAAAAATTAGGCGGGCATGGTGGCACCCACCTGTAATCCCAGCTACTTGGGAGGCTAAGGCAGGAGAATTGCTTGAACCTGGGAGGCAGAGGTTGCAGTGAGCCAAGATCACGCCACTACACTCCAGCCTGGTCAACAGAGCAAGACTCCATCTATGAAAAAAAAAAAGGATATTTCACAACCAGTCGTGGTGGTTCATGTCTATAATTCTAGCACTTTGGAAGGCCAAAGTGGGACGACTGCTTGAGCTCAAGAGCTGGAGACCAGCCTGGGCTACACAGTGGGACCCGTGTCTCTACAAAAAAAAAAGTTATTTTAATTAGCCAAACATGGTGGTAGACACCTGTGGTCCCAGCTACTAAGGAGGCTGAGGAGGGAGAATCACTTAAGCCTAGAAGGACATGGCTGCAGCGAACTGTGATCGCATCACTACACTCCAGCCTGGGTGATGGAGTGAGACTGTCCTAACAAAATAAAAGAAAAAGAAAAAAATGTGCTAAACTGGACTTCATAAAATTTAAAACCTTTTGCTCTTCAAAAGACACCATTATAAAATGAAAAGATAAGCCACAGACTGGGAGAAAATATTTGCCAATCACATAGCTGATAAATGACTTTTATTCAGTTTATAAAGAACTCTAGGCCAGGTGCAGTGGCTGACGCCTGCAATCCCAGCACTTCGGGAGGCCGAGGCAGGCAGATCACAAGGTCAGGAGTTTAAGACAAGCCTGGCCAACATGGCAAAACTAAAATTTTTAGTCTCTACTAAAAATACAAAAATTAGCTAGGCATGGTGGTGGATGCCCATAATCCCAGCTACTTGGGAGGCTGAGGCAGGAGAATCACTTGAACCCGGGAGGTGGAGGTTGCAGTGAGCCGAGATCGTGCCATTGCACTCCAGCCTGGGCAACAAGAGCAGCAAGACTTTGTCTCAGAAAAAAAAAAAAAAGAAAGAAAGAAAAAAAAAAGAACTCTTGGCCAGGTGCAGTAATCCTAGCACTTCAGGAGGCTGAGGCAGGCAGATCGCTTGAGCCCAGGAGTTCAAGACCAGCCTGGGCAACATTGTGAGACCCCGTCTCTAAAAAAATTAATAAAAAAATAAATAAATAATCCTATAACTCAATAAGGCAAAGAAATCAATTTTAGGCTGGGCATGGTGGTTCACATCTGTAATCCCAGCACTTTGGGAGGCCAAGGCAGGCGGATCACTTGAGGTCAGAAGTACGAGACCACCTGGTCAACATGGTGAAGACCTCATCTCTACTAAAAACACAAAAAATAAATAAAAAAATACAAATACAAATACAAAAAATTAGCTGGGCATGGTGGCGCATGCCTGTAATCCCAGCTACTTAGGAGGCTGAGGCAGGAGAATCGCTTGAACCCCGGAGGAAGAGGTTGCAGTGAGCCAAGGTCGTACCACTGCATTCCAGCCTGAGTGACAAAGCGAGACTCCATCTCAAAACAAAAAAAAGCAATTCTAAAACGGGCAAAAAGAGGCCAAGAACAGTGGCTCATGCCTATAATCCTAGCATTTTGGAGGCCAAGGTGGGCAATCACCTGAGGTCAGGAGTTCAAGACCAGCCTGGCCAACATGGTGAAACCCCATCTCTACTAAAATACAAAAATTAGCTGGGCATGATGGCAGGTGCCTGTAATCCCAGCTACTCGGGAGGCTGAGACAGGAGAATCACTTGAACCCGGGAGACAGTGGTTGCAGTGAGCCGAGATCGTGCCACTGTGCTCCAGCCTGGGCGACTGAGCAAGACTCCATCTCAAAAAAAAAAAAAAAAAAAAATGGGGCAAAAGATTGGAACAGACCCTTCACCAGAAAAGAAACATGAATGTCAAATCTGCACACAAAAAGATGTCCAACAGCATTAGTCATTAGGGAAATGCAAATTAAAAGCGTAATACCACTACACACCCACCAGAAGGACTAAAATAGGAAGACTGAAAATACCAAATATTTGTGAAGATGGTAGAAAAAAACAGGACTTTCAAACACTGCCAGTGGGAATGTATAATGGTACAACCACTTTGGAAAACAGTTCGGTGGTTTCTTAAAAAGTTAAACATAAATTTACTATACTGCCCAGTTATTCCACATCTAGCTATCTACACAGAAGAAATGAATACATATATTCACACAAAACTTGTAGTTTTATCACTTTATTCACAACAGCTAAAAACTAGAAATAATCTAAATGTCCTATAACTGAGAATGGATAAGCAATAAAGACTACTGCTCAATAAAAAGAATGAACTGCTAAAGCATGCACTAACGTGGATGAACCTGAGAAATTTGCTAAGAAATCAAACACATAAAATTGGTAAGCTATTAAGGAAATAATTTCTGGAGAAGGCAAAAACTATAGTGACAAAGCAAATCAGTGGCCCTAAGGGGCGAGGAATGGGAACGGGGCTGACTGCAACCAGGCAGAAGGAACTTTCTAGTGGGGATGGAAATGTTATACACCAGAGTGTGATGATGGCTGCATGCCTCTATAAATTTACTAAAAATTACTGAACATTTACACTGAATGTACTGAACTGTACATTTATATTGGGGGTATTTTTATGATGTACAAACTATACAATTTTTTTTAATTTTAAAAACTAAGGAAATGGATTTTCACAAACTCCATCAAATATTAACGACTCGCTATATATATAATAGAAAACAATATGTAAGAATCCCTAATCCCAAAATGTCCACTCTCCAGATTTAGCTAAGTGCCTTGGGTGTAGCAAAGTCATGGGGCTATGGGACTAGAGATACAGGTAATAGAAGATACAGGGAATAGAAGATAGAGCCTCCACTTACAGCCATTTGACCTTATCCTAAATTTTTTTTTTTTTTTTGCACAGAGTCTCACCCTGTCGCCCAGGCTGGAGTGCAGTGGAGCAATCTCAGCTCACTACAACTTCCACCTCCCATGTTCAAGTGATTCTCCTGCCTCAGCCTCCCGAGTAGCTGGGACTACAGACATCTGCCACCACACCCAGCTAATTTTTTTTTGTTTTTTTTTAGTAGAGATGGGGGTTTCACAATGTTGGCCAGGCTGGTCTCGAACTCCTGACCTCAAATGATCTACCCACCTCAGCCTCCCAAAGTGTTGGGATTACAAGCGTAAGCCACCACGCCCAGCCCCTTATCCTAAAGTTTTTAAGAGTACAGTAGTCCCCACAGATAAGGGAGGATATGTTCCAAGACCTCCAGTGGATGCCTGAAACCTTGGATAGTAGTGAGCCCTATACATACTGTTTGTTCTGATAACCAAGATGACTACTAAGTAACTACAGGATAGGAAGCATATACAGTGTGAACATGCTGGGATGATTCATGTCCCAGGCAATATGGCAAGAGATTTCATTACACTACAAAGAATAGTGCTTAATTTGAAACTTATGAGAGCCAGGCATGGTGACTCACACCTGTAACTCTAGCACTTTGGGAGGCCGAGGAGGGTGGATCATGAGGTCAGGAGTTCGAGATCAGCCTGGCCAACATGGTGAAACCCCGTCTCTACTAAAAATACAAAAATTAGCCAGGCATGGTGGTGCACACCTGTAATCCCAGCTACTCGGGAGGCTGAGGCAGAAGAATTGCTTGAACCCAGGAGGCAGAGGTTGCAGTGAGCCAAGATCACGCCACTGCACTCCAGCCTGGGCATCAGAGCAAGACCGTCTCAAAAAAAAAAAAAAAAAAAGAAAGAAACTTATGAATTATTGATTTCTGGAATTTTCCACTTAATATTTTCAGACTGCAGTTGACCATATGTAACTAAAATTGTGGAAAGCAAAACCGTGGATAAGGGAGGATGAGATCTTAAAGTCCAATCAACCCACTCTCAGGTAGTCTGGCAGCAAGAGTTAAAGTGTTGTGGCTGGAGGCCAGGAAAATAGCTTTCCAGCTGAACACTACAGGTTTGTCTCAGTGCTCACCATCTGCTGAACACCCCCCAAAAAGCAAAACAATGAATACAACACAATGCCACAGACCAAATGTTTTTTATTTGATGTAATGCTGGCTTGCTTCCAAAGCAGTACATCCTAATCAGTACTGATTTTCAAGTCCACCAATAGGTATTGGCTGGACATGCCCAAATTAGCGTAGATTCACCATGACCTATTGAGTACTTCTGAGTGAAGAAAAGCTAAAAAAATTTTAAGAAAATTGGGCTGGGCAAGAGTCAAGTGAAAAAAACAACTCTTTCTAAAGCACCCTTAAGTTGCTATGAGCTACTATTCATTGAGCTCTTGCTGTTAGGTATTATTATTTTTTTGAGAAGGAGTCTAACTCTGTTGCCCAGGCTGGAGTGCAGTGGCATGATCTCAGCTCACTGCAACCTCTGCCCCCCAGGTTCAAGCGATTCTCCTGCCTCAGCCTTCTGAGTAGCTGGGATTACAGATGTGTGCCACCACACTCGGCTAATTTTTGTGTTTTTAGTAGAGACGGGGGTCTCGCCATGTTGGCCAGAGTGGTCTCCAACTCCTGACCTCAGGTGATCCGCCCGCCTAGGCCTCCCAAAGTGCTGGGATTACAGGTGTGAGCCACCGTGCCTGGCCTAGGTATTATTATAAGCACATTTGGGTATATCTGCTCATTTAATCCTCAAAAACTAACAAACAAACCAACAAAAAACCCTATGAGCTGGGAGTGCTTTTATCCCATCTACAGATGAGGAAACTAACGAGACAGAAGTGAAGTGATGTCGTACTCAGACACACGGCTAATAAAATAGAAAGGCTGGGCTGGGCGTGGTAGCTCATGCCTGTAGTCCCAACACTTTGGGAGGCCGAGGCGGACAGATCACCTGAGGTCAGGAGTTCGAGACCAGCCTGGCCAACATGGTGAAACCCCATCTTTTCTAGCAATATAACAACAATAACAACAAAACAGCAATAACAACAAAAATAGCCGGGCATGGTGGTGTGCGCCTGTAGTCCCAGCTACTCGGAGGGCCAAGGCACAAGAATTGCTTGAACCTGGGAGGAGGCGGCTGCAGTGAGCCGAGATCACACCACTGCACTCCAGCCTGGGTGACAGAGTGAGACTCTGTATCAAAAAAAAACATAGGGTGAGATTTCAACTGAGTCTACCTAGAGAAGCTATAACAACCACTAAGTGACATTGCTGCCCTATTTGTATACTTATCTCCTGGAACTATGTCTCTCTTCTGTTCAAAACTCTCCTATAGTTCCCCTTTTAATCAGGGTCAAAGCCAAAGTTCTTACGATGGCCTACAAGGCCCTAAGTGCCTTGCTTCCCATTGCTGCTCTACATCATCTCCACTGACCCACTGCATTCCAGCCACCTTGCTCTTCCTACATCACACTACACCTGCTTCTACCTCAAGGTCTGTCCTTGCTATTCCCACTGCCTGTTATACTCTTCCCTGAGACAGTGGTGGCTTGCTCTCGCATTTCCATCAGAACTCTACAGTGTCACCTCCTCGGACTACCCTATTTAACACAGTACTCCTCACCCTTTCCACACTTAATTAAAACCACCTAGCAGTAACCCCACCCTCTAGAATATAAGCTACATGACAGTAGGGACATCGAGGAGTCTGGCTTGTACCATTTGTGCCTAGGACACCATCTGGCACACAGGAGACAATGTTTAAAAACTGGCCACATATGCTTTGATTCACAACCCAATTAAATAACTTCAGGCGGCATATCATGCCTCTGTGCCAATAAAACCCAAACCAAGGCTGGGCGCGGTGGCGCACACCTGTTATCTCAGAACTTTGGGAGGCCGAGGCGGGCAAATCATGACGTCAGGAGATGGAGACCATCCTGGCTAACACAGTGAAACCCCACCTCTACTAAAAATACAAAAAAATTAGCTGGGTGTGGTGGCACGCGCCTGTAGTCCCAGCTACTGGGGAGGCTGAGGCAGGAGAATCACTTGAACCTGGGAGGTGGAGGTTGCAGTGAGCCAAGAGCATCCCACTGCACTCCAGCCTGGATGACAAAGCCAGACTCCGACTCAAAAAAAAAAAAAAAAACTCAAAACAAAAGAAGGATATGTCAAGGCAGTCTTTTAGAATCTTTATGATTTAAAACCTGGTCTTCCTTGGGCCAGGCACGGTGGCTCACGCCTGTAATCCCACCATTTTGGGAGGCCAAGGCCGGCAGATCACGAGGTCAGGAGATCGAGCCCATCCTGGCTATTACGGTGAAACCCCGTCTCTACTAAAAATACAAACAAAAGAAAAAATTAGCAGGGCGTGGTGGGTGGGCGCCTGTAATCCCAGCTACTCGGGAGGCTGAGGCAGGAGAATGGCATGAACCCAGGAGGCGGAACTTGCAGTGAGCCAAGATCGGGCCACTGCACTCCAGCCTGGGCGACAGAGTGAGACTCCGTCTCAAAAACAAACAGACAGACAAAAAACCTGGTCTTCTTTAATGTATATGTTATATGTTGATGCCTCCTTTAAAGGGTTAAGTTTCTTTGGAATGACTTGATGATTTTGAGAAACTATATACACCACCTAAAGAATTGGTAGAAGTGTAAATTCTTAATCATTACTAGCAACTGTCTTGAAGGGGAAAATAACCCCAAGCTGCCAATAGATGCCTGTCCTTCAAGATAAAATGAAATTATTCAATGCACTGGGTTGACTTAACACTACAAATAAGTAAATAATACATCAAACTTTAAGCGTCAATGTTTAATTTTCATAAGACTAATTTCTTAGCTACAGCTGTCAAGACAGATAACTGGCAAGACAGATAACTGAGTGGGCAAAATGTGCCTTTAAAAAAAAAAAAAAGTTAAAAACAGGTTTTAGAAAACTTATTTTATTTGTGTAATTTTCGAACACACATTTGCTTTTCTTTTGGTTTAAGTGCAGTTAAGTCACAGGAACTGTTAACTTTTCCTAAGTAAACTCAATGCTTCCTAGGAGAAAGAAGAGGAAAAAGAAAAAGGGAAGAATACACGGAAAAGTGAGGACAACCTATTCCCCAAGGGACAGGTTTTGTACGGCGAACCACCTTCTTCCAACGGCAGATTTCCAGAAGGCTGATTTCAAACAAATCGGGAGGGATGGATAAATTCCAACTCTCCAAGTTCTGTAGACCATCCGGAAGCAAATGCTGGCGGCCTTGGGGAGTGATCGAAACGTGTAGTAGTAGTAGTAGTAGTAGTAGGGCTCTCTTCGTCCCATTCATTGACACTTAATAGTGTCTCCAGGCCACTCACCTCTGTTCCAGCTGAGCACAAATCACACTCACCAGGGAAGCTAGAGGGAGTCGGACACACACCTACACCCACACCCATACCCTTGGCCCCAGGGCTGTAAAGCGCGATCCACGGAATCCGGGGGAGGCCGAAACCCGGTAGTCGATGGAACCTCTCACTGCAAAATCTCCCTGCTTTTTGAGGCTAGAGCCGAGAAGAACGCCACAGGACAACGCGGGGGAAGAGGGGGCACCTCCCCCTTACCTTGATGGCTTTGTCCATGTCGCTCTCCTCCGACATACTCAGTGGGGCCCCCACAGCCAGGAGAGGCGGAGGCTGCTCAGCAGCCCTGTCCCCGCGCGGCCGAGGGAGCAAAGGGCTCGGCACTCGGGCCCCTGGGCCTCGTGGCGACGGGCAGCAGCCGCCCCTCGGGACCGGTGGGGATGAGGACCCCGGCGCCGGCTCTGCTTCGGCGGGCGGCTCTAGGCTGGCGGCAGCAGCAGCGGCGGAGGCGGCGGCCCCTGGGGACAAGTCTTTGTGCTGGGCCCCGCGCGGCCGCCTCCTAGCCTCATCCCCAGCTGGGGAGGCAGGCTCCCGGGGTAGGGCGAGGCGGGGAGGGCCTCGACCCGGGGCGCTGTGCAAGGGCCTCGCGGGGCCGCCGCTTAGACCTGGGCTCGCCAGGTCCTAAAGAGGAGCCTGCGCCTCCGCCTCCGCCGCCTGCACCGCCGCGAAGCCGAAGCCGAAGCAGAGCTCGGCGCCGCTGCTCCCGCCGCCGCCTCAGCGCCACACATCGCCGGGACACCCGCGCCGGGCAGCCCCGCCGGCCGCCCTCACGCACGCGCTGTGCCCCGCGGGAGCTCCAGGCCGCCCCTCCTGCCGCCCAGCTTCGTGACTCCACGGCCCCACGCGCCCCTTGCTGCCTTCCGCTGGGGTTTCCGAGCCGCCCCCGAGCCGCGCACCCGACTTGCAGGCGTCCGCCTGGGCCTCCCTAAGACACGCCGCATACAGGACAGGCCCCTGGGCCTTCCGCGGCGATGGCGCTGCGCTAATGACGTCATAGGCCCGGACTCGCGTGAGTGCGCGTGCGTTGGGGCCTCAGCCTTTATCTCCACTCTGCGGAGATTCACGCCTGGAAAACGCTCTTCTGAGAGGATCTGTGGAGGTCAACCCAGGAGAGAGAAGACAGGACTGAAGCACTGAAAGGGTCCTGCCGTAAGGGCGCAGGATTGTATAGAATATATAATAGCAGTAGCAGCTCTGTTTACGGAGCATTAACCTTACGTGGAGTTATTTCCTGCATTTCCTCCTTTCGTCTTTACAAGGTAGCCGTTTGGCGTCGTGAGGTATGGATGTTCCCATCCCTAATTTGCAAAATAGGTAACTGAGGCTCAGGAGAGCTAGACTAGTTTGTGCACAGCCGAGAAGTGGTCAAGCTAGAATGGGACCCCAGGTTTGTGCTCCCTGCTCTCCACCGATAACCTATCAAAGGGCTTTGCAAGAGCTTTTGACTAATCGTCTGTCAATGGTTCTTCATTCACGTATTAATTGCACATCAGTATGTGCCAAATCTACTAGACATTGGAGAAACAGTAGGAACAACACATGGTACCGGCACATGGATCTTTCAGGAAAACGAAGTAGGTAATAAACAGGAAAAAGCCCGAGTCTGATGCTAAGAAGAACATAAACAGGATGCTGAGGTAAGAGAATAACTGGATGTGGGGACTTCTTCGTATTAGATGATTAAGGAAGGAATCTCAGGAGGTAACATTTAAGCTGAGACCCCTGAGGAATGAGAAAGGGCTGGCTATTGGAAATCCAAGGAAAGATTTCTGGGCAGATGGGTAGAAATTTTAAGGTGGAAATAAGCTAAATATGTTCAAGAATCAGCAAGAAGGTCATTGTAGCTGGAGTAGATCGAGTAGGAGGAGACTGATAAAGGGTGAGGTTGGAGGCTGGGCGCGGTGGGTCACGCCTGTAATCCCAGCACTTCGGGAGGCCAAGGCGGGCAGATCACTTGAAGTCAGGAGTTCGAGACTGGCCTGGCCAACATGGCGAAACCCCGTCTCTATTTCAAAAAAAGAAAAAAAAAAAAGTATAAAAAGGATGAGGTTGGAGATGTGGGCAGGGGCTGCATCATATGTGGCCTTTGGGGGTCATAATCAGGACTTTGGATTTTATTCTAAGCTATTGTAAGGTTTTAAAGTAAAGAGTGATGTGAACAAATTTGTTTTAAAAGATCACTCTGCTTTGTAGAGAATAGAATATAGGAAAGCAAGAATGGAAACAGAGCTATTAGGAGGCTATTGGAGAATAATGCAGATGAGAGATTATTACACTGTCTGAACTAATGAGGTGGCGGTAAAGGTGTAGAGAAGATGGATTTTTTTTTTTTTTAAACGGTCCCACTGTCTAGAGTGCAGTGGCGTGATCACAGCTCACTGCAACCTAGACCTCCTGGGCTCAGGCGATCCTCCCACCTCAGCATCCTGAGTAGCTGGGACTATAGGCGCATGCCACCATGCCTGGCTAATTTTTCGTATTTTTTTTGTAGAGATTGGGTCTCTCCACATTGCCCCGGCTGCTCTCCAACCCCTGAGTTCAAGTGATTCACCTCCCTTGGCCTCCCAAAGAACTGGGATTACAGACGTGAGCCACCGTGCCTGGCTGAGAAGATGGATTTAAGATATGTTTTGGAGGTAACATTGTCAGGACTTCCTGAAGGATTAGATGTGGAAGGGAAGGATAAGAAACAGACCAAGGATAACTTTCAAATGTATGCTTAAGCAACTGGATGGATAATGATGCCATTGAGTGAGTGAAAAACTTGATGGAAGTGGAAGATTCAGAGTTCATTTCTATCTAGGTTAATTTGAGACATACCAGAGCATAAGTTAAGTAAGTAATTGAATATTGGAGTGGAGACTTAGTCGTCTACCGAATTATTGTTTTCTTTGTCGGACATACACCTACACTGCATTCCTCAAAGTAAATTTAAGTGTGGCTCTGTGCCTATGCTCTCCCCAGCGGAAAGTGAGCAGAAGAGGTGTGCAGTTTCCAGGCCTGGCCCATACAGACCTCCAACAGGTGCTCCCCTGTGCTGTTACTCCTTCTGCCAACTGGAAGCAGATGGTGACCAGGCTCTGGAGAAGGCAAGGCCTGAAGATGGGAGATTCCTAAGTGGAGGAGAACTGTGCCTTACTGACCTAAATATCCACTCAGTATTGTTATGTGAGAATAAATAAACTTGTGTTGACCGTTTACTTACTTTGAGTCTTTTGTTCTAGCAGCTTTGCCTATGCTACCTAATATGAATAAGAGCAATGATCCCGCGATGAACTTTGGGAGAAAATTTTTAAATGACTTCAATTGACATCTGTAACAGGAAATATTCGTGCAAAAGTAATTGTGGTTTTTGCCATTTAAAAGTAATGGCAAAAACTGCAGTCATTTTTGCACTAACCTATAGAAGATGCCTTGGATTTATTCATTCATTTCATCCAGTAAGAATTTCTCTCTGCCAGGCTCTATGTCTTGTAATAGAGATGCAGAGATGATGTCGTATAATAGAGATGCAGCAATGAAGAGACAAGGTCCCTGCTCTCAAGCAGCTTTTAGTCTAGCTGTTCAACTTACCGACTTATTTGCATATGCTTTCCCACTACCTAGAAACTCATGCTTCCCTCATAACACACACACATACACACACAGCCTGGTTTCTACTCATTCTTCAACTTTATTCTTCTTTGAGGCGGAGGCTCACTGTGTCCCCCAGGCTGGAATGCAGTGGTGCGATCTCGGCTCACTGCAACCGCCGCCTCCTGAGTTCAAGTGATTCTTCTGCCTCAGCCTCCTGAGTTGCTGGGATTACAGGCACCCCCTGGTGCCTGGTGGGATTACACCACGCCCGGCTAATTTTTGTATTTTTAGTAGAGACAGGGTTTCACCATGTTGGCCAGGCTGGTCTCGAACTCCTGACCTTAGGTGATCCGCCCACGTCAGCCTCCTAGAGTGCTGGGATTACAGGCGTGAGCCACCACACCTGGCCAATTCTTGATAATGTTTTTTCAGAAAGGCATGCCTTGCCCATACCCTCCTTTCCTAATCTAAATCAGATGTTCCTATTATCCTGTAACTAATCTCAACAAGGGAAAGAATCTTATTTGTCTTATTGGTCATATGTCCCTAATACCCAGTCCATTGTAGGTACTTAATAAATTTATTTGTCGAAGGAATCAATGAATGGAGAAGGCAGAACCCTGAAGAAAGCGGTTTCTTCCAATGAAATTCCTCTGTTTTTTGCTGGTGTGGCAGCCCTGGTTCACAGCCTCCAGTGATGCTCACATCTTGGTATTTATGATCTTATGTAGTCCTCTCGCCCTGCATGTGGTCTGGATCAAGTGGTTTGCTTTCGGTGAACAGATGTCATGTTCAAGATTAGGTAGCAGAAAAACTCTGGCTTCCATTGGGGCCCTCTCTGACTCTTTTACTTATCTGCTCTTAGGGAAGCCAGCTCACTTGGTTCCTAAGGCTGCTGTAACAAAGTATCACAAATTGGGTGGCTTAAAACAACAGAAGTTTATCCTCACAGCTCCAGATGCTAGAAGTCTGTAATGAATGTGTCAGCAGAGGCCAAGTACTGTGGCTCACTCCTGTACTCCCAGCACTTTGGGAGGCCAAAGCGGGCAGAGCACTTGAGGTCAGGAGTTCGAGACCAGCCTGGCCAACATGGTGAAACCCTGTCTCTACTAAAAATAAAAATAAAAAAATTAGCCAGTGGTGGTGGCAGGCACCTGTAATCCCAGCTACTCTGGAGGCTGAGCCAGGAGAATCACCTGAACCCGGGAGGCAGAGAGGTTGCAGTGAACAGAGACCGCACCTGTGCACTCCAGTCTGGGCAACACAGCGAGACTCTATCTCAAAAAAAAAAAAAAAAGTGGTGGGGCACGGTGGCTCATTCCTGTAATCCCAGCACTTTGGGAGGCCGAGTTGGGCAGATCATGAGGTCAGGAGATCTAGACCGTCTCAGCTAACACGGTGAAACCCCCCATCTCTACTAAAAATACAGAAAAATAGCCAGGTCGGGTGGCGGACTCCTGTAGTCCCAGCTACTCAGGAGGCTGAGGCAGGAGAATGGCGTGAACCTGAGAGGCACAGCTTGCAGTGAGTCAAGATCACGCCACTGCACTCCAGCCTGGGCGACAGTGTGAGACTGTCTCAAAAAAAAAAAAAAAGTGTCAACAAAGCCATGTTCCCTCTGAAGGCTACAGGGAAGACTCCTTCCTTCTGGTGGCTCCAGACAGTCCTTGGCATTCTTTGGCTGTATCACTCCAGGCTCTTCCTCTGTCTTCACATGGCCTTCCCTGTGTGTCTCTCTGTGTCCTCTCCTCTTAATAAAACAGTCGTTGGATTTAGGGCCCAACATCATCCAGCACGATCTCATCTTAATTACATCTGCAAAGACCCTATTTCCAAATAAGGTCACATTCTGAGCTTCTGTGCAAACATGAATTTTGGGGCAATATACTATTCAGTCCATTACAGACATGGCGAGGAACTAACGTCTCTTACCAGCTGCCAGTGAGTACCTAAGGACTACCCACACATACCTGAGCTTAGAAAGGATACTCACCAAATTGAGCCTTTAGCTGATGGCATCCCCAGCCCACAACTTGATCGTGGCCCCGTAAGAGACTATGCCAGGCGCACCCAGCCAAGCCATACCCAAACTCCCGACCCACAGAAACAGACTTTTAAATGTTTTTTAAAGTACTAAATTTGGCCGGGCACAGTGGTTCACGCCTGTAATCCCAGCACTTTGGGAGGCTGAGGTGGGTGGATCACTTGAGGCCAGGAGTTTAAGACTAGTCTGACCAATATGGTGAAACCCCATCTCTACTAAAAGTACAAAAATTAGCCGGGCGTGATGGCGCCTGCCTGTAATCCCAGCTACTCAGGAGGCTGAGGCAGGAGAATCGCTTGAACCCGGGAAGCAGAGGTTGCAGTGAGCCAAGATCACACCACTGCACTCCAGTCTGGGCGACAGAGCAAGACTGTCTCCAAAAAAAATTTTTAAATTAAAAAATTAAAAATAAATAAGGTTGGGCACCGTGGCTCACGCCTGTAATCCCAGCACTTTGGGAGGCCAAGATGGGTGGATCACGAGGTCAAGACTGGCCTGGCCAATATGGTGAAACCCCGTCTCTACTAAAAATACGATTACTCAGGCATGGTAGTGCGTCCGGAATTGGTGGGTTCTTGGTCTCACTGACTTCAAGAATGAAGCTGTGGACCCTCGCGGTGAGTGTTACAGTTCTTAAAGGTGGCGTGTCCGGAGTTTGTTCCTTCTGATGTTCGGATGTGTTCCGAGTTTCTTCCTTCTGGTGGGTTTGTGGTCTCTCTGGCTTCAGGAGTGAAGCTGCAGACCTTCGCGGTGAGTGTTACAGCTCATAAAGGCAGTGTGGACCCAAAGAGTGAGCAGCAACAAGATTTATTGCAAAGAGCAAAAGAACAAAGCTTCCACAGTGTGGAAGGGGACCCAAGCAGGTTGCCACTGCTGGCTCCGGCAGCCTGCTTTTATTCTCTTATCTGGCCCCACCCACATCCTGCTGATTGGTCCATTTTACAGAGAGCCGAGTGGTCTGTTTTGACAGGGTGTTGATTGGTGCATTTACAATCCCTGAGCTAGACACAAAGGTTCTCCACCTCTCCAGTAGATTAGCTAGATACAAAGTGTCCACACAAAGGTTCTCCAAGTCCCCACCAGAGCAGCTAGATACAGAGTGTCGATTGGTGCATTCACCAACCCTGAGCTAGACACAGGGTGCTGATTGGTGTGTTTACAAACCTTGAGCTAGATACAGAGTGCCAATTGGTGTATTTACAATCCCCTAGCTAGACATAAAAGTTCTTCAAGTCCCCACCAGTCAGGAGCCCAGCTGGCTTCACCCAGTGGATCCTGCACCCGGGCCGCAGGTGGAGCTGCCTGCCAGTCCAGTGCCGTGCGCCCGCACTCCTCAGCCCTTGGGTGGTTGATGGGACTGGGTGCCGTGGAGCAGGGGGTGGTGCTCGTCGGGGAGGCTCGGGCCACACAGGAGCCCAGGGAGTGGGGGGAGGCTCAGGCATGGGGGGCTGCAGGTCCAGAGCCCTGCCCCGACGGGAGGCAGCTAAGGCCCGGCGAGAAATCGAGTGCAGCACTGGTGGGCCGGCACTGCTGGGGGACCCAACACACCCTCTGCAGCCACTGGCCCGTGTGCTAAGCCCCTCATTGCCGGGGCTGGCAGGGCTGGCCGGCCACTCCGAGTGCGGGGACCGCCAAGCCCACGCCCACCTGGAACTCCAGCTGGCCCGCAAACCCCACGCGCAGCCCGGGTTCCCGCTCGCACTTCTCCCTCCACACCTCCCTGAAAGCTGAGGGAGCCAGCTCCGGCTTTGGCCAGCCCAGAAAGGGGCTCCCACAGTGCAGTGGTGGGCTGAAGGGCTCCTCAAGTGCCACCAAAGTGGGAGCCCAGGCAGAGGAGGCATCAAGAGTGAGCGAGGGCTGCAAGGGCTGCCAGCACACTGTCACCTCTCAGTAGTGCGTGCCTGTAATCCCAGCTACTCGGGAGGCTGAGGCAGGAGAATTGCTTGAACCCGGGAGGCAGAGGTTGCAGTGAGCTGAGATCACACCATTGCACTCCAGCCTGGGTGACAGGGCAAGACTCTGTCTCAAGAAAAAAAGAACAGATGGGGAGGAGGAGCAAAGATAGCCGAATAGGAACAGCTCCGGTCTACAGCTCCCAGCATGAGCGACGCAGAAGACGAGTGATTTCTGCATTTCCATCTGAGGTACTGGGTTCATCTCACTAGGGAGTGCCAGACAGTGGGCGCAGGACAGTGGGTGTAGTGCACCATGCACCAGCCGAAGCAGGGTGAGGCATTGCCTCACTCGGGAAGCGCAAGGGGTCAGGGAGTTCCCTTTCCTGGTCAAGGAAAGGGGTGACAGACAGCACCTGGAAAATCGGGCCACTCCCACCCGAATATTGCGCTTTTCTGACGGGCTTAGGAAATGGCGCACCAGGAGATTGTACCCCGCACCTGGCTCGGAGGGTCCTATGCCCACGGAGTCTCGCTGATTGCTAGCACAGCAGTCTGAGATCAAACTGCAAAGCAGCAGGGAGGCTGGGGGAGGGGTGCCCGCCATTGCCCAGGCTTACTTAGGTAAACAAAGCAGCCAGGAAGCTCGAACTGGGTGGAGCCCCCCACAGCTCAAGGAGGCCTGCCTGCCTCAGTAGGCTCCACCTCTGGGGGCAGGGCACAGACAAAAAGACAGCAGTAACCTCTGCAGACTTAAATGTCCCTGTCTGACAGCTTTGAGGAGAGCAGTGGTTCTCCCAGCATGCAGCTGGAGATCTGAGAAGGGGCAGACTGCCTCCTCAAGTGGGTCCCTGACCCCTGACCCCCAAGCAGCCTAACTGGGAGGCACCCCGCAGTAGGGGCAGACTGACACCTCACACGGCTGGGTACTCCTCTGAGACAAAACTTCCAGAGGAACGATCAGACAACAGCATTCGCGGATCACGAAAATCCACGGTTCTGCATACACCGCTGCTGATACCCAGGCAAACAGGGTCTGGAGTGGACCTCTAGCAAACACCAACAGACCTGCAGCTGAGGGTCCTGTCTGTTAGAAGGAAAACTAACAAACAGAAAGGACATCCATACCAAAAACCCATCTGTACATCACCATCATCAAAGACCAAAAGTAGATAAAACCACAAAGATGGGGAAAAAACAGAGCAGAAAAACTGGAAACTCTAAAAAGCAGAGCACCTCTCCTCCTCCAAAGGAACGCAGTTCCTCACCAGCAATGGAACAAAGCTGGAGGGAGAATGACTTTGACAAGTTGAGAGAAGAAGGCTTCAGATGATCAAACTACTCCGAGCTACAGGAGGAAATTCAAACCAAAGGCAAAGAAGTTGAAAACTTTGAAAAAATTTTAGACGAATGTGTAACTAGAATAACCAATACAGAGAAGTGCTTAAAGGAGCTGATAGAGCTGAAAGCCAAGGCTTGAGAACTACGTGAAGAATGCAGAAGCCTCAGGAGCTGATGCGATCAACTGGAAGAAAGGGTATCAGTGATGGAAGATGAAATGAATGAAACGAAGCGAGAAGGGAAGTTTAGAGAAAAAAGAATAAAAAGAAACGAACAAAGCCTCCAAGAAATATGGGACTATGTGAAAAGACCAAATCCACGTCTGATTGGTGTACCTGAAAGTGATGGGGAGAATGGAACCAAGTTGGAAAACACTCTGCAGGATATTATCCAGGAGAACTTCCCCAGTCTAGCAATGCAGGCCAACATTCAGATTCAGGAAATACAGAGAACACCACAAAGATACTCCTCGAGAAGAGCAACTCCAAGACACATAATTGTCAGATTCACCAAAGTTGAAATGAAGGAAAAAATGTTAAGGGCAGCCAGAGAGAAAGGTCGGGTTACCCACAAAGGGAAGCCCATCAGACTAACAGCGGATCTCTTGGCAGAAACTCTACAAGCCAGAAGAGAGTGGGGGCCAATATTCAACATTCTTAAAGAAAAGAATTTTCAACCCAGAATTTCATATCCAGCCAAACTAAGCTTCATAAGCGAAGGAGAAATAAAATCCTTTACAGACAAGCAAATGCTGAGAGATTTTGTCACCACCAGGCCTGCCCTAAAAGAGCTCCCGAAGGAAGCACTAAACATGGAAAGGAAAAACTGGTACCAGCCACTGCAAAATCATGCCAAAATGTAAAGACCATCGAGACTAGGAAGAAACTGCATCAACTAACGAGCAAAATAACCAGCTAACATCATAATGACAGGATCAAATTCACACATAACAATATTAACTTTAAATGTAAATGGACTAAATGCTCCAATTAAAAGACACAGACTGGCAAGTTTGATAAAGAGTCAAGACCCATCAGTGTGCTGTATTCAGGAAACCCATCTCATGTGCAGAGACACACATAGGGTCAAAATAAAAGGATGGAGAAAGATCTACTAAACAAATGGAAAACAAAAAAAGGCAGGGGTTGCAATCCTAGTCTCTGATAAAACAGACTTTAAACCAACAAAGATCAAAAGAGACAAAGAAGGCCATTACATAATGGTAAAGGGATCAATTCAACAAGAAGAGCTAACTATCCTAAATATATATGCACCCAATACAGGAGCACCCAGATTCATAAAGCAAGTCCTGAGTGACCTACAAAGAGACTTAGACTCCCAAGCAATAATAATGGGAGACTTTAACACCCCACTGTCAACATTAGACAGATCAACAAGACAGAAAGTTAACAAGGATACCCAGGAATTGAACTCAGCTCTGCACCAAGCGGACCTAATAGACATCTACAGAGCTCTCCACCCCAAATCAACAGAATATACATTTTTTTCAGCACCACACCACACCTATTCCAAAATTGACCATATAGTTGGAAGTAAAGCTCCCCTCAGCAAATGTAAAAGAACAGAAATTATAACAAACTGTCTCTCAGACCACAGTGCAATCAAACTAGAATTCAGGATTAAGAAACTCACTCAAAACCGCTCAACTACATGGAAACTGAACAACCTGCTCCTGAATGACTACTGGGTCATAACGAAATGAAGGCAGAAATAAAGATGTTCTTTGAAACCAACAAGAACAAAGACACAACATACCAGAATCTCTGGGACACATTCAAAGCAGTGTGTAGAGGGAAATTTATAGCACTAAATGCCCACGAGAGAAAGCAAGAAAGATCCAAAATTGACACCCTAACATCACAATTAAAAGAACTAGAAAAGCAAGAGCAAACACATTCAAAAGCTAGCAGAAGGCAAGAAATAACTAAAATCAGAGCAGAACTGAAGGAAATAGAGACACAAAAACCCTTCAAAAAATTAATGAATCCAGGAGCTGGTTTTTTGAAAGGATCAACAAAATTGATAGACTGCTAGCAAGACTAATAAAGAAAAAAAGAGAGAAGAATCAAATAGACGCAATAAAAAATGATAAAGGGGATATCACCACCGATCCCACAGAAATACAAAGTACCATCAGAGAATACTATAAACGCCTCTACACAAATAAACTAGAAAATCTAGAAGAAATGGATACATTCCTCGACACATACACTCTCCCAAGACTAAACCAGGAAGAAGTTGAATCTCTGAATAGACCAATAACAGGATCTGAAATTGTGGCAATAATCAATAGCTTACCAACCAAAAAGAGTCCAGGACCAGATGGATTCACAGCCAAATTCTACCAGAGGTACAAGGAGGAACTAATACCATTCCTTCTGAAACTATTCCAATCAATAGAAAAAGAGGGAATCCTCCCTAACTCATTTTATGAGGCCAGCATCATCCTGATACCAAAGCCTGGCAGAGACACAACCAAAAAAGAGAATTTTAGACCAATATCCTTGATGAACATTGATGCAAAAATCCTCAATAAAATACTGGCAAACCGAATCCAGCAGCACATCAAAAAGCTTATCCACCATGATCAAGTGGGCTTCATCCCTGGGATGCAAGGCTGGTTCAATATATGCAAGTCAATAAATGTAATCCAGCATATAAACAGAACTAAAGACAAAAACCACATGATTATCTCAATAGATGCAGAAAAGGCCTTTGACAAAATTCAACAACGCTTCATGCTAAAAACTCTCAATAAATTAGGTATTGATGGGACATATCTCAAAATAATAAGAGCTATTTATGACAAACCCACAGCCAATATCATACTAAATGGGCAAAAACTGGAAGCATTCCCCTTGAAAACTGGCAAAAGACAGGGATGCCCTCTCTCACCACTCCTATTCAACATAGTGTTGGAAGTTCTGGCCAAGGCAATTAGGCAGGAGAAGGAAATAAAGGGTATTCAATTAGGAAAAGAGGAAGTCAAATTGTCCCTGTTTGCAGACGACATGATTGTATATCTAGAAAACCCCATTGTCTCAGCCCAAAATCTCCTTAAGCTGATAAGCAAGTTCAGCAAAGTCTCAAGATACAAAATCAATGTACAAAAATCACAAGCATTGTTATACACCAATAACAGACAAACAAAGAGCCAAATCATGAGTGAACTCCCATTCACAATTGCTTCAAAGAGAATAAAATACTTAGGAATCCAACTTACAAGGGATGTGAAGGACCTCTTCAAAGAGAACTACAAACCACTGCTCAATGAAATAAAAGAGGATACAAACAAATGGAAGAACATTCCATGCTTATGGATAGGAAGAATCAATATCGTGAAAATGGCCATACTGCCCAAGGTAATTTATAGATTCAATGCCATCCCCATCAAGCTACCAATGACTTTCTTCACAGAATTGGAAAAAACTACTTTAAAATTCATATGGAACCAAAAAAGAGCCCGCATCGCCAAGTCAATCCTAAGCCAAAAGAACAAAGCTGGAGGCATCACGCTACCTGACTTCAAACTATACTACAAGGCTACAGTAACCAAAACAGCATGGTACTGGTACCAAAACAGAGATATAGATCAATGGAACAGGACAAAGCCCTCAGAAATAATGCCACAGATCTACAACTATCTGATCTTTGACAAACCTGAGAAAAACAAGCAATGGGGAAAGGATTTCCTATTTAATAAATGGTGCTGGGAAAACTGGCTAGCCATATGTAGAAAGCTGAAACTGGATCCCTTCCTTACACCTTATACAAAAATTAATTCATGATGGGTTAAAGACTTAAACATTAGACCTAAAACCATAAAAACCCTAGAAGAAAACCTAGGCATTACCATTCAGGACATAGGCATGGGCAAGGACTTCATGTCTAAAACACCAAAAGCAATGGCAACAAAAGCCAAAATTGACAAATGGGATCTAATTAAACTAAAGAGCTTCTGCACAGCAAAAGAAACTACCATCAGAGTGAACAGGCAACCTACAAAATGGGAGAAAATTTTCACAACCTACTCATCTGACAAAAGGCTAATATCCAGAATCTACAATGAACTCAAACAAATTTACAAGAAAAAAACAAACAATCCCATCAAAAAGTGGGCAAAGGATATGAACAGACACTTCTCAAAAGAAGACATTTATGCAGCAAAAAGACACATGAAAAAATGCTCATCATCACTGGCCATCAGAGAAATGCAAATCAAAACCACAATGAGATACCATCTCACACCAGTTAGAATGGCAATCATTAAAAAGTCAGGAAACAACAGGTGCTGGAGAGGATGTGGAGAAACAGGAACACGTTTACACTGTTGATGGGACTGTAAACTAGTTCAACCATTGTGGAAGTCAGTGTGGCGATTCCTCAGGGATCTAGAACTAGAAATACCATTTCACCCAGCCATCCCATTACTGGGTATATACCCAAAGGACTATAAATCATGCTGCTATAAAGACACATGCACATGTATGTTTATTGTGGCACTATTCACAATAGCAAAGACTTGGAACCAACCCAAATGTCCAACAATGATAGACTGGATTAAGAAAATGTGGCACATATACACCATGGAATACTATGCAGCCATAAAAAATGATGAGTTCATGTCCTTTGTAGGGACATGGATGAAATTGGAAATCATCATTCTCAGTAAGCTATCGCAAGAACAAAAAACCAAACACCGCATGTTCTCACTCATAGATGGGAATTGAACAATGAGAACACATGGACACAGGAAGGGGAACATCACACTCTGGGGACTGTTGTGGGGTGGGGGAGGGGGGAGGGATAGCATTAGGAGATATACCTAATGCTAAATGATGAGTTAATGGGTGCAGCACACCAGCATGGCACATGTATACATATGTAACTAAACTGCACATTGTGCACATGTACCCTAAAACTTAAAGTATAATAATAATAATAATAATAAAAAGAAAAAAAGAACAGACAGGATCAATATGTGGGCTACAGGCTGGGTGCGGTGGCTCACGCCTGTAATTCCAGCACTTTGGCAGGCTGAGGCGGGTGGATCACTTGAGGTCAGGAGTTTGAGATCAGCTTGGCCAACATGGAGAAACCCCGACTCCACTAAAAATACAAAAATTAGCCGAGTGTGGTGGCATGCACCTATCATCAAAATAAATAAATAAATAAGCAGATTCTGATTCCTTAGGTGTGGGGTGGGGCCTGAGATTCTGCATTGCTAAGAAGCTGCCGAGTGATGTAGATGCTGCTGCTCAGTCTAGGACCATACTTTGAGGAGCGGGTGTCAACACCTCCACGGTTCCTGTCACTCAACAGCCCCTACTTAAGGGATAGGCCTTGCTTCATGTGGATGCCATGTGACCCCATCCCCTGGCCATAGCTGACTGGCCCAGGAATGGCCATCTGACCCAAGCTGGGCCCTTCAGAGGCTCCTGGGAAGTGAGACTGGAACATTATGCCAATTGTGGGTGGCTGTGGACACAGAGAGGTCGTTTTGTCCCAGGCTGAGGCAGTCCTTATCTGCCTCAGGAAACGGAAGCAGTGAGGCTTTGGAGAGGCCAGAAGGACCAGCCTCCCAGCTCAGAGAGACTCGGCCCTGCCTCCCATTCCTCACTACACTAACTGTCCCTTGTCCTTCCCAGGTGTACCCCTATTGCCTGATGGTTGTGTTACCGGTGGAGGGTGTCCAGGTTCTTGGTGTCTTGAACAAAAAATTGGACAAAACGCACAAAGCAAGGAAAGAAATGAAGAAAATTATTGAAAATGAAAGTATACTCCACAGTGTGGTAGCAGGCTGAGCATAGGGGCTCAAGGGCCCCATTACAGAATGTTTTGGGGTTTAAATACCCTCTAGAAGTTTCCATCAGTTCCTTGGTATATGTCCTACATAAATGAAGAGGATGAAGTAGAGCTACAAAGTCATTTACTTGGTGTACGCCATATGTAAAATAAAGAGGATGAAGTAAAGTTACAAGGTCATTTACTCAGTGTACGCCCTAGGTAAACAAAGAGAATGAAGTAAAGTTACAAAGTCATTTACTCGGTGTATGCCCTATGTAAATGGAGAGGATATTTTCTGTCATAGCTGAAGTGTGAATTGGGCTTATGTTCCCTGCCTCCAGACCGTATTTTCGTGGCTCAGTTGGAGTGATGTCTCATCCTTCTGAATTCTGCCAAGCTGTCACAGGTTTTTCTCAGGCCATCTTCATTGGTTGAAGTTCACAACAACAGTGCTCTTCTCTAACGTCACACGCTTGGCCAATTGTGCTCTTGGATTAAGTTCTTAGTTGTGAATGCCTGCCAGAAAGGTTGTGCCTTCTGGGCACCTTGGCTCACGCCTGTAATCTCGGCACTCTGGAAGGCCAGGAGTTCAAGACCAGCCTGAGTAGCATAGCAAGACCTTATCTCAATAAAATAAATAAAAAGATTGGGCACGGTGGCTCACGCTTGTAATCTCAGCACTTTGGGAGGCTGAGGCGGGTGGATCACCTGAGGTCAGGAGTTTGAGACCAGCCTGGCCAACATGCAGAAACCCGGTCTCTACTAAAAATACAAAAATTAGCTGGGCATGGTGGTGCATGCCTGTAGTCCCAGCTACTCAGGAGGCTGAGGCAGGAGAATCATTTGAAACTGGGAGGCAGAGGTTGCAGTGAGCCGAGATTGTGCAAGTGCACTCCAGCTGGGGCAACAAGAGGGAAAATCCATCTCAAAAAAAAAAATAAATAAAATAATAAATAAATAACAAAATTTAAAAATAATAATATAAATGATAATAATAAAGGTTGCATCACATTATGTTTTCCTAGTAGTATGAGAGCATGCCCTGGTTTCTGACCTGTTTCTGTTCCTCAAATATAGCAAAACTGGACAGTCTGTGAATGGAAAGTTCTAGCATCTGCTGACCTGACTCAGCTCAAATCCTTCAGACCTCTGAGCTGGAAGGGGCCCAGAGGTCTCCAAGGCCAGCCTCACTCAGATGCAGCATCCATGCTGGGGCTTTGTGGGCCGGCTGGAGTACTCAGTGGTTGCTAACTGGCTCCTGTCTCCCCTCTCAGAGCTCACAGAATAAATATCATCCCTCTCCTGGGACAGCTTTTTAGGTATCTCACGTGGTGGTCATTTCCTTAAAAATTTTGTTATTCTGAGAAACAATGCATAGCATAAAATGTACCAGCCTAACCATTTCTTTTTTCTTTGAGATGGAGTCTTGCTCTGTCACCTAGGCTGGCATGCAATGGTGCAATCTCGGCTCACTGCAACCTCCGCCTCCTGGGTTCAAGTGATTCTTCTGCCTCAGCCTCCTGAGTAGCTGGGATTACAGGCACCCACCACCATGCCCAAGTAATTTTTTTGTATTTTTAGTAGAGACGGGATTTCACCATGTTGACCAGGCTGGTCTCAAACTCCTGACCTCAGATGATCCACCCTCCTCTGCCTCCCAAAGTACTGGGATTACAGGCATAAGCCACCATGCCCAGCTTCATCCTAACGATTTCTAAGAGTACAATTCAGTAACGTTAAGTATATCCACACTGTTGTGCAGCCAGTCTCAAGAACTTTTTCATGTTGCAAAACTGAAACTCTATACCCACTGAACAACTCCACATGGTAGCCTTGTAAAGCTGCTGAGGAGGCACGATTCCAAAGAATTTTAATACCTCATTTCACAATGATTATTCTCACTTTACAGCTGAGAAAAAAAGACAGTGTGTTAGTCTGTTTTGCATTGCTATAAAAGAATACCTGAAGCTGGGTAATTTTTTATTTTTATTTTTTTGAGACAGGGTCTGGCTCTGTTGCCTAGGCTGGAATGCAGTGGCACGATCTTGGCCCACTGCAACCTCTGCCTCCTGGGTTCAAGCAATTCTCATGCCTCAGCCTCCTGGGTAGCTGGGATTACAGGCATGCCCTACCATGCCTGGCTAATTTTTGTATTTTTATTAGAGATGGGGTTACACCATGTTGGTCAGGCTGGTCTCGAACTCTTGACCTCAGTAATCCACCTACCTCGGCCTCCCAAAGTGCTGGGATTACAGGTGTGAGCCACCATGCCCAGCTGTGAAGCAGAGTAATTTATAAAGAAACGAGATTGATTTGGCTCATGGTTCTGCAGGCTGTACAAGCACAGCACTAGCATCTGTTCTGTTTCTGGTGAAGCCTCAGGAAGCTTAGAAAGCCTGTCAGAAGGCAAAGGGGGAGCTGGCATATCCCATGGCAGGAGGGAGCAAGAGAGATGCCAGGCTCCTTTTCATAGAGAGCTGAATGCCTGTGGGTCGTGACCAACTCAGCATTCCACTGAGGCTATATGATCAAACAGCAAACTGTTTATCATGAATGCAGAATGTGAGCAAACTTGCTTCTGCTCCAGCCACCAGAAGGTTTGCTGAGGGCAATCACTCCCTGGCACTGTATGCCTTGAGGTTATCTACTGGGACATCCAGAGCCTACTGTTCAAATAATGCAGTCTTGCAAGCCTGCTGTAAATCAAGCTGCTGACCACCAACCACCCCCCACCCTTCTCCCTATCTCCTTTACCCAATAAATACAAAGGGCTCTAAAGCTCAGGGCCCTTGTTCACTAGAAGCAAGGAGCCCCCAACCATGTCTTCCAAATATGCTTTTTTGTCTTTATCTTTATTCTCTCATTCGTCCCCCTTTGTTCAGTCCACCAAGGTCCATTCACGCATCAAAGTGGCACCCCAGAACAGGGACTCTGAGGACATGAACGAAGAAGGTCTGCTGAAGCAGAGAAGCTGAAATTGACAAGACGAATGGGGACACTGGGATGAGTCCACTGGCAGCAGATATAAGGTCAGTGCCCTAACGAGGTACTGGGAGCAATATAAGGTCAGTGCTCTCTTAAAGAAGTACTGGGTCCCAGCACTTTGGGAGGCCGAGGTGGGCAGATCACGAGGCCAGGAGATCGAGACCATCCTGGCTAACACGGTGAAACCCCGTCTTTACTAAAAAATACAAAAAAATAGCTGGGCGTGGTGGCGGGCGCCTGTAGTCCCAGCTACTCGGGAGACTGAGGCAGGAGAATGGTGTGAACCTGGGAGGTGGAGCTTGCAGTGAGCTGAGATCGCGCCACTGCACTCCAGCCTGGGTGACAGAGCGAGACACCATCTCAAAAAAAAAAAAAAAAAAAAGAAGTACTGGGAATGGGAATTTTTCTGAATCAGGTAACATGGGGCAGAATTTGTCTGTTGAAAAAAAAACGTGCAGTTGCTTAAAGTTTTGTTGAAACAATCTGGTGCTCAGGTTAATTCTCAGACATTAACTAAGATGCTGCAGGAGGTTATTACGCATAACCCATGGTTTCCACAGGCAGGCACTCCTGATGTAGAAAATTGGCACACAGCAGGAGAAGGATTAACACAGGCTCATCAAAAAGGTCTTAAAGTTGATTCTTCTGCTTTCTCCACCAGGAGTTTAGTTCATACTGTCCTTCTGCCATTATATCCTTTTTATTCTGCTGGACAGCAGGAGTCATGTTCTGAGTCTAAAAATCTGAAAGAATCTGTTGTCCCACCCACAGCACCAATTGAAAATAAAAAACAGGAGAGGGAGGATAAAAATTGGCCTATACCGCCCCCTCCAGTTGCAGAAACATCTGTACCGCCTCCTTCAGTAGCCGAATTAGAGACCTCAGTACAAAGAATTTTATGCTCTGCTGCCTGCACTTTTCCTATTTCCATAAGGCCTGATCCAAACAATCCACAGCAGTTTATTCATGAACACACCCCACTAGAGTTTACGTTGTTGAAGGAATTAAAAATTAAGTGTAATTAATAATGGGATACAGAGCCCATTCACCTTAGGATTGCTAGAATCTGTATTTGGTGCTATGCGCCTTCTACCCTTTGATGTAAAACATTTGGCTTGCACTTGTTTGTCTGCTACTGCATACCTGACTTGGAATTTAAATTGGCAAGAAATGTGTGCAGACCAGGCTAGACAGAATCATGCTCCTGGACACGGAGACATTACAGAGGGTATGCTGTTAGGTAATGGCCCTTTATTCAGACCTGGAATGTCAAATGGCACTCCCAGATCCTGCTTATCAGCAGTGTGCACAGGCTGCTAAACACGCCTGGGCCACAATTCCAGAAGAGAGAGTCCCAGTACAATCCTTTTTACATCTCATGCAAGGCTCACAGGAACCCTATGTGCAATTTCTTGCAAGATTACAAGAGGCAGTGAAGCATCAAATTCCTCATACCGCTGCCACAGAAATGCTAACCTTAACTTTAGCTTTTGAGAATGCAAACGCAGATTGTAAACGTGCACTGGCACCTGTGAGGTGTACAAAACTTGGGAAATTTTCTCAGAACTTGTCAGGATGTAGGAACTGAGCTTCATTGCTCTGCAATTTTAGCTCAAGCAATGGCTAATTTAGTAGTTGACAAATCTAAAAGGAGCCAACGGTCAAACCCTAAAGTGGGAAAATGTTATAATTGTGGAAAAACTGGACATTTTAAAAAGGAATGCTGCCTGATCTCAGGGCAGAAAGGACCTTATAATGTGGTGCCCTCCACCCCCCTGGCCCAGCGGAAAAAAACACCAGGACTCTGTCCTCACTGTAACAAAGGAAATCACTGGGCTATTCAATGCCGCTCAAAATTTCATCAAAACCGCACCCACCTGTCAGGAAACGAGAAGGGGGCCTGGACCCGGGCCCCTCAAACAATGAGGGCATTCCCAGTTCAGACCACAACCCCACTTCAGAGGTGGGTCCCAGGAGGAACATTGATTCCCTCACCCCAGGAACACCAGGAAGTGCAGGATTAGATCTTCCAGTCAGAGAAAGAATTACATTAATTGGTGGAGACAAACCTATCAAAGTTCCCATTGGCATTTGGGGACCTTTACCAGCAGGATACATAGACTAATTTTAGGCAAAAGCTGCCTTAACTTGCAAGGCATTACTGTAGTCCCAGGAGTAGCTGACTCTGATTATGAAGGAGAAATTCAAGTAGTTTTAATGTCACAAGATCTTTGGGTTTTTGAACCGGGAGAATATATTGCTCAATTATTGCTTATTCCCTGCAAATTACACCCTTCTCCATAAAAGGAGAAACGAGGAAATAAAGGGTTTGGGAGCACAACTACATGAGAAACCTATGTTCACAACCTATAGCTTATAATAGACCCACCTGTGTAGTACAAAGTAAAGGAAAGAAATTGTATGGGCTTATGGACACAGGAGCTGATGTGTCAGTAATATCCAGTAAGGACTGGCCCCCAGCATGGCCTCTCAGACTAACCTCCATATCCCTAGTGGGAGTAGGAGCAGCTAAAAGTGTTCAACAGAGTGCTGAGATTTTACCTTGTCTTGGTCCGGATGGACAATCATGTACTTTCCAGCCTTATGATGCAAATATAGCTATCAATTTATGGGGTCAAGAATTACTTACAGCATGGGATATGAGACTTACAAATGAAAACTTTCATAACCCAGGATTTAAAATGTTGAAGGACATGGGATATCAGAGTGGAAAAGGTTTAGGGAAATTCCTACAAGGAAACCCTAACCCGATATCTATAACTGGAAAAACAGAAAAGGGCGAGGATGTCAGGATTTCTGATGGGGATCATTGATATTTCTCCTCGACCCACTGTCTTACCATTAGAATGGCTTTGTGACAAACCTATGTGGGTGGATCAATGGCCCCTAACACAGGAGAAGCTAGATCAACTTCATCTGTTGGTAAAAGAACAATTGAATGCAGGACATATAGAGAAGTCAGCCCCTGGAATTCACCGGTATTTGTTATTCCAAAAAAGTCTGGAAGATGGTGACTACTGCATGATTTGAGAGTTATTAATGCGCAAATTAAACTGATGGGTGCCTTACAGCAAGGTTTACCTTCCCCAGCAGCCATTCCAAGAGACTGGCCTCTTGTAGGAATAGATCTTAAGGATTGTTTCTTTACTATACCATTACACGAGAAGGATAAGCCTCGATTTGCCTTCTCTGTGTCTTCTATTAATCATAGAGAACCTGTTTCTCACTATCAATGGAAAGTTTTACCTCAAGGCATGCTTAACAGTCCTACATTATGTCAGCATTTTGTGGGAAGAGCATTAAAGGAGCCTTGAAGTATGTTTCCCACTGTGTATATCATTCATTTTATGGATGATATTCTTTTGGCCGCTCCTACAGATCAAATTTTACATCAGTTATTCAGAGAAACAAAACAGGCTTTAATTAAATGGAATCTCAAAATTGCTCCAGAGAAAGTGCAAACAACTTCCCCATACTAATACTTAGGAACTATTGTTATGGAGGGGAGTGTACTGTTGCAGGAAGTCAGGGACCCCAAACAGAGGGACCGGCTGAAGCCATGGCAGAAGAATGTGGATTGTGAAGATTTTATGGACATTTATTAGTTCCCCAAATTAATACTTTTGTAATTTCTTATGCCTGTCTTTACTGCAGTCTCTAAACATAAGTTGTAAAGATTTCATGGACACTTATCACTTCCCCAATCAATACCTTTGTGCTTTCCTATGCCTGTCTTTACTTTAATCTCTTAATCCTGTCCACTGAGGAGGATGTATGTCACTGCAGGACCATGTGATAATTGCATTAACTGCACAAATTGTACAGCATGTGTGTTTGAGCAATATGAAATGTGGGCACCTTGAAAAAAGAACAGGATAACAGCAATTGTTCAGGGAACAAGAGAGATAATCTTAAACTCTGACCGCTGGTGAGCCGGGCAGAACAGAGCCATATTTCTCTTCTTTCAAAAGCAAATGGGAGAAATATCACTGAATTCTTTTTCTCAGCATGGAACATCCCTGAGAAAGAGAATACGCACCTGGAGGTATAGGCTTATAAACAGCCCCCCCAGGTGCACCTGTCTCTTATGGTTGAGGCTGCAGAGATGAAATAGATTCCAGTCTCCCATAGTGCTCCCAGGCTTCTTAGGAAGAGGAAATTCCCGCCTAATAAATTTTGGTCAGAAGGTTGATCTCAAAACCCTGTCTCCTGATAAGATGTTATCAATGACAATGGTGCCTGAAACTTCATTAGCAATTTTAATTTCGCCTCGGTCCTGTGGTCATGTGATCTCACCCTGCCTCCACTCACCTTGTGATATTCTATTACCCTGTTAAGTACTTGATGTCTGTCACCCACACCTATTCGCACACTCCCTCCCCTTTTGAAACTCCCTAATAAAAACTTGCTGGTTTTTGCGGCTTGTGGGGCATCACGGAACCTACCAACATGTGATGTCTCCCCCGGATGCCCAGCTTTAAAATTTCTCTCTTTTGTACTCTGTCCCTTTATTTCTCAAGCTGGCCAATGCTTAGGAAAAATAGAAAAGAACCTACATGAATATCGGGGCAGGTTCCCCAGTAGTGTACGGCCTCAGAAAGTAGTTCTCCATAAAGGCAGGTTACAGACTTTAAATGATTTTCAATAATTATTAGGAGATATAAATTGGCTGTGATCAATGCTAGGTATTGCAACTTATCAACTTACACATTTTTATCAAACCCTGCAAAGAGATTCTTCCTTAAATTCCCCACAGCAATTGACCAAAGAGGCAGAAGTGGAGTTACAACTTGTAGAGCAGATGCTACAGCAATGATATGCCTCATGGCTACAGCCACAAAAACCTTTGCTTTTGTTTGTTCTTCCTATCCCTCACTCTCCAACAGGACTTTTAGGCCAATGCTTAGAGAAATCTGTAACAGTAATAGAATGGCTCTTTCTACCTAATCAGTCAAAACTTTGCAAGTCTATCTTTCTTTAATTACACAAATTGTGACTATGGGCAGGCATAGGTCAAAGATGCTTATGGGATATGATCCAGATAAAATTATTGTTCCTTTAGACTCTCAGCAACAGTCCACAGCTTGGGAAATGTCAACTGCCTGGCAAATCACTTTTGCAGACTTTGTGGGTGCCATAGACAACCACTGTCCCTCAGACAAAGTTTTGCAGTTTTATAAAGTCCATTCTTTCATTCTTCCTGTGATTACTCATCACAAGCCTATTTCAGGTGGCCAGACTTATTTTACTGATGTCTCTTCTAAAGCTCATGCAGCTATTTATGGACCTAAACATACTCAAACAATAATGATCTCTGGGGTTTCAGCTCAGCGCTCAGAGTTAATTGCAGTCATTCAGGTTTTACAGCTCACAGCTGCAGATCCTATCAACATTGTCTGTAATTCAACTTATGTTGTAAATGTAGCCAGTTGCATAGAAACTGCTACAATTAAAAATACACTAGACCCAGAACTGCTTAATTTGTTTCTAAGACTTCAAACAACTATTGGCTCTCCTTCATCTCCTTTTCATATTTCTCATATTCGCTCTCACACACAACTTCCTGGACCACTAACTCTAGGTAATGATAGAGCAGATAAACTGATTAGTTCTGTGTTTCAGCAAGCTCAAGCCTCTGCACCAAAGTACTTCTGCCCTACTCGCATGTTCCATTTCTCTCGCAGCCAAGCTAGGGCTATAATACAAGCCTGTCCTGCTTGCCAGCATGTCCCTGGAGCCACACCTGTAGAAGGTTGTAACCCATGAGGTTTGGCTCCAAATGAAACCTGGCAAATGGATGTTACACATGTAGCAGCCTTTAGTAAACTTAGCTATGTTCACTAATTATAGACACTTATTCTCATATGCTGCATGCTACATGCCAAACAGGTGAGACAGCTGGTCATGTATGGCAACATTGTCTGTCATCATTTACTCATATGGGGATAACTAAACAATTAAAACCTGACAATGGACCAGCTTATACTAGTCATGCTTTTCAAAATTCTTACAGCTTTGAGCTATAACCTATAAAAAAGGAATTATTATAATCCTAGAGGACAAGGAATTATGGAGTTGGCACATCAAACATTACAACACGTGTTGAAAAAACAGAAAGGGGCCAGGTGCGGTGGCTCATGCCTGTAATCCCAGCATTTTGGGAGGCCGAGGTGGGCAGATCATGAAGTCAAGAGATCGAGACCATCTAGCCAACATGGTGAAACCCCGTCTCTACTAAAAATACAAAAATTAGCTGGGCGTGGTGATGCGCACCTATAGTCCCAGCTACTTGGGAGGCTGAGGCAGGAAAATCACTTGAACCCAGGAGGTGGAGGTTGCAGTGAGCCAAGATCGTGCCATTGCACTCCAGCCTGGTGACAGAGCAAGACTCTGTCTCAAAAAAAAAAAAAAAAAAAAAAAGGGAAAAACAGAAAAGAGGGATAGGAGACCAGTTACACCTCAAACAAAACTACACTTAGCCTTATTTTCTTTAAATTTTTTTGACTCCTGGTACAGATGGTAAGACTCCAGCAGAAAGACATTGGCAAGTGTTAGAGGAAAAGAGGAAAGTTTATCCGAAAGTGTTATTGAAATCCCCTGGAAAAAAGACAATGGAAAGGTCTGTTGGATTTACTGACGTGGGGATGAGGGTATGCTTGTGTTTTTATGGGAGATGGACAAGCCGTGTGGGTGCCCTCAAGGTGCATGTGACCATGGAACGGGAGACTAGAGGAACCCAGGGTGGCCAACTATGGGCCTGGTCCCTCTGGTACGAGCCATGAGCCAGCTGAGCCTGAGTGCAAAGATGGAGAGAAGGCCAACCGGAGTCATGACGACATCAACCCCCATAACCTGGGGGCAACTCAAGAATACCACTCAGGAAGCTGGGAAACTACTGGAGCATCAGAGCCAGGCAAAAACCCCTGATTCCATGTTCTTGGCCATGTTAGCCATAATGTCCTATGTGGTATGTTTTCCCTGTGCAGAGGCAAAAACATTTTGGGCATATGTTCCCAATCCCCTAGTAGTACAACCTATGCTTTGGAGTGACACTCCTCCTGAGATTTATCATGATCAGCAAGTATGGGCTCCAGGACCCCTAACTCCCCTTAAAATAGAACAGTTAGACTCTCAGAACAATGTCATTAATTATACCACCCCACTAGAAGGACTCCCCTTGTGTATCACTACAAAGACATCGCTTAACTGTAGCTGTCTTATGATTCAAGCTCAAGAATGGTTGAGTCATTATGGAAAAGTCATGTGCCTATTAAGTCTTGGTTCTATTCATGTAACTGGTGTGCTAACCAACCATTCCCGGCCCAATCACCCTAATCGTGCTGACTATATGGAATGGATTCCCTTCGATAGTCACTACCCCCCAAGACATGGACCCAATGTCTTGACCCACTGGCTAGAAAACAATCTATGTTAACTGGAGACATTGTGGATTGGGGACCTAAAGGTCAACTGTATGGAAAACATGAAAATCAGAAATCATGGCACAAACTTTGCTGGCATTGGTGGCAAGATTTTAATGCTTCTTCTTTATACCACACCGGGATCTAATCCCAGTCTGCCACCCAGATTGCTTGGCATGGAGCAGGCTTTAGCCCGCCTCTTCCTCAGTGGCATTATCTAGGGAGGAAAGGACCAATCCAAGAGATGTTATGGAAGGCAGCACTCCCATTTATGAATGGCGGGATACTATCCAGTGATAGCAATAGTAAGCAACACAGTCTTAATGTTACATTTGTAAAGAATATCACCACTCAATTTATGGTTTGTCTTTTTAATCCTTATGTCTTTTTTGGCAACTAAGAAGGACCAGCTCCAGGTAAACAATATCCAATTGACCTGTAAATCTTGCCAGTTATGTCACTGCATTAATCATAGCACATTGCAAACACATGTCTCTACTTTGATAATTTTGGGTCACATCCCTGGGCTATGGATTCCTGTTAATCTGTCCCAGCCTTGGGCTACCACCCCTGCTTTGCACTTCATGAAACATCTTCTAACTCAACTTACTCATTGCGCCCATAGAGCCTTAGGCATGATAATTTTTGCTATTGTTTCCTTGGTCACATTAATAACTTCCGTTGTGATGTCCTCTGTAGCTTTGCATAGTTCTATTCAAACAACTCAGTACATGGAAAACTGGATGCGTATAGCCAACCAAGCATGGCCACTTCAGAATAAAATTAACACTGAGTTACAAACTGAAGTGGCATTGTTGAAATCCATGGCTCTACGGTTAGGAGAACAAGTACAAAGCTTGCAATTGGAACAGCAATTGCACCATCATTTTAATCACACTCATATTTGTGTAACCAACTTAGAATATAACCAAAGTGAGTATCCATGGGACCTTGTGAAAGCCCATTTGCAGGGAGCTTGCACATCCAACATCACCTTTGATATTGGTGAATTACAAAACAAAATTCTTGATTTAAATAAACAAACTCAAGAGTTTCAGCCTTCTTTAGAAGACTAGACCAAATTCCAGCAAGGCCTGGAGAGCCTCAACCCTTGGACCTGTCTAAAGCACCACATTAACATCTTATATGTAGTCCTTGGAATAATGTTGTTTTGTCTCTGTCTTCTGTTCATAGTCTGTAAAATTGGATGGACTGCCAATCAGAAAATGAGAGCTGCCCAGCCTGGCCTTACATTCTTTCAATTAATTCATAAACAGAAAGGGGGAAATGTAGAGACCTGAATGCCCATGGGTTGTGACCAACTCAGCATTCCATTGAGGCTATATGATCAAACAGCAAACTGTTTATCATAAATGCAGAATGTGGGCAAACTCACTTCTGCTTCAGCCGCCAGAAGGTTCGCTGAGGGCAATCACTCCCTGGCGCCATGCTCTTTGAGGTTATCTACTGAGACATCTAGAGCCTACTGTTCAAAGAATGCAATCTTGTGAGCCTGCTGTGAATCAAGCTGCTGACCGACAACCACCCCCCCTTCTCCCTATCTCCTTTACCCAATAAATACAAAGGGCACTAAAGCTCAGGGCCCTTTTTCACTAGAAGCAAGGAGCCCCCTGACCCCTTCTTCCAAATATACTCTTTGGTCTTTATCTTTATTGCTGTGTTCGTCCCCTTTTGTTCAGTCCAACAGGGATTAGGTCCACGTCACCTTTTAAACAACCAGCTCTTGAGTGAACTCATTACCATGGGGGAGGACACCAAGCCATTCATGAGGGATCCACCCCCATGATCCTAACACCTCACACCTTGCCCCACCTCCAACACTGAAGATTACATTTTAACATGAGATTTTGAGGGGATAAATATCCGTACTATCAGAGAGGTTACTTCAAATGTTCAGGTGCATGACATTTTGATATAGCTTTAAAAATAAGCTATTAGGGCTGTGCCCAGTGTCTCATGCCTGTAATCCTAGCACTTGAGAGGCCAAGCCAGCAGGATGACTTGAGGCCAGGAGTTCGAGACCAGCCTGAGCAACATAACAAGACTCCATCTCTCTCTCTCTCTCTCAAAAAAAAAAAAAATATATATATATATATATGCATGGTAGTGCACGCCTATAATCCCAGCTACTCAGGAGGCTGAGGTGGGAGGATCACTTGAGCCCAGAAGTTCAAGACCAGCCTAAACAACACAGTGAGACCCCATCTCTACAAAAAATAAGCCATTAGACTCTCAGGTTATTATTTTTATTATTGCCAGGTATCCTCACCCTTACTCCTGGCATGGAAGATACAGTAGGAGTCATAGATGGCTGTAGGTCAGGTGCTGTCTCATAAGTAAGCCATATATCGCCAGGCATCACATCTATGCTCTCACTCTAATATATGTATATTGTAACCCCTTCTATGTGCCAAGGCAGGAGGATCACTTCAAGCCAGGAGCTGAAGACCAGCCTGAGCTACATAGTGAAACCCTGACTCTCCAAAAATAATTAGCTGACTGTGGTGGCACATGCTTGTAGTACCAGCTATTTGGGAGGCTGAGGCAGAAGAATCACCTGAGCCTAGGAGGTAGAGGCTGCAGTGAGCTATGATCGCACCACTGCACTCCAGCCTGGACGACGGAGTTAGACCCTGTCACTAAAAAATATAAAAAATGAAAATATTGTTAAGAAGCTCTTGAGAAGGCTCCAAGTACAGTTCCTGGCATGTAGTGGGTGCACAGTTAATACTTCTCGGGGCCACAGGATTGGGCATCAGATTTACATTTCACTGAAACTTTCTATACCATCTGCATCTATTTCCTTTTGAAAAATGTAAATAAAATCAATACAAATGAACAAATGTCAGCTCTGTTTTATCCTTCACAGAATAAGCCAAATGAGAGTTGGAAGTGACTGCAGAGATTGTGAGGAAATGGAAGCTCAGAAGTTGTGTGGTTTGTCCAAGTTCCCCTGACCAGCTCTGGGACCCTGTTTTTTTCAGTTGAGGTGAAATTCGCATAACATAGCATTTACTTTTTTTTTTTTTTTTGAGACAGAGTCTCTCTGTGTCACCCATGGAGTGCAGTGGCACAATCTTGGCTAACCGCAACCTCTGCCTCCCAGGTTCAAGCGATTCTCCTGTCTCAGCCTCCCGATCAGCTGGGACTACAGGCGCCCACCACCACGCCTGGCTAATTTTTTGTATTTTTAGTAGAGACGGGGTTTCGCCGTGTTAGCCAGGATGGTCTCGATCTCCTGACCTCGTGATCCACCCGCCTCAGCCTCCCAAAGTGCTGGGATTACAGGCGTGAGCCACCGCGCCCGGCCGAGATGGGGTTTCACCATGTTGGCCAGGCTAGTCTCGAACTCTTGACCTCATGTGATCCGCCCACCTCGGCCTCCCAAAGTGCTGGGATTACGGGCGTGAGCCACTGCACCCGGCCTGAATTTGTTGTTTTTAAGTGAGCAATTTGGTTGCATTTAGTAAATTCACAATGTTGTACAACCACCACCTGTATCTGGTTCCAAAACATTTTCATCACCCCAAAGGGGCACCCCACCATTAGAACTCACTACCCCTTGGTCCCTTCCCAGGGCCCCCAGCAATCGACCTTCTCTCTATATAGATTTGCCTGTTCTGGATATTTCCTATAAGTGAAATCATACAGTCCTTCTCCTTTTGTGTCTGGCTTCTTTCACTCAGCATCATGTTTTCAAGGTTCATCCACATCGCAACATGCATCAGCACTTCCTTCCTTTTTATGGCTAAATAATATTCCACTGCATGGATATGTCACATTTTGTCTGTCCATTCATCTATTGACTGATATTTGGGTTGATTCCATCTCTGAGCTGTCGTGAATAGTGCTGCTGTGAACGTCCGTGAACAAGTTTTTGTTGGGAGTCCCTGTTTTCAATTCTTTCCAGTATGTGATCCTGGTCTTTGATTCCCTCATTACACTGCCTGCCAAATGTACAGCCAAATTGTATGCAACATCGTTGGAAGGACACCGGTGGGAGGGGCTGTCCTGTTAATTCTTGGAGAAATAGCGTCGTAGTTCAATGTACGTCCCACAAGGTGGCGCCCACACTTAGGAAGCTTCTCCGGGCTGAAGGAAAAGCTCTCTGTGCCCTCTGTGCAGCCACAAGTGGAGGCTCTACCCAGAAGCAGCGGCTTTACACCTAATACTCCTGTGACTGACCCACATCCGAATACCCAGGGAGATTAGGTGGTTCATCACCTGAGAGCTTTGTTTTTACTTCAGACAGCTGCTTAAGGTTCTAATGGGTTCCTGTCACTAAAAGTGCAAGGAGATTAATGTGTCTAGGTTGTCAAAATCAACATGATAGACATTTCTTCATAGCTAATATTTCCTTTCTTATCTGTTGGTTAAAAGAGCCGATCCTCTCACAGTTACAGTGAGTACAGCAGGAAAGAAATATTACATTTCTCTACTTTTTCCAATTCACCCCTACCAAGGTTCTTTGCAGTATTCTTTTCTTGTTTTTTGTGATTTTTTCAGAGATGGGGTCTCACTCTGGGCTGGAGTGAAGTGGTGCAATCACAGCTCACTGCAGCCTTGACCTCCTGGGCTCAAGTGATCCTCCCACATCAGCCTCCAGAGTAACTGGGACCACAGGCACACATCACCACGCTCAGCTAATTTTTGTATTTTTTTGTAGAGATGGGGTTTCACCATATTGGCCAGGCTGATCTTGAACTCGTGGGCTGAAGCAAATCACCCACCTCAGCTTCCCAAAGTGCTGGGATTATAGGCATGAGCCACAGTGCCTGGCCTAAAATACTCTTAAATGATGCACCCTCCATACATAGAAAATCTTCCTAGAAGTAATATCATCCTATATAATGAGATGAGGGTTAAGCTGGTGATAAAGTTAGGCATAAGTAGGGCATCACCCTAAATCCCGAGTTAAGAGGAGTTTGCTGTAGTTTGGGGAGCATATTGAAAACACATTGTTGGCTGTGGGCGGCAAGCCATCCAGGTGCTGAGGCAAGAGACCGAGGGCACGAGCTGTTCCAGTATAATAAAATATATAAAACAACAAGAGTTATACTAGATCTAGATCACAGACATGATTATATATGAATATCATTAATCATTAGTTATCCGGAGGCCTAACCGTCTCCCTGTGGTGCTGTGCTTCAGTGGTCACGCTCCTAGTCTGCCTTCATGTTCTATCCTGTACACCTGGCTCTGCCTTTTAGATAACAGTAGCAAAATTAGTGAAAGTACTAAAAGTCTCTGATATGCAGAAATAATGGCGTAAGCTGTCTCTCTCTCTCCCTGTCTCTCTCTGCCTTGGCTGCCAGGCAGGGAAGGGCCCCCTGTCCAGTGGACATGTGACCCACGTGACCTTACCTGTCATTGGAGATGACTCACACTCTTTACCCTGCCCCTTTTGCTTTGTATCCAATAAATAACAGTGCAGCCAGACATTCGGGGCCTCTACCGGTCTCTGCCTCTTGGTGGTAGTGGTCCCCCGAGCCCAGCTGTCTTTTCTTTTACCTCTTTGTCTTGTGTCTTTATTTCTACAATCTCTCGTCTCCGCACATGGGGAGAAAAACCCACCGACCCTGTGGGGCTGGTCCCTACAGTTGGCCGGGCACGGTGGCTCACACTTGTAATCCCAGTACTCTGGGAGGCAGAGGTGGGTGGATTACCTGAGGTCAGGCCTTCAACACCAGCCTGGCCAACATGGCAAAACCCCGTCTCTACTAAAAATACAAAAATTAGCCAGGCATGGTGGCGCACACCTGTAATCCCAGCTACTCAGGAGGCTGAGGCAGGAGAATTGCTCCAACCCAGGAGGCAGAGGTTGCAGTGAGCCAAGATCACGTCACTGCACTCCAGCCTGGGTGACAGACCGAGACTCAGTCTCAAAAAAAAAAAGAAAATACATTGTCAAGACTCAAATCACAGAGTGGTGTTTCACATGATGGTAGAGGCTGCTGATTGCCCTCTTGAACCCAGCTTCCATTTCTTCTTTTTCTTATTTATTTATATTTTGAGACGGAGTTTCGCTCTTGTTGCCCAGGCTGGAGTACAATGGAGCAATCTTGGCTCACTGCAACCTCTGCCTCCCAGGTTCAAGCAATTCTCCTGCCTCAGCCTCCTGAGTAGCTGGGATTACAGGCATGAGCCACCATGCCCGGCTAGTTTTTTTTTTTTGTATTTTCAGTAGAGATGGGGTTTCTCCCTGTTGGTCAGGCTGGTCTTGAACTCCCAACCTCAGGTGACCCGCCCACCTTGGCCTCTCAAAGTGCTGGAATTATAGGTGTGAGCCACTGTGCCCGGCCTTTGCCAGGTATCTTGACTAGAGGAAGATAGTGTTCTGGGTGGGAGACTCAAGAGGTCTGGTTACTGAAGATACAGATCTCACTTAAAGTAAGTAAATTGACATCTGGTTTCCAAATCAATCTATTATGAAATTGGCCCATGTCACTTTCATTTGGCCTGATCGAGTTTTTACTGAGAACTGAATTGGGCACAGTGGCTCACACTTGTAATCCCAGCACCTTAGGAGGCTAAGGCGGGAGGATCACTTGAGTCCAGGAGTTTGAAAACAGCCTGGGCAACATAACAAAATCCTATCTCCACAAAAAATACAAACATTAGCCCAGGAAACTGAAGCAGGAGGATCATTTGAGCCCAGGAGTTCGAGGCAGCAGTGAGCTATGATCGTGCCACTGCACTCCAGCCTGGATGGCAGAGCAAGACCCTGTCTCAAAAAAAAAAAAAAAAAAAAACATTTGAGAACATTGGACATTCAGTATCTCTCCCCTCTCTTGGGCATCATGTTTAGGTTCTGTCTCTAGAGCACATCTCAGAGCCTGCTACAGGTAAACAGGCCAGAAGTTAAATGCATGAAACAAATTAAATGCATGAAACATTCAAGCACATTCTTATTGGTGTAATTAAAGTAAAAAAGTAAATGCATGAAACAGAAGCTGTTTACCCACAGCAGAGGAGGGGCAGAAATCATATCCAGTGTGCCATATCATTACTGCCTGCCAGCATTTCCTTAGGCTATTTCATTTATTTACTTTTTTTGAGATGGAGTCTCGCTCTGACTCCCAGGCTGGAGTGCAGTGGCATGATCTCCACTCACTGCAACCACCACCTCCCAGGTTCAACCAATTTTCCTGCCTCAGCCTCCCAAGTAGCTGGGATTACAGGTGCCAGCCACCATGACTGCCTAATTTGTGTATTTTTAGTGAGAGACAGGGTTTCACTACGTTGGCCAGGCTGGTCTCAAACTCCTGACCTCGAGTGATCCACCCGCCTCGGCTTCCCAAAGTGCTGGGATTACAGGCGTGAGCCACCACGCCCACCTTCCTTTGGTTATTGAGATGGACAAAGAGTTACCCAGTAAGTTAAGAGCAGCTCGTTTTTAATGAATCTTAGCCCAGAATACAAAGCAGGGTGTAGCAGTTGCCTTGATGGTGATATAATTGTAAACAATAGCTTTTTCTTCCCCTATAAACTCGAGTTATAGGAAGCGTTTCAGAGAGAGCATAAGACATTTGAATCTATTTTTTAAAAATCAGCCTGAAAGCTAGCAGTATTGTTGTCGTTTAAAAGGTTCCTCATATACTCTTACCCTCAGCCAACCCACCATGTTTATCAATTCAAATTCTAGAACTTTCTTGACCCAAGAGATTTTGTAGGAAAAATTTCTTTTTTCAGATATTCAGCACGCAAGGATCATTTTTCTTGGTTTTGTTGCTGATCTTGCTGAACTTTCCATCAATGGCTGAGGGAGGAAGCTTGCATGGTTCTTATGAGTTCTTCTGAGGCACTTTGACTGTGACCTGTAAGGGGGACAGAGAAGCCGTTAGATCTTCCTGCTTCCCTGTGATCTGTAGTTCCCCTCAGCTAGGAGCTGACTAAGTGTGAGCAGAAAGGGCTTTTCTTTTTTTCTCTCCAGACTGGAGTACAGGGGTGCAATTACAGCTCACTACTGCCTTGACCTCCTGGCTCAAGCGATCCTCCCACCTCAGCCTCCCAAGTAGCTGGGACTACAGGCGTGCACCATAACACCCAGCTAACTTTTTGTATTTTTATTAGAGATGGGGTCTCACTATGTTGCCCAGGCTTGTCTTGAACTCCTGGGCTCAAGCGTTCCGCCTGTCTGGGCCTCCCAAAGTGTTGAGATTACAGGCGTGAGCCATGGCACGTGGCCTGTAACTATGATTTTGATGAACAGTTATAGGCCAATGATGTCAGAATTTCTATTTCAAATCTGGGTCTTGCCCCTGGAGCTCCAAGCCCATCTCCCTAGATGTGTTCTCCACATCACCTCTTGGGTTTGGACAGGTACCCCAAACACAACCCTAAAGAGAACCACAGTACTTCATTCAGTGTTCCCTATCACAGGACTGGCGTCACCACTCAACCCCTCCTTGGAAACCTGGGTGCCATCTTTGATTCCTAGTTTTGCTTTTCCTCTCTATATCCAGAGTCGCCAATCCTACTCCTGGCTTCCTGTCACATATACCCTCTTTTCTCCACCTGCACTGCACCACTCCAATCCAAACCACCATCCTTCTCCTTGGAGCAGTCTCCTGACAGCTCCCTCATCCCTCCTCATACCGGATGGTCCATTCTCCCTAGGGCAAGCAGAGTGAGGTTTCTTAAACTTTTTTTTTTGAGACGGAGTCTTACTCTGTTGCCCAGGCTGGAGTGCAGTGGCGCAATCTCGGCTCACTGCAACCTCTGCCTCCCAGGTTCAAGCAATTCTCCTGTCTCAGCCTCCCGAGTAGGTGGGACTACAGGCACCTGCAATCAAGCCTTGCTAATTTTTGTGTTTTTAGTAGAGAAGGGATTTCACCTTGTTGGTCAGGCTGGTCTCGAACTCCTGACCTCAGGTGATTCACCTGCCTCAGTGTCCGAAAGTGCTGGGATTACAGGCGTGAGCCACCGCGCCTGGCCGCTTTCTTAAATTTTTAAACAACTTTCTTGAGATATGATTTATGCACAATCAAGTGTAATTGCTTTTAGAATATTTTAAGTTGTGCAATCATCACCATACTCCAGTTTTAGAACATCTGCATCATCTCCAAAAGCAATCTTGCACCCATGAGCAGCCACTACCCATTCCCCATGCCCTAGATGACCAGTAATAAGTTTCTGTCTCTATAGATTAAGCAGAGCAATCTTTTAAAAATACAAATTGAGTGGGCCAGGCACAGTGGTTCACACCTGTAATCCCAGAACTTTGGGAGGCCAAGGCAGGCAGATTACTTGAGGCCAGGAGTTCGAGATCAGCCTGGCCAACATGGTGAAACCTCATCTCTACAAATACAAAAAATTAGCCAGGTGTGGTGGCAGGCACCTGTAATCCCAGCTAGTCAAGTGGCTGAGGCATGAGAATCGCTTGAGCCCGGGAGGCGGAGGTTGCAGTGAGCCAAGATCACACCACTGCACTCCAGCCTGGGCAACAGAGCAAGACTCTGGCTCAGAAAAAAAAAAAAAAATTGAGCCACCTAATTCTTCTACTTAAAATGCTCCCATAGCTGAGATCAAACTCCATTATCAAAGACATCAAACCCCACATCATGGCCAACAAGGGCCTGTGCATTCTGGCCTTGCTCTCTCCCCACTAACCACTACATCTTCCACCACCAGCAACCTTCCTGCAGTTCCTGGAAGAGCCATATTTCTCGCCATCACAGCTTTTCCAGAAGCTATGCTCTTTGTTTAGTACGTTCTTCTCTTCCTCCCCTCACCATCTCTACTTCCACTCATCCTTCAGGTATATCAGCTTAGATACCACCCTGTCACGTGGCCATCCTGGACATCGCCTCCTTAACACTAGTCATGTGCCAAGATTTAAGACTCACCAACTGAAGTTGGACCTTTTATCCAATGTCATAACTCAAAGCCCAGCACAGGCTGTCCACCCACATGGCCACCTCCTGCTGTTGTGGACTCTGCTCGGGCAGTGAATGAAGTGTACCCACTGGGAAGTAGGTGGGGTATACAGGAAACAAGACTGGCTGTGAGCTGATCTTTGTCATAGCTTTATGGTGGGGATACAGAGGCTCATTCTACTGTTTTTTTTTTTCGTTTTGTTTTGTTTTGTTTTTGAGACAGAGTCTCACTCTGTCTCCCACGCTGGAGTGCAATGGCACCATCTCGGCTCACTGCAAGCTCCGCCTCCCGAGTTCACGCCATTCTCCTGCCTCAGCCTCCCAAGTAGCTGGGATTACAGGCACTCGCCACCACACCTGGCTAATTTTTTGTATTTTTAGTAGAGACGGGGTTTCACCGTAGCCAGGATGGTCTGGATCTTCTGACCTTGTGATTCACCCACCTCGGCCTCCCAAAGTGCTGGGATTACAGGCGTGAGCCACCATGCCCGGTCTGTTTGTTTGTTTTTTGAGACAGAGTCTTGCTCTGTTGCCCAGGCTGGAGTACAGTGGCGCGATCTCAGCTCACTGCAACCTCCACCTCCCGGGTTCAGGCAACTCTTGTCTCAGCCTCCCAAGTAGCTGGGACCACAGACACATGCCACCAGCCTGGCCAATTTTTGCATTTTTAGTAGAGATGGGGTTTCACCATGTTGACCAGGCTGGTCTCGAACTCCTGACCTCAAGTGATCTGCCCATCTCGGCCTCCCAGAATGCTGGGATTACAGGCATGAGCCACCACTCCTGGCCTCATTCTACCATTATACCTATTCTTTGCATAGATTGGAAAGTTTCCACACTAAACAAGTAAACACGTTTAGTTGATTCCAGTGAGCTATTCAGGAACACAGGTTGTGTCCTCAGCCTCTCCAGTCTCAGGCTTGGCACTGTGGCCCTGAATGAGTCCCGTTTGCCTTTTCTCACCTGCTCCACAGCTGGCAGGCTTGCCCTGAGCCTCCTCTTTTCCAATCCTGGAAAGGCTAGCTCAACCCATTTGCCTCTTCCTTAAACATCACTTGTGTTTATGTTTTCTGGTTAAACTATAATTAGTATTCACAGTAAATCATTTTCACTTCAGTGTATATTTCCCTGGTTTTTTTTTTTTCTTTTTTTTTTTTTCCTGAGACGGAGTCTTGCTCTGTCGCCCAGGCTGGAGTGCAGTGGTGCGATCTTGGCTCACTGCAAGCTCCACCCACTGGGTTCATGCCATTCTTCCGCCTCAGCCTCCTGAGTAGCTGGGACTACAGGCATCTGCCACCACACCTGGCTAATTTTGTTTTTGTATTTTTAGTAGAGACGAGGTTTCACCATGTTAGCCAGGATGGTCTCGATCTCCTGACCTTGTGATCTGCCCACCTCAGCCTCCAAAAGTACTAGGATAACAGGTGTGAGCCACTGCACCCAGCCTGTTTTGTTTTTTTTTTGAGTCTCACTCTGTCGCCAGGCTGGAGTGCAGTGGTGCAATCTTGGCTCACTGCAACCTCCACCTCCCGGGTTCAAGCAATTCTCCTGCCTCAGCCTCCCAAGTAGCTGGGACTACAGGCACGTACTGCCACGCCCAGCTAATTTTTGTATTTTTAGTAGAGACAGGGTTTCACTATGTTGGCCAGGATGGTCTCAATCTCTTGACTTTGTGATCCACCCACCTCAGCCTCCAGAAGTGCTGGGATTATACGCGTAAGCCACCGCGCCCGGCCATTTTGTTTTTAATAAGATGGTATCTTGCTACATTGCCAAATTAATCGCTTATGAAATTGGCGAACATGACCCTTCAATTTGGCCTGTCCAAGTTTTTCGACTTACAAAACTGAGAGCCAGGCTGGGTGTGGTAGCTCACGCCTATAATCCCAGCACTTTGGGACCAAGGCAGGAGAATCACTTGAGCCCAGGAGATTGAGACCAGCCTGGGTAACATAGTGAGACCCCATCTCTACAAGAAATACAAAAATTAGTCAGGAATGGTGATGTGCACCTGTAGTCCCAGCTACTCGGGAGACTGAGATGCGAGGATCACTTCAGCCCAGGAGGTGGAGGCTGCAGTGAGCTGTGATGGCACCAGTACACTCCAGCCTGGTGATTCCAATCCTGGAAAGGCCTGCTCAACCCATTTTCCAGGCTAGCTTCAAACTTGTGGCTCAAGCGATCCTCCCACCTTGGCCTCCCGAGTAGCTGGGACTACAGGCATGCAATACCACGCTCCAGTTTTTCCTTTCTTTTTTTATATTTATAAGTAAATGTATCTGAGTATCTATCTATGTACATAAATTCCAAAAACTGGGCTTATATTGATGATATATTAGTTTGTATACTGCTTTTACTTTAAAGGCTAAGCATTTTTCATATCAAATATTCTACAAAAACATTTGTAACAGATACCTGTTACTCCTTGATTGGGGTGTTCCATAATTTATTGGGCATTAAGTTTACATCTGATTTTCCCCTCTTAGAGATAAAGCAGTGATGAACATTTATGGAAGGAACGCTTTCTTTGTATTTCTGATGGGTCCTTCAGGCTATATTCCAGTCATTGAAGTTGCAAATCAAAGGAGATGCATATGGTTATGGGCCTTGATATCTCATGCCTAATAGCTTATGTTTGTATTATTTATTTTTAAATATTTTTATTACTGTGGGAATTGCTCCATTCCAACCTAATAGCTAATTCTTTTTTCTTTTTCTTTTTTTTTTTTTTTTGAGACGGAGTCTCGCTCTGTTGCCCAGGCTGGAGTGCAATGGCACAATCTCGGCTCACTGCAACCTCTGCCTCCCGTGTTCAAGCGATTCTCCTGCCTCAGCCTCCTGAGTAGCTGGGATTACAGGCGCACGCCACCATGCCTGGCTAATTTTTGTATTTTAGTAGAGACAAGGTTTCACCATGTTGGTCAGGCTGGTCTCAAACTCCTGACCTCATTCGTGATCCACCCACCTCGGCCTCCCAAAGTGCTGGGATTACAGGTGTGAGCCACCGTGCCCGGTGAAAAGCCACCACGCCTGGTGAAAATCTGAAAAGATTCTTACTAGAAGCTTTTCCTCTCGGCTCCGCCCCCTGAAGTCTCTCCCTCTTCTCAGGCTCTACAGGCCTTGGCGTATAACGAAGCCCAGCAAATGACCGCATAGGCCTGATGGGGGCACGTCCCTCAGTATTTCTCACGGGACAGAGCAGAGGCTGGGTCTTTACCCTCTCTTGTCACTTCTCAGGCTTAAAATGGGAAATTAGTAGGTAACACTGATGGCCTCAAGCATGAGGGAGAGGCCAAAAGGTGGCCCGCCCAGCAGACCCTAAATCCCTGGCAGGCCCTGAGCCCCCAGTAGGCCCTGATCCCCAGCAGGTCCTGAACTTCCAGCAGGCCCTGAGTCCCCGGCAGATCCTGAACCTCTGGCAGGCCCCGAGCCGCCAACAGACCCCGATCCCCCAGCAGGCTCTGAGCCACAGCAGACCCTAAACCCCCAACAGGCCCTGAGCCCCCAGCAAGCTCTGAGCCACCAGCCGTCCCTCAAGCCCCAACAGGCCCTGAGCCCCCAGCAGGTCCCACACTCACAGTTTTCACTTCAGTGTATGCCTGCAGGCCGTACTCGCCCAACTCCCGGCCACTCCCCGACATCTTGTAGCCACCAAAGGGTGACTGGGCTCCAAACACATCATAGCAGTTGACCCTGTAATTTGAAACGAGATTGCAGAAATCACTCTTGGGGGTTATGGGTTACACTCCCAGGACCCCCTGTATTGCCCCAAAGTCTTTATTTTATTTTTAACTTAAAAAAAATTTTTTTTTTTTTGAGATAGAATCTTTCTCTGTTGCCCAGGCTGGAGTTGCCATGGCATGATCTTGGCTCATTGCAACCTCCACATCTGGGGTTCAAGAGATTCTCCTGCCTCAGCTTCCTGAGTAGCTGGACTACCGGCACGTGCAACCACGCCTGGCAATAAATTTTTTTTTAAGAGACAGGGTCTGACTATGTTACCCAGGCTGGTCTCCAACTCCTGGTCTCCAGTGATCCTCCTGCCTCAGCCTCCCAAGTAGTTAAGATAACAAGTATGTGCCACTATGCCTGGCTAATTTTTTTATCTTTTATTTTTTGTAGAGATGGGGGGTCTCACTATGTTGCCCAGGCTGGTCTCGAACTCCTGGCCTCAAGTAATTCTCCTGCCTCAGGCTCCCAAAGCACTGGGATTACTGGTATGAGCCACTGCACCTGGATGGCTTTCTTTTCTTTTCTTTCATTTTTTTTTTTTGCAATTTAAAAAAATTATTAAATTTTATTTGAATTTGAAATTTACCATTTATTTATTTATTTTTATTTATTATTATTATTTTTTGAGATTATTTTTTGAGATGGAGTTTCACTCTGTCGCCCAGGCTGGAGTGCAGTGGTGAGATCTCAGCTCACTGCAACCTCCGCCTCCCAGGTTCAAGCGAATCTCCAGCCTCCTGAGTAGCTGGGATTACAGGTGCATGCTACCATGCCCAGCTAATTTTTCTATTTTTAGTAGAGACAGGGTTTCACCATGTTGGTCAGGCTGGTCTCAAACTCTTGACTTCGTGATATGCCTGCCTTGGCCTCCCAAAATGCTGGGATTACAGGTGTGAGCCACCACGCTTGGCCTATTTTTAATTTTCTTTTTTTTTTTTTTTTGAGACAGAGTCTCGCTCCGTCGCCCTGGCTGGAGTGCAGTGGTGCGATCTCGGCTCACCGCAAGCTCCGCCTCCCAGGTTCACGCCATTCTCCTGCCTCAGCCTCCCGAGTAGCTGGGACTACAGGTGCCCGCCACCACACCCGGCTAAATTTTTGTATTTTTAGTAGAAACGGGGTTTCACTGTGTTAGCCAGGATGGTCTTGATCTCCTGACCTCGTGATCCGCCCGCCTTGGCCTCTGGGATTACAGGTGTGAACCACAGCGCCCTGCCCTTTTTCTTTTCTTTTTTTGAGACAGAGTCTCACTCTGTTGCCAAGCTGGAGTGCAGTGGTGCAATCTCGGCTCACTGCAACTTCTGCCTCTAAGGTTCAAGTGATTCTCCTGCCTCAGCCTCCTAAGTAGCTGGGATTACAGGTGCCCACCACTGCGCCCGGCTAATTTTTTTTTTTTTTTTTTTTTGAGACAGAGTCTTGCTCTGTCACCCAGGCTGGAGTGCAATGGCATGATCTCAACTCACTGCAACCTCTGCCTCCCGGGTTCAAGCGATTCTCCTGCCTCATCCTCCCAAGTAGCTGGGATTACAGGTGCATGCCACCACACCCGTCTAATTTGTGTATTTTTAGTAGAAACAGGGTTTCACCATGTTGGTCAGGCTGGTCTTGAACTCCTGACATCATGTTCCACCTACTTCGGACTCCCAAAGTGCTGGGATTACAGGTGTGAGCCACCACGGCCTTACAGGTGTGAGCCACCACGCCCAGGCCTAATTTTTGTATTTTTAGTAGAGACGGGGTTTCACCACGTTGGCCAAGACGGTCTCCATCTCCTGATCTCGTGATCCGTCTACCTTGGCCTCCCAAAGTGCTGGGATTACAGGGGTGAGCCACTGCACCCAGCCTAAAATTCACCATTTTAAAGTGTACAATCACTGGTTGACAGCATATTCACAGTGTTGTGTGACCATCACCACTGTCTAATTGCAGAACATTTCTATCACACTGAAAGAAGCCCTGTGCCCAGGAGGCAGGCACTCTCCATTCCTCCCTCCCCCAGCCCCTGGCAACCACTAACATACTTTCTGTCTCTATGGATTCGCCTATTCTAGATATTTATAATACTGTAAATGGAATCACACAGCATGTGGCCTTTTGTGCCTGGGTTCTTTTTTTTTTTTTTGGAGTCTCACTCTATCGCTCAGGCTGGAGTGCAGTGGCATGATCTCCACTCACTGCAATCTCCGCCTCCCAGGTTCAAGCGATTCTCCTGCCTCAGCCTCCCGAGTAGCTGGGACTACAGGCACCTGCCACCACAGCCAGCTAAGTTTTGTGTTTTTAGTAGAGATAAGGTTTCACCATGTTGGCCAGGCTGGTCTCAAACTCCTGACCTCAAGTGACTTACCCACCTCGGCTTCCCGAAGTGCTGGGATTACAGGCATGAGCCACCACACCCAGACAGTCTGGGTTCTTTCACTCAATGTTATGTTCAAGATTAATCCATGCTATTGCATGCATGGCTACTGATATGGCTTGGCTGTGTCCCCACCCAAATCTCATCTTGAATTGTAGCTCCCACAATTCCCACGTGTTGTGGGAGGTAATTGAATCATGGGGCCAGGTCTTTCCCATGCTATTCTTGTGACAGTGAGTAAGTCTCACAAGATCTGATGGTTTTATAAAGGGGAGTTTCCCTGCACAAGTTCTCTTCTCTTGTCTGCCACCACGTGAGACATGCTTTTCACCTTTCACCATGATTGTGAGGCCTCCCCAGCCACGTGGAACTGTGTGAGTCCATTAAACCTCTTTCCTTTATAAATTACCCGGTCTCTGCAATGTCTTTACCAGCAGTGTGAGAACAGACTCATACAGCTACTTCATTCCTTTCTGTGACTGAGCCACATTTCATTGCATGGACAGATCACATTCTGTATCCATTCATCTACAGATGGACATTTGGGTTGTGTTCACCCTTTGGCTGTTACAAATAATGCTGCTGTGAAGATTCATATACATGTTTTTATGTGGGAGCACATTTTTCTTTCTCTTGGATAAATACCTAGGAGTGGAATTGCTGGGTCATATGGGGGCTTCATGTTTAACTTTTTGAGGAGCTCCCAAATTATTTTCCACAATGAGTGTGCCATTTTCCATTCCCATCAGCAACATAGGAGGGTTCCGATTTCTCCACATCCTTACCAATACTTTAAAATATATATACATATAGCCCAGCCTGGGCAACATGGCGAGATCTCATCTCTACAAAAAATAAAAATGTTTTTTAATTGTCCAGGTGTGGTGGTACACACCTGTGGTCCCAGCTACTCAGGAGGCAGAGGTGGGAGGATTGCTTGAGCCCAGGAGTTCAAGGCTGCAGTGAGCTATAATCGCACCCCACAGCACTTCAGCCTGGGTAGAATATTTTTTTCTGTCTGAAAAAATAAAACTAAAAATAAATAAATAATAAAAATATAGCCATCCTAGTTGGGGCTAAGTGTGAAGCAGAGGCTAAGCTTTTAGGATCAGTGTCACAATCATGGGTCCCTCTGCTCTGGTCTCCTGCCCTGAGGCAGCTGGGGAGGAGCCCCACCACTCTGCTGCCTGCCAAGTTCAGGTGCAGGGCCTTTGTACCGCAGAGAAGCTTGATCCTTCGGAGGTGAGGTAGCAGGACCTCTCAAATCGACATCACACCCTGACCCAGGAGAAACTGAGCCCAGCTCCCCAAATTCCAGGATGGTGACCACCAGATTCCAGTAGGCCCTGGCTTTGAGGAATCTCTGTTGGGTTGTGAGGGGCTGCTGGGAGGCTCTTACCACACAGTGCCCGCCTGGAGGGCCTGGGACAGGTAATTGGCCTTGTCCAAATCCTTTGTGAAGACAGCTGCGGCCAGCCCGTACGTGGAATTGTTGGCTCTCCCAACAACCTCCTCTATGGTCTTGAACTTCAGGATCTGCATCACTGGCCCGAAGATCTGGAGTGAGAGAGCAGCGTAGGAGGGTTCGGCAACACGGAGGCACCTGCCATCGAGCTCTCTCAGAGCAGAACAGATGATTCCAGATTGGGGGATAAGCCCCCAGTCATGCTCTAACAGTTCCAGGGGAAGACAACAGCCATCAAGCTCAGCAGAACACAGAGGGAATGGAGCTAACGGGGGCCAACTTCCTCCTGTGCATCCCGGGCTTTACATACAGTATCCCATTTCTAAACAATCCTGCCAGGTATGTTATTCACACGTGACACGTAGATTTAGTGTCAAAGAATTTAAGTCAGCTGGGCATTGTGGCTCATGCCTGTAATCCCAGCACTTTGGGAGGCCAAGGTGGGAGAACTGCTTGAGTCTAGGAGTTCGAGTCCAGCCTGGCAAACACAGAGAGACCCTGTCTTTACTCAAAAAAAAAAAAAAAATTTGGCCAGGCACGATGGCTCACACCTGTAATCCCAGCATTTTGGGAGGCTGAGGCAGGTGGATCACCTGAGGTCAGGAGTTGGAGACAAGCCTGGCCAACATGGTGAAACCCCATCTCTACTGAAAATAAGAAAAATTAGCTGGGCGTGGTGGTGTGAGCCTGTAATCCCAGCTACTAGTAGGGTCTGAGGCAGGAGAATCGCTTGAACCCGGGAGGCAGAGGTTGCAGTGAGCTGAGATCGCACCACTGCACTCCAGCCTGGCGACAGAGTGAGACTCCATCTCAAAACGAGAAGAGAAAAAATAAGCCGGGCGTGGTGGCTCATGCCTGTAATCCCAGCACTTTGGGAGGCCGAGGCAGGCAGATCACGAAGTCAGGAGTTCGAGACTAGCCTGATCAACATGGTGAAACCCTGTCTTTACTAAAAATACAAAAATTAGCCAGGCGTGGCTAAAATTGGAGACAGAGTCCCGCTCTGTTGCCTAGGCTGGAGTGCAGTGGCGCGATCTCGGCTCACTGAAACCTCTGCCTCCCAGGTTCAAGCGATTCTCCTGCCTCAGCCTCCAGAGTAGCTGGGATTTCAAGCAAGCGCCACCACGCAGGGCTAATTTTTTCTTATTTTTAATACAGACAGGGTTTTGCCATGTTGGCCAGGCTGGTCTCGAACTCATGACCTCAGGTGATCCACCCACTTTGGCCTCCCAAAGTGTTGGGATTACAGGTGTGAGCAACTGCACCCAGCCTGTACTAAAAAAATTTTTTTAAAATTAGCCAGGCATGGTGGTGAGCACCTGTAGTCCCAGCTACTCAGAAGGCTGAGGTGGGAGGATCATTTGAGCCCAAGAGTTCAAGGCTATAAGGAGCCATGATTATGCCACTGCACTCCAGCCTGGGCAACAGAGCAAGAATCTGACTGAAAGAAAAAAGGTCATGGGAAGGAGCAGACAATGTCATTCCTAGACTCCTGGCTCTGAGGGCCAGGACACCAAGGCCTGCAGGCCATGCTGAGGAATGCAGACGATCTCCTAGACAGAGGGTACAAGCTGAAGAGGAGGGACAAGATCAGATACATACTATGAATAGCATGTTATGGGCACTGGTTCTGGGTATAACTTGAGATCTGGCCCCAAGCCAGCAGATGGGTGACAGCATCAGGATGCCAGGCTGAACTGTTTACCTCACCTCCCGCCAAGAATGTTTCCAGAGCACTGGCCCCAAGTGCTCACCTCCTCCTTGGCGATGGTCATGCCATCCTGCACATCTCCAAACACAGTGGGCTGGATGAAGTAACCACGGTCAGCAGCAATGCCCCCACCACACAGCAGCTTCGCCCCCTCTTGTTTCCCCGTGTTGATGTAGCCAAGGATCTTCTTAAACTGAGTTTCATCCACCTGTGGGAGAAGGAACCCAGAGTTATGGAGACATCGGATTCAGACCTCTCCTAGGCTTCAGGCTTAGAATTATGCAGGCAACAAGACAACTGGGAAATGGACCAAGGTCATAAGTAAGCAAGATCAGAAGAGGAAACACACAGGGCCAATAGCAGAAAACACAAAAAAGGCCCAACTTCCTCAGCCTACCGGAGAAAAGGACATCAAATCAATCTTTACTTTTCAATTATAAGATTACCAAAAAGTTTAGGAAGAAAATACACTGATAGCAAGAGACCGTTACATATACTGTTAGAAGGATGACAGACTGGTACAGCCTTTAGAGCAAGTGGTTTATTAATATTGCTCAAAAATTATATACTCAGATCCTTTGGCCCAGCTATTTAACTTCTAGGAATTTATTCTACATATGCACAAAGAGAAATGAACAAGGATATTCACTAGGGAGTTTTTTTTTTTTTTTTTTGTATTTTTGTTTTTGAGATGGAGTCTCACTCTGTCACCCAGGCTGGAGTGCAGTGGTGCGATCTCCACTCACTGTAACCTCTGCCTTTCACGCTGAAATGATCCTCCCACCTCAGCCTCCCGAGTAGCTGGGACTATAGGCATGCACCCCTACGCTGGGCTAATTTTTGTATTTTTAGTAGAGACAGGATTTTGCCTTGTAGCCCAGGCTGGGGGAGCATTTTGTAAAGGCAAAAGATGGAAACAATTCTAAGTATAAATCAGTAGAGGGGTTGGTTAAAATTATTACGGTGCATCCAGTATATTGTCATCACTAATAGATCTGTGAACTAACTGACACAGAAAGATGGCCCAAGATACTCTGTAAAAAGAAGGAAAGCTTGGGCCGGGGCAGTGGCTCACGCCTGTAATCTCGGCACTTTGGGAGGACGAGGCAGGCGGATCATGAGGTCAGGAGTTCAAGACTAGCCTGGCCAACATAGTGAAACCCCGTCTCTACTAAAAATACAAAAATTAGCTGGGCATGGTGGCACATGCTGAGGCAGGAGAATCGCTTGAACCAGGGAGGTGGAGATTGCAGTAAGCCAAGATCGCGCTATTGCACTCCAGCTCTGGCAACAGAGACTTCGTCTCAAAAAAAAAAAAAAAAAAAGAAGTAAAGCTTGTAGAACAATATGCACTATATACTCCTTTATGGGGTAGGGGAGAAAGGCGACAGGGTCTCACTCTATTGCCCAGTCTGAAGAGCAGTGGCACAATCACGGCTCACTGCAACTTCAACCTCCCTGAGCTCAGGTATCTTCTCATCTCAGTCTCCCGAGTAGCTGGGACCACAGGTGTGTGCCACCACACCTGGGTAATTTTTATATTTTTAGTAGGGATGGGGTTTTGCTATGTTGCCCAGGCTAGTATCTAACTCCTGGGCTCAAGTAATTGACTCACCTTGGCCTCCCTCCCAAGTGTTAGGACTACAGGGGTTAGCCACCACACCCAGCCTATTTTTAAAAAAATAAACATACAACAGCATAACTGTGTATGCATGAGTGGTTACCAATGGAGAATAAAAGAAATGCAACAAAGTCTTATTTTTTACATTAAATACCTTTTTTTAAAAAGAGTCAGGGTCTCACTCTGCCACTCAGGCAGCAGTGCAGTGGTGTGATCACTGCTCACTGCAGCCTTGACCTCCTGGGCTCCCACCTCAGCCTCCCAAGTAGCTGAGAGTATAGGCACGCATCACTACATCTGGCTAATTTTTTTTTTGCTTTTTTTAAAAAAAAAATTATTTATTTTTTGAGGTGGAGTCTCACTCTGTCACCCAGGCTGGAGTGCGGTGGCACGATTTTGGCTCACCACAACCTGCGCCTCCCGGGTTCAAGTGATTCTCCTGCCTCAGCCTCCCGAGTAGCTGGGATTATAGGCGCCCACCACCATGCCCGAATAGTTTTTGTATTTTTAGTAGAGATGAGGTTTCACCATGTTGGCCAGGCTGGTCATGATTTGCAATTTTTTTTTTTTTTTTTTTTTAGTGGAGATGAGGTCTTGCTGTAGTGCCCAGGCTGATCTCGAAATCCTGGGCTCAAGAGATTCTCCTGCCTCAGCCTCCCAAAGTGTTGGGGTTACAGATGTGAGCTGCCACACATAGCCTAAACACTTTCTCATTAAATTTATTAATGCAAGTTTATATTATCTTAATAATTAGCCACAAAGAGAAATGAGACAAAAAGAAATGTTAGGATGGGTGCAGTGGCTCATGCCTGTAATCTCAGCACTTTGGGAAGCTGAGGTGGGCAGATCACAAGGTCAGGAGTTCAAGACCAGCCTGGCCAAAATGGTGAAACCCTGTCTCTACTAAAGATACAAAAAATTGGCTGGGCATGGTGGTGGGCGCCTGTAATCTCAGCTACTCAGGAGACTGAGGCAGGAGAATCATTCAAACCTGGGAGACAGAGGTTGCAGTGAGCCGAGATCGTGCCACTGTACTCCAGCCTGGAGACAGAGCAAGACTCTGTCTCCAAAAAAAAAAAAAAGAAGAAAAGAAATGTTAGGACAGGTGTGGTGGCTCACACCTGTAATCTCTCAGCACTTTGGGAGGCTGAGGCAGGTGGATCACCTGAGGTCAGGAGTTCAAGACCAGCCTGACCATCTTGGTGAAACCCTGTCTCTACTAAAAATACAAAAATTAGCAGGGCATGGTGGCGTGCACTTGTAGTCCCACCTACTCAGGAGGCTGAGACAGGAGAATTGTTTGAACCTAGGAGGTGGAGGTTGCAGTGAGCTGAGATGTTGCCACTGCACTCCAGCCTGGGTAACAGAGCGAGACGGTCTCAAAAGAAAGAAAGAAATGTTAGTGCCCCTAGCTGCACTATTCACAGTAACCAAAAGGTGGAAACAATCAAGAGTCTGTCAACAGATTAATGGAAAAATAAAAATGTGGTCTATCCACACAATGGAATATTACTTGGCCTTTTATGTTCTGATACATTCTTATTACAACATGGATGAACCTTTAAAACATGGCTACTTGGAAGAAGCCAGACACAAAGAACCATGTAGGATTCCATTTGTATAAAATGTCCAAAATAGATAAATCTATAGGCAGAACATAGATTGGTGGTTGCCTGGGCCTGGTAGGGGGAGGAATGGGGAGTGACTGCTAATGGGTACAGGATATTTAGGGGAGGCGATGACAATATTATAGAATTAGTGGTGATGGTTGCACAAAGTTGTGAATATACTAAAAATCACTGAATCGTACACTAAAGTGGTGCATTTTATGCTATGTGAATTATATCTCAATAAAGCTATTAAAGATAGAGATGTTGGAGGCCAGGCACAGTGGCTCACACCTGCAATCCCAGGACTTTGGGAGGCTGAGGTGGGAGGATTGCTTGAGCCCAGCAATTCAAGACCAGCTTGGGTAACATAGCAAGACCTCATCTCTATAAAAAATATGAATATTAGCCAGGTGTGGTGACGTGTGCCTGTAGTCCCACCTACTTGGGAGGCTGAAGCAGGAGGATCACTTGAGGCCAGGAGGTTAAGCCTGCAGTGAGCCATGATCACACCACTGCATTCCAGCCTGGGCAACAGAACAAGACCCTGTCTCTAAAAAAAATCAAAGAGGGGGATGTTGGGCACATAACCCTGTCCCATGGCAAGGCCAGTCCATCCTCAGACATGGCTGTGGCTCTCCACTGAGGAATCAGGAATGCAAACTGCTAAAAGAAACAAGCCAGTCTGAGAAGGCTACCTACTGTATGATTCGTATAAGACAATCTGGAAAAGGCAAAACTATAGAGACAATAAAAAGATCGGCCAGGCACAATGGCTCACGCCTGTAATCCCAGCACTTTGGAAGGCTGAGGTGGGTGGATCACGAGGTCAGGAGATCGAGACCATCCTGGCCAACATGGTGAAACCCTGTCTCTACTAAAAATACAAAAATTAGCTGGGCATGGTGGCATGCACCTGTAAGTCCCAGCTACTCAGGAGGCTGGGGCAGGAGAATCACTTGAACCCAGGAGGTACAGGTTGCAGTGAGCCGAGATCACGCCACTGCACTCCAGCCTGGTGACGGAGAGAGACTCTGTCTCAAAAAAAAAAAAAAAAAAAAAAAAAATCAGTGGTTGCCTGCCAGGGCTCAGGGGAGGAAAAGAGGGAAGAATAGGTGGAGGACGGGGGTTTCAGGGCACAAATATATTTATATGATACTAGAATGATGGTATCATACACATTATGGTACATTTGTCTAGGCCCATAGTAAGTACAACACAAAAAATGACCCCGAGGCTGGGTGCCTGACAGCAGATTGCCCGAGCTCAGGAGTTCGAGACCAGCCTGGGCAACAGAGTGAAACCCTGTCTCTACTAAAATACAAAAAATTAGCCAGGCGTGGTGGTGCGCACCTGTAGTCCCAGCTACTCAGGAGGCTGAGGCACAAGAATTGCTTGAACCCGGGAGGCATGAGTCGAGATCGTGCCACTGCACTGCAGCCTGGGTGACAGAACAAAACTCTGTCTCCAAAAAAATAAAAAATAAAAAAAAAACCCAAATATACACTACAGACCTAAGTGAATAATAAGGTACCAGTATTGGCTCATCAGTACTAACAGATGAACCACACTCATGCAGGATGTGAATAAAGGGGAAACTGGTGGAACAGGGAGGTGCGAAGGAATATATGGGCACCCTCTGTACGTTCAGCTCTATTTTTCTATAAACCTACAACTGCTCAAAAGTAAAATCTAGGCCAGGTGTGGTGGTTCGTGTCTGTAATCCCAGCACTTTGAGAGGCCAAAGCAGGAGGACTCCTTGAGCCCAGGAATTCAAGGCTGAGGTGAGGTATGATTGCACCACTACACTCCAGCCTGGGCAACAAAGAGAGACCTTGTCTCTAAAATATAAATAGGTAAATAAATAAATAAATAAAATCAAACAGCTCAAAACATGAAGTGAAATAAAGTCCCTACACTAGCCATACCATGGCTCTCAGACACGAAGGTTCACAGAGCTGTGTATCTTCTGGTGGATACACTTCTACTGATGACCAAGGTCTTGGAAACACACACTCCCTTTTGCAGACACTCCTGGTATTTGTTACATATATGCAATTTACAAAGTGCTTCCCAGGATTAATTTCTACAACACAGCCACCCTGTGAATGAGGCAGGGCATGGCTCGGGATGGGGAAATGAAGGCTGAGGGAGGGAACATAGCTTCCCAAAGGCACACAGCTGCTGTGTGGTAGAGCTGAGACCTGAACCCAGTCCCAATTGATCTGAGCCCGATGCCCTCTCTGCTTCTCATGCTGGCTCTAGACACCCAGACCCTGCGGCACTGCCTGGCTCACCTGCGGCCCCTGCTCGGTCTTGCTATCAAAGGGGTTCCCGACCACCCGAGACTTGGCCCGGGCAACGCTCCGCTCCACAAACTCATCATAGATGTCCTCCTGCACGAAGGTCCGGGAGCCGGCACAGCAGCACTGGCCCTGGTTGAAGAACAGGGCGAAGTGGGCCTGTTCCACGGCCCAATCCACTGCGGGAAGTGGGCAGGAGACAGAAAGGTGACAGTGAGGAGGAGGACCCTGGCCCTGGTGGCCGCCTGCCCAATGGAGCCTGTTCCCACCACTGTAAGGGTTGATGCCTGCTGGGTGCCAGAGACAGATACAGGGAGAAGAGGGGTGATCTCGGAGCCCACTGCCAACCAGGACAAAGGGCGTGATGGCGGCAAGTGGATGAGTCAGATAGCAGGGGCGTGGCCTAGCCTGATGATGCAGAGAGCAGCCAGGGAGAGGCTGGGGACAGGCCAAGGCCAGGCCATGCAGGCCCTGCGCTGGCGTCTTATCCTGAGGCCCGAGGGACAGCAACCAACGCCATTGGGCACTGGGGGGGCGACAGGATCGGCTGGAGCCACAACACAGGCGGCCAGGGCTGCCTTCAAGGCCAGGCCTTCTCCAGCTGGAAACTCACTATCGGCATCTGACATGATGATGTTGGGGCTCTTCCCCCCCAGCTCCAAGGTCACTCTCTTGAGGTTGCTGCTCCCAGCAGCAACCTGGATTACGCGGCCAATCTGTGGGGACAGAAAGACAGGAACAAGCTCTCAGTGCCGGGAGAAAAGAGTCCAGCACTCTATAGACACAGAACAGAGTCCCCCACAGCTTGAGCGAGCAACTGGACCACGAGAGACCTAGAGAATTTCACCAAATAGACGTTCACTTTTTTTTCTTTTGGACAGGGTCTCGCTCTGTCACCTAGGCTGGAGTGCAGTGGCGTGATCTCAGCTCACTGCAGCCTTGACCTCTCAGGCTCTGGCAACCCTCCTGCCTCGGCCTTCCGAGTAGCTGGGGCCACACGCACACACCACCACACAAGGCTAATTTTTAACCACAATGGCAGTCCTGGTCAAGGAGTCTGACCTGGCCAAGATGCTTTGATTTGGGGCAAGCGGTCAGCTCTGGGCTGTGTGGAGTCTGGCCAGGCCTGGCCTCCTTAGTCCACATGGGACACTGGCCCCTCCCAAGGGCAGCTAGTGTGGCAACCAGACCACGAAGGGCTCAACCCTGCCCCACCCCTCCTGGTACCTATAGGGTCGTCCTGGAGGAAAAGACCTCCGCTTGACACCCGGGAGCTCACCTTGAGCATGTCGTCCACTGAGGACAGGGGGAGCTTGGGCCAAGGAGGCTGCAAGCTTGAGGCCAGGGTCACCTTACCTCAGTGGAGCCTGTGAATGCCACTTTGTCCACATCCTCATGGGAGGCAATGGCGGCCCCAGCCGTGGGGCCAAATCCAGGCACAATGTTGACCACACCAGGGGGAAAGCCAGCCTGTGAGCAAACAGCCAGGGGACATTAGGAGTCACCCTCCTATTCTGAAGGGCTCGACCAGGGGAAGACACATCCTTTCTCAGAGAGGGTGGGACAGTCTGCCAAGGACACATGTGGTCAGAAGCTAATTGTATGGGGCACTACATGGGAATTCTAAATGGGACGGAGAAGGAGTCTGTTCGCTGGGGTTCCCTGTGTCTTTGCCCCTCCCCTGACAGCATTCACTTAGAACAATAGTGGGTTTTTGTTTGGTTTTTGAGACTGAGTCTCTCTCTGGCACCCAGGCTGGAGTGCAGTGGTGTGATCACAGCTCACTGCAGCCTCAAACTCCTGGGCTCAAGTGATCCTCCTGCCTTAACCTCCCAAGTAGTTGGGACTACAGGTGCATGCCACCCAGCTGATTTTTAATTTTTTGTAGAGATGGGGTCTTGCTATGTTGCTCAGGCTGGTCTCAAACTCCTGAACTCAAGCAACCCTCCTGCTTTGGCCACCCAAAGTGCTGGGATTGCAGGCGTAAGCCACCAAGCCTGGCCTAGAGCAATATTTTTAATTCTTCAAAGGGGATCTTGCAGTGAAGTCCAATGTGGAAAAAAGCTAAGAGGGAGCCACTCTGGTTCACATGATGATGGGGGCTCCACAAACACACCTCCCTGTTTAGGGACCCCTGAGACCCTTCTCAGAACTCCTTTAGAACAAGCCTCAACAAGGGCATTTAGAGGTTAAGACCAGGACAAGCCACGCACCTCCTTGATCAGGTTGGCCACATAGAGGGCGGTGAGGGGTGTCTGCTCAGCTACCTTCATCACAACCACGTTTCCAGTTGCCAAGGCTGGGCCCAGCTTCCATGCTTGCATCAGGAGCGGGAAATTCCACTGCAACAAACAACAGCAGCCCTCGAAATCCAAGCTTCCTCAGAGAACTACACTGGGTAGCAGAAGGTGGCAACCCCAGAGGGCAGAAGCAGCACCGAGTTCTCTGAACCCTGCGTGTCCTCCCCTAACTCCATCCATCGTGGTTTTAAGATGAATGGATGAGGCAGGCGGTGCACAACGATGACAGACTCACATTTATCCGTGCTTTTATGTCCGTGACACCATGCTAAGCCCTAATTACCTCCCTAAGACAGGCACTATGCTCATTTCCACTTTTCAGATGGGGAAACTGAGGCTTGGGGGATAAGTGACTTGCCCAAGGTTACAGAATTCACGAGTGGCAGGGCTGAGACTCAAACCGGATTGGCTTTGTCAGAGCCCATCTTCTTACCTGCCACCCAGGCTGCCTTCCGACACCACCCCAGAACCTCTGCAATGAGCCTGGCAGACTGCCAAATCTCAGGGCACCCTGAAGAAACTCCAGGGAGGCTGGACTCACCGGAATGATCTGCCCGCACACCCCCACAGGTTCATGGCGTGTGTAGCTGAAGAAGTCTCCGTCAATGGGAATGGTTTTCCCGTGGTACTTATCAGCCCAGCCGGCATAATACCTTTAAACAAAGAAACGTTCAAGCTCGAATCAATGATTGTCAGGGACCCCTGCAAACCCTGGCAGAAAGAGAAGACTCAAACTGGTCCAGCTGAGTCTTTCTGAAAACTGTCTTTGCTTTTGGCTTATTCAGAGAAAGACAAGTGACTGCAAAGGTCACGAAAATCTACTCTAGGTAGCTAACCCCCAAGCCTCAGAATCGCCTGGGGTTCTTGTAAAAAACACCAGATCCCAGGAGTCCATTTCCAATCTACTCAATCCCACTCTCTGGGGCTCATGCCCAGGAATTAGATTTTTTTTCTTTCTTTCTTTTCTTTTTTTTTTTTTTTTTTGAGACAGTGTCTCGCTCTGTCACCCAGGATGGAGTGCAGTGGTGTGATCTGGGCTGACTGCAACCTCGGCCCCCCAGGTTCAAGCGATTCTCTACTTCAGCCTCCCAAGTAGCTGGGATTACAGGCACCTGCCACCATGCCTGACCTTCTTTGTTTTTTTTAAGAAACAGGGTCTTGCTGGGTGTGGTGGCTCACACTTGTAATCCCAGCACTTTGGGAGGCCTAGGTGAGCAGATCATGAGGTCAGGAGTTCGAGACCAGCCTGGCCAAGGTGGTGAAACCCCGTCTCTACTAAAAATACAAAAAATTAGCTGGGCGTGGTGGCGGGTGCCTGTAATCCCAGCACCTCGGGAGGCTGAGGCAGAAGAATGGCTTAAACCTGGGAGGCGGAGGTTGCAGTGAGCCGAGATCACGCCACTGTACTCCAGCCTGGGCAACAGAGCGAGACTCTGTCTCAAAAAAAAAAAAAAAAAAAAAGGAAAGAAAAAAAGAAAAAGAAAGAAACAGGGTCTTGCTCAGTTGCCCAGGCTGGAGTACAGTGGCACAATCATAACTCACTGTAGCCTTGACCTCCTGGGCTCAAGTGATCCTCCCACCTTAGCCTCCTGAGTAGCTGAGACTACAGGCACATGTCACCATGCCTGGCTAATGTTTTTAAATTTTTTGTAGAGATGTGGGTCTCCCTATATTGCCCAGGCTGCTCTCAAACTCCTGAGCTCAAGTGATCCTCCTGCCTTGGCCTCCCAAAGTGCTGGGATTACAGGCTCGAGCCATTAGCACCTGGCTAGTGATCTGGGTTTGAACATGGGTTTGTGACCCTGGAAGAAAGCTAGCTAGGGGGTTGCCAATCTATGCAAGCCCAGGCATTGCAGCTTCCCTCCCCCAGATCTATACAAACACAGTCTACATGACATGTGTTTTGCAAGCCCCAGAAGTTATTTCATCAGCACAAAAGCAGAATGCCAAAATTCAGGAAAGCATGTGGCCCCAACTGAGATGTACCAGGCTGCTCTCTCTGGGGTGTCCTTGCAGAGGGAGTTTTTCAGCCTTGGCACTGCTGACATTTGGGGCTGGAGAATTCTTTGTTGTGGGACTGTCCTGGGCCTTGTACGATGTTGAGCAGCATCTCTGACCTCTATCCACTAGATGCCAGTAGTACCCTTCCCCTCGCAGTCGAGGCTGCCAAAAATGTCTCTGGACATTGCCCAGTGTCCCCGGGGAGGCGTGATTGCCCTGGCTGTTGCACCTGTTGTGAAGGATACCGACTGTTTTCTTTTTTTTTTGAGACGAAGTCTCGCTCTTGTCTCCCAGGCTGGAGTGCAGTGGCGCGATCTCAGCTCACTGCAACCTCCGCCTCCCAGGTTCAAGCGATTCTCCTGCCTCAGACTCCCAAGTAGCATGCCTGCCAAGACGCCCATCTAAGTTTTAATTTTTTTATTTTTTATTTTTTTTTCTGAGACAGAGTCTCGCTCTGTTGCCCAGGCTGGAGTGCAGTAGCGCGATCTCAGCTCACTGCAAGCTCCGCCTCCCAGGTTCACACCATTCTCCTGCCTCAGCCTCCCGAGTAGCTGGGACTATAGGCGCCCGCCACCAAGCCCAGCTAATTTTTTATATATATATATTTTTTAGTAGAGATGGGGTTTCACCGTGTTAGCCAGGATGGTCTCGATTTCCTGACCTCGTGATCCACCCGCCGCAACCTCCCAAAGTGCTGGGATTACAGGCATGAGCCACCGCGCCCAGCCTAAGTTTTGTATTTTTAGTAGAGACGGGGTTTCATCATGTTGGCCAGGCTGGTCTCGAACTCCTGACCTCAGGTGATCCACCCAGCTCGGCCTCCCAAACTGCTGGGATTATGGGAGTGAGCTACTGCGCCCGGCCCAACTGTTTTCTTGTCCAACCTCTACTCTTCTGGCACTGCTTCCTCCCCACCACCTCTGTTTACATGTCACAGGGAGGCAGCCATTATGTACACAAATGATCTGTCCACCCTTGGCCACAGCTGGCCAGAACCAAGGCCAGCCACTCAGGGTCCTCCCTCAGGAATATGGCATTACAACTAAAAGATGACAGCTTAGCCTGGCTGGAATCAGGCATGGAGGTACAAGAACAGGTGGTGTGGGCTACCAGGTCCCAGTGTAAAAACTGGCCCTCAAAGCCAGTGTAGCTGAGGAGAATGAAGCAAGCAGGGAGGTGAGTGAGACTCAATGGCCTTTTGCATTAGAGACCCCTTGACTCTATCGTTTAAGTTGGGCTCAGTGAATTTCTTTCTTTCCTTTTTTTTTTGTTGAGATGGAGCCTCAGTCTGTCACCCAGACTGGAGTGCAATGGCACGATCTCGGCTCACTGTAACCTCCACCTCCTGGGTTCAAGTGATTCTCGTGCCTCAGCCTCCTGAGTAGCTGAGATTACAGGCATGCGCCACTACTGCCTGGTTAATTTTTGTATATTTAGTAGAGATGGGGTTTCACCATGTTGGCCAGGCTCCTCTTGGACTTCTGACCTCAAATGATCCACCCGCCTCAGCCTCCCAAAGTGCTAGGATTACAGGTGTGAGCCACTGTGCCTGGCCTCAGTGAATTTCTGGCAGCTCCAACACATGGGCTTTAACAAAGCCCTTGTTCCTTGGTCATTGAAATGTTTATGATTGCTGGGCATAGTAACTCATGCCTGTAATCCCAGCACTTTGGGAGGCCGAGGTGGGAGGATCACTTGAGCCCAGGAGTCCAAAACTAGCCTGGGCAACATAGCAAGACCCCCGTCTCTACAAAAAATTTAAAAAGTATCCAGGCATGGTGGTGCACGCCTGTGGTCCCAGCTACTTAGGAGGCTGAAGTGGGAAGATTGCTTGAGCCCAGAAGGTCAACACTGCAGTGAACTATGATTGTGCCACTGCACTCCAGCCTGGGCAACAGAGTGAGACCCTGCCTCAAAAAAAAAAAATTAAAATTATCAATCAATCGCCAGGCGTGGTGGCTCACGCCTCTAATCTCAGCACTTTGGGAAGCCAAGGAGGGTGGATCACAAGGTCAGGAGATTGAGACCATCCTGGCTAACACGGTGAAACCCCATCTCCACTAAAAATACAAAAAATCAGCCGGGCATGGTGGCGGGCGCCTGTAGTCCCAGCTACTCAGGAGGCTGAGGCAGGAGAATGGCATGAACCCGGGAGGCGGAGCTTGCAGTGAGCTGAGATCGCACCACTGCACTCCAGCCTGGGCAACAGAGCGAGACTCCATCTCAAAAAATAATAATAATAATCAATCAATCAATCAATCAAACATTTTTGATTAAACCAAACCCAAAGCTAGTAAAAGGAAGGAAATAAAGACTGAAACGGAGATAGACAAAAGAGAATATTTTCTTGAATAGAAAAATAATAAAATCAACAAAACCAAAAGTTTGGTTCTTTGAAAACATTTACAAAATGGACAAACCTTTAGCTAGGCTAAGAAACAGAGAGAAGACCCAAATAAGTAAAACTGAAAATGAAGACAACACTACAGATCTTACAGAGATAAAAAGGATTATAAGAGAATACTGTGAACAATTGTACACCAACAAATTAGATAACCTCGATAAAATGGACAAGTTCCAAATAACACAGAAAGGACCAAAAGTGACTCAAGAACAAAATAAAGCATTTATGACTAATCACAATTTGTGATATTGAAGGATTTTCCCATGAGCTGGAGTCTAAATAGAGTAGCCTTCTCTGACTCCTGTGATCCTTTTGAATTTTTGTAATTTATTCATTTTTTGTTTTTGTTTTTGAGACAGAGTCTCACTCTGTCACCTAGGCTGGAGTGCAGTGGCGTGATCTTGGCTCACTGTGACCTCCACTTCCAGGGATCAAGAGATTCTTCTACCTTAGCCTCCTGAGTAGCTGGTATTACAGGTGTGCGCCACCATGCCCAGCTAATTTTTGTATTTTTAGTAGAGATGGGGTTTCATCATGTTGACCAGGCTGGTCTCAAACTCTTGACCTCACGTGATCCACCTGGCTCAGCCTCCCAAAGTGCTGGGATTATAGGCATGAGATACCGCGCTCTGCCCCTTTTGAATTTTTGTAATTTAATTTTTACCTCCTAACAACGTTGCCTCCCCTTTTCCCCTGCCAGAACAAAGAACAGGAAAGCTGAGCCCATACCGGAGACATTTGAGGACCATGTCCAAATCCACCAGGTAGGAGATGACATAGGGCTTGCCATTGTCCAGGGTCTCCAAGGCCTGAGAAGAAAACAAGGTCAGCAGAGACATGGGTGCAGGAATGAGAGGAAAACAAAGGGCTGACAGAGGGCGCCAAGGCTGGGACTGAGAAGGGCTGGTGCAAGCCCAGGGTGAGAGTCCGCTTTGTGCCGCCAAATGTCACTAGCATCTCTGGACTATTGCCATGGTCTCTCCAAAGGCAGGGAGGAGGAGGAAGGGGGCCAGGCAGGATGAGCCACCAATTTCTCACTCAGTGATTTCACAAACACGCTTTTTTAGCTTCTGCTCTCTACCATATCCAGGTGCTGGGATAGAGACCAGCTTGGAGCTTACAGAGCAAAGAGACTGTGCATAATGACACAAGTCCTCAGTCACATGTGTTAAGAGTGCTAGAGGCCGGATGTAGTGACTTGCACCTATAATCCCAGCACTTTGGGAGGCCGAGGCAGGTGTTCGAGACCAGCCTGACCAAAACAGTGAAACCTTGACTTTATCAAAAATACAAAATTAGCTGGGCATGGTGGTGCACACCTGTAATCCCAGCTAGTGGGGAGGCTGAGGCAGGAGAATTGCTTGAACTTGGGAGGTAGAGGTTGCAGTGAGCCGAGATTGTGCCACTGCACTCCAGCCTGGGTGAAGAGTGAGACTCCATCTCAAAAAAGCAAAACAAAACAAAACAAAAAAACAAAGGAGACACTGAAAGGCTCCTCTGGTTAGTACAGAGGTGCCCCCTAAAGGTGTCCATCCTATGCCATTCCCATCAGTCCCGTGTCAGATGTGTGTTCCCTGGCTGTTCACAGGATGCTTGGTTCCTGGCTGTTCACAGGATGCTGCGAGCCCATTCACCACATGGGATCTGAGGGGGAGAAGGGCTGAGGACTCACCGCCAGGTAGGTCCGGTCCCGCTCGATCAGATCGGCCAGGCGGTTCAGCAGCCGGCCCCTGTGTGATGCGTCCATGCGGCGCCAAGGTGAGCCCAGCTGGAAGGCAGCCCGGGCGGCCTTCACTGCCTTGTCCACATCTTCCTAGAAAACACAGGAAAACTCAAGCCTTCCTGGAAAACTCAGGTCTTCTCAGTAATAACCAGCTCCGAATACAAACACATCCAGAAGGTCATCAGCATATCGCTGCACAGAAAACCTGCCCCGTAAACAATGCTCCTAGCCCGGCAGAGCCCTGATGAGCATCAGACTTCAGCAATGGGGTTGAATAACATGACCTTCCCCTCCTTTCATGAAGTCCTGGTGGGAATGAGAATCCGGATAATTTCTGTATTTTCTTTTTTTCTTTTTTTTTCTTTTTTTTTTGAGACGAAATCTCGCTCTGTCGCCCAGGCTGGAGTATAGTGGCACAATCTTGGCTCACTGCAACCTCCGCCTCCCGGGTTCAAGCAATTATCCTACCTCAGCCTCTTGAGTAGCTGGGATTACTCAAGAGATGCCACCACACCGGGCTAATTTTTGTATTTTTAGTAGAGACGGGGTTTCACCATGTTGATCAGGCTGGTCTCAAACTCCTGACCTCATGATCTGCCCACCTTGGCCTCCCAAAGTGCTGGGATTACAGGCTTGAGCCACTGCGCCTGGCCTGTATTTTCTTAGTTTTAAATTATTTATTTGTTTCTTTGTTTACTTTAGAGATGGTATCTTACTATGTTTCCCCGGGCTGGTCTCAAATTCCTGGGTTCAAGTGATCCTCCCACCTCAGCCTCCCAAAGTGCTGGGATTACAGGCCTGCGCCACTGCGCCCGGCCAAAAACACAAAATATTTTTACTAAGAGTCTAATTTAAAAATTTTAAACAGAATATTATCAGTTTCGATTGGTTCCTACAGTCTGTACAATTCAAACCTCCACAGGAGCTAGATCTTAGGAGACCCAAATTCTACCCAGCAAGGTTTCCATCTCTGACCTTCAACTTCCAGGTCTGGAAAGGAGACACTGTATTAGATATTTGCCGAATTTACTTCTAAGTCTATAGTTCTACACTAAGTGAATTAACACCGTTGTCTGCAGGCAAGTTTCTATTGATTAATTTACTCGGAATTTTTCACTGGTATCTGCTACTTGTGAAATTAATACACATATATGGTAAAGCTTTCACCACACAAAAACGTATAAAATAGAAGACGAATCCATCCCTCCCCCAAGGTAAGTCACCAGTTCTCACCTTGTCCCCTTCAGCTACCTGACAGATGACCTCTCCAGTGGACGGATTGACGGTGGGGAATGTTTTCCTGCTGACGGCATCGTGCCATTCATTGTTTATGAAAATCTACAATGAGAAGGAAAGAAGTTCTCAGGACCAGCTGTCAACCTAATACTGACTACCAGTATTGTAAGGAAAAAAAAAAAACAAGAAAAAGCAAATATGAATTAATTTCAGAGTGGTGTAGCCTACAAATGAAAAGCACAGGCCTTGCAGACAATCTAGGCCAGAATGCTCACTCTGCCAAGTGACCTTGGGTAAGTCACTTGACTTCTCAGTGCCTTGGTTTCTTTAAAAAATGAAGAGAATGTTCATACTTGTTCTAGTTATCCATTGCTGTGTAACAAAGCACCCTAAAACTTGGTGGCTTAAAATGATTTCTTATCTCCCACAGTAGAGTCCCCTGGTTGGGCTCATCTGGGCAGAGTTCCCTTGTGTGGCTACAGTGTGAGGACAGCTGGGGCCAATAGTCATCCACCTCTGAGGCTGGATGTGCAAGATGGCTTCTGCACTTACTCGTCTGGCACCACATGGCTGCTTGGGCTTCCTGACTGCATGGCTGGCTCAAGCTAGTCCGACTTCCCACATGGCAGCTGGCTTCCCCTGAGACAGTGTTCCTAGAGACCCAGGTGGAAGCTGAAAGGCTTCCTAAGATCTAGCTTCAGAAGTCACTTGGCCTCATTTCTGCCACCAAATTCTGTTGGTCAAAGTGAGTCACAGGCTCAGTCCAGAGTCCCAGGTTGAGGAGAGAGCCTCCCCTTCTCCCTAGAAGGAATGGCAAACAATTTGCAACCACCTTCATTCTATTCCACTCCCACACAAATTTGTTGTGAGAACTAAATTAGATTATTCTTTTTATTGTTTTTTTTCTTTTTTGAGACAGGGTCTCACTCCATTGCCCAGGCTGGAGTGCAGTGGCGTGATCATGGCTCCCTGTAGCCTATTCCTCTTAAGCTCAAGTGATCCTCCTGCCTCAGCCTCCTGAGTAGCTGGGACCACAGGCACACGCCACTACGCCTGGCTAATTTTTGTATTTCTTGTAGAGATGAGGTCCCTCTATGTTCCCCAGGCTGGACTCAAGCGATACTCCCTCCTCAGCCACCCAAGGTCCTGGGATTGCAGGTGTGAGTCACCATGCCCAGCCCTAGATTATTACTTCACTCACTCAGCAAACACTTAATGAACACCTGCGATGGGCCAGGCACAGTTCTAGGGCTGAGGACACAGTACAGCCAAAAGCCAACAAAGACCATGCTCTCATGGTGCCCAGGAAATAAAGAGGCAATCAAACACAGAAGACCACCTCAGACTGTACAGATGAAGGCGAAGGGAAGAAGAGGATCCAGAGAAGGTGACTAAGGTGGGGTGTAGAGAACTCCAGCCGTGGTGGTAGGGGCAGGTCACCTTGAGGAGCGGACATTTGACCGAGTCCGGAATGATGAAAAGGAGGGGTCCACAGGAAGAGCCGGAGGACCAGCAGTCCAGGCTGTGGAATAGCAAGTGCAAAGGCCCCAGGGCAGGAATAAGTCTGGTAGATTTGAGAAAAAGCAAAGGTGGCCAGAGTTACTGGTGAACCAGAAAGGAAGTGATAAAAAACGGGGTCAGGGAGGAGGGCGGGTCCCAAGACGGTTCCGCCTCTAGAATGTAATTCAGACCAGGCCATCACCCAACCAAGCCACATCTGGGGGAAAGACTTCCTTCCTCATGAGGCCAATGTCAGAGAGCCAAAGCCCCTCCATTTGCTCAGAGGAAGGGTCCTTACTTATTACCTAAAGTCACCTATTAAAGTGCAAGGCTGCGTGCGGTGTTCATGCCTGTAATCCCAGCACTTTGGGAGGCGGGGGTGGGCGGATCACCTTAGGTCCAGAGTTTGAGACCAGTCTGGCCAACATGGTGAAACCCCATCTCTACTAAAAATACAAAAAATTAGCCAGGTGTGGTGGCAGGCGCCTGTAGTCCCAGCTACTCGGGAGGCTGAGGCAGGAGAATCGCTTGAACCCAGGAGGCAGAAGTTGCAGTGAGCCAAGATCACGCCATTGCACTCCAGCCTGGGCAACGAGAGTGAAACTCCGTCTCAAAAAATAAAAATAAATACATACATAAAGTGCCAGAGTTCGCCCTCTGCTTTCCAGGCACCGGGCGATGGTCTTGGGGAGTGCAGAGAAGACATCTCCCAGCAAGCTGTTCCCTTCGGGCTTGGTAAACCAGTGTCCTGGCAGGGTCCATGGTCACCTCACCAGTGCTGAGGCAAAGGCTACAGGTGACGTGAAGGCAAAGACATCTGCCTCTCTGCCTGCCTTCCTTGGGGGTCCCTTTGGACCCAGCATCCCTGCATGTCCTGGCCCTGGCCTAGAACTCCAGTGAGACATCCATGGTCACTCTGGGCCACAGTCTCGGACCATAAAGAATACTGAGCTGCCAAGCAAAGCCTGGAGCGAGGCTCACAACAGGGCTAGGGAGGGGTGGCCAGGCTCACTGGTCAAAAGCAGACATTTGGCCTGGCACAGTGGCTCACACCTGTAGTCCCAGCACTTTTGGAGGCCAAGGCATGAGAATTGCTTGAGCTCAGGAATTTGAGACCAACCTGAGTAACATAGTGAGACCTCCATCTCCACAAAAAATGAAAAATTAGCCAAGTGTGGTTGCATGCGCCTGTAATCCCAACTACTTAGGAGGCTGAGATGGACGGATCACTTGCTTGAGTCTGGGAGGTTGAGGCTGCAGTGAGCCATGATCACACCACTGCCTCCAGCATGGGTGACAGAGCAAGACCCTCTCTCAAAAAAGAAAACACAAAAAGGAGCAGAGGTTCAAGACAAGAATATGGGTGGCCAGGCACAGTGGCTCACGCCTGTAATCCTAACAATTTGGGAGGCCAAGGCGGGAGGATTGCTTGAGCTCAGGAGTTTGAAACCAACATGGGTAACATAGTGAGACCCTCTCTCCACAAAAAATGAAAAATTAGCCAGGTGTGGTTGCGTGCCTATAGTCTCAGCTACTCAGGAGGCTGAGGTGGGAGGACCATTTGAGCCTGGGAGGTTGAGGCTGCAGTAAGCCCTGATTGCATCACTGCACTCCAGCCTGGGTGACAGAAAAAGACTCTTAAAAAAAAAAAAAAGAATCTGGATGAATATGGGCTTTTTTTTTTTTTCCTGAGACAGAGTCTCATTCTGTTGCCCAGGCTGGAGTGCAGTGGTGCAATCTCAGCTCACTGCACTCCAACCTCCCAGGTTCACACCATTCTCCTGCCTCAGCCTCCCAAGTAGCTGGGACTATAGGCGCCTGCCACCATGCCCGGCTAATTTTTCTGTGTTTTTAGTAGAGACGGGGTTTCACCGAGTTAGCCAAGATGGTCTCAATCTCCTGACCTCGTGATCCGCCGGTCTGGGCCTCCCAAAGTGCTGGGATTACAGGTGTGAGGGTTTTTTTTTTCTTTTTTTTTAGACAAAGTCTGGCTCTTGTTCCCCAGGCTGGAGTGCAATGGAGCGATCCCGGCTCACTGCAACCTCCGCCTTTCAGGTTCAAGCGATTCTCCTGCCTCAGCCTCCTAAGTAGCTGGGATTACAGATGCCTGCCACCATGCCCGGCTAATTTTTGTATTTCTAGTAGAGACGGGGTTTCACCATGTTGGCCAGGCTGGTCTCCAACTCCTGACCTCAGGTGATCCACTCACCTCGGCCTCCCAAAGTGCTGGGATTACAGGCGTGAGCCACCGCGCCTGGCCGAATATGGGCTCTTTTGCTCCTGATTTTGTCACATGGGACAAGCACCTCACCCCTGTGTCTTTGTTTCCTCATCTGTAGGGTGGGAATCACCCTAGAGCCCCCTTTTTATAAAGCCGTGTGAGGGTCTGAAGTCTCTGCGCCAAGCATGGAGTGAATGCCCAACGCCATGACGATGGCAGGGTGGAAACAGAGTGCCCCAGGAAGGAGTCGTTCAGGTAAGGGCCTAGCAGGAATCATATTCCCAGGCTGAAATTTGTTCCGCATAATCTCTATGGTGGAATCCGCAGCTGTGCACCCACAGGAAAGGCTCTTGGCACCGGAGAAGAACATGGGTAAACATTAACTGGGGTTCTGGAGGCGTGCTTGTGTGGTTTCATATTAGTTAGTCAATCGTTAATTTTTAGGGAAATGGCACCCTTCTTTCTTTCCACGGGAGGGCTGGGTCGTTTCCAGTGTGGGGACAGGTGTGGCAATAAAGAGCTCAGGTTCAAAGCCAGGAGACTGCCAGACCTAAGTTCAAGTTGGACTATGCCGTGCCTGGGCAGCAGGCCCTGGGTGTTTACTCCCCGACTCTGAAAGTCAGCTCCTCCTCGGGGTGCCCGTGGAGGAGAAGGGAGTTCCCGGGTCTGCCTGCTGGAAGATGGGGGCTCACAGGCGTGGGGGGCGGGCAGGCAGCCTGCAGCCATTGGGTAGGCATCCTTCTCTCCTTCCCCCTGTAGCACAGGCTCAGGGTTCACGCCTCACACACAACTGCCTCACAGCAAAGCACTTGGGTCAGCAGGGTTAGGAGAGTACAGAGAAGCACTAGGCTGGGCTGGGTGGAAGTAGGTCTGGTTGGCCTTGTACTATCCCCAAGCTTCTTCCTCCCCCACCCAGGGAGGAAGTCCACTCAGCCCTCTGCGTGTCATGGACATGGCTAACATTCACTAGCTACCCCTCAAGAACCAGCCCCACACCAGCGGTTCTGTGTACTTGGATTGTTCCCATTTAAACCTCATAGCAAACCTAGGAGGTGAACTTCATCCTCTCCACTTCACAGCAGAGGATGCTGGGCACAGAAGAGTCCAGCCACTTGGCTCCAGGTCACACAGCAGCAAAGGCAGAGCCAGGCTTTGAAGCCAGGTCTTTGGGACTCCAAGGCCTGTGTTTTTCCCTCAGTTCTTCCAACTCCAACCTCCAGCCATAGCCCAGGTCTGCCTTCAAGGAGGTTGGAATTCTGATTCCCAAATCTCCATCTTTATGGTTTACTTACTGACTCAACACACGTTGATTTCAGATTTTGATTCTGAGCCAGGCACAGTGGCTCATCCCTGTAATCCCAGCACTTTGGGAGGCCAAGGCAGGTGGATCATTTGAGGTCAGGAGTTCGAGACCAGCCTGGACAACATGGTGAAACTCTGTCTCTACGAAAAATGCAAAAATTAGCTGGGCATGGTGTCACTTGCCTGTAATCCCAGCTACTCGACAGGCTGAGGCAGGAGAATTGCTTGAACCTAGGAGATGGAGGTTGCAGTGAACCAAGATTGTACCACTGTACTCCAGCCTGGGCAACAGAGTCTCAAAAAAAAAAAAAAATTTTATTCTGAATGTTGTAAAAAGCACCAACCTCAAAGCCAAACAGATCTGGGTTTGAATTTTTTTTCTTAAATAAAGGTGGGATTTTTTTTGTATTTTTTGTAGAGATGGGCTTTCACCATGTTGGCCAGGCTGGTCCCAAACTCCTGTGCTCAAGTGATCCTCCTGCCTTGGACTCCTAAAGTGCTGGGATTACAGCTGTGAGCCACCATGCCCGGCCTGGGTTTGAATTCTGACTCCATCCCTTACAGATTTGACCCTGGGCAAATCCCTTCACTTCCCAGATGCCTCATCGAGTACTTCTGGGGGCTGATGTGAAGGTTAAATGCAAGAACGAGTGTACAGTTCCTAAGCTAGGACCTTGCCTGCAGGGGGTCCTGCAGTGTTCTAGATCCTGCAGCTCTCTCGTAGCTTAAAGATTCTTAGGAGCGAGGGCCAGGTCTATACTCTTTATGTTGTTCCCTGCACCAAAGCATACTAAATTGTCCTGGATTTTAAACTTTATTTTGCAAAGATCAGGAAGTAGGAAGGGGAGAGGTGGGCCAGTCTGGCTAAAACCCCACCAGCCCCACCCCTTCCTCGCTGGGCTGGCCCCTCTGATTTAGATTAGGATCCTGGAAAGACCACTCCCTGGCATGTTTGCCTTTCAAAGCCCAGAATGTTCTCAATCACCCTTCACCGCTGAACCAGGCTGCATTTTCAACAACCTATCCTCCCTTCTCCACTGATAAGATAAACCTGGGTCTGCTGTAGGACGCTGGAAACCTCCTCCGGTTTACATTTCCCATTTCCCTTCTCCCAGAGCCAGACTCAGTGGCTTCCCTCCCCGGTGGGGGGCTGGGTAGGAACTGTTCTCACACTGAGTTTCTGCCAAAGTTCTGCTTCAAGTGAGGAGCAGTTTTCCTGAATAAACACCAGGCCAGACTCTGGGCCAAATGCTTTATAACCTCCTGACCAGAAACCTGAAGCTCGACTTACATAACACACTTAACCCGGACGCTCTTGGGCGGGGCGTGGTGGGGGGATGTCCTAGCTCCCACTTCCTCTTTATAGTTTCCAGAAGCACAGTGATGTCTGGAGTTGACATTTTCAATCTAGACTGTAGGCAAAACATAAAGATTTTCTATCAAAATACTCTAATTCCTACATATTTTAATAAATACATCTCACTTTGTTTTGTAAAAGTTGGATTCATTCACCCACGCATTCCATAAGCTTTCACTGACAGCCCTGGCCACTCCAGCACAGGGAGTCCAAGAGCCAAGTCCTGGCTTGTGGGAGCTGAAGTCCTGGTGAGGAGAGGGCGCAGGAAACAAGCAAAACCAAGCAAGTGAGAAGCAGGAGGAGGCTTGGCCAGCTGAGGGGTCTGAAGGGTGACTGCTAGGAAGAGCCTGGGGACAGGAGGAGTGGCTGCAGGGTGTAGGTGAAGGGAGAGCAGGGGGCTCGCGATTCTACCCGTTGTGTGCCAGGATCTGCACTTGATGCTCCTGGGAGGACCCAGGAGACCAGAGAACCGGGACACTGCCGTGTCCTTTCTAAGTGGGGGTAATAGACTTGCTGTTTGCTAACTCGCTTTTCTCAGTTTCTCTTGGATGTTATTCCACAGGCAGCTCTGCCTCATGTTAAGCCACATAGCGTTCCTCAACACGGCCAGGCCATGGTTTATTTAACGATTTCCTACAAATGCACTTTTAGGACAAGTGATCGCCATTCCAGCAACAGCTGCGGCGAACCCTTTCACATGCGTTTTTCCAAACATGGGGCAGATTACTGTGTAGAAATTAGAACTACTGAGTTAGAGGGTAACAGGATCCCTCTTCACCTTGGCTATCTTGTTCTCCATGCCAGGCAGAGACTTAGTGGTGATTGTGGTGGTCGAGGGGCTCAGGAGCTGGGGCAGGGTCAGTGCCCAGAGCAGGACAACTGGACCTTGGGGGCGGAGGTCAGACCAAGGCCAGGAGAGAATGAAATTCTGGCCACCACCCCCAGACCTCATGACAATGGGTGGTTATCATCTGCTCAGGGTCTCCAATGAAAGGCTAAACTGTGTTCAGTAGTTCTGATTTAAGGAGGCAGGATACATTCTAGAAAGATTTCAGTTCAAGCTTTGATGCATGAGAGAACTGGGCATGTTACCTAGGAAATCCCCGTCCCTGGAACACCGTATTTTCCCAAAGAGTGAGCAAGCTAATGGCACGGTTTTGCAGCCTGGGATGATCCCAACGGCATGTGCTCTTTCACTTGCTGATCTGCGGTTAGGTGATTATGTCCGATAGAAAGCAGATGCCATTGCTTGTATTACAAGATTCCAGGGAGTAAAGTTCAAGACAAACACGGAATGCCACACACATTCTCTCTTCCCCACACATAATCCAGAACCCCAGGTTAGTTGGGGATCAAGGCGAGGGGCAGTCATCTCCCCAGGCTTGCTTGGGACACTCCCGAACCAAGACTAACCCAAGCAGACAGACGCCAGCCCTCTGCCCCACTCCCCCACCCCAGGGCCTTTTTTCACCACTTCAAAGATGGGAGGTTCAATTCCACTCTGGACTGTTTGCCAGACAGGCGCGGTTTCAACTTGTTCTGCTTACGGTTTGGCAACCTCTATCTTGCTGCAATGGACTTTCCCTGGGCCAGTTTCACCACTCCCTATGCGTCCCCATGTTCCCACTCTTTTAAACTTCCAAATACTTTGCAATAAGGCCCTTTTGAGTAGAAATACTGGGTTCCCATTAAGCAACCCTTTACCTCACTTCTGGAGCACAAAACTGTAAACATTGTTTCGTAAATGGCAACCATTCATTATTCAATAAATATTTACCCAACAGTGATCCTATGCTAAGGTGCTAGGTGCCAGGAATGCAAAAGTGAACAATACAAACATGGCTCCTCCTCTCTGATTTTAAAATTCTATTCAATTGTCCCTTAAATGTTTATTAATACATTCTTATGGTCTGATCATTATTCAGGGAGGTCAAGTTCACATTAAGTTATAAGTTTGAAAGTGGGCTTCAAATTCTGCCCTGCCCAACCTTCACACACATGCCCTTAGTTATACTTAATGTGAACTTGACCTCCCTGAGCCTCAGTTTCCTCACCCGCAAGACGGGACAGCAATACTACCAGGCTTATAGAGTTGCGGGTAGGATGAAAGGTGAAATGCAGGTAGAAGTCCTCAGTAGAGGGCCTGATGGAAAATAGGTGATGAATAATCATGATTACTGGAGCAGGGAATACATACACATGTCCACAACATGTAAATTCTCAACTCAACTTGACCTCAGGAACACAAACATTATTATAGCCCCGTCACCTGAAACTCAAGTGTGTCCCACAGATTCTGGGCAGGCAGGAAGTATTGAATGCCCATTTGTGTTCTCTGATTAAAAACACGGGCCGGCCACGGTGGCTCATGCCTGTAATCCCAGCACTTTGGGAGGCTGAGGCGGGCGGTGTCACTGGGCCCCACCACAACATCCGCCTCCTGGGTTCAAGCGTTTCTCCTGTCTCAGCCTCCCAGGTAGCTGGGATTACAGGTACACGCCACCACACCGGCCAATTTTTGTATTTTTAGTAGAGACGGGGTTTCATCATATTGATCAGGCTGGTCTCGACCTGAGGTGATCCGCCCGCCTCGGCCTCCCAAGGTGCTGGGATTACAGGCATGAGCCACCACACCCAGCCTGCCTAAATCTATTTCTTTTTGTTTTTTTTTTTGAGACGGAGTCTCACTCTGTCACTAGGCCTCACTCTTATGCCAGGGCGTGAGCCGCCATGCCCAGCCACCTAAATCTATTTCTATAGAGGCTCTTAAAACTCCTAGCTGGACGTTGTGGCCCATGCCTATAATCCCAGTGCCTCTAGTGGCTGACGCAGGAGGATCGCTTCAGCCCAAGAGTTTGAGGTTGCAGTGAGTTATGATCATGCCACTGCACTCCAGCCTGGGCAACAGAGCAAGACCCTGTCTCAAAAAAAAAAAAAAAAACCAAAAAAAAAGAGGCCAGGTGCAGTGGCTCACGCCTGTAATCCCAGCACTTTGGGAGGCCAAGGCGGGTGGATCACAAGGTCAGGAGTTTGAGACTAGCCTGGCCAACATGGTGAAACCCCAACTCTACTAAAAATACAAAATTAGCTGGGCATGGTGGCGGCACCCGTAATCCCAGCTACTCAGGAGGCTGAGGCAGGAGAATCGCTTGAACCCGGGAGGCAGAGGTTGCAGTGAGCCGTGATCGTGCCACTGCACTCCAGCCCGGGCGACAGAGTGAGACTACATCTCAAAAACAAAAACAAAAACAAAGGACACTCCTAAAGAAGTCATCAACCTGTACAATCAATAGGGAGATTCAGTCAGCACAAAGTCACTCCAAAACACAGGTTTTGGCTCATTCTGTAAGAATCTCCCAGGCAAACAAGAAAAAGCAAATTTCTGCTTCAGATATACTGTTAACAGTGATTATCTGCAGGGGTGGCACATCAGGGGACCATTATATTTTTTCTTTTTTCTTTTAATATCTGCTCATGGGGTATTAAGTTTTTTTTGTTTTTGGGGGAGTTTTTTTTTCAGACGAAGTGTCACTCTGTCACCCAGGCTGGAGTACAGTGGTGCGATCTCGGCTCACTGCAACCTCTGCCTCCCGGGTTAAAGTGATTCTCATGCCTCAGCCTCCAGAGTAGCTGGGATTACAAGCATGGGCTACCAGGCCTAGCTAATTTTTGTATTTTTAGCAGAGTCAGGGTTTCACCATGTTGGTCAGGCTGGTCTCGAACTCCTGTGCTCAAGCAATCTGCCTGCCTCAGCCTCCCAAAGTGCTGAGATTACAGGCGTGAGCCACCGTGCCTGGCCAATTTTTAAAGAAATCAAACATTTAAATGAAGCCAGAGTCCTCGTTCATCACTACCCTTATCCTGTCCTGCCCACTCAGGCAGTAACCACCCTCACACCAAGGAGAATTTTCCTTCCAGCACATTCTTACACATTTTTTATGGAGATCTGTCTATCTACATACAACATAAAGTTTTGTACAGTTTTCATGGTTTCATATGGTGTAGAGTGCTGGACATTTTTCCTCCTTGACACATTGTTTTTGAGATACATTATTTGTACAGGTTGAGCCAATGATTTGTAACTGCTACATGCAGAGGATTATTTCCTCCTATAACTGTAACATAGGTGTTCATCTATTTCCCAATGGAGCTCGAGCTGGCTTATTTCCTAAGCTTTTACTGACATAAAAGAAGTTGCAATGAACATTTCTGTACGGTGCCTATGTATACTTGCAGTGTTGCCCAGGACAGAGTGCAGTGGCAAGATCAAAGCTCACTGAAGCCTCAAACTCCTTGGCTCAAGCAATCCTCCTGCCTCAGTCGCCCAAGTAGCTGTGACTACAGGTGCTCACCACCATGTCCAGCTAATTTTTTTAAGCTTTTGTAGAGATGGAGTTTTGCTATGTTGCCCAGGCTGGTCTCGAACTCCTGGGGTTAAGCAATCTTCCCACCTTGGCCTCTGAAAGTGCTGGGATTACAGCTGTGAGCCACCACACCTAGCCTTGGGAAATCCATCCTTAATTGCCTGTCAGTTCTCTCTTTAGTTCAGTGCTTCACGCCTGTAATCCCAGCACTTTGGGAGGCCAAGGAGGGAAGATTGCTTGAGCCTAGAAGTTCAAGACCCAGCCTGGGCAACATGGCAAAACCCCATCTCTATAAAAATTATAAAAAATTGGCTGGCTGCAGTGGCTCATGCCTTAATCCCAGCACTTTGGGAGGCCAGGGCAGGTGGATCACCTGAGGCCAGGAGTTCAAGACCAGCCAGCCTGGCCAACATGGCGAAACCTCGTCTCTACTAAGAATACAAAAACATTAGCCAGGGGTGGTGGTGGGCACCTGTAATCCTAGCTACTCAGGAGGCTCAAGCAGGAGAATCGCTTGAACCCAGGAGGTGGAGGTTGCAGTGAGCCAAGATCACACCACCGCACTCCACCCTGGGCAACAGAGCAAGAGTCTGTCTCAAATAAATAAAATAAAATAAAAAATACAAAAATTAGTCAGGTGTGGTGGGGTATGCCTGTAGTCTCAGCTACTTGGAAGACTGAAGTAGGAGGATAACTTGTTGACTGAGCCTGGGAGGTTGAGGCTGCAGTGAGCACTACTACACTCCAGCCTGGGCAACAGTGAGAGACCCTGTCTCAAAACAAAAACAAAAACAGAAAGAGAGGGTAAGAATAAAGATGCAAGTTTTAATTCACCCCAAACTCCCATTCTACTTTACCACAATCTAGCTCACCCCTTCAGGAAACAAACTGCAAATACAACAGCATCCATATCAAATGGAGTTTGATCACCAAGACACTGCAAGTCCACAGCATCACTGTTATCCCAGCTCCTGCTTAAGGCTGCAGTCAATATGGAGGCACCAGTGGCCATGAAGCCAGCACTGCCTGTGGCTGCAGAAGCCTCACCCCATTTGGTCCTCACAGCAATTCGGTGATGCAGATGGAATTTTACCCCCCACATTTTTTTTTTTTTTTTTTTGAGATGGAGTCTCGCTCTGTCACCCAGGCTGGAATGCAGTAGTGTGATCTCGGCTCACTGCAACCTCTGCCTCCCAGGTTCAAGTGATGCTCCTGCCTCAGCCTCCCAAGTAGCTGGGATTACAGGTGCGCGCCACCATGCCCAGCTAATTTTTGTATTTTCAGTAGAGACAGGGTTTCACTATGTTGGCCAGGCTAGTCTCGAACTCCTGACCTCGTGATCCGCCTGCCTCAGCCTTGCAAAATGCTGGGATTACAGGTGTGAGCCACTGCACCCAGCCATTTTACCCCATTTTACAGATGAGGCAGCTGAGGTGCAGAGTCCACTGCTGTATGCACCGTCCCTCTTCCCTGCTGAGTCAGCAATAAGGCCACACTGCAAACAGCCCAGGGGGCTCTAAGAGGTCCAGTTCCAGCACGGCGCCACCAGAGTAGCATGCTCTGTGGTCCTTGGAAAGGGTTAAATGAGATCTGAATGTACTCAGAATGATAACCCAGGTACATTGTTCAGTGAGACGGGGAGCTTCAGAATATAAGTGGTTGCATCTCATTTATGTTAAAAAAAAAAAAAAAAGTCTGGTGTGCTTGCATTCTCTCTCTCTCTCTCTTGCTGCAGGCACTTGTAAATGCAAACAAAATGTCTACAAGAGACACACCCACCTGTTCACAGTGCTCTTGGAGGGAGTAAAATGGGGTATCCAGAGAGGTTTATTTATTTATTTATTTTTTAAGAGATGGGCTCTTGCTCCATTGCCCAGGCTGGAGTGCAGTGGCACAATCATAGTTCACTGCAGCCTTACATCTAATCTCAAGCGATCTTCCCACCTTGGCATCCCAAAGTGCTGGAATTACAGGCATGAATCACCTTGACTGACCGTGTCCAGAGAGTTGTAAGTCAGTCTTCTGCAATTTTATACAGTGGGCATGTGTTACTTTAATGATCTCAAAAAGTCTGATAAAGAAAAGCAGCCACAGGGAATTGACTCGGCTCCTCCAGCCTACACCCACAGAGTAAATATGGAGAACAGGACGTGTTACCTATGGGCCTGGGTGCACATCTGGACCCAGCTGCCTCACCTGCATGTGATAAAGGATAAAGATTTTAATCAGATCCTGTGGCCAGAAGGGTTCCTAGGGCGATGGCTGTTCCTTGAGGACATTTCTGAGACAGGGTCTTGTTCTGTTGCTCAGACTAAGTGTAGTGGCCCAATCATAGCTCACTGCAGCCTCGAACTCCTAGGCTCAAGTGATCCTCCCACCTCGGCCTCCCATATAGCTGGGACTACAGGCATGTGCCACCGCACCTGACTAATTTACTTTTTTAGTAGAGACTAGAGACAGGGTCTTGCTATGTTGCCCAGGCTTGTCTCGAAATCCTAGGCTCAAGGGATCATCCCACCTCGGCCTCCCAAAATGCTGGGATTTACAGGCATGAGCTACTGCACTTGGCCTCTGCTAGATCTTTTGATGCTCAAGTCTTCCAAGCATGAACTTGCACAGGCTGCCAAGGGAGCCATAGCTGCTGCCTTTTTAGCTTGTGTTATGCAAAAGATTTTATTTTATCCTTTTAAAAATTCCCTTGCAAATGACCTTTGTAACATCCCCTAAAATCACACGCATGTGCCTTTACCCATCACCTATATCCAGATTTGCAGCCACACTCAGGGCCAGACCAGCAGGTGTGCTGTTGAAAGCAGCTGGCTAGGAGCCAGCTCTACAGCATCCCAAATCAGCAATAGTCCCAGAGGATCGGTGGTCCCTTTGTTCCCACCCAGAGTCACAACATACCATGGAATGTTCTGGTTAGGGGCTTACTCCTGGAAGTTCAGCTGTGAACCCCAACTATGCCACTGACTTTGGTCTTTAGGTGAGTCACTAAACCTCTTTGTGACTCAGTCTCTTCATCTGTAAAATGGAGAATTACAGTCCCTTCCTACTGAGGCTGTTGTAAAAATTACCTTAAATTGCAAAACAGGTAGACGCTTAGAACAGTGCCAGGCACAAAGGCTGTGCAGACAGGACAGGAGCTGTGATTAACTATGAAGTGACTGGTTGATGAGGGCCTGTGTGAACCTAACCCTCAGAGCGCCTTTCCATTTATAGGAGAAAAAGCTTAAGTCAGAGAAGGCAGCCAACATGCACTGGCACAAACAAAACAAACTCTTTCATAACCAATTTCAGCCTCTGTGAAGTCTAGAACTTTAACCAAACTCAAAGATCAAAACAAAAAATATTCCAAAGTACTACTGATTGAGCAATCAATAAATGGACCACGGGAATCAGTTTTATCCTGGAAACCTCCTCCTTGGTTTGGTCGAAGCCGGCGTTGGAAGCCGCAGACACCCCTTGGGGTCGGCCCCCTGGGGCCGAAGGTCCTCCAGGATTCCCTACTCCCAGCAATGGAAGCAGCCGAGCGTGGCCTCGCCCATGGTGAACTGGAGAACGTGGCTGCAAATCACCTCTTTCCTGGTTTTTCCTTTTGAACTCCTTGGATGAGGGCATGAGTCAGGGGGTAAAGGGGATGACTAAGGAAAAGACAGAAAAGTTCCTGCAAAGAGGGACTTGGTCGCGTCTTCTGAGTGGGTGAGGGTGGGGACCCTGCGGAGACCCGAAAGCAAGGACCATGGGGAGAACGGAACCCCGAGAGTTGGCCCTGGAAAACAGACCGAGGCTGGGCGAAGACGGAGAGGGGGCCCAAGTCACGGGGAAATGGGACGGGGACTGTCAGAGGCGGCGAAGGGGCTAAAATGCTTGCAGGAGAGGAAGGGGCAGTTGTGCTTCCAGGTCAGCCTCTGCAAACCCCTCGAGCCCCAGATGAGTACACTAAGGCCCACGGCGGCGCGGGGCCTTCCTAGGGGCCTGCGGGGACTCGGGCCGGAGAACAAAGCGCGAGCCCGGCCGGTGGGCTCACCTGGTTGCAGAAGACCTCGGGCTGCTGGTTGGGGGCAGGCACGGCCTGGGTGGCGGCGGCTGACAAGAGGCGGCGGCCCAGGCGGGGCCCGAGGCAGGCGGCAGCGCGAAACATCGCAGCGGGCTAGCGGACAGCGAGCGGACCGAGAGCAGAGCTAGGGGCTCAGGGCCACTGAGCCGACCCCGCTCCCCGCCCCGCGCGGCTGCCAATGGAAAGGCGGGGGCGGGCCGGGGGCGGGGCCGCCTCTACCCATCCTCGGGCTGGGGCGCGCAGCTGATGCAGGCGAAGCGTGTGGCGCTAGGTACCCCCGGCCCGTGGCTGCCCCCTGGCTCGCGCGACGCTTCCGCGCCCGCCACCGCCCTCCGCCTGTGCGGAAAGACCCGGCCCCGCGAACGCAGCTCGCCTTGGTTGAGCCCCCAATGTGTGCCTTTGACCCCAATGTGAACAGGCCCGAGCCAGGGCGACCCTGACCTCCCTGGCTGATGCTCCAGGTGAAGAGACCGGCCGTAAACCCAAAAGCGAGATCATTTCGGAGGTGAAGGAGATGAACGAGGTGACATGGATGGGGCAGACGGCACTGCTTTTATAAGTACCATGGTCAGGAAATGACAAGTGAGACCTGAATGATGACAGGGAACAGCAAGGGCAAAGGCCAGGAGATGGGACCACCTGGCACGTGTTAGAGAAATGGAAAGAATGAATGGAGCCCAGTTAACAAGGAGAGAGGCGGCCAGGGCCAGGGCAGGGAGGGTCTTGGAAGCAGCGGTTCAGAGTTTAGAACAGGATGATTTGCATGATTTGCTTATTCTTTTTTTTTTTTTTTTTTTTTTTTTTTTTTTTTTTTTTGAGACGGAGTCTCACTGTGTCGCCTAGGCTGGAGTGCAGTGGCACGATCTCGGCTCACTGCAAGCTCTGCCTCCCGGGTTCACACCAGTCTCCTGCCTCCGCCTCCGGAGTAGCTGGGACCACAGGCGCCTGCCACCACGCCCGGCTAATTTTTTGTATTTTCAGTAGAGACGGGGTTTCACCGTGTTAGCCAGGATGGTCTCGATCTCCTGACCTCATGATCCGCCTGCCTCGGCCTCCCAAAGTGCTGGGATTACAGGCGTGAGCCACCGCGCCTGGCGGTGGGACTCTGATTTCAACACCAGATTCCACCAAAGTCGCCCTGGGGGCTCAGCACCATTCCACACAAACCAGAGGAAGAAAAGGCATGGGGGTGGCCCATGGGAGGTTTCTGTGGGCTGAGCCTGCTCGCCTGGCTGGATTTCAATCACACAACCATGCCTCCATGCAAAAGAGTCTGGGAAATGAGTGGCCCCTGTGCCAGGAAGAAGGGAAATAGGTTTGGAGATCAGCTGCAGAGATAATCTGATAACCAAGACTCCCTTCCTTCTCTGAATTCAGCCATGCAGGCCCCACTTCCCCTTCCCAATGGCGCCTTGCTTTTTTTTTTTAGATGAGGTTTCACTCTTGTTGCCCAGGCTGGCACCATGTGGGCTCACTGCAACTTCCACCTCCCAGGTTCTAGCAATTCTCCTGTCTCAGCCTCCCGAGTGGCTGGGATTACAGGCACATGCCACCACACTTGGTTAATTTTTGTATTTTTAGTAGAGATGGGGTTTCATCATATTGGTCAAGCTGGTCTCGAACTCCTGACCTTAGGTGATCCGCCCACCTTGGCCTCCCAAAGTTCTGGGATTACAGGCATGAGCCACTGTGCCAGGTACTTTTTTTCCCTTAATACTGTGTGTGGAGATCGTTTTGTCACAGCACACAAGGACTATGTCCCCATTCTCTTCAACAGTTTCATGGTATTCCTCTGGATACATGAGGTAGTTTTATTTCATGAATTTCCTATGATGGACATTTATGTTGTTTCCAATCTTTTGCCACTACAAACAATGCCACAATGTATGCTCTTGATTTGCTTAAGAAATTAATAGAAATGAGGCTGGCACCATGACTCGTGCCTGTAATCTCAGCACTCTGGGGGGGAAGCTGAGGCGGGTAGATCACTTGAGGTGAGGAGTTCGAGACCAGCCTGGCCAACATGGTGAAACCCCATCTCTACTAAACACACACACACACACACACACACACACACACACACACACACACACACACAATTAGCCAGGAATGGTCGCAGTGCCTGTTATCCCAGCTACTCCAGAAGGCGAGGCAGCAGATTGCTTGAATCTGGGAGACAGAGGTTGCAGTGAGCCAAGAGCTGAGATCGTGCCACTGAACTCCAGCCTGGGTGATAGAGTGAGACTACGTCTCAAAAAAAAAAAAAAAAAGAAAGAAAGAAAAGAAAAGAAATTAGTAGAAATGGAACAAAGAATATTTACAATTTAAATACAGATATATTACCCTCCAAAGAAGTTTAATTTATGCCCCACTACCTGTCATGTCTGAGTTTCCTTACACCCTCACCAGTAGAAGTTTCAGGATTTTTTTTTTAGCTTTGCTAATCTGAGAGACGAAAAAGTGGCATTTCACTACCACATTAATTTGCTTCTCTTTTACGAGTGAGCTTGAGCATCTCTGCCTAGATGAAGTCATGCATGTTTCCTCTGCTATGAACTAGCTGCTCATGTCTCTGACTCACTTTTCTATTGGATTGTTGGTCTTTCTGAAATTGATTTGTAGGTGCTTTATATGTATCCAGGCAATTAACATTTTGTCTATCATATATGGCACAAATACATCCTGCCAGTCATCTTTTTACTACTAAGTAACCGTAAGTAGCTATTTCTGAACTACTGTATATTCTGTGTCATTGATCTCTGTATGCGTGTGCCAGTATGACACTGTTTTCATCACTGTAGCTTTCTCCTAAGTCTTCTTGTTTTTTTCCCCAAGACCAGGGTCTCGCTGTCACCCAGGCTGGAGTGCAGTAGCACAATCATGACTCACTGCAGCCTCGACCTCCCAGGCTCAATTGATCCTCCCACCTCAGCCTCCTGAGTAGTTGTGATTACAGGTGCATGCCACCATGCCTGACTAATATGGTTTCACTGTGTCCCTACCCAAATCTCATCTAGAATTGTAACTCCCACAATTCCCACATGTTATGGGAAGAACCTGGTGGGAGGTGACTGAATTATGGGGGCAGGTCTTTACTGCACTGTTCTTTTGATAGTGAATGAGTCTCACAAGATCTGATGGTTTTAAAAACGGGAGTTTCGCTGCACAAGCTCTTTTTCTGCCTGCGGCCATTTATGTAAGACGTGACTTGCTCCTCCTTGCCTTCTGCCATGATTGTGAGGCCTCCCCAGCTATGTGGAACTATAAGTCCATTAAACTTCTTTTCTTTTCTTTTTTTTTTTGAGACACAGTCTAGCTCTGTCCCTCAGGCTGCAGTGCAGTGGTGCTATCTTGGCTCACTGCAACCTCCGCCTCCCAGATTCAAGCGATTCTCCTTCCTCAGCCTTCCAAGTAGTTAGGATTACAGACGTACCACCAGGACTGGCTAATTTTTGTATTTTTTAGTAGAGATGGGGTTTCAACATGTTGGCCAGGCTAGTCTCGAACTCCTGACCTCAGGTGATCCACCTGCCTTGGCCTCCCAAAGTGCTGGGATTACAGGCATGAGCCACCGCACCTGGCCTAAACCTCTTTTGTAAATTGCCCAGTCTCAGGTATGTCTTTATCAGCAGCATGAAAACGGACTAAGGCACCAACTAATTTTTTTTTTTTTTTTTGTAGAGATAGGGTCTCTTTATGTTGCCCATGCTGGTCTTGAACTCCTGGGCTCAAGCAGTCAGCCCACCTTGGCCTCCCAAAATGCTGAGACTACAGGCATGTGCCACCATGCCCGGCCGCCTCCTAAGTCTTAATAGCTTGTACTAATATTTCTCTTAACCAAGATCTTTCAGCCTGGAAGTGATGAGGTTGCACATGTGCTTTCGAGGGACTCCTCTGAGAACTGCATGGAAACTCAGTTGTAGTGGGGAGGCAGGCCAGAGGCAGAGAGATGAGGAGGGCTCAGTTGGCAGAAAGAGTGTGAAGGTGGAATTGACAGGTAGCTGTGTGGAGATGAGGGCGAGAGAGGAGAGGAGGGGGTGCTGAGGTTCTTACCATGTGCTATTCCCCAGGATGGGGAGCCAGGAGCAGCAGTAAACTTGGTTGTGGGGAGGGGAAGGAGAAAATGAGCTGACTTATCCACATTCGCATACATCGATACCATGTGGGCAACGTGCTTCGTCCCTGTTGGTGTGCGTGGTGTGTGTCTCAGTGCAGGACACGCTGGTCCACAGGTTCGTTTATTCTGGTTTGTCTGTGGTCTGTGGTGCTCACCATAATCCTAACCAGCAGCTCTCTCATCCCTGGTGCCCTACTGTTGGTGCACCTGTTCCACCCATGTCCTGCCCTCTCTCCTTATGGAAATCTTCCCTATTAAGATCCAGCCCAAGTCCCATCTTCTGGGAAGTCTTTTGTGACCATAGTAGCCTTCCTTAGCTGCTTTTTTTTTTTTTTTTTGAGACGTCAAAAACTCTGTTTTTGACAAAATGCTGGGATTACAGGTGTGAGCCACCACATTCGGCCTCAGCTGCTTTCACACAGTCCTCAACCAAATACTGCAGACCAAGATCACCTGGATGTGCTGAAACGCTATTGTAATTATGGCTCCTTGTGGCTCAGTCTCTCCAAAGCATGAACTAAAACTTAACTCTCAACCTAGATTTCACCCTGACAGTCTGAGGCTTTCCTCTCTTCCACGTTTCTTTCCATCTGTTTCCTGGTTCTTCATCGCCCCTTGTCTGTGGGCTCACTGGCAGGAATGGGGCCGGCAGAAGCAGAGGCATTCTCATGGTGCTGAGACCTTCGGTGGAAGCACCTCAAGCCACTTAACTTCCTCTAAGATATTCAAATTCCTAGCTTTCAACTACTCTGAAACCTTTCATTGTTAGGGCACAACTGATGTGCTTTCAGGCTTTAAAAAACCCTAATTCCACTTGCTCTCCAACAAAGGTGGTGACTGAGGTCTCCTTCAGGGTCACTGACTGGTGAGATTCTAGATGTTTGGTTGTTTAGTCCCCGTTCTGGGACACTGACTCTGTCTATGGAAGCTCTTTGTTGCTGTTGTTGCAAACAATGATGTTAGGTGAGGAATTTAAAGCCCCATTTTAACAGGAAGACATCTGGCTGGGGGCAGTGGCTCAGCCTGTAATCCAACACTTTGAGGCCGAGGTGGGCGGATCATCTGAAGTTGGGAGTTCTAGACCAGCCTGACCAACATGGAGAAACCCCATCTCTACTAAAAATACAAAATTAGCCAGGTGTAGTGGTGCATGCCTGTAATCCCAGCTACTTGGGAGGCTGAGGAAGGAGAATCGCTTTAACCCGAGAGGCGGAGGTTGCGGTGAGCTGAGATAATGCCATTGCACTCCAGCCTGGGCAACAAGAGCAAAACTCCGTCTCAAAAGCAAAACAAAACAAAACAAAACACAGTAAGACATCTGCCCTCACAGGTAGGAGGAAAAATATGGTCAGCCCTGAGCCCCAGCTCTGCCCTCCTTGTTTGCATATGTACACACACACACACACACACACAATCTCTCTCTCTCTCAGACACACAGCTGGCTTGACACTCCACAGGCAGCCAGGGCCACAGGGCAGACACCCCCATCATGGAGCCTGACCCCCTAAGAGGCAGTCGGGGGGGCATCCCGGAGATTATTCTGGAAGCATCAGAAGCTCATGCACTTCTTGAGGGCACAGCACGCTCTCCTTGGTGACATGAGCCTCATCATCTTCCTCCTTTCCTAGGTGAGGAGGCCAGTACCTCACAGAGGTGATCTTAACGATCCATGCCATGGAGTAGAAAGAGCTCTGGGATCTTCTGAATTTAGGTTTGAATTCACTGACAAGCTGTGTGATCTTAAGCAAGTTGCACAACTCCTTTGAACCTCTGTCTCCTCATCTCTAGCAGGGGCAGAATAAAAGGATCTGCCAATTGTTATAGGGTTCAAAATAACTGGCCAGGCGCAGTGGCCATGCCTGTAATCCCAGCACTTTAGGAGGCTGAGGTGGGTCAATCACCTGTCAGGAGTTCAAGACAAGCCTGGCCAACATGGTGAAACCGTCTCTACTAAAATTACAAAAATTAGCCAGGTGTGGTGGTGCGTGCCTGTAGTCCCAGCTACTCAGGAAGCTGAGACAGGAAAATCACTTGAACCCGGGAGGCAGAGGCTGCAGTGAGCTGAGATCGTACCACTGCACTCCAGCCTGCACAACAGAGTGAGACTCTGTCTCAAAAAACAATAATAATAATAATAATAATAATAATAATAATATACAGATAGTTCTTGGCACCTGGTATGTACTAAATACCCAGTAGCTCTTATGATTCTAGCCAGGCGGTGTCCGCTCATTCTGCCTCCCCTGGGGATCAGGTTAGGGAAGTCAAGCCCTTCTCACCCTCGCTTCTCAAAGTGGGTCCCAAAACAAGGAGCATGACCTGCAAGTGTGCTAGGAAGGCAGGCCCACCACACCACGCTCTGCATTTTAACCCGATCGCAGGGGCATTCCTTTGCTAGTTGAGTGTGAGAAGCATGGCATCTTATGTGGTCCAGGCTAGTCCTCAGCCCAGATGAGGCCCCACATTCTTGCACTCCAATGTGAGCACAGCCGCCTCCTCTTTAGCCGGTCCCGCTCCTGACTCCAGCCACACACGAACAGCTGGTGTGTGCTGTGGCTTATGGTAAGCCACACATCATCCCATTTAATCCTCAGGTGATTCTGGGAGGCAAGGACTGGTCTACTCATTTTTCAAATGAGAAATCTGGCCGGGTGTGGTGGCGCATGCTTATAATCCCAGCACTTTGGGAGGCTGAGGTAGGAGGATTGCTTGAGCTCAGGAGTTTGAGACCAGCCTGGCCAACATGGTGAGACCTCCGTCTCTAAAAAAAAATTTAAATAAATAAATAAAACGAGAGGTCTAAGTCTCTAAGATGAAGGAACATTTCCAAAGGTTGCCCAGCTACTCTGTCACAGAGCCAGGATTTAAACCCATTTGAATTTGGGCCATTTGAATCTAGAGCCACAGTCCTGACAAAAATTCTCTCCTTGAGCACACTCTCGCCAGCCTTCCTCTGAGCTCCCATCTCCACTAGACCTCAAACTTGGCATATTAAAACTGCAGACTTTCAGCACAAATGCTTAAGTCCACACCCCCATACTCCCATGAAAAGACTTAACAGTTACATGGTGCCCAACATCTCAAGACCACATCTGTGGGATGCCCGTACCTGCCTGAGAAAGCCCAAAGCTGCTGAAAGAAACTACTGTTTGTTCCAGCAACACTAGAAGACGGACCCTGTCCCCCAGCCTCCGAGGGAGGGCAGGAGCCTAACCCTAAGCGCCAGTTAGCAAACCCAGACGGGTGTCACGCCAACCACGCTCCTTCCTGCTCTCTCTAGTTCCCCTTCCTGACTCTTGAGCCCCACTCCCAACCACCACCCCTCCCATCACCTCCACACAAATCCAAGTGGAGCTCAGTTCCCACTGGGCCCTGCTCTCTAAAGCAATGGCTTATGACTGATTAAAACCTGTCCCTGCTGGGCACGGTGGCTCACGCCTATAATCCCAGCACTTTGGGAGGTTGAGGCAGGCAGATCACTTGAAATCGGGAGTTCAAGACCAGCCTGGTCAACATGGCAAAACCCTGTCTCTACTAAAAATACAAAAATTAGCCAGGCATGGTGGTGCATGCTTGTAATCCCAGCTACTCGGAAGGCTGAGGTAGGAGAACTGCTTAAACCCGGGAGGTGGAGGTTGCAGTGAGCCAAGATGGCACCAATGCACTCCAGCCTGGGCAACAGAGTGAGACTCTGTCTCAGAAAAATAAATAAAACCTGTCCCTACCACTTTAGTGTCCGCCTTTACCTCTGACAGCTCTTCACCACTGTGTCATCCGTCTAACACTGATAGGACAGAAAATCCCCTGGGCCATTTCTCCACTCAGTCAACTTGATTAAAAGAAACCCTGTCCCAGGTTACTTGCAGGTGTGGGCCCCAGGCTGCTGGAGTCCGGGACTCACCTGTCCCAACGCGCATCCATTTTGGTAAAATGGACGAAGGGGAGAAATTTGTACCTATGTCGCAGCAGGGAGGGCAGCAGAAATACCAACAAGAGGGGTCTCTGAGTGACAGCCTTGGCACGCCCGAGGCATCCCTGGGGAACTCTGAAGCCCTGGGTGGTGACCGACAACCCTGGGGGACTGACAATGGGTACAAGCAGCAGAGATCACTGGAGCCTGTTCTTTCGGTGTCACTCCCAGCTGCCGTCTTGAAGGGGCCCTGCCCAGACAAGTTGCCTGGAAGTGTCTCTTTGCAGCCTCTGTAGGATTGTTGTGGAATGATCTGACAGTATCTGAAATCAGGCCTTGGCGAGCACAGGTCTTGGCATCCAGACACCATCTGGCCTCCCGAAGTGCTGGCATTATGTGTGTGACCCGCGGCGCCCAGCCTGCCCTTTCTTCTTGTCAGGCAGGTTTGGCTGAGACACCTCTTCTGGAAAGAGTCCTCCCCTCAGCCTCCAGCCCCAGCAGTGCTTGCCCCATCACACACCCAGGCCTCTGGGGCACTAACCGCCATCCCCTACTTGAGATGCAAACCCCCAAAGGCCAGCAGTTGTCCTGTTTTGTTTACTTGCACATTCCCCAAGGCCTGGACTCCTGCTGGGCCCAGAGCTGAGGCTCCCTCGACAGTGGTGGGCAGAATGATCTAGCAGAGGTGGAGGGCCTGGGGGGGACCTGCCTGTCTGCAGGCAGCATTCCTGGGGCCCCCGGGGCCTCTAGCCCTCAAGGCAGAGGATCTGAGGGAGATATGGGGGTACCCACAGCCTGACTCCCATTTTCCTCTCTGCAGCTGCGTTACTGAACAGGCAAGGTTAACCTCAGAGGCCACGAAAGACATTCTTAGGCCCGTGAGACAGGCCAGGCCACGACCACTTCCTTTTTTTTGAAGAAAACCTCTCCTCCCGGAGCCTGAGGGAGCACTCAGCTGCTGCGCTCCTGCCAGCTTGGCAGTGGGCTCCTGGCCAGTGTGGCTGGCATTGTGACAGGCATTTGTTTGGGGTTTAACTTCCTTGAGCAACAAGCAGTTTCTCAAGTGTGGTGAAGGGGGACCTGCCTCCCCAGACCCCTGGGCACGTGGGTCTGAGGAGCCCATTCACGGGCCCCTCGTGGTGCTGATCCTGGCTGGCCATTCTCAGGGAAGGCAGTTCCCACAGGGTCACCTCTGCAAGGTGGCAGCCGGGGGGGATGGTTCCTGCCCGTCTGGTCTAACTTGAGACGAGTTTTGGCTACCCCACCACGAGTTATGAGATGAGCAGGCTGGGTCCTCACTGCCCCTGGCTCACCTCTGCATGTCGCTGGGTTTCTCAAGAAGCTCAGACTGCAAGTGAGTAAGCATTTCCACTCTCCTCAGAGAAGAGAGATTGCACTCCAAAGTGTAATGGCGAATGGGCCACCACCTCCCCTTCGCCCAGATATTCTGACTATGGAGCAGGTGGAGGCTGCAGGGGCCTCACATGCCAGCTCCTGGGTAAAGTATGTATGAGCACAGAGCCCCGGGCTACATAGTGAGGGAAGGCAGCCAACTCGGGACTTATCGGACCCGTGGCCTCTGTGCTCCCAGCATGTATGGGGCTGAGATGATGGCCTGGACCTCGAGGAAACACAGGCGGGAGGAGGCATGAAGGCGCTGAAGGGAACCTCTCCACTCGATTCTCTTTGTATGACACAGAAAGTCCACAAAGCCTCCGAGATGTGTTTACTTATTCTTCTGTGTCCCCAAAACCCCTTTCCAAAATAACATTTAAATGATTGTTCTGTGCTGTGTGTTCAAATGGAGATAATCAGATGCCAGTGGCTTTACAATGTGGGTTGCATTCCATTTTCCCAGGCGCCCAGGTCCTGGGTCTCTAGGCCACCGCCCGTCATGGCCGCCCCTCTGCTCACCAGGGAGGCCAGACAGGAACCCTGCAGCTGCCAGAGCAAGCACGTCCCACAGCCTCGGGAGGCCTCCCAAAATGTGTCCAGATTCCCACAGGCAGAGAGAGAGGGACTGAAAGGCTGAAGTGAAGTGACCGTGCCTGCCCAGCCTGGGACTGAGAGCCTGAAGACCAGCTTTCCAGACTCTGACCCAGAACCCCCTTGGCCCTCAGCAAATCCCCTCCTCCTGGCCTGAAACAGACTCCAGGCTTCTTGCAGAGACGTCTTCTGTGGAGAACCAGAAAGCTTGAGTCCACCCTGACTGTCCCGGGACAGAGCTGCTGAGCAGGGTGCAGGAGCCACAAACACCGGATCTTTCGAGGCACAACAGTGACAGATCTGGGCACAGCTGGACCAGCCAGGACATTGAGCCACTGCAGCCCCAAGGCTCTAAATGCGGTGCTTCAGCTCTAGCTTGGCCACCGTGGCCCGGTGCACCTCGTCAGGGCCGTCAGCAAAGCGCAGGGCTCGGGCCCAGGTGAAGAACTGAGCCAGTGGGTAGTCACTGCTCAGGCCTGCTGCTCCAAAGGCCTGGCAGACACAGAGTGGAGGGAGGCGGCCCTTGGTCAGCCCTTGTCTCCGAGAGCCCCAGGAATGATAGCCTGCTCTTGATGGCCCATAACAACCATCTTCCCGGACTTCCCTGTGGCACCTATGTGATACAATCACTAATATTCCAGAGGGCTTCCATGGGGCCACACCTGCCATCCCACGGCCTCCAGACTCCCCAGGCCCACTCTGCAGGTGCCTTCTGCCCTGTGCTGGGGCCGGGGGTTAGGATCTAAGGAGGTGGCCCCCCTGCATGGGAAAGAGCCTGGGCTCTGGGCTTATGAAAACCCAAGTTCATGTGAATTTGAGGTCAGCTACTTGCAAGCTCAGTGACCTGGACAAGTCACTTCACTTTTCTGTGCCTGTTTCCTCACATTCAAAATGGGGGTACGATGGCACCTCCCACCTTGCTGGGTCATTCTGAAGAGGAAAAGGAAAATTGCATGCATGGTGAGTGGGTGACACAGGGCATCTGCCAGGGTCTATGGGAGGCTGGACGGCTGAAGATAGGAGAGTTTGGCATCTGGTATTGATGGTTCAAATAAGCCAACTGTCTGGTCTGTGCTCACCTGAATCGCACGGTCAATCACTCGGGAGGCCATGGACGGGGCGACCATTTTAATCATGGCTATATCCAAGGCTGCAGCCTGTAAGGAGGAGGAGATGCGATTATAAAAGACCCGAGGGCAGCCTGGGTGGCAGAGTGAGGCCCCCCCGCCCCCCATCTCTACTAAAAATACAAAAACTAGCAGGGTGTGGTAGCATGTGCTTGTAGTCCCAGCTACTCAGGAGGCTGAGGTGAGAGGATTGTTTGAGTCTGGGAAGTTGGGGCTGCGGTAAGCTGAGATTGCAACACTGCACTCAAGCCTGGACAACAGAGTGAGACCCCCTCTCAAAAACAAACAACAGGCCAGGCGCGGTGGTTCAGGCCTGTGATTCCAGCACTTTGGGAGGCCGAGGCGGGCAGATCACCTGAGGTCAGGAGTTTGAGACCAACCTGGCCAACATATAGTGAAACCCAGTCTCTACTAAAAAATACAAAAATTAGCTGGGCATGGTGGTGCACACCTGTAGTCCCAGCTACTTGGGAAACTGAGGCAAGAGAGCTGCTTGAACCCGGGAGGCGGAGGTTGCAGTGAGCCAAGATTGTGCCACTCTACTCCAGCCTGGGCCACCGAGTGAGACTCTCTCTCAAAAACAAAACAAAAAACTAAACCACAAAAAAGACCCGAAGGCAGAAAGCCTGGAAGAATGATCATATTCCCAGCAGGAAGTCAAACACCACCGTCCAAAACAGAGGCCCCAAGGTCTCGCTGATGTGAGCTGGGTGAGGCTGCCCCTGCCTGGTGTACGGCTTGACAGCACCCAGGGATGAAGGGCGCCATGTTGGCAACTATTATCTTATGTCACAAGATGCGAAGCAAGTGCTGGCAGAATGTGGCTGTCTTCCCAGATGACAGGGAACACAGCCAGCACACACTGAAGGGATAAGGGGAGGGTCCTGTGCTTTGCTCAGGGTCATGGCCAGCTCTGCCTCCAAGCAGCAGTGGACCAAGGCCACTCAGGGCTCTGGGAAACCGAGCTACAGTGATCTGCCCTGGGGCAGGGTGTTCAAGGGAGACACCCAGCAGCCTCCACCATATCTAGCACGCCAGCGTCAAAGAACCAGGAACTGTGAGCGTGGGTTGGTCCCTGACGGTTGAGGGTCTTGGGCGGGGTTGGAGGCTGCCCCACAGAAAGCTGGACAAAGCAAGGTCAACATGGCATTGTGCTTGGTCATCACAGGCACTTAGAAAGAGCCTTAGTTAGCCTGGGCAACATGGTGAGAGCTGGTCTCTACAAAAAATAAAGAATTAGCTGGGCATGGAGGTATGCGCCCGGAGTCCCAGCTACTTGGGAGGCTGAGGCTTCAGTGAGCCATGATGTACCACTGCATTCCAGCCTGGCTACAGAGCAAGGCCCTGTCTCAAAAAATAAATAAATAAAAGGTTAAAAAGAGCCTTAGTGAATGACTAATGTCACACTTGAAAATAAGCTTCTATTTTTGTTAATTCAATATTCAGATGAAGGCCAGCAGAGGGTCCCTTTTCCCTGCCTTACTCTTAGGTTGCCCAACACCTCCACCAATGGCCCTGGGAGTCCAGGGCCACCCAGGGGCCCTGTGGCCCCATCAGACCCACTGCCTTGGACTAAGCAGCTCACCAGGTCAGTAAAACACAAAGGCCAGTCCTCTCTTCTTGTGCCTTTCCAATTTTTGAAAAACTGCCCAAACAGCTCCAAGTAGAGGTGAAATAAAGTTTCTAATGTCAAGAAGCCAGGCTCTCATGCTTTGCTGAGTGAGGAGGAAGAATCTCTGCCCCTGGGAGGCCCCCTCGTGCCCCTGCCCCTACCTTGTTTCCTGCCAGGTCCATGAGGTGGGCAGCTCTCAGCACCAGCAGCCGTGCCTGCTCAATCTCCACGCGCGACTGCGCGATGTCCGCCAGCACTGTGCCCTGCTCCACCAGGGGCTTCCCAAAAGCCACGCGGGACTTCACCTGTCGACACAGGAGATGTGCGGCTGAGGACATGCTGGGCTGGGGGTGGCCACGAGAGGCGGGGGCTGGTGGCCTGCAGAGCTGGGTGGAAGCAGACAGGACAGGGCAGGGGAGGAGAGTGAAAGCAGGACTGTGCATCTTCTCAGCCAAGGTGCCTGTGTGCAGCCATGCGCCATGTCCAGGGAGTAGGTCTGACACACAACCTTCACGTGTGCCACAGCCAGCCACAGCCCACAGGGTGCCTGTAACAAATTGCTTCCAAGAACCCTTTATTCCAGCCATTGCACATCTGGGCAGGCTTGGCTACCAGACAGGAGCAGTTATAGATCTGAGCCAGCATCTGACCCAAGGCTACTCCTGGGAATGAGGGAGTGACTGCAGGCACTGCACACGGCGCAGGCGAAGGGTGCCCTCTGCTGACCGCAGCACCCCTTCCCGCCCTGCAGCTCCAATGGGAGCAAGGTCCCCTCAGCCCCCTGTCTCGTTCCCGGCCTTCCGCCGTGGGTGGCCTTATCTGCAATGGGGATTTTAAATTCTGAAAGTCACAAGGCATCAGAAAAGCTTCTAAGTATTCCTTTTTTTTCTTGTTTTATTTATTCTTTTTCCTTCTTTTTTTTATTATTTTTTTGGAGACAGGGTCTCACTTTGTTGCGCAGGCTGGAGTGCAGTGGCGTGATCTTGGCTCACTGCAACCTCCGCCTTCCGGGCTCAAGCAATCTTCCTACCTCAGCCTCCTGAGTAGCTGGGACCACAGGCAAGAACCACCACATCTAGCTAACTTTCCAATTTTTTGTAGAGACAGGGTCTCACTACATTGCCCAGACTGGTCTCAAACTCTTAGACTCAGGCAATCCTCCTGCCTTGGTCTCCCCAAGTGTTGGGATTACAGGCATGAACCACCACACCCAGCCTAGTTTTTTTTTTTTTTTTTTTCACTAAAAACAATCTACACAAATAATTTATCTCATGGCAGAAAAACTACCTGTTTTCAGAACAAAAAAAGAGAAGACAGTAAGAGCACCTAGAATCCCACCATCTAGTCACCTCTAGTTAATATTTGGTGGATATTCTCCTCTATCCTTCTATACTTTTTTAATATATACTTATTTTTTCCAAAAACGGGAGCCACACTCTATATATTGTTTTGTAGCCTTTTTGTTTGTTTGTTTGAGACAGAGTTTCGCTTTTGTTGCCCAGGCTGGAGTGCAGTGGCGCGATCTCGGCTCACTGCAACCTCTGCCTCCCGGGTTCAAGTGATTCTCCTGCTTCAGCCTCCCAAGTAGCTGGGATTACAGGCACCTGCCACCACACCTGGCTAATTTTTGTATTTTTTAAATAGAGATGGGGTGTTTCATAATTTTGGCCTGACTGGTCTTGAACTCCTGACCTCAGGTGATCTGCCTGCCTTGGCCTCTCAAAGTGCTGGGATTACAGGCATGAACCACAGCACCCGGCCAGCCTGCTTAAAACAACAACAACAACAACAACAACAACAACAACAAAACATTATTTTGCATCAAAGCTAACAGCCTGTTTTTGTTTTGTTTTGTTTTTTTCCCAGACAGGGTATTGCTCTGTTACCCAGGCTGCAGTGCAATGGCACACTCACAGGTCGCTGCAGCCTCGACCTCCCAGGCTCAGGAGATCCTCCCACCTCAGCCTCCTGAGTAGCTAGGACTATAAATGCGTGCCACCACACCTGGCTAATTTTTTTTTTTTTGAGACAGAGTATCGCTCTTGTTGCCCAGGCTGGAGTGCAATGGTGCGATCTCGGCTCACCGCAACCTCCACCTCCCGGGTTCAGGCGATTCTCCTGCCTCAGCCTCCCAAGTAGCTGGGATTACAGGCATGCGCCACCACGTCCAACTAATTTTATATTTTTAGTAGAGACAGGGTTTCTCCATGTTGGTCAGGCTGGACTCAAACTCCCGACCTCAGGTGATCTGCCCACCTCGGCCTCCCAAAGTGCTGGAATTACAGGTATGAGCCACCACACCCAGCCCCACCTGGCTACTATTTTTAATTTTTTAATTTTAATTTTTTTTTTTGAGATGGAGTCCTGCTTTGTCACTCCGGCTACAGTGCAGTGGTGCAATCTCAGCTCAGTGCAACCTCCGCCTCTTGGATTCAAGTGATCCTCCTGCCTCAGCCTCCCAAGTAGCTGGGATTACAGGCATGTGCCACCATGCCCAGCTAACTTCTGTATTTTTAGTAGAGACGGGGTATCACCATGTTGGCGAGGCTGGTCTTAAACTCCTAACCTGAAGTGATCCGCCCACCTCAGCCTCCCAAAGTGCTGAGATTACAGGCGTTAGCCACCGCGCCCAGCCTTATTTTTTATAGAGATGAGGTTTTGCCGTATTGCCCAGGCTAGTTTCAAATTCCTGGGCTCAAGCAATCTGCCTGCCTCGGCCTCTCAGAGTGCTGGGAGTGTCACCACACCTGGCCACAGTCTTTTTTTTTAAATTTAAGTGTATATAGTGAGCAATTTCTCCATGTTAAGGAATAGATTTCCACAGCATCATTTAAAGTCTCACTGTATGCCATCTTGTGTTTTATTTGGCCAACAGTCATTGTTAGCCTTATAGGTTGTTCAGAATTTTGCTATTTCAATGAGCACTGTGGTGAACCTCCTTGTAGCAAATCTTTTGTAGATTCCTAATTACTCCAACCAAGTCTTCAGTGGAGGTGCCATGTTCATGCTATGCACTTTCTGGAGACTTCTGTCTGACTCATTCAGTCCAATTATTCTGCCAGAAGGCTGAATTTAATTCCATGTGGGGCTGAAGCACCATACCTGAGTCCATAGACAGGAGCGTTTTACTTAGAAAGAAAAAATAACTGGTCAGTCTTAACTCAAAAGGGTGTAAATCACAGGTTTGCTCAGTAATAAAAAATTCAGACTGCCTCTGTTCTTTCAATAGCAGTTCTTGTGAGACACTGGTTTTGGTCTCAGGGTTTGCGTCACCTTTCTGAAACTGATAATCACCAATCTGAATTCCTGTCCTGGAAGCAGCTGTCTTTTAACCTAGGTTTCCAAACTTTGGGGGTGGTGGGATCATGGCCGAATAAAGTTTTCTGGATGTGCTGTGGAGGAGGGTGGTACAGGCCAGATGATGGAAGCCTAGGGACAAAAACAAGCAACATGGGATCTCCCTGGTGTCTGATTTTTATTTATTTATTTATTTTTAAAGAGACAGGGTCTCACTCTGTCACCCAGGCTGGAGTGCAGTGGTGTGATCACTGCTCACTGCAGCCCTAAACTCCTGGGCTCAAGCGATCCTTCTGCCTCAGCCTCCTGAGTAGCTGGGACTAGAGACACATGCTACCATGCCTGGCACTTAAAACTTTTTCTTTTTGGCCAGGCACGGTGGCTCACGCCAGTAATCCCAGCAAATTGGGAGGCTGAGGTGGGCGGATCATGAGGTCAGGAGATTGAGACCATCCTGGCTAACACAGTGAGATTGAAACCATCCTGGCTAACATGGTGAAACCCCATCTCTACTAAAAATACAAAAAATTAGCCAGGCATGGTGGCGGGTGCCTGTAGTCCCAGCTACTCGGGAGGCTGAGGCAAGAGAATGGTGTGAACCCGGTAGGCAGAGGTTGCAGTGAGCCAAGATCGTGCCACTGCACTCCAGCCTAGGCAACAGAGTGAGATTCCGTCTCAAAAAAAAAAAAAAAAAAATTTTTCTTTTTTTTGCCGGGCATGGTGGCTCACACCTGTAATCCCAGCACTTTGGGAGCCCAAGGCAGGCAGATCACGAGGTCAAGGGATCGAGACCTTCCTGGCCAACATGGTGAAACCCTGTCTCTACTAAAAATACAAAAATTAGCTGGGCGTGGTGGCACGTGCCTGTAGTCCCAGCTACTTGGGAGGCTAAGGCAGGAGAATTGCTTGAACCCGGGAGGTGGAGGTTTCAGTGAGCCGAGATCACACCACTGAACTCCAGCCTGGTGACAGAGCAAGACTCCATCTCAAAAAAAAAAAAAAAAATTTTTTTTTTTGTAGAGACTGAGTCTTTTTCGCCTAGGCTGGTCTCAAATGCTTGGCTTCAAGCAACCCTCCTACCTAGACCTCCCAAAGTACTGGGATTATAGCCGTGAGCCATTGCACCCAGACTGATTTTTAATAATGTGCTAGCAGCATGACCTTTACACCTTGGAACCTTGCCCTCTGCTGCTACAGAGCCTGGCCTTTCCCTTCAGGTCACCTCGACAGAGTGGGGTCCATTCTGCTCTGAATCCAAACTGCAGCAAAGTAGCAGATGCAAAGCAGACAGGAACGCAACTTCTTGGCAAGGACATCACCTTGCTTCACCTGCTAGGACTGCACTCAGAAAACAGGTAGGAATTGAAGTCCGACAGCAAAGCAGAAGGTGGTGGTTCTGAGTCAGTGCTGGGTGCGGGGGAAAGCACTCACGCGGGCCTTCATGAGTGCCAGGGCCCTCTCTGAGAACCCGATCAGCCTCATGCAGTGATGGATCCTGCCGGGGCCCAGTCTGCCCTGGGCGATCTCAAAGCCTCGGCCAGGGCCCAGGACCATGTTCTCTTTGGGCACACGCACGTGCTCAAATCGGACTTCGCCATGGCCACCTGAAAGACCCAAACGATCACCATGAGCAATAGCCATAGTCATTTTCCTTGGATGTGTTTATTCCTCACCTCAGTCTGGGTTATCTGCTGGCAATGTCCCTGCCCTTTATTTAGCCTTCTTACTGGGACATGGTTAAAGGGAAAAGGACGGCAGGAAACAGCCTGTTAAACACAGAAAATAAATCACTGATTTATAATGGCAAATGACTATTCTGTGATTCCTTTTATAAAAACATAAAAATGCCACCTTAAGCTGAAGCTCCTAGTGGTTTGTGACAATGTAGTGATCCTATGAAAACACTGAAAGTAAAAATGTGAACACTATTAGCAGAGAAGCAAACTGGGAGCGGATCAAACCAGGGCTGTGGCCTAGAGGTCAGCTGTTCACACTGGGGCCTGGAAGAGTAGGTTTGGGGTCCACTTCCTGCGTCTGCCCTGTATGGCTTCCTGTGTCACAGACTCCTGATTAGTTTCTAAGTTTAGAAGAGGGAAAAAAATCCATAAATGTCTGTCTGAAATCTGCCTGCATGGTTGATATTCATGTATGGAAAGGAAATGCAGGAGCATGTGACTCCAAATGTCATCATACCCTCAGACGTGGGATGTGGCAAGTCCTGAACAAGAGCAGGGGCCCCTCAGTGGTGTTTCCTGGGGACCAGACCCACACCCAGGGGTGACCCGCCCCTGGAGGTCTCACCTGGTGCATCTTCCAGTCCATACACCGTCAGAGGCCGGATGATTTTTATCCCTGGGGTATCCATGGGAACCAAGAGCACAGACTGCTGCCGGTGTCTTAGTGCATGTGGGTCTGTTTTTCCCATAAACACACAGAGTTGGCAACGAGGATCCAGGATGCCTGCCAGGAAAGGAGAGAGACAGACCCCATCATCTGACACCAGGGCCATCAAATCTCTACACACGTGGTCCTGGCCCAAGAAAGGCACAGTAAGGAAGCAGACAGAGCTCTTTAAGGCTCCATGTAATCAGATGAGCATCTGCAGACTGCTGACCAGAAATAAGAGCAAATTGGGTTTTGTCCCAGTGAGGAATGAATCCAACATCATAAGAGCAAGTTTTTAAAAGCATCACATAGAGTAGAAAATATAATTTAGAGACAAGAGGATGAAAACCGCTACTTGATCTCTGCCAGCTGGCTCGGCTCCCACAGGTGGTGCACACATAACGGCTCTGGGCCCGGGCCTTGGAATCAGGTGAACCTTTGACTCTGGCTTCTCTACTTGCTGGCTGGGGGCTCATACCCCAGGCAAGGGACCTAAGTCTGAGTGCGGTTTCCTCCTTTGCAAAATGGGGATGCTCATTCTTAATGTCCAGGGAGGTATGGGCTCCGGGAGGTAAGCTCCACGGCTACTTGTAGGGGCCCTGCAGAAGTAACACTGGACAATCCCTAAAAGTCAGGATTGTCATTAGCCCTTAGGATGTAACACACCTGATCGAGGAGCCAGGAAGCCACCAAGGAAGGGGAGCTGCCCAAAGCAGAATGAACAGCAGGAAGTGGAGAGATTCCTGGGGTCACATGTGCAGGGAGGCATCCGTCCATGTGTGGGCACCAGGGGACGTCCCTGCCCTGTGAAGCGCCACCTCTGAGAACAGTGTGCTCCACGGAGTACCCTCCTATTCTCCCAGCTGCCTCTGCTGGGGGCGCTAAGTGACAGAATCTCCTTTGTGTCAACTTGAAAAAGCAGAGGCTCCTCCCAGGCATTGAGAGACGCACTTAACAGCACAGACTCCCTGATGTGCATTTGAAAAGTGCATTTTAGGCCAAATACCTGTGATCCACCATTTGTGACCGTTTATGACATAGAAGCTGTCCTCCTCTCTGATGGAAGCCTCAATGTTGGTGGCATCTGAAGAGGCAACCTGAGTGGGGAGCATATTCCAGTCAGAGCCGCCAGCAGACAGCCTGTGTTCCCTGTGGGGCCGACAACAACAGGGCCAGGCAAGTAGGTGGCAGCCCAGGTGAGGTACCTGGGGCTCGGTCATAGCAAAACAGGAGCGGGCTTTCCCCTCCAGCAGAGGAATCAGCCAGCGAGCCTTCTGCGCTTCGGTGCCATACCTCACCAGCAGCTCCATGTTGCCCGTGTCAGGCGCAGAGCAGTTACATACCTGAGAAGGAAAAGGAGCGTGACCATGACTGTCATGTCCTCTTCTAAAAAAAACAGAGTCAAGCTCTGTCACCCAGGCTGGAGTATCGTGGCACGATCATGGCTCACTGCAGCCTCGACTTCCTCAGCTCAAGCCATCCTCCCGTGCCTCAGCTTCCCAAGCAGCTGAGACTACAGGTATGCACCACCACACCCGATTAATTTTTTATTTTTTTGTACATACAGAGTTCTCACTATGTTGCACACGCTGGTGTCGAACTCCTGGCCTCAAGTGATCCCCCACACTTCGGCCTCCAAAAGTACTGGGATTACAGGTGTGAGCCACCATGCCTGGCCTTCTCACATCAATATTTCAAGCTTCAAATTGGATGGGCATGGTGGCTCATGCCTGTAATCCCAGCACTTTGTGGGGCCAGGGTAGGTGGATCACCTGAGGTCAGGAGTTCGAGACCAGTCTGGCCAACATGGTAAAACCCTGTATCTACTAAAAATACAAAAATTAGCCAGGTGTGGTGGCACGTGCCTGTAGTCCCAGCTACTTGGGAAGCTGAGGCAGGAGAACCACTTGAACCCAGGAGGCAGGGGTTGCAGTGCGCCAAGATTTCGCCACTACACTCCAGCCTGGGTGACAGAGCGAGACTCCATCTCAAAAAAAAAAAATTCAAGTTCATGCCAGTGCTTCTGAATCTGGTTTATCTGTTTAGGATTGAGTTCTTATGAAGATCAGGATGTTCCCACACACTGAGGAAAACTTTAAAGAAGGTACCTCGGGGGCATACAGGGACGTGCCCATGAGCTCACACAGATGTGCATATTCCATATTGGTCAGTCCTGCTCCGTATTTTTTCTCGGGATCAGCCTCTAAGGGTAGGAAAAGGTTCCAAAGTCCTTCAGCTTTGGCTTTCTCCTATCATGGGGAAAATAAGTCAGGAAACCACAGTGGAAGATTTCATTTTATTTTGAACCGTGGAAAACAATGAAAGGGATTGGAGGAAACAAGGCAGACAACCAAACATGCACGTGTGCCCAAAAAAATGATATGAGGAGCTGGGCATGGTGGCTGTGCCTGTGGTCCCAGCTACACAGGAGGCTGAGGTGGGAGGATCACATGAGCCCAGGAGGTTGAGACTGCAGTGAGCTATGATCACACCACTGCACTCCACCCTGGGTGACAAAGCGAGACCCTGTCTCAAAAAAAAAAAAAAAAAAGAGAGAGAGATGGTGGCTCACGCCTGTAATCCCAGCACTTTCGGAGGCCGAGGCGGGCGGATCACAAGGTCAGGAGTTCAAGACCAGCCTGAACAACATGGTGAAACCCCATCTCCACTAAAAATACAAAAATTAGCTGGGCATGGTGGCATGTGCCTATAATCCCAGTTACTCGGGAGGCTGAGGCAGGAGAATCGCTTGAACCTGGGAGGCGGAAGTTGCACAGAGCAAGACTCCGTCTCAAAAAAAAAGAGAAAAAAAGAAAAGTAGATGATGATTGCATTATGCTCCTGAAGATCTCAAGTAATTTCAAAACTAACACAATCCAAGGTTCATGTGATAAGGAACAGCGGGTGTTTCTGTTTATCAGCTGAAGTGACAGCACTGGGAGACAACACAGAAACTCAGCTCACAGTGGATCTGGCCCTCTAGCTGTGATATTACGGGTTCTCTAGAGAGAGATTTATTAGCTGATACAGCACTGTTTCAAATTTACATAATTCAAATACCCATCAGATAGGCCTAACCTGCCCTGGCTTTCTAAGGCCAAGCATTCCACTGCCTGGGCTGTGCAGTCACACCTGAGCCATCTGCCTGTGACACAGGCACAGCAAGAGCAAGAGATGGAAACTGAGTCATGAAGAGCTGGCTCTTTCTGAGACGATGGAAGCAAAGATCATTCAACTCGGAGCTCCTGTATCTTCACTGCCTGGGATGGTTCAGGTGAGCCCAGTGGGGTCGGGGAGGGTATGCCATGGTATTGGGGTCTTACCACCTCACCATGGCTGCTTTACCTTGAGGTCTTCGATCAGTGGGGAGGGGCTCCACCTGGCTGCTGAGGCCTGGTGACTCTGCAGCTCTGGCTCTGCAGGGTACACACGTTGCTCCATGAAGTGCTTCAGCCGGTGATACAGCTCTCTGACAGGTGGAGAGAGGCTCTCTGGAGAGATAACCAGACCTCCCCTTGAGGTATGAGCTGGGGAAGCTTCTGGAACGGAGCTATAACTCCTGCTGCCTGTGGGGCACCACTGGGACTGGGGCCTGGCCCACGTGTGGTAGGACCTTGTTAACGGATTTGTGAAGGGCATCTCTTTGAAAACCCGGAACCCTTCTTTGACTGCGAAATCCCACGCCAGGTTAGACACAAATTCGGTCAGCTTTCCAGTTTGTTCCGCATATGTGGAGCTTGCTTGCCCTAAGCAGAATCAAAGAAAAACAGTGATTACTCCCACACAACCCATCATAGGGATGTTAACATGTGATGACACTGTCACTTCAGCAGCTATTGCCATTTGCTGAGCACTTGCTAAGTACCAAACACTGTGCTAAGAGCCACTATAGCTCACTGAATCCCCAAAGCAATACAACTGCTTTCACCTGCACTTTGCAGGCAAGAAAACTGAGTCTTAGAGAAGGAGGTGACTTGGACGAGCTGGAAGTTAGGGGGCTGGGGGCCAGAGTCCAACTTAGGTCTGCCTGCTCCCTGCTCTTGATCTCTGCTTTCCTAAAAGACTACATTTAATCAGTAACACCCCAGATCACCTCTGCCGTTGCCAGTGGGCTATAAGAAGTCCTGCATCCTAGACCACCCTTGCTACAAAATTGATAACAGCAATGCCACAACTGACTAAAGGAAGAGCCAATTTCTAGACACCACTGTCTCTGGAGGGAATCAACACCAGCATCACTCAGCTCACTATTTGGCTCTCACAGCATCTCTTTCTTCTTGTAAAATGTGCATCAAGACTTTTTTTACAAACACATTTTTCCCCATTAAAAAAAATTAAGGTGGCCAGGTGCGGCGGCTCACACCTGTAACCTCAGCACTTTGGGAGGCTGAGGTGGGCGGATCACTTGAGGTCGGGAGTTCAAGACCAGCCTGGCCAACATGGAGAAACCCCCATCTCTACTAAAAATACAAAAATTAGCCAGGCATGGTGGTGTGTGCCTGTAATCTCAGCTACTCAGGAGGCTAAGGCAGGAGAATCACTTGAACCTGGGAGGCAGAGGTTGCAGTGAGCCGAGATCGTGCCATTGCACTCCAGCCTGGGAGAGAGTGAGGCACCCATCTCAAAAAAATAAATAAATAAAAATAAAAAAATTAAGGAGTGGTGTACATACACCTCCTTAATGTAGAACTCTGCAAGTCTTAACAAATCCATAGTTGGGTAACTACCATTGCCATCAAGATACAGAATACTTTGGCCAGGCGCAATGGCTCACACCTGTAATCTCAGCACTTTGGAGGCTGAGGCGGGTGGATCACCGGAGGTCAGGAGTTTGAGACCAGCCTGGGCAACATGGTGAAACCTGTCTCTACTAAAAATACAAAAATTAGCCAGGCATGGTGGCACATGCCTGTAGTCCCAGCTACTTGGGAGCCTGAGGTAGGAGAATCACTTGAACCCGAGAGGCGGAGGTTGCCTGGGCAACAGAGCGAGACTCCATTTCAAAAAAAAAAAAAAAAAACCAGAATATTTCCATCATCTGGAAATTTCCCCAGTGTACTTTTGTACTCAACCCCTGCCCCCCTGATCCCCAGCACCCACTGATCTCTGCTCCTGTAGTCTGTCTCTTCCAGGATGTCCCATAAATACCTATGTCACTCAGCATGTGGCCTTTTCAGTATGGCCTCCATCACTCAGAGCCCTGCATCTGAGACACATCCAGATTGCTATGTGTACAATGTCTCCTCACAGTGAACTTTTTCACAGCCAGCTCTCCTGGATTACTTCTAGCACTTCCATGTCCCCAAGAGACTGTACCCAATAAATGGATAAACTGATAGTTCTAAAGAGACAGCCGTTTTCTTTTTTTAAATGATTTCATTTTAGGCTGGGTGCTTTGGCTCACGCCTGTAACCCCAGCACTTTGGGAGGCTGAGGCGGGTGGATTACTGGAGGTCAGGAGTTCGAGACCAGCCTGGGCAACATGGTGAAACCCTGTCTCTACTAAAAGTACAAAATTTAGCCAGGTGTGGTGATGCACGCCTGTAATCTTAGCTACCGGGGAGGCTGAGGCAGGAGAATCGCTTGAACCCAGGAGGTGGAGGTTGCCGTGGGCCGAGATCATGCCATTGCACTCCAGCCTGGGTGACAAGAGCAAAATTCTGTCTCAAAAAAATAAATATTTTATTTATTTTTAAATAAGAGATGGGGCCTTACTACGTTGCCCAAACTGGTCTCGAACTTCTGGCCTCAAACAATCCTCCTGTCTCAGTCTACCAAACTGCTGGGATTACAGGCATGAGCCACCATGTCCAGCTGAGACAGCCATTTTCATGCAGCTTTGGTGTTAAAGATAGTTTAAACTATTCCTTACAGAGTTAGGAACAAACTCAGAGCAAATTCTTTGCTACCCTGCAGAGAGTTAGCCTACTGGACCTCAATAGGTCTCTACTGAGGACCTTCTGGGTGCTAGGTATGAACCTAACCCAGGGAAGTCAGTCAGAAACCAGATAGCCCCTTCCCTGCAGACACACAGTGGGGGCTTATTCCTTATTCCTCGGACTGCACACAGCACATTGAAGGGAAAGATACTCCCTTATGTTCCTTATTATTCATAAGGATTTTCTTCTTCTAACAGAGTAAGAGGTGTATTCTTAATTTTCTTCTATTTGGTTGGCTCCCACTCTGAGACTGCTACTTTGTCTCTGAAAAAAGTTACTTGTATAAGCTTGGATTGATTTAGATCTATTGCTTCTGGTATATTTTCCAAATGTAGTTCCAGCAGAAGAGACCACATCACTGGTGTCCACTTAACTTGCAGTCATAAGCACTTTATAGAATTTCAGTGGCCATCTACCAGAAATCTAATTTCTGCACCCACTTATTAAGGAAGGAGAAGGACACATGGGCTGGGCAGGTACATACTGTTAATCTTCTGCTCACTGGGCTCTGGTCTCTCTCATCCCCTTCCCAATCTAATGCTGATTTGAAGTCTTTTGTAAATGACACCATAGAGAGAATATCTTGGAAACAGATACCCCTTCTCTAAGCTCCAGTTTTCCTGGCCAGTACCAAATATCTCAGCTGTTCAAACAAAAATGATTTTAAAGCTAACTGTAGAAGACAAATGTACAGAAGTAATATTTATGTTTGTATAGTTGGTTTTTTCCCCATTCATCATACGTTTTTATATTATTCTTTCAAAAAATGGATTTTGTTGTTTTTACGTGAGAAAACTAAGCCATTTCCTCAGTGTGTCTGGCTGGCTTCCCAGAGGGAGGGAAAGGAGTGCACAGTAAGATAAGAGGAATAAAGGCCTGAACAAACAGACATTTTTCTGTCTGGTGGCAAACAGGTGGGGTGTTTTAGCTCTGGGCCGAGAGAAACCAGAAGCCACAACGATGGCTCACAGGATCTTAAAAACATGTCAAAGGGCTTCCTGAGAGACAGGCTGAGGACACTCAGTGTGGAGACTCTAAAATGGGCAGTCTATTAAGCTTTCCCCAGGTCACTGGAGCAGAGCAGGGAGAAAACGTGGCAGCCGGCTAGGAAATATCAGAGGCGACCAGGACTATATCACCATAAGGACTTAGCAGCCATTCTGTTTAAGTAAATATTTCTGGTTAGTGTTTATTGGAAAACTATAAAAAAAATAGGAAATAGTGGCTTACAGCTGATAGTGTATTTTCCTAAAAGAGGGAAAATATTGTTTCCAGAAATTCCTGCTTCCAGCATCCCCTGCTTATCAGACCAGGTACAGTTAAACTAGAAATTCTCTGGGTACTGATTTTTCTCCGGGCAGTTTTTCTCATGACTGTGTATCTCCAGGACCACCTAGCACAGTGCTGGCTTTTAGTAGAGGCTCATATACTTGGAAATGAATGATCAATTCCCCTACTGCAACTGCTTCTCTCAGAAGACTCTGGCAACCTGGCTGAGAACACAGGCTGCCAGCAAGCTTGGGGTGTCACTGACTGCAAAGCTAAACACTCCATCAGCACTAGCAAATCCCATGATGAATTCCTTTCTCCTTCTTTCTCCTTGCCTTTTGTTTTTAAGTTTTGCTTTTGGAAAATTTCTTTTTCTTTTCTTTTTTTTTTTTTTTGAGATGGAGTCTCGCTCTGTCACCAGGCTGGAGTGAACAGTGGCGCAATCTCGGCTCACTGCAACCTCTGACTCCCTGGTTCAAGCTATTCATCTGCCTCAGCCTCCCTAGTAGCTGGGATTACAGGCACCTAGTAGCTGGGATTACAGGCACACACCACCAAGCCCAGCTAATTTTTGTATTTTTAGTAGAGACGGGGTTTCATCATGTTGGCCAGGATGGTCTTGATCTCCTGACCTCGTGATCCCCCCACCTCGGCCTCTCAAAGTGCTGGGATTACAGGCATGAGCCACTGCACCCGGCCTTTTTTTTTTTTTTTTTTTTTTTTTGAGATGGAGTCTTGCTCTGTCACCCAGGCTGGAGTGTAGTGGCACGATCTCTGCTCACTGCAACCTCTGCCTCCCGGGTTCAAGTGATTCTCCTGCCTCAGCCTCCCATGTAGCTGGGATTATAGGCGGCATCACCACACCCGGGCAATTTTTTTATTTTTAGTGGAGACGGGGTTTCACCATGTTGGCCAGGGGTCTCAAACTCCCGACCTCAGGTGATCCACCTACTTCGGCCTCCCAATGTGCTAGGATTACCGGCGTGAGCCATCATGACTGGCCTCCTTTTGGAAAATTTCAAAGACACACAGGAGTAGAGAGGAGAGAATAACAAGCCTACGGGTTCTACTGCTCGCCTTCCGCAATGATCGATGCCGGCCCAGTCTGGTTTCATTCCCTGCCATCCCCACTCCCACTGTCCTGGATTTTTTGGAGTAAATCCCAAATATCTCATCTAGGATTCTTTCAAAACTCTAAAAACAAGTACTTTTTTAAAAACCCACAATACTATTATCACCCTTAAAAAATCGTTAACTGTTAACTTCTTCATATCATTGACTATCCACTCAGAATTCAAGTTTCAGTGACTATCATCAAATTTTTTTCCAAATAATTCGTTCAAGAAAGGATCCAAATAAGGTCCCAACACTGTAACTGGCTAACGTATCTTTTAAGTCTCTCCCCGCTCCCCTCACCTTTTTTTTTTCTGAGACAGTCTCACTTTGTTGCCCAGGCTAGACTGCAGTGATGCAATCATGGCTAGCCACAACCTCTGCCTCCTGGGTTCAAGCAATTCTCCTATCTCAGCCTCCCGAGTAGCTGGGATTACAGGTGCCCGCCACCAGGCCTGGCTAATTTTTATATTTTTTAGTAGAGACAGGGTTTCCCCATGTTGGCCAGGCTGGTCTCAAACTCCTGACCTCAGGTGATCCACCCACCTCGGTTTCCCACAGTGCTGGGATTACAGGCGTGAGCCACCACGCCCAGCCTGATGTTTCTTTTAAGTCTCTCTCAATCTACAGGTTCCTTTTTCACCCTTTTCCTCCCCTTGAAATGTAAGTGTTTGAAGAAATTGAGTTGTTTGCCCTGTGATGTTTTCCAGAATCTGGATTTTGTGAGTGCTGTGCCCAGGGTGCTGCTGAACATGTCCCTCTGAACCCTGTGTTTCCCATGAGTTGGCAGCTAGCACTGGAGACCTGGGCAGAGTCGGTGTGACTTTTGAGGGAAGCATCAGGAGGTATATAATGTCTGGCTGTCTGTCTCTCAGTGGTGTTGGCTTTCATTGAAGCTTATTGCCCACATCCATTAATGCATTAGGAGTTGCAAATTGGTGATATGCAAATTCTATATTATTCTGTCCAGGATACTTATCTAGAGAGAAACATTCCCTCATTGATTATTTGGATAGCCTACAGTATCATTTGTACAGGAAAGACAGGACAAATGCTTGATTCCCTACCCCCCCACTCCATTTTCCAATTTTCAGAATAATAAGTTGCTTTCCTGGCAACCTCTGAGGTCATCAATGAGACTTTGTCTCTTTGTTTTTGTATCACTACTCATGGACTTATTTATTTAATTTTTATTTTTGGGGGGACAGTGTCTTGCTCAGTCACCCAGGCTGCAGTGCACAGGCACGATCTCAGCTCACTGCAACCTCTGCCCCCTGGGTTCAAGTGATTCTCTCTCCTGCCTCAGTCCCCTGAGTAGCTGGGATTTTAGGCGCCCGCCATCACACCTGGCTAATTTTTGTATTTTTAGTAGAGATGTGGTTTCACCATGTTGGCCAGGCTGGTCTTGAATCCCTAACCTCAAGTGATCTGCTCACCTTGGCCTCCCAAAGTGCTGGGATTACAGGCCTGAGCCACCATGCCCGGCTACTACTCATGGATTTAAACATACCTGATGCGTTTCATCCATTTCAGCTATCATCCTTGGTGATGCCCAAAGTTTCCTATTGTTAGCAAGTGGAGCCTGTTCAGGTTGGCTCCCAAGTCTTTTTTTTTTTTTTTTGAGACAGAGTCTCATTCTTGTCGCCCAGGCTGGAGTGTAGTGGCACGATCTTGGCTCACTGCAACCTCCCCGTCCCAGGTTCAAGTGAGTCTCCTGCCTCAGTCTCCCAAGTAGCTGGGATTACAGGCACCCGCCACCATGCCCGGCTAATTTTTGTATTTTTAGTAGAGACACAGTTTCACCATGTTGGGTAGGCTGGATAGACAAGATGAACCTGGAACATTTTGTCATACTAGCGAGCAAGGAAGTTGTCAAAGACCACAGGGGTTTTACCTAAAGACTTGGGGACTGGCCGGGCTCAGTGGCTCATGCCTGTAATCCCAGCACTTTGGGAGGCCGAGGTGGATGGATCATCTGAGGTCAGGAGTTCGAAACCAGCCTGGTCAACATGGCAAAACCCCATCTCTACTAAAAACAAACAAAAAAATGACCGGGGTATGGTGGCATGTGCCTATAATCCCAGCTTCTTGGGAGGCTGAAGCATGAGAATTGCGAGCTGGTGAGGTGGAGGTTGCAGTGAGCCAAGATCGCACCACTGCACTCCAGCCTGGGCGACAGAGTGAGAAACTGTCTCAACACACACACACACACACACACACACACACACACACACACCAAGAAATCTGCCTCATATAGTTGTTAAATATGCAAATGGTCACACACATATTTCACAGAAATTCTTAAGCTTACAAAATTTTAAAATCAAAGTACCGAAAAATACACATAGGATGATCACATTTGTGTAAAAGTAGGAGGAGAGAGAGAAGACAGATAAACAGAAAAACTGGAGGGCCCAGGAAACTCTTAATAGTAACATTTATCTTTGAGGAATGGTGTTGAAAAGGGTGAGATACAATTTTACATAATTCTATATGACCAAATTTTGATCATGTGCATGAATGCTTTAACTGGAAAAATTTCTTTGTGCATTACTTTAATAATTAAAAAACAAGTTTAAATATTGTAAAGAGGCTGGGCATGGTGGCTCACACCTGTAATCCCAGCACTTTGGGAGGCCAAGGCAGACGGATCACTTGAGGCCCGGAGTTCGAGACCAGCTTGGCCAACATGGTGAAACTTCATCTCTACTAAAAATACAAAAAAAAATTAGCCAGGCGTGGTGGTGCAGGCCTGTAGTCCCAGCTACCCTGGAGGCTGAGGCAGGAGAATCGCTTGAACCCAGAAGGTAGAGATTACAGTGAGCCAGGATCGAACCACTGGACTCCAGCCAGGGTGACAAAGCAAGACCCTGTCTCAAAAACAAATAATAAATAAATAAATATTGTAAAGAAAATATTTATGGACAAATGGTTAGATTAACTGAACCTCAGAGAATCCTGGCCAAACCGGTCTCTCCAAAGCCTCTGTGGCCCTGAGAGGGTTTCCAGGTGGAGGCACGGTCCTTGCTGTGAGTCACCCAGCAGTGGCTCTTCAGGGCAGCCATCCCATTACCTGTGAGTGATCGCTTGTAGACTCCCTGTAGGATTGCAGCCACACGGAAAAAGGAAAAAGCCATATAGAAGTTCCAGTTCTCAGTGGGAGGGAGCCCCATTTGGAGACAGTACATCCTAAAATACTCCTCTGCAGCAGGGATTCCCAGCTGTGTCAAGTCACAGTCATTAATACCTGCGAGAAAGACAGAGCCATTCATGGGTAGTCACTGACGTGACACGCCCCTGTGGCTGGCAAATATTTAAATTCTGAAAATCGCCATGTCCCTTGCAAATTAGTTTCACGACCAGTTCCATGGGTTAGCTTATTCCTGCATTGGCTCTTGCTCCTTTAGATGGCTGGGGATCCAGGCATGAAGTCATTATTCACAAATTGGCTCTTACAGGTTTCAGACTCGATTGGCAGTAAAGGAAGGAATGGGAGCTTCCAATTCCATCTGGCCACAGTTAAGGGTGGATGCATATTATCTTCAACGAGTCATTTGATCAAAAATGATGTGGAAAGAGTGATCTCAGGTCGAGCACAGTGGCTCATGCCTGTAATCCCAGCACTTTGGGAGGCCGAGTTAGGTGGATCACCTGAGGTCAGGAGTTCAAGACCGGCCTGACCAATATGGTGAAACCCTGTCTCTACTAAAAATACAAAAATTAGCCAGGCATGGTGGCGTGCACCTGTAATCCCAGCTACCTGGGAGGGAGGCTGAGACAGGAGAATTGCATGAATCCAGGAGGCAGAGGTTGCAATGAGCTGAGATCACGCCACTGCACTCCAGCCTGGGTGACAGAGCAAGACTCCATCTCAAAAAAAAAAAAAAAACAAAAAACAAAAAAACAAAAAACAATTGGCTGGGTGCAGTGGCTCATGCCTCTAATCCCAGCACTTTAGGAGGCCGAGGAGGGCAGATTATTTGAGGTCAGGAGGTCGACACCAGCCTGGCCAACATGGTGAAAACCCTGTCTCTACTAAAAATATAAAAATTAGCCAGACATTGTGGCACACGCCTGTAATCCCAGCTACTCAGGAGGCCGAGGCCGGAGAATCGCTTGAACCCGGGAGGCAGAGGTTGCAGTGAGCCGAGATTGCGCCACTGTGGTCCAGCCTGGGCGACAGAGTGAGACTCCATCTCAAAAATAAATAAAACGAGTGACAGAGGGAGACTCCATCTCAAAAATAAATAAACAAATAAATATAAAAATAAAAAGATCTCACCAAATTATGAAAATGATAATTATAGCAAATAAAATAATTTCACGGGCCAGGCACAGTGGCTCACGCCTGTAATCCTAGCACTTTGGGAGGCCGAGGAGGGCGGATCATGAGGTCAGGAGATCGAGACCATCCTGGCTAACACGGTGAAACCCCATGTCTACTACAAAAACAAAAATTTAGCCGGGTGTGGTGGTGGGTGCCTGTAGTCCCAGCTACTTAGGAGGCTGAGGCAGGAGAATGGTGTGAACCTGGGAGGTGGAGCTTGCAGTGAGCTGAGATCGCGCCACTGCACTCTAGCCTGGGCAACAGAGCGAGACTCCGTCTAAAAAAAAAAAAAAAATTCACTTATTTCCTCCAGTTGTGACATTTTCATGATTTAGAAGCATGTAATATATTCCATTCCTAGGTATTAATCTTAGGAGTATACCTTATATGTAGGCAAATATATTACTACAAGGATGTTCACTGCCTTTTTTTCATGGAAGTAGGGGAAGTAATACTAAAAAATTGGAAACAAATTAAATATCTAAATAGGAATTAACCCAAATGTCTTCCCTTAATGCTTTTTTTTTTTTTTTTTTTTGAGATGGAGTCTCGCTCTGTTGCCTAGGCTCGAGTGCAGTGGCACCATCTCAGCTCATTGCAAGCTCCGCCTCCTGGGTTCACACCATTCTCCTGCCTCAGCCTCCTGAGTAGCTGGGACTACAGGTGCCCACCACCACGTCCAGCTAATTTTTTTGTATTTTTAGTAGAGACGGGGTTTCACCGTGTTAGCCAGGATGGTCTCGATCTCCTGACCTCGTGATCCGCCCGTCTTGGCCTCCCAAAGTGCTGGGATTACAGGCGTGGGCCACCGCGCCCGGCTGTCTTCCCTTAATTCTATACAATAAAATTATATGCTCTCATTAAAAATTATGCTATAGAAGAAATACTTAATGTCATGAAAACATGTCTACAGTATACAATGAAGTGAAAAAAAGCATGTCATTAGATCATGTTACATTTTTGTTTTGTTTTAGGAAATGTACATATACACACAGAAGAAAAGATGACATGGATAGATACTGAAATGTCAGCAAATGGTTATCTCTGGGACTACTAATGATTTTAACTGTTTTGTTGTTGTTGCTATCTGTTGGCTCTAGTATTTTCACAATAAATGTGGTTTGTTTTTGTTTTTTTTGAGATGGAGTCTCGCCCTGTTGCCCAGGCTGGAGTGCAATGGCATGATCTCAGCTGACTGCAACCTCTGCCTCCCAGGTTCAAACAATTCTCCTGCCTCAGCCTCCCGAGTAGCTGGGGTTACAGGCACACGCCACCACGTCCAGCTAATTTTGTATTTTTAGTAGAGACAGGGTTCACCATGTTGGCCAGGCTGGTCTGGAACTCCTGACCTTGTGATCCACCCGCCTTGGCCTCCCAAAGTGCTGGGATTACAGGCATGAGACACCACACCCAGCCACAATGAATGTGTTTTTAATTTAAAACCCTAAATAGAAGTTAGCTGTGTAAAAGCATAAGCGGTACCTATACAGGCATACTTTTCACTTAAAACACATCCTTTATCCACTTTCCCGTAAATGTGACAGGACTGCATTCCAGTTATGTTTCCCACCAGAACCACCAGGACCTCACTTTCACTTCCCCAGCCCAATCACGGACTACTTCAGCTGAGTTTGCTCCCAAATGCTTTGAGAACTGGCTTGCTCCCCCACTATCCTCCAGCAGCAGTTCCTACCTCTCAGCACGGGAAAACTGGACGGCAGGTAATGAGCCAGGCAGCTGTAGGCCACATCGGCAAGGGGGTCGCCCAAGGTAGAAAGTTCCCAGTCAAGGACAGCAAGCACCTCTGGCTCTTCTGGATGAAACACCAGGTTGTCGAGCCTGAAAAGTCGCAGGAGGAATAGAGACAGCACTAAGAAAACTGCCGGCTAGGGTGGATTCTGCGTGGTCTGTTTGCCCTTCAGGCTTGGCTCCCCACCCTCCCATCCCCTCTGTGCCCGGGTGCCTGAGCTCCCTGGGCTGTGTGCTCCAAAGGCTCCCTTGCCCTCTGGCTTCCAGCTGGACTCAGCCAATCAAAAGCAGGAGATGGGAAGGGGCCTGGTTATTTATTTCCCCAGCTCCTTCTCTGCAGCCTTCCCCAGAGAGCTAGCCTCTCTGGGTTCAGGGAATTACTCCCTCCCTGTGATGGTTTTAAAACAGATCTGTAAATCCTTTGACACTCCTCCCACAAAAGGTAGAGTCTAATGCTTGGCCCAGTGAAGCATCTTGCTTCTAACAGATATAAGACACGTGGAAGTGATGCTGAGGGATTCCTGAAACTAGACTAGGTCAGAAAACGTGATACAGCTTCTGCCCAGCCCTCTGTCTCTTGAAACACACTATTTTGGAGCCCTGAGCCCCCAGGTAAGAAGTCCAGGGCTGAGAGCAATGGTTCATGCCTGTAATCCCCACATTTTCGGAGGACTGCTTAAGCTCAGGAGTTCAAGACCAGCCCGGGCAACATAACAAGATCCTATCTCTACAAAAAAAATTTAAAAATTAGCTGAGCGTGGTAGTGCACGCCCGTAGTCCCAGCTACTCAGGAGGCTAAGGTGGGAGCATCACTGAGCCCAGGAGTTGGTGGCTGCAGTGAGTTATGTTCCAGCCTATGAATTGCCACTACACTCCAGCCTGGGTGACAGTGCAAGATCCTGTCTCAAAAAAAAAAAGTCCAGTTACCCAGAAGTTGCCATGCTGGAGAGACCATGTGGGAACCACAAAGAGACAGAAAGAGAGGCCCAAGGAGCCCGGCTGTTCATATCTTCTCTGCCCAGGGCCAGCATGCTAGCAAGTCTTCAGAAGATTCAGCCCCACCCGACAGCCGCCCTACTTTGAAATAAGCTGTCCTGTCCCCAGACTGCAAAGATTCATAAGCAAAATGACTGCTGTCGTTGTTGACAGCCACTCAGTTCTGACAAAGTTTGTTGTGGAGTAGCAATAACCACAGCACATGCTTGCCCTGTCAGACTGACCCCTCACTGTTACCGGCCCCGGGACTCCATGCTGTTCTTCAGCGGTTCCTCTAAACCACGCTATAATGAACTAAATAACCCTATATTGAACTCTCCCCAGATAGCCTCTTTCATGCTTTCTGTTTCCTGCCAGGGCTGTCTGTAATGCATGCTTTATTTAAAAGAAAAAGTAAACATCAAGCATGCAGAAAAATACAGAGAATGACATAATGACAGAACTCATGTGTCCATCTTCCAGATTTAACAGATATTGTACCTGCTTTTTTGTTACATTTGCTTCAGATTTTTAAAAAATGAGATTTACTGCTACCCTGAAGTTGGTACATATCAGTCTCAGACATTTCTATATTTCTCTTATCTATACCTGTACCTATATACTACATATAGTGTTCTTTCAATTATTTTTAAATTTTCATAAATGATATATTACCCTTTTGAAACTTTTTTCTACTTCGATTATCTTTTTTGAGACTTATGACTTATGTACAGCAAATTGGTTTATTTTACTCACTAAATAGAATTCCAACATATGGCCAAACTACACTTTATTTATCATGTATTATAATTACAAGCATGACCAAAACAAACATCTTCGCCTGAGTCTCTTGGTGCAAAGCTGCAGCAGATGCTTCTTTACAAGAAACGATGGGTTGTAGCATATTCCCATCTTCCATGTTACTGCCCATTACTTTTCTTTTTTTGTTGTTTTTTGAGATGGAGTCTCACTCTGTCACCCAGGCTGGAGTGCAGTGGTGCGGTCTTGGCTCACTGCAACCTCTGCCTCCCGGGTTCAAGTGATTCTCCTGCCTCACCCTCCCGAGTAGCTGGGATTACAGGGGCACCACCACACTCGGGTAATTTTTATATTTTTAGTAGACATGGGATTTTGGCATGTTGGCCAGGCTGGTCTTGAACTCCTGACCTCAAGTGATCTGCCTGCTTTGGCCTCCCAAAGTGCTGGGATTACACGCGTGAGTCACCATGCCTGGTCACTGCCTACTACTTTTCAAAGTAGCTGCAGCAGTTTATGCTCCCACCACCGCTGATTCACTCCACTAGCAAGAAATGTTCTTCCATCCATCAAAAGACAGAACTATCTCTGACTGTGTTGATCAATAAGCAGCAGCACGCTCTCTAAAATCAGAGGATGCCTTTCCTGGAGGCAACATCCTAAATGATCATCATACTTCACTATAGCTAGGGGAGGGGGTGCTCAGACTGCACTGGATATCTCCTGCCTGCTGTATACTTGATCACATTCGTGGATTGTTGAGGTGCCAAGAGAAGCAAAGACAAGGTCCACGGAGCAGCTGTTGTGGGCTGGTGACACAAAGGCCACCTGAGGTCTTCCCCGCCAAAGGAAATACATGGCAATGGCTGGCAAGGAAAGTGTTGTCAGGCAAGTGCTCTAGAATCCCAAGTGGAGAAAGAAGATGGAGGAGGGGGTCAAATGCAGCCCAACTGCATGCCAAGTTCAAGGCAGTGTGGGGGAAGCACTTGGCCCCGTCAGTCTCTGATGCAGAAGCAGGTTCCTCAAGCTCCCGTGATGACCACATGACAAAGAAAGCTCAGCTGTCCACTCTCAGACCCAGGGGGATCCCCAAAGGTGGCTGGCTAACGGAAGAAGCTGGGAGCGAGGGACACCGGTCAAGCCAATGAAGAGAGGCCAATCAAATTTGGAAGGCAAAGAAATGTCTTTAAGGCTGGGCATGGTGGCTCATGCCTATAATCCCAGCACTCTGGGAGGCCAAAGTGGGCAGATCACTTGAGGGCAGGAGTTTGAGACCAGCCTGATCAACATGATGAAACCCCATCTCACATTTTTGTATTACTAAAAATGTATTGTATTTTTGGATTACCAAAAATACAAAAGTTAGCCACACATGGTGGTGCACACCTGTAATCCCAGCTGCTCGGGAGGCTGGGGCGGGAGAATTGCTTGAACCCAGGAGGTGGGGTAGGCAGTGAGCTGAGATCACGCCACTGCACTCCAGCCTGGGCGACTGAGTGAGACGATGTCTAAAAAAAAAAAAAAGAAACAGAAATGTCTTTAAAATTAGCCTTCACTGTCTAGCCTTGTTTAATAAAAGGCCTGAGTCCCCAGATGGGCGAGAAGACAAGCCAAATAAGGCATGCTTGCATCAAAAGCAGGTCTCCAGGTGCTGCGAAGCAGAAAACACTATAAACACTACCCTATAAAAGTACCTAATGGGCAGTTTTCACAGCAAGAGATGATAAGATAAAGCTAGACACTGCCACCAGACGCCAGGCATACTGAAGTTCCCATTTTAGCCGTGCTACAGACTCATCACATACCCCCAGAGACCCTGTCACTCTCTTTCAATCCTTTCACTACACCCAGTGAGAATGTCCATCCCCAGGCCTCTTGGGAGGTGAGTGGCACCCTCGCTCTGCCTTACTTTCAGATGAGATCGGGCCTGTTCAGGGTGGTATGGCCATAGACTCTGCCTTACTTTCAAACAGTGGGTCTCAACAGAGGAATGCTGCCCTCCCTGGGAACACTGGACCAGGTCTGCGAAGATTTTTGGTTGTCACACTCTGTGGGGAGGGGTGCTACTGTCATCGAGTGGGTTGAGGCCAGGGATGATGCCTGACATCCTGCAATGCACAGTAGCTCCCACCACAAAAACTTATCCAATTCAACATGTCACAGTGCCAGAGCTGAGAAACCCTGCCTGAAAAGGCCACACACAGACAGGTGCTTTGTAATAGGAATAATTCCCAGCTGTAAATTGCACCAAGACCAATTGCTCAATTCCCCCTTGGAGCATCCTTGCTGTCATTTTTCAGCTCTCCCTGCCACCACATCTACCTGAAGTCCCCGTGCACCACTGTGGTCCTCTGCTGACGGGGAAGATGGAGGGGCAGCCATTCGATCAGCCTCTCCATGGCTGGGATGGTGCTAGTTTCGGAAGCTCGATACTGCTTAACCCAGGTTCGTACCTGGCGTGGAATATAGTCCCCTGCGGGAAACAGGATTAGAACTTGGTGTGCAATTTCAGCAACCTCTGAAAGTAGTGGAAAAAAAAACCAGTGCAGTGAAACCCTTTGTCATGCTCTGCACTGGGTGGTGCAGTGTCTTTGAACACGTTCCTATGACTGGAGAATTTCCCACATGATGCTCCTGCTGCCCCAAGGTGGAAGTCACCAGCTCTTTGGCTGGATTAGTGTGGTCTGGGTGCTGTTCCTAGCTGTATGGTCTCCAAGAATGATCTCTGGTCCTCTTAAAGACCTTGTGGCCGGGCATGGTGGCTCACACCTGTAATCCCAGCACTTTGGGAGGCCAACGCAGGCAGGAGGTCAGGAGTTCGAGACTGGCCTGTCCAACATGGCGAAAGCACATCTCTACTGAAAAATACAAAAATTAGCCAGGTGTGGTGGTGGGTGCCTGTGATCCCAGCTACTTGGGAGGCTGAGGCAGGAAAATCGCTTGAACCTGGGAGGCGGAGGTTGAAGTGAGCCGAGATTGTGCCATTGCACTCCGGCCTGGGTGACAAGAGCAAAACTCCATCTCAAAAAAAAAGATCTTCTGTGTTTCCTAATAGCCTTTCATAAATCACTTTTTGGCTAAACAACAGTGGTTAGCTGAGCACATGAACCCTGGAGCCAGACTGCCAGGCTATGAAACCCAGCTCTGTTGTTCTCTAGCTCTGTGATCTCAGGCAGGTTACTTAACATCTCTATGCTTTAGTTTCCTCATCTTGAGATGGTCCTCATAGAGCTGTTGGAAGAATAAAATATGTAAAGCCCTTAGAACTATTCTTGGCATGTGGTAAGAACTACATGAGGGCTGGCTGCAGAGGCTCATGCCTGTAATCCCAACACTTTGGGAGGCCAAATCACTTGAGTGCAGGAGTTTGGGTAGAGCCTGGGCAACGTGGCAAAAACCTGTCTCTGCTAAAAATACAAAAATTAGCTGGGCATGGTGGTGCGTACCTGTAGTCCCAGCTACTCAAGAGGGAGAGGCGGGAGGATTGCTTGAGCCCAAGAGGTTGAGGCTGCAGTGAGCCGAGATCACACCACTACACTCCAGTGTGGGCGACAGAGAGAGACCCTGTCTCAAAAAACAAACAAACAAAAAAACTATCCCTGTTGAAACTGGACACGGTGGCACATGCCCAGAGTCCCAACTACTTGGGAGGCTGAGACAGGAGGATGGCTTGAGCCCAGAAGTTTGAGACCAGCCTGGGCAACACAGTGAGACCCCCATCTCAAAAAATACATATATTCCTGTTGAAAAGAATATTTAGGGGAAAGGGTAAAAAACGGAGAAAAATACATTTTAAATACCTATGGTCAGTATCAGAAAAAAAATTTAAATAGTCTAGTGAGATAAAAGTTGCAGGGAATTGGATAGCAGAATATTTAAGGGAAAAAAAGAAAAAATGAAAAAAAAAGTTGCAGGGAAGAAAGACTGTGTAGTTCATAAAGGGATTTATTGAAGGCCCAAATGCCTAAGTCAGCAACACCTCCATTAAAACTAAACTGGATTTCCAAGGAAGAAGCTAAGTCTGCCTTACGCTTGGTGTGCTAATACTCAAAACGACCCAAAACGATTCAGATCCTAAAAGCAGAAGCACTAGTGATGAAACAACCAGCATGGGAGACGTGGCCTCCTGCTCACCTTGCTTCCCATAGTCTTCAAGTCCCACAGCCTGCAGATCCACACTGTGAATTTTGCACAGGACTGTGTTCATGGCAGTGTATATGGCTCGCCTGTGGCTGGGCTCCAAGCCTGGCAGGGAAGGGTCTTTGTAGATGAGACCTGGGCAGTACTCCATCACATAGAAGGGGGTGCCAATGACACTGGGAGGAACACAGAAGGGGTTTCAGGGATCAGAGTCATAATGTGGCAGGCTGTTAGTCATGACCCTATTCTTTGTCACTTTCCCTGGGTATACAGGTTGAGAGCTGGTGAAGAGTTCAGACCCAGAGCACTGGATACTTCCTTTTTCCTTTCACATAAGCACAGTGCATTAGAAGTATCCTCTCTTGCAATGGATCGATCCACATACATGCACACACACATATACATACACACGTGCACACACACACATGCACACCCATCTATGCTTCTTGGACAGCATGCTTTTCTCTTCTCCCTGGTTCATTTGTGTAAGCCACAGGAATGGATTCAAAGTGTAATAATGTAGCAAGCAGCAAGGCTCAGAGAAGGACCTCTGGAGTCACACCGAACCAGGTTTTTATTATTTATTTATTTATTTATTTTTTGAGACGGAGTCTCGCTGTGTCGCCCAGGCTAGAGTGCAGTGGCGCTATCTTGGCTCACTGCAAGCTCCGCCTCCCAGGTTCATACCATTCTCCTGCCTCAGCCTCCTGAGTAGCTGGGACTACAGGCACCCGCCACCACGCCCGGCTAATTTTTTGTATTTTTAGTAGAGACAGGATTTCACCGTGTTAGCCAGGATGGTCTTGATCTCCTGAACTCGTGATCCGCCCGCCTTGGCCTCCCAAAGTGGTGGGATTATAGGCGTGAGCCACTGCTCCCGGCCTATTTATTTTTTTGAGATGGAGTCTTGCTCTGTCACCCAGGCTGGAGTGCAGTGGCGCGATCTTGGCTTACTGCAACCTCCTTCTCCTGGGTTCAAGCGATTATCCTGCCTCAGCCTCCCAAATAGTTGGGACTCCAGGTGCATGCCACCATGCCTAATTTTTGTATTTTTAGTAGAGATGGGGTTTCACCATATTGGCCAGGCTGGTCTCAAACTCCTGACCTCAGGTAATCTGACTGCCTCAGCCTCCCAAAGTGTTGGGATTATGGGTGTGAGCCACTGCACCTGGTCGGAACCAGGTTTAAATCCCAACTCTGCCCTTACTTGAAGAGTGACCCTGAGAGACTTATTAAACCTTTCTGAGCTTTGTTGTTGAGATGGAGTCTCGCTCTGTCGCCTAAGCTGAAGTGCAGTGGCACGATCTTGGCTCCCTGCAACCTCTGCCTCCCGGGTTCAAGTGATTCTCCTGCCTCAGCATCCCGAATGGCTGGAACTACAGGTATGTGCCACCACAACCAGCTAATTTTTTGTATTTTTAGTACAGACGGTGTTTCACTCTGTTAGCCAGGATGGTCTCAATCTCCTGACCTCGTAATCCACCCGCCTCAGCCTCCTAAAGTGCTGGGATTACAGGCGTGAGCCACTGCACCCAGCCATGTTGTTGTTTTTTAATCTGTAAAACATACACACTTCAAAGGGTAATTGCAAGAATTAAGGGAGCTTCCAGGGTACTTGTTACTTAAAAAAAGAAATGAATTAGGGAACAAACATACAGAGTGCCTGGCATGGTCTCTGGTTCCAATAAGGGTTCAATAAGTATCCCTTCTTGTTATTGAGGTTATTTTTATCATTTTTTGCTGGTATGAGTGGTATATATACCACCCAGCAGTACTAAGGTGACCCAATGACATGTCACTAATCCATCTTTTGGTCATTACTAGCAATCAGTTTACTACTCTATTTATTTATTTATTTATTTTTGAGATGGAGTCTCACTCTATCACCTAGGCTGGAGTGCAGTGGTGCGATCTCGGCCTACTGCAAACTCTACCTCTCGGGTTCAAACGATTCTCCTGCTTCAGCCTCCCAAGTAGCTGGGACTCCAGGTGCGTGCCACCATGCCCAGCTAATTTTTGTATTTTCAGTAGAGACGGGGTTTCACCACGTTGGCCAGGCTGGTCTCAAACTCCTGGCTTCAAGTGATCCATCTGCCTCAGCCTCCAGTTTACTACTCTAAAAAATTGTTTTGAAAATCCTACCATTACAAATGTTTCAAGTTGAAAAACTATTACAAAAGATGTTTTGGATTGGGGAAATTTGAACATGGGTTAGATATTCAGTATTATTATTAAATAATTGTTAGTTAGGTATACTGGTGTTGTGGTTATGAAAGACAATGTCGGCCGGGTGCAGTGGCTCATACCTGTCTGTAATCCAGCACTTTGGGAGGCTGAGGCGGATGGATCACTTGAGGTCAAGAGTTTGAGACCAGCCTGGCCAACAAGGCGAAACCCCATCTCCATTAAAAATACAAAAATTAGCCGGGTGTGGTGGCACATGCCTATAATCCCAGCTACTTGGGAGGCTAAGGCAGGAGAACTGCTTGAATCCAGGAGGCAGAGGTTGCAGTGTGCCCAGACCGCGCCATTTCACTCCAGCCTGGGCAACAGAGTGAGACTCCATCTCAAAAAAAAAAAGAAGAAGAAGAAAAGAAAGGAAAAAAAAAAGAGACAGGGTCTCACTCTATCATCCAGCCTGGAGTGCAGTGATGTGATCACAGCTCACTGCAGCCTCCACCTCCCAGGCTCAGGTGATCCTCCCACCACAATCTTCCGGGTAAGTAGGTAGGACTACAGGTGTGCACCTCCATGCCTGGCTAATTTTTTGTTTGTTTTTGTAGAGATGGGGTTTTGCCATGTTGCCCTGGCTGGTCTCAAACTCCTGGGCTCAAGTGATCTACCTGCCTCAGCCTCCTTAAGTGCTGGGATTACAGGAGTGAGCCACTATGCCCAGTCAATGTCTTTATTCTTGAGAGATGCATGCTGTCTGAAACTTATTTCAAAAGGTTCAGCCAAAAAAAATCATTATCTACATGTTAAAAGTATACATGTATACACACACACATACAGAAAATAAATGTGGCAAAATGTTAACAATGTTTTAATTTTTGATCTAGATGAAGTGTAAACAGGTATTCATTGTATTAGTTTTTCTTCTTTCACCTTTTCTGAAGGTTTCAAATGTTACATAATTAAAACATTAGGAAAGAAGAGACACTCAAAAAGCATGTTACAAAGCTGTTTAAAATAGTTTAGGGCCGGGCACGGTGGCTTACACTTGTAATCCCAGCATCATGGGAGGCCAAAGTGGGTGGATCACCTGAGGTCAGGAGTTGGAGACCAGCATGGCCAACATGGCGAAACCCTGTCTCTACTCAAAAATTACAAAAACTAGCTGGGCATAGTAGGGGGCGCCTGTAATCCCAGCTACTCAGGAGACTGAGGCAGCAGAATCACTTGAACCCAGGAGGCAGAGGTTGCAGTGAACCGAGATTAGGCCACTGGACTCCAGTCTGGGTGACAGAATGAAACTCCAGTCTGGGTGACAGAATGAGACTCCGTCTCAAAAAAACAAAACAAAACAGTTTAGAAAGACTCTGATTAAAAAAAAAATAAATAAAGACAAGCAACATGAAACTAGATTAATATGTATTTTTTGAAAGTTAAAAAAGATGTTTTCTACCAATTATCCCTAAAGCAGGCATATACTTATCTTGCAGGATAACTTAAATATCTGAGAACTTCTGGGAGAGGTTGTGATAAAGTTTCTTTTCCCTCCTACCCAAATTTTATTTGTCTTTAACAAATTGGAATTTGTGTTAGCATATGGGCTTTTCTCTCCTGTAGCTTGAAAGTGCAATAGCAAAAACATCTGAACTTTACCTTGAATCTTCACAGAGATCAAGAACGTTAGGGACAGGTACTCCAGCATTTGCAAGGGCTTTCATAATCCTGCAAGGACAAATGAAAATAAACAAAATTGCTGGCTGAATTGATGAGATTTTCTTGAAGTTACTTTTCTTTGTTTTTTGTTTGTTTGTTTGTTTTGTTTTTTGAGACACAGTCTCGCTCTGTTACCCAGGCTGGAGTGCAGTGGCACGATCTTGGCTCACTGCAACCTCTACTTCCTAGGTTCAAGCCATTCTCAGGCCTCAGCCTCCTGAGTAGCTGGGATTACAGATGTGCACCACCACACCCAGCTAATTTTTATATTTGTAGTAGAGACACGGTTTCGCCATGTTGGCCAGGCTGTTCTCAAATTCCTGACCTCAGGTGATCCACCTGCCTCGGCCTCCCAAAGTCCTGGGATTACAGGCATAAGCCATTGCGCCTGGCCTGAAATTACTTTTCTGAATTAAAAATGGTACATAAATTAAAATGAAATTCTAAAAAATATTCAATTGACCCAAAAGTAGGTAAGAACAAAAAAATGATGGGACAAACAAAAAACCAATGGTGAAATTGTAGACCTAAATCAAACATACCAATAATTACATTAAACTCAAAAGATGAATAGATTCCAATTAAAAGACAGAAGTTGGCCATGCATGGTGGCTCCTGCCTGTAATCCCAGCACTTTGGGAGGCTGAGGGGGAGGACTGCTTGAGCCTAAGAGTTCAAGACCACCCTGGCCAACATGGTAAAACCCTGTCTCAACTAAAAATACAAAAATTAGCCAGGCATGGTGGCGCGTGCCTGTAATCCCAGCTACTTGGGTGGCTGAAGCATGAGAATCGCTTGAACCCAGGAGGCGGAGGTTGCAATGAGCCAAGATCGCTCCACTGTGCTCCAGCCTGGGTGACAGAGCGAGACTCCATCTCAAAAAAAAAAAAAATAAATAAATAAAAGAAATAAAATAAAAATAAAAGACAGATGTTTTCAGCCTGGACAGAAAAACATGACCTAATTATATGATGTCTACAAGAGATATGCGCTGAATATATAAACATAGATAGGCTGCAAAAACAAGGATGGAAATGGAAGCATTATGCAATCACTAAGCATAAGAAAGCTGGTGAGGCTACTTTAATATCAAATAAAGCAGCCTTTACGACAGTGTACCACCAGAGATAAAGAGGGACATTTGAAAATGATACAACTGCAAGTTCATCAGAAAGATATTACAATCATAAGTATGTATGTGCTAAACAACAGAGCTTCGAAATACATCAAGTAAAAATGATCAAAATTAAAGAGAAAAAAATGGAGAAATCCAAAAGTCTTAGTTGAGCTTTTAACACTCCTTTCTCAGTAATGATAGAATTAGACAAAAATAGATTTATCTAAAGACATACATCTGAACCCACTACCAACTTGATCTGATGGACATTTGTATACCACTCACTCAGATATTGCAAAATACACATTATTTCAAGTAAACACAATATGTTCGCCATGTGCTGGTCCATAAAATAAATCTAAAAAAATTTCAATAAAAATTAAAATCTAGCCCAGCACACTAGCTCATGCCTATAATCCCAGCACTTTGGGAGGCCAAGGCGGGCGGATCACCTGAGGTCAGAAGTTCAACACCAGCCTGGCCAATACGGCGAAACCCCATTTCTATTAAAAATACAAAAATTAGGGCCGGGCTTGGTGGCTCATGCCTGCAATCTCAGCACTTTGGGAGGCTGAGGCGGGTGGATCACGAGGTCAGGAGATCGAGACCATCCTAGCTAACATGGTGAAACTCCGTCTCTACTAAAAATACAAAAAATTAGCCAGGAGTGGTGGTGGGCACCTGTAGTCCCATCTACTCGGGAGGCTGAGGCAGGAGAATGGCGTGAACCTGGGAGGCGGAGCTTGCAGTGGGCCGAGATCGTGCCACTGCGCTCCAGCCTGGGCAACAGAGCGAGACTCTGTCTCAAAAAATAATAAAAATAATACAAAAATTAGCCGGGCATGGTGCCTCATGCCTGTAATTGTACCTACTTAGGAGGCTGAGGCAGGAGAATCACTTGAACCCAGGAGGCGGAGGTTGCAATGAACCAAGATCATGCCACTGCACTGCAGCCTGGGCGACAAGAGCAAAACTGCATCTCAAAAAATAACAAACAAAAGGCCGGGCGCAGTGACTCATGCCTGTAATCCCAGCACTTCGGGAGGCCGAGGCAGGTGGATCATGAGGTCAGGAGATTGAGACCATCCTGGCCAACGTGGTGAAACCCCATATCTACTAAAAATACAAAAATTAGCCAGGCATGGTGGTATGTGCCTGTAGTCCGAGCTACTGAGGAGGCTGAGGCAGGAGAATTGCTTGAACCCAGGAGGTGGAGATTTCAGTGAGCCAAGATCGCACCACTGCACTACGGCCTGGGTGACAGACCAAGACCCCATCTCAAAAAAAACCAAAAAATTGAAATCTTGCAGGGTATTTGTCAGACTTCAATGGAATTAAACTAGAATTCATTCACATATAACATCAAGAAAAAAACCCCCAAATATTTGAAAATTAAACAATGCACTTCTTTTTTTCTTTTCTTTTTTTTTTGAGACAGAGTCTCATTATGTTGCCCAGGCTGGAGTGCCATGGCACAAACTTGGCTCACTGCAATCTCCGCTCACTGCAATCTCTGCCTCCTGGGTTCAAGAGATTCTCCTGCCTCAGCCTTGAGATTGGCTGGGACTATAGGTGTGCACCACCACACTTGGCTTACTTTTGTATTTTTAGTAGAGACAGGGTTTCACCATGTTGGCAAGACTGGTCTTGAACTCCTGACCTCAGGTGATCCACCTGGCTCGGCCTCCCAAAGTGCTGGGATTACAAGCGGGAGCCACTGCGCCCAGCCTTAAAAGTTATATATTTAAATGCTTGTATTAGAAAAGAAAAACAGGCCAGGCGCAGAGGCTCATACCTGTAGTCCCAGCACTTTGGGAAGCCAAGGCAGGCGGATCACCCGAGGTCAAGAGTTCGGACCAGCCTGACCAACATGGTGAAACCCTATCTCTACTAAAAATACAAAAATTATCTGGGTATGGTGGCGCATGCCTGTAATCCCAGCTACTCAGGAGGCTGAGACAGGAGAATCACTTGAACCTGGGAGGCAGAGGTTGCAGTGAGCCGAGATTGCGCCACTGCACTCCAGCCTGGGTGACAGAGCAAAAACTCCGCCTCAAAACAAAACAAACAATAGAAAAAAGTAACAAAACCAAACTGTGGTTCTCAGATCAATGTAATTGATAAATCCCTAGCTAGACTAACAAGAGAGAGAGAATACAAATTATCAATCAATACCAGCAGTGATAAAGAAAGGATATCACTAGGGTGGGCATAGTGGCTCACGCCTGTAATCCCAGCACTTTGGGAGGCCGAGGCAGGTGAATCACTTGAGATCAGGGGTTGTAGACCAGTCTGGTCAACATGGGGAAACCCCATCTCTACTAAAAATAGTAAATTAGCTGGACATGGTGGCGTGTGACTGTAATCCCTGTTACTTGGGAGGCTAAGGCAGGAGAATCACTTGGACCTGGGAGATGGAGTTGGCAGTGAGCCAAGATCATGCCACTGCACTCCAGCCTGGATGACAGAGCAAGACTCCATTTCAAAAAAAAAAAAAAAAAAAAAAAGGATATCACTATAGATCCTACGTATATTAAAAGGATAGTAAGGGAATATTATAAATCATAAATTCCACAGCTTAGGTGATATGAACAGACTCCTTAGAAATTACAACTTACCAAATCTAAAACAAGATGAAATAAAATATCTGAGTAACAACATTTTTGTTAAATTGAATTAATAATCAAAAACCTTGGCCAGGCACGCTGGCTCATGCCTGTAATCCCCAATACTTTGGGAGGCCAAGGTGGGAGGATTGCTTGAGGCCAAGAGTTCAGGCAATATAGTGAGGCCCCATCTCCACAAAAAATTTTTTAAAACTAGCCAGGCATGATGGCATGTGCCTGTAGTATTTGGGAGGCTGAGGCGGAGAATCACTTGAGCCCAGGAGTTCGAGATTATAGTGAGGTATCATCACACCACTGTACTCCAGCCTGGGCAATAGTGACACTCTGCCTAAAAAAAAAAAAAAATCAGCGAATACTATATATGCAGTTTGTATCTGCCTTTACTATCTTAAAATTTTATCATACACATTTGTTATTATAGGCATACTTTTATTAGCTGCAATAACAGCATAATCATTAAAGGTGAGCTATGAAATCTCACAGACTGGCTATAAAGCCAGACTCTAGCACTTGCTTACTAGTTTTATGACCCTGGGTATGCTGGTTAATTTTTTTTTTTTTTTTTTTTTTTTGAGACAGGGTCTCACTTTGTGAGTGCAGCGGTATGATCTCAGCTCACTACAACCTCTGCTTCCTGGGTTCAAGTGATTCTCCAGCCTCAGCCTCCCATGTAACTGGGACTACAGGTGCAAGTCACCAACACCCGGCTAATTTTTGTATTTTTTGTAGAGTCAGGGTTTCACCATGTTGCCCAGGCTGGGCTCGAACGCCTGAGCTCAAAGCAAATCTGCCTGCCTTGGTTTCTTTAAGGCTTACTTTTCCCAGTTGTAAATGAGGACTATAATTGTAACATATCATAGAGTTGTGAGGATGCTCTGCAGTAACAGACATTCGAAGCATTTATTTTAGTGCCTGGCACATATTAACCATTTGATAAATGTTAGCTATTACTATTACTGTCATTGCGACAAGTATATATACCAAGGTTTACTTAATTATTTCCTGATTATGGTACAGATTATAGTATATTTAAGTAGTTTCCAAACTCTTTTGTTTGTTTCTTGAGACACAGTCTCGCTCTGTCACCCAGGCTGGAGTGCAGCGGTGCCCACCTCGGCTCAGTGCAGCCTCCACCTCCCAGGTTCAAGAGATCCTCCCACCTCAGCCTCCTGAGTAGATGGAACTACAGGTATGTGCCACCACACCCACCTAATTTTTCGTATTTTTGGTAGAGACAGGTTTTCACTATGTTGTCCAGGCTGGTCTTGAATTCCTGAGTTCAAGTGATCCACCTGCCTCAGCCTCCCAAAGTGCTGGGACTATGTTAGCTACTGCTCTTGGCCTTCCAAATTCTTATTATTAAACAACTTTATGGTGAGCATATTAATACATACAGCTGTTTCCCCCTACTTAGAATTATTTCTTTAAGACAGAGCCCCAGAATTGGAATTATTAGGTCTGAAAGTATGAAAACGCTGAGGCTTTTAATAAATTGTATCATATTGTTTTCCAGAATAGTTCTAATTTACATTTGGCTTTTTGGGGGATTGGAGCAGGGTTTCACAATGTCTCCCAGGTGGGAGTGCAATGATGCCACAGTAACTCACTGTAGCCTTAACCTCCCAGCTCAAGCAATCCTCCCACCTCAGCCTCCTGAGTAGGTGTGACTACAGGTTCATGCCAGCACATCCAGGCTTTTTTCTGGGGGGGATGGGGGGGTAGAAACAGGGTCTTGCTGCATTGCCTAGGCTGGTCTTGACCTCTTGGGCTCAATGATCCTCTTGCCTCGGTCTCCCAAGGCACTGGGATTATAGGTGTGACCCACCAAGCCTGGCCCATAATTGTAGTTTTAAATGTCTTGGGGTGTTTTTATGGAGTGCTGAGTTTTCAGTTTAGGGCTGAGCTTGTGCACAGTGGAGGCTAGTGGGCAAGTGCTCCCCTGGCCCTGAAAACTTACCTGAACTCCCTCTCTATGGCATGGGCAGATGGAAGGAGTGTCCCTGGGGGCTTCTTCCTCAGAACTAGATCACGATTAGCCAGCCTGATGTAGTAAGTTGGATTTGACTGCCCGTGATCAAACTGAAGTAGTTCCAATGGGCCTGCAAGTTTGAAAACAAAGAAAACTCAAACCAGCCCTGGAGGACAGATCTGAGCAGACATTCTTTCTTTCTAATGAGTTCTGCATTTGGGCTTCAAAATATCCTCATCTGCCATGCAGTGCAAGAAAAGCACCTCTTCTCTGCCTACTAGGAGTGACTGAGTCCCAGGTCTACACTCCGCCAACTCATCAGGTCCAGGATCACATGCCACTACAGTTTGTCAAAGGCCATTCATTTTATACCACAGTAATTTTCTCAGTTTGTGCAGGTGTCCAATTTTGTCCTTCCTGCCAGCTCCTGCTCCATGAATAAAAACATGTTCATTCTGTTTATCAAGCACAAACGCAGCCATGGCAACCCATCTTGCCAAATGGAATGCTTTAAGCCTGAGGATGAAAGGTGCCCTTGCACGTCCCGCTGCCTGACACTGCCGGGACAGCTGAAAGGAGGGACACAGAGGCCTTCGGCCTGACCCAAAGCTGCTTTCATGAGATGCAATTTCCCACTGCACTAGGCTGAATTCTGTGGCTCCCTTGCAGGATCCTGGCTGAGGTGAAACTAATTCATTCTCAGCTCCATAAGAAGACTGAACCCTGGGTATAGACTGATTTCACTTGGTTAGAAGAGTAGGCAAGCAACAGAACTCGGCCTGAGTTCTTCTGGCTGGCCAGAGTGGGCGCCTCAGCTGTGCAGAGGCCACTACCAATAATCCAATTGCTGGAAAACATCCTAACATGAAACTCCATCAATAAAAGCCTTTTTCACGGAGCAAGTGGGTGAAGCCTTTATTACCTGGGAAAAATGTCTTCTTTGGCCAGGTGCGGAGGCTCATGTAATCCCAGCACTTTGGGAGGCCAAGGCGGGTAGATCACCTGAGATTAGGAGTTTGAGACCAGCCTGACCAACGTGGTGAAACCCCGTCTCTACTACTAAAAATACAAAAATTAGCCAGGCATGGTAGTGGGTGCCTGTAATCCCAGCTACTCGGGAGGCTGAGGCAGGAGAATCACTAGAACCCAAGAGGCGGAGGTTGCAGTGAGCTGAGATCATGCCATTGCACTCCAGCCTGGGCAACAAGGGCAAAACTCCATCTCAAAAAAAATTTAATTTAATTTAATTAAAAAAAATTTTTAAGTCTTTTTTGTTTTCTTTTGTTTTTGAGATGGACTCTCCCTCTGTCGTCCAGGCTGGAGTGCAGTGGCGTGATCTCAGCTCACTGCAACCTCTGCTTCCTGGGATCAAGCGATTCTGCCTTAGCCTCCCCAGTAGCTGGGACTACAGGCATGCGCCACCACACTCGGCTAATTTTTGTATTTTTAGTAGAGATGGAGTTTCGCCATGTTGACCAGGCTGGTCTCAAACTCCTGGCCTCAAGTGATCTGCCCACCTCAGCCTCCCAAAGTGGTAGGATTACAGGCATGAGCCACCACCCCTGGCCCAAAAGTGTCCTCTAAAGCACACAAGGCACCTGGTTTTCTGAGGGGGGAATGTGAAGGAGGAAAGAGAAAAACTTGTCTCCAAGAAATGGAGACAATTTGTTGCGTTTTAAAGTCATGCAACTTTTTTTTTTTTTTCCTTTGGAGACAGAGCCTTGCTCTGCTGCCCAGGCTGCAGTGCAGTGGCATGATCTCAGCTCACTGCAACCTCCACCTCTCAGGTTCAAGTGATTCTCCTGTCTTAGCCTCCCAAGTAGCTGGGGCTACAGGCATGTGCCACCATGCCCGGCTAATTTTTGTATTTTTAGTAGAGATGGGGTTTCGCCATATTGGCCAGGCTGCTCTCAAACTCCTGACCTCAGATGATCCGCCCATCTCGGCCTCCCAAAGTACTGGGATTACAGGGGTGAGCTACCACACCCAGCAACATTATTTTTCCTTTTTTTGGGGGGGGGGGGGACGGAGTCTTGCTCTGTCGCCCAGGCCTGCAGTGGCACTATCTCAGCTCACCGTAACCTCAGTCTCCCAGGTTCAAGCGATTCTCCTGCTTCAGCCTCCCAAGTAGCTGGGATTACAGGCGCCCGCCAAAACACCTAGCTAATTTTTATATTTTTAGTAGAGATGGGGTTTTGCCATGTTGGCCAGGCTGAACTCGAACTCCTGACTTCAGGTGATCCGCCTGCCTCAGCCTCCCAAAGTGCTGGGATTACAGGCATGAGCCACTGCGCCCAGCCCTTTTTTTTTTTCTTTTCCTTTTTTTTTTTGAGATGGAGTCTCACTCTGTTACCCAGGCTGGAGTGCAGTGGCACAATCTTGGCTCACTGCAACTTCTGCCTCCCAGGTTCAAGCAATTGTTGTGCCTCAGTCTCCAGAGCAGCTGGGACTATAGTTGTGCACCACCACACCCAGCTAATTTTTGTATTTTTAATAGAGTCAAGGTTTCACCATGTTGGTCAGCCTGGTCTCGAACTCCTGGCCTCAAGTGATCCACCTGCCTTGGCCTCCCAAAATGCTGGAATTACAGAAGTGAGCCACTACGCCCCGGTCAGCAATGCAAATTCTTTTTTTTTTTCCCCCCGAGATGGAGTCTTACTCTGTCACCCAGGCTGGAGTGCAGTAGCACGATCTCGGCTGACTGCAACCTCCACCTCCCGGGTTCAAGCAATTCTCCTGCCTCAGCCTCCTGAGTATCTGGGATTACAGGCACCCACCACCACACCCAGCTAATTTTTGTATTTTTAGTAGAGACAGGGTTTCACCAAGTTAGCCAGGCTGGTCTCGAACTCCTGACCTCGCGATCCACCTGTCTTGGCCTCCTAAAGTGCTGGGATTACAAGCGTGAGCCACCGCACCCGCCTGCCGATGTAACTTCTAAGTCGTCTTCACAAAATGGGCTGTCGTCTCAAAGCATTAGAAACTGTAAAATCCTCTGAGCACATACTGCAGTCCCCAAGTTCCTCTCCCTGTTGAAAGCAGGCAACCACTGCCATACCACACTCTCAGGTGTAAGAGTGGGATAGGTACACTTTTGGAGATGCATAAATAGGGAAGTTAATGCTTTTTCCCAAGCAAAACTGAAAGCAGTGCTCCGATGCACCAGGCCCAATGGCTATTTTCCTCACTGTAAAGCTTCTTTGTCTCCAGCCCATTCCATTAGGGTTGAAAAGTGAGAAACAGACCAAAACCTTCGCCTTGGAGAGAGCTACCAAAACATGAAAGAAGCCCACATACCTGTGGTCTGGATACCCAGTAAGTCTTTGAGGTACTTCTGCAAGGAATCTTTCGGAATTTCCATCGTCTTTTTCACAGGTCGAGTGTTTGGAACACCTACTCTCAATGTAAAACCCAAGAGAGCTTCTAATTCCTTTACTGCAGTCTCTGGGTCATTAACCTGGTTTCAGAGAGAATATGTAGATGTATATTTTTTGTTGTTGTTATTTTTCCCTTCCTTTCACAGAATGTTGAGAATATATACACGTATATATTTTTAATTTTACAATTCATGGTAGTACAGGTGCAGAGAATATATATTGAACAGGTGCCAGCAGTCAGTCCTGGCCTCAGGGGCTCCTATCTGTTTCCTAGGAGGTGTCTGAAATGTTTGTTCCCTGGTGCCACAAAGACATAGCACTTGAACATAAATTTAATTTACTCAGCAAGACCATTTTTACTTCCTGCAGAAAGGGTACACTCACCAGCAGTTTTGCCACAACAGTACACCAAACAAAGGAGACAGGGTCATTTATAAGCTGACGCATCCACCCTACTGCTGTGTCCAGTTTCCATTGGCTGGAACAAGACTTTACATTCTGTATTTGTCCTAATTGGCTAGCAACTTAAAACTTTTTAAAAGAGGCAAAGGTAGAGGAAAACAAAGGAAGAAGGAAGTAACTTGTAAAATGCTGAGAAAAATAAAAACACCTTCAAATAAAGAAGAGGAACAAGCTATGACCCAATACTTGCTTGGACCAGTATTAGCAGGCCAAGGCAAATATTTAGACTAAATTGCAGGAACTAAAAACATAAAATACATTAATTTCTTTATCGCAGCTAGCAAATATTTAAAAATGTTAGCATAGCTGGGCGCGGTGGCTCACGCCTGTAATCCCAGCACTTTGGGAGGCCAAGGCGGGTGGATCACAAGGCCAGGAGATCGAGATCATCCTGGCTAACACAGTGAAACCCCGTCTCTACTAAAAATACAAAAAATTAGCCAGGCGCCTGTAGTCCCAGCTACTTGGGAGGCTGAGGCAGGAGAATGGTGTGAACCCAGGAGATGGAGCTTGCAGTGAGCCGAGATAGCACCACTGCAGTCTGGACTGGACGAAAGAGCAAGACTCCATCTCAAAAAAAAAAAAAAATTTTAGCACAGGTCAGCTGGGTGTGGTGGCTCACGCCTGTAATCCCAGTACTTTGGGAGGCCGAGGCAGGCGTATCACGAGGTCAGGAGATCGAGAGATCGAGACCATCCTAGCTAACACAGTGAAACCCTGTCTCTACTAAAAATACAAAAAAATTAGCTGGGCGTGGTAGTGGGTGCCTGTAGTCCCAGCTACTTGGGAGGCTGAGGCAGGAGAATGGCGTGAACCCAGGAGGTGGAGCTTGCAGTGAGCCAAGACTGCACCACTGCACTCCAGCCTGGGCGACAGAATGAGACTCCGTCTCAACAACAACAACAACAAAAAAATTTAGCACAGGTCTTTAAATAAATTTTGCTTCTAAAAGAAGTTACTATTTATTCCTAATTAAATAATAAGGAAAGTCTTTAAAGAAGAACCTCTACTTTACTTTTTACAAAGGGTAGTCCTTTAGAGGGAAATTATCAAAGAAGTCAGTACTCTGAGGAAGGCCTTCAAACCCAGGATATTTAGCTAATGAGGGAGCAGTAGAATGCGTTTCCTCTTCCCATTTAACTCCTAACCACACTGAACTTTCTATCCTGCAGAGAGAAGCACTGGTCAACGGTTCACAAAACAGCTAGGCATGATGGTGTGCACCCACAGTTCCAGCCACTTGGGAAGCTTGAGGTGGGAGGACTGCTGGAGTCCAGGAGTTCAAAGCCCTCGGCAACCTAGCAAGACCTCATCTCAAAAAAGATTCACGGTCGGGCGTGGTGAGGCCGTGAATCTTTGGGAGGCGAGGCGGGCAGATTTCCTGAGCTTAGGAGTTTGAGACCAGCTTGGGCAACATGGTGAAACCCTGTCTTTACTAAAATACAAAAAATTAACCAGGCATGGTGGCGTGCACCTATAGTCCCAGCTACTCAGGGGGCTGACACACGAGAATTGCTTGAACCAGGGAGGCAGAGGTTACAGTGAGCCAAGATCATGCCACTGTATTCCAGCCTGGGTGACAAAGTGAAACTCTGTTTCAAAAAAAAAAAAAAAAAAAATTCACAATACCCTCTTGTGCCAAGAAGAAAGAAGATTATGTTACAATGTTTGCTCTTACCCTACAGGCCCATCAGCTCGATGATGAAAACCCAAACATAGAAGAATAGAAGCCAGGCATGGTGGCTCACACCTGTAATCTCACCACTTTGGGAGGGGAAGGTGGGTAGTTCGCTTGAGCCCAGGAGTTCGAGACCAGCTTGGGCAACACGGCAAAACCCTGTCTCTACAAAAAATAGTGTATGACTCTGGTCAGCTACTCAGGAGACTGAGGTAGGAGGATCACTTAAGCCCAGGAGGTTGAGGCTACAGTGAGCTATGATTGCACCACTGCACTCCAGCCTGGGTGACATAACAAGACCCTGTATGAGAAAAAAAAAAAAAAAAGAATAGAAAAAAGTTGGCATGAGACCCCCTCACATGGCTTCTCGTGCTTTACAGCAGTGAGCTGCATGGCCTGCATGGCTGGTGGCAGCTGGCTCCCCACTTAAGGCAGCATCACTGGATCATGAGGACAGTGTGAACACCCCCACAAAGGTCTTAAGCCTGCCATTCACCTCCTTTCCCATCTCTTTTCTCAACCTGCCTTCGCACTACCTGTTTGTCTTGCTTCCCATTGAAAAAACAAGCAGCTAGTCACATAGATTTCATAATTAACACAAAATAAGATGACTATGGAAACATAGGGGGAAACCCTAAGGAAAGCTAGAGCTACAAATGTAAAAAGATTACAGAGAAACATTGCATTAGTGGCTGGTGCATGGGAGGGAGTTCAAAAATTAGTGACTATTACCTTAATGGTGTGAATACCAAGTCTGGCAGCTTCTTTTAGATTTGGTCCAAGGTCATCAAGAAAGATGGACTCAGAGGGCTGCAGGCCGAGCCGCTCCAAGCACAGCTTGTAGATCCTAGGGTCTGGCTTACAGATCCCTTCCATGCAGGACTCCACGATCTGATGGAGGGACAGGAATGAGAGATGAATGTCCCGAAAGGTGGAGCTCCCACATGCATGCTGGTAAACTTTTTGAGAGGAAAAGCATAAGAAGGACAGTTGAGATTTATTATAACAAGTAATTTAAGAGTGTTATGATATAAAATGATATTGCCTTCTTACATTGAGTAATTTGACAATACTGGGTTACAACGTGGGGGCAAACTCGAGAAACCAAAGTGTCTGTTTCAGACACTGTGACCCTGTGCAAACGAGCAAAGCCATAATGGGCCTCAGTGCCATCATCAATAAAATGGGAATAATATTAATAGTCATCTTACGTATCTTAGCTCAGTAAGTTGTGAAACTTAAATGAAACTTAAGTGAGTTCCAAAATGACAAAGCATTTGGCTAATGTCACATCTTGGGGCTAAACAGAGCAGAAGAAAAGCTGTACATGTCAGTTTGACGGAAAGTATTTCACCATTTTTTTTTTTTTTTGGCAGAAAGAAGACACTATTACAGGTATAAAATAAATACGAACTTAGTGTTTATTTCAGAGGTTAAAAACCCATCCATACTCCATTTAGACAGAAATTTCATGGGAGGGCTGACACTGTTCCTGACATGCTAAGAGGCTCCTGTACTCTGACGACCTTGCTTCAGCCACATATCTGATCCGTAATGGGTGGAGGGTGCTGGTGAGAGTTCAGGAGAACACGGGAAAGCCTTCTCAGTGTCAGGCTGTCTCTGATCCACTGATTCCCCGAAAGTCCTTTTACAGTGTCCCCAGGGCTTAATCTCCTATAGAGTGGGCCCAATCTCCTATAGCCACATAGCCTATAACCAATACCCTCTGATCTGCCCTAAGAACAGAATAAATCTCTGACTTGCCACTTGGAATGACCCAAGCTCTCCAAGGCCAAGGACAAACCCAGTGGCCCCTCTCTCTACCCTACACTTGCATTCTGGGTTGGGTGAGAACTGCCCTTTCAGGTAAATAAATGTCTGGAATAAACTGGACCTTTCTACTTTCTCTTGTCTCCTAAGGACCTGAATGAGCTAAAAAAAAAAAAAAAAAAGTCTAAGAAGCTACCCTAAAGAAAACGTCAATAGTGAGAAGTACAGAAGCAGGGTGTTTCAGACACCAGTCGATGTAACGTACCAGATGGAAGTGGCAGAGCTGTACTGGCTGAGACAAGAGCTAGGAGAGTGGAGGGAATTGGGGGGGATGGGGCAAAGTTCCAGGAAGCATTCGGCTCCTCTCACTAGGTGAATTACATCTGGGGGAAGTAAAATAAATTCTTAAGATTTATTTGATAAGATCTCTAGCCTTCTCTTTCTTATTTTGCACATGATGGCATGAACTTATTCAGGGCTTCTATTACTTTCTTGGCAAAGCAGGAACTGTGGGAACAAGGTCAGTGTTTTTCCAAATGTAGATCAGATAAAAATGATTTTATTTATCAAGGCTCTATCCCAGGAAGATGGAGGGGAAGCCTCCTTCTCAAGGTAAGCATGACAGAGGCTGTGTGATAAGAGAAAAGCATGGACAGAATCTGAAGTCCCTCACTGCATCTTGGGGTATCTCACCCCAGCTGCAAGGCAGAATCACCTGTGGAGCTTTTTCGAAATACACATGCCTGGATCCCAACTAGACATACTCAATGAAAGCCTCCAGGGAAACAGACCCAGCATCTTTACAAACTCCCAGGTCATGTGATGTGTAGGCAGAGTTGAAAATCTTTAATCTCACTGGCCCAACGAAGGGTACAAATACACCCAGGCATAGGCAGATGTAGGGCTAAGGTAATATGCCACTTCCTGGAGTCCAGCAAAAGTAGCTCTTCCAAAGATGGAAAGAATCAGAAAGGGGCTCTGGTAGCAAAATGTCCAATACTTGAGTTATCAGAGAAATTTAATCCGATGTGTTCTAGAGGCTACCATGACTCTCACTATATTTCATGAGCTGTTCCCTTTTGCACTGACTCAGAATATCCTTGGAGGAATGGGCCAGGGGAAGCGTCCTTCTGATCCATCACAACTCTAAAAGGTGCTGGAAGATCAACTGCCAATCTGGTTTGGAGTTTCTAAAGGGAATTATCACTGCTGTTGGTTATAAGACAAAAACAAACATTTTTAAAGTATCCAAATAGGGCCAGGCACAGTGGCTCATGCCTGTAATCTCAGCACTTTGGGAGGCTGAGGTGGGTTGGTCACTTGAGGTCTGAAGTTTGAGACCACCCTGGCCAACATGGTGAAACCCAGTCTCTAATATTCATAAAAAACACAAAAACTAGCCAGGCGTGGTGGCATGCACCTGTAGTCTCAGCTACTAGGAGGCTGAGGCACGAGAATTGCTTGAGCCCAGGAGGTGGAGGATGCAATGAGCTGAGATTGCGCCACTGAACTCCAACCTGGGCGACAGACAGAGACCTTCTCTCAAGGAAAAAAAAGAGAGTACCCAAATAGGGGCCAGGCACGATGGCTCATGCCTGTAATCCCAGCACTTTGGGAGGCTGAGGTGGGCAGATCACTTGAGGTCAGGAGTTCGAGACTAGCCTGGCCAACATGGTGAAACCCTGTCTCTACTAAAAATTCAGGGGTGGTGGTGCCAGGGGTGGTGGTGCATGCCTGTAATCACAGCTACTCAGGAGGCTGAGGCAGGAGAACTGCTTGAGCCTGGAAGGTGGAGGCTGCAGTGAGCCGAGATGGTGCCACTGTACTTTAGCCTGGGCAACAGAGCGAGATGGTCTCAAAAAAAAAAAAAAAAAAAAAAAAAAAAAAAAATATATATATATATATATATATATATATATATAAATAAATAGGCCAGGCACGGTGGCTCATACTTGTAATCCCAGCACTTTGAGAGGCTGAGGTGGGTGGATCACTTGAGGTTGGGAGTTCGAGACCAGCCTGGCCAACATGGTGAAACCCCCGTCTCTACTAAAAATATAAAAATTAGCCAGGCATGGTGGCACACATCTGTAATTCCAGCTACTCAGGAGGCTGAGGCATGAGAATCACTTGAACCTGGGAAGCAGAGGTTGCAGTGAGCTGAGATTGTGCCACTGCACTCCAGCCTGGGTTACAGAGCGAGACTCCATCTCAAAATAAAAAAATAAAAATAAATAAATAGGTAAAGTACCCAAATATAGCCAAGCATGTCAAAACGATAGGTTTATCACATGACAGGTTGGGATACACACATGGAGCAGATGGATTTAGTATGGAAGTAAATCAGGCCGAGGAAGGCAGTAAAGTTTTATTGGACAGCGCTGGTCTAGGAACTAACGTCACAGAAATAGAAGGCAACATAGTTGGTCTTAGAAAAGGCCAAAGGATCCATTACGACATGAGGGCTGATAGAGATGCTTGTGTTATATGAAGACTAAGGTTCGAATTTAGAATGTAAAGCTGAAGTGTCAACCAGTAATCAAATGCCATAAATGTCTGACCTTGCTAAGAACACAGTGATATCTTAAAGGGTCTGTTTTCAACATATTGCATTTAAACCTAACTTAGTCAAGTGTCTGAAGGAAAAACTCCCTCACTCAAGACCTGCTGGAAGACAGCATTTAACATTGCACCCTGAAGCGAGGGCACAGATTCTGTTCCAATGGTTTTCAATTAGCTCAAGCTTACCACATCAAACTGTTTCCGGTCCAGGGGCAAAAAGCTTTTCTGGTTGGGAAGATAAAAATTATTGCTCAAGACTGCAGTCTGAAGACCTTTCGCCCGAATTTGAGTTATGGCCTCAGTCATCACTGGGAACTGCTTTGCCACTCGCTCACTGGTCAGCAGAGAGAAAAATGAGTCCACAGGCACGGAGGTCGTCTTTAACTAAGAACAGGAGAGGGCACAGGAGAACAGCAATCATTAAGAGTGACAAACACTCATGGCCAACAGAAAAAAAAAAAATGCTTATTCCTGGCGTCCTTCTGCTCTCTGCTACAAGAGCCGAGGCTCATAGCTTGCTGCCTGCAGGAACTGTGTTCCTCAGCCCCTGTGCTGAACTCTCATATAAGGTTTTTAAAAGTTATCCAGGACTAGAGTTACAGGCTGGGCACAGTGGCTCACACCTGTAATCCCAGCACTTTGGGAGGCTGAGGTGGGAAGACTGCTTGAGCTCAGGATTTTGACACCAGCCTGGGCAACAAAGTGAGATCTAAAAAAAAATTTTTTTTAACTTAGCTAGGCTTGGTGGCACATACCTGTGGTCCCAGCTACTCAGGAGGCTGAGGTGGGAGGATGGCTTGAGCCTGGGAGATTGGAGGTGCAGTGAGCTATGATCAAGCCATTGTACTCTAGCCTGAGCAACACAGTAGGGAATGGAGCTATTTATATCAATATTACAATTAAATGAGTTCTTTATTCTGCTCATGGATTGCTAGTTGAAAAAAAAACAGCATATCGTAAGAGGATACAGTGAAATCTAAAAGTATATGAAGTATATGTAATTTAATTTTTAATGATTGAGAAGTCATTTAATGCTTTTTGTATTGCCTCAGTATCACCATTATGAACTTTAGTTTCTGATCAATTTTTTTCTTGTTTTTAAATTCAATCTGTGTGGGTTTTGAAAACTCTTATAAGGCCGGGCGCAGTGGCTCACACCTGTAATACCAGCACTTTGGGAGGCTGAGGCAGGCGGATCACGAGGTCAGGAGATCGAGACCATCCTGGCTAACATGGTGAAACCCCATATCTACTAAAAATGCAAAAAATTAGCCAGGTGTGGTGGCACGCACCTGTAGTCCCAGCTACTGGGGAGGCTGAGGCAGGAGAATTGCTTGAACCCAGGAGACGGAGGTTGCAGTGAGCCGAGATCATGCCACTGCACTCCAGCCTGGGCAACAGAGCAAGACTCCGTCTCAAAAAAAAAAAAAAAAGAAAGAAAGAAAGAAAGAAAGAAAACTCTTATATTATCACATTTCAAAATCTGCAAAGGCAAGTCTGCTATTTTATATATACATATACACACACAGATTTTAGAACAGCTTTACTGAACTATAATTCACATGCCATGCAAGTTACCTATTTAAAGAGTACAATTCAATGGTTTTTAATATATTTACAAAGTTGTGCAATCATCACTGCCATCAATTTTAGGACATTTTCATTACTCTAAAGAGCAAACCAGCCAGGCGTGGTGGCTCACGCCTGTAATCCCAGCACTTTGGGAGGCCAAGGTGGGCAGATCACAAGGTCAAGAGATCAAGACCATCCTGGCCAACATGGTGAAACCCCGTCTCTACTAAAAATACAAAAATTAGCTGGAGCTGGTGGCACACGCCTGTAGTCCCAGCTACTCGGGAGGCTGAGGCAGGAGAATCGCTTGAACCCAGGAGGCAGAGGTTGCAGTGAGCCGAGGTTGCTCCACTGCACTCCAGCCTGGGCAACAGAGTGAGACTGTGTCTCAAAAAAAAAATTAAAAAAAAAAAAAAGTAAACTGTACCCATTAACAGTCACTCCTCATTTCCCCCAAAGTTTCCTTGTACTAGAAAACCACCAATCTACTTTCTATCTCTATGGGTTTGCCTATTCTGGACATTTCACACAGATGGAATCATATACCATGCAGTCTTTTTTGACTGGCTTCTTTCACTTTGCATAATGTTTTCAAAGTTTACTATTACATATACACATATATGTTTATATATATATATATATATATAAATTGTGGAAAATATATGTAACACAAAATTTACCATCTTAACCTTTTTTTATTTTTGTTTTTGAGATGGAGTCTCACTCTGTCACCCAGGCTGGAGTGCAGTGGTGTGATCTTGATCCCGGCTCACTGTAACCTCTGCCTCCCAGATTCAAGCAATTCTCCTGCCTCAGCCTCCCAAGTAGCTGGGATTACAGATGCCCACCACCATGCCTGGCTAAATTTTGTATTTTTAGTAGAGATGGGGTTTCACCATGTTGGCCGGGCTTGTCTTGAACTCCTGACCTCAGGTGATCCGCCCTCCTTGGCCTCCCAAAATGCTGGGATTACAGGTGTGAGCCACTGCACTCGACCATTTTTAAGTACACAGTGCAGTGGCATTAAGTACAGTCGTGTTGTCGTGCAACCATCACCATCACCACCATCTACCTACAGAACTTTTCTTACTATATTTTAAATTATATTTTAGTAGAGCTATTGCGGTTACATGAGTTATATAAAGAGCTTAGAACAGTGCATAGTACAGAAAAAATGTTCAATATTATTATTGCTTTAAAAAAGCTTTTTTATCAAAGCCATTATGTAGACAGCTCCTGTTTTAGTATCTATTAGAGGGGAGCTTTCAGGTTGCTGAATGCATGGAGGTGCTGGGAGGAGGGTGGCAGGCCTGGAAAGGGCACAGTGGCTCTAAAACCTTTGCCCCCAGGTATCTTGTCATCTGGCTGTTCATTCGTATCCTTCATAACATCCTTTATAATACACCAGAAAACATTGAAAAAATATATGCTGGAGGAACTTAGTAAAGAATTTTTTTTTTTTTTTTGAGACAGAGTCTTGTTATGTTGCCCAAGCTGGAGTGCAGTGGCACGGTCATGGTTCACTGAAGTTTCAATCCCTAGGGCTCAAGCCTCAGCCTCCTGAATAGCTGGGACCACAGGTGTGCACCACCATGCCTGGCTAATTTTTTTGATTTTTAGTAGAGACAAGGTCTGGCTACGTTGCCTAAGCTGGTCTCAAACTCCAGAGTTCAAACACTTCTCCTGTCTCAGCCTCCCAAAGTGCTAAAGTTACAGGCGTTAGCCACCACGCCTGGCTAAGAATATTTTTAGTTATTCATATATGAATTGAACATTGAACACCTAGGGGTGAAAGAAATAACTTTATTATTATTATTTTTGAGACAGTTTCGCTCTTGTTGCTCAAGTTGGAGTGCAATGGCATGATCTCAGCTCACTGCAACCTCCACCCCTGAGGTTCAAGCAATTCTCCTGCCTCAGCCTCCCAAATAGCTGGAATTACAGGTGTGCGCCACCACAGCCAGCTAATTTTTTGTATTTTTAGTAGAAATGGGGTTTCACCATGTTAGCCAGGCTGGTCTCGAACTCCTGACCTCAGGTGATCCACCCCCTGGGCCTCCCAAAGTGCTGGGATTATAGGCATGAGCCGCTGCGCCTGGCCTAAGAAATAACTTTAAAACATGTAATGGGTTATTAGGTTTCACTTTATTTTCAGTTTAACTAACTTATACATGAATGTTGCAACCACTACTCAAGGCAAAAAGAAAAATATGGAAATGTAGGTATGTTTACCACTCACCATTTCAGAGCAAAGTCTCCCAAATTCTCGTAAAAAACCCTCTGCTGTTATTTCTGCTCTCATAAATCTCATCCAGGGCCCATTTTCACCACCTTCCATCAAGGCCTTTAATATAGTTCCAGAAGGGATACGATTCTGTACCTCCCATTCTATAGGAAGCAAAATATGCAAAAGTGGAATACATTGACACATGCTGGGGTTTAGGGAGCTCAGGAAAATTACCATACCAGTTCCTACGGCCTCGCTGTACTGCCAGGGTGGATGCTGTTGGAAATTTGCAGACATTCACAAAATGCAAAATCTCAACCTTAGACCCCCCGAGGAAGAGCAATGCTAATGTGTACAACAGAGAGCACACTGCTATGAAGCATCAGATCCTCAGTGGTTGCTTGAGAGGACTCCGGGCACTGCATGATGAATTTTATTCCTTGGTCTCATATTCACTGGACCATATGTTAGGTCACTTACCTGGACCTGGCAGAGACTATGGAAGCACATGAAGGAATAAGCCAGATCCTGGTGGCCCCTAGAACATGCCCTTCCTTCTATAGGCTATAGTAATTCTTCACAGCATGGAGTGAGTACACTGAAATGTTTGCCTGAAATGCTGTCTTTGTGGATAAGGAAGCAAATTTCTTCTTTTTTTCAGAAAAAGCCTCACTCAGTCACCCAGGCTAGAGTGCAATGGTACAATCTCAGCTCATTGCAACCTCCACCTCACAGGTACAACTGATTCTCGTGCCTCAGCCCCCCAAGTAGCTGAGATTATAGGCGTGCGCCACCAAGCCTGGCTAATTTCTGTATTTTCAGTAGAGACAGGGTTTTGCCATGTTGGCCACGCTGATCTCAAACTCCTGACCTCAGGTGATCTGCCTGCCTCGGGCCTCCCAAGGTACTGGGATTACAGGTGTGAGCCACTGTGCCTGGCCAAGAAGGAAATTTCTGTCCACAAAGAGCTAAGGCAGTGGATGGATCAGCATCAGCATCTGTAGAACACTGGGAACATTTGTGCAAGGACTGTTTCTCCTCATCCACAGTTGCTTTTTCTGTCTATAATACAGATGCTGGGGACAAATATATACATACAACATTCATAATTATATATCTAAGACAAAATACACTTTACATATAGCTTTTGTTTTGGAATTAAAACACCTTTGTTGTTTTTTTCTGATAAAGTAGTGTCTGTGCATTGAAAATTTTTCAGACAATATATTTCATAGAAAACTATGCAAAAGAAAGTAGGCTGAGTGCAATGGCTCACACCTATAATCCCGGCACTTTGGGAGGCCAAAATGGGAGGATCGCTTGAGGCTAGGAGTCTGATACCAGCCTGGGCCACATGATTAAACCCTGTCTCTAGAAAAAATTTAAAAATTAGCTTGGCGTGATGGGTTGCACCTGTAATTCTAGCTACTCGGGAAACTGAGGTGGAAGGATCGCTTAAGCCCAGGAGTTTGAGGCTGCAATGAGCTATGATGGTGCCACTGCACTGCAGCCTAGGGACATAGAGCAAGACCCCATGTCTTAAAAAAAAAAAAAAAAAAAAAAAAGAAGAGGAAGGAAGGAAGGAAGGAAAGTAAAAGGACAAGCAGTCCTATCTTTCAGAAATAACCAATGTTAACAATCTGGTATATGTCCTTTGAAAATAACAAGACTTTTAAAACTCAATCCAAAAAATACTTCTTTAATTTTAGAGCTAAAGCATATAGCATTTTTCACAGTCTCGGAGTTGGCAAGCATGTGAGGAAACCGGCACCATCATATGCTGTTGATGGGAGCGTAAACAAGCACAACCTCTGCAGACAGCAATTTGATAATTTCTGTCAAAATCTGAAATGCACATACATTTGACGTAGTAATTCTACTTTCAGAAATTTCTTCCATATATATTTATGAAAGTAAGCAAAGGTTATGTACAAGGTTGTTTGTGCAGAATTGCTCATAATAAAAAGAACTAGAAAAGTTAAATGTATACTAATAAGGTGTTTATTACATCAATTATGATATATTCATATAACGGAATACCACACAGATGTTAAAACACATAAACTTGCCCAAAAGTCAGCAAAATATGGCTTGGGGCCAAATCTGTCTCCTATCTATTTTTTTAAGAGATGGGGTCTTGCTGTGTTGCCCAGGCTGGCCTCAAACTCCTGGGCTCAAATGAACCTTCACCTCAGCCTCCCTAGTAGCTGGAACTACAGGCACACACCAGCATGCCTGGCTCTACCTATTTTCGTAAATAAAGTCTTATTGGAACACAACCACACTTGTTTACTATTGTCTATTATTGCTTTCTTGCTGCAATGGTAGAAGTGAATAGTTGTGACTGAGAGTATGGCTCACAAAGCCTATCTAGCCCTTCTTTATTTTTGTTTTTTAAGATGGGGTCTTGCTGTTGCCCAGGCTGGGGAGCTGTGGCACAGTCATGGCCCACTGCAGCCTCAAGCTCCCAGGATCAAGTGATCCTTCTGCCTTAGCCTCCTGAGTAGCTGGGATTACAGGTGCGTGCTACCATGCCCAGCTAATTTTTTTATTTTTTGTAGAAATGGGGATCTCACTATGTTGCCCAGGCTAGTCTCAAACTCCTGGCCTCAAACAGTCTCCCACCCCGGCCTCCCAAAGTGCTGGGATCGTAGGCATAAGCCATCACATCCACCATGTCTAGCCCTTTATAGAAAAAGTTTACTAACCTCCAAACTAGATCCTAGACATATGCCAACTGATATGAAAAAGATGGCAAAATATCATACTGAGTAAAAAAAAAGCTATGGAACAGTCTACAGCATATGATCCAATTTGTATATGCCCCCCACACCCCCCCCAACACACACGGGCAATTTTTCAAAAATAAACAAGAAACTTTTCACAATGATAACCACTTAAGTCTGGAACCAACTGGGAAAGGGTCGAGGTGGCAGCAGGAAATTTTCTCTGTATTTTATGCTCTTTTAGCAGTGACTATTCAATAAATGGGGTTGGCATAACTAGGTTTCAATATGGAATAGAAATTAAGTTAAATCATCTTTCAGGCCATCACAAAACAAATTCCCAATACAGTAAATATCCAAGTCAGAAAAACAAAATTCTAAAACTTAGAAAATAATATAGAAGGCTGGGCGTGGTGACTCATGGCTAAAATCCCAGCACTTTGGGAGGCAGAGGCAGAGGTGGGCAGATTGTTTATGCTCCCAAGTTCAAGGCCAGCCTGGGCAACATGGTGAAAACCCATCTCTACAAAAAATACAAAAATTAGCCAGGTGTGGTGGTGCGAGCCTATAGTGCAGCTACCTGTGAGGCTGAGGTGGGAGGATAGCTTGAGCCTGGGAGGCAGAGGTTGCAGTGAGCCGAGGTCACTCCACTGCACTTTAGCCTGAGTGGCAGAGTGAAATTCCGTCTCGAAAAGAAAGGAAGAAAAAGAAAACTTTGGTACAGCTAAAAGCATTATCAATAAAATCAAAAGACAAGGCATAAAAGGGAGAAAATATTTGCAAATCATGTAACAGATAAACGGTTATTACCGGCCGGGTGCAGTGGCTCATGCCTGTAATCCCAGCATTTTGGGAGGCCAAGGCGGGCAATCACCTAAGGTAGGGAGTTCGAGAGCAGCCTGACCAACGTGGAGAAACCCCGTCTCTACTAAAAATACAAAATTAGCCAGGGGTGGTGGTGCATGCCTGTAATCCCAGCTACTCAGGAGGCTGAGGCAGGAGAATCATTTGAACCTGGGAGGCAGAAGTTGTGGTGAGCCAAGATTGCACCATTACATTCCAGCTTGGGCAACAAGAGCAAAAGTCTGTCTCAAAAAAAAAAAGGTTTACTGAAAATCAACAAGAAAAGTGAGCAATTCACGGAAAAACTGAATGACCAATAATATTTAAAAAAAAAAAAAAGGCTCACTACTCAGGAGGCGGGAGAATCACTTTAGACTAGGAGTTCGAGACCAGCCTGACAGCCTGGGCCATACAGCAAGATGCTCTCTGAAAAAAAAAAAAAAAAAAAAAAGGCCAGATGCAGTGGCTTGTGCCCATAATCCCAGCACTTTGGAACCCTGAGGCAGGCAAGTCACTTCAGGTCAGGAGTTCAAGACCAGCCTGGCCAACATGGTGAAACCCCATCTCTACTAAAAACATATAAAAAATTAGCTAGGTGTGGTGGTGCACACCTGTAGTCCCAGCTACTCGAGAGGCTGAGGAAGGAGAATAGCTTGAACCAGGGAGACAGAGGTTACAGTGAGCCGAGATCACAGCACTGCACTCTAGCCTGGGTGACAGAGTGAGACTCCGACTCAAAAAAAAATAAAAATAAAAATAAAAAAGGGTGCAACCTCAGTTGCAATCAGGCAAATGTGAGACTCCGACTCAAAAAAAAAAAAAAAAAAGGCGCAACCTCAGTTGCAATCAGGCAAATGAACATTAAAATAACAGAAAAAAAAAAAAGGCCAGGCCCAGTGGCTTACACCTATAATCCCAGCACTTTGGGAGGCCGAGGCGGGCGGACCACCAGATCAGGAGATTGAGATCATCCTGGCTAACACAGTGAAACCTGTCTCTAATAAAAATACAAAAAATTAGCAGGGCGTGGTGGTGGACGCCTGTAGTCCCAGCTACTTCGGGAGGCTGAGGCAGGAGAATGGTGTGAACCCGGGAGGCGAAGTTTGCAGTGAGCCGAGATAGCATCACTGTACTCCAACCTGGGCGACAGAGCAAGACTCTGTCTCAAAAAAAAAAAAAAAAAAAAGAGAGACCAACCTGGTCAACATGGCAAAACCCTGTCTCTACTGAAAATACAAAAATTAGCCGAGCATGGTGGCACACACCTGTAATACCAGCTACTTGGGAGGCTGAGGCACGAGAATTGCTTGAACCTGGGAGATGGAGGTTGCAGTGAGCCAAGATCACGCCACTGCACTTTAGCCTGGGCAATGGAATGATGCTCTGTCTCAAAAAAAAAAAAAAAAGGAAAAGAAAAGAAACCACAAAGATGGAATTTTCATCTATCACACTAACAAAAATTTTAAAGTCAAACATTTTGAAGTTTCGAAATCATTATACCCTCTGAATTCAATTTTTTTTTTCTCCCAAGACAGAGTCTTGATCTGTCACCCAGGCTGGAGTGCAGTGGTGCTATCTTGGCTCACTGCAACCTCTGCCTCCCGAGTTCCAGCAATTCTCCTGCCTCAGTCTCCTGAGTATCTGGGATTACAGGCATGGACTACCATGCCCAATTTTTTTTTTTTTTTTTTGAGATGGAGTCTCGCTGTATCGCCCAGGCTGGAGTGCAGTGGTGCCATCTAGGCTCACTGCAAGCTCTGCCTCCTGGGTGCACGCCATTCTCCTGCCTCAGCCTCCCAAGTAGCTGGGACCACAGGCACCTGCCACCATGCCTGGCTAATTTTTTGTATTTTTAGTAGAGACGGGGTTTCACCATGTTAGCCAGGATGGTTTCAATCTCCTGACCTCATGATCCACCTGCCTTGGCCTCCCAAACTGCTGGGATTACAGGCGCGAGCTACTGTGCCCGGCCTAAATTCAATCTTAAAGTGTTTGAGCTTTGGTCTGAAAATGCATTTTTGGAGAAAAATAAAGTAAAATAAAAAATAAAAAAACTAAAATGTTTGGGCTATACTTTGAATTCTTTGTTGTGCGTACTAATTTTATAGTAAACTAACAGCTTAAATCAAGCTTTTCTGAAAAGGGCCAGATGGTAAATATTTTAGGCTTTGAAAGCATTACAGACCCTGTTGAAATTACTCAACTCTGCCAGTACAGGGTAAAAGCAGTCATGGACAATATGTAAACAAATGGGCAAGATGGTTTTCTAAAAAATTTCATTTTTATGGACATTGAAATATGAACTTCGCATAATTTTCACATGTCACAAAATATTATTCTTGTTTTGATATTTTTCAATTACGTATTTCACAACATAAAAGTCATTCTTGGCTGACAGGCCATACAAAAACAGACAGCAGGTGAGGCATGGTAACTCACGCCTGTAATTCCAATGACTCAAGAGGCCAAGGCAGGAGGATCACTTGAGCCCAGGAGTTCGACACTAGCTTGAGAAACATAGCAAGACCCCATCTCTATAAAAAACAAAAATTAGGCATGGTGGCAAACACCTGTAGTCCCAGCTACTTGGGAGCCTGAGGCAGGATTGCTTGAGCCCAGGAGTTTCAGGATGCAGTGAGCCATGATTGTACCACTGCACTCCAGCCTAAGAAACAGAGTGCGATCCCATCTCAAGAAAAAAAGAATAGTATAGTACAGTAATTCTAGTGTATATATATATATATACTTTTTTTTTTTTTTTGAGACAGTCTTGCTCTGTCTCCCAAGCTGCAGCGCAATGGTATGATCTCAGCTCACTGCAACCTCTGTTTCCCGGGTTCAAGTGGTTCTCCCTGCTCAGCCTCCAGAGTAGCTGCAATTTCAGGTGCCCACCACCATGCCCCGCTTATTTTTGTATTTTTAGTAGAGATTGGATTTTGCCATGTTGGCCAGGCTGGTCTCAAACTCATGACCTCAAGTGATCCGCCCATCTCGTCCTCCCAAAGTGCTGAGATTAAAGGCATGAGCCACCGCACCTGGCCAATTCTAGTATATTCTTATCAAATGACCCTTGATATGGTTCATTTGAAATAAATAACATTAGAAGCTCCAGTCAAGCAAAAGACAAAGTAGAAGGCATCACTATTTTATTCACATCTACCCATCAAACATTTCCTGAATGACTGAGCCAGCCTGCAGAGCTAACACTGCAACAGTGAAGTGAAGAAATCCCAGACCTGGAGTCCTGGAATCCAAGAGCCCCATAGAGGAGACATGAACATATCCCACTGCAAACAAAAATATCTCGGTGAGGGTGAAACTTAATGGGAATTGGCTATCCAGGAACATTCTGCCCAGGTTGCAAATGAGGTTGGAGAAGTCTTGACAGAAGAGGACTCTTGAAGTTAGTAACAACCATGAGATTTACTGAGTGTTCAAAAGATTCCAGTCATTGCTGAATAATATCCCCTTAAATTTGCCATTAAAAGCATCAGTAGGATTTGAACAGGCAGAGGAGGCAGGGAGGAAACACAGCTTGCAAAGGCACAAACATGCAAATGTGCCTGGCATGCCTGGGGAGCATCAGGTAGTCCACAGCAGGAAAGCTAGAACTGAGAGGAGCCCTGAATCCCAGGCGAAAGCTTCTAGACTTAATCTAGGGGACCACATGCAGGCATTCAAGGTTTTCAAGCCAGGGATGAAAGGAACAAGATCTGTGCTTTATTTTTATTTTATTTATTTATTATTTTGTGACAGGGTCTCACTTTGTCACCCAGGCTGGAGTGCAGTGGTGCAATCTCAGCTCACTGCAGCCTCAATCGCCTGGGCTAAAGAGTTCCTCCCACCGCAGCCCCTCAAGTAGCTGGTACTACATCCATGCACCGCCATGCCCAGGTACGCTTTTTGTATTTTTCGTAGAGACGAGGTTTCACCAGGTTGGCCAGGCTGGTCTTGAACTCCTGTGCTCAAGCGATCTGCCCACCTCGGCCTCCTAAAGTGCTGAGATTACAGGTGTGAGCTGCTAAGCGCAGAAGCACGATCCATGTTTTAGAAAGGTAATTCTGGAGCTGGGAGGAGATTTTGTAAAATCCAGAGAGCCAGAGGCAGGGGAAGAGTTAGGAGGCTGATGACATCATTTGGGTGAGAGAAGGCAAGGGTGGAGGCAGTGGCAATGGAGAGAAGTGAATTGGTTCTTAAGATATTCTAGAGAAAGTCAAGAAACTTTCTGTCCAGTGATCTTTATGTTCTTCCCTGCTGCCTTTTTTTTTAGAGACAGGTTCTCTAAAAAAGCCTGTTGTGCCAGTCTGGGGTGCAGTGGTGCAATCCTAGCTCACCATAGGGTCTCACTGTGTTGCTCAGGTTTAGTCTTTATGTTCTTTGTAGAAGAATAGATTCAGCTATCTGCAGAGCAAGAATATTTGGGGGTGGTAAGGAGCAGAGGGAGTGGACAGTCTGGAACAGCCCCTGAGGTAAACATGACAGAGATACGAGTGAAGGAACAGAGAGATAAGAGTGAAGGAACAGAGAGGCTCAGGCATAGCACCAATGGCCCAACTGAGGCTGGAGCTCAGAAACCAGCTTGTGCAGCCAGTTCGCACGGCTGAGTAATTTGGTCAGCAGTGCTGGAAAGCCTAGACACGCAGGCATAGAAAACCTGTGCCTGGGTTGATTTAGGATGGAGAACTGGCCAACCAGCCACCACAGAAGGTCAAAAGGAGAGGGATGGCTGCCTGGCCCTTTGTCCTTCCTGCTGGCTGGCATGAGAATATGATAGCAGGAGGTGACACGGCCAAGACAGACCACAAGGTAAGAGTGGAAATGAAAAGTCACAGCAGAGCAACATGCTATAAAGAGTTGGAGTCCCTGATACCACAGAGTCGCATCACACAGTGCCCCAGACCACATACCTGGGCTTTTATGTGCAAGAGAAAGAAACTTCTAGCTTGTTTCAGTCACTGTTTTGTTAGGTTTTCTACTGCTTGAAGCCAAAACGACTTTAACTAATAAAAACTGAACTGAGTAGAAAAGAAGTAAAACCAGGAAGGGGCTGGTAAAGAGAAGACCAGAGACCAGAGGGCTGACCCTTACCCTGTCAGTCCAGAAGCAGGTTTAGAGGGAGTGGGGTAGAAGGGAGGAAGGCTGTAATCAAAAGGGGAATTTCAGCATTCTAGATTTCAGAAGTAGAACAGTTCCCAAGAAGAAGTGGTTAAATTCTTTGGGATTTTTGGTTGTTTGTTTTTGAGTAAGGGTCTTGCTCTGTTACCCAGGCTGGAGTGCAGTGGCATGATCACGGCTGACTACAGCCTCAACCACCTGGATTCATGTGATCCTCCGACCTCAGCTTCCTGAGTAGCTAGAACTACAGGTGCCTGTCATCATGCCCAGATAATTTTTAAATTTCTGCAGATACGGGGTCTCACTATGTTGCTCAGGCTGGTCTTGAACTCCTGGGCTCAAACGACCCTTTCACCTCGGCCTCCAAAAGTGCTGGGATTACAGGCTTCAGCCACTGCGCCCTGCCTTGGTGGTTAAATTCTAATCACAGCATTCATGGCAGCTCATCATTGATTGAGAATTTAGGATGCACTGAGCAATCACTGTGCTAAGCAAGTGCTTCCCACGGGTAACTCTCCGCCAAATCCCAAGGAGGAAGGCACTACCATTAGCTCATTTAATGATGAGGAAAGTAAGATTTGGAGAAGCTGAATCATGCGCCCAAGACACTCGGCCCCCTAGTGGTGCTTGGAATTCAACTCGAGAGCCAGAGCATGGCCTGCTGGGACACACTGCTGCCCAAGTGTTCCCCTCTGCCTTCCCGATCACCCTCCATTCTCCCACCACCACTCTAGTCCCACAAAGTGAAACAGAATCAATAGCTCACCTGCAGCGACTCTCCCTGGAGAAGGAATGAGAACTCCGCCCATGTCGAAAATCACCGCTCTGTAGGTGCTGCCTCCAAGGTGCGTCCATCGGTGGGACCCCTGGTGCCTGCGCTGGGTGTGTTTCAGGAAGGCTGTCCTCCACACCCACTGGAGACGGGGGGACCGGAAACAGCTCCTGACACACATGGTGAGGCTGAGGCTGTGTGGGAAGAAGGCACAGGGCGTTACTTGCCTGCACTGCCTCCCAACCAGGCCTCCATCCTGGAGCTCAGAGGGGCCAGCCAGACATCTCTAACCCATCTCCAACAGGCACTTCGAATCACACCCACAACTGACCTCAGTGTCTCCTCCCTCCCTGGCTACTTAGTCAAGGGCTCCATCGCCCACTCGGCTGCCCAAGCTAGAAAGCTGGGACTCGCCTCTGACTTTCTGCAATCTCTACCTCACCTCGCCCTATCTAGTTCTGTGCTGTCAAGTCTTTCTCCTGAAAATCTCATCTACCTCTTTGCATTCTCACTGCCACCATCTTGCCCGTGGATCCTAACTGGCCCCCTTGCCTCTTCTCAGACCTCTCTCCAATTCTTTCTTCACCCTCCAGTCAGAGTATTCTTTAAAAATTGTAAATCTGGGCCAGGTGTGGTGGCTCACTCCTGTAATCCCACCACTATGGGAGGCCGAGGCGGGTGGATCACCTGAGGTTGGGAGTTCGAGACCAGCCTGACCAACATGGAGAAACCCCACCTCTACTAAAAATACAAAATTAGCCGGGCATGGTGGCGCATGCCTGTAATCCCAGCTACTCAGGAGGCTGAGGCAGGAGAATCGCTTGAACCTGGGAGGCAGAGGTTGCAGTGAGCCAAGATCGTGCCATTGCACTCCAGCCTGGGCAACAAGAGCAAAACTCCATCTCAAAAAACAAACAAACAACACCTTCAATGGCTCCCCATTGCCCTTAAAATAAACTCTCAATTCCTAAGCCTGGCTTAAAAGATCTACTCCTGTCAGGCGCAGTGGCACACGCCTGTAATCTCAACACTTAGGGAGGCTGAGATGGGCAGAACACCTGAGGTCAGGAGTTGGGAGACCAGCCTGGCCAACATGGCGAAACCCCATCTCTACTCAAAAACACAAAAATAACCTGGGCATGGTGTTGGGTGCCTGTAATCCAGCTACTTGGGAGGCTGAGGTAGGAGAATTGCTTGAACTTGGGAGGCAGAGGTTGCAGTGAGCCAAGATTGTGCCACTGCACTCCAGCCTGGGTGAGAAAGCCAGAGTCCATCTCAAAAAAAAAAAAAAAAAAAAAAAAAAAAAATCTCATTCCTTTCTGCAGCATCTCCCCATTTTTTCACCTCAACCTGGAATGATCTGGACATACACATCTACATGCAGTTTCCTCAAATGCATGTTCTCCTCCTCTGCAATGCTCTGTTCCACCTGTTGCCTGGCTAATTCCAAACAGTCCTTTGGGTTGCAGTTTACCAGTCACTGTCTTCATGAAGCCTCTTGGGGATACCAGAAAAGACTCATTAGGAGTCTCTCCTGCGTGCACCTAAGATGTCCTGTACTCGCCTCCTCCTAGCACTTACGATGACACCCTCACACCACAAAACACCATCATTGCCACTTACAGATCACTGCAGCAGCCTGGTAACTGTTCCTCAAACTTACTTTCAAAAGGTTCAGAAAAAAAAAGACACACACAACACACATACATACATGTACACGTATACAGATGCATACCTATATACTCGTGTATAGAGAAAACCAAACATGGCCAGACATTAATAGTGAGTCTAGATGAAAGGTATAACGGGAGATCACTGTAACTTCTTTTGACTTTTCTGTAAGCTTGAAATAAAAAGATGGGGAAAAAAAACAAAATAATGAAGGCAAATTCTATTTTCTTCATGAAAATCTTTAAGCTTTTTATGTGATTTCTACAGTTAAAAAGCTTACTAAAAATCAGGAGAGTGCAAAACAGGTTGGTAAGACAGCATCTGAGTTTACAGGAGTCATTCAGTGGGGCCAAAAGGACTCCAAAACTATATAGTTTGAGCATCCCCAATCCAAATATCTGACATCTGAAATGCTCCAAAATCAGAAACTCTTTTTTTTTTTTCTTTTTTGAGAGTCTCACTCTGTTGCCCAGGCTGGAGTGTAGTGGCACGAATTTGGCTCACTGCTACCTCTGCCTCCCAGGTTCAAGTGATTCTCCTGCCTCAGCCTCCCGAGTAGCAGGTACTACAGGTACGCACCACCATACCTGGCTAATTTTTGTATTTTTAGTAGAGATGGGGTTTCGCCATGTTGGTCAGGTTGGTATCAAACTCCTGACCTCAGGTGATTCACCTACCTCAGCCTCCCAAAGTGCTGGAATTACAGGTGTGAGTCACGGCACCCAGGTAGGACTCAAAAAACTGTAGAGGTTGAGCATCCCTAATCCAAATATCCGATACCTGAAATGATCCAAAATCCAAAACTTTTTGAACCCCCACACGATGCCACAGTGAAAAATTCCACACGTAAGTACTTAACACAAACTTTGTTTCATGCACAAAATTATTTAAAATATTGTATAAAATTACAATCAGGCTATGTGTATAAGATATATATGAAACATATATATATAAGTGAATTTCATGTTTAGCCTTGGGTCCCAACCCCAAGATATCTCATTATATATATGCAGATATATCAAAATCCAAAATCTGAACTACTTCTGGTTCCAAACATTTGGGACAAGGGATACTCAACCTCTATAAGCACCTAGAGAAAGGACTCTTAAGTGGTAAATCTTGAATATAATGTGTTTCTCATCTATAGTCAGCCCTCTGTATTTGTGAGTTCCACATCTGCAGATTCAGCCAACTACAATAGAAAATATTCGAAGTAAGGCCGGGTGCAGTGGCTCACGCCTGTAATCCCAGCACTTTGGGAGGCCGAGGTGGGCGGATCACGAAGTCAGGAGATTGAGACCATCCTGGCTAACACGGTGAAACCCCATCTCTACTAAAAATACAAAAAATTAGCCGGGCGTGGTGGTGGGCACCTGTAGTCCCAGCTACTCAAGAGGCTGAGGCAGGAGAATGGTGTGAACTGGGGAGGCGGAGCTTGCAGTGAGCCGAGATGGTGCCACTGCACTCCAGCCTGGGCAACAGAGTGAGACTCCGTCTTAAAAAAAAAAAAAAAAAAAAAAAAAGAAGAAAATATTCGAAGTAAAACAAAACAAAACAAACACACACAGTAAGGGCACAGTAACTGACGCCTGTAATCCCAGAACTTTGGGATGCTAATGTAGGCGGATCACCTGAGGTCGAGAGTTCGAGACCAACCTGGTCAACATTGTGAAGCCCCGTCTCTACTAAAAACACAGAAAAAAAATTAGCCGGTCGTGGTGGCACACACCTGTAATCCCAGATACTCGGGAGGCTGGGACATGAGAATCACTTGAACCAGGGAAGTGGAGGTTGCAGTGAACCAAGATTGCACCACTGCACTCCACATTCCAGCCGGGGTTATAGAGTGAGACTCCATCTCAAAAACAAACAAACAAAAACCAATAAAAATAACAACACAACAATAAAAAATGCAAACAAAAAATACAGGTTAACAACTATTTATTTACACAGTACTTACACTGTTTTAGGTATACATACATATATATGCATGTATATATATTTATATATTTTGATATGGATATGATTTGATATATATAATATATATTAAATATATATTTTTTGATATGGAGTCTCCCTCTGTCACCAGGCTGGAATGCGGTGGCATGATCAGAGCTCACTGCAACCTCCACCTCCTGGGTTCAAGCGATTCTCCTGCCTCAGCCTCCTGAGTAGCTGGGATTACAGGTGCGTGCCACCACGCCTGGCTAATTTTTGTGTTTTTACTGGAGACGGGATTTCACCATGTTGGCCAGAATGGTCTCGATCTCTTGACCTCATTATCCACCCACCTCGGCCTCCCTAAGTGCTGGGATTACAGGCGTGAGCCATCGTGCCCAGCCAGTATTATAAGCAATCTAGGGATTACTTAACTCATATCTTGCTTGCCCTGAGAATACTGTGCTGGCAGCGAGCTGCACTTTTTTTGCTTTCTTTTTTTTTTGTTTTGAGACCGAGTCTTGCTCTGTCGCCCAGGCTGGAGTGCAATGGTGTGATCTCGGCTCACTGCAACCGCCTCCCAGGTTCAAGCTATTCTCTTGCCTCAGCCTCCCGAGTAGCTGAGACTACAGGTGCTCGCCACCACATCCAGCTAACTTTTTGCATTTTTATAGTGGAGACGGGTGTTAACCATGTTGGCCAGGCTGGTCTCGAACTCCTGACCTCAAGTGATCCACCGGCCTCGGCCTCCCAAAGTGCTGGGATTGCAGGTGTGAGCCACCACACCAAGTCAAGTACTTTTTTTTCTAAATGGGAAATGGGTTAAAGCATATAGGAGGGTGTGCATAGGTTATAAACAAATGCTACACCATTGTATATCAGGAACTTGAGCATCCACAGATTTTGGCATCTGCAGGGGGTCCTGCACCCATCTGCTGAGGATACCACCATGCAACGACGGTAATTGGAAATTTGCTGAATTTGGGGGCAATATTTGAAACTAAAAATGTCAAGGTTCATTTGCATTTTCAGTTTTACTTACGTTCCTATGCCAAGGCCAATGTTTATGATAGAAAGAGAAATTTACTTACACACTTGTATATTTTGTATGAGGGCGTAGTAGAGATGAAAAATGCCTTTGAGGGGGCCGGGCGCAGTGGCTCACGCCTGTAATCCCAGCACTTTGGGAGGTCGAGGCGGGAGGATCACGAGGTCAGGAGATCGAGACCATCCTGGCTAACATGGTGAAACCCCGTCTCTACTAAAAATACAAAAAAATTAGCCGGGCGTGGTGGTGGGCGCCTGTAGTCCCAGCTACTCGGGAGGCTGAGGCAGGAGAATGGCGTGAACCTGGGAGGCGGAGCTTGCAGTGAGCCGAGATCGCGCCACTGCACTCTAGGCTGGGTGACAGAGGGAGACTCCGTCTCAAAAAAAAAAAAAAAAAAAACAGAAAAAAAAAGAAAAATGCCTTCAGGGCCTGAAGGGGCAACTTTAATCCTTATGGAGGACACTGTCCTCCACATAGTCCCACTAATGGACATGTGGGCAATGCTCCCACAAGCAGCCTGCTTATTCCTTCAACTACAGACAACTGTTCTGCTCTAGCCACTTCCCAAGGCAGGAAATGCTGTCATTTCTCATACCTCTAGGCCTTGGTATCTGCTGTGCTCACTGACTGGAACACCTTTCCCTGCTTTATCTGTTAGGTGAATTTCTATTCACTTTGACATCACAACCTCAGTTTTAGCTCCTCTGGGGAGCCTTTTCTTTTCTTTTTCCAGGTAGAGTGTGGGACTTCTTTTTTTCACTCCCATTGCCTCTTCTCCATATCTTCAGCAGAGCACTTACCCCATTACACAGTAACTGTTTTCATTTTTTTTTGAGACAGGAGTCTTGCTCTGATGCCCAGGCTGTAGGGCAGTGGGGCAATCTTGGCTCACTGAAGCCTCTGCTTCCCCGGTTCAAGCAATTCTCCTGCCTCAGCCTCCCGTGTAGCTAGGACTACAGGTGCCTGCCACCACGCCCAGCTAATTTTTTGCATTTTTAGTAGAGATGGGGTTTCACCGTGTTAGCCAGGATGGTCTCGATCTGCTGACCTCGTGATCCGCCCACCTCGGCCTCCCAAAGTGCTGGGATTACAAGGTTTTGTATTTTTTTTAGTACAGTCGGGATTTCACCATGTTGACCAGGCTGGTCTTGAACCCCTGACCTCAAGTGATCCTCCCATCTCTGCCTCCCAAAGTGCTGGGATTACAGGCAAGAGCCACTGTGCCCGGCCTGTTTTCACGTCTACGTGTTTCTGAACTCATAAGCTCCTTAAGACAAGGACTATCTTATTCATCTTAGTATACATACATCCCCTGGGAGTTAGTACAGGTTTTAGACACATAGCTGGTGCTCCATATGAGTTGGAAGGATGCATAAACTGGAAATATTGGAAAACAGGGAAAAGCTGGGGAAAGGTTTAATCCTTGGCAGCCACAAAGAGCTGTAACATTCCCAACCTGCCCAACTCTGGCTAACAGTTCTAGTTCTGTGTTACTGGTATCTACCATAAAGATTTGTCAGGCTAGGCGCAGTGGCTCACGCCTGTAATCCCAGCACTTTGGGAGACCAAGGAGAGCAGATCACCTAAAGTCAGGAGTTCGAGACCAGCCTGACCAAGAGATGGGCGAAACCCCATCTCTACTAAAAATACAAAAATTAGCCGGGCGTGGTGGCAGGTGCCTGTAATCCCAACTACTCAGGAGGCTGAGGCAGGATAATCGCTTGAACCTGGGAGGTGGAAGTTGCAGTGAGCAAGATCCTGCCATTGCACTCCAGCCTGGGTGACACAGCAAGACTCTGTATCAAAAAAAAAAAAAAAAAGATTTATCTTCTTCCTGACACTCAAAATGGGATTAGCATGATAATGCAGACTTGCTACCTAAATGATGCTCTCATAAATATACACACACAGTGTGTTGTCATACATTAAGAAGATGCTTGGGGCCAGGTGCAGTGGCTCACGCCTGTCATCCCAGCACTTTGGGAGGCCGAAGTGGGTGGATCACAAGGTCAGGAGTTCCAGACAAGCCTGACCAACATGGTGAAACCCTATCTCTAAAAAAAAATACAAAAATCAGCTGGGTGCAGTGCTGTGTGCCTGTAGTCCCAGCTACTTGGGAGACTGAGGCAGGAAGCTTGAACCCAGGAAGCCGAGGTTGCAGTGAGCCGAGATCGCACCACTGCACTCCAGCCTGGGCGACAGAGTGAGACTCCGTCTCAAAATACAAAAAAAAAAAAAAAAAAGGTTTGTTTGGTAAAGAGATAAAGAATGTTAGTTCTGGATTCAGATTGCCTGGATTTCAGTTCCAGCTCTGCCACTACTACCTGTGAAATCCTGAGCCAGTTACTCTTCCTCCAAGCCTCAGGTTACTCCTCTGTAGAATAGGGACATAGTACCAGTTTCATAAAGTTGTTGTGACCATTGCATGACACAAGGTATATGAAACACTCAAATTAGTACCTGGCACATGTTGAAATGTTATCTACTATAGTAATATACTAAAAAAGTTCACAAGAGGTTTTATGCATACAGTATGTGTGTATGGTTTATGCACTTTCACATAACCCTGTGATTCTTCAACAGGGTTATGTTTTTTAACCCCAAGAAGACATCTGGAAAGGTCCAGAGACATTATTGGTTGTCACCACCTGGGGAGAGGTGCTACTGACATCTAGTGGGTCAGGCCAGGGATGTTTCTAAACACTCTACAATGCTCAGGACACCCCGCCCCCTTGCCAAAAACAAAAAAGAATAATCAGGACCCAAAATGTTAATAGTGCAGAGTTGAGAAACCCTGATTTAAACAGGGCATATGGAAACGTATTTCATAGGATGTAGTCACAAGATCTATATACGCATGTATCTTGTGGTCATGTCATAGTCCACATACACACACATCTAGAACGCACTATGTCCACACACACACTCATCTAGAATGTACTATGTACTTACATATGTATCATTATACAATGTACCTAGAGTAGCATCCTGTCATGTATGTGTCCCATATGCATTGATTGTGTCAGTATCTACATACAAAAGCCACTCTGACATACTGGAAAGAATGCTGAGCCTCAGAAAAGCTAATGTTATCTCCATATACATAATTCCATTTCATCCTCACAACTGCATGAGGACATGATATCATGCCAACTTTACGCAATGACTATACTAGTTCAAGACTGCACAACTGCTGATGTAGGTCAACCTCATAGTACGGACAGGAACTGTGTTTATCTTATACGCCAATGTATCTCAAGCATCCCAAGGGTGTCTAGACTCTCAGTAAACATTTGTGAAGTGACAGGGTGGGGAGGAGGACCCCGGTCTCACTGCAGCACTGTGCTCGTAACCAGCAGATCACCATCTTTTCTCTCTTTTTTTTTTTTGAGACGGAGTTTCGCTCTTGTTGCCCAGGCGGGAGTGCACTAGCACTATCTCGACTCACTGCAACCTCCGCCTCCCGAGTTCAAGCGATTCTCCTGTCTCAGCCTCCCAAGTAGCTTGGACTACAGACGCGCGCCACCAAGCCCGGCTAATTTTTTGTATTTTTAGTAGAGACGAGGTTTCACCATGTTGGCCAGGTTGGTCTCGAACTGCTGACCTGAGGTGATTCGCCCGCCTAAGCCTCTGGGCTGGGATTACAGGCGTGAGCCAGCGCGCCCAGCCAGATCGCTATCTGAACAGCGATCGAGTCTCCACTCTCTACGGCCCCTTAGAAGGAACTTCACCTCTCTGAGCCTCGTTGTACCTATCTGTAAAGTGGGACAGAAACAAAACCATCCAGACTAGGGTTAGACAGGAGTCAAACACAACAAAAGGGGCAAAGTTCTGCATAGCAGATAGCTCGGACAATTCGGAGACCTCGCGGAGCCAGGGATCCCGCGCCGTCAGCCGAGGTGGATTAGGACGAGGCCTCTGGGGCAAGCAGAGGTTAACTCGCGGCTGTGCGAAAACCTGTAGCTCAGCCTAAGAGTGGCACCCCAGCGCGAGCAATCGCCACGACGTCCTTCCGCTCCGACCTCCTCAAAATTGCGTCCGGAAGAGCAGTGGGTGACCCCTGCCACGCCGCCCAATCGCTGTGCGCGGTCATGCGCGCATGCGTAAACCTCAGGTCGGCGACGGCGGCTGGGAGGCGGAAGTGGAGGTTGTTGTGGCTCCGAGGGCTGTTCGAGGAGCTGCTGCTGCTGAGGCGGCGGCAACTGCATTGAGGCGGTGGCGGCGCTGCCGGCCCCGGGCCGCTCGGCCTCTCGGCTCGCCTTCCAGCCTCGCCTGAGCCCGCCGGGGCCCGCGCCGGCCAGCGCCTGCCCTATGAGTGTGTCACTGGTTGTTATCCGATTGGAGCTCGCGGAACACTCGCCTGTCCCCGCCGGCTTCGGCTTCAGCGCCGCGGGTGAGTCCCGCGGCCTCGCCGCATTCCCTGTAGCCGGGTCTGGGCCCGGAGGGCTTCCGTTCCCAAAGCACTGGCTCGGGAAAAGCCCGCGGCGAGGGCTCTTGCCTCAGGAAGACACGGAGAGGTGATCGGGATCCCTCTCTTTCCCATCCGCCTTTGAGAGGCCTTCCCGTTTGTTATCTCAGGGAAGCCCTGCCCCGAACCTCCCTCCCTGTGCCGTCTGAGGGCATTCAGTTTATACCTGGCGCGTCTCCCTCTCGAGATAGTCGAGTGGTGTGTTTGTCTCGCTTGCTTCCCTATGGGCTTCGTAAAGGCAGGTACTGGGTCCCCAGCAACGCTGGACGGTCCCTGGGTTAATTAAATTGTTCCCTTTTGGAACGATATCCATTGAAGTGCCCCCTAACCATAGTCATAACTAAAATTTGGACACTTCCTATATCCCAGCACTGTACTAAGCACCTTTTGTGTATTGTATTCTTTAATTATCTTTGCAACAGCCCTAAGAGGCAGATGGGTGTGACATGTACCTCTTACACATTGGGAAACTGAAGCTTAGTGATTAATTGATTTGCCCAAGGTTATCTGTAATGGGTGAAACTGGGATTCTAACTCAGTGAGCTGGACTTGAGTCTGAGCTTTTTACACCGTTAACACAAGTGAGGAAGCTCCTTAGTGGGGAATGCAGCTCTGGCTCTGTTCCTTGGTCCTCAGATAATTAACTAACATTCATTCAAGAAATACTTGGCCGGGCGCGGTGGCTCACGCCTGTAATCCTAACACTTTGGGAGGCCGAGGCGGGCGGGTCACCTGAGGTTGAGAGTTCGAGACCAGCCTGGCCAACATGGTGAAACCCTGTCTGTACTAAAAATACAAAAATTAGCTGGGCGTGGTGACAGGTGCCTGTAATCCCAGCTACTGGGGAGGCTGAGGCAGGAGAATCGCTTGAACCCGGGAGGTGGAGGTTGCGGTGAGCCAAGATTGTGGCACTGCACTCCAGCCTGGGCGACAAGAGATAAAGTCCATTTCAAAAAAAAACAAAAAACAAACTTATGCTCATATCTACTGGAGCTTTCCTTGTGTGCTGAATCAGACAGCGTCTCTGCTTTAATGGCACCAGCAGTTTCATGGAGGAAACAGATGAATTAAATAAGTGCAGAATATGTGTAGAATTACAACTGTGGTAAGTGCGGTGAAGGAAAGGAGAAACAATTTGGGAAAGTATTACAAGAAGATGTGTTTGGTTTGGAGAGAGGGATGGGGGCAGGTAGGGATGGTGTCATTGGGAACTTCCTGAGGACGTGACCTTTGAAGCTGCAAATTAAAGATTGAATATGACTTTATAGCTTATGAGCACCTTTCCAAAGGCTAAAAGTGGCTTCTGAGTTCTGAGAGTCAGCTAAATTGATATTAGCCGCATATAGACATCTGCATGGGTCAGTCATGTAGTCATTTATTCATCAAACATTTAGAGGGCTTCCTCTGTGTGCTCGGCACTGTGGTATAAGGGCTGGGAATACAGTGGTGGGCAAAACAGGCCTTGTCCCTGCCCTGACAGAGCATGTATTAGGGATATTTCAGTTAAGTCTCCAAATTCCGTTTCCCTTTTCATGTGTTTCATTGATTTAAGACAGTAATCACAGATGTTCATGGCATGAGCATAAGCCAGGATGTTTAAGACTACCCCTACAAGTTTTTGAAATTTTGTTTTTTTAATGGACTTGATATCTTCATTTTGGGCTGAACACAATTTCATTTTATCAGGTGTTACTAAAATGTTAGCTCATCTGGGCATGATCACTGTTGCATCTTCTCTAAGGCTCCCTCTTTGGCGATTTGCTTTAAAGTGCATGATTTTGGGCCAGGCGCAGTGGCTCAAACCTGTAATTCCAGCACTTTGGGAGGTCAAGGCGGGCGGATCACTTTGAGGCCAGGAGTTCGAGACCAGCCTGTCCAACATGGTGAAGCCCCATCTCTACTGAAAGTACAAAAATTAGCTGGGCGTGGTGGCACGTGCCTGTAATCCCAGCTACTCGGGAGGCTGGGGCAGGAGAATCACTTGAACCTGGGAGGTGGAGGTTGCAGTGAGCCAAGATCACACCACTGCACTCCAGCCTGGGTGACAGAGTGAGACTCTGTCTCAAAAAATAAAAATAAAGTGCATGATTTCAGTAGAACAGCCCTGCATTTCTGAGTATATTGTCCTGGCTGCTTATTGACTCTTTGCTGTGTACTGCAGTGGTCCCAGAGTTGAGTGAGATGGATACTACAAAGGCTTCTTATCATCTTGGCGGAAGGCAGGAGAAAGAAAAGGAAAACCTAATGATAGAGGAATAGAGAACAGAGAGGAGCTTGTTTTATTACCTTGTATTAATCATTCATGTGTTCTTTAGCCGGGGAAATGTCTGATGAGGAGATAAAAAAGACGACACTAGCTTCAGCTGTAGCCTGTTTAGAAGGCAAGTCACCAGGAGAGAAAGTAGCGATTATCCATCAGCATCTCGGCCGTCGAGAAATGACAGATGTGATCATTGAGACCATGAAGTCCAACCCAGGTATGCTTTCTAAAACCCTGGACTCTCTTTTGTAATGTGAACACTGGTTGCCTATTTTATACACGGTGTTTGATGAGCCTACAATTTCAACATCTAGCATACTTTCGTCTTTCACTACGTGTGTGCTTTATATGACACTGTTAAGCCACATGTTAGTGTTTCCAAATATTTCTTCCAAATTAATCCTAACAGTTGGAGTTGACAATTCAGTTCAGTGACGGGGGGGACTTTTTTTTTTGAGGCAGGGTCTCTGTTGCCCAGGCTAGAGTGCAGTGGTGCAATGTCGGGTCATTACAACCTCAGCCTCCTGGGCTGAAGCAGTCTTCCTGCCTCAGCCTCCCAAGTAGCTGGGATTACAGATGCCCTCTACCACGCCTGGGCAATTTTTGTATTTTCAGTAGAGACAAGGTTTCTCCATGTTAGCCAGGCTGGTCTCATACTCCTGGTCTCAAGTGATCCGCCTGCCTCGGCCTCCCAAAGTGCTGGAATTACAGGTGTGAGCCACCACACCCGGCTACCAGGGACAATTTCTTACCACCTAGTTCAGTGGCAGATCATTAATGTGTCCAAATAAACATGTCGTGCCTTCCCCTGCTCTGCCAGCTCATTTTTTCTTTCTTTCTTTTCTTTTTTTTTTTTTGAGACAGTCTCACTTTGTCCCCAGGTGGGAGTGCAGTGGCGCGATCTCGGCTTACTGCAACCTCCACCTCCTGGTTTCAAGCAATTCTCCTTCCTCTCTCAGCCTCCCAAGTAGCTGGGACTACAGGTGCACGCTACTACACCCAGCTAATTTTTGTATTTTTGGTAGAGACAGGGTTTCACCATGTGAGCCAGGATGGTCTCAACCTCTTGACCTCCCAAAGTGCTGGGATTACAGGCATGAGCCACTGCACCCGGCCAGCCAGCTCATTTTATCTGCGGAAGTGGATGTGTAGATAGTACTACATCTCCAACATGGAGGTGGTCAGAACTGGTAGATTTGGATTTCAAACTTAGTAGCCCTGAATGTTTGTCCCAGTTAGGATTTCGTGATAGAAGATACCTGCTTGCTTTATGGTATTGCCAAATGTAATAGCCATCCTTAAGTTTCTGAGGGTGTTAATGAGATTTTTATGGAGCAAAGAGAGCTTTAAAGTATGATGCCCTCATAAACTCAGCTATTCTACAAATAATAGCTGTTAATGCATTACATTGTAATTACTCTATCAAAGTTTATTCCTCCAACTTGAAATTTTAATCTAGTTCAAATCCTTCAGCATATGTCCTATCCATTTATAATCTGCTATTTTTTAACTGGTGAAAGATGAACTAAAAACTACAGTGGAAGAAAGGAAGTCTTCAGAAGCCTCCCCCACTGCGCAAAGAAGTAAAGATCACAGTAAGGAATGCATAAACGCTGCCCCAGATTCTCCGTCCAAACAGCTTCCAGACCAGATTTCATTCTTCAGTGGAAATCCATCAGTTGAAATAGTTCATGGTATTATGCACCTATATAAGACAAAGTAAGAAAACCCTCTTTTCTTGGGGGTTAGTCAATTTTTTATTTTTTATTTTTTTTTTGCTTTGCTTTAGCGTAGTCTCTTGTCCTGAAGGAAAGTGGGTATTTTAAGCTTCAAAATAATAATACTTTTGTCTGTTGTATGTTAGAGAATTCTCAGATGTTTTACATTTGATTAATCTTGTGGATTGGGTCAAAGCTTTTCCTTATAGAAGAAATGCTTGTGGATACACTTAAGAGAATATGTGGGAAAAATGTTTTCTTTTTTTTTTTTTGAAATGGAGTTTCGGTCTCGTTGCCCAGGCTGGAGTGCAATGGCGCGATCTCAGATCACTGCATCTTCTGCCTCCTGAGTTCAAGTGATTCTCCTTCCTCAGCCTCCCAAGTAGCTGGGATTACAGGTGCCCACCACCACACCTAGCTAATTTTTTGTATTTTTAGTAGAGATGGGGTTTCACCATGTTGGCCAGGCTGGTCTTGAACTCCGACCTCAGGTTATCCGCCCGCCTCAGCCTCCCAAAGTGCTGGGATTACAGGCGTGAGCCACTGCGCCCTGCCAGGAAAATGTTTTCTTAGCAGATAGGCATGGAAGGTGATGGGGAATTGAAAGGACAAAGAAAATGATCCACAGCATCTTTGTAGTCTCATGTCTCCACCAAATCTTTACTGAAGAGGCTGCTAAGAAGTCAGTTAACTCATTACAATTTTATTACCTCTTTTTTACCATTTTCTGTGGTTCAAACAAAGCTTGCTAGAGCCCCAAGGAAAGGAAGCATTTGGCTAGATAATCCACAAGCCCAGCCACTACCTTCTTGGGTAATGGTAGCTGATACCTTAAGGCCGTTCTTGTGCTAACTCATTTGCCAGATCTCTACTGGGAAAACAGTGACTATTCAGGTAGCCATTTTGTTTTTTGTTTTGTTTTTTTGTTTTTTTTTGAGACAGGGTCTCACTCCATAACTCAGGCTGGAGTGCAGTGGTGCAATCCTGGCTCACTGCAACCTCCCCTCCCGGGTTCAAGCAATTCTCCTACCTCAGAGTAGCTGGGACCACAGGTGCACACCACCACGCCCAGTTAATTTTTTTTTTTTTTTTGGCAGAGATGGGGTTTCATCATGTTGGCTAGGCTGGTCTCGAACTCCTAACCTCAAGTGATCAGCCCACCTCAGCCTCCCAAAGTGTTGGGATTACAGGTGTGAGTCACCGCACCCGGCACAGGTAGCCATTCTGGATCACAGCTGTCAAGTGAGTTTGCAGCATTTCAAAAAACAAATTGCATTGTGGGAGGATTTTCTTTCCTCTCTATTCCAGCCATCTCAACTTGGTAACACTTCCTGTAATCCTCAGTTACATCCTCATGGTTTAGAATTCTCTCTTGCCGGGCGTGGTGGCTCACGCCTGTAATCCCAGTACTTTTCGAGGCCGAGGCGGGGGATCACGAGGTCAGGAGTTCGAAACCAGGCTGGCCAACATAGTGAAACCCCATCTCTACTAAAAATACAAAAATTAGCCCGGCGTGGTGGCACGCGTCTGTAATCCCAGCTACTTGGGAGGCTGAGCAGGAGAATTGCTTGAACCCAGGAGTCAGAGGTTGCAGTGAGCCGAGACCATGCAGCAAGACTCTGAAAGAAAAAAAGACAGAATTCTCTCGTATATTTAGAGCTGTTTTTTTAGGCCTTTTAAGAGAGGTCCATAGCCAGAGTTGTGCTTTTAAGTTAACCAGTGACAGATTTTTTTTTTTTTTTTTTTTGAGATGGAGTCTTGCTCTGTGGCCCAGGCTGGAGTGCAATGGCGTGATATTGGCTCACTGCAAGCTCCGCCTCCCAGGTTCACACCATTCTCCTGCCTCAGCCTCCCAAGTAGCTGGGACTATAAGCACCTGCCACCATGCCCGGCTAATTTTTTTTGTATTTTTAGTAGAGTTGGGGTTTCACTGTGTTAGCCAGGATGGTCTCGATCTCCTGACCTCGTGATCCACCCACCTCGGCCTGCCAAAGTGCTGGGATTACGAGCATGAGCTACTGTGCCTGGCCACCAGTGACAGATTATTATTCAAACATTGATGAGAGTAAAACACTGCAAATTTGCCGAATGCAGATTTATAACCGTAATAAATGTTGAACTGAAGATTAAAAAGTCCAATAGGGGGTATAATATAGAACAATTCATTAATGAAATATTACAATTTTTATTTTTTCCTGTTTTCTTGGACATAAAAGTTGTCTAGTATTGTTTAAACTAACCATACCTCATCTATTCAAGACACTCTAATTTTTTTTTTGTTAGTAAGATGACCTCCTTAAAAGAAGATGTGCGGCGCAGTGCCATGCTGTGTATTCTCACAGTCCCTGCTGCAATGACCAGTCATGACCTTATGAAGTTTGTTGCCCCATTTAACGAAGTAATTGAACAAATGAAAATCATCAGAGACTCTACTCCCAACCAATATATGGTGCTGATAAAGTTTAGTGCACAGGTAAAAGTTATTAAATTTATTAAAAATCTCTTTGCCTCAGAAACTGTGGTATTCAAACTGATAGTAGCTGTGTGTGATTTACAACATTTTGCACTTAAGATTCTTGAGATGTCTTCTAAGATATAATTGTAATTCTAGATGTATTTCTAAATTCATTAGCAGAAATACAATTATAACGTATACACTTTTTTTTTTTCGGTAGAGATGAGATCTTGCTGTGTTTTCCAGGCTACTCTTGGCCTCAAGCAATCCTCCTGCCTTGGCCTCCCAAAGTGCTGGGATTACAGATGCTCTGAGCCACTGCACCTGGCCTCATGCCCATGATTTTTTATAGATCAGATCGAGTATGAAGTTTAGGGTTTTGCAAGGAGGCAGAGGTTGCAGAAAGCTGACATCACACCACTGCACTCCAGCCTGGGTAGCAAGAGTGAGACTCCGTCTCAAAAAAAAAAAAAAAAAATCTAGTGTTTTTTTTTTTGTTTGTTTCTTTTTGAGACGAATTCTCGCTCTGTCGCCCAGGCTGGAGTGCAGTGGTGTGGTATCGGCTCACTGCAACCTCCGCTCCCGGGTTCAAGCGATTTTCCTGCCTCAACCTCCTGAGTAGCTGGGACTACAGGCATGCACCACCATGCCTGGCTAATTTTTGTATTTTTAGTGGAGACAGAGTTTCACTATGTTGGCCAGGCTGGTTTCGAACTCCTGACCTTGTGATCCACCCGCCTCAGTCTCCCAAAGTGCTAGGATTACAGGCGTGAGCCATCATGCCCGGCCTGTTTGTTTTTTTAAACAAGCAGTAACTATTCCAGAAAAGCAGTGGTTCCCAGACTTTTTGAAGTTAACACCATCTTATTATTTTTCCATTACCCCCACTTCTTTCTTTCTTTTTTTTTTTTTTTTTGAGACGGAGTTTCACTCTTGTTGCCCAGGCTGGAGTGCAATGGCACGATCTCAGCTCACAGCAACCTCCGCCTCCTGGGTTCAAGCCATTCTGCCTCAGCCTCCGGAGTAGCTGGGATTATAGGCATGCACCACCATGCCTGGCTAATTTTGTATTTTCAGTAGAGGCGGAGTTTCTTCATGTTGGTCAGGCTGGTCTCAAACTCTGGACCTCAGGTGATCTGCCCGCCCCAGCCTCCCAAAGTGCTGGGATTACAGGCGTGAGCCACTGCACCCGGCCTCATTCTCTTTTTAGTGGGGGAAGAGTGTACCTGTTCTGTGATCTCCAGAGAGAAGCTTTAGTGTGGAGTTCTGTCTGCAAGAGAGTACACAGTTATTATGTTTTATGTTTACAAAGTACCCCATCATTTAGGGAGACATTTAAAAGGTTTCAATTATCCTTTGGATTTAAAGTTTACAAGTTGACATTAAGAACAGAAAAGCACTTGAATAGCTCCTTTCACTGTCCGTCAGAAAGCCTTCCAAGAGTGCCAAGGAGCTTTGCAAACCATGGGAAAATCGTGCCTTAAGCCATTTCAGTCTGGTAGCACATGTAATAATAAGGATAATGATGATAATATCCAACGTTTATCGATGGCTTCTGTATCACTCACTGTGCTAAGTGTTCAATACACTTTGTCTCATTTAATCCTCACTACAATCCCTTGCGGAAACTGTGTTGTTATCTTTGTTTTACAGATGAGGAGGGTGCCTGCAGAGGGAGATACGTGGTTTGCCCAGGGTTACATAGCTAGACATAAATGACAAGCAAGAGTGTGGCACCCTCACTTTTAATTCCAGGGACGCGTTCCTCTTCTAGTAGGAGTGGGATGAAGGTGTGGGGAAGGGAGGCGGTTGTTTGTGAGACCTTCTATGACAGCAGTATTGTTACAGTTTCTACTTAACAACTAGGGCAATAAGCAAGTAACAAAGGAAAAGACCCAGAAATAGATTGGGAAAAAAATGTTTAAGAGCACTTAGGCTTTTGAAATAGTCTGAAGTCGTATAAATCCACCACAGTCACCTGTTTAATAAACCCACACAGTTCCCTATAACAAGTATTGCCCTTCATAATGTGCAGGTAGTACTGTGGATATTTACTGTGAATGAATTTTCCTTGTACATCTGCACTATCCTTCCCCTTGTGTCTTTTGATCAAGTGAAGGTTGCTCAAGTTGACATGTTTTTCTGAGACTGCGAAACAGGTTGCTGCATGTTCTTCCCCATGGGGCTAGAACCCTTTATCTTGGTATCATGAGTTGTATTATTTATTGCTAACTCTGGGTCTTAGGGGCTAATCCCTATCATCCTAACAGGGATTTTCTAATACCTAATAATACCCTCTTGGTGTAAGACTGGAAGTTAAACTAATATCGGCTGTAGTGAGAATAATAGGCTCAGTAGCTACCAACTCTGAAGCACTTACTAGAGACCGGACCCCGTGCCAAGTGCTTTCCATGCATTGCCTCCTTGAATCCTCTCAACGATGCCATGTTGGCCAGGTGCAGTGGCTCATGCCTTTAATCCCAGCACTTTGGGAGAGACCAAGGTGGGCGGAACACTTGAGGGCAGTGGTTTGAGACCAGCCTGGCCAACATGGCAAAAGCCTATGTCTACTAAAAATATAAAACTTAGCTGGATGTGGTGGCGCACGCCTGTAATCTCAGCCACTTGAAAGGCTGAGGCAGGAGAAACTATTGAACCTGGGATGTGGAGGTTGCAGTGAGTCAAGATCACACCACTGTACTCCAGCCTGGGCAACAGAGCGAGACTCTGTCTCAAAAAAAAAAAATGTCATGTATTTTACAGTTGAGGAAACAGGCACAGATATGTCACTTGCCTGCAGCCAAACAGCTAGTAGGTGTCAGAGTTAGGGTTCAAACCTAGGCAGCCTGACTCCATAGCCTGGGCACCTAACTACGTTTTTATTCTTTTCCTCACCACAGATTTTTAAATAAGGACTTATAAGCCTTCTCTTTATCTTTGGTAATTTTTGAATTTCTGTTGGCCTTAGCTTTAGCTGAAAGAGTTGTGAGGCCAGGTGTGGTGGCTCATGTCTGTAATCCCAACACCTTGGGAGGCCAAGACAGGAGTATTGCTTAAGGCCAGGGGTTCAAGACCAGCCTGGGCAACATGGCAAGATCCTGTTTCTTAAAAATTTTTTTTAAAAGATCAAAAAAAAGGGGGGGTGTGCTTACAAATTTGTAGTGTGACCCTTAGGAAACTTGGTCTTTGGGTAGAGAATTTACAGTTCTTCAGGACATAGGAAAAGCAGAAGGAAGTTCAATTTTGTTGTTCTTGGGGGCAGAAAAGGACAGATGACCACTTAATAGAGTATGTTGGCTTTTTTCACCTGCATGCTTAGTTACCACAGCCTTAGCAGACACCTCCTTGGAGAAGTAGAGGTATGTTCTCAACACTGTAGTTGATTCCTGTGACAGCGAAGGAACTTGATCATAATGGATTTGTCTTTTTCTGAGTTAATCCTCAGAAGAGAACAATAAAACCAAAGGACTAGAAGGAAACAAAAGCCAGGTTTATTTAAAGTTTTGCGTCCACACAATGCAAACATTTTCAATAAAAGCTGTTTCTGCAATGTTCTTGGCAGTTAGCTTCAGGCTTTTGTTTAGTGCATTTAGATGGTGAGTTGAAGTAGGAACCATGTGTAGTTTGTTCCCTACTCTCTACCTAGTACATAGCACAGGGCCTGGCACATACTAGATGCTCAGAAAATATGTGAACAGGCGAAGGTGCATTTCTAATACCAAGATTTTAAAGAAGAGATCAATATGTTAATTGGGAAATCTCAGCTGTTTAGTGATGTTGTTGTTACAAAAAAGTACTTTTTCTTTTTACTTTTTTCATTTCTGCCACAATCATCCTAGTGTAGGCCACCATGACAACTCACCTACATGCTTCTTCTCCTTTTTTATTTTATTTTATTTTTTTGGAGACAAGGTCTCACTCTGCTGCATAGGCTGGACTGCAGTGGCACGATCTCGGCTCACTGCAGCTTTCACCTCCTGGGCTCAAGCTATCCTCCCACCTCAGCCTCTCAAATAGCTGGGACTACAGGCTTCCACCCCCATGCCCGGCTAATTTTTGTATTTTTTGTACAGATGGGGTTTCGCCACGTTGCCCAGGCTGGTCTCAAACTCCTGGGCTCAGGTAGCAGAAAGGAATAATTCATTGAATGGTTTTGGTCACATGCCTTATCCTTTCCTGTAGAGGAGGCTGGTCGTTTAGTGAGCATTTGCAGAGCTCTAGACCCCAAGAGGGCTCTACCAGCCCCTGGTGGTGCCTGAGGCTCTGAGGAGATGAGAGAAGGCCCTGACTTTCAGGCAGTCTGTTTTCTCCTGGTGAATCCATGTGCTGACTTTGCTGCTTACTCAGCCAAAAGCATTTCAAGAAATCGTTGCTCCTGAAGAATGGGGGAAACCATATTAGGTTGTAACCTCTTAGTATTAAAGAGGCTTCTTCTCCAACAGCTGGCTTTAAACATTTTCAAATTATAATGCACTATGCTCAATACACGGATTATTTTCTTAAGTAAAGCCTCTCCACCCCGACCTGCTGCCACTCTGCCCCTCCAAAATAAAAGTATGTTCAGAATTGATCATCCTTCCTCAGCTGCTTAGCTCACTTGGTCATGTTAAGAAAGCCAGGCGCGGTGGCTTACGCCTGTAATCCTAACACTTTGGGAGACCGAGGTGGGTGGATTGCCAGAGCTCAGGAGTTGGAGACGAGCCTGGGTAACTTGGTGAAACCCTGTGTCTACTAAAATACAAAAAATTAGCTGGGTGTGTTGGCGTATGCCTATAATCCCAGCTACACAGGAGACTGAGACAGGAGAATTGCTTGAACCTGGGAGGCAGAGGTTGCAGTGAGCCGACGTCATGCCATTGCTCTCCAGCCTGGGTGACAGAGCGAGACACCATCTCAAAAAAAAAAGGTGGGGGGGAAGCATAAGTAATCAAGAATTCACAATTACATCATTAGAGGGGAATTAAAAGCTGTCGAGAAGCTTACAGTGTCTGTGAGATTCAGAACCTTGTGAGAGTGGACAGGCAGGACTATTTTTGCCTGGTGCAGCCCTGAATCTCTTCCTTAAGGTTGACGATGCTGCATTTCCTGTTGCAGAATTCCCAGAAGCAGCCTGTCAATGTTGGTAGGGCCAAAGCACATAACTTTCTCTGTTTGGATTAATGCCCGTGTGGGAATAAAATCCAGACAAGCCTTGGCCTCCCCGCTTGCCTCAAAAAATTGGCTGAGTTTAAAAACTGGAATCGTCTCCGTTGCTTGCTACTAAGGCTAGACTAGAAGGTTCTGTTTACCTGTGTCCATTTCATAGACGCACATGTGCCTTTGCAGCTTTGCCTCAAGGGGACTGTTTCTCCACATTTCACCCATTTTCTAATGCTAGGGAATGAGACTGTTAGTATTTTAAAGGCTGGTTCATCTTGGGCCCCTTGACCTTGACCAAGAGCTTTGCTTTTGGTATTGGACACTAGGTGGTGGTTTAAGACCTCCTGATGGGACCCATTAGATGGGATCTAACTATCATATATTATTATTATTATTTGATTTATTAAAGAGTAGTTGGTTTTTCATCTCATACCAGTTCCCCTGGTCTTTTATTTTTTTCTAACATAAGTGCTGACATTTTCTTTTTTTTTTTTTTTTTTCTTTTTGAGATGAAGTTTCGCTCTTGTTGCCCATGCTAGAGTACAATGGCCCGATCTCAGCTCATCGCAACCTCTGCATCCTGGGTGCAAGCGATTCTCCTGCCTCAGCCTCCCGAGTAGCTGGGATTATAGGCGTGGGCCACCATGCCCGGCTAATTTTGTATTTTTAGTAGAGACAGGGTTTCTCCGTGTTGGTCAGGCTGGTCTCAAACTCCTCACCTTAGGTGATCCGCCCGCCTCGGCCTCCCAAAGCGCTGGGATTACAGGCGTGAGCCACCACGCCCAGCCCAATGCTGACATTTCCTTAAAGAGTTCTTTCATAACAAGCGTCAGTTATTATTTGGTTCCAGGCTTTGCAGAAATGAGTGTTTACTTTCAGCTGCACAAGTGATGACTAGAGGGAAAAAAAACTGCTATTAATGGAAATGTTGACTGTTGCTGGTTGAATATTAACATTGTACCAGCTTTCAGCTTGTTGCACTTCAGTACCTTCTGCCAGTTCAAGTAAAAACTCTGTTGTAGCCCAGGAAATACTGTAAACATGGAATATTGACTTACAGAGTGTGATTAGCCTACCAATCAGCTTCAGTAGATGTGACTTTTGGTGGTTGCTTTCTCTCCTAAGTATAAATTTTAAAAGCTGATGAGAATGAATAAAGCCATGCATATTGAATATAAAGCAGATTTTCAGGGTATCTGTCTTAATTTTTTTCCTTTTCCCCATTGGTGTACATAGGCTGATGCAGATAGTTTTTATATGACATGCAATGGCCGCCAGTTCAACTCAATAGAAGATGACGTTTGCCAGCTAGTGTATGTGGAAAGAGCTGAAGTGCTCAAATCTGAAGATGTAAGTGTGAATTGTTCCTATATTTAATTAAAATATATCAGATTGGTGTAAAATTGAATGCTAAGGTATCTGTGAAATACCCAGAATAGGCCAGTCCATAGACACAGAAAGTAGACTGGTGGTTATCAGGGCAGGAAGAGACGAATGGGGAGTGCCTGCTAACAGGATACAGGCTTTCTTCTGGAAGTGATGGACGTGTTCTAGAATTAGATAGTGATGACAGTTGCACAACCTTGTGAATATACTACAAGCCAATGAACTGTATACTTTAAAATAGAGAATTTTATTGAATTTCTCATTTTCTAAAATTTCAAAAAACGTAAAAAAAAAAGAAAAAAGATACTGCATTGTTGAAATTGAGTGTTTATCAATTCTAGATCAACGAAGCCTGGAGCTGAAAATAAATGTTTTTGTTTTCAATATTAACCCTTAATTGTCTTCCTAATTCTTGTTTCTGCATTTTTGAGACAGGGTCTCGCTGTGTCACCTAGGCTGGAGCACAGTGGTGTGACCTTGGCTCACTGCAGCCTCTGTCTCTCCAGTTCAAGCATCTGCTAGCCTCAGCCTCCTGGGTAGCTGGGACTACAAGTGTGTACCACCACGCCTGGCTAATTTTTTAAATTTGTTTTAGAGACAAGATCACCCTGGCCGGGCGCAGTGGTTCCTGCCTATAATCCCAGCTCTTTGGGAGGCTGAGGTGACGGATCGCTTGAGCACAGGAGTTGGGAGGCCGAGGTGATGGATTGCTTGAGCGTAGGAATTCGAGACCAGGCTGGGCAACATGATGAAACCCTGTCTCTACAAAAAAATACAAAAATTAGCCAGGTGTAATGCTGAGCACCTTTGGTCCCAGCTACTCAGGACCCTGAAGCAGGAAGATCACCTGAGTCAGGGGAGGTCCAGGCTATAGTGAGCCGTGATCTTGCCATTGCACTCTAGCCTGGGCAACAGTGAGACCCTGTCTCAAAAAAAAAAAAAAGTCTCCCTGTTACCCAGACTGTTCTTGAACTCCTCAGCTCAAGCATTTTTCCCACCATGGCTTCCCAAAGTGCTGGGATTACAAGTGTGAGCGACTGTGCCTGGCCTCTTGATTCCGTTTTTTTTGTTTTGTTTTGGAGACAGAGTGTCACTCTGTTGCCCAGGCTGGAGTGCAATGGCACTCTCTTGGCTCACTGCAACCTCCACCTCCCAGGTTCAGGCGATTCTTGTGCCTCACCCTCCTGAGTAGCTGGGATTACAGGCATATGCCACTATGCCGGGCTAATTTTTTTATTTTTAGTGGAGATGGGGTTTCACCACACTGGCCAGGCTAGTCTCGAACTCCTGGCCTCAAGTGATCCGCCCACCTTGGCCTCCCAAAGTGCTGGGATTACAAGCATGAGCCACTGTGCATGGCGTTGATTCTGTTTTGATAGCAATTTGTGATGGCTCTGATCTTTCACTCCCATGGGAACCTTTCCTATATTATGTGGTCACTGGAATCATTTTGTAAAGTAGCAATACAGCTCTTTATTTTAAGATATATTTTAAGATTAAGATTTCTTTTTCCTTTCTTTTTTTTTTTGGAGACATGAGTCTCACTCTGTCACCCAGGCTGGAGTATAGTGGCGTGATCTTGGCTCACTATAACCGCCACCTCCCAGGTTCAGGCAATTCTCGTGCCTCAGAATCCTACGTGGCTAGGACTATAGGCATGCGCCATCACTCCCGGCTACTTTTTGTATTTTTAGTAGAGATGGGGTTTTGCCATGTTGGCCAGGCTGGTCTCAAACTTCTGATCTCAGGTGATTGGCCCACTTTGGCCTCCCAAAGTGTTAGGATTACAGGCATGAGCCACCGCGCCCGGCCAGATTTCTTTTATTTTAAATTGGACCTGGGCCAGATGTGATGTCTCATGCTTGTAATCCCAGCACTTTAGAAGGCCAAGGCAGGAGGATAACTTGAGGTCAGGAGTTTGAGACCAGCCTGGCCAACATGAGGAAACTCATCTCTACTAAATATACAAAAATTAGCCTGGTGTGGTGGCAGATGCCTGTAGTCTCAGCTCCTCCGGAGGCTGAGGCAGAATTGCTTAAACCCCGGAGGCCGAGGTTGCAGTGAGCTGAGATTGCACCACTGCACTCTAGCCTGGGCAACAGAACAAGACTCCCATCTAAAAAATAAAATTAAAAAATTAAGTAGACCTGAAGGTCTTTTTACTTTGAGATCCGCTTGATGGAAGTTAGTTCTGAGTAGATTGTTTTAGCATTTGATTAGGTGAAATCAAAATTTGATAAGTGGGTGGCGGGGGAAAATGGTGGATGGGAGAGAAGAAGGCTGAAAAGTCTCAGCGAGCTGGAGCTGCCAGAGGACCTGAAGAAGAGGCAGAAAAACTTTTGAAAACTAAAACTGTTTCTTCCAGTAATGGAGGGGAAAGTTCCAGTCGCAGCATTGAGAAACGGTCAGCTGAAGAAGAAGCTGCAGACCTCCCAACAAAGCCTACAGTGATCTCCAAGTTTGGATTTGCCTTAGTTGGATGACAAAGAAAGCATCAACAATATCCATCAAACTTGGATCAAATAAGCCAAAAGAAACTGTTCCAACTCTTGCTCCAAACACTTTTTCAGGAGCAGCAGCTTTTAATGAAGATGAAGATAGTGAACCAGAGGAAATCTCCAGAAGCAAAGATGAAGATGAAGAATATTGGAAGGGATACACCAACATCAGCTGGACCAAACTCCTTCAATAAAAGAAAGCATGGGTTTTTTGATAACCAGAAGCTATGGGAGCGAAATATAAAATCTTATGTTGGAAATGTCAATGACCAAGACAATTAAACAATGTTTTGAAATTGGGGTGTGGGGTGGGTGTAAACTTAAAAGGAACAGTTTCCTTTTTTAAAGAATGGTATAAGACTATTTTTGGAGCCACTTTTTTTTCTCTTTCATTTTTTGTTTAAATATTGAGCTGTACACTAATAAATTAGGGTTCAAAATTAGAGGTAATTTATGTTTTATATACAGATTTCAAGACATTTGCTAATTTTGTAGTTTCATGTGATTAGTTTCCAAAGGTTACAGATAATAAATCAGAAATGGTACCTTTTTAAGGATTGCATATATTTTTAGAGACAACTATTAACACATTAAGAGGGAAGCAAAGCTGGGCATGGTGGCTCACACCTGTAATCCCAGCACTTCGGGAGGCGAAGGCAGGCGGATCACCTGAGGTCGGGAGTTCAAGACCAACCTGACCAACATGAAGAAACCCCGTCTCTACTAAAAATACAAAATTAGCCAGGCATGGTGGCGTATGCCTGTAATCCTAGCTACTCAGGAGGCTGAGGTAGAATCACTTGAACCCAGGAGGCAGAGGTTGCGGTGAGCCAAGATCACACCATTTCACTCCAGCCTGGGCAACAAGAGCGAAACTCCGTCTCAAAAAAAAAAGAGAGAAGCAAATAGTTATTGTCTGTTTAAAACTGTAAGCAGTTACTCTCTTAACTCCCTTATTACCTAAACTTGTCTGGCTCCCAGGAACAGCCTTCTAGAGACAGGGAGTATTGGGAGGAAAACGTTACTTAACTATTGACTGAACGTAAATTTAGATAAAATTAAAATGCAGCTTTTTTCCTTATAGGCATTTGTTTTGTTTCAAGTCATCATAAAGTAGGTATTGCATTGCTATCAGTGGATACAGATGCTTAGCTCTTAAAAGAATTTTTTTTGGCCAGACGCAGTGGCTCACGCCTGTAATCCCAGCACTTTGGGAGGTTGAGGGTGGATCACGAGGTCAGGAGATCGAGACCATCCTGGTTAACATGGTGAAAACCGATCTCTACTAAAAATACAAAAAATTAGCTAGGCGTTGTGGTGGGCACCTGTAGTCCCAGCTACTCGGGAGGCTGAGGCAGGAGAATGGCGTGAACCCGGGAGGCGGAGCTTGCAGTGAGCCGAGATTGTGCCACTGCACTCCAGCCTGGGCGACAGAGCGAGACTCTGTCTCAAAAAAAACAAATTTAAAAAAAAAAAAGAATTCTTTTTAATGTAAACTGTTGAATATTTGAAATAGCCCACTTCACCTTAATGGGTCTTGTGTATCTTCATCTGTCTTCAAAGAAAAACCATTTGCTACCAAAGTAAATCAGTATTTCGAATGTGCTTCTCTTGTTTTTTGTTTATTAGCTAGTTGCTGTAAGCATTTCCACCAGAACTTGAGCCAAATCATAAGGAAGCTGTTTCTTTTAAAATACAAACCACCAGCAAAAAATTAAATGTACATATTAAGCATTTGACTATTTTTATTTTTTTAAAAAGTATAAACACCAAAAAAAAAAATTTATCATTGTATGAAGATGGAAAACAAGAAGATACACTTTCTGTAACTTTGTCTAAGGATTTAAATTACTAACTTGTGAATCCAATTTAAATTGAACTTAACTACTGGCTTCCCCCGGGGGCACCACGCCCCGACCCAGACGGAGTCTTGCTCTGTCGCCCAGGCTGGAGTGCATTGGAGCAGTCTCGGCTCACTGCAGCCTATGCCTCCCAGGTTCAAGTGATTCTCCTGCCTCAGCCTCCTGAGTAGCTGGGATTACAGGTACGCACCACCATGCCCAGCTAATTTTTGTATTCTTAGTAGAGACGGGGTTTCACCACGTTGGCCAGGCTGGTCTCAAACTCTTGACCTCGTGATCCGCCTGCCTTGGCCTCCCAAAGTGCTGGGATTACGGGTGTGAGCCACCGTGCCAGCTCCAGCTTTCTTACTAGTAAAATTACATGGTTGATTTTAAATGTATACATGTTGACCAATGGCCTCTCAAAAAGCACATTTTAGATACTGGAGTAGAAGGAAAGAAAATGCATCTTCAAACTTTTTTTGGAATCTCACCACATATACTTTGTGAGATTTGTATATTGTAGGGTGTTAGTTTTTGTATTTTTGTATTGTATATGAGCTTTTTTTTTTTTTTTTTTTTTTTTTTTTGAGACGGAGTTTCACTCTGTCTCCCAGGCTGGAGTGCAGTGGTGTGATCTCAGCTTACTGCATCCTCTACCTCCTGGGTTCAAGAAATTCTCTGCCTCATCCTCCCAAGTAACTGGGATTACAGGCACCCACGACCACACCCGGCTAATTTTTTGTGTTTTTAGTGGAGACAGGGTTTCACCCTCTTGGCCAGGCTGATCTTGAACTCCTGACCTTGTGATCCACCCGCCTCGGCCTCCCAAAGTGCTGGACTTAACAGGCGTGAGCCACCCTGCCCGGCATCTTTTTAAATGTGACAGTTAAACACATCTTTAAAAGCATAGTCACAGACAAAAGAAGCATACAGTATAAACATTTCCTTGAAAACTCCTACAATATTATATTTGGAGGCAGCTTCAGACTGTTTTATTGGTGGTAACTGCTCGCTGAGCTCTTTTAGTTGGTAATAACTCCAGAGAAGCATTCTGTGTATATTCCTAACACTTGTTCACTAGCATTTAAGTTTAGAATGAGCCCCAAGTAAAACAATGGAAATGTATATAGAACTCTTAGTTCTTACATGATTTAATTATATCAAAATACATGAATTTAACTTACTTTAATGTAGGCAAACTATCAATTTTTGTCCATTTTCCTGTTTGTTAACATACCTCTCCTAGATATTCTTTTCTTGACCCAAATGAAATATTAACCTAAGGTCAAGCTGGGAGAGAGAAACAACTGAGATGAATGTCTTTACTAAAATACCGATAAATTTGTCAAACTCAAAAAAAAATTGATGTGATAAAATTGGGCATCCTTTGTGCTGGCTGCTGCACAAGGCCTCAGTTTTAGAGATTCCTTTCTTAAATGAACGTGGCTTCTTGAGAGATTTCCTGTAAGTATCTCCTCTTCAGGGACTGTAGGTTAATGTGCTTTTTCTCTGTCCATAAGTGTGTGCTCCCTGACCTTTGCCTAAGTAATTCTTTCTCGTCTTCTGGCTGGAAGCGTCAAGTCAAGCACTGTCTTAGGAATGCCTTTCCTGACCATCTAGACTGTCATGCCCCCTAATTCACACCCTGTTGTGGCTTCCTGTACTGTTTGCTTTTTAATTTGATTTTTGTCTCTCCCTCCACTAGATTCTAAACTCTGTGGGGGCAGGAGCTGACTGTTTTTTGGACTTAACGTATCTGTTTTTGCTCACCACTGTTCCACACCTAGAACAGTGTCTGTCTGCTGCACATAGCAGGGGCTCAATCTCTATCTGTACAACGAGGGAATAAAGAAAAATCAGTGTTGTTGGTGCTGTCATCACTGAGTAGAAAGTGTTAAGTTATAACTTACTCTATGGAAAAATCCTTCAGGTCCAGCTATTCTTTTGTTCCTTTGTATTCTATTATAGTCGTAGACACTTAGAGCTTGAGCTAGGAGTCTGGTCACATTTGAGATTTATATGTTGAGGTTTTGACAGCAGTCTCCCTTCCTGGAATGTCAGTTCTGTAAGGGCAGAGATCTTTGTTTTGTTCACTGCTGTACTCCCAGTACCTGGCACAGTGCTGGAACACAGGAGGTACTCCATCCGTGTTTCTTGAATGAATGAATAAATGAATGAAAATATTACCAATTTAAATTATTTGCTTAGAGTAATGATATTGAGGATATCCTGCCAGGAGTCAAAAAAGCAACTAGAAAACTATTATTAAAAGAAGAAAGGCCTGGCACAGTGGCTCATGCCTGTAGTCCCAGCTACTGGGGAGCCTGAGGTGGGCAGATGTCTTGAGCCTGGGAGGTCAAGGCTGTAATGAGCCATGATTGCGCCACTGGGCTCCAGCGTGGGTGACAGAGAGCGAGACCCTGTCTCAGAAAAAAGAAGGAAAAATAAAGTATTGCTGGTAGATGAAGAGTGAGGCTTATGTGAGGTGTTTCCTGTAGGGCGCCAGCCTCCCAGTGATGGACCTGACTGAACTCCCCAAGTGCACGGTGTGTCTGGAGCGCATGGACGAGTCTGTGAATGGCATCCTCACAACGTTATGTAACCACAGCTTCCACAGCCAGTGTCTACAGCGCTGGGACGATACCACGTGAGTGCAGGGGCCGAACCCCTCTGTGTACAAGCCCATTGCAACCCTTCCAGAATTAAAAAGAGCCACCAGCAGAAATGAACCATTCCAAGTATTTGACTTTATTCAAGAGGTCCTTTTTCTGCTTCCCTTTCCTAAGTTCAGGGAATCGGCATTCTGAGATCAAGTCCTTTTTTAGTATGCTGATTCTGAACCCTTGTGGAATTCCCCAAAGCAGCATGAGTTGTTCTTTCCTTCCAAGAGCCAGAGAGTGAAAAAAAAAAGCAAAGCTTAGTTTGAGGCTCTCATGCTGCAATGAAATCTAGGTCTGGAATCTCATGTATCAGCTGCACTTGGTGTCTGCCATTCACTCTGGGCTTCTTATCAACTGGGCTACAGCAGCCTAATATTTTAGCTTTGCTGGGCTGTTGATGGCTTGGTGGCAAGTAGAAATAGCAGTTACTAAGTATGAGATCTACTCTACAGCCTCCTGATTCCCAACATACCAGGTCTTAGTCATAGGTGATGTTGCTACAGACAAAGAACAGGTAAGGCCTGTACCTTTTTTTTACCCCCTAAATCCAGGATGGTTGCTCCCTTTGCAGACTGCACTGTGGGACTTAACCAGAAAGGTGTATCAGATGCTGGCCTTCTGGATTTCCCAGTACAGAGGGGAACCCAGAATGAAATCACACAAGTAAATAAATCACAGCCATAACCAGTGTTACAGAAGAGCAATGTGCAGCATTGGGACTGAGAACTGGGGCCCTAATGAAGCCAGGACCACCTGAGAAGTGGCATCTCCAGGAGGATAATTAGGAGTTAAGCCGGGTAAAGAGCAGAACCCAGAGAAGGCAGTGGGGGAAGGGGAAGATCATGTTCCCAAGCACAGAAGTGAGGAGGGGTGAAAGTCTACAGGAATCTCTGTCCACCCACAAGTGGCCTGGTGGCTGGAAGAAGAATATCAGCTTCACAGAGCGGGGGCCATGCCTGGCTTGCTCACTGCTGTGTCTCTCACACCTGGTGGGGGACGTGGCACACAGGAGGAGCTTGGTAGACACTGAGGAGCACATAAATAAACTGGGTCTCTGCAGCTTATCACTGCCCTGCTTATTTAGCTGGACAGGAGTCTTGCTCCAATTCCGTGGAGTCCTCAGTCAATTCTTAGGTATCATTTGGGAGTTTTCCAAGGAATTGTCCAGTTGCCTTGAACAAAGCCATACTGAGATATGTGCATTCCTTAAAGTGTTTACCTGTATCTTCAGTCCATCTGCTATACCAGTTAAGTTCTAGGCAATTCTTTGTTCCCCGCCACTCCAGTTTTACTTTTTTTTTGAGAAAGGGTCTTGCTCTGTCACCCATGTTGGAGTGCAGTGGTATGATCACAGCTCACTGCCTCCTCAAACTCCTGGGCTCAAGTGATCCTCTCGCCTCAGCTTCCCAAGTAGCTGGGACTACAGGTGTGCACCATCTCACCCAGTTAATTGTTTTTTTTGTTTGTTTTGTAAAGATGGGGTCTCGCTATGTTGTCTAGGCTGGTCTTGAACTCCTGAGCTGAAGCAGTGTTCCTGCCTTGGCCTCGCAAAATGCTGGGATTATAGGCATGAGCCACGATACCCATCCCCAGTATTCCTTTTGATATAAATTAACTGTTACAGAACCATAGCATTTTAAAGTTGGAAGTTTCCTCAGGGACCATTTTTTCCAACAACCTCATTTTATACAGGAGGAGGACACAGGCCCAAAGATAAGAATTTGCAAGCTCAAAGTGTCATGGCCAGAGAATGCCAGAACTGGGACTAGAATTCAACCTGTCATATGGGATGTAAGACATGCCATTTGCCCTCAGAATCATGCAGTTCATTTAATGAGTTTTGAGCCTTGGTACATGCATAGAACTGTGAGAGATGCTGAGACAGAGGAAGCAAATTCAGGTCCTCTTTGGGGTGGTTTGGTCTAAGAGAGTTTATACTTGTACGTAAACACATGTGGTTCAGGGTGGAGATTGGAAGAGAGAATGATGGCATCCCCAACCAGGGGTACTCAGGAAGGGCTGCAGTAGGAGGCAGTGTTGGTCTTTTTGATAGAGAGAGATGTCAGAGAAGGCTTTGGGAAGAGCTCCCAAAGATCTCATCAGGAAAATAGGATAAAATAATTTTTTGCAGAGAAAGGCAGGAAGAATTTAATAAACTGTTAATTATTATTATTATTATTTTTTGAGATGGAGTCTCACTCTGTCACCCAGGCTGGAGTGCAGTAGCGTGATCTCGGCTCACTGCATCCACCTTCCGGGTTCAAGCAGTCCTCGTGCCTCAACCTCCCGAGTAGCTGGGACTATAGGCATGTACCACCACACCTGGCTAGTTTTATATTTTTAGTAGAGATGGGGTTTTGCCATGTTGGCCCAGCTGGTCTCGAACTGCTGACCTCAGGTGATTCACTCACCTCAGCCTCAGCCACTGTGCCTGGCCGATAAACTGTTGATTATTTTTTAGTAGACAGATGAGGTAGTATATCATAGAATGCTAATTGTTTGTTTACAAGTTTATTCTTGTAATTTTTTTTTCTTTTCAAGATCAAATTTACATTTCAGAAAGATCGTTTTGATCATTTGGGCATAGTGTAGAGAATTAGATTTCAGAACCAATTCTGAAATCTAATTCTGTTGTTTTTTGTTTTTGTTTTGTTTTTTTTTTTTTAGAAGGGCTTTTGCTACATTGGCCAGGGTAGACTTGGCTTCAAGCCATCCTCCTGCCTCGGCCTCCCAAAGTGCTGGGATTACAGATGTGAGCTACTGCACCTGGCCTGTTTTCTTATTCAACCACTTTCACTGCCACCACACAGACCGAAGGGATGAGACAAAGCCAATTTCTACCTCTAGTAAGACTGCATTCTGCTTTCTGGCTACCATTTCTGTTCTTTCTTTGAGTTTGTCTTCTGTCTTCTCTTTTGATGCTAAAGGAAGAAGTGGACTAGATCCTTTCCTTTCTCTTACACAGATAGAGCTACGTCATCTGTGACACACTTAGTGTTCTTCCTGTTTATTCCATTTTCTTGGTTTTATTTACTTAGTTGGGTAACTGTTACTAGTTATAGCTTTTTTTTTTAGACGGAGTTTCGCTCTTGTTGCCCAGGCTGGAGTGCAATGGCGCAATCTCAGCTCACCACAACCTCTGCCTCCCGGGTTCAAGCAATTCTCCTGCCTCAGCCTCCCAAGTAGCTAGGATTACAGGCATGTGCCACCATGCCCTGCTAATTTTGTATTTTTAGTAGAGACAGGGTTTCTCCATATTGGTCAAGCTGGTCTTAAACTCCCGACCTTAGGTAATCCGCCCGCCTAGGTCTCCCAAAGTGCTGGGATTACAGGTGTGAGCCACTGCGCCTAGCCACTAGTTATATCTTGAGCATTATCTTCCTGGTGCCAGTTCAGTCAGCCTCAGCTATAACCCACTTTCTGTCCTAGTTGCCCATCTAACAAAAATACTCATGACTAGTATTTAGTATTATTTTGTGTGGAGTATAATAGAAAACAGTTAATGGATTTTTTCAACATTGTTTTTATTGGCTTTTTGTAAATTGAGACATGAATGCCTGATAGAGCACTGGTATCTTCCACATGATGTTCACGGTGCAGTGAGATATCATGTGCATTTCAATAAGTACATTAACACCTTTGTGTTTAGCCAGGTGCGGTGGCTCATGCCTGTTATCCCAGTACTTTGGGAGGCCAGCATGGCCAATATGGTGAAACCCCATGCCCACTAAAAATACAAAGATTAGCTGGGCATGGGGGTGCGTGCCTACAATCCCAGCTACTTGGGAGGCTGAGGCAGGAGAATCATTTGAACCTGGGTGGCAGAGGCTGCAGTGAGCTGAGATCGCGCCACTGCACTCTAGCCTGAGTGACAGAGCAAGACTCTGTCTCACAAAAAAAAAAAACCTTTGTTTTTTTACTACAGATTTTAAATCCAATTCTAAGGAGCAACCTGGAGAAGAAAGGGTACTTTTTGAATGATTTAAATCTTTGGGAAATGGGGATAAGGCAGGTTGTTTGTTGGAGTAAAAATACATTATAGGCCGAGCACGGTGGCTCACGCCTGTAATCCCAGTACTTTGGGAGGTCAAGGCAGGCAGATCACCTGAGGTTGGGAGTTTGAGACAAGCCTGACCAACAGGGAGAAACCCCGTCTCTACTAAAAATACAAAATTAGCCGGGCGTGGTGGCGCATGCCTGTAGTCCCAGCTACTCAGGAGGCTGAGGCAGGAGAATTGCTTGAACCTAGGAGGCTGAGGTTGCAGTGAGCCGATACTATGCCGTTGCACTCCAGCCTGGGCAACAAAAGCTAAACTCTGTCTCAAAAAAAAAAAAAACAAGCTGGGAGCTGTGGCTCACACCTGTAATCCAAGCACTTTGGGAGGCCAAGGCCAGTGGATCATGAAGTCAAGAGATCGAGACCATCCTGGCCAACATGGTGAAGCCCCGTCTCTACCAAAAATACAATAATTAGCTGGGTGTGGTGGTGCATGCCTGTAGTCCCAGCTACTCGGGAGGCTGAGGCAGGAGAATCGCTTGAACCTGGGAGGCAGAGGTTGCAGTGAATTGAGATCGCACCACTGCACTCCAGCCCAGGCAACAGAGCAAGACTCTGTCTCAAAAAAAAAAAAAAAAAAATTATAAATAATCAGACATGAAATGAAGTCCTAATTGTAACCTGTAAATACTTAGCTCTTTGATCATCTAAGCTTTAGACATAAGAGCGGAAAAGGACATGAGGTAGACCCCAATTTCTCTGTTCTCTGTTTTATCAAGATTTTGTATATTTTTATTTTGTATATTTTATTTTAAGTGATATCCTTAGTTATGATAAAAATAGCATATAAGAGGAGGAGGATATAAAATCCAGTGTTTGACTTTTGTGTTCTGTAACAGCTGTCTTTTATATTTAACCTGCACCATTATCTTTTGGTGTCCTGGATAGGTGTCCTGTTTGCCGGTACTGTCAAACACCCGAGCCAGTAGAAGAAAATAAGTGTTTTGAGTGTGGTGTTCAGGAAGTAAGTAATGGGTGATGGAAAAGAACAAAGAATGCAGCTTTAATTGTCATGAGTTTTCTTCTGCCTGGTATGACTTAAGTTCTTTATTTTTAATTTATTTTTTATTTTTTATTTTAAGAGACAGGGCTTACTGTGTTGCCCAGGCTGGTCTCGAACTCCTGGCCTCAAGCGGTCCTTCCACTTCAGCCACCCATAGTGCTGGGATTGCAAGTGTGAGCCACTGCACCCAGCCTAAATTCTTTAAAATTTTTTTTCTTTTTGTCTAGGGTTGGGCAAGACATATGAATACACAAATTATGTTACTCCTGAGCTAAATTTATTCCTTTTTTCTTTGCACTTTTGAAAGGCTTAGACTTTTACTGATGAATTGTGAATTTTTTTCTTGCTGTTCACATAGTGCTCCTTAGAAATCAGCAAAAAAAAATGACCCATAAAAGCATCCCTGATTGTTGGGTTTTAAACATACATTTAATCACTCAGGCTCCTGTAGAAACAGTTTTTTCTTTTTTTTTTTTTTTTTTTGAGACAGGGTATCATTCTGTTACCCAGGCTGGAGTGCAGTGGCATGATCATAGTTCACTGTAACCTCAAATACCTGGGCTCAAGCCTTCCTCCCATCTTATCTCCCCAAGCAGCTGGGACCACAGGTGCATGCCACCATGGCCTAGTAGGTTTTGTTTTGTTTTTGTTTTTTCTAAAAAATTTTGTTTTTGTTTTTTCTACAAAAAAAACATTTTGTAGAGTTAGGGTCTTGCTATGTTGCCCAAGCTGGTCTTAAACTGCTAGGCTCAAGCGATACTCCTGCCTCAGCCTCCCAAAATGCTGGGATTACAGGTGTGAGCCACTGTGCCCAACCAACAATTCTGTCTTCTAGTGTCTCAGGTTCCTTCCCACTCTGAGTGAGCTGGATCGATTATTTGTTTGTTTGTTTGTTTTAAGACGGAGTCTTGTTCTTATCACCCAGGCTGGAGTGCAGTGGCACAATTTCGGGTCACTGCAACCTCCACCTCCTGGGTTCAAGCGATTCTCTTGCCTCAGCCTCCTGAGTAGCTGGGATTACAGGCAGCTGCCACCACGCTCAGCTAATATTTGTATTTTTAGTAGAGATGGGGTTTCATCATGTTGGCCAGGCTGGTCTCAAACTCCTGACCTCAGGTGATCCATCTGCCTCGGCCTCCAAGCCATCGCGCCCAGCCAGATCATTTATTTTTATTTAACTAATTAAGATCTTACCTCTTCCGGCAGAATCTTTGGATTTGTTTAATATGCGGCCACATAGGATGTGGACGGTATGTCAGTCGACATGCTTATAAGCACTTTGAGGAAACGCAGCACACGTATGCCATGCAGCTTACCAACCATCGAGTCTGGGACTATGCTGGAGGTGAACACCACTCTCTTTTCTAATTTGGACTCATTCTGTGTGGAAACTTTGCCTTCACAACCTCTTCACTTTCCCTCCCAGCTTGAAATGTCATCTTTTGACAGCTGTTGCAAACCCAAATTCTCAGTTTCCCTGAGGGCACTATTTTTCTAGGAATGTCTTGAATCACACATTATAAAGGGAGTTAATACTTCCATTCTTGCTTTCTCCCTCCCCTCTAAAATTCAAATGATTTGACACTTTTAAAGAAATATTGTAAGGCATTTAAATTAGATCTGAAAAAAAAAATTTTGTCAGAGTTAAAAGTGTACAGAGACCCTTTTCATTCTAAAGAAACACACTTTTGTTGACTCTTTCTTTAGATAACTATGTTCATCGACTGGTTGCAAGTAAAACAGATGGAAAAATAGTACAGTATGAATGTGAGGGGGATACTTGCCAGGAAGAGAAAATAGATGCCTTACAGTTAGAGGTAAGAGATTTAATGAGTTATCACTCTATCTGTTTCTACTGCTCTTTACTATTCTAATTTGAAATATTTGTCATTTACCTGGATGTACATTTTTTTTTTAAAGTTTGGTCATGGCCGGGCGCAGTGGCTTATGCCTGTAATCCCAACACTTTGGGAGGCTGAGGCAGGTGGATCACCTGAGTTCAGGAGTTCAAGACCAGCCTGGCTAACGTGAAACCCTGTTTCTACTAAAAATGCAAAAAATTAGCTGGGCATGGTGGCACACACCTGTAATCCCAGCTCCTCGGGAGGCTGAGGCAGGAGAATCGCTTGAACCCGGGAAGCGGAGAATCGCTTGAACCTGGGAAGCAGAGGTTGCAGTGAGCCGAGATCGGGTCATTGCACTCCAGCTTGGGCAACAAGAGCGAAACTCTGTCTCAAAAAAAAAAAAAAAATGTTTGGTCATTGCTGTGAGGTGTTATTAAAATATTTTTATTCTGTTTTTCTTCTTTGAAAGTCTAAATGTCAGCTGGGTGCAGTGGCTCACACCCCTGTAATCCCAGCACTTTGGGAGGCTGAGGCAGGCGAATCACCTGAGATCAGGAGTTCAAGACCAACCTGGCTAACATGGTGAAACCCTGTCCCTACTAAAATTAGCTGGGCGTGGTGGTTCATGTCTGTAATCCCAGCTACTTGGGAGGCTGAGGCACCAGAATTTCTTGAACCTGGGAGGCAGGGGTTGCAGTGAGCTGAGATTGTGCCACTGCATTCTAGCCTGGGCGACAGAGCAAGACCCTGTCTCAAAAAAAAAAAAAAAAGTCTAAGTTTCACTGTGCCTTGTTACTTTCATTGTGATGTCTGTAGTTGTCTCAAGTTCAGTGTTAAGATTTGTTTTCCCGTAGCTACAGGCTAGAGTACAGTGGTGCAATCTTGGCTCACTGCAACCTCTGCCTCCCGGGTTCAAGCGATTCTCCTGCCTCAGCCTTCTGAGTAGCTGGGACTACAGGTGTGTGCCACCATGCCCAGCTAATTTTTTGTATTTTTAGTAGAGACAAGGTTTCACTGTGTTAACCAGGGTGGTCTCGATCTCCTGACCTCGTGGTCTGCCTGCCTCAGCCTCCCAAAGTGCTGGGATTATAGGCATGAGCCACCGTACCCGGCCACGAGTCATGTTTTATATAAATTTCAAAAAATGTTGTTTTAGAACATACCTTAATCTTAGGAGGAAGTGGACATTTGAAAACTTGCTCATTTCAAGACTCTTAAAGGTCTGATAGTAAAATGGCCTAAAATGAGGTTTATATTGTTATTAATAAATCATTGTATTAATAAAAAAAGATCAAACACTTTTAAGTATTTAGAATTAGTAAATCCTCCACATTAAGTATGTACATGCATTCTATTCATACAAGAAATACTGGCCGGGCACAGTGGCTCATGCCTGTAATCCTAGCACTTTGGGAGGCTGAGGTGGGTGGATCACCTGAGGTCAGGAGTTTGAGACCAGCCTGGCCAACATGGTGAAACCCCACTTCTACTAAAAATACAAAAATTAGTTGGGTGTGGTGGTGGGCGCCTGTAATCCCAGATACTTGGGAGGCTGAGGCAGGAGAATCGCTTGAACTTGGGAGGCGGAGGTTGCAGTGAGCCCGGATGGCGCCATTGCACTCCAGCCTGGGCGACAAGAGCGAAACTCCGTCTCCAAAAAGAAAGGAATATTTATTGGCCAGGCATGGTGGCTTATGCCTGTAATCCCACCACTTCAGGAGGGCAAGGCTTGATCGCTTGAGTTCAGGAGTTTGAAACCAGCCTCGGCAACATAACAAGGCCTTGTCTCCACTAAAAATAAATTTAAAAAAAAAATTATCCAGGTGTGGTGGCATGCACCTGTAGTTCCAGCTACTCAGGAGGCTGAGGCAGGAGGATCCCTTGAGCCCAAGAGGTTGAGGTTGCAGTGAGTCGTGATTGCACCACTGCATTCCAACCTGGGCAACAGAATGAGACCCAGTTTTAAACAAAAAAAAAAAGAAAGAAAAATGTTTGCTGTCAGCCACTGGTGCTAGTGCTGCAAACACAGTATTGAACAAACTCCCTGCTCTCATGGAGCTTAGGGTTCAGTAGCATAGATGTTCTTCTCCTTGCCCTCTCTGTAGCCTGCAGACATGTTTATATCTCTTCTAGTCTTCTAGAATGGTTTTTCCAAAATGGAGATGTGACCTTGCCACTCCTTGGCCTTGGGTTCCCCATTGCCCATATTTGTCAATATTATAATACCCCAAAGCCTTCCACTGGCGCCATATCTCCTAACCTGGCACATTAGTGTTACAACAGCCTCATTAGTGTTACTCATTCATTTCTGAAGAGATTCTAATGTCCACAGCTCTGTCTCGGTCAAGTAGTTCTCTGGACTCGGATCTCTGTCTTTATCTGTTCTTCTTCTATCTGTCAGCACCCTCTCAAATCTCGCCTTCTCTCACATCTTACTGTCATACGCCATCTGTCCCTTCCCTGTGGTTACACAGCACTGTTCATTCATTCATGCAGTCATGCAGCAAACAATTCTCGACATCCACCATGTGCCAGGCACTGGAAATACAGCAGTAGAGATATAACCCTTGCTTTCAAAGAGTTCACAGTCCAGTCAGGGAGACAGGCAGGTAAACTGGTGATGAAGTGCTGCTGTCCTGAGTGCTATTACTGATAGGCACAGTGCTATCAGTCAGGGGGTGCCTGACTCAAGTGCTGGGTGGGACAGGATGGGACAGGACTGCTTCATGGGGTCAGGGAGACAGGTAAGTTTATTTGAATTATACATAGATTTAAAATCACTGTGGTTCTTCTTAAAGTCAGCTTGACCAGAATAAAGGTTTTTATAAGTACATTTATTCTGACTAGATTGTAAGCCCCAGGAAGACAGAAGCATAATGTCATTTGTGTCCCCTGGTCCAGTATATATTGAGTAGAGTAGAACCAGGGCGTAAATATACATTCTGTTGGTTAGTTTTAGTTTTCTGTGGATCATTAAATATCAGATTTTTAAATTGGATTTCAGAGGCTGACAACAGTGACTTATATTTTGGTCTTTATTCTCTATGTTTCTAGTATTCATATTTACTAACAAGCCAGCTGGAATCTCAGCGAATCTACTGGGAAAACAAGATAGTTCGGATAGAGAAGGACACAGCAGAGGAAGTAAGTCTGTTTGGTTTGGGTGACTGCGGAAATGACACATGGCAGGGCACTCTGATGGGGGGTGTAGAAGGCAGAGTACAGGGAAAGAGGAATCTTACCATCTTCCCTTCTCAGGCGGGTAATAGGTGGAGAACTGTTTTGCCACTAAAAAGAAACTTTGGATTTAAAGGCTTGACTGTTTTGATATTTTGGGGTCTTAGGGGGTTTTGTTTGCTTTTTTTTTTTTTTTTTAAACCTCAGTCTGGTTTTCTAGTGCCTTGTGAAGTTCCACTAAAAACATAGAAGTATCTACATGAGGGTTTGTCATTTGAGTCAGGCACTTGGGAACCGCTGCCTTTGGGAGCTAAACATGAACTTCTAAGGCAATGAAATGGCGCAGAGCCTTTCTAAATGGAAGGAAATAAAATTGGGCAGAGATACTGGCACTTCATTATTCACCCTGAAGGTCTAGGGCAGCAGTTTTCAAATTTTAACAAAATAGTCCTTTAAAAAAGATGCCATTCACTGCTTTAGCAAAATTAAAAAGTGGTATGATTTTGGTGGAAACTCAGATGGAAGGCCCAGAGCTCTGTCTCCAGTATGTGCAAGGAACCCTGTGACTTCCAAAGAAGGTAGTCTGAAAACTAGTAAGCATCTGTGTATAATTGTGTATAATTATGGCTCTAGGAACCTTTCTTTGGACCTAGGGACAGTGTTTGTAATTCAGTGATTCCCTTAGTATGAAATAAAATCTTGTAAAATTTCTCAATGATTACTTTAGTAACCTTGTGAGTCCCCCCCTATCCTTGGGCCTTCAGATAGGCAGTACAGAGCTGGGCTTGGGGCCCACCTCTGAGGTGGCTAGGAATATCCTGGAGCTTAGCAGGCAGGGCCATGGGCCCCAGTTTCTGGATATGCCATAAGTGGGCAAAATCAAGGTCTGTAAAAATTAATGCTTAACATCAGCTTTAGGCCAGGTGTAGTGGCTCACACCTGTAATCCCAGCACTTTGGGAGGCCGAGGCAGGCAGATCACTTGAGGTCAGGAGTTTGAGGCCAGCCTGGCCAACATGGCGAAACCCAATCTGTACTGAAAATGCAGAAACTGGTCGGGCGTGGTGGCAGGCGCCTGTAATCCCAGCTACTCAGGAGGCTGAGGCAGGAGAATTGCTGGAGCCCAGGAGGCAGAGGTTGCAGTGAACCAAGCAAGATTGCACCACTGCACTCCAGCCTGAGCAACAGACCGAGACTCTGTCTCCAAAAAAAAAAAAAAAAGTCAGTTTTAAAATGATCTGCAGTTAAAAGTTATTGATGAAATTCTTACAAGAGCCTTCTAATCAATGCATGTGCCCTTCCAGTGGCACTCAAGGTCACTTGACTTTACTAGTTCTGAATAGGCCTTGATTAGAGTATGTGCAGGGAGGACCGCCTCCCAATGCTCTTGATGGAGCAGAGCGCAGGTCGCTGCCGCGTACTGTGAAGTTGGCTCACGGGAAGTGCATTGGCAGCTCCACTGCAGCTGCACTCATGGGTTTTTCCACGGGATATACCGGTGTGACTACCTCAAGTGCTTCATCCAGACCCTTGAGAGCTAAGCTCAGGATTCTCTCTGCCCTCTAGGATTCTCTCTGCCCTCTAGGATTGAAAAGCAAGTCAAGGGACAGGAAAACGAAACACTGAAACTTATGTTTGCTTTTAGGTCAGGGTAAAATGGAAGCCAGAGCAGCTCTAAATAAAACGCTTGGGGTGCTTAAAAGGATGCTTTTGTTTTCTAGTAACAAATGTCATTTATCCATAAGTTAATGGATGATGCAAGCCTTTTGTTCTGCCACGGTCCTCCTTTTGGCCAGTCCCTTGTCCGTTAGCACCCCCAGCAGTAGAACATGTTCAGGGAGAAACAGTAACCCGGACCCTGGGTTTCACTGACAGAGATTCTTGTTTGTGGGCCTTCTGTTGATGTGGAGGAGGGGTGTGGATCAAGGTTGAAATTCATTGTGGGCTTCAGTTATAAACACTGTTTCTTTCCCCCAGTGCCTTAGGTAGTGCCGTTATTACAGCATGTGAGCACAGCCTATTCTAGAAGATGAAGCTCACAGACATTCAAAGGTTCTTAGTTTTCATGGCCATGTATGAGGAACACATGGTGGGCAGAGGCAGTCATAAGGTGACCTCCTCTAAAAGTATATCTTTTCTTGTGGATGTCTAGCTCCATTTTAATCAGTATTTTTCCAGCTGTGGATTGTAAAATGAGTTTGGTGGACCACAACTAGCATTTTTATTAGATAAAATAGTGTAAATGTAAATATTAAGGTGTAGTACAATTAATATTGTTTTGTGAAACTCATTTCACTTTTGTGTGTGTCATGGGTGTTTCTTACTGTGGGCTAATGATCAGAATTTTTCATTTGTTTTTTGAGATAAGATCTCACTCTGTTGCCCAGGCTAGAATGTAGTGGCACCATTACAGCTCACTGCAGCCTCAGGCTCAGCCTCTCATGCTCAAGCGATCCTCCCACCTCAGTCTCCCTAGTAGCTGGGACCACAGGAGGGTGCCACTGTGCCTGGCTGATTTAAAAAAAAAATTTTATTCAGATCGGGGGGTCGGCCGGGCACAGTGGATCACGCCTGTAATTCCCAGCACTTTGGGAGACCAAGGCGGGGCGGATCATGAGGTCAAGAGATTGAGACCATCCTGGCTAACACGGTGAAATCCCATCTCTACTAAAAATACAAAAAATTAGCCAGGCTTGGTGGCACGTGCCTGTAGTCCCAGCTACTTAGGAGGCTGAGGCAAGAGAATCACTTGAACAGGGAGGCGGAAGTTGCAGTGAGCTGAGATCATGCCACTGCATTCCAGCCTGGGCAACAGAGCGAGACGCCATCTCAAAAAAAAAAAAAAAGAGAGAGAGATGGGGGAATCTTACTATGTTGCCCAGGCTGATCTCCAACTCCTGGGCTCAAGCAAACCTTCTGCCACGGCCCTCCCAAAGGGCTGGGATTACAGGCGTGAGCCATGGCACTGGACCAGAAATGTTTTAGTAAGCACTAATTTAAATCGTTGTTAACATTTGTCTGTAGCAATATTAAGAACCTTTTTGGCCAGGCGCAGTGGCTAATGCCTGTAACCCCAACACTTTGGGAGGCCGAGGCAGGCAGATCACAAGGTGAGGAGATCGAGACCATCCTGGCTAACACAGCGAAACCCCGTCTGTACTAAAAATACAAAAAATTAGCTGGACGTGGTAGCGGGTGCCCATAGTCCCAGCTACTCAGGTGGCTGAGGCAGGAGAATGGCATGAACCCAGGAGGCGGAGTTTGCAGTGAGCCGAGATTGCACCACTGCACTCCAGCCTGGACGACAGAGTGAGACTCCATCTCAAAAAACAAACCAACCAACCTTTTTAGGGTTACCTTTATATTTTCATCTTGATTTAAATGTGTTTGGCTTAAGTATCTTTACTGTCCAAGACATGTACAGTTTGGTTCCTTAGGATAGTAATTTCTGTCCTTTCAACTTCCTTAAACTGACAGGAGTCAGTTTAGAAGAAAATTTCAAAAGGATCTAGTGCTCTGTTATTTTAAAATAATATTGAAGAGAAAATTAATACCTAACTAGAATTTGAGCGATTTTAAATCTATTTTGATTTTTATGACAGAGAAGTACATTTAGAAATCTCTCTTCCAGCCAGGCGTGGTGGCTTATGCCTGTAATCCTAGCACTTTGGGAGGCCGAGGCGGGCAGATCATGAGGTCAGGAGTTCAAGACCAGCTTGGCCAATATGGTGAAACCCCGTATCTACTAAAAATACAAAAATTAGCTGGGCGTGGTGGCATGCACCTGTAGTCCCAGCTTCTCAGGAGGCTGAGGCAGGAGAATCGCTTGAACCCGGGAGTTGGAGGTTGCAGTGAGCCAAGATAGCGCCATTGCACTCCAGCCTGGGTGACAGAAGAAGACTCTGTCTCAAAAAAAAAAGAAAAGAAAAGAAAAGAAATCTTTCTTCCATGTTCTTCCAATGGAGGTTGGCTATAAAGTTAATTTGAACAAAACATTTATTTTTATTGTATTGTATTTTTTTTGTGATGGAGTCTTGCTCTGTCTCCCAGGCTAGAGTGCAGTGGTGTGATCTTGGCTCACTGCAATCTCCACCTCCCTGGTTCAAGCCGCTCCCTGCCTCAGCCTCCTGAGTAGCTGGGATTACAGGCGCCTGCCACTGTGCCCGACTAATGTTTGTATTTTTAGTAGAAACGGGCTTTCACCATCTTGGCCAGGCTGGTCTTGAACTCCTGACCTCGTGATCCACCCGTCTCGGCCTCCCAAAGTGCCGGGATTACAGGCGTGAGCCATCATGCCCGGCCTATTATTATTATTATTAATTATTATTATTATTATTATTATTATTAAAGCTAGTGCTATTAGAGACTTGCTAGGCAGGCTGTATGGAAAATGATTAAAAAGAAAGGTCTAGCTGATCCCTGGGCTGTATGACTTAAATTCTCAGCCACTTTCAGTTCCTGTTATATTGCCTTGTGGTTCACCCAGCCTCCTGACTTTGCCTTCCCACCAAATCTTTTGCTGGTGTCCTTAGACCAGTGGAGTTGAGGAAATTCCCAAGTTCGCAGATCTTCACACAGGAGTGGATCCAGTATCTACCTAGCCAGACTCCAACATACTCTGGGCTAGGATGGCTGCCGTCTGATATGTTATACATCAGAATTTTTTAATTCTCTTATGTTTTTAAGGCTGTGTAATATGAATTAGTCTATGTATATTGTTTTTATAAATAGACTCAAAAGAACATGGACTGCTTATACTCCATGTGGCTTCATGATACATGAAAAAAATATTGTGAATTGGAAAAAATAAACAACTAGAGTCAACTGTCACAAGTTTCTTAGATTACCAATGTTTGTCTCCACAAAAAATACAAAAATTAGGTCAGGCGCAGTGGCTCATGCCTGTAATCCCAGCACTTTGGGAGGCCGAGGCAAGCCTCACTTGAGGTCAGGAGTTTGAGACCAGCCTGGCCAACGTGGCATCTCTACTAAAAAATAGAAAAATTAGGCCGGGCACGGTGGCTCACGCCTGTAATCCCAACATTTTGGGAGGCCGAGGCAGGTGGATCACCTGAGGTCAGGTGTTCGAGACCAGCCTGGCCAACATGATGAAACCCTGTCTCTACTAAAAATACAAAAATTAGCCGGGCGTGGTGGCAGGCACCTGTAGTCCCAGCTACTTGGGAGGCTGAGGCAGGATAATTGCTTGAACCCAAGAGCGGGAGGTTGCAGTGAGCCAAGATCATCCCACTGCACTCCAGCCTGGGCGACAGAGCGAGACTCTGGCTCAAAAAAAGAAAAAAAAGATTTCCCAGCATTTTTAATCCTATTACAGAAATTCTTTCAAATGATTACCTCACCTTTTCTTTATTTTTTTCCCCTGCCTGGAAACTGCCATATCTCACCTTCTCTAATTTTGGTTTGTCAAAGTTATATACAGATAATTGGGGGGAAAAATATTATGTTGGTCCCAAAGAGCACACCACATTACCTTTGTGAAATGAATCTGATTTCTCTTTGCTCTTTCAGATTAACAACATGAAGACCAAGTTTAAAGAAACAATTGAGAAGTGTGATAATCTAGAGCACAAACTAAATGATCTCCTAAAAGAAAAGCAGTCTGTGGAAAGAAAGTAGGTATAATCGGTCTATTCTGTTTTAACAGGCTCTATAAACAGACAGTTTCTTTCATTCCTATGGAAACACCCTCATTTTCAAATATATGTATCACCAGGTTTTCAGGAGTCTCCCTATATATGGAACAGGCTTCTCGTTTATTAAAAAATGCAGGGTTTCATACCAGATGGATGCCATGTGGAATGCAGTGCTCTCTTCTGATGTCTGTGCACTTGCAGTGTGTGCAGATATCTTCCATTTTTGCCTGTGGAAAGCAATTTTCTTCCATCCAGAGCCTTCGGCTTCTTTGAGCCATTGTGGCTGAGAACTGGCAGTTAGGAATGAGACTGTGTCTAAGCTGGAGATGTTCTATGCTGTGGCCTTGGGCAGGAGTTAAAGGCAAGAGAGGTTGAATATGGAGCAAAAAACTCATGAACAGCATGGCGATAACATTCCTTATTTACTGTTATTTGGGAAGATAGTTGCTACTGATTGAAATTACCAGCCAGGCATGGTGGCTTACACCTGTAATCCCAGCACTTTGGGAGGCTGAGGCAGGCAGGTTGCTTGAGCCCAGGAATTCAAGACCAGCCTGGACAACATGGTAAAACCCCATCTCCACTAAAAATACAAAAATGAGCTGGGCATGGTGGCGCATACCTGTAGTCCCTGCTATTCAGGAGGCTGAAGTAGGAGGATCACATGAGTCTGGGAGGCAGAAGCTGCAGTGAGCCAACATCTCACCACTGCACTGCAGCCTGGGCAACAGCGAGACCCTGTCTCAACAAAAATAAAATTTTGTTAAGCTATTGTAAAAACAACACTACAAAATTAATAGAAGTAAAAATTAAAAATTACCCTATACTTTCAGCACCCTAACAAATTGAACAACTGTGTTAAAGAATACAAAGTAAAAACCGGACGGGTTTTTTTTTTTTTTTTTTTTTTTGGAGACAGGGTCTTTCCCTGTCACCCAGGCTGGAGTACAGTGGCACAACCTTAGCTCACTACATCTTTTTTTTTTTTTTCTTTTTTTTCTTGAAACGGAGTCTTGCTCTGTTGCCCAGGCTGGAGTGCAGTGGCGCGATCTCGGCTCACTGCAAGCTCCGCCTCCCGGGTTCACGCCATTCTCCTGCCTCAGCCTCCCGATAGCTGGGACTACAGGTGCCTGCCACCATGCCCAGCTAATTTTTTTGTATTTTTAGTAGAGATGGGGTTTCACCGTGTTAGCCAGATGGTCTCGATCTCCTGACCTCATGATCCACCCGCTTTGGCCTCCCAAAGTACTTGGATTACAGGCGTGAGCCACCGTGCCCAGCCCATCTTTATTTTTAGACAGAGTCTTGCTCTGTCGCCAGGCTGGAGTGCAGTGGCGCAATAGGCTGGAGTACAGTGGAGCGATCTCAGTTCACTGCAACCTCCGCCTCCCGGATTCAAGTGATTCTCCTGCCTCAGCCTCCCGAGTAGCTAGGACTACAGGAGCACACCACTACACCCAGCTAATTTTTGTATTTTTAGTAGAGACGGGGTTTCACCATGTTGGCCAGGATGGTCTCGATCTCTTGACCTCATGATCCACCCTCCTCAGCCTCCCAAAGTGCTGGGATTACAGGCGTGAGCCACTGTGTTTGGCCAGCTCACTACATCTTCCACCTCCCTAGGCTCAGGTGATCCTCCCACCTCAGCCTCCCAAGTAACTGGACTACAGCTGTGCACCACCACCCCTGGCTAATTTTTTTTTCTTTTTTTCTTTTTTTTTTTGAGACAGAGTTTCGCTCTTGTTGCCCAGGCTGCAATGGTGTGATCTCGGCTCACTGCAACCTCTGCCTCCGGGGTTCAAGCAATTCTCCTGCCTCAGCCTCCCAAGTAGCTGGAATTACAGGCATGCACCACCATGCCTGGCTAATTTTGTATTTTTAGTAGAAACAGGGTTTCTCCATGTTGGTCAGTCTGGTCTCAAACTCCCGACCTCAGGTGATCTGCCCGCTAAAGTGCTGGGATTACAGGCGTGAGCCACCGTGCTTGGCCTCTGGCTAATTTTTTGCAGAGACTGTTTTACCATTACAGGCATGGGCCACCACACCCTGCAAAAACTGGAAGTTCTTTTTCACCCTCTAGATCCTGCTATCTAGTGTTAACCATTATTAACCAGTACCAGTGAATATTTCTTCTTCTAGATGTTTAGCTCTGCCCACATAAATATCTCACATGCATAATCTTTTCTCTGCAAAAATAGAATCTAGGTATTCTTTTTGATAAAATATGTTTTTGGATTTTTTTTCATACCAGCACATCTAAATCTATCCTGATCTTTATAACATCTGCATGCTGTTTAATTGTATGGATGTACTATAATGATTTCTGTTGTGGTGGTTGTTGTTGAAATAAGGTCTTGCTGTGTTGCCTAGGCCAGGGTACAGTGGCGTAATCATAGCTCACTGCAACCTCCAGCTACTGGGCTCAAGTGGTCCTCCTAGTCTGAGCTTCCTGAGTAGCTAGGACTACAGGTGTGTGCCACCATGTCTGCCCAATTTAAAATTTTTTTGTAGAGACGGGGTCTTGCCATATTGCCCAGGCTGGTTTTGAACTCTTAGCCTCAAGTGATCCTCCTCCTTGATCCTGTCTTGGCCTCCGAAAATGCTAGGATTATAGGCATGAGCCCTGCACCTGGCCTGCCATAATAATTTTGACCAGGTTCCTATTGATTGTGTCAAGTTGTGTCAAATCTCACACTACTATAAGCAATACTGTAATGAGCATCTTTCTCCATGTCTCTTTTTGCCTAATCCTGAGTATATCTATTCTGTGGTATAAATTCCTAGAAGTAAAATAGCTGTGTCAAAGGGCATGCAAATTTTTTGTTTTTATTTATTTATTTATTTATTTTTGAGACGGAATCTTGCTCTGTCACACAGGCTGGAGTGCAGTGGCACGATCTCGGCTCACTGCAACCTCCGCCTCTAGGGTTCAAGCAGTTCTCCTGCCTCACCCTCCCGAGTAGCTGGGATTACAGGCACACGCTACCACACCCGGCTAATTTTTGTATTTTTAGTAGAAATGGAGCTTCACCATGTTGGCCAGGCTGATGTTGAACTCCTGATCTCGTGATCCACCCTCCTCGGCCTCCCAAAGTGCTGGGATAACAGGCGTGAGCCACCGTGCCTGGCCCAAATTTTTTGTTTTTATAGATATTGCCAAGTTGTCTTCGAAAGAGTTTATACCAGTTCATGCTCCAGTGCTAGTGTGTAAGTGCCGCTTTTCTCATGTCTCAGCTCTTGGGTGTTCTGATGCATAAAAATAGTATCTCAAATAGTGGGGTTTTTTTGTTCGTGGTTTTTGTGTGTGAGTGTTTTTGGTTTTTGTTGTTGTTTTTTTGAGACAGGGTCTTACTCTGTCAGACAGGCTGGAGTGCAGTGATGCAATCACAGCCCACTGCAGGCTCAAATTCCTGGGCTCAAGCAGTCCTCTGCCTCAGCCTCCCAAGTAGCTGGGTCTACAAGTGCACATCACCACACCCAGCTAGTTTTTTAATTTTTCTTTTGTATAGACGGTGTCTCGCTATGTTGACCGGGCTGATTTCAAAGTGACCCTCCCACTTTTGCCTCCCATAGTGCTGGGATTACAGACATGAGCCACTCTGCTGGGTCTCAGATGGTATGGGTTGTTTGTTTGAGACAAGGTCTCGTTCTGTCACTCAGGCTGGAGTGCAGTAGCATGAACACAGCTCACTGCAGCCTTGACCTGCTGGGATCAAGCAATCCTCCAGCTTCAGCCTCCTGTAAATCTGGGACCACAGGTGCACGCCACTGCACCTGGCTAAGTTTTTTGATTTTGTGTAGAGACAGGGTCTTACTTTGTTGCCCAGGCTGGTCTTGAACTCATTTCCTGTTTCATTTACTGAAGCGATCCTCTCGCCTCAGCCTCCCAGAGTGCTGGGATTCCAAGCATGAGCCAATGCACCTGGCCTCAAATGGTGGTTTCATTTGCAATTCTTTACTTATGAGTAAGACTGGACATCAAGAATAGGGCACTCCCAAGTCTAAAGCCCTTTGGTTAGAATAAGTGCCCTTTTTTTCCCCTTCAGCAAATGCAATGAAGTCAGAGTACTTGACTCTCCAAGAATGCCACTTTTCCTCATAACTTCCTTATCACAGCTATCATCTCGAAGGCACCTATTTAACCACTGACTGCAAAACAAAGAAGCAGTAGAATTTTTACCGTCAGTCACAGAATAGTTTCTGCTACTGAAAACTTTCTGATGCTTAAAAAAAAGTGTCTTAAAAGTACATTTGTGGGCTGGACGCTGTGGCTCACACCTGTAATCCCAGCACTTTGGGAGGCCAAGGTGGGTGGATCACAAGGTCAGGAGTTCCAGACCAGCCTGGCCAAGATGGTGAAACCCCGTCACTACTAAAAATACAAAAATTAGCTGGGCACAGTGGCAGGCACCTGTAATCCCAGCTACTTAGGAGGCTGAGGCAGGAGAATCGCTTGAACCCAAGCGGCAGAGGTTGCAGTGAGCCAAGATCACGCCACTGCATTCCAGCCTGGGCAACAGAGTGAGACTCCATCTCAATAAATAAATAAATAAATAATACACTTGTGGACTGGCGCAGTGCCTCATGCCTGTAATCCCAGTACTTTGGAAGGCCGAGGCAGGTGGATCACCTGGGGTTGGGAGTTCAAGACCAGCCTGGCCAACATGCCGAACCCCAATATCTACTCAAAATACAAAAATTAGCCAGGCATAGTGGCAGGTGCCTGTAATCCCAGCTACTTGGGAGGCTGAGGCAGGAGAATCGCTTGAACCCAGGAGATGGAGGTTACAGTGAGCTGAGATCGTGCCATTGCATTCCAGCCTGGGCAACAAGAGCAAAACTCCGTCTCAAAAAAAAATACACTTGTGTTAAGTAGAGCAAAATTCTTGCTTTGCATAGCTGATTGTGATGGCAGAAAACCATTCTCCCTCACCATGGGAGAAAGGGGTCTGTCCTAAAGGGATTCTGAGGTCATGGTTTCTCTGTTCAATCCCAGAGCAGAAAGGGGACTGTGTCAGCAAATGAAAAATGTGCTTTTGTCTTCCTTTGTTTTTCAAAAGGTGCACTCAGCTAAACACAAAAGTGGCCAAACTCACCAACGAGCTCAAAGAGGAGCAGGAAATGAACAAGTGTTTGCGAGCCAACCAAGTCCTCCTGCAGAACAAGCTAAAAGAGGAGGAGAGGGTGCTGAAGGAGACCTGTGACCAAAAAGATCTGCAGATCACCGAGATCCAGGAGCAGCTGCGTGACGTCATGTTCTACCTGGAGACACAGCAGAAGATCAACCATCTGCCTGCCGAGACCCGGCAGGAAATCCAGGAGGGACAGATCAACATCGCCATGGCCTCAGCCTCGAGCCCTGCCTCTTCGGGGGGCAGTGGGAAGTTGCCCTCCAGGAAGGGCCGCAGCAAGAGGGGCAAGTGACCTTCAGAGCAACAGACATCCCTGAGACTGTTCTCCCTGACACTGTGAGAGTGTGCTGGGACCTTCAGCTAAATGTGAGGGTGGGCCCTAATAAGTACAAGTGAGGATCAAGCCACAGTTGTTTGGCTCTTTCATTTGCTAGTGTGTGATGTAGTGAATGTAAAGGGTGCTGACTGGAGAGCTGATAGAAAGGCGCTGCATTCGAAAAGGTCTTAGGAGTTCACTAACCTCACATTCTAATGACCATTTTGCCTTCCTGCTTGGTAGAAGCCCCAACTCTGCTGTGCATTTTTCCATTGTATTTATGGAGTTGGCGTATTTGACATTCAGTTCTGGGGTAGGTTTAAGATGTTAAGTTATTTCTTGTAACCTCAAAGGTAAGGTTATCTAGCACTAAAGCACCAGACCTCTCTGAGGTCATAACAGCTGCTTTAAAGAGAGGTTTTCATTGGCTATTAAGGAGTTATGAAAATTCCCTAGCAATAGTGTCATATCATTATCATCTCCCCCTTCCTTTGGGGAGTGGAAGAATTGCTTGAATGTTATCTGAAAAGAGGCCTGGTAGTAAACCAGGCCCTGGCTCTTTACCAGCAGTCATCTCTTCTTGCTCTGGGGCCAGCCAGGAAAAACAAACAACCCGGGGCACATTGGGTAGACTCAGTGTAGGAAAAATGGTGGCAGCTCCACTGTTTATTTTTGGTGACTTCATACGTCATTATGAACCGCAATTAAGGAGGAGGCTTAATGGCTGTTCCCAAACTCAAATCTCAGAGTGGGTATCCTAGCATCTAGCAAGACTAAGTGGGGAGATTTCTCATCCGTGTGAAAATGTAGAGTGAGGCCTCTGACTAGCTAATTGTGTATTTTGTTGGGTTTAGTATTTTCTAAATGTTTACAAAATATTGGGCTGCATGTTCAGGTTGCAGCTAGAGGGAGCTTGGGCAGATTTTCAATTACACTTTCAAGATATAACCAAAAGCTGTTTCTAAATCCTAAAATTAGAATTTCAACAGAGCCCCCTTTAGAACAGTCATATAACGCTTGTGTGGGCCAACAGAGGGGCTGTGTACTCTCTCTGGAACCATAAATGTCAAATAATTCATAACCTGCAGTAATTGAGCAAACTTAAAATAAGACCTGTGTTGGAATTTAGTTTCTTGAAGAGGTAGAGGGATAGGTTAGTAAGATGTATTGTTAAACAGGAGATTTTAGTTTTTGCTTTATAATTAGCCACAGGTTTTCAAATGATCACATTTCAGAATAGGTTTTTAGCCTGTAATTAGGCCTCATCCCCTTTGACCTAAATGTCTTACATGTTACTTGTTAGCACATCAACTGTATCACTAATCACCATCTGTTTTTGTGGGATGTGCTGCAGCATTTCCCAAAAAACTTTACATGTAATGTTGCAAAATGAATGTACTCAGACATTCTTAATTTTTACTTAGGGCAGACCAACTCTTTGAGTCTCTCTTGGACTTATATATACAGATATCTTAAGAGTGGGAATGTAAAGCATAACCTAATTCTCTTTCCTATAGAGATTCTATTTTATTTAAAATCTATTTTTACACTAGTTAGAATCCTGCTGTTTTGGCCAAGTACTTGTCTTGCATGTCTGACCTTGCAGAAGCTGGGGTGGATCATAGCATACTAATGAAGAGAATTAGAAGTAGTTTACAAAGCTCGCTCACTCCTCATTTCTCTGTGATCCCTTCTATCCAGTGGCCCCACCACCACCTGGGAAAACAGATTTTTCAGCACAGGTGGGATAAATGCTCTGAAAGGCTGTGCCCAGAGGAATGAGCAAATAGGCAAGTGTTTCCAAACTACTTGGAGGTTTAAAAAAAATATGTCCCAGAAAAAAAAAAAATCTTACCAAGATACGTAAAGAAAAAAAAAAAATTTTTTTTTTTAAACAGTCAAAGAGTCATGTTTGAATTTCACAAAATCACATCAGACAGAAGTTGTTTTCTTCAGGAGGGAAATGAACCACTTAATATACCCATACTACCTTGAACAATGAAATTGAATTAAAATAGCCAAACTTTGAAATTATTCTGCCCCGTGTGAAATGTGTGTCTCTGACTGACATTTGCTTGGGAGCATGTCTCTAATAATCTAAGAAAGTGTTGGCTGGGCACAGTGGCTCAGCGCCTGTAATCCCAGCACTTTGGGAGGCCGAGACGGGCGGATCATGAGGTCAGGAGATCGAGACCATCCTGGCTAACATGGTGAAACTCCATCCCCACTAAAAATACAAAAAAAAAAATTAGCTGGGCATGGTGGCAGGCACCTGTAGTTTCAGCTACTTGGGAGGCTGAGGCAGGAGAATGGCATGAACCCGGGAGGCAGAGCTTGCAGTGAGCCGAGATTGCACCACTGCACTTCAGCCTGGGTGACAGAGCGAGACTCCATCTCAAAAAAAAAAAAAAAAAAGTGGCCTTGATTTAAAAAGCAACGTAAAAATCAGCCCCTTGGTTGGGTGCGGTGGCTCACATCTGTAATCCCACCACTTTGGGAGGCTGAGGTGGGAGGAATGCTTGAGGTCAGGAGTTCAAGACCAGCCTGGGCAACATGGCCAGACCCAATCTCTACCAAAAAAAAATAATAATAATAAAAGTTTTTGATTAGCCGGGCATGGTCTTGCACACCTGTAGTCCCAGCTATTTGGGAGGCTGAGGTGGGAGGATCGCTTGAACCCAGGAGTTTGAGACTGCAGTGAGCTGTGATTATACCACTGTACTCCAGCCTGGGCAACAGACCTTGTCTCAAAAAAAAAAAAAAACCCTCAATAATATAGTGAGCATCTAGATTATTCATCTTTCCACTCCCTTCTTCCAGGTTCCCAAACTAGTGAAAAGTAGCTGAACTGGGCAAGGGAAGTCCTAGGCACACAACTCTTGCAAACTAAAAGCACATTTTTTTATTTATTATTTTTTTTGAGACAGTCTTGTTCTGTCTCCCAGGCTGGAGTGCAGTGGCTCCACCTTGGCTCACTGCAACCTCCACCCGCTGGGTTCAAGCAATTCTCCTGCCTCAGCCTCCTGAGTAGCTGCGCTTATAGCACGTGCCACCAAGCCCAGCTAATTTTTTTGTATTTCTAGTAGAGATGGGGTTTTGTCATGTTGGCGAGGCTGGTCTCGAACTCTTGACCTCAAGTGATCCACCCACCTCAGCCTCCCAAAGTGCTGGGATTACAGTTGTGAGTCACCGCACCCAGCCACTAAAAGCAATTTTTACACCTGAGACTATTTCCCATGCCCTACACTAAGCTGAGATTGTTTTGGCGGGGGGGGTTGTTCTTGGTGGGAAACCGTCATAAATGTGACTTGCTAGAATATATTGATCAATATATAAACACTGAAGCAACTACCCACTCTCTGCTTGCATGGCAAAGTTGTCCTCCTCAAAAGGGCTGAGAAACTGATTTCCACAGCCAGCTAGTAGAGTGTGGAGAACTTGGCAAATCACGAATGAACAACCTTCTGTCATCGTTTAGAAACCCCTCTCCTAGTACAGTCAGGCTCCACAAGCTACAAATACCATCCATGAGATTTGGCTGCCATGCATGATGCCACGTTGCTTGGGCTGGTGGCATATTTTGGCTTGTGCGATGCCATGGGCTTATCTAAAAAAGGAAAAAGTCACTCTTATTTTCTCCAGGATAAAGCTGAATTAACTGCTGCATAGTGACTCTGCTGCATCACTTCTCTTGGCAGCAGAAGGGAAATTAAAAGTCTCTTAAGAATCAGCTGCACCTTAACAGTGCTGGGGGTCCTTTAAACTACCCAGAGACCAGGCTGTCACCTTAATCGAGTTTAGGAAGCCACCGAGTATTCTGTGGCAGACCTTTTCTGTTGGCCAGTCCTTTTCATGCTTCCCTGTGAAAATTCTTGAAATAGAGACCCAGAATACCTATAAAATGGTTGCACCAACAGATGCAGCTTTTTTTTTTTTTTTTTTTTTTTTTTGAGACAGAGCCTCACTCTATTGCCCAGGCTGGAGTGCAGTGGCGTGATCTCAGCTCACTGCAACCTCCGCCTCCTGGGTTCAAGCAATCCTCATGCCTCAGCATCCCAAGTAGCTGGGATTACAGGCACACACCACCATGCCTGGCTAATTTTTGTATTTTTTGTAGAGATGGGGTTTTGCCGTGTTGGCCAGGCTGGTCTCGAACTCCTGACCTCAAGTGATCCACCTACTCGGCCTCCCAAAGTACTGGGATTATAGGCATGAGCCACTGTGCTCAGCCATTTTTTGTATTTTTTGTATTTTGTATTTTGGTAGAGATGGGCTTTTGCCATGTTGGCCAGGCTGGTCTCAAACTCTTGGCCTCTAGTGATCTGCCTGCCTCGGCCTCCCAAAGTGCTGGGATTACAGGTGTGAGCCACTGCGCCTGGCCCAGATATAGCTTTGACAGTAAAGAGTGAAGCAGTAAGAGGGAGAAAAGCCTGTCCTTTAGGAACCCCAAGTTTTATCCTAGAGCCAAGGCCAAGTGTCTGCTTCTCCTCTGCAAGGTGAAGTTGATTTTGCACCTCCCACCCTCACCCACTGGCCTCCCCCAAACCCTGTTCTGTAGTCTCCCTGGAGCAAGTGAAAAGCATTATTTGCATTTGGGTATTAGTGAACTTCAGGGAAGTTACATAAGGCTTTTAATTTTTACTGGAGTGGGGGCTGGCCTCTTTATCCTGATTAATTGCCATAATCAACAACTTCTTTCTTTCTTTCTTTCTTTCTTTTTTTGAGATGGAGTCTCGCTCTGTCCCCCAGGCTGGAGTGCAGTGGCACCATCTCAGCTCACTGCAACCTCTGCCTCCTGGGTTCAAGTGATTCTCGTGTCTCAGCCTCCTGAGTAGCTGAGATTATAGGTGCATACTACATGCCCGGCTAATTTTTGTATTTTTAGTAGAGATGGGGTTTCGCCCTGTTGGCCAGGCTGGTCTCAAACTCTTGACCTCAAGTGATCTGCCTGCTTCGGCCTCCCAAAGTGCTGGGATTACAGGCGTGAGCCACCACGCCTGGCCATCTTTTCATGTTTTAGTGATAACCTTTCTTTACCTTGTATTCCTGAAACTCACATGTTCACAGACATTTACGACCATAGGGTCTATCAGACATTAATTTGGAAACTTGTACTTCCAGAAGCCAAAACAATTTCAGAATTATTGTAGCTAGTATGCTTTTCATGAACATTGAGTAGTCTCTCCCTATAATTCTGGAAGCTTAGGAGGACATGAAAGAAAGGGGTTCTGCAGTTGGTTCTTAATCTGGATTTTGCATTCTTGCTGCATGAAAGGAAGAAATGAACAATCTTGTTTTGTACAAGATGGTTGCCGTCTTTGGGGCCTAATGTTGAATTGCTTCGAGTGAAAAACTCACTGGAATCATCTGGAAAATGTGGTTTTGGTACTTGGCACGGAGCTGCACTGGTGCAGATAACATTTGTTACTCTAAGGCTAATTACCACACTTACTAAGTGAACTGAAGCAGCTTTGTTTCTTTTCAGACCTTGTTCTAAATCCCCTGACCCAAGACTCCTTTCCGATCCAGCTCAAGATGGCCTTGAAACAAATGCAGGGAGGTTTGTCCAGGAGGGGAAGTCCAAGAGTGAAATTACATGCAAGATCCCAGAACATGAACGTGTACAGCACTCAGGATAAATCTGGGTGGTTTTTTTTGTTTGTTTTGGTTTTTTTTTGAGACCAAGTCTTGCCCTGTCACCCAGGCTGGAGTGCAGTGCAGTGGCTGGATCTCGGCTCATTGCAACCTCCGCCTCCTGGGTTCAAGCGATTCTCCTGCCTCAGCCTCCCAAGTAGCTGGGATTACAGGTCCCCACCATCACACCTAGCTAATTTTTGTGTTTTCAGTAGAGACGGGGTTTCATTATGTTGGCCAGGCTGGTCTCGAACTCCTGACCTCAAGTGATCCACCCACCTTGCCCTCCCAAAGTGCTGGGATTACAAGCGTGAGCCACCACGCCCAGCCTGGGTGTTGTATTTTCAAAAGATAAAAGCAGGCCAGGCATGGTGTCTCACGACTGTAATCCCAGCATTTTGGGAGACCGAGGCAGGAGGATCACCTGAGGTTGGGAGTTTGAGACCACCCTGACCAACATGGAGAAACCCCATCTCTACTAAAAATACAAAATTAGCTGGGCATGGTGGCACATGCCTGTAATCCCAGCTACTCGTGAGGCTGAGGCAGGAGAACCGCTTGAACCCAGGAGGCAGAGGTTGTGGTGAGCCAGAGATCGTGCCATTGCACTCCAGCCTGGGCAACAAGAGTGAAACTCCATCTCAAAAAAAAAAAAAGGTAAAAGTAAATCTACAGCACTAAGCATAAATGCCAAATAGGAAAAACAGTTCCAACTTGGCCTCTGTGAGGATGTCTTCTGCCATTTTTTTTGCCCAGAAGAAGCAGCAGGTTCCAGACCAGATTTCCTGGTACATGTGTTTCCTAATTTAAAAAGGAAGAGCCCAGGCTAGGTGCTGTGGCTCACACCTGTCATCCCAACACTCTGGGAGGCCGAGATAAGAGGATCGCTTGAGGCTGGGAGTTCAAGACCAGCCTGGGCAACATAGACCTTGTCTCTACTAAAAATTAAAAACAATTAGCCAGGGGTGGCTCATGCCTGTAGTCCCAGCTACTCAGGAGGCTAAGGCAGGAGGATCTCTGGAGCCCAGGAGTTCGAGCTTGCAGTGAGCTATGATCGCACCACTGCTCTCCCAGCTATATCAACTCCTGGTTCTAATTCTCAATCCCTTGATTACGGCCCAATAGGCAAAAGTGCAGGTTTTCCCTAGAGAAATGGGAGAACTCAAGTCCCCTGTAAAAGAATGAGATGTTTCCGGCCGGGTGCGGTGGCTCATGCCTGTAATCCCAGCACTTTGGGAGGCCGAGGCGGGCGGATCACCTGAGGTCAGGAATTTGAGACCAGCCTGGCCAACATGGCAAAACCCTGTCTCTACTAAAATACAAAAAATTAGCCGGGCATGATGTCGGGTGCCTGTAATCCCAGCTACTCAGGAGGCTGAGACGGGAAAATCGCTTGAACCAGAGAGACGGTGGTTGCAGTGAGCCGAGATCACGCCACTGCACTCCAGCCTGGGCGGCTGAGCGAGACTCTGTCTAAAAAAAATAAATTAATAAAGATGTTTCCACAACTTAAGAAACTCGCCTGTATCAGTTTACATCATTAGCATAATGCTTAGCACTAAAAGGCTTCAGTGCTAACTGAAAAGAAGGGACAGGAATTAATTTTACAGGCACAACAGATTACAGAGAAAGACCTAGAAGTTAAGACATGTAAGCAGAAAATTTTAGGAGGAAAAAGGAGAGTTGCTGTCTTGGAAACACTCCAACAGAGAGCAACCAAATTGTGACTTATCACATGCAGCCAGAGGGTCTTCCGGCAGCATTTTTTAGGAATTATCTTTTGTGATAGAAGCAACCTTAGCTGTAGCTGTATTCACTCATATTCTAACTGATCAGTTTCTGCTCATGCAGACACTATGAGCCCAACTGTTTGCAAAAGGGACAGCAAGAGAGGAGCCACGTGGCACTCCCCCACCTCCCCACCCCACCTGTCCTTGGGGAAAAAAATTAAGATCCTCTTTTCAAAATGCCTGCCTCAGGAAAACAGCTTCGTCGCATTTGTTTCCATGCTGCGGAAAATCAACACGAACTGGCTTTGATCCCAAACAGGGCCAACTGCAGGGCACTGAGGATTCCACAGCCAGGAAGAATGCGGAGGCCTCTCCCCCAGCACATTCGACTTCAATTATGTGGGAACACGCCTGGGCCAGGGGCTGATGCCAGAATTATCCTGGCTGAGACGGAGGAGGCCCCGTGCTGTGGCCTAGAATCTTTCCTAAAAGTCCATGCAGGATCTCTCGGTTGCTGCCAATCCTGCACTTTCTCGTTGGCGAGATTCCTGGCTCTGTTTGGCTAGAGTAATGCTACGGCTCACTCCTGTCCTTTTCTTCTCACTGCGGCCCCTCTGCCCCTCACCATTGTCAATCAGAATGCTCCACCACTTTCAAAAACAGAACAGTCCCCCCAAGAAATCATCCACACCATCCCTTCCTCCTTCTCGGTTAGCTCTGTTATGGCCCACAGGAGAGGGCTGCCTTTTTGGTTAACTCTTTAAAAAGTTTCCTTTTCACCTTCTGACATAACATTCTCGTGGGAAGGGAGGTAAGGGATGCTAAGGAGCCTCACTGGATTACCGTTAGCGTGTGTGAACCCAAGTGGACTAGGAAAATCCCAGCAGGACATCCCTATGAGGGGCCTCTTTTCCAGCACTGGTTGTCCTAATCAGGCAAGCCAGAGCGGTAATCTAGAGACCCCAAACCTGTGTTGGATTTTAGTAGGACGTAGAGCTGAGATAGCCCCTTTGCACTTGCTGAGAATGAAAAGTGGAAGTAAGCCCTGTCCTGCGGTTTTGATGTGTTTGATTACACTGCTAGCTCACACAACCTACCGCCCAGTCATTGTGCTGAGCACTTGCCTTGTATGTTTCATCCAGTCCTCACAACAATCCTGTCAGGTCCTACGGTGAACCCATTTTACACAGCAAGAAACTAGGGCGCAGTGGAAACATGATGGGACTCGACCAGCACTGACTGAGGTCACATAGCTGATAAGTGATAAAGGCCATTCTCTCTCTCTTTTTCTTTTTTTGCAACAGAGTTTTGCTCTTGTCACTCAGGCTGGAGTGCTATGGCGGGATCTCAGCTCACTGCAACCTCCTCCGCCTCCTGGGTTCACGCAGTTCTCCTGCCTCAGCCTCCCGAGTAGCTGGAATTACAGGCACCTGCCACCAGGCCCAGCTAATTATTTTATTTTATTTTTAATAGAGGCAGGGTTTCTCCATCCATGTTGGTCAGGCTGGTCTCAAACTCCTGACCTCAGGTGATCCACCTGTCTTTGCCTCCCAAAGTGCTGGGATTACAGGCGTGAGCCACTGTGCCCAGCCCTCTCACTCTCTTCTTTTTTTTTTTTTTTAGAGACAGGGTCTCACTCTTGCCCAGGCTAGAGTGCAGTGGTGTGATCATGGCTCATGGCAGCCTCAACCTCCCTGGACTTAAGCGATCCTCCCACCTCAGCCTCCTGAGTAGCTGGGACCACAGGAGCGTGTCACTATGCCCAGCTAACTTTTTCTTATTTTGGGGGTCTCCTATGTTGCCCAGGCTGATCTGGAACTCCTGGGCTCAAGTGGTCCTCCCGCCTCAGCCTCCCAAAATGCTGAGATTATACACGTAAGCCATTGTGCCCGGCCCTTTTTCTTTTCTTTTCTTTTTTTTAATAAACAAGGTCTCTGTCGCCCAGGCTGGAGTGCAGTGACGCAATCATAGCTCACTGCAGTCTCAAACTCCTGGGCTCAAGTGATCCTCCTGCCTCAGCCTCCTGAGTAGCTGGGACTACAGGTACACCACCATGCCCAGCTAATTTGTTTGTTCTTGTAGACATGGGATCTTGCTATGTTGCCCAGGTTGACCTTGAATTCCAAGTGATCCTCCCACCTCCGCCTCCCAAAGCACTGGGATGACAGTTGCAGTCCACCACACTCAGTCAATTCTCAATCTTGACATCATCTAACCCCAAAACCTGGGCTTATCACCACTCTGCTCTACTACCTCCCCTAACTTTGGGACTTGGGAATGTAAAAGACACAGCTCCTAGTTTGATTTTGTTGTTTTGGGAAAGGAGAGTACTGAGTTGAGGCCACTTTTGTGTGAGTCCAGGGTCCTGAACATCCACCCTCTGACAGCCTTCCCTTTTTTTTTTTTTTTTGAGAAGGGGTCTCTAGCTCTGTTGTCCAGACTGGAGCACAGTGGCACGATCTTGGCTAACTGCAACCTCCACCTCCAGGGTTCAAGCAATTCTCATGCCTCAGTCTCCTGAGAAGCTGGGATTAACAGGCACCCACCACCACGCCCAGCTAGTTTTTGTATTTTTAGTAGAGATGGGGTTTCACTATCTTGGCCAGGCTGGTCTGGACCTCCTGACCTCAGGTGATCTGCCCACCTCGGCCTCCCAAAGTGCTGGGATTACAGGCGTGAGCCACCAACCCTGGCCTCTTCTCATGGAGTTTTCTAACTTCTCCCTCTCTCCTTTCCCACTTCAATGGGGCGCCTGAGCTGATAAAGAGAAAGGAAGAGGAAAGCCACAGGGTTTCCCCCCACTATACCCAAGGGCTGGCCTTGGGAATTCATTTCAATGGACTGTGCTGGCCCCTTCACCCTGGGGAGCTTGGGGCCCAGTCCACAGCAGCCATTTACACTGACATCTCAGTTCCTTTATCCAGAGCCTCATGGACATTTGCTCCATTGGAAAAGTTGCTTCTGGAACAAGGCTATCCAGGCTCTAAGGTGTTCTCTCTGTAAGAGTACAGACTCTGCTAGTGCCCCCAGAGGCACAGTCAAAAGGGCATAAACAGGCTAACTGGAAACTGGATATTCTGGAGGGATCGGCTTAATTTGCAGCTTCAATTTATTATAGAACACATGGGGAGAGAGAAAGCCTAGAACAAAAATCTTACAAACTACTAGAGGATATTATAAAGCAGTATTAATTTGGCAGATGTAAATTGGTGCTGTGTGTATGTCTATGTGCAAATGTGTCCAAGAGCTTTTTCTTTGTTTTTTTTTTGAGACAGAGTCTCCTAGGGTAGAGTGCAGTGGTGCAATCTTGGCTCACTGCACGTCTGCCTCCCAGGTTGAAGCAATTCTCCTGCCTCAGCCTCCCAAGTAGCTGCGATTACAGGCTTGCGGCACCACACCGGCTAATTTTTTGTATTTTTAGTAGAGACGGAGTTTCACCATGTTGGCCAGGCTGGTCTCAAACTCTTGGCCTCAAGTGATCTGCCTGCCTCGGCCTCCCAAAGTGCTGCAATTACAGGCATGAGCCACTGTACCCGGCCTTTTAAAAAAATATTATATAATAACAAGTTTAAGCCAGGCACAGTGGCTCACACCTGTAATTCCAGCACTTTGGGAGGCCGAGGGGGGCAGATCACAAGGTCAGGAGATTGAGACCATCCTGGCCAACATGGTGAAAACCCATCTCTACTAAAAATACAAAAATTATCTGGGCGTGGTGGCGTGCACAAGTAATCCCAGCTACTCGGGAGGCTGAGGCAGGAGAATCACTTGAATCCGGGAGTCGGAGCTTGTGCCACTGCACTCCAGCCTGGCGACAGAGCGAGACTCCGTCTAAAAAAAAAACAAAAAAATTATAAGTTCAATTTATGATCTGATGTTTTGTTTTTTCCTTTTTTGAGACAGTCTTGCTCTGTTGTCCAGGCTGGAGTGCAGTGGCGTGATCTTGGCTCACTGCAACCTCCACCTCCTGGGTTTAAGCGATTCTCCTGTCTCAGCCTCCCAAGTAGCTGGGACGACAGGTGCCTGCCACCACGCCTGGATAATTTTTTTTTTTTTTTTTTTTTTTTAGATGGAATCTCGCTCTGTTGCCAGGCTGGAATGCAGTAGCGCAATCTCAGCTCACTGCAACCTCTGCCTCCCGGGTTGAAGTGATTCTCCTGCCTCAGCCTCCCAAGTAGCTGGGATTACAGGCATGCGCCACCATGCCCAGCTAATTTTTGCATTTTTAGTAGAGATGGGGCTTCACCATGTCGGCCAGGCTGGTCTTGATCTCCTGACCTGCTGATCCACCCGCCTTGGCCTCCCAAAGTGCTGGGATTACAGGCATGAGCCACCGTGCCCGGCCTAATTTTTGTATTTTTAGCAGAGGTGGGTTTCATCATGTTGGCCAGGCTGGTCTCGAACTCCTGACCTCAAAGGATCCACCCACCTCATTCTCCCAAAAATCTGGGCTTACAGGCGTGAGCCACCACACCCGGCCTATGATCTGATTTAATAGCTATATTTGTGCTCCTGAACTTAGATTTTCACTTACTTCCACTTATCCTACATATATATATATATATATATATATATATATATATATATATATATTTTTTTTTTTTTTTTTTTTTTTTTTTTTTTTGAGATGGAGTCTCACTCTGTCACCCAGGCTGGAGTGCAGTGGTGTGATCTCGGCTAACTGCAAGCTCTGCCTCCCAGGTTCACACCATTCTCCTGCCTCAGCCCCCCGAGTAGCTGGGACTACAGGTGCCCGCCACCACACCCGGCTAATTTTTTGTATTTTTAGTAGACATGGGGTTTCACTGTGTTAGCCAGGATGGTCTCGATCTCCTGACCTCGTGATCCACCCACCTCGGCCTCCCAAAGTGCTGGGATTACAGGCACAAGCCACCGCACCCAGCCCCTACTTATATATTCTAAATGCTATTAGACAATAGGAAGTACAAAAGTATATTGCTTGTGTGTTTATTTTTTATTGAGATATAATTAACATACAATAGGCCCCACGCAGTGGCCCACACCTGTAATCCCAGCAGTTTGGGATGCCAAGGCAGGCGGATCACCTGAGGTCAAGAGTTCAAGACCAGCCTGGCCAAAATGGCAAAATCCCATCTCTACTAAAAATACAACAAAATTAGTCAGGCGTGGTGGTGTGCACCTGTAATCCCAGCTACTTGGGAGGCTGAGGCAGGAGAATTGCTTGAACCTGGGAGGTGGAGGTTGCAGTGAGCAGAGATGGTGCCATTTCACTCCAGCCTGGGCAACAAGAGCAAAACTCTGTCTCAAATAATAATAATAATAATAATAATAATAATAATAAAAAACATACAATAGAATGCAGATCTTAAGTGGTCAGTTCAAAGAGTTTTGAGAATTGTATATACCCATGTAATCACTACCCAAATCAAGATGTGTAGAATATTTCTATCTCCCCTGTTAAAAAATACAATGTTATATTTTTTAAACAGAAAAACATAAAGAAAATTAAATGGTTATCTCAACAGAGGAAGTTATTAACACTTTAGAGTATGTTTCTTCTGGTATTTTTGTTTGTTTGTTTTGAGACAGGGTCTTGCTCTGTCACTCAGGCTGGAGTGCAGTGGCGTGATCACAGCTTACTGCAGCCTCAACCTTCCAAGATCAAGCAATTATTTCACCTTAGCCTCCCAAGTATCTGGGACTACAGGCACACACCACCACACCCAGCTAATCATCTGGTATTTTCTATGCATATTCTTTTTTTTTTTTTTTTTGAGATAGAATCTCGCTCTGTCACCCAGGTTGGAGTGCAGTGGCACAATCTCAGCTCATTGCAACCTCTGTCTCCCAGGTTCAAGTGATTCTCCTGCCTCAGCCTCCTGAGTAGCTGGGATTACAGGCACATGCCACCACACACAGCTAACTTTTGTATTTTTAGTAGAGACCGGGTTTCACTATGTTGGGCATGTTGGTCTCGAACTCCTGACCTCAAATGATCTGCCCTCATCGGCCTCCCAAAGTGCTGGGATTACAGGTGTGAGCCACTGTGCCCAGCATGCATATTCTTTTTACATGATTTCTTTATTCTTTCAAAAATTCCTTCAGGTCCTAATAAGTGCTAGACACTGCCTAGGTTCTGGGGATATGGCAATGAAGGCCAAGAGTCCAGGCACTGCCATCCTGAAAAGAAACAAAATTATTAATATATAAAATTTCAGATAATGGTAAATGCCAGGAAAAAAGGTAAAACAGTGTAATTGGGATGGAGGGGAGGGCTGTGTTAGGTAGGATAGTCAGGAAAGGCCACGACGGTAGACTGTGTGCAAAAAATGGCTCACTATTCCCCCCACAATGTGACTCTGCAGCATCTCCACCCCATTGAATCTGGGCTAGTATTGTGACTTGCTTTAGACCACAACTTTTGCTTCAGCAAAAGTGACACTGTGACAGTTTTTTGTTTTGTTCGTTTTTTTTTTGTTTTTTGTTTTTTTTTTGAGATGGAGTCCTGCTCTGTCGCCCAGGCTGGAGTGCAGTGGCACAATCTCAGTTTACTGCAGCCTCTGCCTCCCAGGTTCAAACGATTCTCCTGCCTCAGCCTCATGGGAATACAGGCATGTGCTACCATACCCAGCTAATTTTTGTATTTTTAGTAGAGACAGGGTTTCACCATGTTGCCCAGGCTGGTCTCGAACCCCTGGCCTCAAGTGATCTGCCTGCCTCGGCCTCCCAATGTGCTGGGATTACAGGCGTGAGCCACTGCACCCGGCAATACTGTGATAGTTCTGAGCCTCAAGAGGCCTTTTAAAATTCTATTCTGTCTCAAAACCCTGCCCAACCTCTAGGAAAACAAGCCCAGGTTAGTCTGCTGGTGGATGAGAGACCACATGGATGCGAGCCAAGCAAGCCCAGTTATCCCAGCCAAATTCATGAAAAGTACCCAGCAAAGATCTCTGCCTTGATGTTCACATGGCGTTCCCCTGTGTGCATGTGTCTATTCCTTCTTTTAAGACACCAGTCATATTGGGTCAGGATACATCCTAATGACCTTATTTTAACTTGGTTACTTCTGTTAAAAACCCTATCTCCAGCCGGGCACAGTGGCTCACGCCTGTAATCCCAGCACTTTGGGAGGCCAAGGTGGGCATATCACCTGAGGTCGGGAGTTCGAAACCAGCCTGGCCAACAGGGAGAAAACCCATCCCTACTAAAAATACAAAATTAGCTGGGGGTGGTGGTGGGCGCCTGTAATCCCAGCTACTCAGAAGGCTGAGGCAGGAGAATCGCTTGAACCCAGGAGGTGGAGGTTGCGGTGAGCTGAGATCGGACCATTGCACTCCAGCCTGGGCAACAAGAGCGAAACTCAGTCTCCAAAAAAAAAAAAAAAGAAAAACCCTATCTTCAAATAAGGTCACATTGTGAGGTACTGTGGGTTAGGACTGCAGCATATGAGTTTGGGGAAGATGCAATTCAACCCATTACACATGGCTTGGACTTTTTTTTTTTTTTTTTTTTTGAAACCGAGTCTCGCTCTATCACCAGGCTGGAGTGCAGTGGCGCAATCTCGGCTCACTGCAACCTCCGCCTCCTGGGTACAAGAGATTCTTCTGTCTCAGCCTCCCGAGTAGCTGGGACTACAGGCATGCACCACCACACCAAGCTAGTTTTTGTATTTTTAGTAGAGATGGGGTTTTACCATGTTGGCCAGGATGGTCTCAATCTCTTGACCTCATGATCCGCTCACCTTGGCCTCCCAAAGGGCTGGGATTACAGGCATGAGCCACTGCGCCCGGCTGGCTTTGACTTTTTAAGCTCTTTCCAACCTCAGGACCTTTGCATGTACTGTTCTTGCAGGAATGACCTCCTGAACCCTTTGAATGACTGAGGCCTTCTCTTACTTCAGGTCTCAACTTATATGTTTTCTCTTAAGAGAGGCTTTCCCCAAATCTCCCTTCTCGCACTAAATAAAGTGAGTGTTCCCTGAAGCATCCTTGGTTCAGCCATTTGCTATTACGCTTTGCCACAACACTGTTTCCTTCACGGCAACAGTTCTGTTCATCTATATGCATGTATTTTTCCTCCCTCCTTGCACTAAACTATAAAATCTCAGAAGCCAGGGTTTTGCCTCTTTCTTCACTGTATCCCCAGTGTTTGTGGACCAAATGACAGAGCAAAGGTTGAGTTTACCTGGTCACACTACAGAGCTAGGGTCATACCCCAGATCTCCTATCTCCTAATTTCTTTTTTCTTTCTTTCTTTTTTTTTTTTTTTAAGATGGCTTCTTGCTCTGTCGCCTAGGCTGGAGTGCAGTGGTGCAATCTCGGCTCACTACAACCTCCACCTCCCAGGTTCCAGTGATTTTCCTCCCTCAGCCTCTCAAGTAGCTGGGACTACAGGCATGTGCCACCAAACCTGGTTAATTTTTGTATTTTTAGTAGAGACAGGGTTTCACCATGTTGGTCAGGCTGGTCTTGAACTCCTGAGGTCAAGTGATCTGCCCGCCTTGGCCTCCCAAAGTGCTGGGATTATAGGCATGAGCCACTGCACCCAGCCCTACCTCCTAATTTCTATGTCCTTCCATATTCCCTCTCTACAAAAGCATCTCTCTACTATGAAATAAGCCTCTAAACAAGCTGTTTTGCATAGTCATTACAAACAAGTAATTAAGTGCTTGTGCTACTTAGGTTCAAATCCCAGCTTCTTTCTCCCTTTTCTAGTTGTGTGAACTGCAACCAATTCCTTACTCTTGTTGTACTTTAGTTTCTCGCACGGTAAAATGTAGGTTGGCCAGGTGTGGTGGTTCACGCCTGTAATCCTAACACTTTGGGAGTCCGAGTCAGGAGGATCACTGGAGGTCAGGAGTTCTAGACCAGCAACATAGTGAGACCCCATCTCTATAAAAATAATAATAATAAGAAGCCAGGGGTGGTGGCCCTTACCTGTAGTTTCAGCTACTCAGGAGATTGAGCTGGGAGGATCCCAGGAGTTCAAGGTTACAGTGAGCTATGATTGTGCCTGGGTGACAGAGTGAAACCCAGTCTCAAAAAAAAAAAAAAAAGCGGGGGGTAATAATACTTACTCAATAGGGCTGATATGAAGCTCAAATGACTTAATGCCTGTGAAATTCTTAGCACAGGGTTCAATGAGTGTTAGGCACACAGAAACAGGAGAGGAGCTCTCAAATCAATATTAATTAATACTAAGGAAATAATGCTTTATTTTTTGAGACAGGGTCTTGCTCTGTTGCCCAGGCTGGAGTACAGTGAGGCAATCTTGGCTCACTGCAACCTCTGCCTCCCAGGTTGAGGTGATTCTCATGCCTCAGCCTCCTGAGTGGCTGGGATTACAGGTGTGTGCCACCACGACTGGATAATTTTTTTTTTTTTTTTGTGAGACGGAGTCTCACTCTGTCACCCAGGCTGGAGTGCAGTGGCATGATCTTGGCTCACTGCAACCTCCACCTCCCAGGTTTACACGATTCTCCCACCTCAGCCTCCCAAGTAGCTGGGACTACAGTTATGCACCACCACACCGGCTAATTTTTGTATTTTTTAGTAGAGAAGAGGTTTCACCATGTTGGCCGGGCTGATCTTGAACTCCTGATCTCAGGTGATCTGTCCGCCTCAGCCTCCCAAAGCGCTGGGATTACAGGCGTGAGCCACCGCGCCTGGCCAGGAAATAAACTATTTTCTTAAATATGCATCTAGGGCCTAGTAAGTACAAGGTACCCTGGGGGGGTCACAGATGAGCAGCATGGTGTCACTACCTCCAGGGACCAGGTGTGCTGTCAAGGCAGGACAGTGTGGTGCAGAGGTTATCCGCATGGTCCTGGAGTTGGCCTTCTTGGGTTCAAATCCCAGCCCTGCTACTGCCTGGTTCTGTGATCTAGGGAGAGTTACTTGACATTTCTAAACATTTCTGATTTCAGCCTATAAAATGAGGCCAATAATAAGAGTATCTGCCCCACCTAGACAGGATTAAATGAGGTAGTGCTTAGCATAGCTCAGTGAGCACTGTTGGTGTCTCTGTGTTGGAGCCTTCCCACCCCTGCTCTCCTGCAGGCAGTGTTAGTGGCCCCCATCCTGTTCCCTCATGGCCCCTGAGCCCATGATTCTCCCCCTGCTAGATGGTGTGCATTTTGAAAGTGGGGACAACTTTCCTCCATTTATGCAAGGCCTCACTCAGAGAAGCCCCTTAACAAAGGGCTATTGAAATAAATGAAGGAATGGATGAAGAAACAAAGGCCAGGCAGAGTAAAACCAAGAAGACGTTGCATAATTGAAGGCAGCAATTGGGCATTTTCACCTCAACAATGCTAGCACCTATTACATCAGCTGGACTGGACAGTGCTTTCACACTTGCAAAATGCATCCAAAAGGACAATGAAGTCCCAGTTACTTGGGAGGCTGAGGTGGGAGGATCGCTTGAGTCCAGGAGTTGGAGGCCACAGTGAACTGTGATCACACTGCTACAGTCCAGCCTGGGCAACAGAGTGAGACCCTGTCTTTAATCAACAACAACAACAAAAAGGATGATCAGGCCAGACGCGGTGGCTCATTTGAGGTCAGGAGTTTGAGACCGGCCTGGCCAACATGGTGAAACCCCATCTCTACCAAAAATACAAAAAAATTAGCCAGGCATGATGGTGGGCAACTGTACTCCCAGCTACTCAGGAGGCTGAGGCAGGAGAATTGCTTGAACCTGGGAGGCATTGGTTGCAGTGAGCTGAGATCGCACCACTGCACTCACTCTAGCCTGGGCAACAGAGCAAGACTCTGTCTCAAAAAAAAAAAAAAAAAAAAAAAAAAAAAACGGCCGGGTGCGGTGGCTCATGCCTGTAATCCCAGCACTTTGGGAGGCCGAGGTAGGTGGATCACCTGAGGTCAGGAGTTCGTGACCAGCCTGGCCAACATGGTGAAACCCCATCTCTACTAAAAATACAAAAATTAGCTGGGCGCGGTGGCAGGCGCCTGTAATCCCAGCTACTCGGGAGGCTGAGGCAGGAGAATCCCTTGAACCCGGGAGGCAGAGGTGAGCCGAGATCGCACCATCGCACTCCAGCCTGGGAGACATAAGCGAGACTTTGTCTCAAAAAAAAAAAAAAAAAAAAGCAACTCGGGAGGCTGAGGCAGGAGAATCGCTTGAACCCAGAAGGTGGAGGTTGCAGTGAGCCAAGATGGCTCCATTGTACTCCAGTCTGGGCAACAGAGTGAGACTCTGTCTCAAAACAACACAACAACAACAACTAAAAAAACAAAAAAGGATGATCAAGGATATAGGATGATAGTGCTCTCCTTCCAATGACTTCACATTTGAACAAGTGATCAGACATGCAAACTGGCTACTATGATTCACTATCATAAAATGCCCTGCTGTGGGAACACAAGAAAGGGTGCCCTTCATTCTTTTTTTTTTTTTTTTGAGACAGAGTCTCACTCTGTTGCCCAGGCTGGAGTGCAGTGGCTTGATCTCAGCTCACTGCAACCTCCACCTCCCAGGTTCAAGTGATTCTCCTGCCTCAGCCTCCTGAGTAGCTGGGATTACAGGTGCATGCCACCACACTGGCTAATTTTTGTATTTTTATTAGAGACAGAGTTTTGCCATGTTGGCCAGGCTGGTCTCGAACTTCTGATCTCAGGTGATTCGCCTGCCTCAGCCTCCCAAAGTGCTGGGATTACAGGCGTGAGCCACTGTGCCCGGCCAGGTGCACTTAATTCTTCCTGGCTGTGAGGGTGAAGGAAAGCTACAAAAGTTAAGTGCCCTGGAGCCAATCTTTGAAGTAAAGAGACTGGCGGGTAGAAAGGCGTAGGATAGAGTCATAGAGTCACTCAGCAGAAACAAAGGCACAGAGGGAAGTGCCTGATGGATCCGAAGAGTGCGAAGGAATTCCTCACTGGCTAGAGTGTGGGTGTCATGTAGTTGGATAGAGTAATGGCCCCCCAAAGATATCCATGTCCTCACCCTGGAGCCTGTGAATAATACCTCATATAGCAGAAGAGACTCTGCAGGTGTGATGAAACTAATGCTCTTAGGATGGGGAGGTTACCCTGCATTATCCACATGGGCCCTAAATGCAATCACATGTCCTCCTCCTAAGAGGGAGGCGGGAGAACAGATTCAGTGGAAGGTGGTGTGACTAAGCAAGTAGAGGGAGAAAAGGTGACGTGATGTGGATCGCGGGCCAAGGATTGCAGGCAGCCTCTAGAAGCTGGGGAAGGCAAGGATTAGCTTCTCCCCTGCACCCCCGAGAAGACACCAGCCAGGCCAACACCTTGAATTTAACTTCCTAAAACTCATTTCGGGCCGGGCAGGGTGACTGACACCTGTGAAATCCCAGGTGGGAAGATGGTTTGAGCCCAGGAGTTCGAGATCAGCCTGGATGACACAGCAAGACCTTGTCTCTACTAAAAATTTTTTAAAAATTACCCAGGTGCAGTAGCTCATACCTGTAATCCCAGCACGCTGAGAGGCCGAGGAGGGCAAATTATTTGAGTCCAGGAGCTCAAGGCCAGCCTAGGCATCATAGCGAAACCCTGTCTCTACAAAAAACACAAAAATTAGCTGGGTGTGGTAGCCCGCACCTGTTGTCCCAGCTACTGGGGAGGCTGAAGAGGGAAGATTACGTGAGCCTGGGAAATCAAGGCTGCAGTGAGCCGTGATCACACCACTGCACTCCAGCCTGGGTGACAGAGCGAGATCTCATCTCTACTAAAAATGTTCAAACAATTAGCTAGAGGTGGCATGCACTTGTAGTCCCAGCTACTCTGGAGGCTGAGGAGGGTAGGAGCGCTTGAGTGCAGGAGTTTGAGGCTGCAGTAAGCTATAATCATGCCACTGTACTCCAGCCTGGGTGACAGAGCAAGACCCCGTCTCTAAGAAAACAACCACACATACTCAGTTTGGACTTTTGGCCTCAATTACTGTAAGATAATACATTTGTGTGCTTTTAATCCACTAAGTTTGTGGCAAGGTGTTATAACAGCATAGGAGACTAAACAGGTAGTAGGGTAGGTATGGGAAGAAAATAGGTTATTAAGGCTGGGTGCGGTGGCTCACGCCTGTAATCCCAGCACTTTGGGAGGCTGAGGCAGGATCACAAAGTCAGGAGATTGAGACGATCCTGGCTAACACGGTGAAACCCAGTCTCTACTAAAAATACAAAAATTAGCCGGGCATGGTGGCGGGCGCCTGTAGTCCCAGCTACTCGGGAGGCTGAGGCAGGAGAATGGCGTGAACCCGGGTGGCGGAGTTTGCAGTGAGCCGAGATCATGCCACTGCACTCCAGCCTAGGTGACAGAGCGAGACTCCGTCTCAAAAAAAAAAAAAAAAAGAAAAAAGAAAATAGGTTATTAAGACTGTGCCAACTGCACTACGAAATTTGAACTTCATTCCATATGGGACAGGGAAATGAGAGACTTGTAAGGCAGTATGATTAGATAGATGTCAGAGAGAGAATTCTGATGTGTGGTGGGCTCATGCCTGTAACCCCAGCACTTTGGAAGGCCAAGGCAGGAGGATTGCTTGAGTTTAGGAGTTTGAGACTAGCCTGGGCAACATGGTAAAACCCCATCTCTACCCCCCCAAAAAAAAAAAGAAAGAAAAGAAAATTAGCCAGGCGTTGTGGTGTACGCATGTAGTCCCAGCTACTCTGGAGGCTGAGGTGGGAGGATCACTTGACCCTGGGAGACAGAGGCTGCAGGGAGCCAAGATTCTGCCACTGTACTCCAGCCTGGCTGACAGAGACGCCATCTCAAAACAAAAAATACTCCTGTAATCCCACCCCTTTGGGAGGCCAAGGCAGCTGGATCGCTTGAGCTCAGGAGTTTGAGACCAGCCTGGGCCACATGGTGAAACCCCATCTCTACAAAAAACAAAAAAATTAGCCGGGCATGGTGGTGTGCAGGTATAGTCCTGGATACTTGGGAGGCTGAGGTGGGAGGATCACCTGAGCCCATGGTGGTTGAGTCTGCAGAAAGCCATGATTGTGCCACTGCAGTACAGCCTGGATGACAGCAGGAGACCCTCTCTCAAAAAAAAAAAAAAGAAAGAAAAGAAAAGAGCCTGGGCGCGGTGGATCACACCTGTAATGTCAGCACTTTGGGAGGCCGAGGCGGGCAGATCACTTGAAGTCAGGAGTTCAAGACAATCCTGGCCAACATGGTGAAACCCTGTCTCTACTAAAAATATAAAAAATTAGCTGGGCGTGGTGGCGGGTGACTGTAGTCACAGCTACTGGGAAGGCTGAGGCACGAGAATCACTTGAACCCAGGAGGTGGAGGTTGCAGTGAGCCGAGATCACGCCACTGCACTCCAGCCTGGGTGACAGAGCAAGACTCCATCTCAAAAAAATACAATAAAATAAGGCCAAGGTGACTCATGCCTGTAATCCCAGCACTTTGGGAGGCCAAAGCAGGGTGGATCACTTGAGGTCAGGAGTTCAAGACCAGCCTGGCGAACATGGTGAAAACCCGTATGTGTTAAAAATACAAAAATTAGCTGGGTGGCCAGGCGCAGTGGCTCACGCCTGTAATCCCAGCAGTCTGGGAGGCCAAGGTGGGCAGATCATGAGGTCAGGAGATCGAAACCATCCTGGCTAACACAGTGAAACCCCATCTCTACTAAAAATACAAAAATTAGCCGGGCATGATGGTGGGCGCCTGTAGTCCCAGGAGGCTGGGAGGCTGAGGCAGGAGAATGGCGTGAACCTGGGAGACGGAGCTTGCAGTGAGCCGAGATCGTGCCACTGCACTCCAGCCTGTGCGACAGAGTGAGACTCTGTCTGAAAAAAAAAAAAAATTAGCTGGGCATGGTGGCATGCGCCTGTAGTCCCCGCTACTCGGGAGGCTGAGGCACAAGAGTTGTTTGAACCCAGGAGGTGGAGGTTGCAGTGAGTCGAGATCGCACCACTGCACTCCAGCCTGGCGACAGAGGGAGACCCTGTCTCAACAATAAAATAAAATAAGGCCAAGGACCTGAATGAAGGACTGAGCCATGTGAATACCTGGGGAAAGGGCATTCTGGGCAGAGGGAGTGGCAAGTGCAAAGGGCCTGCTCTGCACAAGTTGCAGAGTGGAAGGAGGTGAAAGCTGAGAAAGTAGTGAAGGATTGGATATCTAGGACCTTCTAAGTCACGTTAAGACAGGTGGCATTGGCCGGGCATGGTGGCTCACGCCTGTAATCCCAGCACCTTGGGAGGCTGAGGCGGGCAGATGACTTGGGCTCAGGAGTTCAAGACCATCCTGAGCTAATACGGTGAAACCCCATCTCTATTAAAAATACAACAAATTAGCCAGGTGTGGTGGCACGCGCCTGTAGTCTCAGCTACTCAGGAGGTTGAGGCAGGAGAATCGCTTGAACCTGGGATGGGGAGGTTGCAGTGAGCTGAGATTGCACCACCGCACTCCAGCCTGGGCCACAAAGCAAGACTCAGTCTCAAAAAAAAAAAAAAAAAAAAGACAGGTGGCATTGGCCGGGTGTGGTGGCTCACAGGTATAATCCCAGCATTTTGGGAGCTGAGGCGAGCGCATCACCGGAGGTCAGGAGTTCAAGACCAGCCTGGCCAACATGGTAAATCCCCGTCTCTACTAAAAATATAAAAATTAGCCAGGTGTGGTGGCGAACGCCTGTAATCCCAGCTACTCGGGAGGCTGAGGCAAGAGAATCACTTGAATCCAGGAGGGGTTAGTAGAGCCAAGATCATGCCATTGCACTCTAGCCTAGGCAACGGAGTAAGACTCTATCTAAAAAAAAAAAAAAAAAAAAGGTGGCATTTACTCTGACATGGGAGGCATTCAGAGGTTCTTAGCAGGGGAGGCACGTCCTATGACTGGCACTTTAAAAGGATTGCTCTGACTGCTGTTTGGAAAATGGACTTAATGGGGCTAAGACTGGAAACAGGGAAACATGTTAGAAGGCTCCAGCAACCCTCAGTGGGGAGGATGATGGTGGTTGGACAAGGGTGTTAGTGACAGAAGTGGGAGAAATTGCAGAATGCCAAGCCAATCATATTTGCTGATGCATTGAAGAGAGGGAATGAGAAAAAGAGGAGCCAAGGACAAGTCTAGGTCTAGGTTGTTGTTTTATTGAGCAACTGGAAGACTGGAGGTAGAGTGTCCTGAGATGGGGAAACTGGGAAGAGGAGACTGGATCTCTGACTATGTCCTAAATTCAGGGAGTCCATTAGAAATCTTAGTGGGGGCTGGGTGTGGTGGTTCAAGTCTGTAATCCCGACACATTGGGAGGCTGAGATGGAGGATTGCTTGAGGCCAGGAGTTCAAGTCCAGCCTGGGAAACATAGCAAGTCCCCATCTCTAAAAAAAAATATTTAAATTTAAAATTAAAAAAAAAAAAATCTCAATGGGAAGGCTGGGCATGGTGGCTCACGCTTGTAATCCTAGCACTTTGGGAGGCCCAGGTGGGTGGATCACTTGATCTCAGGAGTTTGAGACCAGCCTGGCCAACATAGCAAAACCCCGTCTCTACTAAAAATACCAAAAAAAAAAAAAAAAAAAAAAAAAAAAAAAATTCGCTGGGTGTGGTGGCACATGCTTGTGTGAGGCAGGAGAATTGCTTGCACACAGGAGGCAGAGGTTGCAGTGATCCAAGATCACGCCATTGCACTCCCAGCTACTCGGGAGGCTGAGGCACCAAAATCACTTGAACAAGGGAGGCAGAGTCTGCAGTGAGCCAAGATCACGCCACTGAACTACAGCCTGGGTGACAGTGCAAGACTGTGTCTCAAATAATTAACTAATTAATTAATTAATTAACTGGGAGTGGTGGCACCTGGCTGTAGTCCCAGATACTTGGAAGGCTGAGGTAGAAGGATCGCTTGAATCTGGGAGGTGGAGGCTGCAGTGAGCCAAGATCGCACCACTGAAATCCAGCCTGGGTGACAGAGAGAGATCCTGTCTCAAACAAAACAAAATAAAACAAAACAGCTCCTTGCCTCCATGATGTTATTATTACATATGACATATCTGTATCAAAACACTTCATGTGTCCGGGCTCGGTGGCCCACGCCTGTAATCCCAGCACTTTGCGAGGCCAAGGTGGGTGGATCATTTGAGGTCAGGAGTTTGAGACTAGCCTGGCCAACATGATGAAACCCTGCCTCTACTAAAAATACAAAAATTAGCCGGACGTGGTGGTGCACACCTGTAATCCCAGCTACTCGGGAGGCTGAGGCAGGAGAATTGCTTGAACCCAGGAGGTGGAGGTTGCAGTGAGGTAAGATTGTGCCACTGCACTCCAGCCTGGGCAACACAGCAAGACCCCATCTCAAAGCAAAACAAAACATCTCGTGTACCCCGTAAATATATACACCTTCTAGGTACCCACACAAAAAAAATAAAAATAAAAAGGCTTGGTGCGGTTGCTCACGCCTGTAATCACAGCACTTTGGGAGGCCAGGTGGGGCTGATCACCTGAGGTCAGAAGTTCGAGACCAGCTAGGCTAACATGGTGAAACCCAGTTTCTACTAAAAATACAAAAAATTAGCTGGACATGGTGGTGCGTGCCTGTAATCCCAGCTACTCTGGAGGCCGAGGCAGGAGAATTGCTTGAACACAGGAGGCAGAGGTTGCAGTGATCCAAGATCACACCATTGCACTCCAGCTTGGGCAACAAAAGCGAAACTCCATCTCAAAAAAAAAAAAAAGAGTTTTGTTCTGTCATCCAGACTGCCGTGCAGTGGCACCATCCTAACTCACTCTACCCTCCAACTTCTGGCCTCAAGTGATCCTCCTGCCTCAGCTTTCTTAGCAGCTGGGACTACAGGCATGCACCCCAATGCCTGGCTAATTTTTCTGATTATTTTTTGTGGAGACAGGGTCTCGCTACATTGCCCAGGCTGATCTTGAACTCCTGGCCTCAAGCAATCCTCCTACCTTAGCCTCTCAAAGCACTGAGATTACAGGTGTGAGCTACCATGACTGGCAAAAATGTTCTAAAATTATACTATGGTGATGGTTGCAAAGCTGTGTGAATATACTAAAAGACTCACTGAACTATATACTTTAAATGGGTGAATTGTATAGGGTGTGACTTATACCTGAGTAAAATTGTTTAAAAAATAGTCTATGGAGGCTGGGCGTGGTGGCTCACGCCTGTAATCCCAGCACTTTGGGAGGCCAAGGCAGGTGGATCACGAGATCGGGAGTTCAAGATCAGCCTGGCCATGATGGTGAAACCCTGTCTCTACTAAAAATAAAAATAAAAAAAAATAGCTGGGTGTGGTGGTGGGCGCCTGTAATCCCAGCTACTCGGGAGGCTGAGGCAGAGAACTGCTTGAACCCGGGAGGTGGAGGATGCAATCCAGTTGGGCCAGACGCAGTGGCTCACACCTGTAATCCCAGCACTTTAGGAGGCTGAGGCAGGTGGATCACGAAGTCAGGAGTTCGAGACCAGCCTGACCAACATGGTGAAACCCTGTGTCTACTAAAAATACAAAAATTAGCCGGGCATGGTGGCGTGAGCCTATAGTCCCAGCTACTTGGGAGGCTGAGGCAGGAGAATCACCTGAACCCAGAGGCAGAGGTTGCAGTGAGCCAAGATTGCACCACTGCACTCTAGCCTGGGTGACAAAGTAAGACTCCATCTCAAAAAAAAAAAAAAAAGTCCAATTGGGCATGCTTAGGGAAATACTGTAAGTAGATTCTCTTTATTCAGTTGCCTTTCTTCTTTCTTTTCTTGTCTTTTTTTTTCTTTGAGTCCGGGTCTTGCTCTGTTGCTCAGGCTGGAGTGCAGTGCTGCGATCATGGCTCACTGCAACCTCAACCTCCCAGGCTCAAGGAATCCTCCCACTTCAACCTCTGAAGTAGCTGGGACTACAGATGCATGCCACCATGCCCGGCTAATTTAAAAAATTTTTTGAGGCCAGGTGCGGTGGCTCACGACTGTAATCCCAGCACTTTCGGAGGCTGAGGCAGGAGGATCACGTGAGGTCAGGAGTTCAAGACCAGCCTGGCCAACATTGTGAAACCCTGACTCTACTAAAAAAATGCAAAAATCAGCTGGGCGTGGTGGCAGGTGCCTGTAATCCCAGCTACTCAGGAGGCTGAGGCAAGATAATCGCTTGAGCCCGGGAGGTGGAGGTTGCAGGAGTGGAGATCATGATACTGCACTCCAGCCTGAGCAACAGAGCAAGACTCTGTCTCAAAAAAAAAAAAAATTTTTTTTTTTTTTATAGAGACTTGGTCTCACTATATTGCCAGGGCTGGTCTCAAACTCTTGGGCTCAAGAGATCCTCCCACTTTGGCCTCCCAAAGTGCTAGGATTACAGGTGTGAGTCACTGCATCCAGCCTCCTGGCCTTCATTTATTTGAACATTTTCAAGCATCTACTGTATGACTCTCTCCCATTTAAGCTCTAGTATTATTGAAGATTCTGCTAACTATGAGTATGAGTGCCCTTCAAGCCATAGGGGACAGAAATAACTTTTTTTTTTTTTTTGTGATGGAGTCTCGCTCTGTTGCTCAGGCTGGAGTGCGGTGGTGCCATCTTGACTCACTGCAATCTTGGCCTCCTGAGTTCAAGCAATTCTCCTGCCTTAGCCTCCATAGTAGCTCAGATTACAGGCGCCTGCCACCACGCTGGCTAATTTTTGTACTTTTATTATTATTGTTATTATTATTATTTTTGAGATGGAGTCTCGCTCTGTCTGCACTCCCAGGCTGGAGTGCAGTGGCATGATCTCGGCTCACTGCAAGCTCCGCCTCCAGGGTTCACGCCATTCTCTTGCCTCAGCCTCCCGAGTAGCTGGGACTACAGGTGCCCGCCACCACAGCCGGCTAATTTTTTTGTAGTTTTAGTAGAGATGGGGTTTCACTGTGTTAGCCAGATGGTCTCAATCTCCTGACCTCATGATCCGCCTGCCTCGGCCTCCCAAAGTGCTGGGATTACAGGCATGAGCCACCACGCCCGGCCTATTATTTTTTTTTTAACGGAGTCTCACTCTGTCTCCCAGGCTGGAGTGCAGTGGCACGATCTCGGCTCACTACAACCTCCGCCTCCTGGGTTCCAGCAGATCTCCTGCCTCATGCTCCCGAGTAGGTGTGATTACAGGCATGTGCCACCACTGCCGGCTAATTTTTGTATTTTTAGTAGAGATGGGGTTTCACCATGTTGGCCAGGCTGGTGATGAACTCCTGACCTCAGGTGATCCTCCCGTCTTGGCCTCTGAAAGTGCTGGGATTACTGGTGTGAGCCACTGTGCCAGGTCCTAATTTTCCTATTTTTAGTAGACGTGGGGTTTCTGCATGTTGGTCAGGCTGGTGTCGAACTCCTGACTTTAGGTGATCTGCCTGCCTCGAACTCCCAAAGTATTGGGATTACAGGCTTGAGCCACTGCACCCAGCCGGGAATGACTTTTACGGTCAGCCTGGAATAAATGGTCTATTTGTAAAGTGGTGTAATAATATTGCACAATAAAATGAGATCAAAGGGTTTAAACAAGCCTACGAGAAGGAAAAGTTGAAAAATCATAGACTCACAGCCCATGCCAAAATCTGGATGAAAGCTGAAAATTTCAGCCTCTCTGGCTGTCTTATCTCTACAGGCAGCGATTGGGCCATTCCACATGTGGCCTGTTCTTTCATTTTCCTGGAACATGACCTCTGAAAGGTTCCTTGCAATTTGAGAAGATCTAGTATAACCCCTTGTTTTCGATGAAGAACAATGAGGATGACCTTCCCAAGGTCACACATTTCTGGACAAGCAGCTGTGCAGAAACTATACCTGGTGCTATTTTCATCAGGATGGTTCTAATAGTCCAGGGTGAGATGACCAAGAATCTAGAGTTTGGAAATCATCAGGTTGTTAAAAGAAGGCTTCTCAGCTTTGTTCTGCGTTCCGGAAGGCATCTTGTTAAAAGAACAAGTTTTCGGCCAGGCGTGGTGGCTTATGCCTTGTAATCCCAGCCTTTGGGAGGCGAGGTGGGCGGATCATGAGGTCAGGAGATCCAGACCATCCTGGCTAACACGGTGAAACCCCATCTCTACTAAACATACAAAAAAATTAGCTGGGCGTGGTGGCGGGCGCCTGTAGTCTCAGCTACTTGGGAGGCTGAGGCAGGAGAATGGCATGAACCCGGGAGGCGGAGCTTGCAGTGAGCCGAGATCACGACACTGCACTCCAGCCTGGGCGACAGAGCGAGACTCCGTCTCAAAAAGTAAATAAAGAAAGAATAAAAGTTTTTTTATTGATATTCAAATATCTCACCTCCAATTGTGATGATTACACAAAAAAGCCACCAATTGGTTCCTCCCTACATGCCCATCCTTTGCAAAGTTATTTGGCTGTATATTTCCCCACCCCTCAAATTTTGTGCTTGGCCACATGTCTTGCTTTGGCTAATGTGACATTAGAAAATGTGACACAAGAAAAGACCTGAAAAGTGCCTGTGCAGAGTTCAAGACCAGCCTGGGTAACACAGGGAGACCCTGGCTCTACAACAAATACAAAAATTAGCCAGGCCTGGTGGTGCGTGCCTGTGGTCTCAGCTACTGGGGAGGCTGAGGTGGGAGGATTGCTTGAGCCCGGGGGTGAAGGCTGCAGTGACTGTGATCATGCCATTGTACTCTAGCCTGGGTGCCAGAGCAAGATCCTGTTTCAGAAAAAAGGCTGGGTGCAATCGCTTATACCTATAATACCAGCACTTTCGGAGGCTGAGGTGAGAGGATCACCTGAGGTCAGGAGTTCGAGACCAGCCTGGCTAACATGCTGAAACCCTGTCCCTACTAAAATTACAAAAATTAGCTGGGCATGGTGGCAGATTCCTGTAATCCCAGCTACTGAAGAGGCTGAGGCAGAAGAATTGCTTGAACCTGGGAGGCAGAGGTTGCAGTGAGCCGAGGTCGCATCATTGTACTCCAGTCTGGGTGACAAGAGCGAAACTCCGTCTCCAAAAAAAAAAAGTGCCTGTGCAGTGGGGCCTGCCTTCTCTTGCTGTTCTTGGGAACCTAGTATGTACGGCCATGTGAATATGTCCAGGCTAGCCTGCTAGATGACTACAGACCTGTGGCTATGCTGCCCCTATCATCCACAGGTGACCGACAGCCAATTGCCAGACATGTCAGTGAGAACATCCTAGACCACCCAACCCCAGTTGAACTAGCTCAGAAGAGAAGTGTCCAGCCAACTCTCAGAAAATTTTTATTTTTTTGAGATGGAGATTTGCTCTTGTTGCCCAAGCTGGAGTGCAATGGTGCGATCTCGGCTCACCACAACCTCCACCTCCCAGGTTCAAGCGATTCTCCCACCTCAGCCTCCTGAGTAGCTGAGATTACAGGTGTTCACCGCCATGCCTGGCTTTTTTGTATTTTTAGTAGAGATGGGATTTGTCACTGCACTTAAGCCTGGGTGACAGAATGAATGTTTTCGTATTTTTAGTAGAGATGGGGTTTCTCCATGTTGGTCAGGTTGGTCTTGAACTCCTGACCTCAGGTGATCTGCCTGCCTCGGCCTCCCAAAGTGCTGGGATTACAGGCGTGAGCTACTGTGCCCAGCCAACTCTCAGAATCTTAAGAAAGAAATAACATCTGTTGTTTTCAGCCACTATGTTGGGGGTGAGTGGTTTGTTACACAGCAGAAGCTAACGAATACACAAATATTCAGGAAGTTTTTAAAAAGGGTTACATAACTGAAAAATAAATTCGCATGTCAAGATCATTAGAAATCACAGTAGCGGGATTTCTTGAGTCATTTTCAGGACACCAGGAGACTATAAATTGCTTATTGCTGCATCAAGATTTGTCCTGTGTTGACCCTCTGAGGATAGAGATTAGTCACATGTACATGGAAAGAAACAAGAACCCTGATCAAAGAAGAGTGAGACCAACTCACAGAGAGCCTCAGTTCTAACCTCTTTCAAGCCTGCAGAAGGCTAGTGACCACGAGTAGATCCCCTGAAGGCTCCTGTGGTTTCTTGGTTCCAGTGTCTTCTGATGAACTTAGAATGATGCTTTTCCCAATGCCTGCAAGGCGACGTCACAAGCTATTAACTAACTGCAATAAAAATTGGCTTCGGCCGGGCGCGGTGGCTCATGCCTGTAAGCCCAGCACTTTGGGAGGCCGAGGCGGGTGGATCACAAGGTCATGAGATCGAGACCATCCTGGCTAACACGGTGAAACCCCATCTCCACTAAAAATACAAAAAAAAAAAAAAACTCTCCGGACGTGGTGGTGGGCGCCTGTAGTCCCAGCTACTCCAGAAGCTGAGGCAGGAGAATGGCGTGAGCCCGGTAGGTGGAGCTTGCAGTGAGCCGAGATCGCGCCACTGCACTCCACCCTGGGCAACAGAGCGAGACTCCGTCTCAAAAAAAAAAAAAAAAAAAAAAAAGGCTTCATCCAGTGGGAGAATGAAAATTCTGGGCCAGGCACAGTGGCTCACACCTGTAATCCTAGCACTTTGGGAGGCCGAGGCAGATAGATCACTTTGACCCAGGAGTTTGAGACCAGCCTGGACAATAGGGTGAGACCACGTCTCTACAAAAAAATACAAAAATTAGCAAGGCATGGTGGTGTGCAACTGTGATCCCTGTCCCTGTGCGCATGTATCTGCTTGGGAGGCTGAGGTGGGCAGATCACTGGGAGGAGAGGGTTACAGTCAGCTGAGATCACACCATTACACTCAAGCCTGGATGACAGAGCTAATCCCTGTCTCAAAAAAAAAAAAAAAAAAAAAAAAGGAAACTTCTCCACTGAAATCACATACGATGGAAACACTTAGGTAAAGAAGGTCCCCTAACTGCCTGGAATTGCTTGGGTCATTGTGGGTAGCGTTGGATGTTGGCCCCATCGTCCTGGCCCATGGCTGGTAGCCATTAGCAGGTGCATAGGAAGCGTGTGCCATTGCAGGCCTAATTAAGCAAACTTGCAAAAATTGAGAATTAGTCTCAGATCAAATTATTAAGTACCCACTATGCTCAGATTGACTCCATGTAGGTGGCAACAGGAGCAGAGGGCTCTGCCTGCTTCTACTGCTCCTATATTTGGCCAATATGACATTTCAGCAGAAAAAAATCCAAATGTGGCAGAAAAGCATGCAGGATTAAATTTCCTGCCGGGCGTGGTGGCTCACACTTGTAATCCCAGCACTTTGGGAGGCTGAGGCGGGCGGATCACGAGGTCAGGAGTTCAAGACCAGCCTGGCCAACACAGTGAAACCCCATCTCTACTAAAAATGCAAAAATTAGCTGGGCGTGGTGGTGTGCGCTTGTAATCCCAGCTACTCGGGAGGCTGAGGCAGGAGAATCGCTTGAACCCGGGAGGCAGAGGTTGTAGTGAGCCGAGTTCATGCCATTGCACTCCAGCCTGGGTGACAGAGCTAGACTGTGTCTCAAAACAAACAAATAAAAACAAAACAAAACAAAAAAATCTTCCTGAAAGTGGCCTTTCCTTTCTATTTCTGTGTGACTTAGGATTTCCTGCCTAGAGTTTGAAAATGGTAGTTTCTGTTTGAATAACACAAAAGTAAAGTGGTGTAGACAATAAGATATTTTTTCTTTTCTTTTCTTTTCTTTTTTTTTTGAGATGGAGTCTTGCTCTGTCACCCAGGCTGAAGTGCAGTGGTGCGAACTTGGCTCACTACAACCGCCGCCTCCTGGGTTCAAGTGATTCTCCTGTCTCTCCTGTCTCAGCCTCCCGAGTAGCTGGGACTGCAGGTGCAGGCCACCATACCTGGCTAATTTTTTTTGAATTTTTAGTAGAGACCAGGTTTCACTGTGTTAGCCAGGGTGGTCTCGATCACCCAGCCTCGTGATCTGCCTGCCTCACTCTCCCAAAGTGCTGGGATTATAGGCATGGGCCAACATGCCCCCAGCTCTTTTTATTTTTTGAGACGAAGTCTCTCCCTGTCGCCCAGGCTGGAGTGCAGTGGCCCGATCTCAGCTCACTAAGCTCCACCCCCTGGGTTGAAGCAATTCTCTTGCCTCAGCCTCCCGAGTAGCTAGGATTATAGGCACCCACCATCAAGCCCTGCTAATTTTTGTTTGTTTGTTTGTTTGTTTTTTGAGACAGAGTCTGGCTGTGTCGCCCAGTCTAGAGTGCAGTGGCGCAATCTCGGCTCACTGCAAGCTCTGCCTCCCGGGTTCACGCCATTCTCTTGCCTCAGCCTCCTGAGTAGCTAGGACTACGAGTAGCTGGGACTACAGGTGCCTGCCAACACGCCTGGCTAATTTTTTCTATTTTTAGTAGAGACGGGGGTTTCACCGTGTTACCAGGATGGTCTCGATCTCCTGACCTCGTGATCCGCCCGCCTCGGCCTCCCAAAGTGCTGGGATTACAGGTGTGAGCCACTGCGCCCAGCCTGTTTTTTGTTTTTTTGGGATAGAGTCTCACTCTGTCATCCAGGCTGGAGTGCAGTGGCATGATCTTGGCTCACTGTAAACTCTGCCTCCTGGGTTCAAGTGATTCTCCTTCCTCAGCCTCCCAATTAGCTTGGACTACAGGTGCACACCACCACACTCGGCTAATTTTTTATATTTTTAGTAGAGATGGGGTTTCGCCATATTGGCCAGGCTGGTGTCGAACTCCTGACCTTGTGATCCGCCCACCTTGGCCTCCCAAAGTGCTGGGATTACAGGTGTGAGCCACCATGCCTGGCTCTAATTTTTGTATTTTTAATAGAGACACGGTTTCACCACCATGTTGGCCAGGCTAGTCTCAAACTCCCGACCTCAAATGATCTGCCCGTCTCGGCCTCCCAAAGTGCCGGGATTACAGGCGTGAGCCATGATGCCCAGCCTCTTTTTTTGTTTTGAGACACGGTCTCGCTTTGTTGTTCAGGCTGGAGTGCAGTGGCACAATCATGGTTCACTGCATGCAGCCTTGACCTCCCAGGCTCAAGTGATCCTCCCACCTCAGCCTCCTGAGTAGCTGGGACCACAGGCATGCCCCGCCACGCCCAGCTAATTCTTTTTCATTTACTTTATTTTTATGTATTTTTTTAGATGGAGTTTCACTCTTGTTGCCCAGGCTGGAGTACAATCGCATGATCTTGGCTCACCTCCACCTCTAGCTCCTGGGTTCAAGCGATTCTCTTTGCTCAGCCTCCCGAGTAGCTGGAATTACAGGGATGTGCACCAGCCTGGCTAATTTTGTATTTTCAGTAGAGATAGCGTTTCTACATGTTGGTCAGGCTGGTCTCGAACTCCTGACCTCAGGTGATCCACCCGCCTCGGCCTCCCAAAGTGCTGGGATTACAGGCGTGGGCCTCTGCGCCTGGCCTATTTTTTTATTTTTATTATATTTTTGAGAGAGCCTCACTTCGTCACCCAGGCTGCAGTGTTGTGGCACGATCTCAGCTCACTGCAACCTTGGCTTCCTGGGTTCAAGCAATTCTCGTGCCTCAGCCTCCCAAGTAGCTGGGATTACAAGCACCCGCCACCACGCCCAGCTAATTTTTTTTTTTTTGTATTTTTAGTAGAGACGGGGTTTCACCATGTCGGCCGGGCTGGCCTCAAACTCCTGACCTCAGGTGATCCACACGCCTCGGCTTCCCAAAGTGCTGGGATTGCAGGCATGAGCCACTGTGCCTGGTTTTTTTGTTTTTGTTTTTGTTTTTAATTAATTTTTTTCCTATAGGAACCAACATGCGTGCACTGTCAGTTTTTAAGGCATTGCCAACTTGTCCCCTGCAGGTGGTGACTTCTATAATAATCACTATTCCTTGAATAAAGAAACAGGCAGTCATCAGTGGTGCCAGTTCACTAGAGCCCTGTATTTGATGAGACAAAGGAGAGAAGCTGATTTTTTTCAAGAGAGCCACCTTAGGCCTTTACTTTTTTTTTTTTTTTTTTTTTTTTTTGAGATGGAGTCTTGCTCTGTCGCCAGGCTGGAGCACAGTGGCACGATCTCGGCTCACTGCAACCTCCACCTCCTGGGTTCAAGCAGTTCTCCTGCCTTAGCCTCCCAAGTAGCTGGGACTATAGGCGCACACCGCCATGCCCAGCTATTTAATTTTTTTTTTTGTATTTTAGTAGAGATAGGGTTTCACCATGTTGCCCAGGCTGGTCTCGAACTCCTCAGTTCAGGCAATCCTCCCGCCTCGGACTCCCAAAGTGCTAGGATTACAGGCGTGAGCCACCACACCCGGCCAGGCCTTTACTATTCCATATAGGAAAGCAGTTTAGAGCCCAGATGTTGGAAACAGACTTTCTGGGTTCGAATTGCACCTTTACCATTTAATAAATGTGCCCTTAGACAAAGTGACTCACTCTCTGTATGCCCTAGTCTCCCCATCTGTAAAAGGGGAATAATAATCCTATCTACTTCTCAGGGTTACTACAGGGTTTCTTAACCTCAGCACCATCGTCATTTTGGGCTGGATTAATTCTTTGTGCTGGGAGATTGTCCTGTGCATTATAGGGTGTTCAACAGTATAAGGACAGAAAAAAACAAATTTGGTTTCTCCTATACTCTCACAATACAACATAGAACGCTTCTGGGCTGGGGCGGTGGCTCACGCCTGTAATCCCAGCACTTTGGGAGGCTGAGGTGGGTAGATCACCTGAGGTCAGGAGTTCAAGACCAGCCTGGCCAACATGGTGAAACCCCGTCTCTACTAAAAATACAATAATTAGTTGGGCATGATGGCGGGTGCCTGTAATCCCAGCTACTCGGGAAGCTGAGGCTGGAGAATTGCTTGAACCCAGGAGGCGGAGTTTGCAGTGAGCCGAGATCACATCATTGTACTCTAGACTGCGCAACAGAGCAAGACTCCACCTCAAAAAAAAAAAAAAAAAAAAAAAGGCTTCTGACACCAGCCAGGCGCAGTGGCTCAGGCCTGTAATCCCAGCACTTTGGGAGGCCAAGGCAGACGGATCACCTGAGGCCAGGAGTTCAAGACCAGCCTGGCCAACATGGTGAAACTCTGTCTCTTCGAAAAAAATACAAAAATTAGCTGGGCATGGTGGTGCGTGCCTGTAATCCCAGCTACTCAGGAGGCTGAGGCAGGAGAACTGCTTGAACCCAGGAGGTGGAGGTTGCAGTGAGCCGAGATTGTGCCACTGCACTCCAGCTTGGGTGACAGAGGGAGACTCTGCCTCAAAAAAAAAAAAAAAAAAAATGCGTTTGACACTAGATGTGTGGGGGCTTTTCCCTACCACATATCAAGCAAGCAATTCTGGAGTGTGCACCTGGGCACCTCTAATTCAATTCAATTCTGGCACTATCTACCTGGAGATAGCATCGGATCACACCCCCGACTTCAGATGCCAGTCACAAAAACAGGCTGTAAATCAGGGCCCCAGCAAGAGATCGGGGTTCCCACGATCCCCTCCTCAGGTTTGATTACTTTGCTAGGGTGGGTCACAGAACTGAGGGAAACACTTCTGTTATTACAAAAGATACAGCCAGATGGAAGAGAGGTGCAGGGTAAGGTATGTGGGAAGGGGCAAGTCACACTCCACGAACCTCCACCTCTTCAGCTATCTAGAAGCTCTCAGGGATGGGTATGGTGGCTCATGCCTGTATTCCCAGCACTTTGGACAGCTTACACAGAAGGATTGCTCTAGCTCAGCGGGCGGATCACAAGGTCAGGGGATCAAGACCATCCTGGCTAACACGGTGAAAACCCGTCTCTACTAAAAATACAAAAAAAAAAAAAAAAAAAAAAATAGCCAGGCATGGTGGCGGGCACCTGTAGTCCCAGCTAGTTGGGAAGCTGAGGCAGGAGAATAGCGTGAACCTGGGAGGCGGAACTTGCAGTGAGCTGACATCGCGCCACTGCACTCCAGCCTGGGCGACACAGCGAGATCCGACTCAAAGAAAAAAAAAAAATAGGCCAGGTGCAGTGGCTCATGCCCGTAACCCCAGCATTTTGGGAGGCCGAGGTGGTTTGATCACCTGAGGCCAGGGGTTCGAGATCAGCCTCGCCAACATGGTGAAATCCCGTCTCTACTAAAAATACAAAAATTAGCCGGGCGTGGTGGCGCATGCCTGTAATCCCAGTACTCAGCAGGCTGAGGCATGAAAATCGCTTGAACCCAGGGAGGCAGGGGTTGCACAGGGCTGAGATCATGCCACTGCAACCCAGTCTGTGTGACAGAGCAAGATTCCATCTCAAAAAAAAAAAAATAATAATAATAAATAAAAGCTCTCATAACCCAGCTCTTCTTGGTTTTTATGGAAGCTTCATTCTATCGGCATGATTGATTAAATCATTGGCCACTGGTGATCAAGTTAACCTTCAGCCTCCCTTCCCTCCCCAGAGGCTGGGGGATGGGGCTGAAGAGTCCCAACCCTGTCATTATTGTCTTTCCTATGTCCAGCCCTCATACTGAGGCTGTCCATCACTTTGGAGATTTTGAGAATTTTAGGAGTTGTGTGCCAGAAAACCAGAACAAACACCAAATACCTATATTTAACAATATCACAAACAGCATACCTGGTCTGTACTCACAAGATGCCAGGAGCATTCCCCTCCAATCGTAACAAACAGAAATGTGTCTAGACATTGCCAAATGTCTCCTGAGGGGGCGATGGAGCTGGGGCAAAACTGTCCTTGGCACTGAGAAGCAGCAGGTTGTTACAAGGATTCAATGAGCAAGTTATTGTGCAGGTAGCACTTAGAACATGGTTGGCACATAGTAAATGCCATGTAAAGGTCTACAATTATTATTTTCATTATTGTTCTCTAGCCTGCCTTACCTTGTGGAAAATAAATATTTTGATAATATGAGGGCTTAAGCAAAACGGTGTGTATGGTTAAGCCCATATGTGATTCTACTGGGGAACAAGTATCCAAGTCCCTATTCTGAGATCGAAGGTCAGCAATGTCAGTATTCATTATAGTCTGACTCTTCTGGGGTTCCATTGTAGGACTCACCATATCCCGAAGCAAACTAACAAGATCCCATGCTAATGGCCAGTTCAGCTGTCACTGGTCTGCACACATCCATTTTAAATCCCTTCCTGCATTCTCCAAATCATGCATACTTCAGATCTTCTGCTTTCCATAAATCTGTGGCCCTGAAACAACAGGCTGCCCACCAAACTCACCCCCAAAAAGAGGGTGAATAAAAACAAAAAAGGGAGAAAGAGGAAAAACAAAAGGCTGAGTTTCTTTAAATTTCTGGCTCTGCAGAGCCCAAGCATTTCCAATGAAAAATAAAGAATTCTTTCTTCTGTGTCTATTTCAGCTGGCAACCAGCTTTGCCTTGTGAATAATGTTACTGCATCATTATTCTATCCCACAAGGTAAAACAAAACGAGCAACTTAACAACCAGGAGTGTGCTTGTTTGGAGGGAATGGCTCATTTAAAAGCTCTTTAAATAATGTTGCTGTGTTCTCTACAATTTTGCAGCTCCCCACCCTCCACTTTTTTCAAAGCTATGGGAAAGTTGTTACTTTGCACACAAGGTATATAAATAATGCCTTCCTGGAAGCCCTCTCCCCCAAACACTTTTCATTTTTTAAAAAATAATGTTTTTTATTGCATTTACTCTTTTGGGATTCCTGGAGTGTCTACAAATAGATGAGCCTCTACGAATTCTGAGTAACTGTGGTTAGAAAAAAAAACATTGGTTTAATTAGCCATGGTCCTATTTTTGATATTACATCTGCTTTTTTTTTTTTTTTTAAATGAAGATTGGTCTATACAAAAACTTGAAGAGGATGAATTTGGGGGGATGCAAGTTAGTTCTGATTTGAATTAATTTTCATGCTTTTGAAAGTGAAATCAAGAGTATTTAGTGAATAATATACCATCATACATTAAGCAAGATCAAGGGAAGAGAAATGAAAAGGCATGATTGCAGAAATGTGAATTGCCAGGAATACTGGATCACGTGATATGTGCTTCTGTAGTCAGTGCAAGCAAATCACTCTTCACAGTTCTGCTCCACATAGCTCCATCAGTTTGTCATCCCCAAATCCCGAGACTTGATTAATCATTGAAGTGATGAAAATTAACAGGCTCAGCCGGGCATGGTGGCTCATGCCTGTAATCCCAGCATTTTGGGAGGCTGAGGTGCGTGGATCACCTGAAGTCAGGAGTTCGAGACCAGTCTGGCCAACATGGTAAAACCCTGTCTCTATTAGAAATAAAAAAATTGCCAGGCGCGGTGGCTCACGTCTGTAATCCCAGCACTTTGGGAGGCCGAGGCGGGCGGATCACGAGGTCAGGAGATCGAGACCATCCTGGCTAACACGGTGAAACCCCGTCTCTACTAAAAATACAAAAAATTAGCCAGGCCTGGTGGCAGGCACCTGCAGTCCTAGCTACTTGGGAGGCTGAGGCAGGAGAATGGCGTGAACCCAGGAGGCGGAGCTGGCAGTGAGCCGAGATTGCGCCACTGCACTCCAGCCTGGGCGACAGAGCGAGACTCTGTCTCAAAAAAAAAAAAAAAAAAAAAAAAAAGGAAATAAAAAAATTGGCCAGGTGTGGTGGCGCACACCTGTAGTGCCAGCTACTCAGGAGGCTGAGGCAGAAGAATCGCTTGAACCCAGGAGGCGGAAGTTGCAGTGAGCTGAGATTGTGCCACTGCACTCTAGCCTGGGAGACAGAGCAAGACTCTGTCTCCAAAAAAAAAAAAAAAAAAAAAAAAAAAAAGCTGGGCGCAGTGGCTCACACCTGTAATCCCAGCACTTTGGGAGGCCGAGGCGGGCAGATCATGAGGTCAGGAGTTTGAGACCACCCTGGCCAACATGGCGAAACCCCACCTCTACTAAAAATACAAAAATTAGCCGTGCACAGTGGCAGGCGCCTGTAATCCCAGCTACTCGGGAGGCTGAGGCAGAAGAATCACTTGAATTCAGGAGGTGGAGGTTTCAGTGAGCTGAGATCACACCACTGCACTCTAGCCTGGGCAACAGAGCAAGAATCTGTCTCAAAAAAAACAAAAAAGAAAAGAAAAGAAAATTATTAACAGGCTAATAAAAGGGCCCTGTGGCTTGCTGGAGGGTCAATGAAAATCAGAAAGCAAGTATAGAATCTACTGGACTAGATTCCCAAGTCTGCAGGTCTGTCTCCAAGCTCTCTCACTTGAGATATTTTTTCGTTTCTGAAATAGTGGCTGAAATGACCATAGCTATTTTTGAAGTTGAAATTTTAGTAACACTTCTCAATATCAGAACTCTTTCAGGAGAGTACTGTTCACTGCCTTTGCAGACAACTCTCTGACTCTCTGCTTTTGTTTAAAGGGGTGTCTGAAAATCATTTGGGGGAAAGGAGAGCATTCAAAATGTTCACTTGTTGGTTGGGTGGTGTGGTGGCTCACACCTGTAATCCCAGCACTTTGGGAGGCCAAGGCAGGCAGATCACTTGAGGTGAGGAGTTCTGGCCAACACGAAAAAATGTCGTCTCTACTAAAAATACAAAAATTAGCTGGACATGGTGGTGAATGCCTATAATCCCAGCTACATGGAAGGCTGAGCGGGGAGGATCACTTGAACCCAGGAGGTGGAGGTTACAGTGAACTGAGATTGTGCCACTGCACTCCAGCCTGGGCAAGACAGCAAGACTCTGCCTAAAAACAAACAAACAAATCCCCCAAAACTAACAAAAATTAGCTGGGTGTGGTGGTGCACGCCTGTAGTCCCTGATACTCTGAAGGCTGAGATGGGAGGATTGCTCGGGACCGCCTGGGAGGCAGACGCTGCAGTGAGCCAGATTGTGGAACTGTACTCCAGCCTGGTTGGCAGAGTAAGACCCTGTCTCGAAAAAAAAAAAAAAAAAAGTATTGTTTTAAAATTCAGGTGGGGAGGATTTCACAGTGTCTGAACACCAGGAGGCAAGAATCATTTGGGACCGCCATAGAGGCTGCCTGACACACCACTTCTTTTAAGGTGCATTACTCTAATATATATATATATATATTTTATTTTTTTGAGATGGAGTGTCACTCTGTCACCAGGCTGGAGTGCAGTGGCATGATCTTGACTCACTGCAACCTCTGCCTGCCAGGTTCAAGCGATTCTCCTGCCTCAGCCTCCCGAGTAGTTAGGACTACAGGCGCACACCACCATGCCCAGCTAATTTTTGTATTTTCTTTTTTTTGAGACAGAGTCTCACTCTGTTGCCCAGTCTGGAGTGCAGTGGCGCCATCTCACCTCACTGCAAGCTCCGCCTCCCGAGTTCATGCCATTCTCCTGCCTCAGCCTCCCAAGTAGCTGGGACTACAGGCGCCCGCCACCACACCCACCTATTTTTTTGTATTTTTAGTAGAGACGGGGTTTCACTGTGTTAGCCAGGATGGCCTTGATCTCCTGACCTCGTGATCTGCCCGCCTTGGCCTCCCAAAGTGCTGGGATTACAGGTGTGAGCCACCACGCCTGGCTAATTTTTGTATTTTTAATAGAGACAGGGTTTCACCATGTTGGCAAGGATGGTCTCGATCTCTTGACCTCAGGTGATCCGCCCACCTCAGTCTCCCAAAGTGCTGGGATTACAGGCATGAGCCACCGTGCCCAGCCTACTCTGATATTTTCACATAAAGCTTAAGCCTTGTGAAGTCCAGAGAAAAGGTAGTTTCCATAAATAAATAAATAAAATAAAAATAAATAAATAAACTTACCACATCACCCAACAATTTCGTTTGTAGGAACCAACCCAAGATAAATGAAAACATATATCCACATGAAGATATATGTTCACAAATGTTCATAGCAGCATTATTATTTTTCTTTCTTCTTCTTTGTGTGTGTGTGTGTGTGTTTTAGCAACTCTATTAACTGAACGAGACAGGGTCTTGGTCTGTTGCCCAGGCTAGAGTGCAGTGGCGCATTCGTAGCTCACAGCAACCTTGATCTCCTGGGCTCAAGCGGTCCTTCTGCTTCAGCCTCCCTAGTAGCTGGGACTATAGGTGCGTGTCACCATGACCAGCTAATTATTATTATTTTTTTTTTTTGGAGACAGAGTATTGCTGTGTCACCCAGGCTTCAGTGCAATGGTGCAATCTCGGCTCACTGTAACCTCCGCCTCCTGGGTTCAAGCAATTCTCCTGCCTCAGCCTCCCAAGTAGCTGAGATTACAGGTGCCCGCCACCACGCCTGGCTAATTTTTTGTATTTTTAGTAGAGACGGGATTTCACCATGTAGGCCAGGCTGGTCTCGAACTCCTGATCTCAGGTGATCCACCCACCTCGGCCTCCCAAAGTGCTGGGATTATAGGCATGAGCCACCACGCCCGGCCAACCAGCTAATTTTTTATTTTTAAAGTTTTTCATAGAGACAGGGTCTCTCTATGTTGCCCAGGCTGGTTTCAAACTCCGGGGTATTCAAGTGATCCTCCCATCTTGGTATCCTAAAGTGTTGGGATTACAGGAGTGAGCCACCAATCTCAGCCCCAGCAGCATTTTCATAATACTCAAAAAGTTGACACAATCTAAACATCCACCAATTGGAAAGTAGACACAAAATGTGGTATGTCCATACATGGAATATGACATAGCAATAATAAGGAATGAAATACTGCTACATGCCACAACCTTAGATAAACCTCAAAAACATTATGACAAATGAAAGAAGGCAGACACAAAAGGCTGCATGCTGTAAGATTCTACTTATGTGAAAAATCTGGACAAATCCATAGAGAGAAAATGTAGATGAGTGGTTGCCTGGGGCTAAGGATGGGAACCAAACTGCCCACCATTGAGAAGGATCTTTTTAGGGTAATGGAAATGTTCTGAAATTAGTGGCAATGGTTGTGCAAATTTACTGTGTAAATTTACTGAGAATCATTAAATTGTACACAAAATAGGTGAATTTCATAGTATGTAAATTATATCTTGATAAAACTGTTAAGTTTTTATTCAATGGTAGTGAGTTAAAACAAACTTTCTCAGCTATGTCAGCTTCAGGCCTTCTTTTTTCTTAATTTTGAAAAATTTTTTATGGAGAGGAGGGTCTCACTATGTTGCCCAGGCTGGTCTCCTACTCCTTGGTTCAAAGGATCTGCCTGCCTTGGCCTTCCAAAGTGCTGGGATTATAGGTGTAGGCCACTGTATCCAGCCTAGGCCTTCTTATTCAACTTGCATCGACCTGAAACTTACTATTTTTTTTTTTTGAGACGGAGTCTCGCTCTGTCGCCCAGGCTGGAGTGCAGTGGTGTGATCTCCGCTCACTGCAAGCACCGCCTCCCAGGTTCACACCATTCTCCCGCCTCAGCCTCCCAAGTAGCTGGGACTACAGGTGCGCATCACCACACCCAGCTAATTTTTGTATTTTTAGTAGAGATGGGGTTTCACCACATTGGCCAGGCTGGTCTCGAACTCCTGACCTCAGGTGATCCACCGGCCACTGCCCCCCAAAGTGCTGGGATTACAGGCGTGAGCCACCACACTGGCCAAAACTTGTTCTTAAGATTGTATTCTGGGACCTTGATTCCAATCAGAGAAAAGTGATTGTATTTTTTTATTTTTATTTTTTTAGATAAAGTTTCGCTCTTGTTGCCCAGGCTGGAGTGCAGTGGTGCCGTCTTTGGTCACTGTAACCTCCGCCTCCTGGGTTCAAGCGATTCTCCTGCCTCAGCATCCTGCGTAGCTGAGATCACAGATGCCCACCACCACGCCCAGCTAATTTTTTTGTATTTTTAGTAGCGATGGGGTTTCACCATGTTGGCCACGCTGGTCTTGAACTCCTGACCTCAGGTGATCCACCCGCCTCGGCCTCCCAGAGTGCTGGGATTACAGGTGTGAGCCACCGCGCCAGGCCAAGTGTTTGTATTTCTATTAAAGAAAGAATATAACGGGACACCATTGCCGACCTGCTCCATTGCAGGCCTCCTTGTTGTTCCTCAGACTCCCCCCTCATAGCTTTTGCCCTCGCTGTGCCCTCCACCTGGAGCGTTTCTCCCCAGGATCCTCATGCCCATGCTCATTTAGGTCCCTGCCCCATGTCACCCTCTCCAGGAGCTTCCCCTCACAGCAGCCCTGGCCTGTACCACAGCCGGGTACAGGTATTTTTTTGTTTCCTCAACTGGTTTTTTAGTTCCAGTTTCCTTTAGGTTACTTTTTAAAATTTATTTATTTATTTATTTATTTTTTGAGACGGAGTCTCGCTCTGTCGCCCAGGCTGGAGTGCATGATCTCGGCTGACTGCAACCTCCACCTCCCGGATTCAAGCAATTCTCCTGTATCAGTCTCCCAAGTAGCTGGGATTACAGGCGCCCACCACCACACCCGGCTAATTTTTATATTTTTGGTAGAGACGGGGTTTCACCATGTTGGCTAGGCTAGGTTAATTTTTAAAGGGTTTTGCAATGGTCCCTTGATCTACTTTTTACCTTAGATGGGAAATAAAACTGATTTCCTACATTGGCAGAATACAATGATCATTTTTGCCTGGACTATCCAGGAGGTTAATTTCAGTTGGGCTACTGAAAACTGCTGGTTCAATCATTCTCCACGTTTATCTAAGTCTTTACCTTTATCTGGACAGTTCTAGGACACTGAGGGGAATTTTGGTGTTTCTTCCCCTATTATTTCCTGAAGTCATTTCACTTTAAAAAACAACAGATTCACTGCTCAAAAAAAAAAAAAAAAAGTTACCTACTTTCCACTTGCTTCCAGTTTAACTGCAACACATTTTAAAAAGAGTCTACTGTGCTGGCTGGGTAAGTTAAATTAAAACTTCTAAAGGGTCCAAGGTCTAAAGTTCGCACATTCTTTTGAGGTCGGTTCTGTCTCTACCGAGGGAGATCCCATTATCCGTAGTTCTACCAGTCCCAATCCCATATATTTCCTTTAGAATCTCATGAATGAGGAAAAAGAAGTTCAAGTGAGGGAACATAGGTTCAAATGAAGGTCAGATACCTAAAAGAGTTTTCTGGTGACTGTGCGCGGCTGGGGTGGAAAAAGTGGGGAAAAGGTACCCAGATGTGGGTGGCCCCGGAAGGTTGCTCTACTCCAGCCCCGGCAGGGCAGGACAGCGCGGCCTGCCTGGTAGATGCCCAGAGCCACTGGAGCGCCTACTGTGTGGCGGGCGGGGGACGGCAGGAAAACGGCAGGATGCTGTGTCCCCTGAATCTGGCAGGGTTCTAGGTGCTTTACACGTAGCAAGACACATTCTCCGCCCCAAGACACTCGCAGTCCATTTTCTGGGTTGCATCAGGTGGGGGCAAACGAGGTCCCCGCAGAAGTGAAGACGCTGAAGGAATACAGTAGAAGAAATGCTTCTCTCCTGTCCTCCACACCAGGCAGGCCCCAGAGGCTGAGACCGACACGCCCTCCCCGAAGAGCAGACCCGCCTCGAGGAGGGCGGATCCGGGTAGGGACCGCCGCCTGGCCCTCACCCGACCCCCGAGAAAGCAACCCAGCGCGCCGCCCGCTCCTCACGTGTCCCTCCCGGCCCCGGGGCCACCTCACGTTCTGCTTCCGTCCGACCCCTCCGACTTCCGGTAAAGAGTCCCTATACGCACCTCCGCTCCCACCCGGTGCCTCGGCGCGCCCGCCCTCCGATGCGCTCAGCGGCCGCAGCTCCTCGGAGTCCCGCGGTGGCCACCGAGTCTCGCCGCTTCGCCGCAGCCAGGTGGCCCGGGTGGCGCTCGCTCCAGCGGCCGGCGCGGCGGAGCGGGCGGGGCGGCGGTGGCGCGGCCCCGGGACCGTATCCCTCCGCCGCCCCTCCCCCGCCCGGCCCCGGCCCCCCTCCCTCCCGGCAGAGCTCGCCTCCCTCCGCCTCAGACTGTTTTGGTAGCAACGGCAACGGCGGCGGCGCGTTTCGGCCCGGCTCCCGGCGGCTCCTTGGTCTCGGCGGGCCTCCCCGCCCCTTCGTCGTCCTCCTTCTCCCCCTCGCCAGCCCGGGCGCCCCTCCGGCCGCGCCAACCCGCGCCTCCCCGCTCGGCGCCCGCGCGTCCCCGCCGCGTTCCGGCGTCTCCTTGGCGCGCCCGGCTCCCGGCTGTCCCCGCCCGGCGTGCGAGCCGGTGTATGGGCCCCTCACCATGTCGCTGAAGCCCCAGCAGCAGCAGCAGCAGCAGCAGCAGCAACAACAACAACAACAACAGCAGCAGCAACAGCAGCAGCAGCAGCAGCAGCCGCCGCCCGCGGCTGCCAATGTCCGCAAGCCCGGCGGCAGCGGCCTTCTAGCGTCGCCCGCCGCCGCGCCTTCGCCGTCCTCGTCCTCGGTCTCCTCGTCCTCGGCCACGGCTCCCTCCTCGGTGGTCGCGGCGACCTCCGGCGGCGGGAGGCCCGGCCTGGGCAGGTGGGTGTCGGCATCCCAGCCCCCTCCGCTCCGGGCCCGGCGTCCCCTCCCCCGCGGCCCGCGCCGCCGTCCCCGCCCCGTGACCCGCCGGGCTACCCGGGGTGGGCTGGGGGCCGGCAGCGCGGGGGAGACTCGCTCGGGCCTGAGCCCCGAGGCTCGGCCGGTGGGCGCAGCCGGGGTCCTCTGGGATTGTCAGGCCTGTCCAGCCTCCCGCAGCATCCCCGCCCCCTCCCCCAGCGGTCAAGATGGAGGGAGCGGGCGGCCTCCCCTCCCCACGCGTGTTGGGAGGGGTTCTCGGGTAGCGGCGATGGTCAGCCCCGGCTCCCCCTTCCGCACGATCCTCCGCCCGCAGCGTGGGGATGCTCGGGCAGCTCCTCCACTCCCGGTTTAGGTGTGAACGTTGGAGGGGTCTGGAGGTTTTGGTGGCGTTTTCCGGAACATGTCCCCCTCCATGGGGGACATCTCGGGAGGGGAGAAGTTAGGGCCGCGTCCCCCGTGCCGGTTAAAGGGGTAGGCACCGGGCTCCTCCGGAATCATCAGGGTCTGTCGGGGCTCTCTCCCCGCCCCCTCCCAGTCCTGGGAAAGATGGGAGGACGGGGTGGAGACAGGTGGGCCTTGGCCCCCGCACCCCTCTGCGTTCGTGTCCGAGGCGGCGGCGGGGGCTCCCGAACTCCCCTGAAATCGTGGGGCTCCATGTGGCCTCCGGCAGCGTTCCACCCTCCCCCACCTGGGGAAGGGAAGGGGTGGGGAGTGCCCGGCCCCGTCCCGGCCTTCCTCCTTCCCCCGCCAGACCTCTCCGGCGCGCGGGTGGTGGCCGATCCGCATTGCTGTTCGAGGCCGCAGTGGAGAAGGCGCCTGTGGAACATCGGTGGGTGAGGGCTGGACCCAGGCTGGACCCTGGAGATCCGGGGTGGCGGTGCTGGTGGCAGGGGGCGGGCACCCTGCGCACTTATCCCAACCCCCGCCCCAATTTCGGAAATGCTAGGAGAGAGAGATTGCAGCAGGGGACGTGGTCGGGTTCCTGAAGGCAGAAAGGCGGGTGTTTACTAGCGTCTTTTTCCCTCCTAAGCCGGGGTTGTAGTAGGGGCTGGGGGCTCAGTGTTGTCCCGGCTAACTGGGTTTGACTCGAGGGTGTGTTTGTGCAGGAGGGCCTGTTGGGGGTGGCGGGCGGTTGTCAGTTCGTATTTCACGAACTAAGAAAATGCTTAGTGTTCAAAGGGAGAAGCAAACGTCAATAGACTCCATTCCATTGTGGCCGGTGTCCTTAACTTCGGGAGTGCCGCCAGAGCTTACCAAGGGCACGCAAGTCCATTTCCCTTGTGCCTCAAGTCCATCCGTGTTGTAGGCACTACTGTGCCTTCTTTAGGCCTAGGCCGCCGGCTTGATGGCGGGTGACCGGCGTCCTCCTTAAATAGGCATCTTGGGCTTTGGAAGGTGGAATAAGAGGATTTTTCATTCACCCGAGTTTTCTTTTTGAAAACACATTTTCAGCAACCCATTTCCAAAGAATTTTTATTTACAGCAGAAATTCCCCATCAAGAGGAATCAGCTGGTTTTTAAGGAATTCTGCTGCCTTCAAAGGGGGCGGAAACAGTCGGTTATTTGACTTTACACGCCCCGCCCCCCCCTTCCCCTTCTCTGAGTCTGAAGCATCCCAAACACTACTTAGCCAAACTAGTTCAGATGAAGTGATCGTTTCCCCAAGTAGGGTAACTTCAGTTTCCCTTTTTCGTTGGCATCTAGCGAAAAATGAAAAAATTTAAAATACAATTTTTATAGAAAAGGATGTATTCTGTTTTTACTTTCTTAGGTATTAGGAAGAGATTTGGCAGATACATTCAACATGTTCAAATATATAAACATTAAAACTAAGGTTATTAAGTTGCATTGACTACTAGGCTTAAAAATTAGATTATAAGAGAATTTGCTTCTGAGTAGTTTGAGTGATCAAAGATATTTGGAATGTTTTAGTACCACAAGGTCTTTTTTCTGTTCCTTGAGGCTTTACAACAATTTAAGGTTAATTTAGATTTTTCCTTGCTTTAAGTTCTTTTACTTGAGACCTAAATGGCAGCCCTTATTCTTTCTGATGAATAGGTGAAATTTTGTTTACTGTGTTGGATTTGTGTAATGTGAAGTTTTATTCTTGAACAGATCGTTAATGTACTTGTAGAATTACTTTGAATTTGAATCACTTTCCTGCATTCCTTGTAAATAAGTTTCAGCTTCTAGAATCTCCTCACTTAGGTTTGTGCGTATCAACAGTGAAAATAAGTCTCTGAGAGCAAGGGTGAAAAAAATGCAGCATTCGGTTTGACAAGTTTCGAGATAGCAAAATATTCTTGAAAGTCTGGAAATTCACATCTGCTTTAAGAAACATTTCATAATTTGACTTTTTGTGTGTGTGTGTGTGAATAGTTTTTCATGACTTTCAGAAGTGATTTATTTTGTTCTTTGTTATACATATTTTTGAAGGTGGCTGTTTTAGGAAAGATAATGTAATCACAATATTAGAACATAATTTTACTGTAATCTAATTTTGTGTGTGTGTGTGTGTGTTTTGGATGGAATCTCACTCTGTCGCCCAGGCTGGAGTGCAGTGGCCTGATCTCAGCTTACTGCAGTCTCTGCCTCCTGGGTTCATTTAAGTGATTCTCCAGCCTCAGCCTCCCGAGTAGCTGGGATTACAGGTTCGTGCTACCACACCTGGCTAATTTTTTTGTATTTTTAGTGAGGACGGGGTTTTGCCATGTTGGCCAGGCTGGTCTCGAACTCCTGACCTCAAGTGATCCACCTGCCTTGGCCTCCCAAAGTGCTGGGATTACAGGCGTGAGCTACTGCCCCTGGCCAATTTTTGTATTTTTAGTAGAGATGGGGTTTCACCATGTTGGCCAGGCTGGTCTCGAACTCCTCCTGACCTCAAGTGATTCGCCAGCCTCGGCCTCCCAAAGTGCCAGGATTACAGGCAGGAATGAGCCACTGCCCCCAACCATCAGTCTAATTCTTATTTTTGCTTTTTACCTTTTCATTTTTATGTAGTAGAGGTGATTGTGTATGTTATTTTGTAGTTAGCTTTTTTCCCCTGAACGTTGTATTGTAAATGTAAATTTTTTTTTTTTTTTTTTTTTTGAGACAGAGTCTCGGTGTTTGCCCAGTCTGAAGTGCAGTGGTACGATCTCAGCTCACTGCAGCCTCTGACTCCTGGGTTCAAGCAATTCTCCCACCTCAGCCTCTTGAGTAGCTGGGGCTACAGGAATGTTCCACCATGCTTGGCTAATTTTTGTATTTTTGGTAGAGACAAGGTTTCACCATGTTGGCCAGTTTGGTCTCGTACTACCGACTTCAGGTGATGCGCCCGCCTCGGCCTCCCAAAGTGCTGGGATTGCAGGCGTGAGCCACTGCGCCCGGCTGTAAGGTTTTTACTTAACCATTCTATTGTTGGGAATTGGGTTTCCACTTTTTTGTTATAGATAGTGGTGCAGTGAACATTTTTAAAAAGCTTTTTGCTTCAGTGTAATTATTTCCTTAGAGAAAGTTACCAAGAGTGGTTTTACTAGTTCAGAGGGCTTCAGGATTTTTATGGCTCTTGCTAGCGGTGCTCTATTATTCTTTAGAAGACTTGTATTACTTCCAGTGCCAAGAAGGTTGCTCTTCCATGGAATGGTTTCTTTGTAGTTTGTCAAATATTGTGGGGAATTTTTAAAGGAAAAATTGCATTTTTACTGTCAAGTGCATATATTATTAAGTGCTTTTGTTAGTTACTGGATTATTGATATTTGAGTTTAATTTGGTTCCTCTGAGGATTTAATAAGGTAATATATGTGAAGATGTTTTGAAACCTGTAACCATTATTATTAATGAGGGTACTTGGTTTATCTGTCGTGCTGATAGTACTGAGTAAAGTGCAGGAATGAAATTCCTGAGGAACTGTTCTAAAGCTTTGTTGTTGTTGTTAACCTTTCTTTTTCATCTGAAAGTGTTTTTTATTAGCTGCTAACCTATGACCAAGTTATTTTTGGTAACTTTTTTGTAATTTCATGGCACTATTGGGAATTTTCGCTGGTTGACTCTTCTTCTTCTTCTACATTCCCTTCCCCATTAAAAATAAAAATATGGATTTACAATTGTTACTCTATTCCTAAACCTAAATAATATGACATTAGAATTGCTTGGGATACAGGATTCAGTCTGAATAAAATATTTTTCTTTTAGTGATTTTCAGCTTAGTATTTTTACTGCTTCTTCCTCTTGAGGCATTGCAACTTAAAAATTGTGCTGTTTAGCCAGGCGCCTGTAATCCCAGCTACTTGGGAGGCTGAGGCAGGAGCATCACTTGAGCCCAGGAGGCGGAGGTTGCAGTCAGCTGAGATTGCGCCACTGCACTCCAGCTTGGGAGACAGAGTGAGACTCTATCTCAAAAAAAAAAAAAAAAAAAAAAAAAAAGTGCTGTGATTTAATGTAGTTCATCATGCTTCCATTTAAATTTCAGTGAGACTGTTCATCTTTTGCAGTTAAATATCTTGTAGAAGGGCCTAAAATATCTACGTTGAATACAGCTTTATCGAAGCATCTATGTACACGGGGTTTTTGGGATGAATCAGTGAATAAAGCAAACATATTGTCCTTTTGGAGTTTACATTCTAATGTGACTAGGCAGACAATGAGACATTAAATTACCAGCCTATGTATAATAGTGTATAAGAGCTATGGAATTAGAAGAAAGCAGATTAAAGGTATAGGGAGTGTGGGGAGGGGAATGAGTTACAATTTTAAATGGATTGGGGGAACTTAATTGAGGAGCTAACATTTGAGCAAAGATTTGAAGGTCGGGTATTTAGCCATTTGCTTTTTATCTAGGTTAATTAGTCATGTGGCTTCATTAGTAATTTATAAGGTTTAAATGGCATCATCCTTTGTTATTCTTTTATGTGCACATTGATACTAACCATCTCTGAAGTTAGACCAAAAAAGTTAATTGACATTGAGGGTCATTAGAGGTAAATTGTAGATGGCTATTACTAACCAAAGAGACATGTTTTGTTTTTCTTTTGGGCTTATGTATTTTACCTAATTAGTTTAGTTTTTGTTTCAAGTATGTGGAGAAAATAAACTTTTTAAGTTTGGGCCAAAACTTGCTTTGGTTTTCTTTTTCTTTTTCTTTTTTTTTTTTTAAGAGAAAAGTGTAAGCCTGTAGTTGCTTAAAGATTCCACATTCTGAAACAGTGAAAACATGGGATCAGTCATGGTGTTCCTTTTTTTGGTTAAATGTAAACTTGTATTTTCAGTGTTACTCTAATTAGCAATGGTTTCTACTTTTACATAAGGGATGTTAACTCATATTGTAGCTATTTAATAGCCATATATTTTGACTTAAAGGAGGATCTCAAGGCCAGGCGCGGTGGCTCATACCTGTAATCCCAGCACTTTAGGAGGCTGAGGCGGGTGGATCACCTGGGGTCAGGAGTTTGAGACTAGTCTGGCCAACATGGTGAAACCCCCATCTCTACTAAAAATACAAAAATTAGCCAGGCATGGTGGTGGGCGCCTGTAATCCCAGCTTCTTGGGAGGCTGAGGGAAGAGAATTGTTTGATCGCGGAGGTTGCAGTGAGTGCGGAGGTTGCAGTGAGCTGAGATCATGCCATTACACTCCAGCCTGGGCAACAGAGCGAGACTCTGTCTCAAAACAAACAAACAAACAAAAAAAGGAGGATCTCATTTTTTTGTCCTAAATAGCTACAGCCGTGTTAGAACTGTCACCTTAGCAAAGTATGGTTTTTTACTTTGAAACGAATTTTAAGGTTTTAGAAGATTGTTCTCTAGAATTACAATTTTCTGTTTTGACTAGTGATAGTATTTTGATGTTGTGTAAATAGTTGAGCATGAACAAAACCCTATTTTTTTTTTTAGCTATTTCAAGTGATTGTGACAACTTCAATGGAGATGTAAACAGTTTATTAACAGTCACACCTATTATCTTTTTTTTTTTTTTTTTTTTTTTTTTGAGACGGAGTCTTGCTCTGTCGCCCAGGCTGGAGTGCAGTGGCACGATCTCTGCTTACTGCAACCTTTGCCTCCCGGGTTCAAGTGATTCTCCTGCCTCAGCCTCCTGAGTAGCTGGGTCTACATGCGCACACCACCACGCCCGGCTAATTTTTGTATTTTTAGTAGAGACGGGGTTTCACCATGTTGGCTAGAATGGTCTCAAACTCCTGACCTCAGGTGATCCACCCGCCTCAGCCTCCCAAAGTTCTGGGATTACAGGCATGAGCCACCGTGCTTGGCTGCTGCCGTATCTTTTTAAATGAAAGTACTTGTGTTTTTTTTGTTTTTTTTCAAAGGATATCTGGGTCATCTATGATGTTACTGTTACCATCTAAGGGTTTTTTTTGTTTGTTTTTGAGACAGAGTCTCTGTCACCCAGGCTGGAGTGCAGTGGCGTGATCTTGGCTCACTGCAACCTCCGCCTCCCAGGTTCAAGCAATTCTCCTGCCTTAGCCCTCCCGAATAGCTGGGATTACAGGTACCCGCCACCATGCCTGGCTAAGTTTTGCATTTTTAGTAGATATGGAGTTTCACCATGTTGGCCGGGCTGCTCTTGAACTCCTGACCTCAGGTGATTCGCTTGCCTCGGCCTCCCAAAGTGCTGGGATTACAGGCGTGAGCCACCCCCGCCCAGCCTCATGAGCTAAGGTGTTTTTTTTTTTGTTTTTTGTTTTTTTTTTGAGACAGTTTTGCTCTTTCCCAGGCTGGAGTGCAGTGGTGCAATCTCAGCTCACTGCAACCTCTGTTTCCCGGGTTCAAGCGATTCTCCTGCCTCAGCCTTCTGAGTAGCTGAGATTACAGGTGCCTGCTACCCCACTCAGCTAATTTTTGTATTTTTAGCAGAGACAGGGTTTCACCATGTTGGTTAGGCTCATCTCGAACTCCTGACCTTAAGCGATCCACCTGCCTTGGCCTCCCAAAGTGCTGGGATTACAGGCGTGAGCCACCATGCGCAGCCTACCCTGTCTCTTAAAAAACAGTAACAACAACAACAACAAAAAATCCTAAATCTTAAAAATGGAAGGCAAAAACTCTAAGCTTTGAGAGATTAGGGGACTTGCCCAAAGCAACATTTGTAGGATTTTATTACACCTCTCCCTTTATTTATTTTTTTAGAGTCAAGGTCTCCCTCTGTCACCCAGGCTGGAGTGCAGCCTCAATCTTTGGGGCCAAGCATTTCTCCTGTCTTAGCCTCCTGAGTAGATGGAACTACAGGTGTACACCAGCTGGCTAACATTTAAATTTTTTGTAGAGACAGGGTCCTGCCATGTTGCCCAGATTGGTCTCAAACTCCTGGGCTCAAGTGATCCTCCTGCCTCAGCTTCCCAAAGTGCTGAGATTACAGGTGTGAGCCACTGCACCGAGCCCCCTCCCTTTATTTTTATTTTTAAATTTTAAGTTCTGGGGCCCCTCCCTTGAAATAAATAGAGACGTAATATATACACAAGATCATGCTGTGTATTTTAAGGCAATGGTCCTCAACCTTTTTAACACTAGGGACCGGTTTTGTGGAAGATGGTTTTTCCATAGGGGCAGGGGATGATTTTGAGATGAAACTGTTCCACCGGCCGGGCACGGTGGCTCACGCCTGTAATCCCAGCACTTTGGGAGGCCGAGGCGGGCGGATCACGAGGTCAGGAGATCGAGACCATCCTGGCTAACATGGTGAAACCCCCCTCTACTAAAAATACAAAAAAATTAGCTGGGCGCGGTGGAGGGCGCCTGTAGTCACAGCTACTCCGGAGGCCGAGGCAAGAGAATGGCATGAACCCGGGAGGCAGAGCTTGCAGTGAGCTGAGATCGCACCACTGTACTTCAGCCTGGGGGACAAAGTGAGACTCCGTCTAAAAAAAAAAAAAAAAATTGTTCCACCTCAGATCATTATGCATTTGTTAGATTCTCATAAAGAGCATACAACCTACATCTCTTGCTATATGCAGTTCCCAGTAGGGTTTGTGCTTCTATGAGAACCTAATGCTGCACCTGATCTAACAGGTGGGGCTCAGGTGCTAATGCTTACACAGCTCCTGTTGTGCAGTCTGGTTCCTAACAGGCCTGTTTTTTTTTTTTTTTTTTTTTTTAATTAGATGGAGTCTCGCTCTGTCACCAGGCTGGAGTGCAGTGGCACGATCTCAGCTCACTGCAACCTCTGCCTCCCGGGTTCAAGCGATTCTCCTGCCTTAGCCTCCCATGTAGTTGGTACTACAGGCGCACACTGTGATGCCCAGCTAATTTTTGTATTTTTAGTAGAGACGGGGTTTCACCATGTTGGCCAGGATGGTGTCGATCTCCTGACCTTGTGATCCGCCCACCTCGGCCTCCCAAAGTGCTGGGATTACAGGCGTGAGTTGCTGCGTCCGGCCCCCTAACAGGCTTGTTTTATGGAATACAGTCATGGACAGTACTTGCCCTTCAGGATATCTTTTTGTAACCTTGATTTTGGCTTGCTAAAATAGGAGGTCTATTTTCTTTTCTTTGTTTTTAATGTATGTGGTTCTGTACTTACGTGGTGTGAAATCTACATAAATGTTAAATCCTTGGTTATTTATTTATTTTGAGACAGAGTCTCACTCCGTCACCCGGTCTGGAAAGCAGTGGCATAATCTCGGCTCACTGTAACCTCCACTTCCCAGGTTCCAGTGATTCTCCTGCCTCAGCCTCCTGAGTAGCTGGGATTACAGGCATGCGCCACTACACCTGGCAAATTTTCGTATTTTTTTTTAGTAGAGATGGGGTTTCACCATGTTGGCCAGGCTCGTCTTGAACTCCTGACCTTAGGTGATCTGCCTGTCTTGGCCTCCCAAAGTTTTGGGATTACAGCATGAGCCACTGCGCCTCGCCTTATTTTTTTGAGACAGGTTCTAGCTCTGTCACCCAGGCGGGAGTGCAGTGGTGCCATCATGGCTCATTGCAACCTCGAGTTCTCAGGCCCAAGTGATCCTCCTATCTCAGCCTCCTGAGTAGCTGGGACCACAGGCATGCGCCACTATGCCCAGCAAAATTTTTGTTTCACTCTGTTGCCCAGGGTGGGGTGCAGTGGCAGGATCTCGGCTCAATGCAACCTCTGCCTCTTGCGTTCAAATGATTCTCATGCCTCAGCCTCCCGAGTAGCTGGGATTATAGGCATGCGCCACTACACCTGGCTAATTTTTGTATTATTGGTAGAGATGGGGTTTCATCATGTTGGCCAGGCTGGTCTCGAACTCCCGACCTCAGGCGATCCATATACCTTGGCCTCCCGAAGTGCTGGAATTACAGGCGTAAGCCACTGCGCCTAGCTTTTTTGTTTGTTTTTGTTTTGTAGGGACAGAGATTTTACCTGTTGCCCAGGATGGCCTTGAATTCCTGACCTCAAACAATTTGCCCTCCTTGGCCTCCCAAGGTGCTGGGATTACAGGTGTGAGCCACTATGCCCGGCTGATTTTTTAAATTATTATTATTGTTTGTGTGTGTGTGTTGCAGGATCTTACCCTATCACCCAGGCTGGAATGCAGTGCTGTGATCTCGGCCTACTGCAACCTCCGCCTCCTAGGTTCAAGTGATTGTCCTGCCTCAGCCTCCTGAGTAGCTGGAATAATAGCTGTGTGCCACCATGCCTGGCTAATTTTTGTATTTTTAGTAGAGATGGGGTTTCATCATGTTGGCCAGGCTGGTCTCGAACTCCTGACCTTAGGTGATCCACCCGCCTCGTTCTCCCAAAGTGCTGGGATTACAGATGTGAGCCACTGTGACCAGTTTGGTTTAGGTTTTTTTTTTTTTTTTTTTTTTGTTTTTTGAGAAATCTCGCTCTGTCGCCCAGGCTAGAGTGCGGTGACACAATCTCAGCTCACTGCAAGCTCCACCTCCCAGGTTCACGCCATTCTCCTGCCTCAGCCTCCCAAATAGCTGGGACTACATGCGCCCGCCACCATGCCCGGCTAATTTTTTTTATGCATTTTAAGTAGAGATGGGGTTTCACTGTGTTAGCCAGGATTGTCTCGATCTCCCGACCTCTTGATCTGCCCGCCTCGGCTTCCCAAAGTGCTGGGATTATAGGCATGAGCCACCGCATCCGGCCTGGTTTGGTATTTTTTTAATGAGTCTGGGTTGTTTATGAAAACTTGTCACAGCTGTTAACCTTAACTTTTTTTTTTCTTTTTTTTCCGAGACGGAGTCTCGCTCTGTCACCCGGGCTGGAGTGCAGTGGCGCGATCTTGGCTCATTGCAACCTCTGCCTCCCAGGTTAAAGCGATTTTTCTGCCTCAGCCTCCTGAGTAGCTGGGACTGCAGGCACTCACCATCTCGCCTGGCTAATTTTTGTATTTTAGTAGAGATGGGGTTTCACCATATTGGCCAGGCTGGTCTGGAACTTCTGGCCTCAAGTGATCCACCTGCCTTGGCCTCCCATGCCTGGCAACCTTAACTTTTTATTTGCTGGTAATTATTTGTGTTTGCATTCACGTGAAAATTTGAAATTCTCATTAACGTTTAAAGATTCTTACATAGATTGCTTGTAATTTAACCCTGAAGTTGTGTCAAGTGACTTTACAATGTCAATTTGTTTTATTTATTTATTTATTTATTTATTTATTTTTGTGATAGGATCTGGCTCTGTTGCTAAGGCTGGAGTGCAGTGTTGCAAATACGGCTCACTGCAACCTCTGTCTCCCGGGTTCAAGCCATCCTCCCACCTCAGCCTCCCAAGTAGTTGGAACTACTGGTGCGCCCCACAGTGCCTGCCTAGTTTTTTTGTATTTTCAGTAGATGTGGAGTTTTGCCATGTTGATCTTGAACTCATGGCCTCGAGTGATCCACCCAACTTAGGCCTCCTAACATGCTGGTGTTACAGGTGTGAGCCACTGTGTCCAGCCCGAAAATGTCAGTTTCGTGCCATGATTAATAGCTAACTACATTTTGGGAATGGAATAAAATTTCATTCTATAATGAAGTCTTTGTAAAACTCATTAGTTGTGGTATGAGGCTTGTTGGCAATATAAGTGAACGTGGTTTATTTTTATTAACTGTATCAGAACTTTAGAATGTTGGTCTCCTGAAACCATTGCCTTGAGAGGCTTTATTGAACAGTGTTGCCAATGATCAGTTTTTTTTTAAATTTCCTTTTTTTTGAGACTGAGTCTTACCCTGTTGGCCAGGTTGGAGTATAGTGGTATGGTCATGGCTCACTGCAGCCTCAACATCCTGGGCTCAAGCAGTCCTCCTACCTCAGTCTTCCGAGTAGCTGGAACTACAGGTGTATGCCACCATGCCTGGCTTTTGTATATTTTGTAGAGACAGGGTTTAGCCATGTTGCCCAGGCTGGTCTCAAACTCTTAAATTCAAATGATCCACCCACCTAGTTTTCCCAAAGTGCTTTAATTACATGTGTGAGGCACCGTGGCTGGCCAGGTCAAATAGTTTTCATTGACGTTTTTCATATTGCTTTTTAAAGTCATGTTAAAATATTCTTAATTTTTCTAAGTGGAATTAATCTTGATTATAATTTTAGTTTTTTATAAAGGGCGGGTTTTGAAACAAGTACTGCATTTTTCTTTTCGGGTTTATAAACATTTACTGTGGACTTTGTGCAGTTAACTATTTTCATTCCTGAAACACATTTCGAAATCAGGAATTGAAGACTAAATGTCTTTTCACTGAAGCTTGAGCAGATTTTAGAAAGGGGAGTTCTTTTTTTTTTCTTTTTTTGGTAGAAATGGGGCTCTTGTTATGTTGCCCAGGCTGGCCTCCAACTTCTGGGCTTAAACTGTCCTCCTGCTTTAGCCTCTGGTCTGGAGAGTTCTTTATGGCCTCTTTGAGAACTTTTACTTTACACATGATTCTATCTAGCTTTCTTTTCTGATGTACATACTGGCAGCAAGTAGAAAAGCAATGTTTTCAGAGGCAGATATATTAACAGCAATGAGAAATAACAGTAGCGTGATAGAAAGTTGAAAGACTTAGCTGGGTGCGGTGGCTCATGCTTGTAATCCCAGCACTTTGGGAGGCCAAGGAGGGTGGATCACTTGAGGTCAGGAGTTCGAGACCAGTCTGGCCAACATGGTGAAACCCTGTCTCTACTAAAAAACAGAAAAAGGGCCGGGCGTGGTGGCTCACCCCTGTAATCCCAGCACTTTGGGAGGCTGAGGAGGGCGGATTGCAAGGTCAAGAGATTGAGACCATTCTGGCCAACAGGGTGAAACCCCATCTCTACTAAAAATACAAAAAAATTAAATGGGCATGGTGATGTGTGCCTGTAGTCCCAGCTACTTGGGAGGCTGAGGCAGGAGAATTGCTTGAACCCGGGAGGCAGAGGTTGCAGTGAGCCGAGATCGGGCCACTGCACTGACGACAGAGGGAGACTCCGTCTAAAAAAAAAAACAAACAAAAAAACCAGACTTGGGGCTGGGCGGGCGCCTGTAATCCCAGCTACTTGGGAGGCTGAGGCAGGAGAATCGCTTGAACCCGGGAGGTGAAGGTTGCAGTGAGCTCAGATTGTGCCACTGTGCCCCAGCCTGGGCCACAGAGTGAGACTCTGTCTCAAAAAAAAAAAAAAAAAAAAAAAAAATTGGAAGACTGGTGGCTGGGCATGGTGGCTCACACCTGTAATCCCAACACTTTGGGAGGCTGAGGCAGGCAGATTACCTGAGCCCAGGAGTTCAAGTCCAGCCTGGGCAACACAGGGAAACCCCATCTCAACAAAAAATATTAATACAAAAAATTTAGCCAGTCATGGTCGTGCACTTCTGTAGTCTCAGCTACTTGGGAGGCTGAGGCAGGTGGTTCACTTAAGTCTGGACGTCGAGGTGAGCCATGATTGCACCACTGCACTCCAGCCTGGGCGTTAAAATGAGACCTTATCTCAAAAAAACAAAGCAAAGAGCCTGGAAACTACTAAAAAACAGACACAAGAGCTCAACAAGTATACCATTCTGGGAGGTTTTTTTTTTTGAGATGGAGTTTTGCTCTTGTCACCCAGGCTGGAGTGCAATGGCACCATCTCTGCTCACTGTAGTTCCGCCTCCCAGGTTCAAGCAGTTCTCCTGCCTGACTCCTGAGTAGCTGGGATTACAGATATTGGTCACACACCGGGCTAATTTTTGTATTTTTAGTAGAGACGGGGTTTCCCCATTTTGGCCAGGCCGGTCTCGAACTCCTGACCTCAGGTGATCCGCCTGCTTCAGCCTCCCAAAGTGCCGGGACCACAGGCGTGAGCCACCGCACCTGGCTTTTTTTTTTTTTGACATAGAATCTTGTTCTGTTGCCCAGGCTGGAGTGCAGTGGTACAATCTTGGCCCACTGCAACCTCTGCCTCCCAGCTTCTAGCGATTTTCCTGCCTCTGACTCCTGAGTAGCTGGGATTACGGGTGCCCGCCACCACACCCGGCTAATTTTTGTATTTTTAGTAGAGACGGGGTTTTGCCACATTGGCCAGGCCGGTCTTGAACTCCTGACCTCAGATGATCCACCTGCCTAGGCCTCCCAAAGTGCCGGGATTACAGGCGTGAGCCACCATTCCCGGCCTGGGAGTTTTGACTGTAAGTTTATAGCTGTATACCTTAGGCCCTAAGGGCATTACTGTTTTATAGCACAGTGTAGTTAATTAATGTGCTCATAATGGTGACTCATAACACCAGGTTAAATGATTTTTTATATCTCCCAAAGAAGTAGTTTTCAATCTGCAGGTCATGACCCCTTAGTAGATTGTGAAACACATTAGTGGATTATGACAAGCATTTTTAGAAAAATGAAAAAGAATAAGAAGTGTTAGGATGCATTGCATTATTGAAATAATTGTTTTTGAGATGGAGTTTCGCTCTTAGTTGCCGAGGCTGGAGTGCAATGGCCCGATCTGCCTCCCGGGTTCAAGCGATTCTCCTACCTCAGCCTCCTGAGTAGCTGGGATTACAGACATGCGCCACCATGCCTGGCTAATTTTGTATTTAGTTTTAGTAGAGACGGGGTTTCTCCATGTTGGTCAGGCTGGTCTTGAACTCCTGACCTCAGGTGATCCACTTGCCTCGGCCTCCCAAAGTGCTGGGGATACAGGCATGAACCCCTGTGCCCGGCCTAATTTTTGTATTTTTAGTAGAGATGGGGTTTCACCATGTTGGCCAGGATAGTCTTGATCTCTTGACCTCGTAATCTGCCCACCTCGACTCCCAAAGAGCTGGGATTACAGGTGTGAGCCACTGCACCCAGCTGCCAAGAATTGTTTTAAGCTTTGGTTTGAGTTAATGTATATATACTGCATTGTAATTCAAAATGTAATTTTTGGCCAACTCTGGGCACATTGCCTATGGACTAGTCCTGCTCTGCCACGAGCAGCAACAGTTCAATGAATTTTTTTTTTTTTTTTTTTTTTTTGAGACAGGGTCTCTGTCACCAAGGCTAGAATGCAGTGGTGCAGTCTCGGCTCACTGCAACCTCTGTCTCCTGGGCTCAAGCGATCCTCCCACCTCAGCCTCCTGAGTAGCTGGGAGTACAGGAGCACGCTACCATGCCTGGCTAATTTTTGTATTTTTTGAAGAGATGAGGTTTTGCCATGTTGTTCAGGCTGGTCTTGAACTCTGGAGCTCAGATGATCCACCCACCTTGGCGTCCAGAAATGCTGGGATTACAGGGATGAGCCACCGTGCCTAGCCAAAAATTTTTTTTTAAGTAATTTTTTATTGATATAGTCAAAAAAGTTACTGCTTTAGAGCCACAGAAACGCAGTAAAAGGATTGAGGAAGAGTTTTGAGGTTATATCTAAGCTAGGGTTGTCAGATTTGGCAAATAGAAATACAGGACACTCAGTTAAATTTGAATTTTTGATGAACATTGACCAGTTTTTTAGTATAATTGTGTATTAAATTGCATAGAAAAAAGTTACTTATCTAAAGTTGAAATTTAACTGAGCATCTTGTATTTTATCTGGCAACTCCAGTCTAAGCTGGAATCATGGTTCACTGTTTTTTTTTTTTTTTTTTTTTTGAGTCGGAGTCTTGCTGTGTTGCCCAGGCTGGAGTGCAATGGTGCGATCTTGGCTCACTGCAACCTCCACCTCCTGTGTTCAAGTGATTCTCCTGCCTCAGCCTCCTGAATAGTTGGGATTACAGGCACCCACCACCATGCCCAGCTAATTTTTATATTTTTAGTAGAGACGGGGTTTTCGCCATGTTGTTCAGGCTGGTCTTGAACTCCTGACCTCAGGTGGTCCGCCCACCTGGGCCTCCCAACGTGCTGGGATTACAGGCATGATCTACCGCGCCTGGCCATGGTTCACTCTTTAGTAACTAAAATTTAAGCTCTATGAAAGCAGGAACTTTGTTTTGTTCACTATTGATTGTATCCCTATTTCTTGAATGGTTGGCACTTAACTGCTTGGTCACATGTTTGAATGGGCAAGTTACTCAGCCACTCTCAGGCTTAGTTTATTTACCTATTAAAAGAGAAAGAATATCTTCCTTGTCTGGGCGCGGTGGCTCACGCCTGTAATCCCAGCACTTTGGGAGGCTGAGGCGGGTGGATCACGAGGTCAGGAGATCGAGACCAACCTGGGCAACATTGTGAAACCTCATCTCTACTAAAATAGAAGAAATTAGCTGGGCATGGTGGTGCGCATCTGTAGTCCCAGCTACTCGGGAGGCTGAGGCAGGGGAATCGCTTGAACCCAGGAGGTGGAGGTTGCAGTGAGCCAAGATTGTGCCACTGCACTCCAGCCTGGACGACAAAACGAGACTCTGTCTCCAAAAAAAAAAAAGAATACCTTCTTTAAAAACTGAGATACTGGCCGGGCACGGTGGCTCGTGCCTGTAATCCCAGCACTTTGGGAGGCCGAGGCGGGTGGATCACGAGGTCAGGAGATCGAGACCATCCTGCCTAACATGGGGAAACCCTGTCTCTACTAAAAATACAAAAAATTAGCCGGGCGTGGTGGCGGGCGCCTGTAATCCCAGCTACTTGGGAGGCTGAGGCAGGAGAATGGCGTGAACCCGGGAGGCAGAGCTTGCAGTGAGCGGAGATGGTGCCACTGCACTCCAGCCTGCTGGGCAACAGAGCGAGACTCCGTCTCAAAAAAACAAACAAACAAAAAAACTGAGATACTAAAGTCTTAATATTTTCTGTTTTTATGTATTTATTTTTTGAGATGGGATCTTGCTGTATTGCCCAGGTTGGAGTACAGTATTGTGATCATGGCTTATTGCAGCCTTTAACTCCTGGGTTCAAGTGATCCTCCCACCTCAGCCTCCTGAGTAGCTGGGACCACAGGCACATGCAACATCACACCCTGCAATTCTTTTTTTTTTTTGAGACACCGTCTCGCTTTGTCACCCAGGCTGGAGTGCGTGGTGCAATTTCTGCTCACTCTAACCTCCACCTCCCGAGTTCAAGCAGTTCTTCTGCCTCAGCCCCCCGAGTAGCTTGGGACCACATGTGTGCGCCATCATGCCTGGTTAATTTTTTGTATTTTTAGTAGTGACAGGGTCTTACCATGTTGCCCAGGTTGGTCTCAAACTCCTGAGCTCAAGTGATCTGCCCGCCTTGGCCTCCCAAAGTGTCTGCGCCCTACAATTTAAAAAAATTTTTGTAGAGACAGTCTCACTGTTACCCGGGCTGGTTTTGAACTTCTGCCCTCAAGTAGTCCTCTTGCCTTGGCCTCCCAAAGTGTTGGGATTAAGGCCATGAGGCAGCACACCCAGCCTAAATTCTTCTTATGTTCTGTTCTTGGCACATAGTAGATGTTCAACAATGTAGAGTCAAACGCATTTGGAGTTGGAATGGCTCTGGTGTTTTTTTTTTTTTTTAAACCAGAAACACGTGCAGTTTATTGAATGCCATTGTAGAAAAGTGTGTGAGGATAAACGGCTGATAGAGAACTTGGCTCTGGGGGCAGGGCGAGGAATGGAGGACATGGGAATCAGATCATGGGCAGAGCTCCTGGCCTAGATGATGCCTCCTGATCTGTTGATAGACTTGAAAGATCAACACTGGGATGATGCTGAGCAGAATGGTCGTAATGATGCGCACAATCAGGGCCCAGATGTTCAGGCACTTGGCGGTGAAGGCATAGGCCTGGGCCCTGATCAGGTCGCCAACCATCTTCTTGTCCCTAGACTTCACGGAGTAGGCCAATGCTATGAAGCCCAGGCAGCAGGAGTTCATGAAGTGGGTGTTGAACAGGGACCAGACGACATGGTCGGGCATGGAGTTCTCGCTGTGGATGTGGATCACGGTGGACATTGGGGGAGCAGGGTTGTGGGGTGCCCCCAGCACAGCCACCTCTTGCTCCTCCTTGAGCATCTCATAGTTAGGGGGATGGCCGATGTTGGCAGGAGTGAAGAGGTTTGGACATTGTGGTTCATGGTGTCCAGGGAAGACCAGCTGTGGTCGGGTTGCTGGGGTGGTTCTCAGTGGGCCCCTCCCTTTCCCTGGTAGTTTGGATTTCTCTGGCTCTGGTGGTTTTTTAGTACTCATTCTGTTTACGGGTGAAGAAATTGAGACCAAGAGGGTTATTTACCAGAGTATCTCATCATTGGCTGCATAACTAGCATTAGAATCTGATGTACTTTTATTTCTAATACATTTCTTTTTTTTTTTTTTGAGATGGAGTCTCGCTCTGTTGCCGAGCCTAGAGTGCAGTGGGGCAATCTTGGCTCATTGCAACCTCCACCTCCTGGGTTCAAGCTATTCCTGTCTCAGCCTCCCAAGTAGCTGGGACTACAGGCACCTGCCGCCACAGCCGGCTAGGTTTTGTATTTTAGTAGAGATGGGGTATCACCATGTTGGTCAGGCTGGTCTCGAACTCATGACCTCAGGTGATCCACCTGCCTCGGCCTCCCAGTGCTGGGATTATAGGCATGAGCCACCATGCCTGGCCTTTCTCTGTCGTTTCCTTTCTTTTTCTTCATCCCTCCTCTCCTTTTCTCCCCTCCCCGCTGCCTCCTCCCCTCTTCCCTTCTTTCCTTCCTTTCTCTCCTTTTTATTTCTTCCTTTCTTTTTCTTTCTCTGTCTCTCCCAACCCTTCCTCTCTCCCTCCCTCCCTCCCTCCCCTTCTCTCTCCCCCTCCCCTTTTGTTCCTAAGAGGCAGGGTCTCCTCATGTTGCTGAGGCTGACCTTGAACTCCTGAGCCCAGATGATTCTGCCTCCTTAGTAGCTGGGACTACACCCACCTCCCGTTCCGTTGTCATCTTTTTTTTTTTTTTTCTTTTTTGGAGACAGAATCTTCCTCTGTTGCTCAGGGTGGAGTGTAGTGGCACGATCATAGCTTACTGTAACTGTGTAACCTCGAATTCTTGGGGTCAAGCAATCATCCCATCATCCCACCTCAGCTTGCTGAGTACCTGGGGCTACAGGTGTGTACCACCATGTCCGGCTAATTACTTTTCTTATTTTTATTTTTCGGAGATAGGATCTTGCTCTGTTGCCCAGGCTGGTGTCAAACTCCTGGGCTCAAGTGAAACTCTTGCCTTGGCCTCCCAAAGTGTTGGGAGGGATTACAGGCATGAGCCACTGCACCCAGCCTCCTCCTTCTTCCCATTTAACTCCTAACCACACCGAACTTTCTGTCTGCAGAGAGGAGCATTGGTCAGCAGTTCACAAAATGGCTAGGTGTGATGGCGTGCACCCATAGTCCCAGCTACTTGGGGAGCTGAGGTGGGAGGATCGCTGGAGCCCAGGAGTTCAAGGCCCTGGGCAACACAGCAAGACCTTATCTCTGGCTGGGCCCGGTGGCTCACGCCTGTAATCCCAGCACTTTGGGAGGCTGAGGTGGGTGGATCACCTGAGGTCAGGAGTTCGAGACCAGCCTGGCCAACATGGTGAGACCCTGTGTCTACTAAAAGTACAAAAATTAGCCAGGCACGGTGGCGTGCTCCTGTAATCCCAGCTACTCGGGGGGGCTGAGACAGGAGAATCACTTGAACCCGGGAGGAGGAGGTTGCAGTGAACCAAGAACACGCCACTGCACTCCAGCCTGGGTGACATAGTGAGACTCTTATCTCAAAAAAAAAAAAAAAAAAAGGTCATCTGTACTATTGCATGTTAGTAGTTTCTTTCTGCTTATTGTTGAGTAGTAGTCTATTGTATGCATGTACCAGTTTGTTCATCTAGTGGTGGACATTGAGTTAGCAGGTTTTGGCTATTAAAAATAAAGCTGGAGGCCGGGTGCGATGTCTCACGCCTGTAATCCCAGCATTTTGGAAGGCCGAGGCAGGCGGATCACCTAAGGTTGGGAGTTTGAGACCAGCCTGACCAACATGGAGAAACCCCATCTCTACTAAAAATACAAAATTAGCCAGGCGTGGTGGCGCATGCCTGTAATCCTAGCTACTCAGGAGGCTGAGGCAGGAGAATCGCTTGAACCCGGGAGGCAGAGGTTGTGGTGAGCCAAGATTGCACCATTGCACTCCAGCCTGGGCATCAAGAGTGAAACTCCGTCTCAAAAAAATAAATAAATAAAGCTGGTATGAATATTTATGTACAGGTTTTGTGTGAACATACGATTTTATTTCTCTTGGTTGGAATGCGTAGAAATGAGATTGCTGGGTTTTGTGGCAAGTGTTTATTTTTCCAGGGTACATATAATCCTGTGAGTGTTTATTTAATTTTAAAAGTAATTGCTAAACTGTTTGCTAAAGTGACTACTATATTTTCTTCCCCTAGCAGTGTATGAATTTTTTTTTGAGGCAGGGTCTTGCTCTGTCACCCAGGGTGGAGTGCAGTGGTGAGATATTGTCTGACTGCAACATTGACCTCCTGGGCTCAAGTGATCCTCCTGCCTCAGCCTCCTGGCTGGGACCACAGGCATGTACCACCACACCTGGTAGTTTGCTTTGATTTTTAGTAGAGAAGAGGTCTCACTATGTTGCCCTGGGTGGTGTTGAACTCCTGGGCTCAAGTGATTCATCTACCTCAGCCTCCTAAAGTGCTGGGATTATAGATATGAGCCCCTGTGCCTGGCCTCATTGTGGTTTTAATTTGCATTTCCCTAATGCCCAGTGATATTGAGCATTTTTTCATGTGTTTATTTGACATTCATACCATCTTTGGTGATGAGAAACTACGTTTATGCATTGCTTAATGATGGGGATGTGTTTTGAGAAATTTTTTCGGTGATCTTATCATTGTACAAATATAGAGTTTACTTACACAAGCCTAGATGGTATACCTACTAGACACATAGGTTGTCGTACAGAGTATTACTCTTAGGCTACAAATCTGTATAGCATGTTGCGGTACTGAACACTGTTGGCAGATGTAACATAATGTTAAGTATTTGTGAATCTAAACATATCTAAACATAGAAAAGGTGAGTAAAAATACAGCGTAAAAGATAAAAGTGGTATATCTGAATAGGTCACTTACCATGAATGGAGCTTGCAGGACAGGAAGTTGCTTGGGATGAGTCATTTATCAGTGGTGTGTGAATGTGCAGGCCTAGGACATTACTGTATGCTACTGTAGACAAACACTGAACAGTTAGGATACACTAAATTGATAAATATCTTTCTTATTTTGTTTTTTGAGATGGAGTCTCGCTCTATCGCCCAGGCTGGGGTGTAGTGGCGTGATGTTGGCTCACTGCAGTCTCTGTCTTCTGGGTTCAAGCGATTCTCCTGCCTCAACCTCCTGAATAGCTGGGATTACAGGTGCGTGCCACCACACCTGGCTAATTTTTGTATTTTTAGTAGAGACGGGGTTTCACCATGTTGGCCAGGCTGGTCTCGAACTCCTGACCTCAGGTGATCCACCTGCCGCGGCCTCCCAAAGTGCTGGGATTATAGACGTGAGCCACCGCACCTGGCCAGAGATGAAGTCTTGCTGTATTGCCCAGGGCGTTGAACTCCTGGGCTCCAGCAATCCTCCCACCTCAGCTTCCCACGTAGCTGGGACTGTGGGTGCACGCCATCATGCCTAGCCGTTTTGTGAACTGTTGACCAATGCTCTTTTCTGCAGACAGAAAGTTCACTGTGGTTAGGAGTTAAGACTTTTAACCTCTGACCTCAAGTGATCTGCCCACCTTGACCTCCCAAAGTGCTGGGATTACAGGTGTGAGCCATCACGCCTGGTCAAAAATATCTTTCTTTAAGAATAAATTTACCTTAACTTACTGGTTGATCATTGTATATAGGTCTGTTGTTAATTGAAACATGCGGGCCGGGCCCGGTGGCTCACGCCTGTAATCCCAGCACTTTGGGAGGCCGAGGCGGGTGGATCACAAGGTCAGGAGATCAAGACCATCCTGGCTAACACGGTGAAACCCCGTCTCTACTAAAAATACTAAAAATTAACCGGGTGTGGTGGCGGGCGCCTGTAATCCCAGCTACTCGGGAGGCTGAGGCAGGAGAATGGCGTGAACCCGGGAGGTGGAGCTTGCAGTGAGCCGAGATCGTGCCACTGCACTCCAGCCTGGGCAACAGAGCGAGACTCTGTCTCAAAAAAATAAATAAATAAATAAATAATTGAAACATGCGGTGCATGTGTTTATTTGCGATCTGACTTGTTTGGAAATATTTGCATTATCTTCCTTCTAGATTTAGAGCATCTTGACAGTAGGAACAAGTGTTTTGTACAACTTTGTATGCTTAGTAAGTTATCAATTAACTTGTTGTGGCCAGGCGCAGTGGCTCACGACTGTAATCCCAGCACTTTGGGAGGCCGAGGCGGGCAGATCACCTGAGGTCAGGAGTTCGAGACCAGCGTGGCCAACGTGGTGAAACCCTGGGTTGGTTTGTTTGTTTATTTATTTATTTATTTTTTGGAGACGGAATCTCGCTCTGTCGCCCAGGCTGGAGTGCAGTGGCGTGATCTCGGCTCACTGCAACCTCCGACTCCCAGGTTCATGCCATTCTCCTGCCTCAGCCTCCCAAGTAGCTGGGACTACAGGCGCCCGCCACCATGCCTGGCTAATTTTTTTATTTTTAGTAGAGATGGGGTTTCACCGTGTTATCTGGGATGGTCTCGAACTCCTGACTTTGTGATCCGCCCGCCTCGGCCTCCCAAAGTTCTGGGATTACAGGCGTGAGCCACCACACCTGGCCTACCCTGTGTTTATTACAAATACACAAATTGGCCATTTGTGGGTGGCTCATCTACAGTCTCAGTGACTCAGAAGGCTGAGGCAGGAGAATCTCTTGAACCCGGGAGGCAGAGGTTGCAGTGAGCAGAGATCGTGCCACTGTACTTCAGCCTGGGTGACAGAGTGAGACTGTGTCTCAAAATAATAATAATAATTTGTTGAATATGTGACTGTTGGTTTAATTTTTATTTTTATGAGATGGAGTCTCACTCTGTTGCCCAGGTTGGAGTACAGTGGCGTGCAGTGGCGCAATCTTAGCTCACTGCAACCTCCGCCTCCTGTGTTCAGGTGATTCAGCCTCCCAAGTACCTGAGACTACAGACGTGCACTACCGTGCCTGACTAATTTTTGTAATTTTAGTAGAAATGGGGTTTCACCGTGTTGGTCAGCCTGGTCTCAAACTCCTATTCTCAAGTGATCCGCCTACCTCGACCTTCCAAAGTGGCGGAATTATAGGTGTGAGCCGTGGTGCCTGGCCAGACTATTGGTTTGGTTTGGTTTGATGTTATGTTATGTTATGTTATGTTATGTTATGTTATGTTATGTTATGTTATGTTATTTTAAGACAGAGTTAGTCTCTTGTCGCCCAGGCTGGAGTGCAGTGGCATGATCTCGGCTTACTGCAACCTCCGCCTCCCAGGTTCAAGTGATTCTCCTGTCTTAGCCTCCCAAGTAGCTGGGATTACAGGCGCCCACCACCGTGCCTGGCTAATTTTTGTATTTTTAGTAGAGACAGGGTTTCACCATCTTGGCCAGGCTGTTCTGGAACTCCTGACCTCATGATCCACCCGCCTTGGCCTCCCAAAGTGCTGGGATTACAGGCGTGAGCCACTGCGCCTGGCTGACTATTGGTTTTATTATTAAGCAGTAGTAGTTGACCCTGTCATGTAGAAAGCATGGCATTTATAGGCATACCACGTTTAATTTCCTCCCCTTTTTTTATTTTTGGAGTACCTCCTGCTTGTGAGGCTTGGGAATACAGTAGTGAATAAGCCAGATGAGGTCTCTCTTTCTGGAGCTTATGTGGTAGTATAGACTAGGCAGAAAGTTCTCATTGCCCCTGCCACCTTATGGCATTGAGGTGTTTGAGATGCTAATGTTTACTTCTGTCTCATAAAATCTTGAAAGGAGTTCTTTTAGATGAAGAGGAAAACAAACAAAATCAGAAGAATGGGCCTGGGTCATGTCTGTAAACCTCCCCACGTCATGGGGAGGCTGAAATGGGAAGGGCCAGGAGTTCAAGACCAGGCTGAGAAACATAACAAGACCCCATCTCTACAAAAAATATTTTTTAATTAATGGGGGATGGCAGCACACACCTGTAGTCGCAGCTACTACGAGGCTGAAGCGAGAGGATTGCTTGAGCTCAGGAGTTAAAGATTGCAGGAGCTATGATCACAGCACTGTGCTCCAGCCCCTCTTATCAGCAGTCTGGTATGTTGCTAAGGGTCTTGTTCTTTTTAGTGCTTCAGGGACAGCCACTGGCTATGCCCAGAAATAAGTATGTTTGAGAAGCTTTCTGACCTCAGCTTGAAAAATTGATTAGGGTCATAATTAAAAAGGGAGGGAAACAGGGTTGAGTGAACCGGACCCCACCGTGAGTTTATTCTCCCAGGGCATACATAATCTCATGTGATTACCACATAGCCCTGTTAGATAATCTGTTATCCTGTCCTCATTTTACCCATGAGGAAATGAAGGCCCAGAGAGGTTAAATGACCTATTCAAATTCACTCAGAAGGTGGCAGAGATGAGTTACTGTCATTGTATTTTGGATCTCTGGAAAGAAAGAAAACTAGTGATGGTATTAAAAAATGTTATTAATAGTTTCTTTTAATCAACCAGGAACTTGAGTCAGTAGCTTCACTGGGTGAAGGACTATACTTCAACAGTATGAAAAACGGAAAAGAAAATGAGGAATTTTGGCTGGGCACAGTGGCTCACACCTGTAATTCTAGCACTTTGGGAAGCCAAGGGAGGAGAGTCGCTTGAGCTCAGGAATTCAAGATCAGCCTAGGCAACATAGTGAGGCCCCATCTTTACAAAAATAAATTAGCTGGGCATGGTGGTGCATGCGTATAGTCTCAGCTACTTGGGAGGCTGACTCAGGAGGGTCACTTAAACCCAGGAATTGGAGGTTGCAGTGAGCTATGATTGCGCCACTGTATACCATCCCAGGCGACAGAGTGAGACCCTATCCCCCCACCGCCAAAAAAAAGAAAAGAAAAGAAAATGAGGAATTTACATTTGTGACAGATACGGAATTCAGGGAATTTAATTGTTCATAGTCTATAAATGCTATAAGAAGTCTCCATACCTTTTTTTTTTTTTTTTTGGAGACAGAGTCTTGCTCTGTCGCCCAGGCTGGAGTGCAGTGGTGCGATCTTGGCTCACTACAAGCTCCGCCTCTCGGGTTCACGCCATTCTCCTGCCTCCACCTTCCCGAGTAGCTGGGACTACAGGCGCCCGCCACCACGCCCGGCTAATTTTTTTGTATTTTTAGTAGAGACGAGGTTTCGCTGTGTTAGCCACGAAGGTCTCGATCTCCCGACCTCATGATCTGTCTGCCTCAGCCTCCCAAAGTGCTGGGATTGCAGGCTTGAATCACCGCACCCAGCCGGAAGTCTCCATACTTTTTAACCCAATCTAAAAGGGTAAGGAAATATATAAGAATGTCTATTTATTATTAAATTTTTTCTATATAAAACATTTCAGAAAATAAAGACTAGCATTTCTGAGCCAAGTGGTAGTAGTGGCCATTTTTTCTGAAAAAAAAAAAAAAAAAAAAAAGAAAGAAAAAACACATTTAGCTATCTATGATGTGAAAAGAGATGATGAACATTTTATTTATGTAATAAATGTTATGTCATAAAATACCATTTATTATGTGCCTATTAGGTTTCAGGAGAGCTGTGCCAAGAGCATTACTTGTATATCTTTTAAGCCTTACAACAGCCCAGCCTGTCAGGCTGGTAGTGCCATATCTATTTTACAGATGAGGAAGTGATGGATTGGAGAAATTAAGGAAATTGCCTTTAGGTCAAAGAGATAGGAAGTGACAAAGCTGAGATTTTTAACCTTGTGAGATTTCAAAGTCTTTGCTTTTTAATAACTGTTCCATTGCTTCTAATATAGAGATATGACAAAAACAAGTAAAAATCAGTGAAGAAGGCTGGGAGCAGTGGCTTATGCCTGTAATCCCAGCAGTTTGGGAGGCCGAGGCGTGTGGATCGCCTGAGGTCAGGAATTTGAGACCAGCCTGGCCAACATGACAAAACTCCGTCTCTACTAAAAATACAAAAAAGTTAGCCAGGCGTGGTGGCAAGCACCTGTAATCCCAGCTACTCAGTAGGCTGAGGCAAGGAGAATCGCTTGAACCTGGGAGGTGGAGGTTGCAGTGAGGTGAGATCGCTCCATTACACTCCAGCCTAGGCAACAAAGCAAGACTCCGTCTCAAAAAATAAATAAATAAATAAATAAAAATAATAACAATAATGAAGAAAACAATCCAGTGATTATTGTCAGCAATAAAATTTCTTCAATCAACCATGCTTTAGTCCTGGCAGTTCTCTATCAGTGAGTTTCAATCAAAAAGTTTGTTTATAATTTTTTTTTTTTAAATTTTGAAATTTGGAAACAACATCATAAATGATGGTTAGTTTTCTGCAGCTCCCTATTTTGGCAGATAGTCTGTTGTTACTCATAATTAATTTGAACTAAAAAGTAGTGTTGTACGATATCATGGGCTGTGAATGTGTTTGTGACTTGATCTGAGAACCCACACACCACTTAGGATGCTTCTGTAGGAAAATTAGAGTATGGAACTCACTTGCCCACGCTTTCCCTGTCTCAGTCCATGTTGGTAGGCTGCAAAGTCTGAGGCTAGAAGGACACTGAACAAGACTTCAGCAGTACATGTTAGTCTTCCAGAGGGAAGGAATATAATAGTTGAGAAAATAATTCCTTTCCTCTGTGACTTTAGGCAAATTCTTGGCTATGCTGTTATTTATTTGGGCCAAACAATATCAGGAGGTTGTACATTTTATTCTTAATTACTGCGATACATTAATTTTATCCATGGGTTTAACCTAGCCTACCTTTTGCTGTTAGACTTCAACTCTACTTGTGTTGGGTTACCCCTCTGCTTAAAAATCACCCTATTCCCAAGCCTGAGGGAGTCTACCTTCAAAGCTTTCTATGACCTAATCCAAGGCCTGTCAAACTTCGTAAAGGGCCAGATAGTAAATTTGTTTTTTTTTGTTTTTTTTTTGAGATGGAGTTTTGCTCTTGTCACCCAGGCTGGAGTGCAATGGTGCCATCTTGGCTCACTGCAACCTCTGCCTCCCGGGTTCAAGTGATTCTCCTGCCTCAGCCTCTCAAGTAGCTGGGGTTATAGGCATGTGCCACCACGTTCGGCTAATTTCTTTGTATTTAGTAGAGATGGGGGTTTCACCATTTTGGTCAGGCTGGTCTTGAACTCCTGACCTCAGGTGATCCACCTGCTGCGGCCTCCCAAAGTGCTGGGATTACCGGTGTGAACCACCGTGCCCAGCCCGATAGTAAATATTTTAGGCTTTGCAGTCCATATACAGTCCCATTTTTTTGTGTATGTTTGCACGTTTTCTTTACATATTTTAAAAGCCCTTTTTTTTTTTTTTGAGACAGAGTCTTGCTGTGTTGCTCAGGCTGGAGTGCAGTGGTGCAATCTTGGCTCACTGCAACCTCTACCTCCTGGGTTCAGGCGATTCTCCTGTCTCAGCTTCCCGAGTAACTGGGATTACAGGCACATGCTGCCACGCCCAGCTAATTTTTGTATTTTTAGTAAAGATGGGGTTTTGCCACATTGGTCAGGCTGGTCTCCTGATCTCAGGTGATCTGCCCACCTCTGCCTCCCAAAGTGCTGGGATTACAGGTGTGAGCCACCGTGCCTGACCTAAAAGCTCTTTACAGTGTAAAAAATATTCTGAGCTTTAAGCCATGTGAAAATAGGCCATGGGCATTTGCTGACCCCTAATAGAACTCCATTTTACCTTTCTGGTCATGTTTCCCATTAACTCTTCAAAAATACGACCTCCATTTAAATCGAGATGGTCTCCTTCCTCACTGCTTGTGGAGGTCCAGTGCCCAGTGTCTGCCTCTTGCTTGCTCCTCCATCATTGTTCTGCCATTCGAGATCCTCATACTTACCCTTTAAGATCTAGCCCAAATTTTCCATGAAACTAATTCTAATAATCAAAAACTTCCTGTAGAACTTAACTTTGTCTAGTACAAGTTAGCTTTCTTATTCAGTAGTAGCTTACTATAAATTACAAGAATAAAAAGATTACCATTTTCCCTCACACTGTTTTGTGGAGAATGCCTAAAGTTACTTTTTCTTTTTACAGGTCAGTATTCCTATTGGCATCCTAATCCCCTTTCCCAAATCTGAATTTTGGGATTTGAAGCTTGCATTTGAGATTATGATTTGTCTTCCTTGTTGTACACAGGAGCAGGGACTTTACAATTAGTATTCGCATCCCTGCTCCTTCATACTTCGTGATGTAAGGCAAGTTATTTTCACTTATGCTTAAGTTTCTTCCCCTGTAAAAAGGGGATGGAAGAGGATTAAATGAATTAAACATGTAACACGCTTAAAGCAATGCCTGGCAAGTAATAAGTGCTCAGTAACTTTTAGCTGTTCTTATTAGCATGTTTGGAAACCAGTAGAAACTACACCAGCAAGTTAAGGTTGAAAAGTGGTATTGATGGGCTTGGGGTAGTACAGTATGAATGGATACAGTTTAGCGTTTCATTGAGTTTGTATATTCATTAATTCATTACACATTTGATGCTGTCAGACGAGGACAGAGACAAAGATGAATGAAACATTATCTCTGCTTCCAGGTTACCCAGTGTAGTAGAGAAGGCAGGCATGCAGATAGTTTAAATTGGTAGCACTGGGAGGGGACTGCCATGGGTGGGCAGTGAAGAAAAAAGGGCTTCAAAATAATGAGAGTTGAGATGGATCTTCAAGGAAGATAAGCAGTTTTCAGTGAGGCCATGAAGAGAGGAGGAAGTTCCAGGCGGGAAGAGTTTGTGCTAAAGTACAGGGATTGCTATACACATGGTGTATGTAGAAAAAATTTGGTTCACAGTGTGATAGAAGAATTGGAGGGGGTCCTCACTGAAAGTAAGGAAACACATTTGGAAGAATATGTTTCAGTTAGAAAATGAAATGAGCTTAAAGTAAACACTAATAAGGTTTTTAAAATGTAAAATTTCAACGTATTTAGAAAGAGAACAGCTGGATGAATCTTATGTACCTGTCACTCAGCTTTAGCAGTTATCAGTAAATGGCCAACGTTGTTTCAGCTATACTCCCCTCTCCTCCACTGATAGTCTTTTGAAGGGGAATACAATTGTTTTGTGGCCTCCAGAAAGGGATAAGTTTATGAGCAACGGGTAGATCATTGGGAGAGACTTGAGTTTCCTGTCAGGAAGCATTCTTGGTACATAAGTCAGAGGTGATATGAATGCCGTGGAAGGGGGTGGCTTACTGTCTGGAGAACTCGAGAAGATGGGAATGGGCACTGTCCAGTATTGTGGCTACTTTCACACATGGTTCTTTAAATTTAAAATTATGTTGATTAAAATTTAAATATTTCAGTTCCTCAGCCATACTAACCGTATTTCAAGTGCTTAGCTGCCACATGTGCCTAATGGCTGCAATATTGGACAACATGACATAGGACATCTTCATCATTGTACAAAGTTCTCTTGGACAGCATGGGACTAGAGCCCTAAGATCCTTTTCTACCTGAGTTGTTTGGATTTTTTGGTGTGTCTAGGTTGGATCTAGTTGTTCATGGCTTCATGACCAAGCCTTTTATCCCTTTCTCTAGAGGGACTCAAGGGGTAAAGGCACTGAAGGGGTAAAACTTCATATGAAGAGTGTGGTGGTGGTGGTGGTGTTTTAAGACAGGGTCTCGCTCTGTCACTCAGGCTGGAGTCCAGTGGTATGATCCTGGCTCACTGCAGCCTCGACTTCCTGGGCTTAAGTGATCCTCCCACCTCAGCTCCCAAGTAACTGGAACTGTAGGCATGAGCCACCACACCTGCCTAATTTTTAAAATTTTCTGTAGAGACGAGGTTTCGCCATGTTGTCCAGGCTGGTCTCAAATTCCTGGACTCACCTTGGCCTCCCAGAGTGCTGGGATTGCAGGTGTGGGCCACTGCGACTGGCCTTTTTTTCCTCCTTTACTACTCTAGTGTATGCTGGAATATGAGGAAATAATTATATTAGCTAGCAGTTATTAAACACTTAATAACATGCCAGGCACTGTTTTAAGCTATGCGATCTGTATGGAATATTACTTAATTTCCACAACCTTATGAAAAGATACTATTTTTTTTCTTTTGAGAAGGTACTATTTTCATCTTCATTTCATAGATGTTGAAATTGAAACACAGAGAGCTGAAGTCACAGGATTAAGGCCACAGAGCTGAGAAGTGATGGAGCCGGAATTTGAACCCAAGCAATTAATGCTGATATTAGTTCTTGTGTGAATGGTAATTGTTTTGAAACAATGATCCTAGATGATTATATGACCGGATTAATCTGGCAGTTGTTCTGTGTGAATTTAGAGTTGCCTTCCCACCTCAGTTTCCTAAAAACAAAACAAAACAAAACAAAAAAAACTCTAGCTTCACTGTGTTTGGGTTGTCATGGCCTACCCCCTCTTGCCACCTCATTTGACTCAACTTTTTAGGGAGAAAATATTCAATATGTGGTATAGGATTTCCCTTTCTAATAATAATGTAAACAACAAGAAGTCTGAAATTGGAAGAACAAAATGACTCACCTAAGTGAGTTAACCTTAAGAGGTGGAACTTGATTTCTAGATTTTAGTTAATTGTCTAACTGATGTACTAAATATTAGTTACTTAAGTATTAAAACGGGTAGACATAATAGTTGGGGAGCTGCTGTAGAGGGGGTGGTTTGAGAAGGCTTCTTTCAGGAGGTGACATTTAAGTTGGTAACTAACAAGAAAGGGGCAGCCATGTGAATAGCTGGAGGGAAGAGCATTCTTACAGTTTTACTGGAAGGGGGTTAGAGGTATGTGGTACCCTTATGCCAAAGAAAATTAGTTACTTCTATACAACCAGTCTGATTCTAGAAACCTGGATCAATGAAATATTTTGATTATATAAAAAAATCTGTTACCCAGGTCTTGTTGAAATAGCATTAGAAACTACTGAAGGACATATAGAGGAGGAGTGTTGAAAAATGGTGATGGATGAGCAGAATGGTGAAAAATAAAAAGACATGAAGCTCTATAATTATATTGTATGGTGACAGTACCAATAGAGATTGCATGTTTTTTCTCCCCAGTTTTTTTTTTTTTTTTTTTGAGACAGAGTCTCACTGTGTCACTCAGGCTGGAGTGCATTGTCGTGATATTGGCTTACTGCAACCTCTGCCTCCTGGGTTCAAGCGATTCTCCTGCCTCAGCCTCCTGAGTAGCTGGGATTACAGGCATGTGCCACCACGCCCGGCTAATTTTTGTATTTTTATTTGAGAGGGGATTTCACCATGTTGGCAAGGCTGGTCTTGAGTTCCTGACCTCAGGTAATCCACCTGCCTCAGCCTCCCAAAGTGCTGGGATTACAGGTGTGAGCCACTGCGCCCGGCCTCCCCCAGTTGTTGAAACAATAATGGAAGGTAATTTTATTCTTAGATTATTTAATGTTTTTCAGTTATCAGGATGCGTTAGATTGTTTGTGTATATTGTTTTGCTTGTTAATTAAGTAACACAGTGAATAAGACAGACAAACATATGAAAATGTACATTTATTTTATTTTTTTGAGACAGTCTGTTGCCCAGGCTGGAGTGCAGTGGCCCTATCTCGGCCCACTGCAACCTCTGCCTCCTGAGTTGAAGCGATTCTCTTGTGTCAGCCTCATGAGTAGCTGGGGCCATGGGTGCACGCCACCATACCCGGCTAATTTTTGTATTTTTAGTAGAGATGGGGTTTCACCATATTGGCCAGGCTGGTCTCGAATTCCTGACCTCAGGTGATCTCCCAAAGTGCTGGGACTACAGGCATGAGCCACTGCGCCAGGCCATTTCATTTTTGGAATATTCTTTTTTTTTTTTTTTTGAAATGGGGTCTCGCTCTGTCTCCCAGGCTGGAGTGCAGTGGCGCAATCTCAGCTTACTGCAACCTCTGCCTTCCGGGTTCAAGTGATTCTCCTGCCTCAGCCTCCTGAGTATCTGGGACTACAGGTGCATGCCACCACGCCAGGCTAATTTTTGTATTTTTAGTAGAGACGGGGTTTCACCATATTGGTGAGGCTGATCTTGAACTCCTGGCATCGTGATCTGCCCGCCTCAACTTCGCAAAGTGCTGGGATTACAAGTGTGAGCCACCACGCCCGGCCTGTTTCTGGAATATTCATAATCTTTTGTTGTCATTTCAACAGTGCTCACAGCAGCTTCACCAGGTGTAGATTCCATCTTAAACCACTTTCTTTGCTTATCCATGAGAAGCAACACCTCATCTATTCAAGTTTTATCATGAGATTGCAGCAATTCAGTTACATCTTCTGACCCCACTTCTAATTTTAGTTCTCTTGCTTTTTTACCACATCTGCAGTTACTTGCTCTACTGAAGTCCTGAACCCCTCAAAATCATTCATGAGTATTAGAAGCAATTTCCTGGTTGGGCACGGTGGCTCATGCCTGTAATCCCAGTACTTTGGGAGGCCAAGGAGGGCGGATCACCTGAAGTCAGGAGTTCAAGACCAGTCTGGCAAACGTGGTGAAACCCCGTTTCTACTAAAAATACAGAAATTAGCGGGGACGTGGTGGCGGGCGCCTATAATCCCAGCTACTTGGGAGACTGAGGCAGGAGAATCGCTTGAACCTGGGAGGTGGAGGTTGCAGTGAGTTGAGATTGTGCCCTTGCACTCCAGCCTGGGCAACAGGAGCGAAACTCTATCTTAAAAAAAAAAAAAACAAAAAAAGCAATTTCCTCTAAAACTCCTGTTAATGTTGATGTTTTAACCTCCTCCCATGCTCATGGATGGCATTCTCAGTGGCATCTAGAATGGTGAATACTTTTTAGAAAGTTTTCAATTTATTTTGCCATCAGAGAATGACTATGAATGGCAGTAGTAGCCTTACAGAATGTATTTCTTTTTTTTTTTTCTTTTTTTTTGAGATGGAGTTTTTTTTGCTCTTGTCACCCAGGCTGGAGTGCAGTGGCATGCTATCTCGGCTCACCGCAACCTCCGCCTCCCGGGTTCAAGCAATTCTCCTGCCTCAGCCTCCTGAGTAGCTGGGATTACAGGCATGCATCACCATGCCCACCTAATTTTGTATTTTTAGTAGAGGCGGGGTTTCTCCATGTTGGTCAGGCTGGTCTCGAACTCCCGATCTCAGGTGATCCGCCTGCCTCGGCCTTCCGAAGTGTTGAGATTACAGGCGTGAGCCACCGCGCCCGGCCGTATTTCTTAAATAAAATGGCTTGAACGTCAAAATTATCCCTTGATCCTTGGGCTATGGACTGATTCTTGTGTTAGCAGTTATGAAAACATTTATGTCCTTGTACATTTCCATCATAGCTTTTTGTCAATGAGAAGTAATTTTTTTTTTTTTTTGAGACAGAATCTCACTCTGTTTCCCAGCCTGGAGTGCAGTGGCATGATCTCAGCTCAGTGCATCCTACAACTCTGAGGTTCAAGCAATTCTCGTGCCTCAGCTTACTGAGTAGCTGGGATTACAGGCGCCCACCACCACGTCTGGCTAATTTTTGTATTTTTAGTAGAGATGGGGTTTCACGATGTTGGCCAGGCTGGGCTCGAACTCCTGGCTTCAAGTGATCCACCTGCCTTGGCCTCCCAAAGTGCTGGGATTGTAGGTGTGAGCCACTATGCCTGGCCTAATTGGCCTAATTTCAATATTGTTGTATCTCAGGGAATAGAGAGGCACGAGGAGAAAGAGAGACAAGCTGACTGCTGGTTCGTGGAGTAGTCTTAACACACAACATTTATTAAGATTGCTGTCTTATATGGACAGTTTGTGGTGCCTTAAAAGAAATCAGGGTAACGTCAACGATTACTGATTACAGATTACTATAACAGATACAATAATAATTGTAAATTATTATTTACAATTGTAAAATACAATCTTTATTATTTACAATTATTGTAAAATACAATCTGATTACAGATTACTATAACATATACAATAATAGTGGAAAAGTTTGAAAATATTGTGAGATTTATGAGAATGTGACACAGGCGCAAAGAGAGCACGTTACTGGAAATACGGCACTAATGGACTTGCCCGACTCGGGGTTTCCACAGACCGTCAGCTTGTCAAAAATGCAGCATCTGTGAATTTCAATAAAGCAAAGCAGAATAAAATGAGGTATGCATGTATTGCCATCACATGTACACTAGTAAAATACGTTTTTTTTTCAGTAGGTGGATCAACCTCAAATTTTAATATAAAGCATTACTTAAAGGAGAATATAGGGACTTTCATGACATTTCTTATATGTACATAAAACTTCATGAAAATAATGTAATGCTATCCAGCAGTTTATTTTAGAAGTACTGGAGGCTAGGCATGGTGTCTTATGCCTGTAATCCCAGCACTTTGGGAGGCTGAGGTAGGAGGATCACTTGAGTTCAGGAGCTGGAGACCAGCTTGGGCAATATAGTGCGACCCCATCTCTACAAAAGAGAAAAGAAGTACTGGAGTGTTACAGCTCTTACAGAATTTGTCTAGCAGGTTTTCCAGTCTTTACGAGAAATGCCCCCATGCAGAAGTAGTAAATACTGATTCATGTAAAATAATAAACAACTTTATCTTTCAGTTTTTAAAAGACGGTCTTGTAACGTTGCCCAGACTGGCCTTTAATTCCTGGGCTCAAGCGATCCTCTCACCTGAGCCTTTTGAGTAGCTGAGACTACAGGCTGCACCTCTGCACCTGGCTCTGCTTGATTTTTAATTGTTGTATTGCTGTTGCAGCTATGTTTTTTTTTTTTTCTTCAGTGTGAGGATGGGCAAACTTTTTATGTAAAGTCTCAGGTAATAAGTATTTTAGGCTCTAGGGCCATATAGCTTCTCTGTTGCATATCCTTTTTTCTTTAAACAATCCTTTTTTTTTTTTCCGTTTCCCCTCAAATTCCTTTTACCATAAGCAACTCTTGAGGAACATAAAAATCATTCTTAGCCCAGAAGCCAGACCAAAACAGGTTGTGGGCTGTAGTGTCCTGACCCCTGATTTAAAGATTGATAGCTTTGAAATGGAAAGTTTTAACTTTCTTTTTTTTTCTTTCCCTTGTTCTGATTGGGCTGTTAATTCATTAGGTATTTACTCAGTGTGTATCATATGAGGCATGATTCCTCTGCTAATTTTGGTAGTGGTAGAAAGATACTTTTGCCAAGCTTGGTTGTTAGGTTTTCATTTGTCCAAGAGTTCCTGACCAAGTGTGAATGGATGTTGAAGTCAAGGTGTTTCTTTGGCCACACAATGTGCCTTTGGGGGCTATATCTATGTGCTTCTGGTACCTTCTTTTAATTTTCACAAAGACACTGCTTGCCGACCACACTTTTGTCTAATGTGGGGCTATGACCCCCTGGAAGAGGCATCATTTTCTGATTTTCACAGAAGCATAATATGGTCAGGTGATGGTCCTGAGTAGTGGGTATATGACAGATACACTAGTAATTATAATACAGATCTAAACTGGAGAGTTGAAAACAGCATCGTATATTTGATTGAGATAATCGAAGGAAGACTTCCTGAAAAGATGGCATTTGAGTTTCAAGGCTGAGTAGGATTAAGTATTATTATTTAAAAAATGCCTTGGACAATGCATTAAATAGAGTTAACAAATCACATCACTTATAGTCTCCAATTAAAAACATTTTACTTAAACATAATTTTAGACTTTTAGAAAAATTGCAAAGATATTATAAAGAATTCTCCTATATATCTCACCTGTATTCTTCAAGTAACATTTTACCATATTCACCTTAACATTTTCTCTGTATTGGTAATTGTATATGTAAGATTTAATATAAAATAAAAATTCTTATTAAACATATGAGAGACATGATGCCTCTTTAGCCCTAAATACTTCAACTTGTATTTACTAATAACAAGGGCATTCTATTTCAAAACCACAGTACAGTTGTCAAAATAAGGAAATTAATAATTGTGTCAAACTGTTATTCTGTTTATAGACCTTCTAATGTCCTTTAAAACAATCAACAAATCAACATTTTTCTGGTCAAGAACCAGTAAATATGTATATTCTACATATATATACACACATATATATACGCACATATATTCTACATATATATGTGGAATATACGTATTTACTCCCCCTGTCCAAGAACCAATCCAGGATTGTTACCTTCGGTTATCATGTATCTTTGGTCTCCTTTAATCCAAAGCAGTTTCTTTGTCTTTTATGACTTGACACTTTTGAAGATTACAGGTTATTTTGTAGACTGTCCCTCAACTAGGGTTTATCTGAGGTTTCCTTATGATTAGATTCAGACATTTATTTTTGGCAGGAATACAACAGAAATGATTTGTGTGTTTTTCTCATTGCATGATATCAGAAAGTGCATTGTATATATTTATCCCATTGCTGGGGTTGTTAACTTTGATCACTTGGTTAGAGTTGTGTCTACTAAGTTTCTTCATTATAAAGTTATTTTTCACTTGGTAATTTCATCAGTATCTTGTGGGGAGTTACTTGTGGTTATATAAATACTCTGTTTCTACTTTCCCTTACTATATTTAGCTTCTGTGGACACTTTTGCCTGAAACAGTTATTTACTATGGTGTTACCAAGTGGTGATGCCCTTTTCTTCCATCATTCTGTCTACATTTTTTTTTTTTTTTTTTTGAGATGGAGTTTCGCTCTTATTGCCCAGGCTGGAGTGCAGTGGCCTGATCTTGGCTCACTGCAACCTCTGCCTCCCGGGTTCAAGCAGTTCTCCTGCGTCAGCCTCCCGAGTAGCTGGGATTACAGACATGCGCCACCACTCCTGGCTAATTTTGTATGTTCAGTAGAGACAGGATTTTTCCATGTTGGTCAGGCTGGTCTCCAACTCCCGACCTCAGGTGATCCACCCACCTCAGCCTCCCAGAGTGCTAGGATTACAGGCGTGAGCTGCCACACCAGGCCTTCTTTTTCTCTTTTAAGAGATAGAGTCCTGCTTTGTCACCAAGGCTGGAGTGCAGTGGCATGATGATAGTTCACTGCAGCCTCAAACTCCTGGGCTCAAGTGAACCTCCCACCTGTAGCTGGGACTACAGGCACCTGCATAACACCTGACTGTTTTTTAAAACTATTTTAGAGATGGGGTCTTGCGAAGTTGCTCAGGATGGTCTTGAACTCCGGGTCTTAAGTGGTCCTTCTGCCTCAGCCTCTGGATTAGTTGGCATTACAGGCATGAGCCATTGTACCTGGCAAGTGCATATTTTCTTTTTTTTAAGATGGAGTCTCGAGGCCGGGCGCAGTGGCTCACACCTGTAATCCCAGCGCTTTGGAAGGCCGAGGTGGGTGGATCAGGAGGTCAGGAGATCAAGACCATCCTGGCTAACATGGTGAAACCCTGTCTCTACTAAAAATACAAAAAATTAACTGGGCATGGTGGCACACGCCTGTAGTCCCAGCTACTCGGGAGGCTGAGGCAGGAGAATGGCTTGAACCCAGGAGGTGGAGGTTGCAGTGAGTCAAGATCATGCCACTGCACTCCAGCCTGAGCGACAGAGGGAGACTCCGTCTCAAAAAAAAAAGAAAGAAAGACGGAGTCTTGCTCTGTCACCCAGGCTGCATTGCAGTGGCACGATCTCCGCCTCCTGAGTTCAAGCAATTCTTGTGCCTCAGCCTCCCAAGTAGCTGGGATTACAGACATGTGCCACCACACGTGGCTAATTTTTGTAGTTTTAGTAGAGGTGGAGTTTCACCATGTTGGCTAGGCTGGTCTTGAACTCCTGACTTCAGGTGATCCACCCGCCTTGGCCTCTTGAAGTGGTGGGATTATGAGTGTGAGCCACTGTGCCCAGCCAAGTGAGTATTTGCTTATGTAGTATTTTAATTTTATGATTTTTTTTTTCTTTGAGACGGAGTTTTGCTCTTGTTGCCCAAGCTGGAGTACAGTGGTGCCATCTCGGTTCACTGCAGCCTCCACCTCCTGGGTTCAAGCCGTTCTCCTCCCTCAGCCTCCTCCTCCTGAATAGTTGGGATTATAGGCGCCTGCCACCATGCCTGGCTAATTTTTTGTATATCTAGTAGTGATGGAGTTTGAGCATGTTGCCAGGCTGGTCTTGAACTGCTGACCTCAGGTGATCCACCTGCCTTGGCCTCCCAAAGTGCTGGGATTAAGGCATGAGCCACCATGCCCAGCCAGAGACTGTTCATTTATTTTTTTTTTTGAGGCGGAGTCTCGCTGTATTGCCCAGGCTGGAGTGCAGTGGCACAATCTCGGCTCACTGCAAACTCCGCCTCCCAAGTTCACACCATTGTCCTGCCTTAGCCTCCTGAGTAGCTGGGACTACAGGTGCCTGCCACCACGCCTGGCTAATTTTGTTTTTGTGTTTTTAGTAGAGATGGGGTTTCAGCCCGCCTTGGCCTCCCGGAGTGCTGGGATTACAGGCGTGAGTCAGGGTGCCTGGCCAATCATACCTTCTTTTACTGCATTAATTATGGTTTTCTTTCGTTCTTAAAACATGTTTATAGTGACCACTTTTGAAGTTCTTATTAAGTCAGACATCTGGTTATACAAGCAATTTCTATTGCCTACTTCTTTTTCCGGTGGGTGGGGTTATACTTTCCTGCGTCTTAGCTTGTCGTTTTTTTTTTGTTGTTGTTGAAAACTGGACATTTTGAGTAATGTAGTAACTCTGGATACCTCATTAGCCTATGGTTGGGGGTGGTGGTTGTTACTGTTATTTGCTTATTTGTCTAATGACTGGCTGAATGATTTTAGTGTTCTATCCTTCTTCTCTCCCTGTACAGTGTGACACGTCTGATGCTAGTTTTCTTGGGATGCAGCCTTGGGTATGCCTACCATCACTCTAGAATCACAGTGATTTTGGCATGGCTTTGTCTCTTTTCCTGACTGTACCCAGCTGTTAAGCTACACTAATTACTAGGTGATGCTGTGTAGTCATTTCTTGGTGTCCTTGGGGGATTGGTCCCAGGACCCCTCCCCTGTTGGATATAAAAATTTATGGATGCTCTAGTCCCTCATAAAATGGCACAGTATTTGCATATACCGGTGCACATCCTCCTGTATGCTTTGTCATTTCTAGATTACTTATAATACCTAATATGGTGTAAACACTAGGTAAATAGTTGTTATATATTTTTTATTTGTCTTATTTTTATTGTATTTATTTTTAAGTGTTTTTAATCTCGAGTGATTGAATCTGAGGATGTGAAATCTGCAGATATGGAGGGCCTGCATTGTTTTCCATGGAGCTTTGGGCCTAAACTGCTCCACAGACTGATCTGATCAAATTTGCGCTTCTTTGAAGGGATAGTTTCTGAGATCAGTATTTGAAATTTGTTCCGATCCACAGAGGAGTCCTCCCAGCTCTCTTTCGCTAGTTCTGGCCACCAAACTAGACAACTACAATTTAGCACTTATCTCCAATGATTCTACCAATCTCCTCCAACCAAGTGCCTTTGAAAGCATCATTAACTCTTTCATACCTTGTTGCAAATGAAATTTCTTTGGGAAGAGATTGTGAGTTTTTTTTCTCCTAAATTATGGTGCAATATAAGTAATATACCATTTTAACAGTTTTAAGTGTATTAAGTGTTTTTTTGTTGTTGTTGTTTTTTTTTGTTTTTTGAGATAGTCTTGCTCTGTCGCCCAGGCTGGAGTGCAGTGGCACGATCTCGGCTCACTGGAACCTCCACTTCCCGGGTTCAAGTGATTCTCCGGTCTCAGCCTCCCCAAATATCTGGGATTACAGGTGTGCGCCACCACGCCCGGCTAATTTTTCTATTTTTAGTAGAAACGGGGTTTCACCATATTGGTCAGGCTGGTCTTGAACTTCTGAGCTCGTGATCCACCCACCTCGGCCTCCCAAAGTGCTGGGATTACAGGCCTTAGCCACCACACCTGGCCTATGCATTGCTTTTATATGTATTTTAAAATTCATAAGTTCTCCTCCTATGATGTTTTTGTCCCATGTGATTTATTTGTTAAACCGTCATCTTTGGCCGGGCGTGGTAGCTCACGCCTGTAATCCCAGCACTTTGGGAGGCTGAGGTGGGTGGATCACAAGGTTAAGAGATCAAGACCATCCTGGCCAACATGGTGAAACCCCGTCTCTACTAAGAATACAAAAATTATCTGGGCATGGTGACGCGTACCTGTAGTCCTAGCTACCTGGGAGGCGGAGGTTGCAGTGAGCCAAGATCGTGCCACTGCACTCCAGCCTGGCGACAGAGTGAGACTCTGTCTCAGAAAAAAAAAAAAAAAAAAAACTGTCATTTTTTATGTTGCATTTACTGCATTCTGGATTTAAACTGTGAGGAACCTCATGGTATCAGTTAATGTATTCTTCCATCTTAATGTTTCTCGTAAACTGGTAGATCTGTAAACTTGATTAGGTCTATCCTATTGTATCACATCAGAAGCAGAAGGTGCTTTTTTTTTTTTTTTAAGGGAAATTGTATGAAAGTAGACAGAATGGTAAAGTGAACCCCTGCACACCTGTCACCCAGCTTTAATAGTTATCAGCTCATACCATTCTTGTTTGATTTACAACCCCATTCATTTCTCCCTTCTGTATTATTATTATTTAGTTAATTATTTTTTGAGACAGGGTTTTGCTCTGTCACCAATGCTGGAGTGCAGTGGCATAATCACAGCTCACTGCTGTCTTGACCTCCTGGGCTCAAGTGATCCTCCCACCTCACCCTACCAAGTAGCGGGGACCACAGGCGTGTGCCACCATGCCTGGCTAGTTTTTTATTTTTTGTAGAAACAGGGTTTTGCTTTGTTGCCCAGACTGATCTCAAACTCCGGCACTCAAGTGATCCTCCTGCCTCAGCCTCCTAAAGTGCTGGGATTACAAGCATGAGCTACCACATTCAGCATGTAAATTTCTTTATATTAATTTGACTGGCATTTTAAGTCACACTTGAATTTCATATTTGGCAACTATTGAAAGCATAGAGTCCTGGATATTAGTGTTTTGTTAAACCTGATCTATCTAATCATAAATATACTTAGGTCTAAAATATGCTCTTGGCCTTTCTTTATTGCGGTTCAGTATTTGTTACTATATTAAATAGTAAAATGTTTGGTTTGAGATACTAATGAAAAGATTAAAAGTAAAGCATAACTTGAATGGATACAAAAAGAAACAAGAATTTAGACTTCAGTGGATTTCAGAGAATACTGCTTCAATATGCTAACATTCCTCTTGGGTGTCCAACCGTGTCATAGATCAGTGGAAATCAGTGGTTTCTGCACTTTACTGTTTTTTTATATGATAATATTTTCCTGGTTGAATGATTCGTTCTTTTGAGTAAACTCCATGGTCAAACAATTACTTTTTATTAGTCAAAGATGTAACCACATAATCACTAAAAAGAACAGTGTGACTTATTTAAAGGGGATTATGTTTTTAAGTCTTTTATATAGCTTTGTAGGGAGGCCATATGAGTTTAAGGACAGTTCGTGGCATTTGTTCAAGGTTTTGTAACTTGGCATCTCAGCAGCCACCAGGATACCAGATCATAGTTCTAAGTAAGATTTAGGCATTTTAGCCTTCATGTACAGACTATAAGTACACCCCCCCACACCCCTACCAAAACCGTAAATTCAAATAATGTTTGAAAAAGTATAGAATTTTTGTTAGGCGAGGTAGTTTATTCCTTGTGATACAGTTCCAGAGAGGCAGCATAACCTAGGAATGAAAAACTTAGACATGGAATCAGATACACCTAGTTTAAATACCAGCTCTACTGCTCATGAACTGGATGATTTTGGTCAAGATACTTGACTGCTGAGGTTCAGTTTCCTCACCTGTAAAGTAGAGGTGATAGATTAGACATGTTGCATGTGAAGTACTTAGTATGGTGTCTGGTTTTGTAGTAAGATCTATAAAAGATAAATTATTAGTCATATTCCTTAGACTTCAGGAATTTATCTCTGTGCCATGTTTGAGGCAAACAGTTACAGAATTAGAATGTTAGAAATGAAAGGAATCCTAGATGTCATTTAATTCAAGTCCATTGTTTTCTGGATGAGAGAAGAAAGTAAGGAAAAGTGACAGAGTTGGAGACCAAGCTAGGACTGGCCTCAGAATGTTAAGAGTACTCTTCTAGGGATCGACCAGTCATGTTACTAGACTTTTTGGATCTGAATTGTGCTTTTCCTTGAATGTTTTGAATTTTGGCTTGAGTGTTGTGATTATTTTATTAAAATGAGATTCCAGTCCTATTGTCATGACTAATGTTTATGAGAAATATAACATTTCACTTTAATGATGTTTTTTAATTATTCTAAGGGGCCTAATCTTTTTCAGTGGAATGAGCTTTAGGTTGTATTATATTCTATAATTCACTTGAAAATAGAATTCATCTTTACTTGACAGCCGAATTTTGTGTACTGCATCTTTTCTGAGGGAGAGAGTTGGCAAGGAAAGGCACTTGTTCTAACGATCCACACGTATAGACGCATATTATTTAGAAATGAAAGTGCTTTGAATGATTTAGCTTATTTTCAGTTTTTTTTTTTTTTCTGCAGTTGTAATCATATGACCTGTTTTTCTTTCTTTTTTTTTTTTTTTGAGACAGAGTCTTACTCTGTCACCCCGGCTGGAGTACAATGGGGCGGTCTCAGCTCACTGCAACCTCCGCCTCCCAGGTTCAAGCGATTCTTCTGCCTCAGCCTCCCTAGTAGCTGGGACTACAGGCGCATGCCACCACACCTGGCTAATTTTTTTATTCTTAGTAGAGATGGGGTTTCACTGTGTTAGCCAGGATGGTCTCGAACTCCTGACCTTGTGATCTGCCCACCTCTGCCTCCCAAAGTGCTGGGATTACAGGCATGAGCCACTGCGCCCGGCCCATATGACCTGTTTTTCTTTTATAGATGGGGGAGAAATATGGGAAGTGACTTGGTGTCAGTCATCTGTGTTGGTTAAATCAAGAATATAATCCGTGTTTTGCTTCTGAGTAGCTCTTTATAACAGTGATTGGTTACTTTGGGAGTAAAGATTATTATTTAGAGACAGAGTCTTGCTTTGTCGCCCAGGCTAGACTGCAGTGGAATGATCGTAGCCCACTGCAGCCTCAGACTCCTGGACTCTGGTGATCCTGCCTCAGCCTCCTGAGTAGCTAGGACTAGAGGTGCATGCCACATGCCTGGCTATAATTATTATTAATTTACGTTTAGCATTAGTTTTTTTCTTCCAGTAGGCTATTTTACTTTATTTATTTGATTTTGATGAAGTTTGATTATTTCTAGTTTGCTTCCTTCTATGACCCCTACCTGTTGTGGGTCTCCAGGCAAGCAGTGCACAGGTAGAGCCATCCTTAGGTAGCCTTTAGACTTAATATTAGGTGAGCTCTCCCCACAGATAGCCTCTCCTTTATTTGAATGGAATTATATTTTAAGTTTGGAAATATTTTTCAGCTTATTTAGCCTGTTGAATTTAATAAAAATAATATTTAATCTTTTCAGAGGTCGAAACAGTAACAAAGGACTGCCTCAGTCTACGGTGAGTAACTTTAATGTTACTTATTGGGGAAAATTAGTAGCTAAAACATGATCTCTAACCACAGACCAAATGCCAAGGCAAAAGATTCCCTTCTTTTGAATTTTGTCACAGATAACTTGACTGTTTAAGTATATTATTAGCCTATATGGTTTTTTTAATGACTCTATGTATAAAATGTACAATTACTTGTTGTATTAGTCCATTCTTACACTGCTAATAAAGATATACCTAAGACTGGGTAATTTATAAAGGAAAGAGGTTTAATTGACTCATGCTCTGCATTGCTGGGGAGGCCTCAGGAAACTTACAATCATGGTGGAAGGGGAAGCAAACACATCCTTCTTCACATAGCGACAGGAGAGAGAAGTGCTGAGCAAAGCAGGGAAAGCCCCTTATAAAACCATCAGATCTCCTGAGAACTCACTCACTATCATGAGAGCAGCGTAGGGGAAACTGCCCCCATGATTCAGTTATCTCCACCTGGTCTTGCCCTTGACACACGAGAATTATTATAATTAAAGATAAGATTTGGGTGGGGACACAGAACCAAACCATATCATTTGTAAATAGTATTTTTGTCACGTGTAATAACAAGAACAAGTTGTTTGTTCTTTTCTAAATGACTAAGTGCAAATCTAAGTGAAAAACCTCCAAAAGATACGTAGAACACCAAGAGTGGAGTCTGCAGAGTTCTTTATGCTTTTTATTTTGAATTAATGTGCTTTTTTTCTGCTGCTTTCATTTTTCTCCTTTGGCTTTCTGGTCTTAAATTTTGGAATATTATCAATGAAATTGAACCGGACATGAAGGGCAGAAACTATAAGTCCCACATGATGGAAGAAATAAATGAGAAGCTATCACAAATTTTTGAGACTTTGCCTTTATTAGATTGTTTTACAAGAATCAGGAAGATATACACGTATATGGTAGTAATATGGAGTAGTGTGGTTGATCAGACTTAAGCACTGTCATTGATGCTGATATGCTGGGAGAACCTAGTCAGGGTTCTTCTGTGAAGGTATGACCTGGCTTCCTACCCCATTTATTTATACTTCACCCTTCTTAGGGTACATTTCTGTGAGTTTTAACAATTGCATACAATCAGTGTAACTACCACCACAATCAAGATAATAGAACAGTTTCATTGCCCACCAAAATCCCTCAAATCACTTTTCAGTGAACCCTCCTCTCTCTCCAACCATTGATTTGTCTTCCATCCTTACGGTTTGTGTCCTTCCTCCTCTATGGAAGTTTACTCTTGCTTTTTTATGTCACGTTTAGTCAAAATACCATTAGTTGGTATGACTGATAACACTTGAAAACCTGACCTTCTGTTCCTTCTGTTCTCTATGGAAGCAAAATATTAAATAAACAAAATCTTCCCTTAGTACATGTAAGATATCATAAACCTAACTAAACATTTTGCAACAAATAATAAACGTTAGCTTTATATGCAAATGTAAATACAGGCTGAGCATCCCTAATCGGAAATGCTCCAAAATTTCATATTTTGAATTAGGGATGTTCAAGTACTAAGTATAATGCAAATATCCCCAAATCCGAAAAAATCTGCAGTCTAAAATACTTCTGGTCCCAAGCATTTTAGATAAGGAAGATTCAGTTTGTACTAATTTCTAATAGTTTTTTTTTTTAATATTCCAGATTTCTTTTGATGGAATCTATGCAAATATGAGGATGGTTCATATACTTACATCAGTTGTTGTAAGTTATTAGATTATTGGGGATAAACTGCCTTGGGGGTAGAATAAAGTAATTCCATGAAGTTAAAATGTGGATAAATGATTGTCAAAGTAACATTGCTTAGATCATGTTTAGTCAGGATGATTTAGAGAAATAGATTAGAATTCCCTTTATCCAGTCTAATATAATTCATTGTAAAAGTACAGTTGGTCCTCTGCATCTGTGGGTTCCATATTCATGGATTCAGCCAACCTTGGATCAAAAATATTTGTTAAAAAGGCCAGGCACAGTGACTCATGCCTGTAATCCCAGCACTTTGGGAGTTTGAGTTGGGCAGATGGCTTGAGCTCACAAGTTTAAGACCAGCCTGGGCAACATGGCAGAACTCCGTCTCTACAAAAAGTAAAAAAACTAGCCGAACGTGGTGGTACGTGCCTGTAGTCCTAGTGACTTGGGAGGCTGACGTGGGAGGATTGTTTGAGCCTGGGAGGTGGAGGTTTCACTGAGCTGAGATAATGCCCCTGCACTCAGCCTGGTCAACAGTGCCAGACAGACCCCTTCTCAAAAAAAAAAAAAAAAATTTTTTTTTTTTTTTTTTTTTTTTTTTTTTGAGAAAAAAGAGGCATGGTTGCATCTGAACCAAAGATGTACAGACGTTTTTCTTGTCATTATTCCTAAAACAATACAGTATGACAATTTACATAGCATTTACATTATATTAGGTATTACAAGTAATTTAGGGATAGTTTAAAGTATTTGGGAGAATGTGCTTAGTTATATGCAAATACTATTACATTTTATGTAAGTGACTTAAGTATTATGTAATTCGGTATCTGAAGGAGGTCCTGGAACCAATCCCCTACCAATAACAACAGATAGCTGTATTCTTGTTAACCCTGCTGTGTGTGTAAAATAATGTTAGTAGTTGATTGTCTTTTGTACATTATTTTGTCACTTAAAATAGCTGGGGTCAGAAATGTTTGACTTCAGTATTAAAATTCGTACTGCAAACTCTGAGTAGAGCCTCCTGAAGAATTTCGAGAGTTCAGTGTATTGTTAATGTTTTGAAATTTTTTTATTGTTTTGTTAGTGAATACCTAATATTGAATGAAGCCTGATGAGGTATAAAAAGTAAAATGAAAACAAATATCCCTGATGACCGGGTAGTATACTGTTTCTTTGATAAATAAATTATATGTTTTTAGGGCTCCAAATGTGAAGTACAAGTGAAAAATGGAGGTATATATGAAGGAGTTTTTAAAACTTACAGTCCGAAGGTAATTTTTACTTTTTTTCTTTTTCTTACAAAGTAAAAGAACATTTTCATAGTCAGTGTTTTACCTAGTTTTTAAAGCCACTTTGAATGATTTTACTTCTCAGTTTCAAATACTGATTATTTTATAGACTGGTTTGTGTAATCAGAGAGGCTTCTTGATGTGTGTGCTTATTAAAATATTTCAACCATTTTTAAGCATTGTGAACTAATAGAGGGATGTGGTGGTTTGTTTTTTCCTCTTAAAAATTATAATGTACTTAAGACAAACCATAGAAACAAAAAACATTTAGATATGAGGATTTTTAAATGATGGAATGGATAATAGATCATATGCCTGGGAAAAAGGGTATGATTCTCTTGAGATTATTTTTGTCAAAGGCATATAAGAACTGGTACCTTGATGAGCTAAAGAATTCCTAACAAATTTTATTTTGTAAAGGTTTGGAATACTTACTTGTGTTTTTCATTTTAGTGTGATTTGGTACTTGATGCCGCACATGAGAAAAGTACAGAATCCAGTTCGGGGCCGAAACGTGAAGAAATAATGGAGAGTATTTTGTTCAAATGTTCAGACTTTGTTGTGGTACAGTTTAAAGATATGGACTCCAGTTATGCAAAAAGAGGTGGGTTTTGATTTCCTAAATATGCCTCATGGTTTATTAGATTTATTCAAACAAAGATTTTCACAGTGATCTTACAAACTTTTTTAAAAGAAATATCTGGGCTGGGTATGGTGGCTCATTCCTGTAATCTTAGCACTTAGGGAGGCTGGGGCGGGTGGATCACCTGAGGTCAGGAGTTCGAGACCAGCCTGGCCAACATGGCGAAACCCCGTCTCTACTAAAAATACAAACATTTATTTTTGTGTGTGGTGGCGTGCGCCTATAGTCCTAGCTGCTAGGGAGGCTGAGACAGAATTGCTTGAACCCAGGAGGCAGAGGTTGCAGTGAGCTGATACCGCACCACTGCACTCCAGCCTGGGCGACAGAGCAAGACTCCGTTTCAAAAAAAAAAAGAAAGAAAAAAGAAATATCTACTTTCTAGAATAACCCAAGTAAGGCAATTTTTTAGAAAAATGAGAATTTTAATGCATTTTTGTTGGAAAACAATTAGAACTTTAGAGAAAAATTAAATAGAGTTTTTGTGATCTCTTAAGAAATTAGTTTGTAAAGCATTTTCTACAGTTTTGTGGTCAACAATGCTACTGATTATATTCAACTGAAAATTTCTCGTCCCATTTGGCCTACAATGCTTTAGTTTATAAGTGGGCATGTGGCAAATCTGGAAAGAAATCAAAGTATAAGGCTAAGGAAGAAAGGTAGAGAACGGTTGGTAGAAAACAATTGTCTAATGAAAATGAAAAAGGGTGAAGAAGTAGAACATACGTATTTTAAAAATATTCAGAGTATGAGACAAGGTTTTGAGAACTTAAAAGCGATTATGTAGTTATATTAAAAATTTAGTCTCTTTTTAAGTGTCCATTGATGAACAAAGTGGGAATTCCTGTTACTCATTTGCAAGGCATTATTGAGTGTTCAGTAACACGTTGCAAGGCACTTCTGGGCAATCCTGAACTTGGTTCTCAAATTCTTTTTTTTTTTTTTTTTTGAGACGGAGTCTTGTTCTGTCCCCCGGGTGGAGTGCAGTGGCACGATCTCGGCTCACTGCAGCCTCTGCCTCCCAGGTGCAAGCGATTCTCCTGCCTCAGCCTCCTGAGTAGCTGGGACTACAGGCGTGTGCCATCACACCAAGCTAATTTTTGTATTTTTTGTAGAGACAGGGTTTCACCATGTTGGCCAGGATGGTCTTCGATTGTTTGACCTCGTGATCCGCCTGCCTCGGCCTCCCAAAGTGCTGGAATTACAGGCATGAGCCACTGCACCCAGCCGGTTCTAAAATTCTTTTATTTATTTGTATATGCCAAATTCTGTAGTGAAATACGTAATTCTGTTGTAAATTGTAGTTCAGTACAATTTGATTTTCACTATTCAAATCTATACCAAAAGCTGTTTTTATTGTTGGGCTGATTCTTCTACACTGTTACTTGGAAATAATAATATACCAGGATTCTTTCTCTTAGACTTAGGAGTCTTTCTCTTTGCTTGCTTTTTCAGAGGCTAACAGTACTGGGTATTCTTTAACTGTCTTGATATGCTGATGAAAGCACAGTGTTCTGTTTTTGAATCTTCTCAAATGTCCTTGTCTTTGATTCACAACTTTTTGTCTTAAGAGGCCTTCAGCATCCCATACAAGGAAACAAGTCTTTTTTTAGCTGCTATCTTTGGAGTTGATTTTGTTTATGTCTAGGAGCACTAAATTATTTATACTTATACTATTGAAATATTCCTCTGTTACAAATTCAAAAATTGACTTTGGAAGATAAAATTTTAGTTGAATTTAATACATAGTACTGTGGAAAGAGTATTGGCCACAACAAAAAAAAAGGTTCCCTACTCTATTGGATACCAGGTCATTTAACAGCCATTTACGGTATGCATTGTCTTTTTGTTTTTATGATGAATTGATATTTCCCAAATGTGGAAGAGTGAATATTACTTTGAGATGTTTGTGATAGTCCATTCCTTGCTCCTCTTCAAAATTAATGTCATTAAATTTTTATTACTTTATTAGATCTTCATTTCTCAGATAATTTTAGTTCATTATAGAAAGGCAAGAAAATACAGATCAGAGTGACAACTTTGAAAATCTCACTATACTCATAAGGGGATGGGTGTATTTTGCTATATATTACAAAATTAGTTTTCTTGATGAGGACATCCACTATTGGAGTAATTTCAGGTATCTTATTTTTTCTTTTCTCTCTTTTTTTTTTTTTTTTTGGAGATGGAGTTTCGCTCTGTTGCCCAGGCTGGAGTGCAGTGGCCTGATCTCGGCTCATCGCAACCTCTGCCTCCTGGGTTCAAGCGATTCTCTTGCCTCAGCCTCCCGAGTAGCTGGTTACTGAGGCATGTGCCACCATGCCCGGCTAATTTTTGTATTTTTAGTAGAGACGGGGTTTCACTATGTTGGCCAGGCTGGTCTTGAACTCCTGACCTTGTGATCCTCCTGCCTTGGCCTCCCAGAGTGCTGGGATTACAGGCGTGAGCCACCACGCCTGGCCAGGTATCTTATTTCAAAACTTACAGTGGTTTAGTGAATTATACAATTGCGTCCAGTGCGTAGTATCCTGAAAATAGTATTAAGTCATGTGTTTAGGACATCAGGTCTCTTAAGCTAAGACTATCCAGGCAGAAATTGCCCTCTTCTATAAAAGAAGAAAAGTATTAATTAGGAAGTACTATCAGTATGGAGAAAACCATTTTAGAATTATTAATTGGCATGGTTTCCTTCTTTTTTTTTTATTTCGAGATGGAGTCTCACTCTGTTTCCCAGGCTGGAGTGCAGTGGTGCGATCTCGGCTCACTGCAACCTCTGCCTCCTGGGTTTAAGCGATTCTCCCGAGTAGCTGGGATTATAGGCACATACCACCATGCCCTGCTAATTTTTTTTTTTGTTTGTATTCTTAGTACAGACTGGGTTTCACCATGTTGGCCAGGCTGCATGGTTTTCCTTAATAACAAAATTAAGGCATTTATTACTGCATCTAGATTTTTTTTTATTTTTTATTAGAAACTTACTCAGATTACTCCCAAAGTAAAGGAAGGTATGGTTTAATCAATGCTTCTTAATGCTGGGTTCACGTTTAGTCACCTGGGGAGTTTTTAAAAATGTTGTCACTTCTAGGGATCCTGGTTTAATTGTAATTAGCCTGGGTGAGGCTCTGGACAGTCAGGGTGTGAGCTATGGGTTTCATGTGATGAGATCCCAGGAGTGGCTCTGTTCTGTGGCCTTGAGAATTTGTGCTTTCTAGGCCAGGTGCGGTGGCTCACTCCTGTAATCTCACTTTGGGAGACCAAGGTGGGCAGATCATTTGAGGTCAGGAGTTCGAGACCAGCCTGGCCAACATGTTGAAACCCCGTCTTTACTAAAAAAGTAAAAAATTAGCGGGACGTGATGGCACATGTCTATAATCCCAGCTACTTGGGGAGAGGCTGAGGCAGAAGAATCGCTTGAACCCGGGAGGCAGAGATTGCGAGATCATGCCACTGCACTCCAGCCTGGGCAACAGAATAAAAAAAGAATTTGTGCTTTATTTTCTTGCCTCACAGTCCCCTTTCTGTCTCAGAATTGGCAACTGCCTGAAATAGTCTCTGCTGTTATCATTTGATAGTACTTTCCCACATCTTGAATGGATAGATAGATTGAGTGTTTTTTATAATAGAAGTGGATGAATGATTAGAGTATACTAATATGACATTGTATTTTCCTAAAAGATATGAATTGATTTCATTTCTGAGCTTTTATAATTCTCTTCTGTAATAGTGCTGTCAAATTATTAAGGTTGATAATATTAACTAAAATTTGAGTGCATATTCTATGTGCCAGACTCTGTGCTAACAGATTTACCTACATTTGTTCACATAATCATCACAAGTTGTTTCTGTAGTAGATACAGCTATTATCCACGTCATAGATGAGGAAACAGGCATATTTAGGAAACTTGCTAAAGTGAGGACACAAATCTAGCTTTTCCACTCTAACTCATGTTCTTAACATTATACTGCAGTGACATAAATTATGTGGTTTGGTTTGTTGTTTATCTCAGTTGTCATAAGTCGAGTTAATGTTTGTTTGTTTGTTTTGAGACGGAGTCTTGCTCTGTCGCCCAGGCTGGGTACCGTGGCATGATCTTGGCGCACTGCAACCTCCACCTCCTGGGTTCAAGCAGTTATCTTGCTTCAGCCTCCCTAATAACTGGGATTACAGGCACGTACCACCACACCCGGGTAATTTTTGTATTTTTAGTAGAGATGGGGTTTTACCATGTTGGCCAGGCTGATTTCAAGCTCCTGACCTTAGGTGATCCACCCACCTGGGCCTCCCAAATTGCTGGGATTGTAGGCATGAACCACTGCGCCCAGCCAGTAAGTTCCGTGGTTGTTAAAGGATTTCTCCACAAATAAAGCTAAAAGTAAAAAAAAAAAAAAAAAAAAAAAAAATTCTCAAGCAATATAAGATGCAGACTATTATGTTGTTCAAGTTTTTTTTTTTTGTTTTTTTTTTTTTAATCTTTGGCTTTATTTTTGGGGAAACCTTTTTTTTCTTTTTTCTTTTTTGTTTTCCTTGGGACGGAGTTTTGCTCTTGTCGCCCAGGCTGGAGTGCAATGGTGCAATCTTCGCTCACTGCAACCTCCGCCTTCTGGGTTCAAGCGATTCTCCTATCTCAGCCTCCCGAGTAGCTGGGATTACAGGCATGTGCCACCATGCCCGGCTAACTTTGTATTTTTAGTAGAGACTGGGTTTCTCCACGTTGGCCAGGCTGGTCTTGAACTCCTGACCTCAGGTGATCCACCTGCCTAGGCCTCCCAAAGTGCTGGGATCACAAGCGTAAGCCACCGCGCCCAGCCAGGGAAACCTTTATTTTGAGGCGGAGTCTCGCTCTGTCACCCAGGCTGGAGTGCAGTGGCGTGATCTCAGCTCACTGCAACCTCTGCCTCCTAGGTTCAAGCAATTCTTCTGCCTAAGCCTCCCGAGGAGCTGGGATTATAGGCGTCTGCCACCATGCCCAGCTAATTTTTATATTTTTAGTAGAGACGGGGTTTCACCATATTGGCCAGGCTCTTCTCAAATTCCTGACCTCATGATCCACCCACCTTGGCCTCCCAAAGTGCTAGGATTACAGGCGTGAGCCACCACACTTGGCTGCTGGGGAAACCTTTTAACATGAGTAAGGTCAGTGTGACTTTTAAGTTCTTGATGCTAACATCATTGATTTCAATAAAGTTTAAAAGTTATACTCATGCATATATGCAAATGAATAAAAGGCTTTGAAATAGTGACTTCTTACAGTACAATGAATAAGTTTCCTTTGGTCTCTTGAATGTTATACATGTTCCAGTTTGATTTACTGACAAACTGAAAGTACCTTTATGTCATATGAGCTGTGAGTCACCTTGGCACATTCATAATTAGAAGAGACCATCAGATTATCATTGGAAAATCAGTTTGTATTTATTTGAATTCCAGTGCAGACAGATCTGAGGTTCTCTTCATTTTGCTGAAACTTCTTAGGGCCTTCAGTCGCTTTTGGCTCTGTATTCGTGTATCTTTGGAATTGTCCTGTTATCTCTGCTTGTTTTTTACTTGATTTTCCATCCATTTCCAGTATTCCTTTCTCCTCTATTTTTTTCCTTCATTTTCTTTCTGCTCTTCCTGTTGCGCCATTATTCGTGTTTTCCTCTTTACTCCAACTCAACTATGGCTTTACTTCTGTTTCCTTATTCCATTGTTCCTCATACTTTTTCCTACTGCTTCATTTTCTTTGCAGTATTCTCAGCCTAGATGATAGGGGTCAGCAAATCTGCTCATCAGTAAATAAATTTTATTGTAGCATAGCTATGCCCATGCTTTTGTGCATTGTCTATGGCTGTTTTGATGGCTGTAGCCATAGAGTTGAGTAGTTGTAGCTGACTGTAGGACTTGCAAAGCCAGAAAATTTGACTGTCTCTTTACAGAAAAGTTTGCCAGCTCTTGGCCTAAATCATATTTTCCGCTGCATTTAGGGCTTTTTAGGACTGATCAAAAATACATGCTATACTGGCTTTGGTGAAGTAACAGAGAACATGCTCTGTCCTTTAAACTTACAACTAATTGCATGCTTTGATTCTAATACTGTATAATATCCTGCGATTCTTATTCATGACCATTCTAATTGGATTTAGTCTGAAGAATTACTTTTGCTTAACAGATTCTTTGTCACATTTAGTGAAAAATCATAAAAGGGGAAGGTTGGTTAATGGAAAAGATCTCCATCAACTAACCACTACCTTCCTTATCTACAAATTTATCTTCTTCCTCCGTGCCATCTTTTTTTTTTTTTTCAGATGATCTTGCTCTGTTGCCCAGGCTGGAGTACAGTGATGCAATCACAGCTCACTGCAGCCTCGACTTCCCAGGCTCAGGTGATCCTCTTACCTCAACCTCCTACATAACTGGGACTGTATGTGCACATCACTATGCCTGACTAATTTTTTATATTTATATTTTTTGTAGAGATGGGGTTTCCCCGTATTGCACAGGCTGGTCTCAAACTGCTGGGCCTAAGAGTCTTCCCACCTTGGCCTCCCAAAGTCCTGGGATTACATGAGTCACCGCACCCGGCCTCATTATTATTTTTCCTCTGGTTTTAGTAGAGAGGATTTTTAAGCCAACTTCAATCATGCCCTTGACTCTCTCCCTTCTACTTACCTCCTTGTTCTCTTTTTCTTTTTCTTTTTTTTAGATGGAGTCTCGGTCTGTCACCCAGGCTGAAGTGCAGTGGCGTGATTTCAGCTCACTGCAGCCTCAGCCTCCTGAGTAGCTGGGGCTATAGGCGCCTGCCACCACGCCTGGCTAATTTTTGTATTTTTAGTAGAGATGGGGTTTCACCATGTTGGCCAGGCTGGTCTCGAACTCCTGACCTCAAGTGATCACCTGCCTCAGCCTCCCAAAGTGCTGGGATTACAGGCGTGAGCCACCACTCCTGGCCATCTTTTTTTTTCTCCTTGCTCCTTTATACCACTTCTCTGTTTCTGGTCTCTTCAACATCTGCCTTTCTAGTTAATCTTTCCCTTTAGCATGAAAACCTATTCACTTCCTGCTCATCCTAAAAAGGATTCTTTTTTGTTTTGTTTTGTTTTTGTTTTTGAGACAGAGTCTCGCTCTTGCCCAGGCTGGAGTGCAGTGGCACTATCTTGGCTCACTGCAAGCTCCGCCTCCCGGGTTCACGCCATTCTCCTGCCTCAGCCTCCCGAGTAGCTGGGACTACAGGCACCTGCCACCACGCCCAGCTAATTTTTTGTATTTTTAGTAGAGATGGGGTTTCACCGTGTTAGCTAGGATGGTCTCGATCTCCTGACTTTGTGATCCACCTGCCTCGGCCTCCCAAAGTGCTGGGATTACAGGCATGAGCCACCGCACCGGGCCCAAAAGGATTCTTTTTAATCCTGAATTCTTCTAGCCATTATCCTGCCTAAGGCTACGATTAACCTCTAACTGCCAGGTCCTTTGGAATCTTTTTCTGTCTTTATTGCTGCACTTGAATGTTGGTTTCACCCACCTTCAGAATTTCCTCTTCTGTATTTTTTATGTTTATTGATCATTCCTTCCCTGCCTCATTCCTGGGCTTCTTTTCCTTCACACACCCCTTAGATGTGTGTCCCCAGTGTTTGTTTCTTTGCCTGCTGCTCTTGCCACATGACACACACTGCCAGCTACCACACACAAGTTCCCTCCTATCGTGTGTGTATCATTGCCCTTATACCATGTCGTATTAAAATTATATGCTTGTCTCCCCTGTTACAGTTTGAGCTCTTTGTGCTCCAAGTAAAGACAGTGATACTGTCTTTATTATTTATTCTCATGGTCTAGTATAGTGCTTTGGCACATAGTACAGGCTCAATATAAATGTGTTTGAATAAATGAAATTCAGTGCCTTAATACACTTTTGTAGAAGCATTATTTTATGGAAAGAATGAAAAAGCTATAAGTGGTCTTACATATATAATCATCCAGCAGATACTTAGAGAGCTCTGGGATGTGTTCCTTGCTGTGCTTGTTGCTATGGACAGTATGGAGAAATATAAGAATCTATTTTGGGTCCCTTTTGAGAACCTAGTGAAACTGTGTACCTAGTGAAACTGTATACCCTCACCCTAGAAAAATTAACACACATGTAGATTTTACATGTAATTCTTTTAAAAATTAATTTTTTTTCTTTTTTTTAAAGAAACAGGGTCATGCTCTGTCACTCAGGCTGGAATGCAGTGGTGTGATCATGGCTTACTGTAGCCTCGACCTCCTGGCTCAAGCGACTCTCCCACCTCAGCCTCCCAAGTAGCTGGGGCTACAGGTGCGCGCCACTATGCCTGGCTAATTTTTTTAAATATTTTATAGACACTGGTTCTCACTATGTTTCCCAGGCTGGCGTTTACCTCCTGGGTTCAAGCAATCCTCTACCTTGGCCTTCAAAAGTGATGGGATTATAGGTGCAAGCCACTGTGCCCACACTAATGTAATTTCATGGTCTTCACAGTTTCTTCAGGGAGTTCATATACGCCATGTACTCTATTCTAAGCATTTTTAGAGTTAGAGATAGCAAAGCACGTGAATAAATTCAAGAAAAATGGAATGTTGTACTGCATGACATTGAATATCAAATGGAGTCAGCGATGCAAATAATTGTCTAGATTTTACAAAAAAATTAGCCTGGTGTGCTGGTGTGCGCCTCTAATCCCAGCTACTTGGGAGGCTGAGACAGGAGAATCATTTGAATCCAGAAGGTGGAGGTTGCAATGAGCTGAGATCGTACCACTGCACTCCAGCCTGAGTGACAGAGCGAGACTCCGTCTCAAAAATAAAAAATAAAAGAATTGTGTAGATTTTAGTAGTTGGAAGAAGTTGGAGTGTTAATGTGTAATTAGAGAACAGTGAGAAATAAAATTCTACAGATTGTTTTATTCTGGTGTGCTGTTGTGTTCTCATATGGTTGTCTTTTTGGTCTTGATAGTGTATCAGTAACAGAGTACGAGTAACAAACAGGGATCTCTTCTGAACGGCGTGACATTAGAAAAGCTGTTTACGGCCTCAACTTTGCTGTGGTTTATTAAGACACAGATACGTGTTCATTCTGGGGCCAAGCAGTAACTGGAGAGTGGCACTTATTGAGGCCAGTATAGAGGCAGTACAGAGATTATTGAGATTAAAAGAAAGAAATAGGTGGAATGGATCTATGTAATGGAAAGCTAAACAGAATAGTTCGTGGTACACAGTAGAAAAGCATTACATGTTTATTAACATATGGTCATCTTCCATTTATTAAAGTTATATGTTTTATAATTTTTAGAGTATATAGAAATTCTCTACCCTATCATGTTTGCCAAAGTCAGAACAATAACTTCATTTATTAAATATAAAAAAAATAAAAACCTCTAGCATAAAATAGAATTTTATTTGGACAAACAATAAAAAAATACTGTGTGGTACTAGTAAGAGTAAGGTTGATTCAAGATACATGGGAGCAGAATCCAAAGTGTAGAAATAGGCCAGGTGCAGTGGCTCATGCCTGTAATTTCAACACTTTTGGAGGCTGAGGCGGGAGGATGAGTTCAGGAGTTCAAGACTTGCCTTGGCAACTTGGCAAAACCCCATCTCTACAAAAAGTACAAAAATTAGCCGGGTGTGGTGGTGTACTCCTGTAAACCCAGCTACTTGGTGGGCTGAGGTGAGAGGATCACTTGCAGCCAGTAAGTCAAGGCTGCAGTGAGCTGTGGTTATGCCACGGCACTCCAGCTGGGTGACAAGCAAGACCTCGTCTCAAAAACAAACCAGCCACGCGTGGCGGATCACCTGAGGTAAGGAGTTGGAGACCAGCCTGGCCGACATGGCTCTGCTAAAAATACAAAAATTAGCTGGGCGAGGTGACGGGCACCTGTAATCCCAGCTACTTGGGAGGCTGAGGCAGGAGAATCGCTTGAATCCAGGAGACGGAGTTTGCAATGAGCCGAGATGGTGGTGCTGCACTCCAGCCTGGGTGACAGAGCCAGACTCCGCCTCAAAAACAAAAATAAGCATAGGACATGGGGATAAATTGAAGATTTATGAAGACACAGCTGAAGGAGACATAAAAGTAGATTTGGCTAAATGGAAACATGCCATACTTTGAATGGAATTATTTAATACTACAACGTTGTCAATTTTCCTCAAATAAATCTCTAAAGATAATATATTCAGTTTTGGCCGGGCACGTTGGCTCACGCCTGTAATCCCAGCACTTTGGAAGGCTGAGGTGCCGATCACTTGAGGACAGGAGTTTGAGACCAGCCTGGCCAACATGGTGAAACCCTGTCTCTACTAAAAATACAAAAATCATCTGGACATGGTGGCAGGTACCAGCTACTTGGGAAGCTGAGGCAGGAGAATTACTCGAACCCCGTAGGTGGAGGTTGCAGTGAGCTGAGATTGCACTCCAGCCGGGTGACTCCATCTCAAAAAAAAAAAAAAAAAAATTTATAATATATATATATCCGTTTTTGTAGAAATTGACAAAATGATTCTAAAGCTTATTAGATTATGTGTATTAACAGAAGAACTTTGGAAATTTTTTTCCACAAGAGTCATAAAGGAGGACTTGCCCTACAAAATATGTCAGAATTAAAACATAACTTGTCAGCTGGGTGCGGTGGCTCACGCCCATAATTCCAGCACTTTGGGAGGCCGAGGCAGGCAGATCACGACCAGCCTGACCAACATGGAGAAACCCCGTCTCTACTAAAAATACAAAATTAGCCGGTCATGGTGGCGCATACCTGTAGTCCCAGCTACTCGGGAGGCTGAGGCAGGAGGATCGCTTGAACTCGGGAGGTGGAGGTTGCAGTGAGCCGAGATCGCGCCATTGCACTCCAGCCTGGGCAACAAGAGTGAAACTCTGTTTCAAAAAAAAAAAAAAGAATTATAACTGTCACAGTGGCTACGTATGGAGCATCTAAAACTGAATTTATGTGGGTATTTTGTTAATATGCAATAAACATAGCACTTTAATTCTGGAGGAAAGGTGGATTATTCAGTAAATGATTCTGGGACATTGGGGACAAATTAGATACCTACTTCACACTGATAAATAAAACCAAATAGATTAATGAGAAAACTGTGATTAAACAAAACAACACCCAGACTACACTGGAGCAAATCTGTGAATTTGTTTAATTTTGGGTGGAGAAGGACTTTATAAGCATGACTACCAGAGCAAAAAAATCATGAAGATCGATACATTTGATTATAAAAAAATTAAAGATTTAGGCCGGGTGTGGTGCTCACGCTTGTAATCCCAGCACTTTGGGAGGCCAAAGCGGGTGGATCACTTGAGGTCAGGAGTTTGAGACCAACCTGGTCAACCTGGTGAAACCCCATCTCTACTAAAAATACAAAAAAATTAGTCAGGCATGGTAGCACATGCCTGTAAGCCCAGCTACTCAGGAGGCTAAGGCAGGAGAATTGCTTGAATTTGGGAAGTGGAGGTTGCAGTGAGCCGAGATTGTACCACATCACTCCAGCTTGGGCGACAGAGTGACTCCATCTCAAAAAAAAAAAAAAAAGACTTAGACGTGTTCAAAAGTACCATACATTTAAAAAGACATGCCACAAACTGGGAAAAGTAGAAAAATAGTTTTAAAAATGACCAGTGAATGTATGAAAAGGTGGCCCTCCTCACTTGTAATGATTTAAGAAATGCAGTTTATTTTTATTTTATTGTATTTTTTAAGAAATTCAGTTTTAAAGCAATGGAATATGATTGTCTATCAGCTTGTGCTGAATGGTAAATGTGAGAAAGATTACTACTACTTAGTGGTACTGAGGGAGTTGCAAAACACTTAACACTCTGCTAGTGGGATGGTTTAAGTAAAACAAGTAGCATTCTTAAACTCTTTATTAGGTAAAGAATAGGTAAGTAATGCATATGTTTCCAGGACATTTTCAGTAAGACTGTTTACTGATAGGGTTGTGTAATGCTAATATACTTACTATCTAGTTTTAGTATTATTTTTTTCTCTTGTCTTGGATGGTTTCAATGGAGTCTTATGCATGCAGATATATTAAAACTAGTAATAAAGCAAGAGAAGGAATGTGGATAAATTATCTCAGTTTAATTTCTATTTTGTTCTATTTCTATTTCATACTCCTGGGAAAGAATATTAAGTGGGCATGTGTACTTGAACAGTTGTTCTGTTTTTTATTAGAAAAGAATCCGAATCTATAAAATGTTTTACATATTTGCCAGGGAAACAGAAAAGATATTTGTACAGCTGTAAGAATTGGAATTAATTTCATTTTACTGACTTTTCCTTAACCTAATTCTGAACACTTTTGCCATAGGTTTGAGAATAAGTTGTTATAAAATGACTACTATTCTTCGCTAATAGTATTGGCATTTCAGTTCCTAAATTCTGTTTTTTGATTCTTGAACATTTCTGAATTTACTTTTTTTGTCTTACCTCTTCTACAGAATCATTTTCTTCTTTTTTTTTTATTTTTATTTTTTATTTTTGAGACAGAGTCTTGCTCTGTTGCCCAGGCTGGAGTGCAGTAGCGCGATCTCGGCTCACTGCAAGCTCCGCCTCCCGGGTTCATGCCATTTCTCCTGCCTCAGCCTCCCGAGTAGCTGGGACTAGAGGTACCCGCCACAGCGCCCGGCTAATTTTTTGTATTTTTAGTAGAGATGGGGTTTCACCGTGTTAGCCAAGGTGGTCTCAATCTCCTGACCTCGTGATCCATCCGCCTCGGCCTCCCAAAGTGCTGGGATTACAGGCATGAGCCATCGTACCCGGCCTTCTTTTTTTCTTTCTCTTTAACTTCTGAGCTGAAAATAGTACCTTTTATAAAGAAGTGCTCAAACAATGATTGGACTGATTTCTCCTTATTTCTCTCTGTCTCTTTCACTCTCTTTTTAGAATTTTTCTTTTTTAAGTAGAGACGAGGTCCCACTATGTTGCCCAGTCTGTCTTGAACTCCTGAGCCCAAGCAATCCTCTTGCCTCAGCCTCCCAAAGTGCTCGGATTACAGGCTTAAGCTATCACACCAGGCCTAGGCTAATTTCATATTTTGACATGGCACAAATTTCTTTCAGGTAGCTAGCTTTTCCTCCTCCTCCCCACTTAAAATAGATCCTGATCCAGAAGCCTAATGGAGAAAATGAAAACAGAATGTTCACCCATAAACAGTATCTTTGTATTGGAATCTTTTCTAAAACTTCTTTTGATCTTTTTAGGAGATAGTGTGGGAATCAGCAATCTAGTATTACGTACGTGGAATCTATCACCTTGTTTTTTTAAATACAGCAAACCTCATGAAGTGAATTTCCGTATTTTTTCTTATTCTTGTTAGTTTTGCACCACTCAGGCTTTGCTGTAGAATTTGATGTATATTTGATTCTGTAGAGCGTGGGCTATTGATCTTCACTCAGCTTTCAGAGGAATCTGATTAGTAAGTTTGAGTTTTTTATTATTTTTTAGTTGATTTTGAAGTAAAATACAGCACCATTTTAAGTGATACCATTTCTAAACAATTTTCAGTTCAAATTTTAAGTTAGCTAATTTAGAGCTTAAGAAAATTGCTTTAAAAACATAAAATTACTGGCTGGGTACAGTGGCTCATTCCTGTAATCTCAGCACTTTGGGAGGCCAAGGCAGATGAATTGCTTGAGCCCAGTAGTTCAAGACCAGCCTGGGCAATATGGTGAAACCCCGTTTCTACAAAAAAATACAAAAAGTAGCCAGACACGGTGGTATGTACCTGTAGTCCCAGCTATTCGGGTGGCAGAGGTGAGAGGATCATCTGAGCGCAGGGAGATTGAGGCTGCAGTGAGCCAAGTGAGACCCTGGTTTCAAAAAAAAAAAAAAAGGTTACTAATTGCAGTGCCTTTTATCTTATTTAATGGGCTTAGTCAAACTAAGATGATGTATTTTATCTTATAAATGTTTTCCCTTGAATTTTAACTGAAGAATCCAATGTGTACCTCTCACAAACAGAATGTATTAGTAAGGAAAATAAATACTGCTTTTTATTACTTAAATAGGATATATTTTTCTCTTAGGGATTTTTTTTCTATTTTATCTCACTTTATCGTAGTGCTAGAAAATTTAATCATTCATTTGAGATAGGGAGAAAATTAGGGGTTTTTTTTCTTCTATTTTGAGACAGGGTCTCATTTTGTTGTCCAGGCTGGAGTGCAGTGGCGCCATCGTAGCTCACCATAACCTCAAACTCATGGGTTCAGGTGATTCACCTTAGCCTCCTGATTAAGCTGGGACTGCAGATGTGTATCACCACTCCTGGCTAATTTTTGTTGTTATTTTTTGTTTGATGAGGTCTCATTATGTTGCCCAGGCTGGTCTCAAACTCTGGGCCTCAAATGATCCTCCTGCCCCAGCCTCCCAAAGTGCTGGGATTACAGGCATGAACCTCTGCTCCCAGCCCATTTTTGAAAATATATTCACAGCATTGTGCAACCATCACTACAATCAATTTACATTTTCATCACCCTGAAAAGAAACTCTGAACCCCTTAGCAGTTCCTCTCTGTTTGTTTCAATTTTCCCCAGCTCCAGGCAACTATTGATCTATTATCTTCATAGGTTTGCCCATTCTGGACATTGCGTATTAATGGAATCATATAATATATAGCCTTTTTTTTTCTTTTTTTTTTTGAAACAGAGTCTCACTGTGTCGCCCAGGCTGGAGCGCAGTGGCATGATTGCAGCTCACTGCATCCTCTGCCTCCCAGGTTGAAGCGATTCTCCTGCCTCAGCCTCTTGAGTAGCTGGGACTATAGGCGCCTGCCACCACACCTACTAATTTTATATTTTTAGTAAAGACGGGGTTGCACCATGTTGGCCAGGCTGGTCTCGAATTCCTGACCTCAAGTGATCTGCCCACCTCGGACTCCCAAAGTGCTGGGATTGCAGCCATGAGCCACCGCATCTGGCCATATATATTATGATAGGCTTGTTTCACTTAGTATGTTTCTTCCATGCTGTAGCATATATTAGTACTTTTTTCTTTTTCATGGCCAAATATTCCATTATACAGTTACACAGGTACACTACATTTTGTTTATTCATCAGTTGGTGGACATTTTCATTGTTTCCACCTTTTGACTTATACATAATCCTGCTGCGAACAGTGACTTTTAAAGTTTTTGTGTGGGCCGGGTGTGGTGGCTCATGCCTCTGTAATCCCAGCACTTTGGGAGGCTGGGGCTGGCAGATCACTTGAGGCCGGGAGTTCGAGACCAGCCTGCCCAACATGGTGAAACCCCGTCGTTACTAAAAATACAAAAATTAGCTGGGTATGGTGGCGTGCACCTGTAATCTCAGCTACTAGGGAGGCTGAGGCAGAGAATCACTTGAAGCTGGGAGGCCAAGGCTACAGTGAGCCGAGATCACGCCACTGCACTCCAGCCTGGGTGACAGAGTGAAACTTCATCTCAAAAAAAAAAAAAAAAAAAAATACTGCGTGTGGACATAGGTTTTCAATTCTCATGGGGGTGTGTGTGTATGCATACTCATGCATACATACACATACCTGCAAGATAATTGCTGGCTCGTATGCTAAATCTGTGTTGAACCTTTTACATAACTGTTGGGCTGTTTTGTTTTCTTTTTATTATTTTTTGAAAATAGAGTTGGGGTCTCACTGTTGCACAGGCTGATTTCCTGGGCATAGTGGCTGTATCATTTTACAATCCTACATAGCTGTTTCCAATGTAGCTGTATCATTTTACAATCCTACTAGCAGTGTCTGAGGTTTCTTATGTTTTTCACATCCTCACCAGCATTTGTTATTGTCTGTCTCTTTGATTATAGCCATCCTAGTGGGAGAGTAAGAAGTAGTATCTCACTGTAGATTTTTTTTTCTGTTTACAACTTTACTTTAAAAATTATATATGCACACATGGTAAAAAGTTCAAAACGTGTGTACCAAAAGATTTAACAGTGAAAATAGAAAATAAGTGTGGTCCTTGTTTTCTTCCACCAAGGCAAATATTGTTATAATCTCCTAAACAACTTGTCTTCCAGATTTCTCATTTTCAGTCAATCTTGGGCATTGACATAAAGAAATTCTTAGACATTGCTTTTATTAGATCATCTCATCCCTTGCTCAAAATCTTCAGTGGCCACTGTTGTTTACAGAATAAAATTGGGATGCTATACAGGGCCCTTCCCAGTGGAACTTCTCTTTTTCAACCTTATCTCTCATTATTTCCCAATGTTAATCTACTTATTGACCTACTAAGCTGGCATGTTCTGTGTGTTAGACATCACCAACTTTGTGCCTTCTTTTTTTGTTTGTTTTTGAGTTGGAGTCTCACTCTGTTGCCCAGGCTGGAGTGCAGTGGCGCGATCTTGGCTCACCACAACCTCCGCCTCCCGGGTTCCAGTGATTCTCCTGCCTGAGCCTCCCGAGAAGCTGGGACGACAGGTGCGCGCCACCATGCCCTGCTAACTTTTGTATTTTTAGTAGAGATGGGTTTCACTGTGTTTCCCAGGCTGGTCTCGAACTCCTGACCTTGTGATCCACCTGCCTTGGGCTCCCAAATTGCTGGGATTACAGGCGTGAGCCACCGCGGCCCCCTGTGCCTTCTTCTTTTACTCCTGGATTTAATCCCAACGTGAAGAATCTACCTTACTAACTAGAGTTTTAGATACTTTTTCAAAACCAAGCCCACATCTGTCCTTTTTAGAGTCTTCTCTGACCTTCCCTGCTCATTGTGGTTTGTTTTTATTGCCTGTAACAATGGCTGTTAAACTTTACATTTTAAATTAATTTATGTTTGTATGTATTTATTTGTTGAGAAAGGGTCTCTCTCTGTCACCCCTACTAGAATGCAGTGGCGCCATCATGGCTTACTGCTTCCTGGGCTCAAGCTGTTCTCCCATTTCAGCCTCCCCATGCACCACCCTACCTGGCTAATTTTTTTGTTTGTTTTTTTAGTTTAGTTTTTGTAGAGACAGATGTCTCACTGTGTTGCACAGGCTGATCTTGAACTCCTGGGCTCACGTGATCCTCCCATCTCAGCCTCCCCAAGTGCTGGGATTACAGGTGTGAGTCACCATGCCTAGACTTTAACATTTTCTTTTTAGTATAGAATAGGTCAGTTTTTTTCCCTCTGATGAGATCCCATGCTGACTCTTAGTTAAAACAAGGCTTTGGTTGGAAGAAGAGCTAGTGATGTCCTAGCTCCCTACCTACTCTGCTTTCCCTTGCCTTCTGGGGTGTCCTGAAGACATCATAGGGTGTCCTGAAGTACAGTTGGAGAACCAGTGGTCTCCATCATGTACCAAACACTCATCTTCACGAAGCAGTATGTAGTGTCTTTTTTACCGGTATATTTTCTCTCTCCCAATGCATTAAACTTTTCTGGAGTTCAGAAAACAAATTTATAGAATTAAGGAAATGCGTCCCCCCCAACCATGGTGTCTAGTATATATACAGTGACTTACAGATAACAGGTGTTCAACATATATATATTCCTTTGATTGATTTTTGAAAAGTTTACATGTATATATTTTTTATATACGGGGTCTCACTCTATCACTGAGGTTGGAGTGTGGTGATGCAGATCTTGGCTCACCGCAACCTCCTCCTCCCAGGCTCAAGTGATTCTCCCACCTCAGCCTCCCGAGTACCTGGGACCACAGGTGCGCATCACCATGCCTGGCTAATTTTTTATATTTTTGGTAGAGACAGGATTTTGCCGTGTTGCCCAGGTTGGTTTCGAACTCCTGAGCTCAGGCAGTCCACCTGCCTTGGCCTCCCAAGTGTGAGCCACCACTGAAATACTTATATTTTTAAACTTAATTTATTTATATTTATTATATTTTTATGTTTTTATATTTTAAAAAATATTTTTATACTCACTAGACCTAATTTTATACTCCTAAACCAGGGAATAACTGTTTTTTTTTCTCTTACATAGGCATGATACCATAGACAATGATTAAAATTGTAATTACCATTCATTTCTTAGTTTTGTGGCTGGGACACTGATGTCTTCAAATGTTAGTTTGCAAATACAGTCAGCCCTCTCTATCCATGGGTTACACAGCTGTGAATTCAACCAACCATGGATCCAAAATATACGGGAAATACGCTGGGGCTGTGGGTCACACCTGTAATTCCAGCACTTAGGGAGGCTGAGGCAGATGGATCACCTGAGGTCAGGAGTTCAAGACCAGCCTGGCCAACATGGCAAAACCCTAGCTCTACTGTAAGTACAAAAAATTAGCTGGCCATGGTAGTGCACATGTGTAATCCCAGCTACTCAAGAGGTTAAGACAAGCAGTTTGCTTGAACCTGAGAAGTAGAGGTTTCCATGAGCTGAGATTGTGTCACTGCACTCCAGCCTGGGCAACAGAGTGTGAGAAGAAAAGAAAAAAAAAATTATATGGGAAATCAAAAGCATCTACACTGAACATGTACAGACTTTTTTTCTTGTCATTATTCCTTAAGCAGTACAACAACTATTTCCGTAGCATTTACTTTGTATTAGGTATTATAGGTAACCTAGAGGTTTAAAGTATGCGAGAGTATGCAAATACTACACCACTTTGTATCAGGGACTTAAGCATCCCTGGATTTTGGTATCCCTAGGGGGTATTAGAACCAATCCCCCATAGATGCTGAAGGACAACTGTAGTGTGTGTTGGAATAATTTATTTTCAAATGGATCATTTGGAGAACACTATTCTTTAGGAAACATAGCCTCCTAAGTTCTGTTCCATACATCCCTTTCACCTCCATGGCGTTGTAGCATCCTGCTTTCATGACTGTGTCATCACTCGGAAGGAACTGCTTCTCTTCCAGAATGCTTTCAAAGATCTACTCTGACCACAGCTATAAACTTTACACTTCTATTCTCTTCTTGCCCCTCACAGTGTTCTCTGTTCCTCTAAGATCTTAAACTCTGTCTACTCCTAATCCAGCCTGCTGGGTGTGGCTGGAGAAAGTCCCACTGGGGGGCTGATTAGTTAGGAATGTAGGGTTTCCAGCTCTTGCTGGAGCCTCAGAAGAGTTCAGCAGACTTTTTTTTTTTTTTTTCCTGAAACCTATTTCTGCAACCTTGATGACCACTCCTTCCAGTCCCTCACCTATTTGCTTTATTCATGGCAGAGGCTCTTTCTTCCTGCTTGTCAGTACAAAGAGGCAGGATTCTTCACCTGGATCTGTGGATTCTCAAAAGAATTTGTGGAGAGAATTCAGGGCATTGATGACCTTGGATGAAGAGAAATTTACATCTTTATTTACACTAACCTTCAAGTGAAATTTAGCATTTTTTGCCATTTAAAAATATAGGCAACAAACAACTAGTATTAGCAGTATTTATGACTTAAGCACCTATAGAACTCAGTTAATTTCATATCGCTTGATGTTATGGGTATCTCAAATTATTATTTTATGTATATATATTTTTGAGATGGAGTCTCGCTCTATCTCCCAGGCTGAGTGCAGTGGTGCAGTCTCAGCCCATTGCAACCTCTGCATCCTGGGTTCAAACGATTCTCCTGCCTCAGCCTCCTGAGTAGCTGGGATTACAGGCGCACACCACCACGCCTAGCTAATGTTTGTATTTTCAGTAGAGAAGGGGTTTCACCATATTGGCCAGGCTGGTCACCAACTCCTGACCTCAAGTGATCCGCCTGCCTTGGCTTCCAAAGTGCTGGGATTACAGGCGTGAGCCACCGCACCCGGCCTCAAATTATTTTTAGAAACAGAATCTTGATATGGTATCCACTCTGGCCTTGAACTTGTGGGCTCCGGCAGTCCTCCCACCTCAGCCTCCTGAGTAGCTGGGATTATAGGCATGTGCCACTGCACCAGGCTTCAAATTATTATGTATGTTCATCACCTCTTTAAATTTATAATAGTTATTAAACCTGTTACTGGATCTTAATATTTAATGCTTTAATTAAGAACATGTATGTTACTATGCCAACAGATTTTTTTAGTTTTTGATAACTGCATTTCATTGTTAATTGTTCTCATTTGATTTCCTGTGTATTTTATGAATTTAAGTACATTCTGAATACAGTTTCATAGGCTTCCCTAAAATATTGAAGGGGCCCATGGATTAAGAAAAAGGCTAAGAATCCCTAATCTAGAGGCTCCCCACAGTCCTCTTTTGTCATCATACCCCTACCCCATTCTAGCCTGAGGAGCGTGGCTCCACCTGTGCCCTTGGTTTTGTTGTTCCAGTCCATACATCCTGCACCCTTAACTGTGTTTCTTATCCCCAACTTGTTTCTTTATGTTATTCTTCAGTATTATAGTCTTTAATATAATCTGTATAATACATGGTGTAGTATATGCTCGTAGTATACAATTCAGTTAGAACAGATGAGTATTCAATGAAAAGATAATCTCCTCTCTAACCCCCAGTCCCACTTCCCTGGGGAAGCCTGTGTTCTTGTGTACAATTCAGAAAATGTTTATACACATATTTTTTATTTATTTATTTTTTGAGACAGAGTCTCGCTCTCGCCAGGTTGGAGTGCAGTGGCGCAATCTTGGCTCACTACAACCTCCGCCTCCCTAGTAGTTCAAGCAATTCAAGGTTCAAGCAATTATCCTGCCTCAGCCTCCTGAGTAGCTGGGACTGTAGGCATGCACCACCACGCCTGCCTAATTTTTGTATTTTTAGTAGAGACAGGGTTTCACCATGTTGGCCAGGATGGTCTCGATCTCTTGACCTCATGATCCACCCGCCTCAGCCTCCCAAAGTGCTGGGATTACAGATGTGAGCCACTGTGCCCAGCCTGTTGATTTAATTTTAAACGGAGTTTCGCTCTTGTTACCCAGGCTGGAGTGCAATGGTGCGATCTCGGCTCACCGCAGCCTCTGCCTCCCAGGTTCAAGTGATTCTCCTGCTTCAGCCTCCCGAGCAGCTGGGATTACAGGCATGCACCACCATGCACAGCTATATTTAGTAGAGATGGGGGTTTCTCCATGTTGGTCAGGCTGGTCTCGAACTCCTGACCTCAGGTGATCCGCCCGCCTCGGCCTCCCAAAGTGATGGGATTACAGGCGTCAGCCACTGCACCCCGCCTATACACATTTTTTTGTTTTTTGTTTTTTTGAGATGGAGTCTCGCTCTGTTGTCCAGGCTGGAGTGCAGTGGCGCGATCTCTGCTCACTGCAAGCTCTGCCTACCTGGTTCACACCATTCTCCTGCCTCAGCCTCCCGAGTAGCTGGGATTACAGGCGCCGGCCACTATGCCCATCTAACTTTTTGTATTTTTAGTAGAGATGGGGTTTCACCGTGTTAACCAGGATGGTCTTGATCTCCTGACCTCGTGATCTGCCTGACTGGGCCTCCCAAAGTGCTGAGATTACAGGCGTGAGCCACCACTCCCAGCTATACACGTATTTTTAATGCCACTCCAGTCTATGTTGGAACCATTTTACTTCCCCTTTCTTATTTTCTTCTTGTGTTCTTGAAGGCCTAGATCAGCTGTTGCTGATAGGCTGTCACTGTCACTTTAGAAAGCCCAGAGCCTTTTGTTCCTTAGAACTTTGTTCTTAATTGTATTGTAGCACTCATTGTATTCGATTCTAAAAGATTTGCTTCATTTCTGTAACTAGTCTCTTACACCCAGGAGCTCCTAGTTCCTACAGGAAATGCTGGGAATTGTATCAGTCAAATGTGAATCCCCACCTCGTCCAGACTTATGAGTGCATTGTAGGTACTCGGTAAGTGCTAAAAATGACTAAATAGTCCCACTGATACCAATCTATATACTGATACTTTATATAGTATATAGATTGGTCCACATATAACGATGACACATAATGAGAAACTGTCTTAAAAAGTTGTTGAAAGTGCCGCAGGAATAGGAATTGATCAAAACAATATGATTTTTTAGGTTTATATAGAACTTTGATGTTTGAGAAAAGGCTGATTTAGTTGAGAAGAAATGGTTAGCTGAGGATTTTGATGACTTCTCTGGAGGCACATTTGAGGGTTTGTGATGTTAAATCTGATGTTAATGATTATTTCATCCAGTTTTATGTCATTTTATAGTTTTTATACATTTAAGTATATTTATTTCTAATGTTTAACACTAGCATTTTAGTTATTTGACCATTATTCTGGCCCTTTAAAAAATGCTCAGACAAGTTTGAATGATTTTTCAGAGGCATTATTGGCTCAGAGGTAAAAGAGGAAAGATTGAGAAGCTGAATATGTACTCTGTTTCCTGGGTATGGGGCTGGGGATACCCAGAAGAGGCTCACACGTTGGTTGAGACATTTCTTTATGACCACCAGCAGGTGGCATCACCGGCCCAAAATGACTAAGTTTCTGCCCAGAATCAGAAGAGAAGGTGTTGAGAGCCCACTGCTGTGGGGGTAGCATGGAAGGTGGGATACAGGGGCTGGAGGTGATACAATTTTGTTCCTTCCTCCAACATCGCCTGCTAGTCTAGAGGCTTTTATAAATTGAAAAACTAATTATTTATCATCTCATCTGATGGTTTTTATGTTTTTCCTTTTTTCTCTCTATACCTGTAGTTCCTTCAGAAACAGGTAACACTTTTCTAATAGTCACGTTGTATTCTTGCATCTTGTTCTTACAATGCTTTTGTGTCTCACCATAGGGGATGATGGAAAATTAATATTCTTTGACTTATGGCATTGGTAAAATCTGCATGCAAATTCCCACAGTTGCCTGTAGATTAGAACCAGTTGTTTTTTTCTCAACTTTGCAGGAATCCTGGTTACAACATTGTACTATTTACTACCAACAGTGTTTTTTTTTTTAAAATCCAGACTTGCTGGGCATAGTGGCTCATGCCTGTAATCTCAGCGACTTGGGAGGCTGAGGTGGGAGGATTGCTTGAGCCCAGGGCTGCAGTGATTGCGGCACTACACTCCAGCATGAGTGACAGAGCAAGACCCCATCTCTGAAAAAACAAAAACAAAAACAAAAACAATTTTTTTTTAAAGAAACAGAAACAAAAATCCAAACTTGTAACCACTGTAAAACAAATCAGAATTTACGATAGTGGATATTATTAATAGTGCAGAATGGATACCCAGATCTTGCTTCCTTTCTAGTTAATGATGCAATGTTGGCCTGAAATGCATTACTTATAGCCAGGGATTTTCTCAGCATCCTGATGCTATAGCCTCATTTCGTGCTAACTCTCCACTTCTGCACATCTTCCCCTAAGTCCTTTACTCATCTTTAGAAAGAGCTACTTTTGGTGAAATTTTAAAACCAAGGAATATCATTCTTTATAGAATCACACTTCTGTGTTTTCCCCTTCCCCATTTCTGTCTCGAAAGCAGACAGACTGCTACATAACCTGTGAATACTTTTTTTAAAAAAAAGTTTGGTATTGTAAACAGAAGATTTAAGATTAAAATGTAGCATTGAGAAAAATAGATTTATTAATAATGTCCTCTTAACACAACCTAAATTCTGGTCAGTGGAACAAAGCCTGGGTCCTAAAGTTTTAGACGCTTGCTTGCTTTTCCACTCTGGCTCTTACTTGGGGATCCTTTTAGAAATTTGTTTAGAATAATACTGTAAAAACATATTTAAGCTACTTTGTGTGTACATTTGGGATCTTTTGGTTTGAAGACGGCTTGACTCAAGATTTTCTAAATATTTTCACACACACACACATACCCTGTAGTGAGAAAAAAATCCGTTTATATGGTTCTATAAAAATCTCTAGCTGCTTCGAGCTTTAATTTCTTGAATCAAAAGAGTATTTTTAATGCTCAGCTTCTATCTAAATAAATGCTTTATTTACTTAAATGTGTGCTTTTCAAAAACTAGTATGATTAAGACATTAACAGGATCTTAGACGTAAAGGAACAGTCCTGTTGCTTCTTCCAGAAGATAATATGACTCGTTTGGAATTTTCCTATACTGTAGTTTTTTGTCTAGTGTTGTGAGAATTAAAGGGATTTCAGGATCTTAAGGTAGGTTATTATTTGATGTTTTCTTGGAACATTTTACATTCTTGAAAATACACATGGCTAAATTAATTTTTGCCAGCAATCCACATAACTTTAAGATAATGTAGAGAAGAACTTGATTCAGGTTAGTATCAAATAAGGTCAGATTTCTAGTGCCATCAGTAGCTTTCAGCAAAGATGAGGTGTTGGTAAGATAGCATTAGTCTCTTAGAATCTCTTAGAGAGATTTTCCAAAATTCAGCCATTTCTAGTGAATGCTCCATTCCACCCCCAGCTGAGTCCTGCTGCTTTGGGGAACTCCCTCAGCACACTCTTGGCTCTTAGAATTGCTAGCAATGGGAATAGTGCTGCTGGTGGAGCTGGCAGCTAAGCCCAGAGGTGGATTAATGCTTTTATTCCCTGATGTACAGGTATACACACTCATACCTACCCACACCTAGTTTGGGATAAGTAGAGGTTAGAATTAGCTAGGCTTGAAGTTCCATGCTTAAATTTGCTGGCTCAGATTTCTTATTTTGGCATCACTTTGCCCATTAGGGAGACAATGACAGTTATAGAAGCATTGCCAAATAAAAAATCCATCTGGAATAACCTCTTTTGTAGGAGTATTGGGTGTTTAGTTGTTGATTCGTCCCTTCCTCCTCTTAGTGGCAACTTACAGTACTGGGAAAGAACAGTGGCTGGGAGCTTATATTCCTCAGCAGAGCCAGATCAGCAGAAGTATTACTCCTTAGTTCGTAGTAGGTGGTACCCTATGGGTCCAGTCATTTAAATGCAAGCCTGTATCTACAGAGCGTTTCCTAGTGCCATCATTGCCCAGTGGGCCTTTATTTAGCTGAGTCTAACTCCCAACTAGAGAAAATTTCCTGTGCCAGACAGCAGTATGGTCAGCTAACATGTGGATGCTACATTTGCTTTCATAAGTCAGTACTCTTCAATAACATCAGTAGAAGAGAAGAGGACACAAAGTGAGAGTGTGTTAATAGGAAGTCCAGGTATGCCTGCTACCTGAACTTTCTGAGACAGGTAATACTGTAGGGCCTGAACTTTGTAGCAGAGTGGTTATATATGAAGAAGTGGGTTCTGGGAGGGGTTAAACCACTTAGAATGGCTTCATTTACTAATGGCAAGAGTTTGCTGGGATATTGACCACTGTACATAGACATGAATACGGAAAGTTAAAAACAAAATCCACATATATTTGGCTGCAAGTACTCTGAAGGTATATCTAATTAGTGCATCCATTAAACAAAAGAGATATTTTAGGCCAGGCATGGTTGCTCACACCTGTAATCCCAGCACTTTGGGAGGCCAAGGTGGGTGGATCACCTGAGGTCAGGAGTTCGAGACCAGCCTGGCCAACATGGTGAAACCCTGTCTCTGCTAAAAATACAAACATTAGCTGGGCGTGTTGGTGGGCGCCTGTAATCTTAGCTACTTGGGAGGCTGAGGCAGGAGATTCCCTTGAACCTGGAAGGTGGAGGTTGCAGGGAGCCGAGATGGTGTCACTGCACTCCGGTCTGGGTGAAAGAGCAAGCTCCATCTCAAAAAAGAAAAAAAAAAAAAAGAGATATTTTTGATGGATTGATAGAAATTTTCTTTTTCTTTTCTTTTTTTTTTTTTTGAGACGGGGTCTCACTCTGTCACCAGGCTGGAGCACAGTGGCGTGATCTCCATTCATTGCAACCTCCACCTCCCGGGTTCAAACGATTCTCCTTCCTCAGCCTCCCGAGTAGCTGGGACTACAGGCATGTGCCACCATGCCCAACTAATTTTTGTATTTTTAGTAGAGAGAGGGTTTCACCATGTTGGCCAGGATGGTCTCGATCTCTTAACCTCATGATCCGCCTGCCTGGGCCTCCCAAAGTGCTGGTATTACAGGCATGAGCCACCGCATCTGGCCAGAAATTTTCTTGGTCACTTCTGAGACATGCAGAGTAATTACCTGTAATATAATTTAATGAATTATGTCAATATATTAAAATATGCTTCATGTGGGCTGGGCACGATGGCTCATGCCTGTAATCCCAGCACTTTGGGAGGCCAAGGTGGGGGTATCACTAGGTCAGGAGATCAAGACCAGCCTGGCTAACACGGTGAAACCCCGTCTACTAAAAATACAAAAAATTATCCGGGCGTGGTGGTACACACCTGTAGTCCCAGCTACTCGGGAGGCTGAGGCAGGAGAATCGCTTGAACCCGGGAGGCAGAGGTTGCAGTGAGCCGAGATCACGCCACTGCATTCCAGCCTGGGCAACAGAACGAGACTCTATCTCAAAAAAAAAAAAAAAAAAAAAATGCTTCGTGTGGCTTAAAATTATATGAAAAGAAAATACCTTTACTGATAGTCATCTGTGATTCCATTTGCTAAATTAAACGTGAAAACATACTTTTACTGAATACTATATATTCCATATCAGTTTAGATAGCAGTTTATCTTCACATACATAAGTTTTAAGTTTACCTTTATTATAGTGCATTGGTCTTTTGTTTTCATCAACCTAAATTATGTTCAATAAATGTTTCTGTTAGATTTTAAGTTAAACAATTATGTGAAATTCATTTTTTGTAATTGTTTTTTAACATATGTCTTTGTTGGTAATTCACGTGTGTGAGTGTAACTGATTGCCAGATTATATAAACTTTCAACCAAAACCATTCTTTGCAGATGCTTTTACTGACTCTGCTATCAGTGCTAAAGTGAATGGCGAACACAAAGAGAAGGACCTGGAGCCCTGGGATGCAGGTGAACTCACAGCCAATGAGGAACTTGAGGCTTTGGAAAATGACGTAGTAAGTAACATCTTTGTAATTAGTGCTAGACTCTGTGGTCAGTATGACATCCTGTCACTTGGTTGTAATTTAAGTGTGCTTTTGTTGTTGTTGTTATTGTAGTGAGTGTATTTAGAGCAGCAGGTTTGTTGTATAACTAGAGACTTTCTCCCAAGCAATATATAAAGAAAAATGTTTGTTATTTTACTTGTAGGGGTTAAGCAGGAGTACTGTCTGTTCTTGTGGATGCTCATGAATTACTTCTTTGTGATTAAAATAAATAATAAGAAGTAGCTTAAATTAAAATTAGAAACCATGGGAAATGCCGGTGTGTTTTGCTTTAACACCCAGCCAAATAAGGTAGCCTAAGGAAAGTGGTGTCTTAATTGTTGACTTCACCTAGAGATGAGGTTGAAGTAGGACATTTTAAGCCTCTTGTCTGAAGAAAAGGTTGTCATTAAGATAAATAATTAGGTTACATTGGAATTAAAGCATTACATAAATTTCTTGGTCTTAAATTTGGATTATTCTCCACAAAATTCTTTTATTTCTAAAACGCCTCTTGTCACATACTAGTTTTGTTTCTCTCTTTAATGCATTATCTGTACTTGAAGTGCTTAGCTGGGTATGCTGGCACATGCCTGCAGTCCCAGCTACTTGGGAGGCTGAAGCAGGAGAATCACTTGAGCCCAGGAGTTGGAGTCCAGCCTGAATGACATAAGGAGACCCCTTCTCTAAGAAATAAAAATAAAAACAAATAATAAAGACTGTGTCTTTAGGGTAGAGAGCATAGAGATATAAAGCAAAGTCTCTTGCCAAAAATGAGTGTTATGGTACCAATATTTGAGTAGAATGAAGAATCTTCCATTGAGTAGAAAGAGAATTTGTAACATATCTGTGTTTGATGTTTAAGGCATAACAGCTTAATAATGACACTCTTCCTCAGACAGGAAGCCTGAAATGTCCTACTTCGACCTAAAGTCTAGTAATAAAACTGGACATACACAGGCAACATGTCATTAATTCTCAAACTTTAACGAATCATATATAACCTAATATAATGGTTCTCAAGTCTGTACATCACGTCACCTGTATGAAAAATATGAGGAAACAGAGACTTCTTTTACACTATTGGTGAGGTGGATAAATTGATAGAGTCTTTGTGGAGAGAATCTGGCAAGGCTAATCAAAATTTAAAATGCACATACACTTTGTTCCAGCAGTTCTACCTCTAGTAATTTATTTTTGCCCTCATATATCCATAAGACATGCAAATAATTATATGTGAAGATTTTTTTTTTTTCTTTTTCTGCAGAGACAGGGTTTTACCATGTTGCCCAGGGTGATCTGGAACTCCTGAGCTCAGGTAATCTACCCACCTCAGCCTCCCAAAGTGCTGGGATTACAGGTGTGAGCCATCATGCCTGACCAGGATTTTTTTTTTTTTTCCAGCATTATTTCTTTTGTTGTTGTTGCTGTTGTTTTGAGAGATGGAGTCTCACTCTGTCACCCAGACTGGAGTGCAGTGGTGCGATCTCGGCTCCCTGTAACCTTCACCTCCTGGGTTCAAGTGATTCTACTGCCTCAGCTTTCCAAGCAGCTGGGACTATAGGCGTGCGCCACCACACCCAGCTAATTTTTGTATTTTTAGTAGAGACGGGGTTTCACTATATGTTGGCCAGGCTGGTCTTGAACTCCTGACCTCTGGTGATCTGCCCACCTCGGCCTCCCAAAGTGCTGAGATTATAGGCGTGAACCACCATGCCTGGCCATAGCATTATTTCTAATAGTGAAAAATTGGAAACATGCTAAGTGTCTATCAATATAGCATGAGTTAGATTTATGATGTCACCATTCAATTGAAACACTACATATCTACCAAAAAGAATGGTGTTCCAATATGGAAAGATATCTAAGATTTATTAAGAGAAAAAGCACATTGCAGAACACTGGGATCCTATTTGCTTTTTTTTTTTTTTTTTTGAGACAGAGTCTTGCTCTGTCACACTGCAACCTCCGCCTCCCGGGTTCAAGCGATTCTCCTGCCTCAGCCTCCTGAGTAGCTGCCACCATGCCCAGCTAATTTTTGTGTTTTTAGTAGAGAAGGGGTTTCACCATGTTTGTCAGGCTGGTCTTGAACTCCTGAACTCGTGATCCACCTGCCTCAGCCTCCCAAAGTGCTGCGATTACTGGCGTGAGCCACTGCACCTGGCCATGAATTTTTTTTTTTTTTAAAGAGCTGTTCATATTCTTATTGCCTAGAAGATGTCTGAAATTACACCCAAGAAACTCTTTTTGAGACGGAGTCTTGCTCTCTTGTCCAGGCTGGAGTGCAATGGCGTGATCTTGGCTCACTGAAACCTCTGCCTTCCAGGTTCAAGCGATTCTCCTGCTTCAGCCTTCTGAGTAGCTGGGACTACAAGCGCCCGCCACCACATCTGGCTAATTTTTTGTATTTTTAGTAGAGACAGGGTTTCAACATGTTGGCCAGGCTGGTCCCGAACTCCTAATCTCAGGTGGTCCACCCACCTTGGCCTCCCAAAGTGCTGGGATTACAGGCATGAGCCACTGCGCCCGGCTAAAACTCTTTTTTTTTCTTTTAAGATGGAGTCTCGCTCTGTCGCCCAGACTTGAGTGCAGTGGTGCGATCTCAGCTCACTGCAAGCTCTGCCTCCCGGGTTCACACCATTCTCCTGCCTCAGCCTCCCAAGTAGCTGGGACTACAGGCGCCCGCCACCACACCTGGCTAATTTTTTGTATTTTTAGTAGAGACAGGGTTTCACCATGTTAGCCAGGATGGTCTCAATCTCCTGACTTCGTGATCCTCCTGCCTCGGCCTCCCAAAGTGCTGGGATACCAGGCATGAGCCACCGTGCCCGGCCAGAACTCTTAATAGTAGTTATTTATGCACGCTGGGATTGGAAGACATTTACTTTTTACTGGATGTCTTTCCGTATTGTGTGCTTTTTTTTTTTTTATGTAGGGCATACATTACTTAAGTAATTTTAAAGCCTCCATAAGTAAGTGTGATTTCCTGCCCATGTTTGGCAAAAGGAATTGCATTGGTGGTAGACTTACATTATAGTCTTACCTGGAGTAGCACAGGAGGACCCAAGGTTAATAGGTGAACTTCGAGGCAAGCCTTAGCATTGAGGTTGCCATCAGCATTGCTTGGTTGATGTGTTCGTTCTTCTGGGATGGATTACAACCTTTACTGGACTTTATACTTTTCACCAGTAAGGCTTTAAAAAAGGAGTTGAAACATCAGAGAAGTAATTATCCAGACAGTAATATTCACTGGTAAATAGTCTTCCAGCCTGTGGCACAATTGGTTGATTCTTTTACGTTAAAGAATGCAGCCTCAGCTGCTCTGCCTATGGAGTAGGATTCTTTTATTTACTTTCTTAATAAACTTGCTTGCCCCTGGCTCCCCCCCACCAAAAAAAGAAGGCAGCCTCCTTTTTGCGAATGGTAATTTCCTATAGTTTCCTCGTAGAATTGTGGAGTTACCTATGCTGAGGTTATAGGTTAGGGTATTGAGATCCAGAGTTGCCACTTCTGAGGTGTCACAACTGCTAATGGTAAAACCATTTCTAAAGCCCAGTTCTTGTGACTTTGTCCAGTGATTGCCTGTTCACCGTTTCATGCTGCCTTCCCATTTGAGCATTCCCAGGAGGAAGGGGAGGTTGCCAGGGACCTAGTACCATAGTCCGACCTTGGAATCGTTGAATATGAGGGAAAGCGTTGGCTTCTCCCTTCTTTCTCCCAAACATTGGAAGTACTTTTGGCTGTTAAAAAGCACCCCTTGTTCCATGTGGAATCCCTTGTTTAAAAGAAGTAAAATATGTACCTCCTGTCCTCCACAGACCTGAGGACCAGTGTGATCTCAAGAAGGTTACAGGTAAATGTAGATGTCTCTAACTGAAAGGTGGCTTTTACAGGTTAGAGAAAAGAGAGAACCCTGATCTGAAGGCTATTTTATGAAGTAATTAAAATGTTCTAAACTTTAAAAATAACTGCTCAAATAATTGTGTTGTATAGTTACTTATCAACTGGAGGGGCTGATAAGTATTCTTCTAAAACATTTTTAAGGAAATTTTTTCCTATTTTCTAATTTGCTAATTTTGCTCAAGTAGTTTGTTAGATATTGTTAATATAGATGTTGGTTATAACTGAATGAAAGGGAACAACTACTTTGACATTTTGAAAAACAAGCTTCATTTTCTTCTAGTCTAATGGATGGGATCCCAATGATATGTTTCGATATAATGAAGAAAATTATGGTGTAGTGTCTACGTATGATAGCAGTTTATCTTCGTATACGTAAGTTTGAAAAGTTTGTTTTTATTTTAGTGCATTTGTCTTTGATTTTCATCAGCTTAATTTATGATGAATAAATGTTTGTTAGTTTTTAAGTTAAACAATTACATGAAATAATTTTTCTCTTATTACCAACTGTGATAAATTTCCATTAAAAAAAGGGAATAAATGTAGTTTGCCTATACCCTGTTTTTATGCTCTAAACAAATTTTCGTTTTGTCTTTTTTTTTCTTTTGAGACGGAATCTCGCTGTGTCGCCAGGCTGGAGTGCAGTGGTGCAATCTCGGCTCACTGCAACCTCTGCATCCCGGGTTCAAGCGATTCTCCTGCCTCAGCCTCCCGAGTAGCTGGGACTATAGGCGCGTGCTACCATGCCCATCTAATTTCTGTATTTTTAGTAGAGACGGGGTTTCACCATGTTGGCCAGGATAGTCTCAATCTCTTCACCTCGTGATCCACCTGCCTCGGCCTCCCAAAGTGCTGGGATTACAGGTGTGAGCCACTGTGCCTGGCCGGTTTTGCCTTCTAAGTTGTTAAAAAATATCTAAATTTGCAAGGGCAGAGATTATGGTGAACAGTTTAACCAGTTTTTGAAATATGTTCCTCTGGAGAAAAGGTAACAGAAAAAAAAGTTAGAATTTTGATTTATAAATACACAGATCACTATAACTTTTAGTTTTAGTTTTTGTTTTTACCAGTATTCTAAACTCTAAACTTTCTTAGTAGTTGATTATGACAGATACATAAACTGTGGCTTTAAAGGACTCATTTTGTTTTTCTTTTCCTCATGTTTCAGAGTGCCCTTAGAAAGAGATAACTCAGAAGAATTTTTAAAACGGGAAGCAAGGGCAAACCAGTTAGCAGAAGAAATTGAGTCAAGTGCCCAGTACAAAGCTCGAGTGGCCCTGGAAAATGATGATAGGAGTGAGGAAGAAAAATACACAGCAGTTCAGAGAAATTCCAGTGAACGTGAGGGGCACAGCATAAACACTAGGTATTTAAAGGAAATCATGATGCAGTATTTTGGATACACAACTCAAGGTCTGTGTGAGACGGTGTACTGTTATTATATTTCCGCTTCCTTTAATATAGCTTAGGTAGAGAATGCAAGTAGAATTGGTTTAAGATCTGTTAGAGAAAAGGTTATGGTGATCTTGGAAAATATGCTTTTGAGAGTAAGCTCTGTGGAGCCAAGTGTTGGTATATCACGGTGAGCAATCCAAGATCTTGAAGAGCTTGTTAAAATAGTTATCTGGTGGGGGACATGTGTAACAATCACAGCAGTACAATATGATTTGCTTGGTTTTAAAGGCATGTTCAAAGTACTAGGAACATACAGAATGAGGAGGAGCTAGCATAACCTGTAGAGTCAGAGAAAACCTCATTGAGGAGGTGACATTTTGTGATAAGATAATAGGGTCTTTGACACTCAGAGAAGAGTTGGGAGAAGAGTTTATCACCTGATGAAAAGCCATGTACAAGCATGGCTATGAGAAAATTTGGCCAGCTCAGGAAAGGGCTGGTTGTTGCATGTGTCTGGAACACAGGATCTGTGTCAGGTGCAGCAGTGGCAGTTGATAGTAGGAACTGAGGTCATTAAAGGACTTGGCATGTCATGCTAAAGAGCACCCTGTTGGAAGGAGATGGGGTGAATAAACCCTGGGGCATTGAGGACTGGCTGAGACACAGAGAACAGTTAGTGCACTTAAATAGTTCAACTGTGAGAATTTGGTAACCACCTAGTTAAGGGATGAGCCTGAGGTTTATTTGATAACTAAGTGACTTAATGGATGTACTGGTAAGAGAGATAGGAAACATGGAGCAAGTTTGAGGGGAAAAACAGTGACTCCGTTTGTGCAGCTAATTGCATATGTGGGCTTGTGGGTCTTTCATTTATTCATAAACATGTGTTGAGAAATACCTGCTACCTATCTAGTAAAGTAAGAGATGCATCCTCTCTTAAAGGCAGTCAGCTTAGAGTCTGGTGATTTGAATTGACATGTCCACTGATAGATGTTGACACTGTGAGACTGGCGGTTCAGTTTGAGGTTTCATCAGCATTGCCGATATTGGAGCCATGAAAAACCAAAGAACAGCCAGTGAGAGAAGAGATCTCAGAGAAAATAAAATTGAGAAAGTGAAGGACAAAAAATGTTGTGAAGATAGACCAAGATTGATGGAATCAGCCATAGAGAGGTCAAGTGGGATGAGAATGAGCACACATCTGTTAAACTTTGTGCTTAGGAGCAGAATCTAAGGGAAGGGACAGTCCAGAGGTTAGAACTCAGGGTAAGATGGAAGAACAGGGGCATCTGGGAGTGAGGCAGTTTGGTTTAGTGTAGAACCTTTTTGTAACAAGCATTCCCTTCTGTCTAGATGACTTTTAGATATGTTTCATTGGCTTGGTACCTTTTAGAATAAAATGATTTAGAGGATCTCTCATTTTCAGGGAAAATAAATATATTCCTCCTGGACAAAGAAATAGAGAAGTCATATCCTGGGGAAGTGGGAGACAGAATTCACCGCGTATGGGCCAGCCTGGATCGGGCTCCATGCCATCAAGATCCACTTCTCACACTTCAGATTTCAACCCGAATTCTGGTTCAGACCAAAGAGTAGTTAATGGAGGCAAGTATTTTGACCAGACTTGTCAATATCATTGATAAAATAGTTTTCTAAATACTTAAAATACTTAAAATAGTTTACATAACTGATATGAATGTGCACTTTAATGATTTGGTGAGTAGCTTTCACTTCAGCATTACTTAAAATTGGCTTTTGTGGATATTAAATTAGTAAAACATTGTATACGTCATTGACATATATATTATTTAGCATGATGAAATATTCATGATGTACTAAGATAAAGTGCTACATTTAACCCAAGACAATCACTTGGCCAAAAACACTTCACATATAAAGAAATTGGAAACTTTGGGTAGGTTCTCAATTTTAAAAACACTGGATAATAAAATTTTTTAGACGTAATTTATATGGAAAATTCTAACCTATGTGCAACACTGTGGTTAATATAGATCAATTTTCATTATTTGTTTCTATATTATGCTTACTTCAAGAATACAAGACATGATCAAGAGTCATGTGAAGAAAGTGACTAGAGAAATTTGCTTAAAAAACAACAAAAACAACCCTTAGTCTAAGGGTGGATGTTACAGTTTAGCAACTTAAGTAAAAGAAACCTGAATCTTTAGTAGGAAGACATTTTTTACTCTACCTCTAAATCTAGGTTGAATATATCTTGTAGGTTGTGGATCTTTTCCATAAATCAGGGATACTGAACAACAGTTCTATGGATGGTATGGAAATAGTAATAGCAATAGTATGTTACTAACTTTGTGGGAAAAGAGTGGACATTCAATTTTAGCTATTTAAATTTGGAAAGTTAGATGAAAATAGAGAACACTAAGTTTCCAATTTCATTTGTTTTCATTGAGTCTTTTCTCCAGAATTCCTCTCCAAATGGACACTCTTGAGTATTTTCAGTACTTAATATTGGGGGTGAAATTTCTTTGCTCACTGAGGAAAGATTTTAGTTGTTTATAAACAGAATTTTAAAGTTAAAAAACCTGAAGGGGGCTGAGAAATATATGATACTTAAGTGTGTGGAACCCTATGGAGAGGAGACCTGGACTGTTTGATAAGATTAAGGTAAGTGATATGTAATGTTAAATACTAGCTGTATCTTTACCTAGGCATATCCATCAGTATAAATTTATTTGGTGATGACTGCTTTGTAGTTGCAGTATTTATTAAGCAGTCACTTAGATAAGTGTTTAACTGTATAAATTATTTAGAAGGTCTCCCTTTTTCTAGTTTAATGAGGTCAAGACTTTTTTTTTTTGAAATAGCAATGAATATTATCATTTGATACTCACAGGAGTCACAAACTCTAGAAGAGTAATGTTTTATTTCTACTTAAATGGGACTTGCTTAATAAGATTTCAAACTGAGTTCTGGGTTCAAGTGTAAACCTGATGAAAATCATAGATAATTGTAAGGAACCAGCATTTCTAATTGGATATAATAGCTACTGCTTATTTTCGTTATGCCTCAGAGTTAAAACTAATACAGTAAATAATCTTATTCCTGAATAGGAATTATTGTGATTTATTATGTGAAATTATCTAGTGTATGTTATATTCCTTTAAACAACCAGTTACTGAGAAACAGTTATAGAAGCAGGATTAATAGGCAAAGTCTTAACTGTCTTCTTCAATAGTGTGTATAGATCCTAATTAACCCTTTGGGAACGTGTATTCATTTAAACAGACTTAATCTTAAGGAGGTTAAAGTAAAATGTGAATTTATGTCAGTTAAGTTATGCTAAAACTTATCACAAATCAAATGACTGTCCTCAAAGGGTTAAAATGTACAAGAAATCATTTTTGTCATTTTACTTTTTTTCTGTTTACTTTTTTCCCTCATTTTTTTCTTTAGTTTTTATACTTTCCTTCATATCATTTGTTCTGTCAGGTGTTCCCTGGCCATCGCCTTGCCCATCTCCTTCCTCTCGCCCACCTTCTCGCTACCAGTCAGGTCCCAACTCTCTTCCACCTCGGGCAGCCACCCCTACACGGCCGCCCTCCAGGCCCCCCTCGCGGCCATCCAGACCCCCGTCTCACCCCTCTGCTCATGGTTCTCCAGCTCCTGTCTCTACTATGCCTAAACGCATGTCTTCAGAAGGTACAATACCACAATTTGTTCATGTTTTTGTTTGTCTTTGTTTAACTCCTATGTGAGTTTATAATTACAAAATAGTTTCCTCTTCATTATTTAATAACCTATAATTTCTGTGTTTTAACTTTAGTTTATTAAAACTATTTCTATTAACCTTTTGTTCATTAGAGAGAAATTTGATAAATGTGTGAAGCTATAAACTCTCTTGAATTGTTGTTAAAAAGGGGGTTTATCTCTGCCTGATAATTATGCTTCTTTACAGCCCCAGAAGGGTCTGCCCCACAGCCTTCCCCCTCCTTATTTGCACTGTATACAGTAGTTAAACAAATGAACTTTCTTCAGCCAGTCTTGAACTTAGGTTCATTTTACAGCTCTTTGGCCAAGGTCCTAGTGAACCTTCCTATTGGCCATAAGCAGGGATGGTGTTTTCCGGGTCTTTTTTGAGAGCGACAGCCCATGTAGCTGACTTTGCGTGTCTGCCCTTAGATTAAAGTAGTTTGATTTTTAGAATGCCAGAAGAATTCTAAATTTAACTGAGTAATTTTTTTAAAGTTAGCTTTGCAATCTTACATAGTGAAAGGCTGCTTTAATCTGGAAGAAGTCCTTGATCTGAGATAAAATTGATAAAAACGACATATGAATTTGAATATTTAGCTATTTCTTTCCTCGTCAAAAATAAGAATAAAATCTTGTAATTCTTATTCAGTATTTGGCGCTAAATCCATCATTGCCACATATCAAATACAGGGATATGTTGTAGAAAGGTAACATTCTAATTTAAATGCCACCCATATATTAAAAACCTGTTTTCTGAATCATAATGTCCTTTTGATACTAGTTCTGAATATTTGTGTTAAAATTTTAATCTGATTTGTTCATTAAAATTAGTTAATATTGCTTATGTTGGGACTAATAAAGTTTTCCGCACAAAATGTGTTTCTCCTGCTTCCCTGGAGAAAACTGTATTGGCTACTTTTAAATAAATTGTTACCATCTAAGCAGGCAGGTCATATGACTTTGACTGAAGCATCTAACCTTGAAGAGCAAGTTCCACTGATTTTCAAGGTGACTTCTTTGCTCAAAAGGGCCTTAATAGTGGTCACTAAATGCAAAGTTCTGTTGATATTTTTCTTGTAGTCCATCATTTGAGTAAGCGATGTTTATTTAATGAGAATATATTAAATAAAACATGATCATTAATGACTGTGAACATCTTTATTACATTAAGATTTAAGGACTGCTCATGGACTAACTTCACACAGAAAATACTTTCTGCGTCATTCAGAGATGTTGAATATTTCCATTTGAAAATTACAGTGTATAACATTAGCATTCTTCTAAAGATCATGTTCGTGTTTAAATTCCTGTTGGAAGCCAGGCATGGTGGCTAACGCCTGTAATCTCAGCACTTTGGGAGGCTGAGGCAGGTGGATCACTTGAGGTCAGGAGTTTGAGACCAGCCTGGCCAACATGGTGAAACCTCGTCTCTACTAAAAATACCCAGCTACTTGGGAGGCTGAGGCAGGAGAATCACTTGAACCTGGGAGGCAGAGGTTGCAGTGAGTTGAGATCATACCACTGCACTCCAGCCTGGGCGACAGAGACAGACTCTGTCTTATAAAAATAAAAATAAAATAATAATTCTATTGGCAACATATATTAATTTGAAGTTCTAAAGAGTTTGGCAGCTGGGTGAGAGAGTGAGGAGATTTGGCTTTGACATTAGGGAAGTTTTCGCTTGGTGTTAACACCAGTAGGCTTCTCTGATGAGGGCCATTCTGTCCACTCTTTTACCTAATAGATTGGTCTAATGCACAGTAGACTGATTTAGAAAGAGTAGTCACTAGTGGCATGGCAGAATCAATAATGTAGAATTTTGACAATTCATATAGTGCTGATTTCTCCCCCAAATGTCAGTTATTTTGGTCATCTATTAATAGACTAATACAAGTCATCCCTTTAATAGAATTTTCAGCTCACAGCCTGCTAAGCCTAAGAAACTGCTTACAGGTTACTGCTGACTGTTTTAAGCCGAGTTTTAAAATTGATGATCATGATAGAAGAGATAAATAAACTAAAATTTTAGAGAAATTTAAGAAGGGTATGTACATATATTTTAGTGGTATCGGGGTGTATAGGGATTAATAGTCTTCTGTTTAAATTTTTTTTTTTCTAATTTTAGAAGTAATATAGAAAATTCGGGTCAGGGAAAGGTAAAATATATGGAAAGTTAAAAATATTTTATCATGTAGTCATAATTTCTAGTAACATATTTCTTTACAAATAAGACATAGTTGAAACAGATTGCTACAGTTCTTTTAAGAGTTGACATCTTATTGTTGATTTCTTACCACCAACTTCATCCCTCCCTTTCTTTAAAAATAAAGGGAAATAATAAAATTTATTTATAAAACTTTGTGGCATTCCACAAAATAATTCTGAAAGAATTAGTATGGCCAAAAAAATATGTATGGTGTTTTTTTTTTTCTATTTTTAACCAAGGAAAAACTGTAGAGTGAGTGAGTGTGTGTGCATGTGTGTGTGAATGGGTGTATTTAGCAGAAAAGTAGTACTGATGAATATCATGGCATTTATGTGATGTTCACTGTTTCTTCCTTAGGGCCTCCAAGGATGTCCCCAAAGGCCCAGCGACATCCTCGAAATCACAGAGTTTCTGCTGGGAGGGGTTCCATATCCAGTGGCCTAGAATTTGTATCCCACAACCCACCCAGTGAAGCAGCTACTCCTCCAGTAGCAAGGACCAGTCCCTCGGGGGGAACGTGGTCATCAGTGGTCAGTGGGGGTAGGTAACACTTGGGCATAATGATGGTACTCATTTTGTCATTACACTAGATATAAAGAGGGCTGAGCTACAACTCTGTTTGAGGAAGTGTAAGTATGTATATGTTAAAAATAGTAGAATCACCAGGAATTGGGAAACCCATATTTTTATTCTGGGCTCTACCACTTATTCATCATATATTAAAGCAAGTCAGACACTCATTCTGAAGTTGAGATTTCTCAGTGAGTAAAGTGTTAATAATTCTTGCCTAGTCTACATTATGGGATTGTGATGAGATTCCTATAAGGTTCATAAATACAGATATATTGTAAAACTATAAAGTTTTGTAAAGTACCTCTCTAATATGAGGCAAACACAGTATGTAACACTATTTGGAGGGACCGTATTTCCTTATCTTTTTAGCAGCTTTGTTTATCAGTACATTCTATAAACATTTATTTTTGGCTTACATTGTAGTGTGTTTCTATAGCATCTTTATATGGCACTAATTCCCAACTATATTTCCATAATAAGGAATATCAAATACAAATAAAGGGTCCAAGTTTTATTTGTGATTAGCATAAGGAATATGCTGACAGCAGCTATAAAAGTATAAAAATTAGGCTGGGTGTGGTGGCTCACGCCTGTAATCCCAGCACTTTGGGAGGCTGAGGTGGGCGGATCACAAGGTCAGGAGATCGAGACCATCCTGGCTAACATGGTGAAACCCCGTCCCTACTAAAAGTACAAAAAAAATTAGCCGGGCATGGTGGCGGGTGCCTGTAGTCCCAGCTACTTGGGAGGCTGAGGCAGGAGAATGGCGTGAACTCGGGAAGCGGAGCTTGCAGTTAGCTGAGATCACGCCATTGCACTCCAGCCTGGGCAACAGAGCAAGACTCTGTCTCAAAAAAAAAAAAAAAAAAAAGTTTAAAAATTAGACGTTGACATGATTTTACAATAAGGCTGACTGCTTTTGCTACTTTGCCAATCAGTCCTTAGTGCTTTGTTCCCATAACTGTGGTAAGCAAGAGCTTACAAAGAATACTTAAAACAAACAAACAAACAAACAAAAAAACACTTTTTCTCTTTTAATCAGTCCATAGAACCTTTAAAAGAAACAAGATCGGCCAGTTGCTGTGGCTCATGCCTGTAATCCCAGCACTTTGGGAGGCCGAGGTGGGTGGATCACTTGAGGTCAGGAGTTCAAGACTGGCCTGACCAACATGATGAAACCCCATCTCTACTAAAAATACAAAATTAGCTGAGTGTGGTGGCTATTTGAGAGGCTGAGGCAGGAGAATCATTTGAACCCAGGAGGTGAAGGTTGCAGTGAGCCAAGATCACACCATTGCACTCCAGTCTGGGTGACAAGAGCGAAACTCTATCTCAAAAAAAAGAAAAAAGAAACAAGATCTTCAAGCTTAAGGAAACAAAAACAAAACTCAGCTGTGTTAAATCTGTTTTTAGTTGCTATACATTTCTGCTCAGCTTCATGTGATGCACATTCATGTAATTGTATCCTAAATTCCTTTGTACTTTTTATTTTCTTCCTTGGTCTTCAATTATCTTAAGACTACCAAGAAAACAAAAATTTTAAAAATCTTCTTCAGCCGATCAGGCGCAGTGGCTCACGGCTGTAATCCCAGCACTTGGGGAGGCTGAGGCGGGCAGATCACGAGGTCAGGAGTTCAACACCAGCCTGGCCAACATTGTGAAACGTCGTCTCTACTAAAAATACAAAAATTAGCTGGGCATTGTGGCGCGTTCTTGTAATCCCAGCTGCTCGGGAGGCTGAGGCAGGAGAATTGCTTGAACCAGGACCCGGGAGGTGTAGGTTGCGGTGAGCGGAGATCGCGCCACTGCACTCCAGCCTGGGCTATAGAGCGAGACTCCATTTAAAAAAAAAAAAAAAAAATCTGCTTCAGCTATTCTGTTAATCTTTTGACATTACTTAGATGGTCTGGAAATAAATTTTGAGAATAACATGATTAGAAGTGAGAGAGTATAAGCATAGTTTTGGAGATACACTCAGAATAGCATTATAGATTTGCTCTTTTTACTAATTGGAAAAATGGCAGTTGTTGAATAATAGTTTTCTTCCGTGACCCTTGTGACTTAAAAAAAAAAAAAAACACTGAAATGAAATAATCGAACCATTTTCTCTAAACCTTTGAATCTGAGCTCTGCAGTTAGGTTTATAATGGTATATGAAACCTATTAGATATATACTTGGAAGTCATATGGGATACAAACCCTGCTTTTATTATCTTCCCCTTTTGACTAACTTGGGTCTCAAGTTTCCTTAATTACTGCACAGTGGACCTTGATGTTGCTATAAAGAATGTGTAGGGCTGGGCATGGTGGCTCATGCCTGTAATCCCAGCACTTTGGGAGGCCAAGGTAGGCAGATCACCTGAGGTCAGGAGTTTGAGACCAGCCTGGCCAGCATGGTGAAACCCCGTCTCTACTAAAAATACAAAAAAATTAGCTGGTTGTGGTGGCGAGTGCCTTTAATCCCAGCTACTCCAGAGGCTGAGGCAGGAGAATCACTTGATACATTTAGTTAGGAGAGAAAATCATACTTATGTTAGTAATTGCTGCTGTTCTTCATATACTTGTGGTTTTGATTGCCAGCAAATTCCTAACATTTTGGAAAAGAAAACAGTAATGGGATAAAGGGTAAGGGCTAGAGAGGACTGTTTTATTTACCTAGATCTTCAGAGAAGCCTGAAGCCTCTTTTAGGAAGTAACATTTGAACTGAGAATGTAATAAATACATTTTCCCTTTCTTCTAGTTCCAAGATTATCCCCTAAAACTCATAGACCCAGGTCTCCCAGACAGAACAGTATTGGAAATACCCCCAGTGGGCCAGTTCTTGCTTCTCCCCAAGCTGGTATTATTCCAACTGAAGCTGTTGCCATGCCTATTCCAGCTGCATCTCCTACGCCTGCTAGTCCTGCATCGAACAGAGCTGTTACCCCTTCTAGTGAGGGTATGTAACAAAGGGCTTCTGGATCCATAATCTCAGCTGTGAAATTGAATGTTAGAGGGTGATATTATATGAAAAAATTCTAGGTTATTTTTATTCATAGACAAGTATTTTTAGTGCACATTTAAAAGTTTATGTAAATTTTGATGTTGTTTAATAATACTAATTTAATATAGTGTCTGTGTTACAAAGGTTAACATTCCTGGGTGTCAAATACCTACATAAATAAAATTATTGGTGTTTCATATGACATCTGCAAAGGAAAAAAAGCCTCTGTTTAAATGAAAGCATTATTTTCCAAAAACATAGGAAATCAAAATTATTGTTCAGTGTTTTCTTGTTTTGCTTTTCTAACTTCTCTGAATTTTTTTTAAAAAATTGTTTTCTAGCTAAAGATTCCAGGCTTCAAGATCAGAGGCAGAACTCTCCTGCAGGGAATAAAGAAAATATTAAACCCAATGAAACATCACCTAGCTTCTCAAAAGCTGAAAACAAAGGTTAGAGTTTAAAGAGTCATTAAGCTTAACTGTAGAAATAGGAAGAAGTATGTCTAATTTCATGCCCATACAGAATATTTTTGTTTAACATTTCTTCTTACTATTGTGATAGATAAATGTATTGACAAATTCCAAAATCCAAATTTAATATTTGAAATTATTTTCTGATCTTATATCTTATTCTAATTTCTATCATCTCATACTAAAAAGAATGTGATGTTAAAGTTTAAAAATAAACCTGTGTCTTAACAGTTCTTAATTTTACAGGTATATCACCAGTTGTTTCTGAACATAGAAAACAGATTGATGATTTAAAGAAATTTAAGAATGATTTTAGGGTAAGTATTGTACTAACTGATGAATTTGAGTTTTAGAAAATAAGCATTACTAAAGATTTATCTATTTATAAAAATGCGTTATGTATACAGTCAGAAACATCAAACCATATATGTAGAAAGCAGAACATTTTTAAAGTGGTCTTTGCCTATCCTTTAAGTGGGATGACTAAAATCATGAGATTTGGTAACAACAATATGTAGGTATCAAATGAGAGTATAGCCCTGACATTTGAAACCACCATAGCACAGCTTACTATTTGATGGTCATTTGATTACTTTGTTCAGTGAAGCTAGATATTAGTAGAGCAAGGCCAAGTCATTAACAATCTAGTGTGGCAAATGGAAGATGTACTGGACTCTGGTGTTCTGAGGTAGTTGGAGATTTATACTTTGTACACAAATATATTGTGGTCAAAATCTTTCTGTAACATTATTTCTCTGTCTTAGCACAGGCTTTACTTAACATCTCTCCTTGATTGTCATTTCATTCTTTTGCACGTTATTTACTATAGATATCAAGGTAGATTTTGAGACCAACCAATAAATCTTGAAACTTAGCTTCTTAGAAAGGAAAATCTAAATACCAGCCTTTTAAAAAAAAGTAGCTGAATTAAAGGATGAGTGAACCAAAGGCAAAGGTAGCCTTTCCTCAGCCTGTGTTTTAGCTTTCTAAATGTTAACAATAGCTTCATTCTTGACTTATTGGTAACATTCAAAATACTACTTATTATTTCATACTTTAGCACATGTATCTATTCAGCTTTAATGCTATTAACAGTTGTTAACCTAAGTTTTCATTTGTTGGTGGGCACGGTGGCTCACACCTGTAATCCTAGCACTTTGGGAGGCCGAGGTGGGCAGATCACCTAGGGTCAGGAGTTCGAGACCAGCCTGGTCAACATGGTGAAACCCTGTCTCGATCAAAAATAGAAAAATTAGCTAGGCATGGTGGCGCGCACTTGTAATCCCAGCTACTTGGCAGGCTGAGGCAGGATAATCGCTTGAACCCAGGAGACAGAGGTTGCAGTGAGCCGAGATCACACCACTCCACTCCATCCTGGGCGACAGAGCAAGACTGCATCTCAAAAAAAAAAAAAAAAAGTTTTTCAATTTGTTAAACAATAGTTAACACATACAAATGATACAAAGAATATTGAATATGATCATGTGCCCACTACCCAGCTTAGTAAATAAAGCATTCTAACACAGTTAAACTCCTCTTATGTATTTGCCCCTCCTCAGCTGCTTCCCCCTGTTCCCTTCCAAAAGGAAGGGTTTCTTTTCTGTGCAGTTCTTTATATTTATACTGCATATGAATATATCTGTGAGCAATAGATGATATTTTGCATAATCTTAAATTTGCTATAAATGATGTCTTTTTTTTTTTTTTAATTGATCATTCTTGGGTGTTTCTCGCAGAGGGGGATTTGGCAGGGTCATAGGACAATAGTGGAGGGAAGGTCAGCAGATAAACAAGTGAACAAAGGTCTCTGGTTTTCCTAGGCCTTCCGCAGTGTTTGTGTCCCTGGGTACTTGAGATTAGGGAGTGGTGATGACTCTTAACGGGCATGCTGCCTTCAAGCATCTGTTTAACAAAGCACATCTTGCACCGCCCTTAATCCATTTAACCCTGAGTGGACACAGCACATGTTTCAGAGAGCACAGGGTTGGGGGTAAGGTCATAGATCAACAGGATCCCAAGGCAGAAGAATCTTTCTTAGTACAGAACAAAATGAAAAGTCTCCCATGTCTACTTCTTTCTCCACAGACGCAGCAACCATCCGATTTCTCAGTCTTTTCCCCATCTTTCCCCCTTTTCTATTCCACAAAGCCGCCATTGTCATCATGGCCCGTTCTCAATGAGCTGTTGGGTACACCTCCCAGACGGGGTGGTGGCCGGGCAGAGGGGCTCCTCACTTCCCAGAAGGGGCGGCCGGGCAGAGGCGCCCCCCACCTCCCGGACGGGGCGGCTGGCCGGGCGGGGGCTGACCCCCCACCTCCCTCCCGGATGGGGCGGCTGGCCGGCGGGGGCTGACCCCCCACCTCCCTCCCGGACGGGTTGGCTGCCGGTTGGAGATGCTCCTCACTTCCCAGACGGGGTGGCTGCCAGGCGGAGGGGCTTCTCACTTCTCAGATGGGGCGGCTGCCGGGCGGAGGGGCTCCTCACTTCTCAGATGGGGCGGCCAGGCAGAGACGCTCCTCACCTCCCAGATGGGGTCGCGGCCGGGCAGAGGCGCTCCTCACATCCCAGACGGGGCAGCGGGGCAGAGGCGCTCCCCACATCTCAGACGATGGGTGGCCGGGCAGAGACGCTCCTCACTTCCTAGACGGGATGGTGGCCGGGAAGAGGTGCTCCTCACTTCCCAGACTGGGCAGCCGGGCAGAGGGGCTCCTCACATCCCAGACGATGGGTGGCCAGGCAGAGATGCTCCTCACTTCCCAGACGGGGTGGCGGCCGGGCAGAGGCTGCAATCTCGGCACTTTGGGAGGCCAAGGCAGGTGGCTGGGAGGTGGAGGTTGTAGCGAGCCGAGATCACGCCACTGCACTCCAGCCTGGGCACCATTGAGCACTGAGTGAACGAGACTCCGTCTGCAATCCCGGCACCTCGGGAGGCCGAGGCTGGCGGATCACTCGCGGTTAGGAGCTGGAGACCAGCCCGGCCAACACAGCGAAACCCCGTCTCCACCAAAAAAATACGAAAACCAGTCAGGCGTGGCGGCGCGCACCTGCAATCACAGACACTAGGCAGGCTGAGGCAGGAGAATCAGGCAGGGAGGTTGCAGTGAGCCGAGATGGCAGCAGTACAGTCTAGCTTTGGCTCGGCATCAGAGGGAGACCGTGGAAAGAGAGGGAGAGGGAGACCGTGGGGAGAAGGAGAAGGGTGGGGGGAGAGGGAGAGGGAGAGGGAGAGGGACAATGATGTCTTGCTGTAGGTATTCTTCCCCATTTGAATTTTTTCCTCAGCATTATTTTTTTTAACATCATTCAGTCTCCTCTTATACTACACTTGGATTGAATTTAATATCTCATGAAGAAAAAACATTTTTACTTTGAAGCATGTGAATTAGCATGTTTTTGTAACAGCTTTATTGAGATATAATTTACATATATAAATCAACCGTTTAAAGTGTATAAATCAGTGGTTTTTAATGAGATATAATTTACATATATAAATCAACCACTTAAAGTGTATAAATCAGTGGTTTTTAAAATATTCACAATGTTGTACAACCGTCTCCTCAGTTGATTTTAAAACATACTCTTCACCCCCAAAAGAAACCCCGTGCCCGGTTTAGCAGTCGTTCCACATTTGCCTCCAGCCCTTCTCTTTCCCCTACTCCCAACCCTAAGCAACCGTTAATCTACTTTCTGTCTCTATGGATGGGCTTATTTGGGGCAAATTCCATTTCATACAAATGGAATAATAAAATATGTGGCTTTTATGACTGGCTTCTTTCACTCAGAGTAGTGTTATAAAGGTTCATCCATGTTGGAGCATGTTTCAGTACTTCATTTCTTTTTGTGACTGACTAATATTCCTTGATGTGGATAATACCACATTTTGTTTATCCATTAATCAGTTTGTAGCTATTTGTGGTGTTCTCACTGTTTGACTATTCTGAATAACACTGCCACAAACATGAGTGTGCAGTTTTTTTCTCGTCCTATCTTTTCATTTCTTTTGTGTACCTACCTAGGAGTTGAATTGCTGGGTCATATGGCAACTGTGTTTAACCTTTTGAGGAACTACCAAGCTATTTGCCAAGATATCTGCACTATTTTACATTCCCACCAGCAGGGTATGAGGGTTTCTGTTTCTCCACATCCTTGCTAACACTTATTGTCTTGTCTTTTTTGATTATAGTCATCCTTGTGGGTGTGAAGTGTTAACCTCATTGTGGCTTTAATGTGCAGTTCTTTCATGGCTAATGATGTTGAACATCTTTTGTGTTTATTGGCCATTTATATATCTTCTTTGGATTGATGTCTGTTCAAATCTTTACCTATTTTAAAAATTGAGTTGTCTTTTTATTATTGGATTGTGGGAGTTCTTTATATATTGTGTGTACAAGTCCCTGTTAGATACATGGTTTGCAAATGTTTTCTCCTGTTCTGTTTGTTGTCTTTTTGCTTTTTCATCCCTTGAAGCACAAAAATTTTTAATTTTGATGAAGTCCAATTTATCTGATTTTGAAGTAAGCTTTTGGTGTCGTATCTAAGAAAATACTGTTTCATCAATCATTAAGGTTTATTACTCTTCTGGGTTTTTTTAAGAATTACATTTAGAGGTGTGATCCATTTGGAGCAACTTTTTTTTTCTTTTGACACACAGTCTCGCTCTTTTGCTTAGGCTGGAGGGCAGTGGTGCAGTCTTGGCTCACAGCAGCCTCAGCCTCCTGGGCTCAAACGAGTAGCTGGTACTACAGGTGTGCACCACCACACCTTGCTATTAATAACTTTTGTATTTTTTTGTAGAGACAGAATTTCGCCATGTTGCCCAGGCTGGTCTCAAACACTTGGACTCAAGTGACACGCCCACCTCAGCCTCCCAAAGTGAAAAATTGCTTTCACCTTGCACTGCGGACTCGCCCTGAATTCTTTCTTGTGCAAGATCCAAGAGCCCTCTCTGGGGGTCTGGATCGGGACCCCTTTCCTATAACAATATTATGAGAATAACATTTGATTTTTTTTAAGTGAAACAAATTGTTATTAAAAAATTAAAAAAGGTCATAGGAGAGTGACTTGGTGCTCAGCCCATTTTGAGCAGTTATTTAATATAGCATAAGGTGGGGTTCAAATTCATTCTTTATATTAATTTTTTATTTCTAATTGACACATAACCATACACTTATAACCATTTTTACTGTGTAAGTTCAGATTCATTATTCCATATGTAGATATTAGCTGTCCCAGCACCATCTGTTAAAAAGACTATTCTTGGCCAGGCACAGTGGCTCTCAACGCCTGTAATCCCAGCACTTTGGGAGTCCCAAGCAGGCAGATCACATGAGGTCAGGAGTTCGAAACCAGTATGACCAAATGGTGAAACCGCATGTCTACTAAAAATACAAAAATTACCTGGGTGTGGTGGCGCACACCTGTAGTCTAGTCCCACTACTGTAGTGGCTGAGGCAGGAGATTCGCTTGAACCCAGGAGGTAGAGGTTGCAGTGAGCTGAGATCATGCACTCCAGCGTGGGCGACAGAGTGAGACTCCATCTCAAAAAAAAGACTCTTCTTTCCTCCATTGAATTATCTTCACATGCTTGTTGGAAGTCTGTTGACTACAAATGTGAAAGTTTATTACTGGACTCTGAATTGTCCTCCACTGAATCTCTATGTCTTATCCTTATGGCAGTACCATACTGTCTTGATTAGAGTTACTGTATTTTAAAAGGCTGTACTTTTTCAGTTAGCAGAAAACATTTTAGCTATCAGCACAACTTTCTGTAAACCTTCATTAATGCTTGACTTAAATTCCAAGAAGGAGCAACATAAAAAGTCTTATCTCTTTAGGAGTTTTAGTCTTACTACTTTTAGGTGCCTGAATAACCAAATGTATTATTTAGCCTCTTACTAATAACTCCTTGATCCATAGGGGCATACCAGGAAGAAAAGAAGTGGTTTTTAAAAAATGAGAGTGGGCCGGGCACGGTGGCTGATACCTATAATCCTAACACTTTGGGAGGCTGAGGCGGGTGGATCACTTGAGGTCAGGAGTTTGAGACCAGCCTGGATAACATGGCGAAACCCTATCTTTATTAAAAATATATAAATTAGCCGGGCATGGTGGCACATGCCTGTAATCCCAGCTACTCAGGAGGCTGAGGCAGGAGAATCACTTGAATCCAGGAGGTGGAGGTTGCAGTGATCCGAGATTGCATCAGTGGGCGACAGAGCGAGAATCTGTCTCAAAGAAAAAAAAGAGAGTGGAAAAAAAAAATATGTGTCCCAGAACTTAAATTTTAATTAAAAAAAATAAAAGAGTGAACTTTCTAATTGTTCTCTTCAGATAATATAATGTTATTCTCTTATGTTTTATTGCGTATTTCCTGTGTACCAGATGCTGTTCTTCATGCTTGTATGTTAAATCTTGTCTAACATCTCTGTCAAGCAAGTTCTGTTTGTATCTGCACTGTGTATATTAGGCAGCTTGGGCAAAGAGAAGTTAAGTAATCTGCCCAAACTCACATGGCTAGTAAGTAAGAGGGCTGGCCATCTGGTGTTTAAGCTTCTAGCAGTGCTTTGAATAGTAACTAATGCATAGTGCATGCTGCACTGTCAGTCAGTGATTCATTAGAGCTAACTTCATGACATGCTCATAGCCCCAAACTGCATTTGTTCACAAATATCTGTAGTCCTTCATTTAGGCAGAAATAGAAATACCTTGTGTGTTTGTTGTTCCTTCCCTTTTGAGCCATATGCAGAGTGCTGATAGCTTTATTTGTGTAAGAATTGCTAGTAATTTGATCTGTTTTGGGTTAATAATGTGGGTTTTAGAGGTAAATGGACCTAGGTTTGAATGTTGGCCTCTATACATCATGTGCGTAACATTGTGGCATGCTATCTACTTCCCCCAAGCCAGAATGGGTTAATTTTAGAACCTGCTTCATAGTGTTTCTGTGAGAGCTCAATGAGATATTGCCTATAAAGTGTTTAGCATAGTGCCTAGCACATGGTATGTATTCAATACATGTTCATTCTTACTAGCAAAATATAGATGACCCAGTATTGTACAGAGAATGTACAATGGTGTCATTGTACCATTCCATGTGGAGTCACATAAGACTTTCAGTTTTCTGCTGGGCATGATGGCTCACTCCTGTAATCCCAGCACTTTGGGAGGCTGAGGTGGATGGATCAGCTGAGGTCAGGAGTTCGAGACCAGCCTGGCCGACATGATGAAACCCCATCTCTACTAAAAATACAAAAAATTAGCCAGGCGTGGTGGCAGGTGCCTGTAATCCCAGCTACTCGCAAGACTGAGGCAGGAGAAATGCTTGAACCCGGGAGGCGGTTGTTGCCATGAGTTAAGATTGTGCCGCTGCACTCCAGCCTGGGCAATAAGAGCGAAACTCCGTCTCCAAAAAAAAAGAAAAAAAAGAACTTAAGTTTTCCATTAGATTTAGTATAGCGCAGAGAGGAAATACAGCAGAGTGCTATATTCCATATATAGCAATATAGCATTAGAACAATATATTCCAATACAGCAGAGTGCTATATTCAGATACCAACTAGTGGACTTGCTATTTGTAAGATGGCAATAATAGTATCTACATCAAATAGGGCCGTTGTGAAGACTAAATGAATAAGTCTATAAATAGTTTAGAACAGTGTCTGGACAGGTACTGTGGCTCATGCCTGAATCTTAGCACTTTGGGAGGCTGAGACAGGTGGATAGCTTGAGCTCAGGCATTAAAGACCAACCTGGGTAACATGGTAAAACCCTGTTTCTACAAAAAAATACACACATTAGCCAGGTGTGGTGGCACATGCTAATAGTACCAGCTACTCAGGAGGCTGAGGTGGGAGAATCACTTGAGCCTGGGAGATGGAGGTTGCAGTGAGGTGAGCTTGCACCACTGTGCTCCAGTCTGGGCAACGGAGTCAGACCCTGTTTGGAAAAAAAAAAAAAAGTGTCCAACCCATAGTAAGAAATGCAGATGTGTTTGACATTGTAAGAAAAAGCAACACCAAAAGTCTGATTTTCGCCTTCACTCAAGAACCCTTATGATAATTAAACTCCGAAGTCCTTGGCAATATATATAGTTGGTCTGTTATGTGGATCGCCTCTACTAAAGATTTTTGTGAACAAATGAAAGTTTAAGTAGTAAGTTCCTACATCGTGACTTAAATTGCCAGTGTGCCCACATAAATACCCTGTCAACATTTGCCCTTAGCCACTTGACTCTTTAGCTATATTGGTAATGCAGTAAAGCTTGAGATGCGCCAGAGTTGCATAATGCTGTTTGCCATGACACCAAGAGCCTTGGTAATGAAACCATTGAAATTGGTTTGCCTATACTGAGGCTGAAGAGGTATCTTGGCTCTCTAATTTTAAGGCAACCTTTTTGGCTGTGTAGGTTTCTCTTTAGCTTGTTTCTCACCACCTGGGGCTGTGGCTTAGGTCCGTTGTCCTAACCTGTGGCTTAGGTTCTGTTTTTGTTGCTTGTACTTGCTCCCCCTTTTTTCAGCCATTCCTGTTTTCTTTCTTTTGTAGAGGATGCCATCTTAAATCATCTTCAGCCAGTGGTAGCATTTTATTTTTTCTGGTCTGCAAACTTAAAAACCTCATCACTTATTTTGCTAATATCTTTGTCTTCTGTTCTTTTTGATGGTCCTTGGTTTTGCAGTCTACTTTAAAGGTTTTTATTTTTTTATGGGTACATAGTAGACGTATTATTCATAGGGTCTGTGAGATATTTTGATAAAGGCATATAATGTGTAATAATCACATTAGGGTAAATGGGGTATCCATCACCATCATCATTCATCATTTCTTTGTGTAATGAACGTTGCAATTGTACTCCCTCAGTTATTCTAAAAAGTAGAACAAATTAATGCTGACTCTAGTCACCCTACTTTGTTGTCAAATACTAGATCTTATTCATTCTTTATTTAACTTTTTAAATTTTAAAATTATTTTATTTATTTATTTATTTATTTTTAGACGGAGTCTCACTCTGTCGCCAGGCTGGAGTGCAGTGGCACAGTCTCAACTCACTGCAACCTCTGCCTCCAGGGTTCAAGTGATTCTCCTGCCTCAGCCTCCTGAGTAGCTGGGACTACAGGCACGTGCCACCACGCCCAGCTAATTTTTGTATTTTTAGTAGAGATGGGGTTTCACTATGTTGGCTGGGATGGTCTTGATCTCTTGACCTTGTGATCCGGCTGCCACAGCCTCCCAAAGTGCTGGGGTTGCAGGCGTGAGCCACCGTGCCCGGCCTTTAAAATTATTTTAAATCATTTTAATATCTTTTTCATTTCTGCCTCCGGTCCTGCAGAGTTCTTATTCATTCTTTCTAAATTTTCTTTGCACCCACTAATCACCTCATTTCCCTTCTTCTCCCCATTACCCTTCCCAACTTCTGGTAACCATTCTGCTATCTCCATGTGTTCAATTGTTTTTATTTTTAGTGCCTGCAAACGAGTAAGAATATGCAAAGTTTATCTTTCTGTCCGTGGCTTATTTTACTTAACATAATGTCCTCCAGTGCCATCTACATTGCTGCAAATGACAGGATCTCATTCTTTTTTATGGCTGAATGGTAATCTATTGTGTATATATACCACATTTTCTTTCTCCATTTGTCTGTCAGTGGACACGTAGGTTGATTCCAAATCTTGGCTATTGTGTATATAGTGCCGTAGTAAACATGGGAGTGCAGATATTCCTTCAATAAACTGATTTCCTTTCTGAGTATATACCTAGCAGTGCAATTGCTGGATCATATGGTAGCTCTATTTTTAGTTTTTTGAGGAATTTCCATACTGTTCTCCATAGTGGTTTTACCAATTTACATGTCCACCAACAGTGTGTGAAGGTTCCCCTTTATCCACATCGTTACCAGCATTTATTATTGCCTGTCTTTTGGATAAAAGCCATTTTAACTGGGGTGAGATGATATCTTGTTGTAGTTTTAATTTCCATTTTTCTGGTGATCAGTAGTATTGAATACCTTTCGTATACCTGTTTGCCATTCATAAATAACGATGAGGTCTTGCTGTTTGGCCCAGGCTGGTCTCGAACTCCTGGGCTCAAGCAATCCTCCCACCTTGGCTTCCCAAAATGCTGAAATTATAGTTGTGAGCCACTGCACCTGGCCTTGTATGTCTTCCTTTTTTTTTTGTTTTGTTTTGTTTTTGAGACAGAGTCTCACTTTGTTGCCCAGGCTGGAGCGTAGTGGTGTGATCTTGGCTCACTGCGCCCTACACCTCCCGGATTCAAGCAATTCTCCTGCCTCCTGCCACCATGTCTGCCTAATTTTTGTATTTTTAGTAGAGACGGGATTTCTCCTTGTTGCCCAGGCTGGTCTTGAACTCCTAACCTCAGGTGATTTACCTGCCTCAGCCTCCCAAAGTGCTAGGATTACAGGCATGAGCTGCTGCGCCCAGCCTGTATGTCGTCTTTTGAGAAATGTCTATTCAGATCTTTTGCCCATTTTTAATTGAGTTACTAAAATTTTCCCTATGGAGTTGCTTGAGTGCCTTTTATATTCTGGTTATTGATCCCTTGTCAGATGAGTAGTTTGCAAATATTTTCTCCCATTCTGTGGGCTGTCTCTTCACTTTGTTGATGGTTTCCTTTGCTGTGCAGAAGCTTTTTAACTTGATGTGATCCCATTTGTCCATCTTTGCTTTGGTTGCCTGTACTTTTGGGGTATTACTCAAGAAATCTTTGCCCAGAGTAATGTCCCTGGGAGTTTAATGTTTTCTTTTAGTAGTTTCATAGTTTGAGGTCTTAGATTTAAATCTTTAATCCATTTTGATTTGATTTTTTTTTTAATATGGTGGGACACAGGGGTCTGGTTTCATTCTTCTGCATATGGATATCCAGTTTTCCCAGCACCATTTATTGAAGAGACTGTCCTTTCCTCAGTGTATGTTCATGGCTTCTTTGTGGAAAATGAGTTCACTTAGACGTATGGATTCATTTCTGAGTTCTCTGTTCTGTTCCATTGATCTATATCTTTTTTTATGCCAGTACCATGCCATTTTGGTTACAATAATTTGAAGTCAGATAATGATTCCTCCCGTTTTGTTCATTTTGCTCAATATGGCTTTTGCTCTTTTGGGCCTTTTGTGGTTCCCTACAAATTTTAGAATTATTTTTGTCTACTTCTGTGAGGAATGTCATTGGTATTTTGATAGGGATTGCACTGAATCTGTAGATTGCTTTGAGTATTATCAACATTTTAGCAATATTAATTCTTCTAATCCATAAACATGGAATCTCTTTTCATGTTTTTTCTGTGTCATCAATTTCAGTGTTTTAAAGTTGTCATTATAGAAATCTTTTACTCATTTGGTTAAGTTTATTCCTAAGTATTTTATTATATTTGTAGCTATTGTAAATGGGATTGCGTTTAAAAAATTTTTTCAGATTGTTTGCTTAAATATTGTTTAAGCAATTTGCTTAAGCAAATTTTTAAAATTTATAAAAGCAAATTGTTAAGCAATTGCTTTTATATTGTTAAATATAAAAATGCTCCTGATTTTCGTATGTTGATTTTTGTATCCTGCAATTTTACTGAATTTGTTTGTCAGTTCTAATAGGTTTTTCTTTTTTGGAGTCTAGGTTTTTCCAAATGTAAGATCATATTATCTGCAAACAAGGATAATTTGACTTCTTCCATTCCAGTGTGGATGCTTTTTATTTCTTTCTGTTGTCTGATTGCTCCAGTTAGGACTTCCCAGTGTTAATGTTGAATAACAATGGTGAAAGTGGGCATCCTTGTCTTGTTCCAGATCTTAGAGGAAAGCCTTTCAGTTTTTCCCTTTTCAGTATGGTACTAGTTATGGGTCTGTCATATATGGCTTCTGTTTTGTTGAGGTATATTCCTTCTGTACCCAGTTCTTTGGGGTTTTTTTGTTTGTTTGTTTTTGAGATGGAGTCTCACTCTGTCACCCACGCTGGAGTGCAGTGGCGCAATGTTGGCTCACTGCAAGCTCCGCCTCCTGGGTTCATGCCGTTCTCCTGCCTCAGCCTCCCAAGTAGCTGGGACTACAGGTGTCCGCTAACACGCCCGGCTAATTTTTTGTATTTTTAGTAGAGACGGGGTTTCAGTGTGTTAGCCAGGATGGTCTCGAACTCCTGACCTCGTGATCTGCCCGTCTCAGCCTCCCAAAGTGCTGGGATTACAGGCGTGAGCCACCACGCCTGGCCAAGAGTTTTAATCATAAGGGGATGTGGCATTTTATGTGATATAAATTATATATTTATATCATGTGATATATATTTATATCATACACAGTATAAATAATATATATATATTTTTTAGTCTTTGTCTTTTATTCTGTTAAGATGTACCATGTTTATTGATTTGCATATGTCGAACCATCCTTGCATCCCTGGGATGAATCCCACTTAGTCATGATGAATGATCTTTTTAATGTGTTACTGAATTCGGTTTGCTAGTATTATATTGAGGATTTTTGCATAATGTTCTTCAGAGACACTGGCTTCTAGTTTTCTCTTTTTGATGTGTCCTTTGGTTTTGTATAGGGTAATAGTGGCCTCGTAGAATGAGTTTAGAAGTATTCCCTCTTCCTGTATTGTGTTAGAATAGTTTCAGTAGGATTGGTATTAGTTCTTCTTTAAAGGTTTAGTAGAATTCAGCAGTGAAGCCATCAGGTCCATGGCTTTTCTTTGCTGGGAGACTATTTCTTATAGCTTTGATCTCGTTACTTGTTATTGGTCTCGTTACTTGTTATTGTATTTGGGTTTTGGATTTCTTTGTGGTTCAATCTTGGTAGGTTGTATGTGTCTAGGAATTTATCCATTTCTTCAAGGTTTTCCAATGTATCAGCATATAGATGCTCATAGTAGTCTCTAATGATCCTTTGAATTTCGGTGGTAACAATTATAATGTCTCCTTTTTCATCTCTCATTTTATTATTTGGGTTTTCTCTTTTTTTTCTGAGTCTGGCTAAAGGTTTGTCAGTTTTGTTTATCTCTTCAAAACAATTTATTGTTTTATTGATCTTTTGTATTTTCTTCATTTCAATTTTATTTATTTCTGCTTTGATCTTTTTTTATTTCTTCTACTGATTTTAGGTTTTGTCCTTGCTTTTCTAGTTCTTTGGGATGTATTGGCAGATGAAGTTTTTCCACTTTTTTGATGTAGGCACTTACTGCTGTAAACATTCCTCTTATTGTTGCTTTTACTGTATCCTATAGGTTTTGATAAGCTGTGTTTCCATTTTCATTTGTTTCAAGGAATTTTCCAGTTTTCTTCTTAATTTCTTCATGGACCCACTGGTCATTCAGGAGCATATTGCTTAATTTTCATGTATTTGTATACTTTCCAAATTTCCTCTTGTTATCTAGTGTTATTTTATTTTATTTTTATTTTTGTTTTTTTGAGATGGAGTCTCGCTCTGTCACCCATGCTGGAGTGTAGTGGCGCGATCTCGGCTTACTGCAACCTCTGCCTCCCCAGTTCAAGTGATTCTTCTGCCTCAGCCTCCTGAGTAGCTGGGATTACAGGCGTGTACCACCACTCCTGGCTAATTTTTTTTTGTATTTTTAGTAGAGAGGGGGTTTCACCATGTTGGTCAAGCTGATCTCGAACTCCTGACCTCAGATGATCCACCCACCTTGGCCTCCTAAAGTGCTGGAATTACAGGCATGAGCCACCGTGCCCGGCCTCTAGTGTTATCTTATTGTGATCAGAGAAGATAGTTGATATGATTTTAACTTTTTTGAATTTTTATTTATTTGTTTGTTTGTTTGTTTGTAACAGAGTCTCACTCTGTTACCCAGGCGGGAGTACATGTCATGATCTTGGCTCACCTGCAACCTCCGCCTTCCTGGCTCAAGCAATCCTCCCACCTTAGCCTTCCAAGTAGCTGGGACTACAGGCACATGCCGTCACATATGGCTGATATTTTTGGATTTTTTTTTTTTTTTTTGTAGAGATGGGGCTTTGCGATGTGTCCCAGGGTTGTTTCGAACTCCTGAGCTAAAGCAATCCACCTATTTCGGCCTCCCAAGGTGCTGGGATTACAGACATGAGCCACTGTGCCACGTCAAATCTTTAGACTTGTTTTGTGGCTTAACATAGGGTCTATCTTTGAGAGCGATCCATATGTTGAGGAGAAGAATGTGTATTCTATAGCTGTTGGACACAATGTTCTGTAAATATGTATTGGGCCTATTTGGTCTATAGAGCAAATTAGGTCTAATGTTTCTTTGTTGATTTTCTGTCTGAATGATCTGTCCATTGCTGAGAGTGGGTGTTGAAGTTTCCGACTGTTACTGAGGTCTGTTTCTCTTTTTTGCTCTAATAATGTTTGCTTTATATATCTGGATGCTCCAGTATTGGTTGCATATATATTTATACTTGTTATAACCTCTTGCCGAATTGATCCCTTTATCATTATACAATAATCTTCTTTGTCTGTTTTTATAGACTTTGTCTCAAAATCTATTTTATCTAAGCATAGCTACTCCTGTTCTTTTCTGGTTTCCATTTGCATGGAATATCGTTTTCCAGCTCTTCAATTTTAGTCTATGTGTGATTTTATAGGTAAAGTGTGTTTCTTGTAGGCAATGGATCTTTGGTTTTTTTTTTTTTTTTGAGACAGAGTTTTGCTATTGTTGCCCAGGCTGGAGGGCAATGGCGCTATCTCAGCTCACTGCAACCTCCGCCTCCTGAGTTCAAGCGATTCTCCTGCCTCAGCCTCCCAAGTAGCTGGGATTACAGGCGCCTGCCACCAAGCCCAGCTAAATTTTTTGTATTTTCAGTAGAGATGGGGTTTCAGTATGTTCGTCAGGCTGTTCTTGAACTCCTAACGTCAGGTGATCTGCCTGCCTCGGCCTCCCAAAGTCCTGGGATTACAGGCGTGAGCCACCGCACCCAGCCTTTTTTTTAAATCCATTTAGCCACTCTATATCTTTTGATTGGAGAGTTTAGTCGATTTACATTCAGTATTGTTACTGATTAGTGAGGACTTAACTACTACCATTTTGTTACTTATTATCTGGTTGTTTTGTAGTCCTACTCCCTCCCTTCCCCCTTCTTTTTTACTTCCTCTTTGCTCCTTTTTTCCCTCCCTCCCTTCCTTGTTTTGAAAGTGATTTTCTCTGGTGGTGTGTTTTAATTTCCTGCTTTATATTTTTTGTGTATCTGTTGTAGGTGTTTTTGATTTAAGATCACCATGACAGCTGGGTGCAGTGGTTCACACCTGTAATCCCAGCACTTTGGGAGGCCGAGGTGGGTGGATCAAGAGGTCAGGAGATTGAGACCAGCCTGGCTAACATGGTGAAACCCCATCTCTACTAAAAATACAAAACTTAGCCAGGCGTGGAGGCGCGTGCCTGTAATCTCAGATACTCAGGAGGCTGAGGCAGGAGAATTGCTTGAACCCAGGAGGCAGAGGTTGCAGTGAGTCAAGATTGTGCCACTGCACCCCAGCCTGGGCGACAGAGCGAGACTCCGTCTCAAAAAAAAAAAAAAAAAAAAAAAAAAGATCACATAAGGGTTGCAAATAACATTTTATAACCCATTATTTTAAACCAATGACAACTTGAAACTTTGATTGCAAAAACAAGCAAGCAAAGAGAAAACTAATAAAAACTCTACACTTCATCTGCCTGCTTTTTAACTTTTGTTGTTTTTATTTATATCTTTATTATACTATGTCTTAAAAAACTGTAGTTATAAGCCAGGTGCAGTGGTTCACGTGTGTAATCCCAGCACTTTGGGAGGCTGAGGTGGGCGGATCACCTAAGGTCAGGAGTTCGAGACCAGCCTAGCCAATATGGCAAAACCCCCTCTCTACTAAAAATAGAAAAATTAGCCGGACATGGTGGCGGGTGCCTGTAATCCCAGCTACTCGGAGGCTGAGGCAGGAGAATCACTTGAACCCAGGAGGCCCAGGTTGCAGTGAGCCGAGAGTGCGCCACTGCACTCCAGTCTGGGCAACAGAGTAAGACTGTCTCAAAAAACAATACAAAACAAAACAAAACCCTGGCCTAGTGGCTCACGCCTAATCCCAGCACTTTGGAAGGCAAAGGTGGGGCGAATCACAAGGTTCGGAGTTCGAGACCAGCCTGACCAACGTGGTGAAACCCTGTCTCTACTAAAAATACAAAAATTAGCCAGGCGTGGTGGCACGCACCTGTAATCCTAGCTACTCAGGAGGCTGAGGCAGGAGAATCGCTTGAACCCGGGAGGCGGAGGTTGCAGTTAGCCGAGATCGCGCCACTGCCGTCCAGCCTGGGCAGCAGAGCAAGACTCCGTCTCACAAAAAAAAAAACTGTAGTTCTCATTTTTGAAAGGTTCATCTTTTATTCTTCCTGCTCAAAATATGAGTAGTAGTTTATACACCACAATTACAGTGTTACAATATTCTGTATTTTTCTGTGTACTTGTTACCAGTGAGTTTTTGCACCTTCAGGTGATTTATTATTGTTTGTTAACATCCTTTTCTTGCAGATTGAAGAACTTTTTTTTTTTTTTTTTTTTTTTTTTTTGAGACAGAGTCATGCTCTGTTACCAGCCTGGAGTGCAGTGGTGCCATCTTGGCTCACTACAACCTCCAACTCCCAGGTTCAAGCGATTCTCCTGCCTCAGCCTCCCAAGTAGCTGGGATTACAAGCATGTGCCACCACGCCCAGCTACTTTTTGTATTTTTAGTAAAGACGGGGTTTTGCCATATTTGCCAGGCTGGTCTTGAGCTCCTGACCTCAGGGTGATCCGCCCGCCTTGGCATCCTAAAGTGCTAGGATTATAAGCGTGAGTCATCATGCCCAACTTGGTTGTTTATTTTCAAATAGCCTGAATTCAAGCTCACTAATGTTTTCTGCTGCTTGATACATTTCTGCTATTGAGAGACTGATGCATTTTTCAGTTTGTCAATTGAATTTTTCCACTTTGGGATTTCTGCTTGATTCTTTTTACTAATAATTATTGCAGTCTCTTTTTTAAATTTATAGGATTCTGAATTTGTTCTTTGTATTATCTTGGATTTCGTTGAACTTTCTCAAGCATTCAGCTTGAATTCTGTCTGAAAGTTCACATATCTCTTATCACTTGGGAATTGGTCACTGGTGTCCTTTATTTTTAGTTCATTTGGTGAGGTCATGTTTTCTCGGATGGCCTTGATGCTTGTGGATGTTCATCAGTGTCTGGGCATTGAAGAGTTGGGTATTCTGTTCTTTGTAGTCTGGTTTTGTTTGTACGCATTCTTTTTTTTTTTTTTTTCTGTTTTTGAGACAGAGTCTCGCTCTGTCGCCCAGGCTGGAGTGCAGTGGCACAGTCTTTGCTCACCACAACCTCCGTCTCCCGGATTCAAGCGATTCTCCTGCCTCAGCCTCCTGAGTAGGTGCGTGCCACCACGCCTGCGCCTGGCTAATTTTTGTATTTTTAGTAAAGATGGTGTTTCACCATGTTGGTCAGGCTGGTCTCGAACTCCTAACCTCGTGATCTGTCCTCCTTGGCCTCTCAGAGTGTTGGGATTACAGGCATTAGCCACTGCATCCGGCCCCCATTCTTCTTGAGAAGGTTTTTCAAGTATTCAAAGGGAATTAAGTGTTGTCATCTAAGTCTTCGCTCACTGCAGCCATACATGCATTAGAGGGCACCCCAAGACTAGTAATGCTGTGACTCTGTAGAGGTATCACCTTGGTAGTCTTGGGGAAGATCTGGGAGAATTCCCTGTATTACCAGGCAGTCTCTTGTCCTCTTACATTTCTCCAAACAAATGGAGTCTCTCTTTGTGCTGAGCTGCTTGGAGTTTGGGGAAGGGTGACACAAGCACTGCCATGGCCACCATCACTGGAACTGTACTTGGTCTCACCCAAGGCCTGTGGCAGCTATTTTCTGGCCACCACTGATGTTAATTTAAGGCCCAAGGGTGCTTTAGTCAGTAGGTGAAGAATCCTGCAAGAACTGGGTCTTTACTTTCAGTGCAGCAGGTTCCCTTCTGGCCCAGGGTGTGTCTAGAAATGCTGCCCAGGAGCTAGGGCCTGGGATCGGGAGCTTTAGGAATCTGCTTTATTGTACTGGGGCTGAGCTGGCACCCACTTGCAAGATAAAGTCCTTTTTACTCTTCTCTCACCTCAAGCAGGTGGGTCTCCCCATGGACACCACAGCTGAGAATGTGCGGGGTCATATCTGAAGCTGGCACAATACGACATGGCACCTTGTTTTTTATTCAAGGCACAAGGCCTCTTTAGTCAGCTGGTGGTGAATCCTACTAGGACTAGGTATTTCCCTTCAAGGCAATGGGTCCCCTTCTGGTCCAGAATATGTCTAGAAATGTCATCTGGGAGCTATGGCCTAGAATTGAGGCTTCAGAACTATGCTTGGTGCTTTATTTTACTGTGGCTGAACTAGTATCCACATTGTAAGACAAAGTCCTCCCTACTCTTCCCTCTCCTCCCAGAGCTGTGAGCTGTGGTACCTGGAGTTGGGGGAAGGCTGGCACAAGCACTCCCTTGGCCACCCTAGCTGGTGTCTCAGTGGGTCACATGTACCCCAAGTCCACTGACTATGAGCCCAGCACAGTACCATGACTTGTCCAGGAATTGCAGTCCTTCTGGTCTAGACTGCCTTTCAAGTTTATTTAGGACCCCAGAGGACTTTACCCATGGTGGTGGGGCTTACCAAAATTAAGATTCTTTTGTTTTTTTTTTTTGGCAGAGTTTCGCTCTTATTGCCCAGGCTGGAGTATAGTGACGCAATCTCAGCTCACCACAACCTCCGCCTCCCGGGTTCAAATAATTCTACCTCAGCCTCCTGAGTAGCTGGGATTACAGGCATGCGCTACCACCTCTGGCTAATTTTTTTGTTTTTTAGTAGAGATGAGGTTTCTCCATGTTGGTCAGGCTGGTCTTGAACTCCCGACCTCAGGTTATCCATCTGCCTCGGCCTCCCAAAGTGCTGGGATTACAGACCATAGTGCCCAGCCCGAAATTCAGATTCTAATCACTGGGATGGACAATTCCCCTCTGACTAGGGCTGGTCTAAATACTCCCTCTGTGGGTGCTGGCTGAATTCTGTCCTATGCTGCTTTCCACTGTGACAGGGCAGCACTGAGTTTCAATGCAAAATCCCACAGTCATTTCTCTCTCTCTCCCCCAAGCACACAGATTCTTTCTCCACCCCACACTGCATTGTGGGGGAATGTCAGGGGTGTTGGAGGGGCAGTTCAAGACTATCTTCCTTATCTTTTTTGGTGTCTTTTTCCTTGATAGGATGTCAAAACTGGGTACTGTGATCGCTTACCTAATTTTTGGTTCTTATGAAGGTGCTTTCTTGTGTGGATAGTTGTTCAATTTGGTGCTCCTTGTTGGGGATGATCACTGGAAGGTTCTGTTTGGCCACCATGCTCTGTCTCTTCTCCCCTGCCATCTCCTTTTTTTACTTAGGGGTTTAGAATGTCTAACTGACCAATATGTACAGTCAGGTCTCATTCTGAATTCACCTACTTAATGACCTTCCAAGCTGACTAGGCCCAGCGCTTAGTCCAGCCTCCATGATGGTCCCTCCACATCCTAATTAGCCTCCCTCCAGTTCATTTCACACAAAGCTGCTGTGTTCACCTTTCTGAACTATAAATCTGCCCAGTACTCTACCCTACTTAAAATTCCTTATAGACTGCCCATTTGCCCTGAGAATTAAAAGCCAAAGTCCTAAACGTAGCTTTTAAAACTTTTTTTTTTTTTTTTTAATTTTTAGATGGAGTCTCGCTCTGTCACCCAGGCTGGAGTGCAGTGGTGTGATCTTGGCTCACTGCAACCTCCGCCTCCTGGGTTCAAGCAATTCTCATATGTCAGCCTCCCAAGTAGCTGGGATTTACACGTGTGCCATCACGCCTGGCTAATTTTTTTTTTAATCTTTAGTAGAGACGGAGTTTCACCATGTTGGCCAGGCTGGTCTTAAACTCCTGACCTCAAGTGATCCACCCGCCTTGGCTTCCCAAAGTGCTAGGATGATAGGTGTTAGCCACTGCACGCAGCCCTGAACATAGCTTTTAAGTTCCTTTATTGTCATATTCCTTTTGACGAGTCTATCATTTTCTGACTCACTTGTACATGTGTGTCTCACCCTTGGTCCAGCCATTGGTGCTTTTCTTTACTTCTTTATTTTTGTTATTTTATTTTATTATTATTTTTTAAATGAGACAGGGTATCACTATGTTGCCCAGGCTGGTCTTGAACTCCTGAGCTCAAGCAGTCTGCCTGTCTCAGCCTCCCAAAGGGCTGGAATTACAGTGATGAGCCACTGTGCCCAGCTCATTGGTGCTATCTTTTTTTTTTTTTTGAGATGGAGTCTCGCTCTGTCACCCAGGCTGGAGTGCAGTGGCGTGATCTTGGCTCACTGCAGCTCCACTTCCCAGGTTCACACCATTCTCCTACCTCAGCCTCCCGAGTAGCAGGGACTATAGGCGCCTGCCACCATGCCTGGCTAATTTTTGTATTTTTAGTAGAGATGGGGTTTCAGCGTGTGAGCCAAGATGGTCTCGATCTCCTGACCTCGTGATCCGCCTGCCTTGGCCTCCCAAAGTGCTGGGATTACAGGCGTGAGCCACCGTGCCCGGCCCCCATTGGTGCTATTGTTTTATGTGATAGAGCCAGCTTCTCCCTTTTCTTTGGATTTTTAAACATACTCTTCCTTTTACTTAGACTATTCTCCATCCCAACACCTTTCCTAAACTTCTTTCACACCTTAGACTAGCTGACACTTTCACTGAGAAACCTTTCTTTTTTATAGGTTGCTTTTTCTGTAGACTCTCTTAGCATTTACTCATTTTATTGTGAAGTGTCTGATCTTATTTAGATGACAAGTATAAGAGGATAGAAACTATTTCATATTTTTCTCACCCAGCAGGCACAATTTCTGACATGTGGTAAGCACTCAGTAAATATTGAACTTTAGAGGCTAGGACATTTGAGTGCTTTGGTGACTATGGTTGTGCTATATAGGTACTCTGTTATTGTTAGTTTATAGTAAAAGCATTACTCTTAAAGTATGAAAAAAGCCTTATTCAAAACATTTCATGCGTATAGTTAATATTACGTAGCTTGTGCTCATGGCAAAAATGTTATTTAAGATATTTAAGTATAATTGTTTCCTTTATTTAGTTACAGCCAAGTTCTACTTCTGAATCTATGGATCAACTACTAAACAAAAATAGAGAGGGAGAAAAATCAAGAGATTTGATCAAAGACAAAATTGAACCAAGTGCTAAGGATTCTTTCATTGAAAATAGCAGCAGCAACTGTACCAGTGGCAGCAGCAAGCCGAATAGCCCCAGCATTTCCCCTTCAATACTTAGTAACACGGAGCACAAGAGGGGACCTGAGGTCACTTCCCAAGGGGTTCAGACTTCCAGCCCAGCATGTAAACAAGAGAAAGATGATAAGGAAGAGAAGAAAGACGCAGCTGAGTGAGTAAACCTGGAACTTAGACCATCCTGTTACTCAATTAACTTTTTTTTTTTTTTTTTTAAGGCATTTAGGTCCTTCCAACTGTGAAGAATCCATCTGGACTTTTAGACTACTTTATACATTGCCCTTAGTTTACAAACAGCTAGTCCAAACAAATGACATCTTAAGTAAATGAGGTTATTGCACCCTGTGCTACTCTTCTGTTCTTCCCCTTTTTTGTACCCCAGGGCTAGAAAAACAAGGCATAAATTAAGAAAAGTTTTTCTGTAAATGAACAGGAGTTGAAAAATTATCAATTCAGGGGACCTACCTTTACTGGATTCCACTCATTAGTCACCCTCACTGTGCTGCTAGGTTGAAAAACTGCCACTGTCAAGGAGAGAAGCATGCGGTGCTTCTACTTGGAATTCAAAATATTTTTCATCAGAAACTGTTTTAGTTAATGTTTAGATTTGTTAAGATAGACTTAATTCTGCACATTCAGTATATTAATTAAATGGACTTTTAGGGGCTAACCTCAGAACTTAACTACCATTGACTTAGGTGTTTGGGTACCAAACAATCCAGTTAAAGCTGAAGTTTTGGAATGCAGCTTATTGATGAATTGGGGACTGCTTATTCTTGATTTGAGGCAATTTTTTTTTACAGCCATGACTTTTTCCAGGTATGTCATGTAAAATATCTTCTCACATAAGAATTACTGCATGCTAGAATATTGGTATGTTGACTGGTAGCTCATACCTATAATCCCAGCACTCTGGGAGGCCCAAGCAGGTAGATTACTTGAGGTTAGGAGTTGAAGACCAGCCTGGCCAACATGTGAAACCCTGTCTGTACTAAAAATACAAAAATTAGCCAGGCATGGTGGTAGGTGCCTGTAATCCCAGCTACTCGGGAGGCTGAGGCAGGAGAATTGCTTGAACCCAGAAGGTGGAGGCTGCAGTGAGCTGAGATCATGCCACTGCACTCCAGCCTGGGTGACAGAGCGAGACTCTGTCTCAAAAATAAATAAATAAATAAATAAATAAAAGGATACTGTTATGTTAAGAATTGCTTTTAAGGATATTTCATAAGTAGCTACTGTCTTTTCAGCTCAAGTGTTTGTTGATTGGCCAGGCGTGGTAGCTCATACCTGTAATCCCAGCACTTTGGGAGGCTGAGTCAGGCAGATCACTTAAGGTCAGCCTGGCCAAAATGGTGAAACCCCATCTTTACTAAAAATAAAAATTAAAAAAAATTAGCTGGGCGTGGTGGCAGTCTCCTGTAATCCCAGCTAATCAGGAGGCTGAGGCAAGAGAATGGCTTAAACTCGGGAGGCAGAGGTTGCAGTGAGCCAAGATTGCACTGCTGCACTCCAACCTGAGCAACAGAGTGGGACTCTGTGAAGGAAAAAAAAAAAGTATTTTTTGATTGCCTTTGAGAGGGGCGGTTGTATATTACTCAGATTTTTTAAAAATTGTTCTTTTATGGCTGTATTCTTTAAGGGATTAAGGAATGGGCAATATAAGTGTATATGTTTCAATAAAAATGATTAGTGATCTAGTGAGAACAGTTTAAATCTATATTTAGCAATTTTTTTTAAATTGTCAGGTATGGAAGATTTTAGAGCAACGTAAAGTCCATGTAGATTTCACTGGCCTTTATATTTTTTTTAGGCAAGTTAGGAAATCAACATTGAATCCCAATGCAAAGGAGTTCAACCCACGTTCCTTCTCTCAGGTAGGTTTATTACTTTCTTTGAGGTTATCTAGTCCCAAAAAAAGAAAAATTATTAGTAATAGTCCTTCTTCCATAACTGCCATCTGAATTTTGTTTTAGTGTGCTGAACCAACCTTCTTTCTTTTTTTTACATGGCCATTAATGAATACTTTTTAAACATTAAAAAAAGGTCTTTGTTTTGTCATCAATTAGATGTGATCTTGGGCAAATCTTTGAATTTCTCTGACCCAGAATTTGACGATGGTTGGCTAGCTAGGCTGTCAGGTTTATAGATACGTCCTCTGCACCTGAGGGTTTTGCATCACTGTATTCAACCAACCATGGATCAAAAACATAGTTAGGATAATCTATACTGAACACATGCAGACGTTTCCTTGTCATTATTCCAAAACAATACAGTAAAGCATTTACCTTGTTTTAGGTATTATAAATAATCTAGAGATGATGTAAAGTATATAGGAGGATATGCATAGGTTGTATGCGAATACTACATGATTTTATGTAAGGGACTTGAGCATTCCAAGACTTTGGTATCTTCACAGGGTACTGTAACCAATCCCCCACAGATACTAAGAGATGACTGTACTATTGTTATTATTCGACTGAGATCATAAGAAGATATATTTATTTTTAATTTTTAAAAACACTTCCATCAGTTTCTTAAAAATAGCTGCCACTGTTTTTAATATTTTTTAATTGACAAAGTTTTAAGTTCCTACTGAAACATTTTTTCTTTTATTGAAATGTGAAAATTTATGTGCTGTGTTTTTGTTTTCAATAAAAGGGACATAGTTAAAGCAAGTAAAATTAGAAAGACTGGGAAAATCCATCTTTAAATTGCAATAATAGTTCATCTGTTACCTTGAGATAATTGAATTTATTGTTGTTTTTGTAGCCAAAGCCTTCTACTACCCCAACTTCACCTCGGCCTCAAGCACAACCTAGCCCATCTATGGTGGGTCATCAACAGCCAACTCCAGTTTATACTCAGCCTGTTTGTTTTGCACCAAATATGATGTATCCAGTCCCAGTGAGCCCAGGCGTGCAAGTAAGTCATAGAATTTGATGTTCACTTAGCCTCCCCAATTGTTTGTATCTGACACCAAGCACTCTTTAGGTTTTCAGTGACTTGAGGGTGTGATGGTTATGCATATGCATTTGAAACAGACAGGCATGCAGAGATTCAGTGTGTTGTTAAGTATAAGGACCTAAATCTGAGAATGTTTTCTGTGAAAAAGATGGTTTAGATTTACTGTAGTTTGGGGTTTGTTCCTTTTAGCTGTGGGTATGATCTAATTTTTTAATGACTAATGGAGAATCAGGAAACCTTCTCATGCCTAGCTCTCTAGCAATATAAAACTAAGAGTGACAGAATATCTTGTTATTATCATAGGTGCCTAATGTTAATTTTTTTTTTAATTCTCTCAAGCCTTTATACCCAATACCTATGACGCCCATGCCAGTGAATCAAGCCAAGACATATAGAGCAGGTAAAGGTGAGAATAATCCTGCCTGTGTTTGCTTGTAGTTTGCATGCTGCATGAATTGAGTAACTAAGTTTATAATGAATAAATAGTTGTAGTTTAGCTCTGACTTTTTGATGAGGCTATGCATTGGCTTTTGATGAACAACATTACATAGATATTCACATGGATTTTATGAAGAAAAACAGGGGAGGAAAAATGCCCATCAGTTGTGATTATATAGCATCCTCTTCAAAAAGAGTAATTGGAGGCCTGGTGTGATGGCTCACACCTGTAATTTTAGCACTTTGGGAGGCCAAGGCAGGAGGATTGCTTGAGCTCAGGAGCCCAAGATCAGCCTGGACAACAGAGACTTTGTCTCTACTAAAATTCAAAAAAATTAGCTGGGCATGGTGGCATATGCCTGTAGCCCCAGCTGTTTGGGGGACTGAGGCGAGAGGATCACTTGAGCCCAGGAAGTAGAGGCTGCAGTGAGCTGTGATTATGCCACTGCCCTCCAGCCTGGGCGACAGAGTGAGACCCCGTCTCAAACATAAATACTGGCTGGGCACGGTGGCTTATGCCTGTAATCCCAGCACTTTGGGAGGCCGAGGTGGGTGGATCACCTGAGGTCAGGAGTTTGAGACCAGCCTGGCCAACATGGCGAAACCCCATCTCTACTAAAATACAAAAATTAGCCGGACATGGTGGCACCTGCCGCCTGTAATCCCAGCTACTAGGTGGGGCTGAGGCAGGAGAATTGCTTGAACCCGGGAGGCAGGGGTTGCAGTGAGCCAAGATCGTGCCACTGCACTTCAGCCTGGGCAACAGAGTGAGACTCCATCTCAAAACAAACAAACAAAAAACAAACAAAAAAAAACCCCAGACTAATTGGCTGGACACAGTGGCTCCATGCCTGATATCCCAGCTGGAGGATGACTTGAACCCATGAGTTCGAGAGCAGCGTGGGCAATATAGTGAGACCCTATCTCAAAAAAAAAAAAAAAAAAGTTAATTCCAAAGCTTTTTAATCTGAAATCTGATTTAAATCTGAACTTAAATTTGAAGAAGAGGGTTTGCTAGATTAATTTACTAGATTGCTAACCTTGCTTTATATATACCTACAGTTATTTCCCCAAAGCCAGAATTTCTTTTGAAGCAGAGGGGCAACTAACTTCAACCAATGTTAAGATCCTATTAGAAGGATGTTTCGGCTAGGCTTGGTGGCTCACGTGTAATTCCAGCACTTTGAGAGGCTGAGGTGGGCAGATCACATGACCGGGAGTTTTAAGACCAGCCTGGGCAACATGGCAAAAACCTATCTCTACAAAAAAAAAATAGAAATCTTAGCCAGCCGTCATGGTGTGCTCCTGTAGTCCTAGCTACTTGGGAGACTGAGGTGGGAGGATCAATTGAAACCAGAAGGTCCAGGCTGCAGGGAACTGTGACTGCACCACTGGGCTCCAGCTTGGGTGAAAGAGCGAAACCCTGCCTCAAAAAGAAAAATAAGATGGATGTTTCTGCATTAAAATTAGGGAGTTGTCGTATAATGTAGTTGCATAAACTAGTATTCTGTGCTTGTGTGGTTAAAGAGCCTTCGTAGAAAAAATCCCACATTTTTCTTAAAAGGTAATCTTTTGGCCAGGCATGGTGGCTCACATCTGTAAGCCCAACACTCTGGGAAGCCGAGGTGGGCAGATCACTTGAGGTCAGGAGTACAAAACCATCCTGGCCAACATGGTGAAAACCCGTCTCTACTAAAAATACAAAGATCAGCTGGGCGTGGTGGTGTGTGCCTGGGTGACAGAGCGAGACTCTGTCCAAAAAAAAAAAGAGTTCTTTTAATGTTGGAAAATGCTAAAGGGTTTTTTTTTTTGCCAACCAGTTAATTTAGAGTGATTAACTGCTATCAGTTGAGAAACTATAGAAAGTAGAATAATTTATACAGAAAAGACATTTCTCAGTGCCCAATAATTGCCTTTCTGACATAAAGCTTTCATTTTTCCTGAATTAATAAGATTTCCTCAATGTGTTTTTTTGGGTGTTTTGTGTGTGTGTGTGTGTGTGTGTTTGATACAGGGTCTTGCTTTGTTGCTGAGGCTGGAACGCAGTGGCGCTATCATGGCTCAATGCAGCCTTGACCTCCTGGGCTCAAGCGATCCTCCCTTCTCAGTCCCCTGGATAGCGGGGGCTACAGGTGCACACCACCACACCTAGCTAATTTTTGTATTTTTTGTAGAGATGGGTTTTGCCATGTTGCCTAGGCTGGTCTCAGACTCCTGGGCTCAAGCGATCTGCCTGGCTCTGCTTCCCAAAGTGCCTGCGCCCAGCCAATTTTCTCCATGTTTGTCCTAATTGTGATTTCATAGATGTTAACTAAAACTCTTAATTTTCATTTTCTCAGTATGCTATGTTTTTTTTTTTTTAGCCTTGGAACATATGAACCTGTTGAAAGAACTCTGCCTGAAATAATGTAATCAAATTATAGAGTTTAATCTTATTTTGAGGGCCTTTAGAAATTCTGAGAAGAAAGTGGGTTTTTTTTTTTTACTGCCATTTTAATGTAGTGTTAAGGTGTTCATGTATCACCAGCAGGTGTAGCTGTTTTCAATGATTACTTAAAACAATGCAATGGGAACTTTTTGTTGTCATTAAAATATAAAAGGTTACTGTAGTAAGAGCAAGCATGACAGTTTGGCTATCTGATGGGAGAGTCACATTCTAACTTCAGGAGGTACTGTCTTTTTAATAGAAATGATATACTCAGAGGCTGGGCACGGTGGCTCACGCCTGTAATCCAGCACTTTGGGAGGCCGAGGTGGGCAGATCACGAGGTCAGGAGATCAAGACCATCCTGGCTAATGCAGTGAAACCCTGTCTCTACTAAAAATACAAAAAATTAGCTGAGCGTGGTGGCAGGTGCCTGTAGTCCCAGCTACTCGGGAGGCTGAGGCAGGAGAATGGCATGAACCCGGGAGGCAGAGCTGGCAGTGAGCTGAGATGGTGCCACTGCACTCCAGCCTGGGTGACAGAGCGAGACTCCGTCTCAAAAAAAAAAAAAAAAAAAAAAAAAAGTAGAGAAAGGGCTTTGCCATGTTGGCCGGGCTGGTCTTGAACTCCTGGCCTCAAGTGATCCACCTCCCTCAGCCTCCCAAAGTGCTGGGATTACAGGTGTGAGCCACTGCTTCTGGCCTGAATATACCACTTTTACCTATCATCAGTTGAACATTTGGATTATTTCCTTTTTCTGGCAATGAGTAATGCTTTTGTGGATTTTCATGTACAAATTTTCATATGAGGCTGGGAGCAGTGGCTCATGCCTATAATCCCAGCAGTCTGGGAGGCTGAGGTGGGCAGATGACTTGAGGTCAGGAGTTTGAGACCAGCCTGGCCAACATGGTGAAATCCCATCTCTACTAAAAATACAAAAATTACACTGGCATGGTAGCGTGCACCTATAATCCCAGCTATTCAGGAGGCTGAGGCAGGAGCATCAGAATCGCTTGAACCTGGGAGGCAGAGGCTGCAGTGAGCTGAGATCACACCACTGCACCCCAGCCTGAGTGAAAGAGTGAGTCTCAAAAAATAAAAAATAAAATTTTTTTTCATGTGGCCTTAGATTTTCATTTCTCCTGAAGTAGAAATGCTGTGATGGAACTGCCAAACTTTTCCAAAGCAGCTGCATCATTTTGTATTTCTACCAGTAATGTACAAGTGTTCCAGTTTCTCCACATCCTCATAAATAACCGATATTGTCTTTGGTTTGGGTTATGTCCATTCTAGTGGTTATGAAGTGTCATTGTGGTTTTTTGTTTTTTTGTATTGTTTTGAGATCATGCCCAGGCTGGAGCACAGTGGCACAATCTCGGCTCACTGCAGCCTTCGCTTCCTGGGTTCAAGCAATTCTCCTGCCTCACCCTCCCAGGTAGCTGGGGCTGCAGGCATACGCCACCACACCAGGCTAATTTTTATATTTTTTGTAGAGATGGAGCTTCTCCGTGCTTCCCAGGCTGGTCTCGAATTCCTGAGCTCAAGCGATCCCCCTGCGTCAGCCTCCAGAGTAGCTGGGGTTATAGGCGTGCACCGCCGCGCTCGGCCCATTTTTGTATTTTCAGTAGAGATGGAATTTCACCATGTTGGCCAGGCTGGTCTTGAACTCCTGATCTCAAATGATCCGCCTGCCTCACCTTCCCAAAGTGCTGAGATTTTAGATGCAAACCACCATGCCCCGACTATAGGTTATCTTTTTACTTGCTTGATGATGTTCTTTGTAACACAGTTTTTAATTTTGATGAAGTTCAATTTATCTGTTTGTTTTTTCTTTTGTTGCTTGTGCTCCTGATGTCATATCAGACAAAACATTGCCTAACTCAAGGCCACAGAGATTTACTCCTATGAAACGCCTATAAAACTCCTATGATTTTTATAGTTTAGCTCTTAACATTTAGGTCTACAATCTCTTTTGAGTTAATTTTTGTGTATGAGATGAGAGTAGTGGTCCAGGTTTTTCCTTTTGCTTGTGGATATCCATTGTCCCCACCTCATTTGTTGAAAAGACTATTCTTTCCTCTTAAATTGTTTGTTTGTTTATTTATTTTTGAGATGGAGTGGCGCTCTGATGGAGTGGCGCTAACTTAGCTCACTGCAACCTCCGCCTCTCAGATTCAGGCGATTCCCCTGCCTCACCCGCCTGAGTAGCTGGAATTACAGGAGTGCGCCACCACACCCGGCTAAGTTTTGTATTTTTAGTAGAGACGGAGTTTTACCGTGTTGGTCAGGCTGGTCTCGAACTCCTGACCTCGTGATCTGCCTGTCTCCTGGCACCCTGGGAGGCTGAGAGGCTGAGGTGGGAGGATCACTTGAGCTCAGGAGTTTGAGACCAGCCTGTACCATTATGCCTGGCTAATTTTAGAATTTATCTTAAAGTATAAAATGTGAATCCAGTTTATCTTGTTCTAAATGACTATCCAAAATGTTTTAACCAGTTTTATTAGTCTGTAATTTACATACAAGAAAATGCTCATCTTTTTATGTTTACATTTTAATGAGTTTTGACAAATATATTTGCTCATGTAACTACTTGCTTCATCAGTGAAGATGGAAAACATTGTGCCTGTTCCTCTTCTCTGTCCAACTGTACTTTATTACCACTAGCTCCAGTTAACCAGTAATCTGCCTTCTTTTACTATAGATTAGATTTATCCTCTTTAGATTTCTTTTTCTTTTTTTTTTTTGATTAGGTTTTTTTTTTTTTTTACGTAAAAAAATCTTTTTTTGGAGACGTCTCATTATATTGCCCAGGCTGGTCTCGAACTCTTGAGCTCACCTCAGCCTCCCAGAGTGCTAGGATTACAGATGTGAGCCACCTCAGCCAGCCCCTAGATTTTTTTTTTTTTAATAAATGGAATCAAACAGCGTGTAACAGAGGTGTTCAATCTTTTGGCTTCCCTGGGTCATATTGGAAGAAGAATTGTGTTGGGCCACACATAAAATACACTAACACTAATGATAGCTGATGAACAAAACAAAAAAAAAAATAGCAAAACTTATAATGTTTTAAGAAAGTTTATGAATTTGTGTTGGGCCACATTCAAAGCCGTCCCAGGACGCAAGTTGGACAAGCTTGGTATATAATTTCATATGTGTGTCCTAAACAGTGTAGTAATTTGAGTTTCATGTTAGTATCAGCTTATTCCTTTTTGTTTGTTTGTTTGTTTTTGAGATGGAGTCTTGTTCTGTGTCCCAGAATTGGTTTGCAATTCCACTGCCTCAGCCTCCCAAGTGGCTGGGATTACAGGCACGTGCCACCACACCTGGCTAATTTTTGTCTTTTTTTTTTTTTTTTTTTTTTTTTTAGCAGAGACGGGATTTCATCATGTTGGCCAGGCTGGTCTCAAACTCCTGACCCCAAATGATCCACCTGCCTTGGCCTCCCAAAGTGCTGGGATTACAGGTGTGAGTCACCATGCCCAGCCAGCTTATTCCTTTTTATTGCTGGGTAGCATTTCATTTTATGATTATACCACAGTTAATTTACCCATTACTAGTCGATGGGCATTTGAGTTATTGCCAGCTTTTGGCTATTATGAATGAAGCTGCTGTGAGCATTTGTGTACAAGTGTTTGTGTTTTTATTTCTTTTAGTTAAATACCTAGAATTGGAATTGCTGAGGTATGGTAAGTGCATATTTCATTTTTTAAAAAAATTTATTTTATTTTTTATTTTTTATTTATTTATTTTTTTTGAGATGAAGTCTCACTCTGTTGCCCAGGCTGGAGTTCAGTGGCGTGATTTCAGCTCATGGCAACCTCCCTGTCCCGGGTTCAAGCAATTCTCCCGCCTCAGCCTCCCAAGTAGCTGGGATTACAGGCGCGCACCACCATGCCTGGCTAATTTTTTTGTATTTTTAGTAGAGACGGGGTTTCACCACGTTGGCCAGGCTGGTCTCGAACTCCTGACCACAAGTGATCCACCCGCCCCAGCCTCCCAAAGTGTTGGGATTACAGATGTGAGCCACCACACACTGCCTGGTAAATACATATTTCAATTAATAAGAAACTAGCAATCTTCTAAAGTGATTGTATCATTTTACATTCCAACTGATCAGGTACATGTGCAGGTTCCAAGTGTTCTGCATCCTTGCCAACACTTGGTATTGTGTTATCTTTTTAATTTCAACAGGTCTAATGGGTGTCTTATGGTATCTCATTGTGATCTTAAATGTACATTTCTCTGATGATGACTGATCCAGGAGCACCTCATCATGTGTGTGTTTATTTTCAGCTGTCAACCTTTTTTTAGTAAATGGTTCAAATCTTTTTTCCATTTTATTTATTTATTTATTTATTTATTTATTTATTTATTTATTTATTTGATGGAATCTCACTCTATTGCCCAGGCTGGAATGCAGTGGTGCCATCTTGGCTCACTGCAACCTCCGCCTCCCAGGTTCAAGCAATTCTTATGCCTTAGCCTCCCAAGTAGCTGGGATTACAGGCATGCGCCACCATGCCTGGCTAATTTTGTATTTTTAGTGTAGGTGGGGTATCACCATGTTGGTCATGCTGGTCTCTAACTCCTGACCTCAGGTGATCTACCCGCCTTGGCCTCCCAAAGTGCTGAGATTACAGGTGTGAGCCACTGCGCCTGTCCTAATAATTTCTTTTTGTCTCAATGTTTCTGCCTGGGTGCACTGGCTCACGCCTGTAATTCCAGCACTTTGGGAGGCCAACCTGGATGGATCATTTGAGCCAACAGTTTGAGACCAGCCTGAGGAACATGACAAAACCCTGTCTTTGCAAAAAAAAAAGAAAAAAGAAAAATTAGCCAGGCACAGAAGCGCATTCCTATGGTCCCAGCTACTTGGGGGGCTGAGGTGGGACAATCGCTTGAGCGAGGTTGCGGGGGTTTGGAGGGCGATGGAGGGGTGATCAAGGTTGCAGTGAGCTGAGATTGCACCACTGCACTCCAGCCTGGGCAATAGAGCCAGACCCTGTCTCACAAAAAAAGAAAAAAAAGTCATGTTTCTTTTCTTACTGTGAAAATAAAGTTACTACTTTTAGTAAATTATTTTAAGTTATTTATATATTCTGGTTACAAGTCCTTTCTCAGAATATTGTGAATATTTTCTCCCAGTCTGCGGTTTTTTTTGAAGAGCCAGTATTGTTAATTTTAATGAAGCCTTATTTATCAAGCTTTTCTCTTAAGGTTCATGCTTTTTTGTATCATAATAAGAAATCTTTTACGTACCCTAGGTTATGAATGTTTTTATGGTTAGGTATATGGTTGATTTCAGGTTAGGTTTTGTGTAGGGTGTGATGTAAAGGTCGAGCTTCATTTTCTCCACCATAAATATTTACTCGGTTTCTCTGGCACCAGCCTCTGTTTTCCATTGGTGGCTTTATTTTTTTTCTGTTCTCGAAACAAGAGTCTCGATCTTGTTACCCAGGCTGGAGTGCGGTAGTGTGACCTTGGCTCACTGCAACCTCCACTTCCCAGGGTCAAGCGATTCTGCCTCAGCCTCTCGAGTAGCTAGGATTACAGGTGCCCGCCACTACACCCAGCTAATTTGTATTTTTTTTTTTTTTTTTTTTTTTTTAGTAGAGACAGGGTCTCACCATGTTGGCCAGGCTAGTCTCGAACTCCTGACCTCAGGTGATCTGCTCATCTCAGCCTCCCAAAGTTCTGGGATTACAGGCATGAGCCACTGCGCCCAGCCATAGAAGCTTTATTGAATTCAGTTGACTGTATTGTATGTGTGTCTATTTGTGAACTGTTTTGTTGTATTGATCTTTGTATATATCCTTATGCCAATTCTCTCTTTATTGCTGTTACTTTGTAACCAACCTTTAAGTTCATATGAGTCTCCCAGTTTTATTCTCGTCAAAATTACTCTTATTCTGCGTTCTTTGAATTTGCAAATAAATTTTAGAATCAGCTTGGGATTGTGCACTGAATCTTTATATCAGTTCTGGGAGAAATATCTTAACAATATGGAATCTTCATTGAGGTCATCATATACTGCTCCATTTATTTAAGTCTTAAGTTTCACCAGTGTTTTCTAGTTTTCTTTGTATCAGTTTTGTGCCTGCTTTCTTAAATTTATCCCTTAATATTTCATCTGTTTTGTGCTGTTGTGAGTTATATTTTAAAAACTTTCAACGTTTGTTTATTCGTAAATAGAGATGCACTTGATTTTTGAATATTGACCTTGTATCTTGATGTGTTGGTAAACCCACTGTTTCTGGCAGCCCTTTAAGACTTAAACATACAGTCATGATCTAATCACCATGTTGGTGTTTTGGGGTGTTTTTTTTTTTTTGTCTTATTGTACTGGTGCATTACTGAAAAAGGCATGAGATTTTGCCATGCTCCCATTCTTAGGGGTGAGACATTGTCTTTCACTATTAAGCATACAGTTAGGTGTTACTTCAGTTCCTAATTTGCAGAGGCGGGTTTGTTTTCTTTTTAATCATGAATGGTTGTTGGATTATGTTCAAATACTTATCATCTACTAAGTATATCATATTGACCAGGAACAGTGGCTCATACCTGTAACCTCAGAGCTTTGGGAGGCCAAGGCAGGAGGATCGCTTGAGGCCAGGAGTTCAAGACCAACCTGGGTGATGTAGGAAAACCCCATATCTACAAAACAATTTAAAAATTTGCTGGGCGTGGTGGCACACACCTGTAGTCCTAACTACTTGAGAGGCTGAGGAAGGAGGATTGCTTGAGCCCAGTAGTTTAAAGCTGCAGTGAGCTGTGATTGTACCACTGTACTCCAGCCTGGGTGACAGAAGGAGACCCTGTATTTAAAGTGTGTGTGTGTGCGTGCGCATAGATGGATAGATAATAATGTAATTCCATTATGGTCATACAAACTGATATGAAATGCCATTTTATCATATAACAAGTGTCTTTTTGTGGTTGAATTTGTTTCTGGATTTTTCACTCTGCTTCACTAATCTAATAGGACTACCTTCTCATCCACTCACTGCCAACATTGATTTTTTTTTCAGATTACCTTGAATTTTCTGTTTATTTTTCCATATGAACGCTATAATTAACTTACTACTAAAAAAATCAGTTGCCTTTTTAAAACCAACTGATCTTTAAAATATATCTTGGCTGGGCCCGGTGGCAGGCACCTGTAATTCTAGCTACTTGGGAGACTGAGGCAGAAGAATTGCTTGAACCCAGGAGGCGGAAGTTGTAGTTGAGTTGAGATTGCGCACCTGTACTCCAGCCTGGGTGACAGAGCAAGATTCCCTCTTAAAAAAAAAAAAAAAAGAAAGAAACAGAAAAGATAAATCTTTTTACAATAATTTGTTCCAATTAGGATCCAAGTCAGGCTTGCAATTTCGATTTGTTTATATGTTGAAGTCTTTTTTTTTTTTTAATTGTTTCATATTGTGGTAACTTTTTTTTTTTTTTTTTTTTTTTTTGAGATGGAATCTTGGCTCTGTCACCTAGGCTGGAGTACAGTGGCACAATCTCAACTCACTGCAACCTCCCCCTCTGGGGTTCAAGCAATTCTCCTGCCTCAGCCTCCCAAGTAGCCCAGCCTTTTTTTTTTTGAGACAGAGTCTCGCTCTGTTGCCCAGGCTGGAGTGCAGTGACGCGATCTCGGCTCACTGCAAGCTCCGCCTCTTGGGTTCATGCCATTCTCCTGCCTCAGCCTCCTGAGTAGCTGGGACTACATTCGCCGGCCACCACACCCGGCTAATTTTTTTGTATTTTTAGTAGAGACAGGGTTTCACCGTGTTAGCCAGGATGGTATCAATCTCCTGACCTCGTGATCCGCCCGCCTCGGCCTCCCAAAGTGCTGGGATTACAGGTGTGAGCCACTGCGCCCGGCCTTGTATTTTTAATAGAGATGGGGTTTCACCATGTTGGCCAGCCCGGTCTTGAACTCCTGACCTCAAATGATCCACCCGCCTCGGCCTCCCACAGTGCTGGGATTACAGGTGTGAGCCATCGCTCCCAGCCTTGCGGTAACTTTTTATTACGAATGTATTGAGACATTAATAACCTAGGCCAGTCATGTTTCATCCCTACCCATTGTCTCTTAAAAGCTTTGAGTACACTGGATTATTCTGAAGCAAATTCTAGACATTGCATCAGTTTATCCACCAACATTTTAGTGTGTATCTTTAAGTTGGTTTTGGTTTTGTTTTTTGTTTTTGAGATGGGGTCTGGCTTTGTTGCCCAGGCTTGGAGTGCAGTAGTGCAATCATAGCTCACTGCTGCTGTGAATTCCTGGTCTCAAGGGATCCTCCCTCCTCAGCCTCTCAAGTAACTGTGACTACAGGCACATGCCACCTTGCCTGCTTTTCTTTTCTTGTCTTGTCTTTCTTCTTCTTTGTTTTTTTGTTTGTTTTTTGTTTTTTTTTTGAGACAGAGTCTCACCATCTTGCTATCTTGCCCAGGCTAGTCCTAAACTCCAGGGCTTAAGTTATCTTTCTACCTCAGCCTCCTAAAGTGCTAGGATTACAGGCCAGCACTTTAGGAGGTGCTGGATGAGCCATCACACCCAGCCAAGTCATAGGTTTTTTTGTTTGTTTGTTTTTTGAGACAGTGTCTAACTCTGTCACCCAAGCTGGAGTGCGGTGGCATGATTTCAGCTCAGTGCAGTCTCTACCAATTGGGCTTAGGTGATCCTCCCACCTCAACCTCCCAAGTAGCTGGGACTAAAGGTGCGCGCCACCATACCTGGCTAATTTTTGTATTTTTTGTAGAGACAGGGTTTCGAATTCCTGAGCTCAAGCAGTCTGCCTGCCTTGGCTCCCAAGGTGCCAGGATTACAGGCATGAGCCACTACACTCAGCCCTCACAGTTTTAATTACAGTTTTTCCCTTAGTTTTTGTCTTGTTCATATCCAGCTTGTCTTGTATTTTTTTCCCACGATCTGAATTTTGCTGACTGTATCCCTGTGTTGATATTTAAAGTAGACTTCTGTCCCCTGTAATCTTTGTAAACTGATAGTAGATAATGAAGGCTTGATCAGATTGGGTTTTTTTTTTTTTACCCCAATGTTTCACAGATGTGTGTACTTTCAGTGAGGAGTCATGTAATCAGTCTTTTTCCTGATAGGAGTAGTCAGTGAGTTCCTAGATGTTTTATCTATCCAGGAGATAATATGTCCCTTTAGCGCCTTAATTTTTTTGGTGTGTTTTTTAGCAGCCATTGATGATAATTGTCTAGCCCAAGATCAGTTATTTCCTTAGGGGTTGTAAAATGGTGACATTCTTTTCCTTTCATCCCTTCTTCAATTATTGCCTGGAATATTTCTATAAAGAAAAACTTTCCCATATCCAGCTGTTTGGTTACCCTGAGGTATAGCTTTCTTAGGAAAAGTAATTTAAAATGTTAATCATTTCCCTTTTTAAGGCAGTCTTCAAAATAATGAGTTGGTTTTCTGTTATCCTCCAAAGGTAACCAATGAGGTGGTTTTTTTGTCGTTGGTTCTTACTATCAGTATAAACTTCTGGAATTTTTTTTTTTTTTTTTTTTTAAATTTTTTGGAGACAAGGTCTGGCTCTGTTACCTAGGCTGGAGTGCAGTGGGATGATCTGGGCATACTGCAGCCTCAACTTCCCGAGCTAAGGCAATCCCCCCACCTCAGCCTCCCAGGTAGCTGGGACTACAGGCAAGCACCACCGTGCCTGGCTTAATTTTTGTATATTTTGTAGAGACAGGGTTTCACCATGTTGCCCAGGCTGGTGTCGAACTCCTGAGCTCAAGCAGTCTGCCTGTGTCAGCCTCACAAAGTGGTGGGACTACAGGCATGAGCCACCATGGCAGGCCAGAATCACAATAAACTTATAAATTAACTTGAGAAGAAATGATTGATGTCTTCATGATGTTGAGTCTTCCTGTTCAAGAACAAAGTATACCTTCAATAGCATATTAAAGTTTATCCTTGGCTGGATGCAGTGGCTGATGCCTGTAATCCCACCTCTTTGGGAGGCAGAGGTGGGCAGATCACCTGAGGTCTGGAGTTCGAGACCAGCCTGGCCAACATGGTGAAACCCCGTCTCTACTAAAAATATTTTTAAAAAAGTATTAGCTGGGTGTGGTGTGCACCTGTAGTCCCAGCTACTCTGGAGGCTGAGGTAGGAGAATCGCTTGAACCCAGGAGGCAGAGAGTGCAGTGAGTCAAGATTGCACCACTGCACTCCAGCTTGGGCAACCGAGCGAGACTCTGTCTCAAAGAAAATAAATAAATAAAAATAAAGTTTATCTTTAAGGTTTTGTACATTTTTTTTCAGTGTATGCCTTAGGTAGGTTCTTTTTTAATGTTAGTGTAACCCAGGGACTTCTTTTCCATTGCATCTTCTAAGTAATTACTTATGAAGTACCATATATGAAGGCTATTGCTGTCTATATGTTAGTTTTTACCCTGCTCCTTTACTAAATTCCAATCCTTTGAGGTATTGGATAAAAATATTTTTAGCATTTTTCAAATAACAGGCAGAGTCAAGGGCTTGGTTTCTTTTCTTCCCCTCCTGTCCCCTACCCTCCCCTTTTTTGAGACAGGGTCTCACTTCTTCGCCGAGGCTGGAGTGCAGTGGTGCAGTTATGGCTTACCGCGGCATCTACCTCCCTGGCTGAAAAGTTCCTCCCACCTCAGCCTCCTGAGTAGCTGGGACCATAGATGCACAGCACCGCAGCTGGCTAATATTTTTGTATTTTTTGTGGAGGCAGTGTCTCCCCATGTTGCCCAGGGTGGTCCCAAACTCATGAGCTCAAGCAGTCCGCTCGCCCTGGCCTCCTAAAGTGTAGGGATTATAAGCGTGAGCCACTGCGCCTGGCCTGGGGATCATGTTTTAACATGAGAATTGGTGGAGACAAACACATGATATCTAAATAATAGCACCATGGTATACTTGACTAGCTTTTTAATTATTTTTTAAATATACAGGAAGGTAATAAGTAACAAAGTAATAATAGTGAATAGTTTAAGCTCAGTTAGCATAATCGGGCAAACTTTCATTTGATAAAAGTGATAAGTAGTTTTCAGTGGCTTTTTTGTTTACCAAAAGGAGGTGGTTTTTAAATACGTGCATCCAAGATAAAATATAAAAAAATGTTCAGGTTTGCTTTTCTACATAGATAAAATAATATGTAACTAGCTCTCCCAAATTTCAGCAACAGTTAGTGAATGTTTAGCCACAAATTTGCAGTTAATTATATAATCAGTTCTTAGGATTTTATGAACAAGTTCTATATTCTTTGTGCCTTATACCTAGTTGTAAGCAGTCATTCCACAATTATTTTCCTGAAGTGACTTGGTTAATGCCACACCAGAAACAGGTCACAGACAATAGTGCTGTAAGAAATGTGTGAGGAAAGAGGCACATAGGAAGTAGCTAGCTCGTGCTGGAGGAACTGGAAAAAAACCTCACATGGGAGATGACAGTTGAGCTGAATTCTTAACTAGAGTTGTAACACCGGCCCTTACATGCAGACCACCTGTGTGGATTAAGATAAGATATAAAGTAATCTTTTAAAAGAACTATTATTTAGAAACCTGGTATATGCTACATGGTGCTGTGTTATACTGGGTTTGAGAAAGAATGGGAAGTGTTACAAGGATTCAGTGGTTGGAAATTAAGGAAGATAGAAAGTTAGTCTTGGATCTGTTTTGGCTCTTTGGTCATGCCTTTGTTTTTCTCAAAATGAATGCAGTGCCCGTCCCAGAAAATACCATATGAGAAGCGATTTCATAATGCTGTGAGAGTCTGTTACAGGGACTTGATCAAGTCTGAGGGCCATGAGAGAAAGTCCCTCTAAGGAAGTTGCTTTCAAGCTGACACCTGAAGGATGAAGCAGAATTATCCCAGCTGGGATTTGGGAACTGGTGTTTGAGGCTGAGGACTAGCATGCATGATAGGAAAATAACCCAGAGTGGCAGAAGTGGGAGTGGTATGAGATGGCATCAGAGACGCAGATTCAGGGTCAAATCATTCAGAGCCTCCTAGACCATGTGAACACATGTATTATGCTGTGGAGATACTGTTTAATAGGCAGTCTGCTTTTTTTTCTGCAGTACCAAATATGCCCCAACAGCGGCAAGACCAGCATCATCAGAGTGCCATGATGCACCCAGCGTCAGCAGCGGGCCCACCGATTGCAGCCACCCCACCAGCTTACTCCACGCAATATGTTGCCTACAGTCCTCAGCAGTTCCCAAATCAGCCCCTTGTTCAGCATGTGCCACATTATCAGTCTCAGGTAAGGCTGGTAAGGCCTAACTCTTAATTTTTGTACCATATAAAAAAACTTTTAATATGGTAAAGGGATTTTCCTTTATAATTTTTGCTTTTGTGTGATGGTAGGGTAGATAGTTAAGGACTTGGGGACCCTTTTCAATATATATTCGAAGGTTACTGATCATTGTAAGAGGTTCAGAGGAAACAGCCAAGAAAGATTTGAGAGTTTACAGGTGTTTCTGGAAATCTGGAAACCATGGAGTTAAAAATCTTAACTAAAGTCTGCTTGGCTCTATTTGCAGTGTTAATGTGCTTTCTTTATTTTTTGTTTGAACACAGCATCCTCATGTCTATAGTCCTGTAATACAGGGTAATGCTAGAATGATGGCACCACCAACACACGCCCAGCCTGGTTTAGTATCTTCTTCGGCAACTCAGTACGGGGCTCATGAGCAGACGCATGCGATGTATGGTAGGAAGCACTTTGTTTGTCTCTTCCAGTGTGTGTGACTCTTCTTAATTTAAGTTTCTGAAAACATACTGTATCTAAGAATAACCTGACCTTTTATGACATTGAGGGTCAAGAATCTGAAGGAAAAGATGAACCCATTTCTTTGCCTGACTTGCTTTATAACTTTTGGCAAATAGTTTCTACTTCTGTACCTGGTCTTCAGATCTCTCTCCTGCTTTAACTAAAATGTAATGATGTATATAATGGCAGAGCATCTTTGTGGAGAAAGGTACCTTTCTCCTCTTCCTCATCAATATTATGCTTTGGTATATCCTGCCTACGACATGCAAGAGAATTTTATAATAATAAAAGCATAAAGGCGTTCTCCAGCATGAAAACATTTTGCTTCACTACTTGATCTGAGGGTCACTGGCATTATATATTTTTTTTGCTGTTTGTTATAATGATAATACTACATCATGCTGTATTTTAAGTGGTTGAATATTATGTCATATTAGATATATTTTAGACATGAGTCACACTTTAAATATAACCAATGTGAACAGAATGCTGAAATGAAAATGAGAAGTATTTTATGTAAAACTAAGCAGTATTTATATGTGAGAATAATAAGCAAAAAAACCCATCTTCGTTTTGTGACTAAACAGAGAAATTTGTGTAGATCAACTTAGCAGCTGTCTAAAGTACCAAAATAATAGATTTTTCACTGTTGATAATTTAAAATAAAATGTCCATTTGTATATCTTATGATACAGAATTAATGGATTGCTTCAAATGTTTTTCAGAATATGTTTTTAAATAGTACTGATTTCATTAAGATGTTTTGTTCTGAATATTTCTGAGAACTACCGTAGTGTCGTTTAGTTTTCCTATTTGCGTTTTTGGTTGTTTGGAGTAGGGGATAATTTTGGTTTATTCATACAGTTGAAAAGTGTACTGCTATGAGAATGAGATTATGGTTACATGTAACTACATGGGCATTTCATTTTTAAAACCTCTTTGAACTTTTTGAAACACTAAGAATATAAAATTTTTATTTTTTAAGTTTAGATGTCCTGAACGAGTATGTTTAGGCAAAATTGAGTTATTTAAGAATTTACAGGCTGGGCGCAGTGGCTCACGCCTGTAATCCCAGCACTTTGGGAGGCCAAGGCTGGCGGATCATGAGGTCAGGAGATCGAGACCAGCCTGGCCAACATGGTGAAACCCCATCTCTACTAAAAATGCAAAAAATTGGCCGGGTGTGGTGGCATGTGCCTGTAGTCCTGGCTACTTGGGAGGCTGAGGCAACAGAATTGCTTGAACCCGGGAGGCAGAGGTTGCAGTGAGCCGAGATTGCACCACTACACTCTAGCCTGAGCGACAGAGTGAGACTCCATCTCAAAAAAAAAAAAAAAAAAAAAAGAATTTACAGATTTCTGGCAAACCTTCTTCTTGAGACATTACTACTTTTCATACCACCTCCGTCCTTTTTGAAGAATAAAAGTTTTAACATTCCATAGGTTAATGAGAATAGGACTTGGGCAGCAGCAATCATCCTTCCTGTCACCTGTAACCCACAGCTTATGCTTTCTTCCTGGAGGTTCTTGTCTGCCACAAAGGCTCACTGCTGATAGGAATTTGTATATGATCAAAGGTGTTTAGTTTTATAAAACAGTTAAGTCCAGTCTTAATTTTCCACATTATCACTTTCAATTTTGTATTGTGGATTACGCATTTTAAATAAAAAATTGTGTGATTGCTACATTTTGGAAAACTTTTTTTTCAGGAGGCCCATCCGTAATTTAATTGTAAAAGATACTGACAAACTAACTTGGTTTATTATTTTGGTTATGACCCCGTCATTTGACTTGTCTTTAGTTGTCTTAACGGGGACTGAATATGCGTGCAAAGGCACGATTGATTTATCACGCTGGCTTTTATGCAACTTGTATATATTTTAACAATTTTCCTGTTTGCTAAAGGCTTAGGTTAAAAGTTCATTATGATTGTTTATACATTTCTGGTGAATACATCATGATTTAACAAGTGGAAAGAACATCTCTTTCCTTCCATTTTCTGGCATACTCCCCTTGGAATCAGATCTGAAACTTTTAAGCTAAAATTTCCATTGCATTTGGAGAGTAGTTATTTGTGTCTGCATGCTTTTGAGACATTGTAGCAATAATACTGTAATGTTGAGCCGAATCTTTCTCCTCATTGTGTTCATTCACTGCCAACATCTGGCTTCATCTTTTGGATGAATGTTCATTGGTTTTGAAACAGCCTATAGGGTAAACACTGTGTTTGAGGTACAGATGATTTTCATAACTACTTCCTAGAACATGTCCATTTGAAGAGCAGTGGGGCCTTAGACCCCAAAGTCCATTTATGTGTGGGCAAATAGGAAATGTTGCAAACAAAACAAAGCACTAGATCTAATGTCCAGTGAAATATGGAATGAACTAGTCATTAGAGCCAGTTCTTTCATGCCAGGAAAAAGTTACTCAGCCAAATCTGAACTACTCTCCTGCAGTTTACACAGGTGGTATTTAATTGCTGTCTGTATGGAGGCAGGCTAGGAGCAAGGCTGTGGACTTGTTGTGATTGTCACTAGTTAATCAAGATTCCCTTTGTGGTGCTTAAGACCCTAAAAAGGACACTAGGAGCTGGGCATGGTGGCTGACACCTGTAATCCAAGAACTTGGGGAGGCTGAAGTGGAGGATCGCTTAGCCCAGGTGTTCAAGACCAGTCTAGGCAAGATGGCGAGATCCCATCTCTACCAAAAAAAAAAAAAAAAAAAAAAAAAGCCCAGTCATGGTAGCACATGCCTGTAGTCCCACCTACACAGGAAGCTGAGATGGGAGGATCACTTGAGTCCAGGACTTTGAGGCTACAGTGAGCTATCATGGCACCACTGTAATCCAGCCTGGGTGACAGAGCAAGACCCTGTCTCTATTTAAAAAAAAGAAAACATAAGAAAGAATTGTTTTGTTCTATGCCATCATAAGCCATAATTTAATCTGCTTAAGCATGTTCTTCATTAAATCTTCAGTGATTTATTTGAATTATTAGACTTTCAAAGCCTTATTATATCAAATATAAACAAAATTTGAAGTACATTCTTATAAACTACAACAAACTTACATAGAAGTGTTAATTTTATACTCATCTTCCCTGAACAATTTATATTTTATAAATATATTAAATATATTGTCATAATTTTTCTCAAAGGAACCAAATACTTTGAGTATGAATTGTGCTTTTCTTTTTAAGCTACATCATATCTAGGTTTTTAAAACATTTAATGCAAACAGAAGAACATGCACCCAGATGTTGGTGACAATTTTATGTCACCTTTTCTCATTCATTAATTGTTATAGCCATAGCCAAAGGCATTGAAAACATAGGACCACTAATGACTGCAAAATGAAATCCTGATTATTGTTTTTAAATTTTTAGTATGTTTAATACACATATGCTAACATTACTGAACAGTTAAATGATAAAATAGGATAATTATTTTATTCTAAAAAAGTATTGACCTTGTCCTCTTTCTAGCTATCTTAGAAAGGGCTTTTGTCAAAAACCTTATCTCTTTGATGTCTCTTTTTTTGAGATGGAGTCTCTCCCTGTCGCCCAGGCTGGAGTGCAGTGGCGTGATCTCAGCTCACTGCACGCTCCGCCTCCTGGGTTCACGCCATTCTCCTGCCTCAGCCTCCCGAGTAGCTAGGACTATAGGCGCCTGCCACCATGCCCGGCTAATTTTTTGTATTTTGTTTAGTAGAGATGGGGTTTCACTGTGTTAGCCAGGATGGTCTTGATCTCCTGACCTCGTGATCCGCCTGCCTCAGCCTCCCAAAGTGCTGGGATTACAGGCGTGAGCCACTGTGCCCAGCCTCTTTTATTTTTTATTTTTATTTATTTATTTTTTTATTTTTGAGACGGAGTCTCCCTCTGCCGCCCAGGCTGGAGTGCAGTGGCGCGATCTCAGCTCCCTGCAAACTCCGCCTCCTGGGTTCAAGCAGTTCTCCTGCCTCAGCCTCCTGAGTAGCTGGGACTACAGGTGCCCACCACCACACCTGGCTAATTTTTGTGTTTTTAGTAGAGACAGGGTTTCACCATGTTGGTCAGGCTGGTCTTGAATTCCTGACCTCAGGTGATCCACCCACCTCAGCCTCCCAAAGTGCTGGGATTACAGGCGTGAGCCACTGCCCCCGGCCTCTTTGATGTCTCTTAATCTAACTTCCATCATTGCCTCTACCCCATCCCTTCTAAGAAGTTACTTTAATTTTTTTTCCTCTCACATCTACTCTTTTTTTTTTTTTTTTTTTTTTTTTTTGAGGTAGTCTCACTCTGTCACCCATTCTGAAGTGCAGCGGTGCGATCTCAGCTCACTGCAACATCTGCCTCCCAGGTTCAAGCGGTTTTTCTGCCTCAGCCTCCCGAGTAGGTGGGACTACAGGTGTGCGCCACCACGACCGGCCAATTTTTGTATTTTTAGTAGAGACGGGGTTTCACCGTCTTGGCCAGGCTGATCTCGAACTTCTTACCTTGTGATTTGTCTGCGTAGGCCTCCCAAAGTGCTGGGATTACAGATGTGAGCCACCACGCCCAGCCTCACATCTACTCTTCTAATCCATCTAATTTTGTTTTATGGTGATGCTTTTACCTTTCAGAAACAGTAATAATACAACTTTTCCGACTAACTAGAGCCATTAGGAAGAATTATATCCAGAATCCTTTTTTGGTTTGTTTTTGGTAGTTTAATGCAGATAAGTAAGAAAATATAGTAAGTTAAAAAAAAAAAAAAATGAAAAGCATCCATAATCCCTCCACCCGACAACTGCCTTTTAACATTTTGATGTGTATCCTTCCAGGTGTATTTAAATACACTCAAATACCCTACCCCTTTATGTAGACATGTTTTAATAAGAAATAATATTCATGTTTATATTCTTGCTATGATCCTAAATTTTTGGATCCATTACTAGATAATCTTTCAGGATAATGACATTTCCATTAGTAATGTTTTGCAAAATTGTGTGTCTATTGAATTAAACTTGTAAAATATTGTTTTATTTTGGTACATGATTTATATCAAGGTTGTTCAGTAGAATGCCATGTTGGTGTTTTTATTAGATAATGATTTTATTCCTTTTACTTTTAAGCAAGTCAGCATGACAACTTGACACCTAAGTACAGAAGAACAGTGTCTTCCGGTTTAGTCCTTTCTTTTAAAATTCTGTAGCAGTGTTTAAAGTGCTTGTCATCTCTTATAAAAATGAATTATGCATGAATACAAAAAGAAATTACTAATATGTCAACCTTTCCAGAAAATTCGGAAAATGCACACCTCAAAAGGCTAATTTACCTTTCTATTTCCCAAATTCAGCATGTCCCAAATTACCATACAACAAGGAGACAAGCCCTTCTTTCTACTTTGCCAGTGAGTTGGGTTTTTTATACTAATTTTTAATTGTACAGTAAAACACTTTTTAAAGGATACATGTTAAGGGAGTAGACTTGTTGAACAATATTTTCCTTGTGCCAGTCAAATTATTGAAAGTACTTATATATATAAATAATTCAGTTTTTAAAATGGAAATACCCAATTTAAGAAGGCTGGAGTTAATGAAAAATGGAGTTGTTTCAGAAATCAATTTTTGCATACCAAGCAAATGTGACTGGGAAATGCCTAATATTTTCCTTGTTAGAGAAACTTTTCCTAAACAGCTTTATACACACACACACACACACAAACACACACACCCAAGCCACAAGCTTAGTATAAATTTTAAATGTTTATTTATATACACACACACACACACACCCCCCAAGCCACAAGCTTGGTATAAACTTAAAATGTTTATTTATATTCTGATAAGAAGAAATTTATGCCTACCAGGATTTTTAATTGAATAGGATTGATGAAATACTAAGGGAAAAACTTTCAGTCCTGTGCATGGCTAAAGGTTTAAAATATTCAGGAAGGGCCGGGCACGGTGGCTCACACCTGTAATCCCAGTGCTTTGGGAGGCTGAGGCGGGTGGATCATCTGAGGTCAGCAGTTCAAGACCAGCCTAGCCAACATGGTAAAACTCCATCTCTACTAAAAAATACAAAAATCAGCCATGCATGCTGGCATGCGCCTGTAATCTCAGCTACTAGGGAGGCTGAGACAGGAGAATTGCTTGAACTTGGGAGGCAGAGGTTGCAGTGAGCCGAAGTCGTGCCACTCCACTCCAGCCTGGGTGGCAGAGCGAAATTCTGTCTCAAAAAATAAAATATTCAGGAAGCAGACCCCTCAGGATATCTTGAGCTTAAGCAAGAGATCATGACCTCTCAGGTCATTATCTTGGACAGCACAGGTCCCCTCTCCCCACCTGGCAAAAAGTACAGAAATGGTTGCTCCTTCATGGAGAAAGTCTGGGCAGAGCTTTCTTCTGGAAATGAACTTTTAAGGTACATTTTTCCTATTTGTAGGGCAATTTGTAAAAATAAGGGCCGGACGTGGTGGCTCACGCCTGTAATCCCAGTACTTTGGGAGGCCGAGGTGGGTGGATTGCTTGAGGCCAGGAGTTCGAGAACAGCCTGGCCAACATGGTGAAACCCTATCTCTACCAAAGCATGGTGGCACGCACCTGTAGTCCCAGCTACTTGGGAGGCGGAGGCACAAGATTTCCATGAACCCTGGAGGTGGAGGTTGCAGTGAGCCGAGATTGTACCACTGCACTCAGGCCTGGGCAACAGAGAGAGACTCTGTCTCAAAATAAAAAATAAAAATAAGGCTAGTCTTGGACTTTGGTATTTAAATAGGAAGGAGTACTAATATTTGTAGAAATCCTTTAGAAATTTGTGCCATTAATATTGTCACCTTGTATGAAATGTTGTGTTCTAGAGGATATTAAGGATTCAAATTTTATGTTAGGCACATTTTGAGTTATTTTGGGGTGAGTCAATGTCTGACTCTACTAAATGCCATATTAGCATTTAAAATGCATTTGACCTTAAATCTTTGTTAATTATGCCATGACTTGGTATCCAAAAATAAGCTGATACATACATACATACATATGTATGTGTGTGTGTGTGTGTATATATATATGTATGTGTGTATATATAATTTATTTGGTGCTAGGAAATGTTAAATTTAATCCTTTAATAGATGCTCTTTAAAAAGGAGTCTTGCTGTATGTATATACTATTAAAGGGGAAACTATGTGATTGTAGTGTGTAAAAGATAGTAGGTGATTTTATTATGTACTCAATTTGAGGTCTCAAATGTAGTTATCCTCACCATCTTACTGTCTCTGTTAGTAGTTTGGTGTTGTTTTCCTGGTAAGTAGCTAAGGTCCTTAATCATTACACCTAAGCCTTAATTGCCTTAGCACAACTTCCCCTAAAAGGGAGTATCAGTACTTTTTAAAAGAAACTAACAGTTGGGCTGCTAATTTAATCTGCTGCTTCATTTTCCCCTGTTCTAAGCCATTTTATGATGGTTTGGTCAAGTTGCCTTTTATTCCCCTTTTAGAGTTTTCAACTTTCCTTCACTTCTCTTTTTCTGAATTTAACATCAGATTTACAAGTTGGAAGATTTTGTTTTGTTTTATAAGTTTTGCAATGCTGGTGATCTCTTATGACTTGTGCATCCAAAGTCAAAATGACAAAACCTAGTTACAAATTAAACACACAGCTTTCTGTACTTAATTTGCTTCAGTGAGATCACAGCTGAGGAAACTAGTTCTGGAATGTGGTTAGTGTTATTAAGGATTTTTGACTGATCATATGTTTAGAATCTTAAATATTTATGTCAAGGAACACTGAGTGGGAAACTTCTGGACTAGGTCTGGACCAAAGAAGCATATGTCTTTGATTATCTTTAATCTAAAAGATTTTCTGAAGACTAAGTTTTATAAATAGAAGTTTAACTGATGAATAAATCAGTATTACAAATAAAATTAACTTTATTTTTAACCTCTCTGGGATCTTTAGCCAGAATGAGCATATATAACAAAAGCAGTGAAATAATATGCGTGGGTCAGAACCCACTGCCCTTCCCACTCCACTCTCCTTTTCCCTGATTCTCCTGTGTTTTTTCCTTCTTTACCTTATCTTGGTTCCTTTTTTTTTTTTTTTTCTTTTGAGATGGAGTCTCACTCTGTCGTCCAGGCTGGAGTGCAGTGGTGCGATCTCGGCTCACTGCAACCTCCACCTCCTAGGTTCAAGCAATTCTCTGCCTCAGCTTCCAGAGTAGCTGGGATTACAGGCGCCTGCTGCCACACCCAGCTAATTTTTTTTGTATTTTTAGTAGAGACAGGGTTTCACCATCTTGGCCAGGCTGGTCTTGAACTCCTGACCTCATGATCACCTGCCTCGGCCTCTGGTGCCTTTTTTGTCTCTCTTGTCTTCCAAGCTATTTTTTTCCTTGGCTTTTAAATTTTCTTCCTACCCTGCTTTGTGTCACTCTTACTTAACTGGCCTATCAAGGAACCGAACTGTATTTTTGTTATTAGTATTGATTTAAAGTATAAGTTTCACATTTCTCCCAATTTATTATTATTATTTATTTATTTGTTTGTTTATTTTATTTTATTTTTTGAGACGGAGTTTCGCTCTTGTTGCCCAAGCTGGAGTGCAATGGTGTGATGTCGGCCTCCACCTCCCGGGTTCAAGCTATTCTCCTTCCCCACTCTCCCTAGTAGCTGTGATTACAGGCGCCTGCCACCACGCCCAGCTAATTTTTGTATTTTTAGTAGAGACAGGGTTTCGCCGTGTTGGCCAAGCTGGTCTCGAACTCCTAACCTCAGGTGATCCGCCCGCCTCGGCCTCCCAAAATGCTGGGATTACAAGCGTGAGCCACCGTGCCCGGCTCCATTTCTCCCAATTTCAAATTCAAGGAGGAAAAGAATTCCTGATTAAGGTACTTCCTTTCAGATCTTTTGAGCTAGAACAAAAAAACAAAGGGAAATATTTCTAATTAACTCTTTTTAAATTTTGTTTACAACGTATGATACATATTTTACACATCCTTTGTGGTTTTTGTTCGTCTTGTTTTTAATCAATGCCTTGCAGTTTACTGGTATTTAGGTAGGGAAAGGATTTTGTTTTTGTTTTTTTAAACAAAGCCTATGTACATTCACTCAGCTTGGGTATTTGTGCTATGCATGCAAATTAGCTATAGATTAGAAAACCGTATTATAGTCTTTAAATACTGGTAAACTTAAATTGCAGAGATGCCTTTTAAAAATGCATAGTAAAAATATTTCATCTTTACTTTTCTCTTCAAATGATTTTAAGATTTTTACATTTTTCCAGTTGATGAATAACTTAAATTATGAGATTTCATGGGCATAATTATTTTCTATATTTATTGTTACTTTTTAATATTCTTAATACTTTGCTTAGAAGGTATTTAAAAGTGAAATTTCAAACTTTTTAGTCCAAAATTTCTTGAATAAATAAAGTTACAAAAAAAAAACAAAAACCTCTGAGATTCCGTACTGTATCTTTATGAACCTCCATGAACAGAATTTGGGATTTGGGAATTGCTTTTCCTTAGACAGATTTAGATTGTTACAAATGACATTTTTAAGAGGCTGGGGTGGCGGTAGGGGTTAGTGCTAATGGTTTAACAGTAGGGGACCATGGACAACTGTAGACATCACTATCCAGTAGAACGTTTTGTGGCTGGGCGCGGTGGCTCACGCCTGTAGTCCCAGCACTTTGGGAGGCCAAGAGAAGTGGATCACCTGAGGTCAGGAGTTCAAGACCAGCCAGACCAACATGGTGAAACCCTGTCTCTACTAAAAATACAAAAAAGTTAGCCAGGCGCGCCTGTAGTCCCAGCTACTCAGGAGGCTGACACAGGAGAATCGCTTGAACCCGGGAGGCAGAGGTTGCAGTGAGCTGATATCACGCCACTTGCACTCCACCCTGGGCAACAGAGCGAGACTCCGTCTCAAAACAACAACAAAACTGCACTGTCCACCGTAGTAGCTACTTAGCTACATGTGGCTTTTTTATTATTCAAAAATAAATTTTTAGGCCGGGTGCAGTTGCTCACACCTGTAATCCCAACACTTTGGGAGGCCGAGATGGACGGATCACTTGAGGCCAAGAGTTTGAGACCAGCCTGGCCAACATGGTGAAACCCCGTCTCTACTAAAAATACAAAAATTAGCCAGGTAATCCCAGCTACTCGGAGGCTGAAGCAGGAGTATCACTTTAACCCAGGAGGCGGAGGCTGCAGTGAGCCGAGATCGCTCCACTGCACTCCAGCCTGGGTGACAGCAAGACTGGGTCTCAAAAATAAACAAACATGGCCGGGCGCAGTGGCTCATGCCTGTAATCCCAGCACTTTGGGAGGCCGAGGCGGATGGATCACTTGAGGCCAGTAGTTCGAGACCAGCCTGGCCAACATGGTGAAACCCGTCTCTACTAAAAATACAAAAATCAGCCAGGCATGGTGATGCTTGCCTATAGTTCCAGCTACTCAGCAGGCTGAGGCAGGAGAATCGCTTGAACCCGAGAGGCGGAGGTTGCAGTGAGCCGAGATGGTGCCCCTGCACTCCAGCCTGGGCAACAGAGCGAGACTCTGTCAAAAATTAAACAAATAAATACATTTTTAAAATGAACGTAAGATTTTTACAAGTACAACAAACTCAGGTTCGAAATTTACATCAAATCTTTTAGACCAAGTCAGTGCCTATACAACTTGGGGGAGCTGGAAGTAAACTTAATGAGTATGATGATGATGGAGGGCCTGTTAATAAGCCACCAAGTTAGAAAAAAAGGACTGTCTTACAGACTCATGGGACTGTGAAGCTCAGGAAGGCTTCATCGTTTGTACATCATTTGTTCTAGCTCCCAGAAGACATTCACTACTCTTAAAAACATTCAGAGACTATGTTGCCACAGTTTTCTTGTTAAAATGTTCTGGCATATGTTAATTCCTAGAGTCTGGAAAATTTTCCCAGTGTATAAACAAAGCTGTTGTATCCAGTCTAAACTGGATATGAAGGAATATTAATGCCAGCTGTGGCATTGGCAGTGGATGCACAGGTGATCCTAGAACTGGCTCTTTGCCTTGCCCTTTCCCCTGCTAAGAGATAGCTTTGCAGCTGGAGACGTAACTGTTTGGGCTGGAGAGTTGGTGGCCCTTAGCCCTACAACACCTAGGATTATAGAACTGCTCCATGTGCCTAGCCTAACCCTCTACACACCATTTACGTGGAATATACCCAGAGCCGTCTATGCTGGTGACTCGGCAGCCTTGCCTACCAGACTGCTGGAACTAGGGTGCCTGTTCCCAAAGCTGTGCTTGCTTCTCTCACCAATCAGTCCTGCATATGTCTGTGTTTGCTAACACGTTATATGAAGAATGTGGGGAACTATTTTGGAATCATTTCTGTGTATGGGCTTATTATCTTGAGGGATTTTAGGATTCGTTTCTCAAGAGAGGGCTGGGAACTATACCTTGCTAGAGTTGTCTTGAGAACGCTCTATTCTCAGCTCATTGCCTCGTGGAGGTTAGTTTTTTATCATCAGTGTGCTGTCCATAGTCACTGGAAGCAGTGAACACATCCTACTCTGCTTCTGATTCTCAACTTACTGTTTTTGAAGCACATGAACAGGCCAGGCACGGTGGCTCACGTCTGTAATCCCAGCACTTTGGGAGGCTGAAGTGGGCGGATCATTTGAGGTCAGGAGTTTGAGATCAGCCTGGCCAGCATGGCGAAACCCCATCTCTACTAAAAATACAAAAATTAGCTGGGCGTGGTGGCACATGCCTGTAATCTCAGCTACTCGGGAGGCTGAGGCAGGAGAATTGCTTGAACCTGGGAGGCAGAGGTTGCAGTGAGCCTGGGCAACAGAGTGAGTGAGACTTATATCTCAAAAAAACACAAAAAACTGAAAGACATGAAGAAATGGTTTTTGTACCAAGGTTTGGCCCACGCTGAGATTCACAAAGAACTGGCTTTCAGTTCTTATCTTTATTTTGATTTAAACTGGCCCATCATGTTGTCCTTTGAAGTTAGTCTAGTAAATTTCTTTCCAAAGGGCTGGGGCACTCAGAAGGGAGTTTACTTGTCTATATTTATTTCATAAAGCAAAGATGGGAGATCCTCCATTAGGGCTTGGGAAAGTAAACTGAGTGGCAGAAGGGCTCCTGTGATTAGCTGAGAGAGATTGTGGTCCTTCGGCCCTGATGATAGATCCCTGGCCTTGCCACATACCATACACAGTGCCCGCACCCCCATCCCCCACCACACCCAATATAGTCTGTGCCCTCAGGACATTGCTCCAGGGCAGTAGCATGGTGAGGTTAGCCAGATGATGGCCTTGAGCTAAAGAGTGTGCACCTAAAATGCACTTGTTTGAGTAGTTTCTGCCTATGCCTTCAAGTCGCCTTTTTGGGAAAACCTAGTGACCGTTAAGAGTAAATGCAAACTAATTTGATTTTAATATCATATGTAGAGCTGTATTATATGAACCAAATGCTAGTCTGTTAAGCAATAGCTACACTTATTTTTTCAAGACAATGGATGGTTTAAATGGAGTCATCTATAGAAATTGGTAGTGGCGTGAGTTATACATTGTAACCATCAAGAAAGTTCAGTTGATGAAGTGTAGAGGAGCGATGGAGGTTGTCACACATCGGTTGTGTACATGCTCCTTTTTCTTTCACTTTAGTTTCCACGGGCTCCCTTGCTCAGCAGTATGCGCACCCTAACGCTACCCTGCACCCACATACTCCACACCCTCAGCCTTCAGCTACCCCCACTGGACAGCAGCAAAGCCAACATGGTGGAAGTCATCCTGCACCCAGTCCTGTTCAGGTAAGGGCAACTCAGAGGTCTGCATGGAGTGGCTTCTTTATCCTAGTATCTGAGTGCTTTCTTCAGGTGCCAGGTATCGCATCGTGAGAACACATGGCATGTCCACCCTCGTGAAGATGGATACAGCTGTGCCCCTGGGGTGGTGGTTTTAAGAATCACATTTAAAGGCTGGGCGCAGTGGCTCACGCCTGTAATCCCACCACTTTGGGAGGCCGAGGCGGGTGGATCACGAGGTCAGGAGATTGAGACCATCCTGGCGAACACTGTGAAACTCCGTCTCTAATAAAAATACAAAAAAATTAGCCGGGCGTGGTGGTGGGCGCCTGTAGTCCCAGCTTCTCGGGAGGCTGAGGAAGGAGAATGTCATGAACCTGGGAGGCGGAGCTTGCAGTGAGCAGAGATCGCGCCACTGCACTCCAGCTTGGACAACAGCGAGACTCTGTCTCAAAAAAATAAAAAATTTAAAAAAAAAATCACATTTAAGATACATGTTGATAATAAGGTGATTGGATAAGCTCTGGAAACTTGCAGTAATGAAAAATCAAATTTAACATAAAGTTCATAAGGCAAATTCCTATTTGCTTGGGACTTTTAAATTTTAATTTTTAAGGTTTATGTGATGAGGTTATTTTCCTATGAGCTTCTTGAATTATGTTTGCTAATGGAGGCAGTTAAAGATGTCTTTGATATCTATCAGTTCCCTGGGGCAGTAGTCTTTTTTTGACTTTAGTATGTATGCTCAGAAGTTTCTAACTGCCAGACTGAGAATGGAGTGTCCAGATGGGAGGCACCTCCAGCCTTGCTCTTACCACCCTGTACATTCCCCTGTACTTTCCAGTGACCCTCATCATAGGCCCAAGTGTGCAAAGCTTAGCTTTGTGGGTATCCCTTGGCTGCCTTTCGTTAAAGAAGTTTTCCTCTCAATTCTTTCCTGTCGCTTTGCAGCACCATCAGCACCAGGCCGCCCAGGCTCTCCATCTGGCCAGTCCACAGCAGCAGTCAGCCATTTACCACGCGGGGCTTGCGCCAACTCCACCCTCCATGACACCTGCCTCCAACACGCAGTCGCCACAGAATAGTTTCCCAGCAGCACAACAGACCGTCTTTACGATCCATCCTTCTCACGTTCAGCCGGCGTATACCAACCCACCCCACATGGCCCACGTACCTCAGGTAAACCAGCTTTAGCCAACTTTCTGTGAAGGCCAAGTAGAATGTGAAGGTTATCAGTAAGCAGCTAGAGGCTCTCCCAGCTAGGAAACCCTGTGTGTCATGCCATTTGCCTGTCTCGCTTTCCCTCTCAAATACACATGATCTGGCCCTAAGGGAATGTTTGTGTGGTTTTGTCATGGGATCAGTGAAGGTGCTGATTGGTCAGTCCTTTAGTTTTCCAACTGAGACCTTAAAAATATCTTTGACTCTGGAATGCAACCCAGTCCTTCTTTCCTTTCTGTGTCTGCTTTGCTACGTCTATATAGCCTCACTACTATATATATGTGTACATATATATTCCCCTACACACTTAGCTTGGAAGCCAGGCAGGGATGATGGCCTTCACAGAGTCTCAGCTCTCCGAAGTGACTACCGGGGCCTGTCAACTTGATTGTTACTCACATGAGTTCCAGACACATCTCTCCAATTGTTTTCCCTGGTTATCCATATATCTGCTTTGACCATAAGTTGTACTCTTGAGAGGGCTTGGCCTTGGACATTGGTGCAGTGTAACTAGAAGCTGGAAGCACCCAGGTGGTCCCATTTTTCTTTAAGAGCAGCCCTGGAAGCACTTTGGAGCTCACCTCCAGTGTAAGCTGCTACAGGTGAAAGGTGTGTTTGCCATCTCAGTGGTTGCTGTCTGCATCAGCTGCTGACAAAGGTCCCTGCACTCCAGGGCCCAGGGGATTGTCTTAATGAGGAGAAGGAGCTGCACTGAAGTTGGGCTCTAACGCTGGCCTTGAGGCCCTCCCTGGGGCTGTTACGGGTGAATTGGCTGTATTAGATGTCTCTGCTACTTTCATAACAGAACTCTCTGAGGCGGGTCTAAGTGAGACCTGCCACAGTGAATTCCATTTCCTGTTAAATAGTGCGCCAGTGAGGCTCTGGCAAGGTGTGGGCTAGAGATGCGACTCAGTTGGATCTATCTCTCAGAAGGCTACCTTGTAAGTAGAGTTCCACAGCTCTGGGAAGTTTGGGCGTCCTCACCCTGCAAAGTTTAGGTTCTGTGGTGTAGCGCACTGCAGTTGATTTGCTTTTTGATAGTGGGGAGGGAAGCCGGTTTGGTCCGTGTGGGCCAGCGTGGTTTGGTGGAGTCAGCTTCATAAGAGCTGGGGTCCTGTAGGTGTCTAGCAGAGGCTGGTGGCTAAGTAGGTATGTGAACTTACATGTAAGTCAGGGATCCCTAAAACCTCACTCTGTTTTTGTGCTGAAAGGGCAAAAAGGTTAACACAGGGAAGCTCAAATTTGCCATGTGCCCGTTTGAATATGTGAGAGTAAAAACGGCATTTCATCCAAGGCTTATCGTAGTCTAGAACAGTGCACAGTGTGGGAAAAAGGAAACAAGGGCTCTTCCTGGCCCTGCCAACCCCCTGCAGAGCTGGAATCCAGCTGTTTGGGCTGACTAAAATCACCTTTCCAACTTGACAGTGAGTGAGACCAGGTTGAACTTGGTACAGAGACACTGGGCTGGCCCAGATGACTTCAGGTTACTCCTTTCCATCTCACTGGAGCCATTAAAAACTCCAACTCCTCCTCCTCCTCCTGCTCCATCAGCATATCTCTGAGAGAGTCACGGGGGCATAAGAGTCTCTTTTCACTGCCTGGTGAGCAGACCAGAAGCAGAGGGAGAGAGGTAAATGAACAGAGGTCCAAGTAATTCACATACTTGACTGTGACAGTCTCTGCTTATTAATGTAATCTGTTTTCCTATTTGAAAGGGATGTTATCTGCAAAACTACCTCAGGCCCCACATGGCAGCCTGATTCTGAAGCATCATTGAATCTTGTATGATATTAAGTTGAGAAAGCTGCCCTTGGATCCAGTGTCTAATCTTTGTGAAGATCTTACCCCATACATAGAATACAATGATCAGAAATGTCAAGGGTTAGGACAGCACAGCCCTGACTTCTACCCAGGCTCACTTGGTGCCTGCTCCCTGACCCTTGCAGGATCTGCCCAAAGGTGAAGCGCGTCTTCAGGTCAATAGATAATCTACTAGAGATTGTCCCCAGAGAACAGAACTGGGCCCTGAGGCCCACCGTTGCCCTTTCCTGAGAGTCCTAGCCCAGTGAAAGGAACACAGTTGACATGTTGTTGAAGCCGGAGATGTTGCCTGTATGCGTAAAAGAGCTCTCTGTTTCAGGCTCATGTACAGTCAGGAATGGTTCCTTCTCATCCAACTGCCCATGCGCCAATGATGCTAATGACGACACAGCCACCCGGCGGTCCCCAGGCCGCCCTCGCTCAAAGTGCACTACAGCCCATTCCAGTCTCGACAACAGCGCATTTCCCCTATATGACGCACCCTTCAGGTGAGGCGTGTGTGTGCAGGGGCCGCCGGGGCACCCCAAAGCATTCTGCTCGCACAGGTGGAATGGCAGGCAGGGCCAGTGCTTCAAGCCCCGCATTTGAGAACTAGCAAGACCCGTCCAGGAGTGTGCACAGGAGGGACTGTGACGATCAGTTCAGCATCAGGGCCTGAGGCTTCCGGGAGCCGAGTCTGTGTGTGTTCTGATGGTATACAGGATTTGGCTTGATGAGAAGCAGCAGCAGCAGCAACAGCAGCATTCTGTGTAGCTGATGCATGCCTAGGACTCAGTTGGCCTTCCTTGTTATGACAGGCTGGACAGGGCAGTGTTTTCCTTCCTGAGTCCCAAAAGTCTGACATGTGGGGGGTTATTACCATGGCAGAGTTTGATTGTAGCTCTGGAGAAGATACTGCTGAGAAAGCGCTGTGGATGGACTGGCTTTGAGTGTAGCGTTAGCCCCAGCCCCTGAACAGGGGAGAGCGCCCTGTGATTGTGCTCTACTACTTGATGGCTGCCATGGCGATACTTCACAGTCTGACCTGTTATTCTGAAAGCAATACTGGTGCTTGGCTAATATTTGGGGAGGGGGTTTGTTAAGGCCTTTTTTTCTACCCCATGAACAAGTCTTCTGGGAGTTTTATCTGAAGTGGTTTTACGTCTGACTGGTTTGTTTCTACCCACCCACCCAACCCTCCCCACTTTGGTGCAGATGGGAGGGGGAAAAGTGAATTCAATTTTGAGTTTTGTTCAGCTAGCACGAGGATAGTTTACAATCATGTGCTGCAGAGACACTAGGCTGATGTGTGGTGTTGCCAGTTTTCTGTTTCAATGTTCGCTTTTCTTTTTACAGTACAAGCCCACCACCAACAGCAGTTGTAAGGCTGCCCTGGAGGAACCGAAAGGCCAAATTCCCTCCTCCCTTCTACTGCTTCTACCAACTGGAAGCACAGAAAACTAGAATTTCATTTATTTTGTTTTTAAAATATATATGTTGATTTCTTGTAACATCCAATAGGAATGCTAACAGTTCACTTGCAGTGGAAGATACTTGGACCGAGTAGAGGCATTTAGGAACTTGGGGGCTATTCCATAATTCCATATGCTGTTTCAGAGTCCCGCAGGTACCCCAGCTCTGCTTGCCGAAACTGGAAGTTATTTATTTTTTAATAACCCTTGAAAGTCATGAACACATCAGCTAGCAAAAGAAGTAACAAGAGTGATTCTTGCTGCTATTACTGCTAAAAAAAAAAAAAAAAAAAAAAAAAAATCAAGACTTGGAACGCCCTTTTACTAAACTTGACAAAGTTTCAGTAAATTCTTACCGTCAAACTGACGGATTATTATTTATAAATCAAGTTTGATGAGGTGATCACTGTCTACAGTGGTTCAACTTTTAAGTTAAGGGAAAAACTTTTACTTTGTAGATAATATAAAATAAAAACTTAAAAAAAAATTTAAAAAATAAAAAAAGTTTTAAAAACTGATCAAGTTAGTGTGTGTCTGTATAAGCTACTTCTTTGTAGGATACTTAATATCAAAGCAGGTGTGCTAAGGGTGCATTTTGAATATCCCGGAAGGTAGCTGTCAAATGATTTTTCTTCTTCACCCTTAGTTCTGGTTCAAGGTATCTCTAGAAAAAGACAAGACTGAGCTATTCTCTTTGGTGGATTAGAGATCTGCTTCAGGAGGAGGAAGGTTGGCCAGAGTTGGGCAGCACTGAAATTCCACATCCTCGGGCTGACACCGATTCTGTAAGCTTCCTTTTTAATATCTCCTGAACCAAAATGAGTGTCATTAGCTGGAAGTTCCCAATTCGGGCATTTTTCTACTTTACCAGTAGGGGGCAGGAGACACTCAGAAAAAAATTGCAATAAAGAAATCCAGAGGGCATGAAGGCTGAAAAGATACAAAGATGTACAAAGCTGCTTATTGACATGGATGGACTCATAAGCATTTGTTAATATTCCCAGATTGCAATGGGGAGGACAAAGGGAAGAGCGAGTATTTGGGCAGGGCAAGGATTTTGTAGAGAGACCATGGTCTTAATAGAGCCTTTAAATATTGTGACAGCAAATCAAGATTCTGAAAACTTTTTAATTCACATATAGCAATTTGTACATTATAGCAAAATTTGCATTATTCAAGAATAAGTTACTTGTACAGTACATAAAACAATACATAAAAAATTGCCAAATACCTTCTGCCTATAATGATACAAGATGAATCCACTTTATGTTATCACAATATGCTGTATATTCTAACCAAACACAGGATGTCAGATGTGTCCTTGTTAATATACTCGCAAGTTCCTCTAGCTTGTGGGAGATGTTAGAGCTAACACATTTGCAGTAAGGGACTTAGTCCTGAATAGAAAGCATGAAGGAATCTCAGGCAACCCTCAGGGAAGAGTCCAAGGCCTTGACTTTAGGTTAAGAAACTGTTATGTAAAAATAGTGTTCTCTGGCCCAAGATTTTAATGATTGCTATTCCTTTTTCCTACGGTCCAGAAATGATCAAAGGCAGAAGATTTATACCAGATAAAGCCATATGGATTGCTGGTCTAAAATTCAAGGCAGGTTAGTTGACTTAATTCTTTGGTGCTGGTGACTGTTAGTTTGTAAAAGTTCAATAAGTCAGATGAAGGAAGGGATGGTGCCGGGAGCTGTCAAGCTGTACTGGTGGGGTCTGTAATTAGAGCTAACTGGAGGGATCATGATGTCTACTGTCCAGTTTGGTGTTGAGCCATGGCTCTCGGTAGAAGTTGCCGGCTGGGGCCTGGTCGGGACTGGAAGGAGAGTGGTGGGATGTGCTGTGCCTGTGGTGGGCTAGCTGCAGCCAGTGGGGTGCCTGCCCCACACTGCTGCCCACCCCTTCATCAGCTGAGTCTGCTCCCACATAAAGAAAGGTGTTGGCTTAGTGTCACTTCTTCCTAGAGCCATGGGAGTTTTCTGTCAGCATGTTTTTGAGCTGTCCTGGTAACTTGGACGGGAAGCAGTCTGGAGGTGGGTGCCTTCCAAATCTCTGCCACAGAATCTGAACTTGCACTTTGCAGCCTGTTAGTCAGAGCTGCTAAGTTTGCTCTACCTGGTGTGCCTCTTGGCACCACCTGAGAGATGTATGTAGAGAGGCTGCTAAGAAATGAGTGCCCCTGGCGTGAAGACGTCATATCCCAGATGTTTAACTTCTGGCTGGAGGGAGGGAACTTAATTTGGTTCATTATCTACTGGGTACCTTTCCTGTGCGGAGGGGAGGACCAGTGACTTTCCATAATAAGCTTTCTCCTTTAAAAAAACTTCAGACTCTTACTCTTTTGGTTCACACTAATTAGCATTCATTTTCCAGAGAAAGCTGCTTGACTTTGAGGAAATAAAGACAGGTGTCCTTAAAAATGGACTGCAAATCTGGATCAGTGTCAGGTCTGCTTTAGGGTCCATGAAATCACCCAAGAGTGTTGGTACTAAAAGTGGTGTAGGCTGGGCGCGGTGGCTCGCGCCTGTAATCCCAGCACTTTGGGAGGCCAAGGCGGGTGGATCACCTGAGGTCAGACATTCGAGACCAGCCTGGCCAACATGGTGAAACCCTGTCTCTACTAAAAATACAAAATTAGCCAGGCATGGTGGCTGGTGCTTGTAATCCCAGCTACTTGAGAGGTCGAGGCAGAATCGCTTGAACCAGGAAGGTGGAGGTTGCAGTGAGCCAAGATTGTACCACTGCACTCCAGCCCGGTTGACAAGAGAAACTCCGTCTCAAAAAAAAAAAAAAAAGAAAAGTGCAGAGGGGTTTGTTCCCCCACCCTCTGAAAGACCCCAAGGAAATTCTAGAAGCAAAAATTTGACCTCTTGGAGCACAGAGACTAAGTATAAGTGGAAGAAGCAGACCTAACCCTCCTCCCAGGCAGTCAGTCCTATGGGTTTTAGGCTGAGGTTTCATTTTAGCCTCTGATCGATGTATCTGTAAAGCTGATCTAAATTCCCAGTTTCCTAGAAGCCACTGCTGTGAGCCTGGGGGTTGTACTGAATGGCTCTGCTGGCACCCAAGAGCAGCTGACTCCACTGTCACTGCCCCCGTTTCTGAGCCTCCAGACAGGTTCTGGGAGGAGCCAGCCCCCTATGAATTGTATCACTTGTATAGATAGAGATTTGACTTCAGGACCTCCCTGGATGGTGGAGATTGTGTGTGCCCATGTGTGCAAGGAGATAGATAGATTCTCAACCCAATGAAGCAGTAGCCAGCTAGAACAGAACACTGATTGTGGGCTATTAAAGGAGTTTCTCATTAGTTATGGCACCAGATTCCCAGCTTCCATTTTGGCTCAAAAAAGGAGCCTAAAACCCACTTGTGGGATAATTTAATAAGCCATTAGATGCTTGGAGGGCACCAAGCCAGCCTTGTTGCTGAAGGATTTACTAGAAAGGGCCTAGGAGTCCTTCTTCCCTTTTTGCTTGCTCTTCCCCCAGCCCCAGTTAATTTAACTATCACTGTAAAGCTGCTGTAAACCAGAATCCACTTTTTTATTCGTAAGGCACCAGGATAGAACTGTTCTTGCCACCCTCCTATTTCAGTAATTGCCTGAATTTCCCTGAAAGGGTGACATACTTCACTTCTTGACATTTAGGAAGGACAGTGGCCACTCAGTGGCAGGTGACTGTCCCGAGGATGCAGTAGACAAGCCAGCATGCTGGCTCAGACTGTGAATTAGGTAGGGTTTGCATAGCTGTTTCTGACTACAAAAATAGCATGGGGGTTAGTTGAAACAGTGCACTGAAATAAGCAATGGTTAAGTTTTGAACCTGAATCCTTTAAAGAAATTAGTCTGAGGTAAAATGTTTTAAATCATTTTTGACCTTCAGCTTGTGCCTCTGACAGAGCTTTTGTCCTAAAGCTGAGAGTAGAAGCAGGATTAGATGTGGTCATCTGTGGTGTGGACACAGCAGACCTGCCATGTGGACTGACGGTAGATGGGAGAACCGCTTGTTAGTGTTCTGGGTTTCCTGATGATCCCCCCCTCCTCCCCGTAGAAAGTCTGTCATCCGCTGTGACAGTGTCAGTGAAAAAGAGAACAAGTTTCCACTGCCAGCTCTGGCCCTCACCCCAACTCCTTTCTCTAAGAGTAACGGGGACTGGGCATAGGGACCCCGGGCAGGAGCTAGTGGCATCCTCTAACAAGAACTACATCTGTAAACAATAAGGAGAAAGCCAGGTGGATAGATGAAACTTACAGGAGGGCCCTTCAACAGGCCTAATAGAAGGGTCACTTCCAAACTGGCACGAGCAGTTAACAGTGTCCCTTAAATCTCTCTCTGGAAGGAAGGAAAGATCAATTACATTCACAAGTTCACACTTCTGCCTGTGCTCCTCAAGGGCAGCTGTTGAGGCCTGGAATTCCTCACTGGTCAGAGAGGTGTGTACTGATTGTCTATGGCCCGCAGGTGGCTCCGGGAGGATGAGTCCATTTCGTAGTCCGAGTCCCGGGCTCGATTCACAGGCTCAGGCTCCAGGTGCCGCAGGCTGTTGGCCAGTTCTTCGGGCGAAGGCACCAGGTGGAAGATCTGCTCGGGGGGTGAGGATCGCCCTGGGAGACCCTCTGGGCTGAGCCCCCGGGGACAGCCAGAAGAACTAAGGTGGGGAAGGCCCAACTCTGAATCCCAGTGAGGAAGGGACTCTGAATCCCAGTGAGGAAGGGAGAAAGGGAACAGGACCGTGTTGCAGGAACCTAGGACAAGTGACCAAGAGAGACCACACCATCAGTCTTGAGGCAAGTGCTGACAGGACACAGAACAAGATACCTGTACCCCTGGGTCTGCAGCAAGCCTCTACCCTCTACCCGGTGTCAGCCACCCCCTTCAGCAAAGGGCAGTAGGGTCAGACCTGGTGGTTGGGAGACGACTACCACGTAGCTGGAGAGCCGGACATCACAGGCGGCGCCGCACTCGAGTGGGATGGGCGAGCGCTGGAAGTGGTGGAGCATGTCCACGACCGAGGGAAAGTGGAGGTGCTGCACACGGCACTGGCCCCGCTCTGTCAGCGACAGGCGCAGGTGCTGTGGGAGGAGAGGATGGTGGGTTCGGGCTGTCCCTCTAGGACCCTGAACTCCAGTGGAGAGGGGTGGCACGGTCCTGCCTGCCCCACCCCACCACATACCTTGGCTATCCCCTGAAAGTTGAAAGTGAGCACGTATTCCCCACGCCGCGTCTCACTCTGCCGCACCAGGAACACTCCATGAGCATCAGGGCCCTGCAGCTGAACCAGCTGAGCTGCTTTCACTCTGGAGATGGGGCCGTGGAACCAGGGGTAGCAGGACAGGAAATGGTCCGTCTTCTGGCAGGCCGGGTCCAGCAGCCCCCCAGGAGAAGCACCTGTTAGATAAGATGGGTGATGGTGGTCGCAGGGGGCTACCTTATGTCCTGGGCTGAGTCCGGGTTCCAGCGTACCCAGAAGACAATGGCCTAGCTATTGGTTTACCCACCTTGGTTAAGGGAATCTGTGCTGCCCCTTGGGGAGCTGGACGTGCTAGGCTCTAGGGCTGAGGGAATATGCATCTCTGCTTCTGTGCTCTCCAGCCTGCTGGAGAAGAGGCTGAGGTTAAGGATCTGGGCAGGTCAGGGGTGGTAGCAGCAAAGGTGGTGCCAGGGACGAGGGCCCAGGACCTCACCCTCGGCCTGTGCACTCCGAGAGCTCAGCCATCCATGAATTCAGCTGCTGCTCGTCTCCCACCTCAAAGATGATGTCTGTCCGGTCCTTCACCTGGCAGGGAGGAAGGGAACAGGGTTGGGTCTCCTGTATGTGTATGTATTTGTATTGCCCCAGGGTGTGAAAAGCCTTGTCACTCACCTTCAGCACAAAGGTGTAAAGGTTGTCAGGCATCTCAAGCCGTGTGCACCGCCGGACCTCCTGGATGCTGGAGCAAGCTGCTTGTAGCTTGGGCCTTGAACTCTACGAGACCAAGATGGGGTACTCAAGGCTTGTTCCTGATGCTCTTTCTTCCAGCCAGGCCTGAGTTTGTCTATAGTCTCCCCAGGAGTCCCCCTTTTAGAGAGAGTATCCATGGTGTTGCTGGGCAGGCTCTGAGCCTGTAGTGAGGTCCAGGGTGCCTTCCCCTAGCCTCCTGAACACCATTCACACTGAGATCCCAAGAAGCACGTGCTGGCAGAAGGCCAGCCCTCCCAGCCCATTGGACCTCGACTTGGGGACATTCCCACTCTGCCATGTGTCTGACATCCGTTTCTCTTCCCACTGGTGAGCAAACAGCTCCCTGCCCAGCCAGGTGATAGCAGCTGCTGACGGTCTCATCACACCAAGCCCAAAGGGGCAGAGCCTAGCATGGCTAGCCCAAGTTACAGCCACTGTAAAACCACAAAATCTTGGCCCTGGACCTTCCCAGGACACCCGGCACATAGGGCTGCAGGGTGGATAGGAGTTAGCCACTGTTCCTTTGCCAGCAGGAAACCTGCTCCCAGGTCTCAACTGACCCTGCAGATGCTTCCTGTGCTGGGGCACTCTGCAGCCAAGGAGCCAGCTGCTTCCGGTTGGGAATCTGCTCAGGAGGGGGTTTGCCCCTCCCCTTCCTCTTGTGATAAGACTGAAAAGATGGCCGAAAGAAGAAAAGGGGAGAAAGAGATGAGATAAGGAATGGACAGAAGTGGCCCCACTGGGCCCCCTCCATTCAGGTGTTCCTGGAAAATACTACAACCCCTAACAAACTGGGAGCAGGGGGATGGAAAGCAGAGGCAGGCCCAAAGGATGTTCTAGCAACTGTGGCTTCAGGTGATCTGACCTCCACCTCAGCCCAAAAGGGCATACCTTGGACTGGAGCTGCTAGTGCTGTTGAATTGACCCCCAAAACCAGATGCTTAACCTTGCTTTACACACAGAGCTGCCAGGTACCTCTGTCGGAAGGATCATGACCCAGTGGCCTGGCCACCTCCTTTATCCCCCTTCCCCACCTGCAGGAGAGTCAATGAATAGTGAGGTAAGAGGGCAGCCTGGCAGGAGCAGGATGGCCACCTGGGCCCTTCCAGCAGGTCTCCTGGGAGCTCCCGGGCCTGCTCTGGTTGGCGGACACAACAGGCTGGGGGAGAGTAATGACTGCAGGAATGACCAACACTGGCCACAGCTTACTGCGGCCTCCCACTAGAAAGCTGTATGACTAGAAAATTCCAGCCTGAAGTGACCAGCACCAGCCAGGGCATTTTCACCTCCTACTCCCAGAGGTCCAGCAGCCAGGATGAGGCAGGCAGAGTGAGGCCTCGCATGGCATCCACACGGGCACTGGACACAGCGCAGTGTGCAGGGAGTGGGGCCTCTGCGCTCTTGCCCATTTTTACAGCCAGCCAGCCCTGCAGAGCCTTCATTTCCTGTCTGCAAGATGGGTAAGGTGCGAGTGGCCACTTCCTTCTGCTACTTTTCCAGTTGGCCCTGCCTGGCCCCCACCCTTCCCCCTAGCTGCAGGCCTTAAGGATCACTGGGAGGATATAGGCCAGGCCTGGAGGGGAACGGGCCTAGTCTCCCTTTCAGTTCCGCTCCAGGCCTAGTCCCCAGTGTCAGTGCTGAGATTAACCAGCAGAGCTGCCGGTTTCACTCTGACTCTGGCCCCTGCAAGCCAGCTTCACCCCCAGCAGCTGAGGAACTGCTGAGCAGGCAGGCAGTGGTGAAAAGAGGATTCCCCTCCTCACCCACAGCCAGCCTGGCTGCCACCTGCCTGCTGGCTGAGCACAACCCAGGGGTTCTTCCCCGACTCCCCACAGCAGCCCGTGAGAGCCGCCCAGGCCTAGAGCCACAATCTCAACCCAAGCCTGCCAAGTATCAGAGCCGGGGTCCACCACTGAGCTACCTGGTGGTATGGGTGTCCTATGCCAGAGGCTCCAGCCAGGTTGCAGCGTGTGGGCACATGGGCGCAGGACAACCCCTGCTGCAGTCGAAACCTCAGCCTGGACAGCTCAGGCTCTGGCCACTGCAGGGAAGGACCACCAGATGCCCATCTGATTAAGCTATACGGGGGGATGGGTGATAGGGGAGACAAGCTCAAACCTGGGGGCTGTGTCAGCAGCTGTGGGGGCTTTAGGTTCCCTCTTCTCACATGCCCGCTATTCACCTCCCTCAAAAGTCAAGCCAGGCCAGCAACAGCTGCTCCCTGGACCCAGCTTAGGCTATACTGTGGTTGGGTGATCAAAGTGGCCAGATCATTTCAGGTATTTGTGGTTTGAACAGTAGAATGTCACCCACCACATCCTGCAGCGTCTATTTCTGGGGAGCAAGTCTTCTCCATTCCCAGCATCTAAACAGATGGCTTCTGTTTGTTATGGCCACTGTGGCTCCAGTGGGAATAATCTATTTCTCTCTTTGCTCTGGCTGCTAGGAATCTCAAAGTCAAAGATGCAGGCCAGCTCTGACACTACCCCAACGGTAGGACTTGTATTTATTTCAACAGCTAACTTTATCCCAGATGTTATAGTTCTTTTACCCTCTAGGGTTTTTTGTTTTTGTTTTTGTTTTTTGAGACAGATTCTCACTCTGTTGCCCATGCTGGAGTGCAGTGGCGCAATCTCGGCTCACTGCAACCTCCACCTCCTGAGTTCAAGTGATTCTCCTGCCTCAGCCTCTGCAGTAGCTGGGATTACAGGCACCTGCCACCACACCCAGCTAATTTTTGTATTTTTAGTAGAGCTGGGGTTTCACCATGTTGGTTGGCCAGGTTGGTCTCGAACTTCTGACATCAGGTGATCCGCCTGCCTTGGCCTCCCAAAGTGCTGGGATTTTAGGCATGAGCCACCACGCCGGGCCCTACCCTCTAGGTTTTAAGATTCAGCCCTGACCCTGCCACTTCCTATACAACCCTGGACAAAGGGTTCGGCTCTCCATGCCTTAGTTGTCATCTGTAAGTCAGCTCATTTTTTCACAAGGTGAGCTAACACAAGCGAAAGGCATGACTCGCACAGCTGTTAACAGGCCGGTGAGTAAAGCCTGCTTGGCTCCCACTACACTACTGACAGCATGACAGTCCCCTCTGAGTGGCCTAGCCACTGGGTACACCCCCAGCTTCTCTCAGCCTTACAGAATTATTGCCCCATTTTGTCACATGCTCCCTTACCATCCTGCAATAAATTCCACGTAATATAACCAACATACTACCCTAACTAATTACAAGACAGGGACAACAAAGGAATGTCACTTAGCCGAAATAAAACGTGCTTCAGTGCAACTGTAGACAACACAACCAACTACTTGGCTGCTTCTGAGTTTGTTGTGAAAAGAAGGCTAAGAACATAAGGGAGCCAAAGGGCGGGGGAGCTAGGAAAGCCAGCCTGGTTCCAGATCCACCCAGGGTCCACATGGAAATGCAGTTGCAGGCTCCCTTCAAATGGCCCTGATCAGTCCCCCTGCAAAGGTCTCTGAGCCACAGTCCCGTCATCTGAGAAGTGAAGATGAAACACCAGCCTCGTGGGGTCACGCAGCTCTCCCTGACTCCCGCCTACCTGAGGATCCCTCTTTGTCCCACCTGGCTGTTCAGCCCGCCTGGAGGGAATGTGACGGGCTGGAGGCAACAGACCCTTCCTCTCTAGGCCTCACTTGCCCTCATGCTGTCACCTGGAAACTGTCTTGCTACCTACTGCCCCTTCTGTGTGCTGAGGGACAGGGGACCTGTCTTGGCACAAACGTTTATAGGGCCAGGATGGTCCTTCTAGAGTCTTCCGAGGTACTGGGCCACACCCCACCCTGCCAGGTCCTCATAACCAGCTTGAGTGGGGTCTGTTACTGGCTTTGCCCTCAGGCATCCAGCAGAGACAGGCAAGTCGGGGCAGGGCAGGGCTGGACACACCAGTCAAAGGCCAGAGCTCTGGGGGCGTGACCACACCTACGTGGAGAGCAAGGCTGATGGCATGGCCTCCCCTGGTGAGAGAGCAGGAAGAGGCACAGGTGAGCCTGCCACAGCAGCCCCCAGAAGCCACCATGGGGCTTCAAGGCTGTGGGAATCAGCTTGAGCTTTTTCTAAGGTGGGGAAGCTCATAACAGGAGCAGGCCTGCTGGCTGTCCCCCTCCTCCTGGGACGCTGGAGGGCAGGACACAGGGCAGCATCTGACACACCCCAGCAGCAAGGGCTTGGCCCAGACCAGCCTTGGGGAGAGACCGCCCACCCCCGGGAACCCCCAGGCCACACTAGCTCCCTGGTGGTCTTACCTTCCCCAGAGCCTTTGAGCCCACATTCATCGGTGTACAGCAGCGGTGGGACAGGCCTCAGTCGACCCTCCAGCACCAGCCACGCCTCTGCCACACCTATGCCCTCAAGGAGGCATCTGGCAGCCTGGGCCTAGCTCTGCAGGTGGTTAGAAGAGCCCTAGCTCTACCACTTACTTACCTTTGAAACCTTGGGCAGGACACTAACTGGAGGTTCAGTTTGCTTTCAGTAATAGGGGGCCCGTAAGCAGGTCCTGTTGACTTTCTTACTGGAGGAAGAGAGGGAGGGGGTCTGAAAAGGCGCAGAGCAAATTCCAGATCCTGTCCTGGATGGCTGATCCCTCACCCTAGCCCAGAACCTGAAGTGGATGCTGCCGGGATGGATGAATGAGCATTATTATGGAAAATACTTAATCCAAGCTTACTGTCTGGTATCAAAAAGTTAACCTACTTGGGAAGCTGAGGCAGGAGAATCACTTGAACCTGGGAGACAGAGGTTGCAGTGAGCCGAGATCACACCAGTGTACTCTAGACTGGTCGACAGAGTGAGACCCTGTCTTTAAAAAAAAAAAAAATTCCTTGCCTCCTTCCAAAAATGATTTTAGTCAGGTTAGAGACACCCAGAAAGAGCTGGGAGACAGCTGCTACAACACAGACAAGAGTCCCTCTTGCCACAGATCTGTCTCAGCTTCCTGGCAGCCAATGCAAAGGATTCTCCGAGAGAGGACAGTCATTTGTGGAAAGAGAACGCTGCTGCTTAGCTCCATTAAAGACTCTGAGAAGTCCTGCAGCAGAGAAACCTATTAAACCCATGCATTACCCAGACTTTGACCTATTTCATAGACCTTATTACCATCCCAAGGTAATATGGGATTGAGGTGAGGAAGGTCCTCACCTTGCAAACTCTCCTTAAATGTGGTGCCTCTCAGCCATTCTCTGGGGTGGGCAGCATCAAGACTGAGCCTAGTTGCTAAAAGCCACCCAGTATCCTGCCCAGAAATCCCTCAGGGCTACAGAACCATGCAGCAACTCCACCACCCTGAGGTTTGGGACACTTAGTCCTGTGCTTGAGTCCCAACTCTGCTTTCTCTTCCATAGGTAAGTGACTCACCTCTCCTAGCCTCAGTTTCCAATTTTTTTTTTTTTAAAGAGATAGGGTCTTGCTCTGTGGCCCAGGCTGGCTCACTGCAGCCTCAAACTCCTGGGGGCTCAAGTGAGCCTCCTGCCTTGGCCTCCCAGGTAGCTGGGATTACAGACACATGCCACCACATGTGGCTGATTATTTTTTTGTAGAGATAGAGATAGGATCTCGCTATGTTGTCCAGGCTGGTCTCAAACTCCTGGCTCAAGTGATCCTTCTGCCTCGGCCTCCCAAAATGAGTCTCCACGTGTGTGTATGTGTGTATTTTGTTTTTGAGGCAGGGTCCCTCTCTGGGGTGTGTGTGTGTGTGTGTGTGTTTGTTTTTGAGGCAGAGTCCCTCTCTGGGGGGTGTGTGTGTGTATATGTGTGTTGTGTTTTTGAGGCAGGGTCCCTCTCTGTTGCCCAGGATAAGAGTATAAACTAGCTCACTGCAGCCTTGACCTCCTGGGCTCAAGCAAGAGTCTGCATTTTCTAAGGTGGGATAATAATGCCACTACCCTCCCCTGAGAATATGAGCATAGTGTGTGCAACAGAGCTCCCAGAGGGTATGGAAGGATCTCAGGGGAATGGTAAGGCAGGGAGGAGCACAGGGCCTTAGGAGCTCAGCCTTAAGAGAGACTTGGGAGCAAGAAGGCCCCTCCCTGGGCAGCCCTCCTGAGTTGTCACTCCCCTGCTCCCATGCACCAGAGGCTCAAGAAGGCCTCCCTCTTCCTTTTCCATCTTTCGGTCTTGGCCCAGCACAGAGAAACGGGCAGTAGTGTTTGCTGAATATTCTCTGAAGTGGGGATGGTGGAGAAAAAGGCACTGGAGGTTAAGGGAATAGCAAGAGCCAACACCCAGAGGGCAGAAGGCACAGCCCCAGGCTAGAAGACAACAGGGGCTTGACTGTGGCTGGAAATGACACTCACAGACCCCACACCACCCTTCAGTGAGCATCTGCTGTGTGCCAGGCATTGGAGCCTGGGTGGCCCACCAGCAGTTTCCAGATTGTGGAATTCACAGGCCGGCAACATTTTTCAAAAAGTTTTCCAAGAGGAAGTCACAGAAATGAGCGTCACACCATCAAGGACACGACGAAACCAAGTAGGACGTCATGGTTCCAGAGCAAAGGACAATCCTGGGCATCATGGACAGTGAGATTTATGAAGGAGAAGCCTCACCACCCTGCCCCGGGCCAGCTCCGTGCAAGGAGCAGTGTGTGTGAGCCTCACGTGGCCCTCCTGTGCCTTCACCCACTTCACAGATGAGAAGGCTCAAGAGACCTCCAAGGGGGAGTGAACACAGCACAGGGTGCTTCTATGACCTTCTGGCACAGGACATCTGGAAGGGAGTTTGGAATCTGCATTTTAACATGGGACCTGGGTGGATCTGAAACCCACCGGCGTCTGAGCTGGCTGGGGTCTGAGGGAGGTCAAGAGAGCTGGGCAGGGAGGCCTCTGTCCCCCATCTTCCCCCCAGATGCCAGGGAGCCACAGAAGATGTGCAGGAGGGGAGGCACGGCCCATCCCTCAAAGGCAGAAAGTGGTGGATGCTGGGAGCCGAGCAGCCAGGATTCCAGTCCCAGACAACTGCTGGGGGAAAGGGGTATTCACAAGGAGCCCCCAGTGAGGAGAGAGGAGCCAGGCTGGAAAACAGTGTGACACCTGGGCCCTCTGGGAGTTGGGCAGCATCAAAAACTGCCATCTGTCCCATCAGACTACGCCCAAGTCTGTCCAGAATTAGCTATTTCCACCCCCACGATGCTGCTCCAGCCTACCCTCCTCTGCTCAAAATTCCCCCGCAGCTACAGGAGGCTGAAGCAGGGAGGTTGAGGCTGCCGTGAACTATGATGGTGCCACTGCACTCCAGCCTCGACAACAGAGCAAAATCCCATCTCAAAAGAAACTCCCGGCTGGGCGCAGTGGCTCAAGCCTGTAATCCCAGCACTTTGGGAGGCCGAGGCGGGCAGATCACAAGGTCAGGAGTTCAAGACCAGCCTGGCCAATATGGTGAAACCCTGTCTCTATTAAAAATACAAAAATTAGGCCAGGTGCGGTGGCTCACACCTGTAATCCCAGCACGTTGGGAGGCCGAGGCAAGGCAGATCACCTGAGGTCAGGAGTTAGAGACCAGCCTGACCAACATGGAGAAACTCTGTCTCTACTAAAAATACAAAATTAGCCAGGTGTGGTGACACATGCCTGTAATCCCAGCTGCTCGGGAGGCTGAGGCAGGAGAATCGCTTGAACCCAGGAGGCAGAGGTTGTGGTGAGCCAAGATCGTGCCACTGCACTCCAGCCTGGGCAACAAAAGCGAAACTCCATCTCACACACACACAAAAATACAAAAATACAAAAATTAGTTGGGCATGGTGGCAGGTACCTGTAGTCCCAGCTACTTGGGAGGCTGATGCAGGAGAATCACTTGAACCCGGGAGGCAGAGGTTGCAGTAAGCCAAGATTGCGCCACTGCACTGCACTGCAGCCTGGGCAACAGAGCAAGACTGTCTCAAACAAACAAACAAACAAACAAAAACAAAAACTCCCCTGTGGTCCTCATCTGAGAGACCCTTGTTACCTCCTCAGCCTCTTGGGCCTCCCTCCCTCGCTCTGATCCAGCCACACTGGCCTCCACTCTTCTTCAGTGTGCCAGGTGCACTCGGGGCCTGTGCCCTCAGAGAGGCAGCTCCCCCCACAGCTTCACAAATACGACTGCTTTTCAAAGTGTCATCTCCTCAGGGAGGCCCTCCCTGACCACAGTATCTAAATTCTGAGTCGCAGAAGCCCCTTCACTTCCTTCCCTGCCTGTTGTCCTATGAGCTGGTCTTGCGCATTCCTTGATGCAGGTCTCTGCCGTGACTTGGCTTTGCTCACGTGGTGTCCTTGGCCGCGAGCCAGTGCCTGCTAGGTGGTGGGTGCTCAACATTCATCATAAGCCTTTTGCTGGCTAAGCATCCTTTGTGCTGGGTAACGGGGGGCATAGGGGATGATTGCCCCTACTGCCATCCCCCACCCCAGTGAAGACCATGAGTGATAGGGATGCTACAAGCCAGTGCTCTCAGGGCTGGGGTGGGCCTCCCAAGGCCCCTCCAGCTGGCCAGGGAAGAGGGCAGGCTGAAAGGCAGGCTCAGGTGTGTCAGCCCCCTGACCTCCCCGCAAGGGCACCATCAGGAGCCCCCATGCTACAGACTCTGGGAGGCAAAATCACACAGTGCCCCAGCCATGGGGAATAGCGAAGTTGAGCCAGGGCTCCAATCCTCATCTGCCCACCCCCAGCCCCAGCACCCCCAACACCTGGTCTCCCTCCAGCCGCCTTCCCGCCCACACCTTCTCCTGCCACCCAGCCCCTGCATTTGTGATGCCCTGCCTGACCCAAACTGCATGTCCCAGCAGAGAAAACCTCCTCTCCTCCAGAGAGCCTTCTCTGACCACTGAGTCATGATTAGTGCAATTCCTGTGCCTCTCCCTCAGCACTGAGCTTATCGGACCGGCCATGGTTTCCTGATGACGCAACTGCCTCCACCATCTGACTGGGAGAGTTCCTTTTGGGGTTGGAGTGGGCACCAAACCTTGCTGCCAGCTGAGGCCCAGCCCTGGGGCAGGCCCAGAGGAGGTACTTGGAGGGTTTGCAGGGTGGATGGATGGATGAGCACTTGGGTAGGTACCTGGGACCCCCGAGCTCTCAAGTGCCTGGGAAGCAGAGGGAGGTATGGGGTGTCATGGGTGATCTCAGCCCCCTTTTCCCAAGCTCCTTGGGGGGCAAACTGAAGGCAATGAGCCAGTTCCAGCGACCGAATCAGTGTGGGAACTACAGACCACAGGGTGCTTCTCTGCTATGCCCCCCACCGGGACCCCAAGCCCGGCCCCTCCTTCACAGACCCTTCAAATGCAGGGCCCCGAGCAAATTACTTTGGCCTGCTGTGCTTCAGTTTCCTCACCTGTAAAATGGGGATGATAATGGAACCCACTCCTTGGACTTCTGCAAGTGAGCCTGCCTGCTGCCCTGAATGCCCAGTGGGCCCAGTCCACAGGGCAGCGGCTCCTAGACCCCCACCACCCTGTTCATTATGGGCCAGATCCCCCCTTGGTCTGCACCCTGCTGCCTCAGGTGCCCTTTCCCCACAGGGGAGGAGGAAAGAGAAGGGAGAAGCTTCCAGAAAAGCCACATGGCTGCCAGAAAAGCACTTTCCTGGCAAGAGCCCCCCAGTGCCAGAAACCTCCCCAGCCAGAACATCCCCCTACTTCCCAGACATCTGAGGGCTTTGGGGGTCCCAGGCCCCTACCCAAGTGCTCATCCATCCGTCACCCAGTAAACCCTCCAAGCACCTCCTCTGGGCCCAACCCAGGGCTGGGCCCCTACTGGGAGCAAGGCTTGGTGCCCACCCCAACCCTGAGAGGAATTCTCCCAGTCAGATGGTAGAGGCAGAGACAGACATGGTGAGTGTGACACCCCCAAATACAGAATCCCTGTTTAGAGTCAAATCCCCCTCCAGGCAGGTGGCACCCCAGCTCACACTGAGTGACTTGAGTGTGGTGTGGGCAACAGGACACACACCAGCCTGCTTTTCCCGTGTATGTGTGTGGCAGGAGGGGGGCGGGGGAAGTGATTAGCCAGAGATGCTGGGACAGACAGGACTTGGGGACCTGTCTAAAACCCCACCCAGAGTGAATTCCCCTCAGTTCCCATCATGGTCCTCCTGCATGTCAGACAATCACAGGGACACAGACACAAAGCCCCCTCTCAGAGAGACAGCAACCACCCCCAAGACAGAATCATGATGGCAAGGACACAGAGCCCCTTTCAGATGCTAGAGTGGCCTCCCTACAGCGACAGACACCCAGAGGAAGACCTTCACGCAGGGAAAGACAGCCCCCACCACACCTGCTTCCAGACCAGCCCAGAGTCCCCAGCAGCAACATGGTCCCCTCCTCAGATATGGGTGCCGACTCCACCAGGTGGCCAAGGGTGGAGGGGCCAGTTACACATGGCCCCTGCAGCCTGCTGTGAGGATGGTGGGACGCTTCTACTCTCGAGTTGGCTATGGTGGGGCTATGTGCAAGGCCTGGGGACAGTGGCTTCTGAGGGATGATGCCTGGAAAGCCCTACACTCCCTACCCCACAGTGGGCACCTTCCCCAGCACTCTCATCCCAAAACATGGACAGGAAGTCCAGGCCCCATCCAGCCCACCTGGCTAGGAGGAATGTCCTAGGATGGGCCTTGCAAGGAGCAGGATGGAAGGAGGGGAGCCACACCCCCAGGGCCTTTTCCCTCCACACCTTCACTCAAGCTGTGCCCTCTGCACAGGGCACCATTCTGGCCAAACCGCTGGGCTCTCAAGTGCCAAATAAGGACAAACAACTGTCAGGCACCGGGAGCTGCGCTGCAGTGACAGCCAGCGGACCAGCACATGGCACAGGGCATGCAGCAGCTTCCATCCACCTGCCCTGTCCCCAGCAGGCCTGAGCCACTTCTGAGGACAAGATGGCATCTCTGGGCGGCACTCAGCTCCATACACGGCAGGGCCACCAGACCCCACTCCAGGCCTGGTCCCAGCACACCTCCCCTGCTGCATGCCAGCTGCCGTCAGCCCACGCCTCGCACGACCATATCCTGCTCCCAGCTGTCCCCATAGGAATCCTTCCTGCCCCCACTGTGGCCAGCCTGGCTAAGCCCAGCACCCCTGCCCTTGGCCACACCTTTTTCAGGTGACGCCTTCTGCTCCTCGCCACCACAAGGCCATGGACGCCCCAAACCACGAGTGCCAGGCTGTGCTGGCCTCCAGACAGAAGGGAGAGCAAGCAGCTCCCTTGGCAGGGAGGGGGCAAGCCTGGCTCCCTGCAGTGGGTGGGGGTTGTTCACGCCTGTAACGAGCACTTTGGGAGGTCAAGATGGGCGGATCACTTGAGGTCAGGAGTTCGAGACCAGCCTGGCCAACATGGTGAAACCCTGCCTCTACTAAAAATTCAAAAATTAGCCAGGCGTGGTGGTGCATGTGTAGTCCCAGCTACTCAGGAGGCTGAGGCACGAGAATCACCTGAACCTGGGAGGCGGAGGTTGCAGTGAGCCGAGATCGTGCTACTGCACACCAGCTTGGGCTACTTCAAGATGCCCTCTCAAAAACAAAAAAAAAAACACCAGTGAGGACTGTAGCCAGGCCCCGCATCTGTGACGATCACTGAGGGTATCATGGGGCCCCAGGGCTGGGTCTACTGTAGCACACACCAGTGGGGCCAGGTCCCCAGGCTTGAATGGGGCACCGACGGCCCAACCCCCTGCCACAAAGCCAGGACCAGCTCGGGGAAGCCCCGGCCAAGCATCTGCTCTGCACCGGGTGTGGGTGGAAAAAGATGTGGTTAAGAAACAACAAAAAACCTCTGTCGCCCATCTCGGGTGGGGGGAGTGCACCAGAGGAGAGGGGACTCATCACCACCAAGATCCCCAAAGCCCCAGACAACGGTAGCTACTGCCTGCCTTCGAAGAACGATGATTCAGAAGAAGAGGTGAGAGCAAGGGCTTCTGGGGTGGAGGGGCTCCCAGCCAACTGGCACAGCCAGGCCAGGTCCTCCTCCAGCCATGGCACAGCACCGGGAATCCCATGTCCTTCTGAGCTCCACCCGGCACGGACTCTCATTACTATCATTTTAGCTCCTGTTTACTGAACGTTTACCATGTCACAGGCCTTGACACACAGCCTCTCACTGACATCACAAAACAACAGGAAATCACACCAGCCACACATAACAAAAGCCAGCTGGATTAAATAATTAAAAGTGAAAAAGGAAACCAAGACAGAACTAGAATAAAACCTAAATAATTATTTATCTGATCCTGGGTGGGGAAAGGCCTTTCTAAGGTAAAAAAGCAAAGAATAAAACCATAAAGGCGAAGATCACTGGATTTTACTGCCTGGAACTTGCAAACCCCCATAGGTCAAGAAATGCAGGAACAAAATAGAAAAGTCAAATCGGAAACCAGGGAAATATTTGCAACATGGGACAGAGCTAATATCCGTGCCGTGTAGTGTTCACAAATCAAGAAAAAGGCAAGCAGTGCAGGAGACAAACATGCTGAGTTAATAGCCTGATAAATCACAAGAAATGTGTATGACCAAGGAACAGAAGAGAAACAGTCGAAATCCACGGGGACAGAAAGATCAGTGGTTGCCACAGGCTGGAGGCAGGGAGTTTTGGGACTGACTGCTCCAAGGTTTTTTTCTAGGGTGATAGAAATGTTCTGGATTAGATAGTGGTGATCATTGCACAATTGTTTAAATATACTAAAAGCCAATGCATTGTACAATTTAAACAAGTGAATTTTATGGTATATGAATCATATCTCAACTTTTAACAAAGAGAAATGGTCACACTTAGCATAAGATAACCACTTTTCATCCAGAAGGTGGCAAAGGTTTTTAAAACAATACCCAGTGCTGGCACCACTGGTGACAAGAAGATATATGCGTATGACCTTTCTGGAAGGCTACTCAAAAATAATGTATCAAAAGAATAAGAAATGGCTATTAGGCAGATGAAAAGATGCTCAACACCATTTTCCATTGGGGAAATGCATATCAAAACCACACTGAGGCTAAACCCGGTAGCTCACACCTGTAATCCCAGCATTTTGGGAGGCTGAGGTGGGAGGACTGCTTGAATCCAGGTGTTCGAGACCAGCCTGGGAAATATGGTAAAACCCCAGCTCTTCAAAAAACAAAAACAAAACAAAACAAAACAAAAAACCACATCACGTAGTGTAGTGAAAAACAAAAATTAGCTGAGTGTGGTGGTGTGTGCCTGTAATCCTAGCTACTCAAGAGGCTGAGGTGGGAGGATCACTTGAGCCCAGGAGTTTGAGGCTGCAATGAGCTGAGATACTGCCACTGCACTCCAGGCTGGGTGACAGAACAAGACCCCGTTTAAAACAAACAAACAAACAAACAAAAAACACCACACTGAGAAACTACTTCACACCGTTTAAGATGGCTGGGATGGCTACAATCAAGAAGACAGACAATAACAAATATTGGCAAGGACATGGAGAAACTGGAGTCCTCTCAAGCAATGATGGTGGGAATATAAAATGGTACAGTTGCTTCAGAAAACAGGTTGGCAGTCATATTTATTTTATATATAGTCATTTTTTTTTTCTGAGTCAGAGTCTCACTCTGTTTCCCAGGCTGGAGTGCAATGGCACGATCTTGGCTTGCTGCAGCCTCCACCTCCTGGGTTCAAGTGATTCTTCTGCCTCAGCCTCCTGAGTAACTGGAATTAAAGGTATCCACCACCACGCCCAGCTAATTTTTGATTTTTAGTAGAGACAAGGTTTCACCATGTTGGCCAGGCTGGTCTCAAACTCCTGACATCAAGTGATCCACCTGCCTTAGCCCCCCAAAGTGCTGGGATTACTGGCGTTACCCACCGTGCCCAGCCCAATGTAATTAAACATAGAATTACTATATGCCCCAGCAATTCCACTCCTAGATGTATCCCAAGAGAAATGAAAACACAGATCCACACAAAAACTTGTCCACGAATGTTCATAGCAGCATTATTCATAACAGCCAGAAAGTGGAGATAACCTGATGTCTATTAAGTGATAAACAAATAAGCAAAATGTGGCAAGTCCATACAGTGGAGTATTTTTCAGCCATAAAAAGGAACAAAATACATGCTGTAACCTCGGTGAACCTGGAAAACATGATGCTAAGTGAAGGAAGCCAGACACAAAAGGCTGCATAGTCTGATTCCACATATGTGAAATGTCCAGAATAGGCAAATCCCTGGAGACAGAAAAGAGATGAGTGGTTGCCAGGGGCTGGGGAGGGAGGTATGGGGAGTGACTGTTCATGGGTACAAGGTTTCCTTTTTTGATGACGAAAATGTTCTAAAATTAGATTATGGTGAGGGTTGCACAACTCTGTAAATATACTAAAAACCAATGAATTATACGCTTTACACAAGCGAATTTTATGGTTTGTAAATTATATCTCAATAAAGCTTTGAGAGCAAGAACGGATCAGAAGTGTTCATAAAAGCCTTGACCCAGCACTCCCCTTCTAGGAACTGAGCAGAAGAAAATCATCAGAAGTGGGCACCAAGACTGACATAAGGTGTTCATCCCAGGGTCATCTATACCAGCAAAAAAGTTAGAAATGGGCTGGGCGCGGTGGCTGTAATCCCAGCACTTTGGGAGGCTGAGGCAGGCAGCTCACCTGAGGTCAGGAGTTCGAGACCAGCCTGGCCAACATGGTGAAACCCCATCTCTACTAAAAATACAAAAATTAGCCGGGCGTGGTGGCACATGCCTGTAATCCTGGCTACTCGGGAGCCTGAGGCACGAGAATCGCTTGAACCTAGGAGGTGGAAAAAAAAAGAATACAGAAAAATGTTCAGGACACAAAGTGAAAAAAGCAGGTGACCAAATAGTATGAGGAATGCCAGGCCCGCAAAGGCTGAAGCTTTTGTCCACAAGCTCCTGCCTGCAAGGGGCTCCAGACAGAATTGTGCAAAAAGTAATCCCTTCCCAGCAATTGCTGAAGGAATTGGAATTTGGAGGCGGAGGCAAAGTTAAAGACAGAGAAGAGGCTGGGTGTGGTGGTGGCTCACGCCTGTAAATCCCAGAAATTTGGGAGACCTAGGCGGGAGGACTGTTGAGCCTAGGAGTTTAAGACCAGCCTAGGCAACATAGTGAGAGTTTGTCTCTAAAAAAAAACTTAAAAATTAGCAGGGCATGGTGTCCTGCTAATGTCTATGCTAATAGCAGCATTAAATAGTCCCAGCTACTTGGGAGGCTACGGTGGGAAGATCACCTTGAGCCCAGGAGGTTGAGGATGCAATAAGCCGAGATGGCGCCACTGCTCTCTAGTCTGGGGGACAGAGCAGTGTCCCCCAGTCTCAAAAACAAAACAAAAATGACAATAATGACATCTACCAAAATGGAAATGCTGGTTCTCTCTGGGTAGTGAGATTGTGGGAGGTTTTTCTGTTACTGTTTTTTTTTTTTCTTTAAATAGTTTCTGCCATGAGCTTTATTAATTGAAAAAGCAAAATAAAAAACATTAGGAACTCAGACATGGAGGCCCTCGGCAAGTTAAAGACAGTTTCCTAGATTACATGGGGTACCCAGATGAAGACAGGGCAGGGCCCCCTTCCAGGTGGTTCCCTAGAGAGAGGTTTCTCTCTCCTCCTACAGTGGTGCCCCTGTGTGTAGAGCTGAGGTTGGGGTTCGAGTCAGGCATGGGGTGGGGGGTCCCAGGCAGCAGCCACAGCGAGGGAGGTCCAGAGGCCAGGTGGCCCTTAATCGCCCCGATGTACACTGTCACCCAGTGGTTCCAGAGGCCAAACAGTGGGCGGGGGCCACAGCCTCCTCCTCAACTCAGAGGGGAGATAGGAAAAAGGGGGTATGGGGCCCCAGAAAGGAAGCTGAGGTGGCCCCTCCTGCACTGGGAGAGGAAGCCCCCCCCGCCCCCCCCTCCCCCCGGCCGGCACTCGGAGACCTCTTCTAGCGCATTCAGTTTCCTTTTCCATTCACAAAGAACTGGGTGGGGGATTTCCAGCAGCGCCAATGGGGCCAGCCAGGGGTTGCTGTGGGGAGCAGCCAGGCTGCTGCCCATCCCGGGGAGGGGACCCTGGGGACCCACCTGTGGGATCTGGTGGCCTCCTTCCCCTTTTTCCACCCTTCAGGGTAGGAACACATCATGCCAGCTACTCCCTGAGCCTGCAGTTGGCTCAAAACAACCCACTAAGGCAAGTGCTGGCATCCCATTTTCTGTAATGAGCCACTGAGGCGCAGAGAGGCCAAGTTCTTGGCCCAGAGCCACACAGCAAGGATACAAGAGCCAAGATCTGAACCTGACCCTGTCCATCTGCCCTTCTCCAGCGTCCACCCTTCGCCCCTGGACCCTGACCCTGAACCTCCAAGCCCACAGCCCTGACCCCACAATGGTCTCATCTCAATACCAGCCTCGAAAACAAACAAAACAAAAAAATACCACACCAACTTCCAAGAAGCCAGTAAGAGCAGCCAGGCCTGGTAAGCAGGACGGGGTGGGGATGGACCATAATAACTTAATTACCTCCCCCCTTGTTGGATTCAGGGCACTTTCTAGGCTGTGGATTCGCAGAATTTGAGCTGAAAGGAAGCGCCCCGATACCATCTGCCCCCGTGGTTTCAGCGCGGTCGGGGGTTTCTTCTAAGCGGCAAAGCACTTTTTCAAAAACGATTTTGCATGGAACCCCAATAAGGGGGCAGATGGGGCGGCAGTGTGTGTGGCTGGGGCCGCAGGAGCCCTGCCCAACCCCTTCCGCCTTCCCCATCACTCCCAGAAGGCCACTGCAGGCACCCACTTCATAGCTCAGAGAGGACTGGGACCTACCTGGGTCACATGGCAGCCCAGGACAGAGTGAGGATGGGACCTCCGTTCCTACCCCAGGAGCCTCTGCCGCTGGTCCCCCAGGAGACGTGGGCCCAGGAAAAAACCGGCTTCTTAAGCCTGTGTGCCCGCCAGGACCTGAGCTCTGCCTGCCTGCCAAGACCAGGGCTCAGTCTGCCCTGCTTGCCGGGATACAGGCTCGTTCTGACGGTGGAGGGTGGGTGCTTTCTCTCTGCCTGTTCTGGGGCCTAAACACAAACCCCCTGCCCCTGGTGCCCCCCGGCCTTGGCAGACCCACCAGGGACTCTCATTTCCTGCCTTGGCCACCTCCCAGCTCTGGGGCCTCGGGCAAGTTTCAGGACCTCTCTGTGCCTAGTTTTCTTGGCTGTGAAATGGCTTCATCACTGTCCCCACCTCCGGGGTTTGTGATAAGGATTCCATGGGATGTGGCGGACACAGTGCCTGTCACATGAAAACCAATTAATAAAAATGGGCCGGGCGCGGTAGCTCACGCCTGTAATCCTAGCACTTTGGGAGGCCGAGGCAGATGGACAGCCTGAGGTCAGGAGTTGGAGACCAGCCTGGCCAACATGGCGAAACCGCGTCTCTACTAATAATACAAAAAAATTAGCGGAGTGTGGTGGTGGGCGCCTGTAATCCCAGCTACCCGGGAGGCTGAGGCAGGAGAATTGCTTGAACCCTGGAGGCGGTGGTTGCAGTGAGCCAAAATCACACCACTCTGCTCTAACCTGGGCGACAGAGCAAGACTCTGTCTCTAAATAAATAAATAATAAATAAAAATGACAACGCCAGTGATGCGTGCAGCAGCAAAGCCTTGCAGGCCCCAGCGAACACTGGCTGTGTTGGGCACAGCTCTAGGTGCTTCCCAGACAGCACTCAGTTGATCCTGAGGCCAGAGCCATCATTCAGCTATTTTTACTTGAGTAAACTGAGGCACAGGGAGGGCAAAGTGCCTTCCCCCGGGTCACAGGCTCAGAAGGGCAGGGGCAGGCCAGGGCCGCGCCTGTCAGAGCCCGAGGCGGCTTCCTGCCGTCCCTCCTCCTCCTCCTCTTCCTCCTCCTCCTCCTCGCACTCCTGCCCCGAGAGGAAACCGCCAGGCCTCCGGCGGACGTCCCTTTCTTTCTGCTTCCTCTTTCCCACACCCGGAGGCATGGGGGTGGCTCCTGCATCCCCGCCCAGGCTCTGGGCCCAGAGCCCGACTCCTGTGGCCTCCCCGGGTCTCAGTTTCCTCCTCTGTAAAGGAGGTGTGAGGGCGGTGCCGCCTGGAAGAATCACGGCAAGGACGGACGGGCACGGCCCTCCTGTGCCCAGGCGGGGTCACAGCCCACCCAGAGGGAGCTGCCCACCTGCGCCTCTGCCTCCCCTGCAGACCCAGGCACACCCAGGAACTGAGGCCCCCAAGGGATGGGTCACTCATCAGACACCCGGGCTCCTGTGCTATCTCTTGGGGGGACTTTGTGCTCCCAAAATCAAGGTCAGAGTGGCCTTGTTCCAGGGCTTCTGGGTGCCCCAAATGTCTCCTGCCAGAAGGGTGGGCCCGAGGCTGCCCCTCACCTGCCCTATCAGTGCTTACCGTAGCCTGCCCCCCATGACACTTCCCATTTTACAGAAAACTGAGGCCCAGCAAGGCCAAGTCACACACCAGGGACACCTGGCTCGAAAGGGGATGAGTGGGGATGGCTCTGAAGCACATTTGCCCCCGAGTCGCAGCCACTCCTACCCAGACCACTGCCTCCTGGGCACTCAGGCCTGTGATGCAGCGGGGGGCTCAGGGCTGAGGGCTAAGTCCCCCTGAGGCATCCCCCAGCCCCTCTTCTACCACTTCTCCAAGCTGGGCATCAGAGGCCATGGGTGGGATGTGCCAGGCAGAGTCCTCTGTGCCAGGTGAGGGGCGCTGGCCAGCCCCCTCCAGGCCTTGGTGTTGGCATCTATAAAATGGTGGCATTGGATAAAATGGCCACAGGAGGTTTTCCTAGTCCAAGAGCCCAAAACAGGTGCCCCCACCCATGCAGGGCCCTAGTTAACAGCGCCATCAATAATACTGACAGTAAGTCCTTCTAAGGACTCACTGCTCACAGGGGCAGCCAACTGCCCAGGTTCCAAGCCCCTCTCAGCCACAGGGGCTGTGAGACCTTGGGAAAGCCACCTAAGCTCTCTCAGACCTAGTCTCCCCATCTGTGAAATGGGCATAATGGCGCAGCTACCCTCACAGGGCTGCTGTGAAGATAAAATGAAGCCAGGTCAGTAAAGTGCCTGCTGTATAAGCAAAGCCCAATAAATGGTGGTTTAAAGGGCATTTATCAACAGCTAGAACTCCATCATGTCCTCCACTGTACAGATGAGGGAAACTGAGGCTCAACCTCCAGAACCACCAGGGCTGGCAGGACTTCAAGACCATCTCAGCCAATCCATGCCTGGGCATATGTGGAAACTGAGGCCCGGCAGGCTGGGCATGCTCCATTTGAAATGGGAGCCCCACCTCCCCGGGAAGGTCTGGGGCCCAAGGCCAGCTACTCCAGCCTAGCAGCTGCTTCTGGAATCTTTCTCCTTCCCCAGGGCCCCCACTGCTGTCGCCTCCCCATCAGGCTCTCCTGCTGAACCAGTGGCAGCACAGGCCAGGCTGGGACCCCCTCCAATGCCGGCCTGGCACCGCCAGATCCTCTGATTTTTTTTTTTTTTTTTTTCCTGAGATGGAGTCTTGCTCTGTCGCCCAGGCTGGAGTGCAACGGTGCAATCTCAGCTCACTGCAACCTCCACCTCCTGGGCTCAAGCGATTCTCCTGCCTCAGCCTCCCGAGTAGCTGGGATTACAGGCACATGTCACTGTGCCCAGCTAATTTTTGTATTTTTAGTAGAGACTGGGTTTCACTATGTTGGCCAGGCTGCTCTTGAACTCCTGACTTCAAGTGATCCATCTGCCTTGGCCTCCCAAAGTCCTGGGATTACAGGTATGAGCCACCGTGCCCAGCCGATCCCCGGATTCCATAAGAGAAACCAGAAGTCTGGATTCTGTGAAATCTCTCCGCTTTAGGTTGTAAATGTGGCAACCAGTGCAATTTCCTTTTCTTGTAACTGCCAGGTGAGACGCACACCTCAGGCCCAGCCCAGCCTGGAGCTGGGTTATACTCTCTGGTTTGAACCAGTTCAGCAAGGGGCCAGGGGCTTGGGGTTAGGGGCCCCTTGGGATCAAGGGTTCCCGTCTCAGGGTTCGGATCCCCTTCACTTCATGATCCCAGGCAAGTCTCTTTGCGTCTCCCAGTGCCTCAGTTTCCTCATCTGTCAAATGGGTCAGTGAACTCCAGCTCATGGGAAGGTCCAAGAATTTAGGGCAACACCTGGCACACAGAGGCACACATTCAGGGCCATGAATGTTGGGGCTCAGAAAACAACACCCCAAAGAAAGGTGCTGTGGCATGCTAAGTACTTGAACTAAAGAAGACTAGAAGGGCTCAGAAGGGGCCCTCAGAAGCAAAGTCTCTCTCACCTCCTTCTGCCTTCCTGTCTCTCTCACCCTCCTTCTCCCCTGAAGCGAGTCATAGAAACTAGGCGGCTGGGCACAGTGGCTCACGCCTGTAATCCCAACACTGGGAGGCCGAGGCAGCAGGATCACTTAGGGCCAGGAGTTTGAGGCCAGCCTGGGCAACATAGCAAATCCCCATCTCTCTTAACAAAAACAAAAAAAAAAAAGATAAAAGAAAAACGGAACCAGAATTCTTCCTCAAGGTGGGTCATAGAATCTAGAACCCCTCTCCCTGAAAGCCAGCCATAAAACCTAGAAATATAACTCTAACCTTCCCCTACCTTCCTGGGTAGGAGCCATCCACAGAGAAATTCTCCAACCTACCTTGTCTGAGGGAGGCAGGTTGTAAGTTCCAGAGAGGTCCTGCCCTATACCGGGAGGAAGGAACACAACACCATGCAGAGGCCAAGAGGAATGGGAGCAAGCAGGCCTTGCTGGGACCCCGCCTCCGTCTAGCTCAGTAGATCACACCCTTTCGTCCCAATCCCATTTTTACGCAGCTATCCCTGCTCCATCAAACCTAAACACCAGACAGACCATTTCCTGGGGTCTTTCAGTCTTCATTCCTGAAAGCTACATGTCACATAAAACTTTGATTCAATAACTTTGTGATGCTTTTCTCTTGCTGACCTGTCTTGTTGCAAGAGTGTCGGTCGTGAGCCCGATGATGGGTGATGAAAGGCATGTCACCTTTCCCCCACATAAACACACTGCTCCCCTGTCCTTGCCCTGCCTGGGGCTCAGCGGTGCCCAGGGGAAGGAGGTCTCTAGAAGAAATCATGCCATACTCTCCCATCGCGGGCCTGAGCTGGGAGACCACAGGTAGCCTGGAGGGTCCCTTGCACCCACTCCCACCCGCAGGTGGCCCCAGCAAGTGTCTCAGGCCCTCTAGGCCTAAATCCTCCAATTGTTCCCACTGCTCTTAATATAAAACCTAAAGTCCCCACTGTGGCCCACAAGGGCCTCTGCAATCCAGCTCCACTACCTTTGTAGTCTCACCCTTCCCTGTTCCCTCGAACCCCAGGCTGCCTGGCTATTCCACAGACTTGCCTGGTTCACGCTCACTGCAGGGCTTGTGAACCTACCATTCCTCAGCCTGGGACTCCTTCACCCAGATCTATCAGGACCGGCACCTCCTGCCAAGGGGCCTTTGCTGACCAACCCCAGGGAAGGCAGCCCCCTCCCACCTCCCAAGGGCCCACGCTGCCCACCTGCAGTGGCCACTGAGACCAGAGAAAGCTGGGACTTTTCTCCCCTTCTCCTGACCTTGGAAAACACAGACATCTCCTCCACCCACACCCCCACCCCTGGCAGACTGTGGCCTCCCCTTGCACACCCCCGGTCACAGAGCGCTCTCTCCCAGCGCAGCCCTCATAGTGCCCCTGGAGGTGCTACACCATCACCCTGCTCCACAGGCCCGGGGTCACACAGCAGGTCGGGGGCAGAGCTGGGGCCCAACTGCAGGTGAGGCTCACCTGTGGGCTGGGCCCACCTGGCCTCAGACTTCTGGGCAGCTGCCTTCTCTTGGCTCTCTCCCTCCAAAGCCTCTTCCAGCCCTGGGCAGCAGGGCCTCCACCAGGCTGGCACTGGGATTACATCTGCTCCCTCTCCTGCAGGGCACCCTTAAAGTGACAGACCGCAAGTGCAGATCCAAAGCTTAAGCCCTTCGCCACCACCCACTGGTTGTCAGAACTTTCTTTTCCTTTTGTTTAAAACTGTTCCCAGAGCCAACCCCTGGGTCAGAGGTCAGGGATCACAGTTGACTACCTGGCAAGCACATGCAAGAGTTGTGGTCTGAGCACCCTTGGCCCATCACCTGGACACAGATTCACTGAGGGGATGCTCCTGAGCCGCCCGGACTGTTCCACCTGATGCTCCGAGGGGCTAGGAGAAGCCTCCCCAGGGCTGCTTGCTTTGCAGGCAACACCCCAGGCCCCGCAGCAACCACCAAGCCTGTGACAGAGCCCCAGCCAGCCAGGGCTACGGCAAAGCCCTCTGGGACCTCCCTGGTTCCCTGGATTGGGAAAAGCCCTAGGGAATCTGATGGGGCCCTACCATCGGGGCTCCCAGAGAACAGGAGTCTTGGGGATGCCTTCCCCTGAGGGCCCAGCAAGCACTGGAAATAAACCTGGGCTCTCCGCCCGAAGTCAAAACCATAACAAACCACAACAACCGTGGCAACAGCAACACAGCACTCATGGAGTGCTCCCAGTGCCAGGCACGTGGCACATGCGCTCTCCCCACCAAGACACACAGCCCTATGGGGTAGGAACTATGAGTACTCCCCAATGTACAGAGGGGGAAACTAAGTCTCAGAAAGGTGATACCACTTGCCCCAGAGCTGAGAAAGCAGCTTATTCATTATTCAAACCCAGGGCCAGCTGGCTCCCAACACCTGGCCTTCCAAGATTATTTTTATTTTTTATATATTTACTTATTTTTTTTGAGATGGAGTTTCGCTCTTGTCACCCAGGCTAGAGTGCAGTAGCACGATCTCAGCTCACTGCAACCTCCGCCTCCTGGGTTCAAGTGATTCTCCTGCCTCAGCCTCCCTAGTAGCTGGGATTACAGGCATGTGCCACCACACCAGGCTGATTTTGTATTTTCAGTAGAGACGGGGTTTCACCATGTTGGTCAGGCTGGTCTCGAGCTCCTGACCTCAGGTGATCCACCTGCCTCAGCCTCCCAAAGTGCTGGGATTATAGGCATGAGCCACATGCTTGGCCACCAAGATATTTTTTAGTAGAGATGGGGTTTCACCATGTTGGCCAGGCTGGTCTCGAACTCCCAATCTCAGGTAATCTGCCTTGGTCTCCCTAAGTGCTGGGATTACTGGCATGAGCCACTGCGCCCAGCCACTGAGGTTGTTTTTCAAAGTTAAGAACCCCGGCCGGGCGCAGTGGCTCACGCCTGTAATCCCGGCACTTTGGGAGGCTGAGGCGGGCAGATAATGAGGTCAGGAGATCGAAACCATCCTGGCTAACACGGTGAAACCCCGTCTCTACTAAAAATACAAAAAAATTAGCCAGGTGTGGTGGCAGGCACCTGTAGTCCCAGCTACCCGGGAGGCTGAGGCAGGAGAATGGCATGAACCCGGGAGGCGGAGCTGGCAGTGAGCTGACACCGTGCCACTGCACTCCAGCCTGGGCAACAGAGCAAGACTCTGTCTCAAAAAAATAAAAAATAAAAAAATAAAAACCCTACAGTGTCGCACAGATAAGATCATGTATTGGGGCCGTTATTTGTCTTTCATGGTGTCACAGCCTCGAGATTTTTAACAAATGATGAGAAAACCGTTTTTTATCTGTGCTTGCGTTTTCCCAGCAGCTTCTGATTGTGCTTGGAATAAAACACTAAGTCCTCCCGTTCCCAGTGTCCTCCACCCACATGTACTTCCCGGCTCCCCATCTCCCTCTCTCTGCTCCCACCACACCGGCCTCTTCGTCTTGTCCTTTCTTCAAAACATGCTAAACACATTCCCCACTCAGGGTCTCTGCCCATGCTGTTCCCTCTGCCTGGAAGGCCCAGTGATTTACTTAGAATGAAAGTAAGTGACCTCTTGGCCAGGCATGGTGGCTCGCACCTGTAATCCCAGCACTTTGGGAGGCCGAGGCGGACAGATCACCTGAGGTCAGGAGTTCAAGACCAGCCTGGCCAACATGGTGAAACCCCATCTCTACTAAAAATACAAAAATTGAGGCCGGGTGAGGTAGCTCACGCCTGTAATCCCAGTACTTTGGGAGGCTGAGGCAGGTGGATCACGAGGTCAGGAGTTCAAGACCAGCCTGGCCAACATGGCGAAAACCCATCTCTACTAAAAATACAAAAAATTAGCCAGGCGTGGTAGCATGCGCCTGTAATCCCAGCTACTCGGGAGGCTGAGGCAGGAGAATCACTTGAACCCAGGAGGCAGAGGTTGCAGTGAGCCGAGATTGCGCCACTGCACTCCAGCCTGGGCAACAGAGTGAGACTCCATCTCAAGAAAAAACAAAAAAAAACTGCTTTTCATGAAAAGCCAGGCCATAAAGGTAGGAAATGACTTTTAAAACGCAAAGAAATTGTCCAAAATATATAACGACTTTTACAAATCAATTTAAAGGCTAGACAGACAATAAAAACATGTACTTCACAAACGACCACATTCCGATGACCAATCAACATATGAAAAGGTGCTTAACCTCCGTGAGTCATCAGGGAAACGCAAAGTAAAGCCACCTTGAGATCCAGGAACGCAGCCACCGGTGACTCTCAACACCAAGTGCCTGGCTAACATGGTGAAACCCCATTTCTACTAAAAATACAAAAATCAGCTGGGTGTGGTGGCACGCACCTGTAATCCCAGCTATTTGGGAGGCTAAGGCAGGAGAATCAGCTTGAACCCAGGAGACGGAGGTTGCAGTGAGCCGAGATTGTGCCTCTGCACTCCAGCCTGGGCAACAGAGCGAGACTCCGTCTCAAAACAAAAACAAAACAAAACACAAAAAAACCCACCAAGTGCTCAAGTGTTGGTGGGGAAGTGGAACCACCCGGAACTCTCGCCCACTGCCGGTGGGACACAAAATGGTGCAGCTGCTTTGGGAAAAGTCTGGCAATTTCTCTAAAGTAAACATGTACCTACTCTATGACTGAGCGATGCCACTTCTAGGAATCCACCTGAGAGAAATGAAAGGATGTGTGTCCATATTTAGACCTAGATGCAAACTTCATAACAGCCTTATTCATAAATCAAAATAGAAACAACCCAAATATTCATCAACAGAGGATGGGATAAACCAGTTGTGGGACATGGAGACAGCTGTGCAATGGAATCTATTCAGTACTCAAAAGAAACAAACCCGGCTGGGCGTGGTGGCTCATGCCAGTAATCATAGCACTTTGGGAGGCCGAAGTGGGGGGACCATTTGAGCCCAGGAGTTCAAGACCAGCCTTGACAACATGGTGAAATCCCATCTCCACAAAAAATACAAAAATTAGCCAGGTGTGGTGGCACGTGCCTGTGGTCCCAGTTACTCGGGAGGCTGAGGTGGGAGGACTGCTTGAGCCCAGGAGGACAAGAGGCAGAGGATGCAGTAAGCTGAGATCGAGCCACTGCACTCCAGCTGGGTGACAGAGCGAGACCTTGTCTCAAAAAAAAAAAGAAAAAAAAGACACTATTGACATGTACGATCAATGTGATCAATCTCTAAAACATTATGCTGGGCAAAAGGAGCCAGAAATAAAAGGCAACCCATTTATTAGCTGGGAGTGGTGGCACGTGACAGTGATCCCAGCTACTGGGGAGGCTGAGGCACGAAAATAACCTGAGGCTGGGAGGTTGAGGCTACAGTGAGCCATGATCACACCACTGCACTCCGGCCTAGGTGACACAGTGAGACCCTGTCTCAAAATAAATAATAAAATAAAACAAAGGCAACCTACTGTGTGATTCCATTCACATGACGTTCAAGAACAGAGAAATCGAACCTGTGGTGATAAGAGGTGGTATGTATGGGGGTACAGGGCACTGGCCTGGGGAGGCATGAAGGAGCCCTCTGGGGTGCTGGTCACTTGCGTTGCACACACACGGAAACACAGAGCTTCAGATGTGTCTCATACTTCATGCACTTCCAGGTCTGCATGTTACGCCACAGTCAGTTTGAAAACGTTACTTCAAAGGATTCTTGGATGACTCTCCCAAACCACCAAACCGGGACCCCTCAGTTATCCTCCCAGAGACCCCATTGCTTTTCCTTTAGAACACAGTTTACCAGTTTTAGAACACAATTTACCATTTTTAATTCCATGCTCATCTGTGGGTTTATTTCCTCAACAGCCTCCACTAGACCCGCCTGGTCCCCCAGAACCTAGCATGTGCCTAACACATAGTAGGTGCTCCATAAATATCTGTCGAATGAATGAAAGAGTAACCATAGGTTTCCTCCACCCACATCGTGAGCCCCTCAGGGCCAGTATCACATCGGTTTTGCTCATGCTCTAGAGTAAGGCCCTACCACGTAACAGGATCCCAAAGAGAGAGCAATTAGATGAAAGCCATATGGTCCTGTCATGCATACCTGAGTCAAAGATGGAGCCTGGCAGGTGAGTAGAACACAGTGACCTTTCAGCCTCAACAGCACAGTAGGAATTAAGCCAGCTGTGAAGGAAAAGAACTTTTTTTTTTTTTTTTTTTTTTTTTGAGACAGGGTCTCGCTCTGTCACCCAGGCTGTAGTGCTGTGGTGCGATCTTGGCTTACTGCAGCCTTGGTCTTCTGGGCTCAAGCGATCTTCCCACCATAGCCTCCAGAGTAGCTGGGACCACAGGCGTACACCACCACGCCCAGCTAATTTTGGTATTTTTTGTAGCAATGGGGTTTTGCCAAAGGACAAATTCTTTTTAACTTGCAAAATATCACCAAGGCACAGGAGGTGCAGAGAAATTCTCTGAAGGTTTTGAGCCCTCTGGAAATAAAACACCAATCTGTCAATACCAGTCTGAGTCAGAGTTTTCAAGGATCTCAGAGTGACCTGCTACCAGCCCACATGACACCCAAATGTGAAGGCAAAAAGGTGTCCCTGGACATTGTACAAAATCCTTGACTGGTACTCCTCAAAACTGCCAAGGCTATCAGCAATAGAGGGTTGGAAACTGTTACAGCCAAGAGGCGCCTAAGGAGACGTAACGACTAAACCTCATGTGGTATCCTGGGGGGCGAGCTGGAACAGAAAAGGGACATTAGAGAAAAACTGGCAAAGCCAAAGGAACAGTGGCATTTAGCTAACAGTGATGTACCCGTGCTGGTTCCTTAGCTACAACCAAGGTACACAGCAGCGTAAGATGTGAACCTTCGGTGAAGCTGGGTACCATGTGTAGAGGAACACTACTATCTTTGCAACTTTCCTGGAAGTCTAAAAAAAATTTTTTTTTTTTTGAGACAGAGTCTCACTCTGTCACCAAGGCTGGAATACAGTGGTGCAATCTTGGTTCACTGTAACCTTCCCTCCCAGGTTCAAGTGATTCTCCTGACTCAGCCTCCCAAGTAGCCGGGATTACAGGCGTGCGCCACTGTGCTCAGCTAATTTTTTATATTTTTAGTAGAGACAGGGTTTCACTATGTTGGCCAGACTGGTCTTGAACCCCTGGCCTCAAATGATCTGCCCACCTTGGCCTCCCAAAGTGCTGGGGTTACAGGCGTGACCCACTGCACCTGGCCTGTAAATCTAAAATTCTAAAATAAAAAGTTCTTTTTTATTGTATTTATTTAGAGACAGGGTCTTACTCCGTCACCCAGGCCTGGAGTGTGTTGGCATGATCACGGCTCACTGCAGCCTCCACCTCCTGGGCTCAAGTCATCCTCCCTTCTCAGTCTCCCGAACAGCTGGGACCACAGGCACGTGCCACCACACCTGGCTAATTTTTTATAGAGAGAGGGTCTCGCTAAGTTGCCCAAGCTGGTCTCGAAGTCCTGGGCTCAAGCGATCCTCCTGCCTCGGCCTCCCAAAGTGCTGGGATTACAGGCATAAGCCATTGCACTCAGCCTAAAAGTTCTTTTTTAAGAGGGCCTAGTTCCCTCTGGACACTCTGTGGCCACCAGCTGGAAAGCCATCACACCTCCCCAGCCCGCGCTCTCCCCAGGGCGAAGGCGAAGGGCGCAGTGCAGTGCGCAACCCCGCGGGCAGGGCTTACTTACCTTGGGTGGGTCGAAGAGCTCCAGCACGCGGTCGGGGCCATCGGGGCCCGGGGGCCGGCGCAGCGCCAGCCTCCCGCGCTGCCAGCGTGCCCCACTGTCCATGGAGGCCTCGTCGGCCAGGCTGTAGCGCAGCACCGCCTCCTTCAGCGCCTCGGGTGGCGGCTCCCGGGCCAGGCTCCAGGGCAGGAGCTTCTTGGCCAGGCCAGGCCGGGCGGGGGTCTCAGCAGCCTCTCCGGGGGTCCCGGGGGCGGCAGCGGTGTGGGCCGCTGGCAGCTCCCCGGCCGAGCGGCGGCGGAAGATGTGGCGGAGGCTGCGGCGAAAGTGCTGGAAGGAGCAGGGCCCGGGCGGCCGCGGCGGGGCCAGCTCCTCAGAGCTGCGGGCCTTGGGCAGGCCAGGGGCGGCGGGGCCGGGGCCTGGCTCCGGGGACGCCTCGGCCTTGGCTGGGGGCCCACGGCCTGTGTCCCGGTAGTCGCGGCCCGGCGCCCGTCCGTCGCGCACCTCGCGGCAGAAGTAGCGCTGGAAGAGGTCGGTGAACTGCAGCGACACCAGCTCGGCGCGCAGCGGCGCGTGCTGCGGATGCTCCCGGGCGAACAGCCAGTACTGGCGGGCCAGCTCCCGGGCCGCCGCTACGGCGTGCAACTCACAGAACTCGCTCCAGCCCCGCGGGGCCGCCGCCGGGGAGGCTGAGGGCGCGGAAGAGGGCGAGGAGGGCTGCAGGGCAGGCCCGTTCATGGCGGAGACCCAGGTGGTGCGGCCGGGCTGAAAGACACGTGGGTGGGCGGGCGACAAGGAGTAAGCAGGTGGGTAAGCAGGTGTAGGCCCCGTTACACACCGAGCACCACAGCAGAAATCCAACGCGACCATAACACCCAGTGCTGGTGAAGATGCAGGGAAACACGCACTCCCCTACCAAGTGGCATTCTGTAAGGGGCATGGCCAATTTGGCAGAATTGATTCTAGACTCTGGAATCCTGCTTTTGAAGTACAAAAACCATATGATCATCTCGATAGATGCAGAGAGAGTATTTGACAAAATTCAACATATCTTTATGATAAAAATTTTCAACAAATTAAGCATAGATGGTATGTTGTACCTCAACACACTGAAGGCCCTATATAAAGGCTGAGCTCGGAGGCTCAGGCCTGTAATCCCAGCACTTTGGGAGGCTGAGGCAGGAGGATCACTTGAGCCCAGGAGTTTGAGACCAGCCTGGGCAACATGGTGAAAGCCCATCTCTCCAAAAAAACCAACACAAAAATGAGTTGGCGTTGCAGCACGTGCACCTGTAGTCCTAACTACTTGGGAGCCTGAGGAAGTCAAGGCTGCAGTAAGCCATGATCAGCCATTGAACGCCAGCCCAGGCAACAGAATGACCCTGTCTCAAAAAATAAATAAATAAATAAATAAATAAAATAAAGGCCCTATATGACAAGCACACAGTTAACATTGTACTTAATGGTGAAAAGTTGACAACTTTTCCTTTAAGGCCAGGGATGAGAAAAGGATGCCCACTCTGGTCACTTCTATTTAACACAGTACTGACAGTCCTAGCCAGAGCAATCAGGCTCTAGGAATCCCACTTTTAAATATTCAAGAGAAATACTTGCTCCCTGCTACATATTTCCTGCTAAAACGTTTATAATGGGGAAAAACTAGAAACAACCTAAATGCCCACCAGCTGGAGACTAGTGAAAGAATCTGGCCCATCTATAGGCTGGAAGACTGCATCAGGGGGAAAGAGTGAGGAAGACCCACCCCACCACCTCTGGGAGAGCTGCAGGGCTATTCACTAAGCGAAAAAGCAAACGGCAGAACAAGACACCCTAGACAATCCCATTTACATGAACATACATAAAACCAAACTACTAATGTTTATGTGTACACAAACATTTTGTAAATGGTGGGCAAGAAAGGTCTGGCAGAAGCAAACTCATCCTGAAACAGTGGGTACCTCTGGGGAGGAATCAGAATTGGGATGTGGGGATGGCGGGGAAGTAACCAAGAAGCCTGTTACTGCTTATCTCTAGCAAGGATGGCTAAGAACACAGATTCTGGAATGTGGGTTCAAATCCCAGCACCAGCCACGCGAGGTGGCTCATGCCTGTAATCCCAGCACTCTGGGAGGCCGAGGCAGGTGGATTACTTGAGGTCAGGAGTTAGAGACCAGCCTGGCCAACGTGGTGAAACCCCGTCTCTACTAAAAATACAAAAATTAGCCGGCTGTGGTGGCGGGCGCCTGTAGTCCCAGCTACTTGGGAGGCTGGGGCAGGAGAAATGCTTGAATCCAGGAGGTGGAGGTTGCAGTGAGCTGAGATGGTGCCACTGCACTCCAGCCTGGGTGATAGAGCAAGACCCCGTCTCAAAACAAAAAACAAAAAAACAAAAAAAAACCCAGCAACAACTTATTAGTTATGGGACCTTAAGTGACTTACATGATTACTCTCTACCTCAGTTTCTCCATCTGTAAGAGGGGAACCATGATCATGCCTACTTCATAGGCATATTATGAGCATGAATTGATAGCTGTAAAGCCCTAGAACGTAGAAAATGCTTCATAAAGACTGGCTGACATTGTTGTTATTTCCATGTTGCGGTGAGAGTATATTATTGGTGTCTAAAAAATAAACATAGGGCCGGGCACGGTGGCTCACGCCTGTAATCCCAGCACTTTGGGAGGCCGAGGCGGGCAGATCACGAGGTCAGGAGATCAAGACTATCCTGGCTAACACGGTGAAACCCCGTCTCTAGTAAAAATACAAAAAAATTAGCGGGGGGTGGTGGCAGGCGCCTGTAGTCCCAGCTACTGGGGAGGCTGAGGCAGGAGAATGGCATGAGCCCGGGAGGCGGAGCTTGCAGTGAGCCGAGATCACGCCACTGGACTCCAGCCTGGGCAACAGAGCGAGACTCTGTCTCTAAATAAATAAATAAATAAATAAATAAATAAATGGGCCGGGGGCAGCTGCTCACACCTGTAATCCCAGCACTCTGGGAGGCTTAGGTGGGTGGATCACCTGAGGTCAGGAATTCGAAACCAGCCTGGCCAACATGGTGAAACCTCGCCTCTACTAAAAATACAAAAATTAGCTGGGTGTAGTGGTGTTTGCCTGTAATGCCAGCTACTCGGGAGGCTGAGGCAGGAGAATCACTTGAACCTGGGAGGCAGAGGTTGCAATGAGCTGAGATCATGCCACTGCATTCCAGCCTGGGTGACAGAGCGAGACTCTGTCCTGGAAAAAAAAAAAAAAATCACACACACAAAAACAAAAACAAAAATAAATATAAAACAAAAAATAAAAAGGAATAAATTAACAAAAGTCACAGGGGGTCCAGAGGGATTTCCTGCACTGACAGGGGACCCTCAGGACTAGCAGACCTTTGCCTGCCCATCTCAACTGGAGCATCCTTCTCCTCCCATGGCCAGAGGGCCTTTCCTTAGGCACAACATCACCAGAATGGCACTGAGACCCCCCACCCCTCTGCTATCCACGGTGCAGAACAGTTGGGACCTCTGTGGGCACCATCCTTCCTTCCTCCTGACCCTCGCTGGGCCTGGGCCCCTGCTGGAGACCACATATCCATGTCGCTCTTCAAGATGGAGAAGAAATGCTCTCCCTACTCGGGCACAAAACTGGGCCCCAGATCCCTGATATCAGCACACCCTGAATGAACAGCAGTGCCACTCCAGTGACTCACTCCCTGGGCAGGGGTAGTGGCTGCACAACACAAGCTACAGAGCCACAGGGGCCTGGGTACAATTGCTGCCTCCAATCACCCCCTCCTTCATCCTCTCTTCAGGTGTTACTGAGGGCCTACTGTGTGCCAGACACCAGGCTAGGCCCCGAGATACCACGGTGAACAGCACAGACGAACACTGCTCTCCCAGGGCTCACATTACAAAGGGGGACACGTATTGGCTGTGTGGCTCCTGATGCCTGACTCAACCTCTCTGAACCTGGATTTCCTCATCTGCCAACCAGGTGGCAGCATGGCATCCACCTTGTAAGGAACCCATGAAAGGGAATGCAAGGTGGAGATGCGAACCTGCAAATGGGGTTCTCTCTGCCACACACCCCTCCACAGGCACCGTCTCTGCATGTGGCCATGTCCCGCTGGGCATGTCTGCAGGGCAGTGGCAACAAAGGGTGCCCCTGTCACATGAGGCCATGGTGGAACCCCCACAGCCGATCTCCACGAGAAACCCCAAAAAGCACAAGTAGGTGCCTCTGCCCTCGATGGAAGGGGGCCATGCAGAGTCGACAATGTTTTTTTTTTTTTTTGAGACAGGGTCTTGTTCTGTCACCCAGGCTGGAGTGCAGTGGCATAATCATGGCTCACCGCAGCCTAGACCTCCCAGGCTCAAGCTATGCTCATCTTGGCCTCCCAAAGTGCTAAGACTATAGGCACACACCACGACACCTGGTTATTTTTTGTATTTTTTGTAGAGATGGGGTCTCACTATGTTGCCTAGGCTGGTCTCAAACTCCTGGGCTCAAGCAGCCCTCCCACCTTGGCCTCCCAAAGTGCTGGGATTACAGGCATGAGCCACCGTGCCCTGCTACAGTCGACAGTTTTGTACATCACAGGGTCCTTGGGACCCGCACACAGTAGGTACTTTGCACACAGTAAGTAGTCACTAAAAGCTGTCAGGCAGATGGGAAGGGAGAGGGAGGGGCCACATCTGCCCTTGGCCACCATGTTCTTCCTGTCCCTGAAGGGGGGAGGGTCTTACCCCTGCATGAGGGCACCTGTTCTTGGTCAATCCTACTGTTCCCCACACCCAGCCTTGACACAGGTGAGACAGGCACTGCCCTCGTGGCTTGGAGGATGCCCAGAGAGCTGTGATTCCAGACCCAGGCTCCTGCCCCACCTACACGATCTGCCGCTAGTCACGCCAGCTGCCTGTGGGTGTTGGCATGAGCCATTCCCTCTGCCCTGTCTGCTTCCAATTGCACATAAGAGAAGCCTCTTCTGAGCTCCCAACTGAACTTGACCTTCAGCACACTGGTCACACATTATCACTTGACAGGATGCTTTTATTAGTGACTATCTCTCCAACAGACTGAGTTCCATGAGTCATTCCCTGCTTCATCTCCAGCTCCTAGCATACAGCAGGAGCTCAATGAATGCCTCTTGAATGAATGAACATATGAATGCAAGAGATCAGTTGGATTTGCAAACTCTTGCTCTCCCGGCAGATGCGTGGCAACCAGCATGAACCAACCTCCCCCGCCCCCTGGGCCGTCCTACCTTCCGCACAGTCCTGTATGTCAGAGTCTTGAAGCCCAACTGCAGGGCCAAACCCTGGCAGGAGCCTTCCTCAAAACAGCTGCGCCCACTCCAGGTCCCTCACTGCCCAGGCAACGGCTGGGAACCCCCCTCATTGGGCCCCTTCACCAGTCCTCCCATAAGAACAATGGCATTTACTGAGCATCTGCTACACATCAGACATTTTTCTTTCTCTTTTTAGAGACAGGGTCTCACTCTGTCTTCCAGGCTGGAGTGCAGTGGCACAATCATAGCTCACTGCTGCCTCGAACTCCTGGGCTCAAGAGATCCTCCTGCCTTAGCCTCCAGAGTAGCTGCAACTACAGGCTCATGGCACCATGCCAAGATCATATCAGGCATTTTTCTAACTACTTTTACAAAATATCACCTCTCCCAAGGTTCCTAACAGCCCTAGGAGGTAGGTCCAACGATTACTTCCATTTTACAGATGGGGAAGCTGAAACAGAGCGGCCCCATAGCTAGTGATTATAGAGACCCCCACACAGAAGGGACCCCCAAAATGTCTGATCAGTGCCTAAATGCACACAAGAAGGGCTCACTTCCCAATGAATGCTTATTGGATGAATGAGTGAGTCCCAGAGGAGAGAATATAAAAGTCTCATTCAGCTCCAGCTGGAGTCAGGAGTCGGCAGTAGCTCTGTCCAGGTCCCAAACCCACCAATGATCAGGAAAACTGTCACAGGGCAAAAGGAAGAAAACAAAAATGAGAGGCTGGGCTCAGTGGCTCACACCTATAATCTCAATACCTTGGGAGGCCAAGGCGGGAGGATTGCTTGAGCCCCAGAGTTCGAGACCAAGCTGGGCAACATGATGAAACCCTATGTCTACTATAAATACAAAAAAATTAGCCTGGCATGGTGGCTGGGCCTGTAGTCCCAGCTACTCAGGAGGCTGAGGCGGGAAGACTGCTTGAGCCCAGGAGGTCGAGGCTGCAGTGAGCTGTGATCACACCACTGCACTCCAGCCTGAGTGACAGAAGCAGACCATATCTCTATAAGAAAAAAAGAACTGATGTCTGCAGTGTGCTTGGCACGGGGCTCATAAGTGGCTGCTGCTATTTTCTTACTATCACTGTTAGAAAAGAGCTCCAGCCTCGGAGTCAGGCTCGCCTGCCATGGGAAGCCACAGGGGGGCCTGCCTCATGGGCTGGGCTCGGGGCGTCATGGGGAGCTGGAACAAAAGATCTTCTCAGGGGAGAGGCGGCTGCTCAGGCTGCTCCGGGCAGGAAGTTGCCAGCCCAGAGCAGTCAGCTGTAGCCCAAGCTATGGAAGGGACTGTACCAGGGAGGTTTTTTGGCCAGGAGGGCAGCCAGGCCACAGGAAGGTGGATCCCTCCCTGACCCTGGCCCAGGCAGTGGCGTTTATTGAGTGCTTACTATGTGCCAGGCTCAGAGAAAAAGCAATTGATCAGATGGTGACAACCCTGGGATCAGGGGCTGACAAGCTGTGGACAGGAAGCAATGATGATCACGCCAGGGGGACCTGGGGCCCTCAGGCTTCGACTGTAGGGTATGAGTTGGGGGCAGGGTGTCTTTGGGACACTTCTATCCCAGCACAGAGCTTCGGGGGAGCCTGGTCAGCCAGAGAAATAAACCACCTTCCCAACAGAGGGGCCCTAGCACCCAGGAGACCCCCCTCACCTGCTCAGGCTTCCTTCTGGGGCAGGAACCTCCCAGCTATGGGGGTCTCCAGGGTTTCCCCAAATCCTGCAGCCAGGTGAGGGGCAGAATGATGTGCAGAAGGAATAACTCAGCCTGGTGCATCCTCGTCCCCCACCCCCAATTCCCTCCCTGCAGCAAATACATGGAGGCAGCTAGCTGCACGTCCACCAGCTGGGGCTGGGGGGTGTCTGCATCTCAGGACCCCAAGATCAGAACACAACCGGGTCCACCAGAGGGCTTTTGAGGGCCTTGAAGCAGCAGTGGTACCTGGTGCTCCCCAAGAAGCACAGCCAGCCCCAGGCACCCTGGAGCCACCAAGTCGGTGAGAAATCGCAGGACCTTGAATCGCTGGGAACCTGGCTGAGCTGTGGGGTCCCCTTAATCCATGCCCCCCTGAGATCAGGGCTTCTCAGCCTCTCCTCTATCTAATCACCCTGGATAATAGTATAATTCGGGAGGCTGAAATTTTCCTTTTAATGATCAGGCCCACATGCAGAGAAAGCCTTTATCCATGGTAGGAATTCCCCTGCTGAGGCTTGGGGAGGATTTTTTTTTTTCTTCTTTCTTTGAGACAGGTCTGACTGTCACCCAGGCTGGAGTGTAGTGGCATGATCACAGCTCACTGCAACCATGACCTTGTGGGTTTAAGCAATCCTTCCAAGTATCTGGGACCACAGCCATGTGCCACCATACCCAGTTGTTTTTTTTTTTTTTTTTTTTTTTGGTAGAGACAGGGTCTCACTATGTTGCCCAGGCTGGTTTCAAACTCCTGGGCTCAAGTGATCCTCCCACCTTGACCTTCCAAAGTGCTGGGATTACAAGTGTGAACCACTGCTCCCAGCCTGGGGAAGATTTCTTAAAGTGTGGTAAATGAAGTTAAATTGGGCCAGTCCAGAGCCTCCACTCTCCCCTGCCCCTGCTCACAGATATAGGCAGGAAGTCTCACACCTTCAGAGGGGACACTTCCTCCAGGGAGGCCTCCTGGTTGAATCTAGGCCACAAGGAACATTTCTATCTTCCCCATGCCTAGCACCAACTGTTCATAGAGTCCAGACCCTGTGGCCTAAGGAGGCCCAGAGAGTTGTGGGATTCTGACACACACTGCCTGGCAGGCGGCCTGCTGCCCTTTCACAGCATTCAAGTTGCCAGACGCAGAGATGCCCACGGGAAGCAGGGGGCGAAGGCAGGGTCCCTGGGGAGGCAGAGAGGTGGGTTCTACCCCAGGCCACGGGGCAGCTGGCTGGACACTGATGCACCCTTGCTGGGGTCACCTTGTGCCCCGGGGACATTTATCAGGCCAGCACAGTCTGCCAGAACAGGAAATGTCCTCTGGCTTCCTCTGCCCACACCGCCAGCCTGACATCCCAGCCACCGCCCCAGCTAGGTTTCAGGAGGTAGGGAAAGCCAAGAACCATCTCCCTGCGGACAGGCAGCACCGTCAGAATCCCACACGCCCCCCATCCCAAGGCCGTGGCTTCTTCCTTTCACTGCCTCTGGGTTGAGGGCAGACAGGGGAGACCCTAGGAGGGCAGCCTGTGGGTGAACCTCCTCCCCACGTGCTACTTGGGGACATCAGGAGGGACATGCGTAAGCCCTCAATTACCTCGCCTCTCGCAGCATACACTGCCCTCTCTGGGCCTCTCCTCCTTGAGATGACACCAGTGTGTGAGCTCTGAAAGGGCAGATCCCATGTCAGAGGTCCCCTTGTGTGTCCACCTCCCTGATCACATTCCCAGTCTCCCAGCTGGGGCCCCCCATTGGGCGCCTGTGAGTCAGCCCCTGTGAGGAGGGCATAGACTTCCTCCCTCCCAGGCCTCCCTGGGGACACATGTCCTGGGCAGCAGCCGGCTCCCCACTGGCCAGCCGGGGGGTGGCCACATCCGGGTGGGCCCCCAGGGGCTCCAGGCCTGGCTCACAAGGAAGCCTGTGGCCCGGCCCTGCTGGCCGACCCCTGACAGGGTGGCGTGGGAGGAAAAATCTTCTATCCAACTGCTCAGCTGCCGGGTTTCCGGCTGGGGCGGGGAGTGGGGGGCGCACCAGGAGGACCTGTTCCCCTGGGGAAGTGTCCTCTGCCCCTGCTGGGAGGAAGGATGGCTAGTGGTGGCCAGCAGAACCCTGGAGCCCTGGTAGAGGGATGCTTGTCACCCCAGCAGCAGGGCCCCATTGAGCAGATGTCCAGTGGTGGCCTGGTCCTGCTGCCAGGCCTCAGGACCTGCTCAGTCTCCAAGGGATCTCAAGCCCCGGGAAGCTGGGGAGCTGGGGTGCAGGACTCCTGGGTCCAATAAGGCCTGACTCAGCAAGTGACCCCGGCTGAGTCACTTCCCCTGGGCAGCCTGCCCGCCTCAGTTTCCTTGGGAAGGGTGGGTAGTGAGGAATGGGGCCTTGCAGGGAATGAGCAGCTAGCACTGCACCTCTGGACTCGCCGAGGCAGGCGTCTCCAGTCTGCCAGACGGCAGCGGCTTCCTGCCCTGCCTCGTCAAAGATGCTGAACGCCCGCGGGCCCTTGGGGACCGTTTTCCCAGGAAACCTGGCAATTAAGTGCCAGCCCCTATTGGGCATGAACAGCAATGGCTTGCACTTATTGAGTGCCAATTGCATGCCGGGCACTGTGCATGCCTCCTTTTCTCAAAACCACCCTAACAGGGAGTTGGCAACCCCCCTATTTCATAGACAAAAAGACCTGTGGCTCAGAGAGGCTAAGGGACCAGCCCAAGATCACACAGCCAGAGCAAGTACAGCCAACACAGTTCCAGTCCTGACACTGTACTTCACACACCCACCCTGGGGAGGCTGGAACTCTTGGCTTCCATCGGGCAGGCGAGGTCCAGATCAGAGAAGCCAGGTAACCTGCCTAGGACCTCACACCTGGAAGCTGGCAGAGCCCAGATTCGGCCCTAAAGTCCATACTGCTACCAGGGAGAAGTGGGAATTTAGCAGGAAAAGCCTCTCGTTTTATTAATAGCAATAATATCTACTATTGTTAATTGAGTGCCAGGCTCAGCGCTCAGTGCCTTATGTGCCATGTCACAGCAAGTGCACAGCTGTTAAAGCCTTTCACAGATGTTGTCTCAATTGCCTCAGAGAGGTTAAGTGATCAACCCAAGGATTCCCAGCAATGGGAGACCCTCATGAACACCAGCCCTCAGAAGGGTGTGGGGTCATGTAAACTGGGTCCCAAAGGTGTTTCCAGCAAAAGGAGCTGTATTGGCCCAGACTGTGGGACAGCTCCCTACTATGTCCCTGAGACCCCCTTCACTGACCCTCCCCACCTTGGCTGGGGAGGGCACCTGGTCTCCCCTCACCACAGACAGGTGGCACTGAGACTGGCAGCGAGGAGGTCCCTCCAAGTGCCTCCGGCTCTGCTCCACCTGGGATATGGAGAATGTCTGGGGGTGGCACAGCGGGAGCCAGAAATCCAAGGGCCCAGCAGTCCTGTGGGATCTGATTTGTACTCAAAAGTTCTATTTATCGGAGGAGGAGGATCAGGCCCAGGTTTGAGAGGCGTGGGGGTGGGGGTGGGGGGATGAGGAAAGAAAGCCGGCAGAGCTAACACCCACAACAAAAAAGATCATTCCGGCCCCAAGGCTACTTCTTCTCTTCCTCCTGACCAAGCCACTCTGGACACTGTGAATTCACTCATTCATGGTTCCCATGACTCTAGGAAGTAGGTACTATTAGCACACCCATTTCACAGATGAGGAAACTGAGGTGGGGCAGTTAAGCAAGGCCTTATAGCTAAGGAAGTGCCCAGATCTTCAAAATTCTGCTCCCAAAGACCCAGGAAATTCCAGTGCTATGTATGCAAGAGATGCTCAAGGGAGACTACTGAAGGAACACCTCATAGCCAATAACAGTAACACTAATGAAGGCAATGATAAAATCACCACTACCACCACCACCACCTGCAACTGAACCTCTCTTTGCCAGGCAGCAGGTGCTCATTACACACTGGCTCATTAAATCTCCACTGCAAACCTGTTATTCCCCCATTTTACACAGAGGGAAACTGAGGGCAGAGTCACTTGCCCACGCCTTCAGCTGAACGAAGGCAGTAGGAGCAGCAAAGCACAGTCCCCAGGACCCTCCTCACTATCCTCCTCCACTTCCTGCTGAGCCCCTGCAGAGCCTGAGCCCCCAGCTGCTGATGCTCTGAGCCAGCCCCTTCCCAGCTGGCCGCTCTGTGGCCCACAGGGACTCACAAAAGTTCTAGGAATGCTCACCCTTTGGCTCAGAAGGATTTTCCCTCCCAGAGGGGGTAGTGGGAAAAGGCTCAGGAAAAGTGCACTAAAAACCCTTCCAACTTCCCCCAGTAGGCCCTGGCTCTCATCCTCCTAGCCCAGCCTGCCCAGGTGGCCTCTGACGGCTCTCCCTCCACAAGGGCAGGTCCCGAGGAGCCTCCAGAGCTGTTTCCACTCAGGCAGCCAGGTCAGTGATGGGAAACCCAGACACAACCTGCGCCTGCATCCCTGGAGACCCACAGGCCCACTGCCCTGGCAGGGGCCCTGAGGCCTGGCTGCTAGCCGGTGTTAGGGAACTGTCATCTCCCCGGCGAGGGGCTGCGGGTCAGATCTCGGTCCCTCCTGCCACCAAAGCTGGCCTTGCCGACATTGCCTTGCCGGGGCCTCTGCTCTGAACCCCCCACCAGATTTCACTTCCTCCCACTCAGCCCAGCCTGGCCGTGCCCCTCCCTGGAGGCCCCCAGCTGCAGGCAGTGACCTCCTCACCTACATCATTGTGGCTGGGAATGGGGAAGAGAAACAGGAGAATGAGGAAACTAAAGAAAAAAAGAAGCGGGACAGGCAGGCAGACCCTCCTCTCCAGTTCCTCAAATGCAGTCCCCCTCCCTCAAAACAAAGCTCCCCTGGCCGGAGGAAGGGAAGGGAGGGAAGGGGATTTCTGCACCAGGCATCAGAGACCTCTGAAATACCATCCCTACCGTGCGGATCTAGAAGACCAACACCCACTCCAGACGTTTTTTGGTCGGGGGATTCCCAGGGAACCCCAGGCAAGAGGTGTGAGAGGATCAATACCAGAAACCTGTCTCTGGGACGCCTAGCCCTGGTGAACCGCCCAATTCAGCAGCATGCGGGGGCCTGGCCCGGTCGACCTCGGCAGTGCAGGAACTGGGGAGAGGGGCTTCCTGAATCAGGGCGCTACCCTCTTAGCCACATGGCCCGGAATGGGGAATGGGGAGGGGCCGGCGCATCCTCCCCCGCTGCCCCCACACCCAAGGGCTCATCTGTGCTCACAGCCTCAGTTTGACTACTTTCACTTTCAGGGTAGCAATGGGTGACCCCTGACCGCTCCTCCCCAGGCACAAGTTGAGGGGAGGGCCGCCCCCAACCGGCGAGGCTACCGTAGGGTGGGCTGGGGGCGTCAGCGATGCCCTCTCCCCCATCCCACGGCCTCAGTTACCCCAACGCTCTCCCTAACACGTGTGTGGGTGGGGGTAGTGGCTGAGTGGGGGGTCGTAGGCGCTGGGAGCCGTCACCCCGGAACGCCTCCATCTGAGTTGGCTGCAGGGCAGTATTTTGGGCTGGGGGTGACGCGCAGAGCCCGGGCAGAACTGGACACGGGGCCTCCCCTTTCCCCACAAAAGCCCTCCCGGCCCCGGAGGAGGGGAGCGCGGGCAAACGCGGGCTCACCTGAGAGACAGGAGCTCTGGGCCCGGCCGGCCCATGGCGTCGCGCGCCCCCGGGCCCCCGAAATCCCGAGGGGGCGGGCGGGCCCCCGCCCTGGGCGCGTCCTCTCCCGCCCGCCGGCTCCTCGCTCGCGGCTCGCTCGAGCGGGGCTCAGGCAGGAAACCCGGGCTCGGAAAATGGCCAGCGCCTCATCATTTCCGCCGCCAGCGCTTGACAGTTGCGGGAGGATGCGCCCCCGGGCCGCCGCCGCCGGGGAAACTTTGCAGCGGCCGCCGTCGCCACCGCGGGCCGCGACAGTCCGGGCGGGCAGCCGGGCGGAGGCGGTGGCCCGGGCCCATGCCGCCCCGCGCCGTTATGTAAAGAGGAACCGGCCGTGCGAGCGGAGCCCGGCGGGGGAGGGCGGCCGCGACAGGGGCGGGGCAGGGGCGGGGCCACCAGGAGCCACGCCTCAGGCCGCGCGCGAGTCGGAGATTCGGCTGGAGGGGCGGGCCATGAGGGCGGAGCCCGGACTGGCCCCGCCTACCAATCCCGCTAGTCCGCGGCTGCCAGGGTCGGAGGGCTCTCCTGGCGCGGGTCCGGAAAAAGGCGAGGCCTTGCGAAGCCACGCCCACCACGTGCCCACCCGATTTCGCGTCCCACAGTCTGAAGATAGAAGTGAGGATCGCAGGGGCGGGGCGACTTTAGCCCCACCCACTCAACGCCGGCAGGTCACCAGGTGCCTCAGCGCCTGGAGGCGGGGCCAGATGAAGGGGCGGGGCCTAGGGCGGGCAGGGTCGAGGGGCCTAGGGCGGGCAGGGTCGAGGGGCCTGGCCTCCAGGGGGCGCGCCCTTGCTGACTCCCTCCTGCAGGGCCTTATCAGTGCTCGCAGGGCTGGGCCGTGCAATAGCGACCACGGCTTTCATCAGCGCCCCAGGGAGGGAGCCCAGCCCTGCCCGACCCTGACTATCTGCGATCATGCTGACCCGACCCGCCACGGCCCCAGGCCCCCGATTTGGGTTCTGGCCCCAGCCCTCAGCTTTGCCTTTGCTACAGCCGGTGCCCGTATAGCCCAGCCTCGCTCCGGCCGCCCGTCCTGTCCCCCAATTCTAGGAGGGGTGCATCTTTCTCCAGGAAGCCCTCTCCGACCGCTGGCTCCCGTGGCCTCTGCGCCCACCCCCCTGCCCGCCCCCGGGCTACTTACATTTTCTCCACGGCCTCATGGGGAGCTGAGACGGACAGTGGGGTTCCCCCTAGTCCGGAGTGGGACATGCTCTCAGCCAGCCTCTCCCCCAACATGTGGGAGGGCGGGGAGGGAGGAATGTACTCTTCTCCCCCTCCCCCAACAGGAAACAAGTCGCCCACGCCCCCAGCTTGGAGGGGCCACCTCGAGCCTTCCCAGGCAGCAAGTGTCTCCATTCCACTGCCTCCCCCTCTTCCTACCCGGGCAAATGACTTGACTTCTCCGTACCTCTCCACTTCCTTGCCTATGAAATGGAAATAATGTGTACCCACTCTCCTGGCAGTGAGAATTAAGTGAGTTAATGCATTAAAGCAGTTAGCTCGAGGCTTGGCTCCAGGAAGCGCTCTGTGTTAAACAAATCGGCCCCAGTCCTGACCTTAGAGCTACAGGAAGGGGTTCCCCAGAAGGTGGGGATTTCCAGACTCCGAGTAGATGGGGGAAGGGAGCGGTCTGCTACAGGATTCCTGGTGTCCAATGACCTTGAAGAAAAAGGCCACAAAAATCTGCTTTCCACACATTTCCAGGCACTGTTCTAGGCGCTGGGAACACAGCAGTGAACAACACAGATATCCCTGCCTGCGTGGAGCTGATATTCTAGTGGGGGGACATAAGGCACGAATAAGCAAGTGGGATCAGCTATGACAATGACAAAACAATTACGGGATGGAGAGCTGGAAGGGGATGTCTTAGATCCAGGGCTCAGGAAGGACACCTCTGCGGAACTAACATGTGAGCTTAGAACCCTCCATGACAAGAAGGATCCAGGTGCTATAACGTCTGAGGGAAGAGCATTCCAGGCCAAAGGAACAGCATGTGCAAAGATGCTGAGGTGGGAATACATGTGGTGCTTTGGAATAAAGTCATAAAGGCAGTGGTGACACCTATACTGGTAAGAGATGATGTTTCAAAGGTGGGCCCATCACATGGTGTCTTGAAGGTCTTGGTGGGGACTTTGGGAATTATTTTGAGGGCAGTAGGGTGCCATGGAGGTTGTGAGGAGAAGGACCTGTGGAGTGTGGGATTCAAGCTGTTCACACGGCATCTGAGGATGTGGGAAGAGGGATGGGGTGGGGCAATGTCAATGAAGTCTAAACGAGGCCGGGTGTAGTGGCTCACACCTGCAATCTCAGCACTTTGGGAGGCTGAGGCCAGCGGATCACCTGAGGTCAGGAGTTTGAGACCAGCCTGGTCAACAGGGTGAAACCCTGTCTCTACTAAAAATACAAAAATTAGCCAGGCATGGTTGCACGCGCCTGTAGTCCCAGCTACTGGGGAGGCAGAGGCAGGAGAATCGCTTGAACCTGGGAGGTGGAGACTGCAGTGAGCCAAGATTGCATCACTGCACTCGAGCCTGGGAGACAGAGGTAGGCTCTGTCTCCAAAAAAAAAAAAAAAAAGTCTGAATGGATCATCCCATATTATTTGATCACTTTCTTATACCTGGGGACACTGCGGCCAAGAGAGAACAGTTACTTGTCTGTAGCCATGCAGCTGCCAGGCAGCACCCACAGAGCAGCCCGGTACCCAGCCAATGCCAAATGGCTGCTGAAATCTGCCAGCCACAAGCACTTTCCCTCTCACTGCCCAGACAGCAGCTCTGCTGACTTAAATTGGGACTTGTGGTTCTTCCCCTTTTTAATCACGGTTCAAACCTTCTCGCCTGCCAGATTTCTCGGAGGCCCAAACTGGTTTCCTTCCTCGCTTAGTCGCTTCTTGCCCACATCCCCGCCAGAGTCCAGTTTTTTGTTTTGGCGCTCGCTGAGACCCCAAGACTTCTCACTTTTTGTGTTTATTTTCCCTTGGAAAGGCAAAGGGATTCCAACAAATAACCTTCCCATCACCGTGCCCAGATTTGAGAGTGCCGCTGCCACGAACACAGCGAGGTCGTCGTCGCCACTGGGAGGCCGGCCAGCCACGGCTCTTCCCACTCGGCAGGTCACTGGGACCTAAGGAGAGAAAGGGTTATTCAAATTCCCATGACTGATCCGTAGCTCCCGGAAACAAGCCAGGCCGTCTTAGGGGAGCAGGTCCAACCGCCCTTCCTTTTTGCTGTGAAAAACACCAACACCTCCTGCTGGCCAAGTTCCAGAAAGCCGGAGACTCACAGGATTAATAACAATTACAGGCCACGCGCGGTGGCTCATGCCTGTAATCCCAGCACTTTGGGAGGCCGAGGCAGGCGGATCACCCAAGGTCGGGAGTTCGAGACCAGCCTGACCAAGATGGAGAAACCCCGTCTCTACTAAAAATACAAAATTAGCCAGGTGTGGTGCCGCATGCCTGTAATCCCAGCTACTCAGAAGGCTGAGGCAGGAGAATTGTTTGAACCCGGGAGGTGGAGGTTGCGGTGAGCCGAGATCGTACCATTGCACTCCAGCCTGGGCAACGAGAGTGAAAATCCGTCTCAAAAAAAAAAAAAAATTAAAAAGATAACGATTACAACACGAGTCAACAGCAATAAATTAACAATGATCAATGCTATTAATATTCATATTAGCAATTCGTATTAATAATAATTTTAATAACAACAAAAGTTAACTAGTACAAACACAAATACATGATAAGTGCTTGAGGTGATGGATACCTCATTTACCCTGATGTGATAATTACACATTGCATGCCTGTATCAAAATACCTCACATACTCCATAAATATATACACCTACTATGTACTCATAAAAATTCAAAAAGTGGGCCAGGCGCGGTGGCTTAGGCCTGTAATCCCAGCACTTTGGGAGACTGAGGTGGTGGATCACAAAGTCAGGAGTTCAAGACCAGCCAGGCCAATATGGTGAAACCCCATCTCTACTAAAAATACAAAAATTAGCCGGGTGTGGTGGCGGGTGCCTGTAGTCCCAGCTACTCGGGAGGCTGAGGCAGGAGAATCGCTTAAACCCAGGAAGGGGAGGTTACAGTGAGCTGAGATCACGCGACTGTGCTCCAGCCTGGCAACAACAGAGTGAGACTCCGTCTCCAAAAAAAAAAAAAAGAGTTCTCTGTTCTGTATCTCCTAGCTGTGCAGTCACATAGATTCTCTGGGCCTCAGTTTCCTCATCTGGAAAATGGGGACAGTGACAGGACTGACCCCATTGGGTTGAGGGGGAATTTGATGAGAAAACTCACATTGAGGGCTTAGGAGTGGGGGAGGTACTTCCACATAGCAACGACTGATAAAGAATGTTGAATATAGTGCAGGCTCGGTGGCTCATGCCGGTAATCCCAGCACTTTGGGAGGCTGCAGCAGGTGGATCACCTGAGGTCGGGAGTTTGAGACCAGCCTTGTCAACATGGTGAAACCCTGTCTCTACTAAAAATACAAAAATTAACTGGGCGTGCTGGTGGGTGCCTGTAATCCCAGCTACTTGGGAGGCTGACGCAGGGATAATTGCTTGAACCTGGGAGGCGGAGGTTGCAGTGAGCCGAGATTGCACCATTGCACTCCAGCCTGGTGACAAGAGTGAGACTTCGTCTCAAAAAAAAAAAAAAGAATGTGATTATAATCTATGATTGGGTGTGAGAGTCCCATGTCCCTCGAGGGTTGTGAAGAGGAGTGGCCACAAAGACCAGTCCTGTAAACAACAGAGCTTCACACCCCTTTTATAGATGCAGACACTGAGGTTTGAGAGCAAAGATCTTGCCCAGGGTCACCCAGCCAGAGTGGAGGCCTTGCTGTCTGCATTTGTAAAATGTGCTTCTGCAGGCCTGGGCCACAGGCGAGGAGGAGGCCCGGGGACCTGGCCTGGCCTGGCCCCCAGCTGGGCAATGGCTACTGCTGGTGTTTCCCATGCCCGAGTTTCCATCACGGCACTGCTGTGCAACCTCCAAAGGTCCCTTCTTGCCACCAGCAACAGGCTCCCACTTTCTGAGCCTCAGTATCTCTGGCTTGTCAAATGGGCATGATAGTAGTTGGGTGAAGGGAAATGACATTGTGTAGGACACTTTGTCCCTAGTGGCCTTCAGTGAATGCACAGAGTGCTGAGCGTTATCAAAGGACACTGCAGCACACTGGGCTCCTCCTGGCTGTTCCTCAAACTCACCTTCATGCTCCCACTTCAAGGCCTTAGCACTGGCTGTTCCCTGTGCCCAGAATGCTCTTCCACCAGATGTTTTTTTTTGTTTTGTTTGAGACGGAGTCTCACTCTGTTGCCCAGGCTGGAGTGCAATGGCTCAATCCTGGCTCACTGCAGCCTCTGCCACCTCCTGGGTTCAAGTGATTCTTCTGCCTCAGCCTCCTGAGAAGCTGGAATTACAAGTGAAAGCCACCATGCCCAGCTAATTTTTTGTAGTTTTAGTAGAGATGGGGTTTCACCATGTTGGCCAGGCTGGCCTTGAATAGCTGACCTCAGGCAATCTTCCCGCCTTGGCCTCCCAAAGTGCTGGGATTATAGTCGTGAGCCACCGCGCCCAGCTGTCTACCCTTGCTTTCTTCACTCCCAGGAGATGTCTGACTGCCCACCAAACCTAAACCAGCCCTGCCCCCATTGCTGACCATCTCCATCTCTCTTCTGCTCCTGCTTTTTTTCTTTCTTTTTCTTAGAGACAGGGTCTCACTCCATCACCCAGGCTGGAGTGCAGTTGTACAATCATGGCTCACTGCAACCTTGAACTCCTGGGCTCAAGCGATCCTGCTGCCTCAGCCTCTCAAGGAGCTGGGACTACAGGTGCACCCCACCATGCCTGGCTAATTGTTTCTATTTTTTGTAGAAAGAGGGTCTCTCTATGTTGTCCAGGCTGGTCTCAAACTCCTGGGCTCAAGCAATCCTCCCACTTTGGCCTCCCGAAGTGCTAGGATTACAGGAGCCACCGTGCCTGACTTGCCTCTGCATGTTTTTTCTTCCTCACCCTTGTGGCCCCCTGACTGATACCACAATCATTAATTCATCTGTTTATTGGCAGTCTCTTTCCCCCACCCCCAGGAGCAGGTCAGCTCCACTCGGCCAGGCATTTGTGTGTCTTGCTCACTCTTGTGAGCACAGTTCTTGGCACATAATAGGTGCTCCTCGTGGCTTAAAAACAGTCCACACTTCTTTGACATACCTCCCTTGAAAAGGTGGAACCTGATTCCCCTGCCCTTGAGTGTGGGCTGGACTTAATGACTCCTTCCTTCCTTCCTTCCTTCCTTTCCTTCCTTCCTTCCTTCCTTTCCTTCCTTCCTTCCTTCCTTCCTTCCTTCCTTCCCTTCCCTTCCCTTCCCTTCCCCTTCCTTCCTTCCTTCCTTCCTTCCTTCCTTTCCTTCCTTCCTTCCTTCCTTTCCTTCCTTCCTTCCTTCCTTCCCTTCCCTTCCCTTCCCCTTCCTTCCTTCCTTCCTTCCTTCCTTCCTTCCTTCCTTCCTTCCTTCCTTCCTTTCCTTCTTTCTTTCTTTCTGACAGAGTCTTGCTCTGTCACCCAGGCTGGACTGCAGTGGTGCGATCTTGGCTCACTGCAACCTCCGTCTCCTGAGTAGCTGGGACTATAGGCACGAGCCACCACGCCCAGCTAATTTTTTGTATTTTTAGTAGAAACAGGGTTTCACTGTGTTAGCCAGGATGGTCTTGATCTCCTGACCTCGTGATCCGCTCGCCTTGGCCTCCCAAAGTGCTGGGATTACAGGCGTGAGCCCCCATACCTGGCCTTAATGAGTCATTTCTAACAGAGACTAAAGTGGAAGTGACGCTGTGTGACTTCTGAGACTGAGTCATAAGAAGCATTTAGGCTTCTCCTTGTACTCTCTTGAGCCGTCCACTCTGGGAGAAGCCAGCCACCGTGTCTTAAGGACACCCAAGTAGCTTTATGGAGGCCCGTGTGAAGAGGAACTGAGGCTTCCTGCCACTAGCCAACAAGGAACAGAGACCTCCTGGCAACAGCCAGGACTGAAACCATCACTTCCAACCATCCTGGAAGTGAATCATCCAGCCCCAGTTGGACCCCAGATGAGAACAGTCCTAACCCATTTTTGTTTGTTTGTTTATTTAAAAGACGGGGTCTTGTTTCATTGCTCAGACTGGAGTGCAATGGCTATTCACAGGCATGATCATATAGCACGATCTATAGCCTTGAACTTCTAGGCTCAAACAATCCTCCTGTCTCGGCCTCTCAAATAGCTGCAACTGCATGTGCGTGCCACCAGCCCATGTTTCGGACTACCATCTCAGGAGTGAGAGACCCTGAACTACAAGCTAAGTCAGATTGCATGTGAATTCCTAAAACCATATGAGATAATAAAGGTTTGCTGTTTTAAGCCAGTAAATGCAGGAGTAATTTGTTACCCAGCAATCAATAATTAACACAGAGCTCAAGAAACCTTCGGGGGGTGAGGTCCAACCAACCCTTTTCCCACCCATTAGGGTCCAACAGAGACGAAGAGGGCTCAGGAAATGGTCCCCCTTGGTCAATACACATCTATCCCAGGCCAGAAAATAATTACATTACTGGGTTCTTCCCTTTTTGCCTGGCGGGGGCAGAACTCCCAAGGCCGATTCCTGGGCTCAGGGTCTGATCTGCTGAGCTCAAGTGCCTGATGTCATCTCTCCCTGTGCTTCCTTCCCTTGGATTCAGTTCTGTTTTCTGTCCTCCCAGTGCCTTAGAAGCTAAAATTGCCACAAGTCCTTCCCTAAGAAAAGCATGAACAGTATTTACAATCTGGACTCCATTTATGGAAGCGTGCGCCACACTGAGAACATCACAGGCCTTATCTCTTCCACCCCAAATGAACGGTTTGCTATTCATTTTCCCATTTGTCAGATGAAGGAACTGAGGCACAGGGCAGTGAAGTGACATGTCCATGTCACACGAATGGCAATGAAGCAGCTGGTGTGGACTAAAGACTGGCCTCACTGTAGTGCCCTACCTCTTAATCACTTACTGAGCCCAAGTGATAAAAAATGGTAATAATAACAGAATTAATGATTCTGAATTAATGGTTAATGATTTTTTTTTTTTTTAGATGGAGTTTCACTCTGTCACCCAGGCTGGAGTGCAATGTCTCGATCTCGGCTCACTGCAACCTCCACCTCCTGGGTTCAAGCGATTCTCCTGCCTCAGCCTCCTGAGTAGCTGGGATTACAGGTATGCACCACTACGCCCAGCTAATTTTTGTATTTTTAGTAGAGACGGGGTTTCTCTATGTTGGTCAGGCTGGTCTCGAACTCCTGACCTCATGATCTGCCTGCCTCGGCCTCCCAAAGTGCTGGGATTATAGGCATGAGCCACCACACCCGGCCCAATCATTAATGATTAATTAATGTTCTTTTTTGTCCTTTTTTTGGGGGGGGGGTTGGGGGAGGGAGTCTTGCTCTGTCACCAAGGCTGGAGTGCAATGACTCGATCTTGGCTCACTGCAACCTCTGCCTCCCGGGTTCAAACGATTCTCGTGCCTCAGCCTCCCAAGTAGCTGGGATTACAGGCATGAGCCACCACGGTTGGCTAATTTTTTGTATTTTTAGTAGAGATGGGGTTTCCCCATGTTGCCCAGGCTCCTCTCAAACTCCTGACCTCAAGTGATCCACCCGCCTCCCAAAGTGCTGGGATTATAAACGTGAGGCACCTCGCCCGGCCTAATTAACAATTCTGAGTGATTAATGAATTATTAGAGGATTATGTGCCAGGGACTACTCTGAGGGCTTAGTTTAGGTAGATTACAATTTACTTTGCCCAACAACTGTAAGGAGAGAATGTTGTTTTCCCCCATTTGACAGAAAGGAAACTGAGGCACGAAAGGTGAAGTGACTTCCCCAATTCAAGTGGCTGGTAAGTGGCCCAGCAGCGATTTACACCCAGGCTCCCCAGTTCTGATCTTGACCAAAAACAGCGGCGGCCGCGCACCCCAACCCCAGGGCCCCGCTTCCACCTTCCCCCGCCCCAACCTCAGCCTGCGAGCCGCCCCCTCTTCCGCTAGCCTGGGGAATCTGGTTTCTGGGGGAAGTGACTCAGTGGCCTGAGGCCCAGTAGATAATTATTCACTTCCAATCCCGGTAATTAGAGTCCCTAATAGCTCCGCAGAGGACGTACAACCCAGTTACCCCAGCCGTCCCCACCCCTGACCCGGGATCAACGTGGGGCACGCGAGCTCCTGGGGCCGGGACTTGGCCGCAGTCCCAGGCATCAGGCCCTGAGGGTGGTAACGCGCGGTGGCAGCCACTTGGTGGCAGCCGCTTTGCGCGGGGCTCTGGCGCCCCCTGGTGGCTGTGGGGCGATCGAGGGCTGGGAAGCGGCCTCCTAAACTCCCCTGCCTGACTCTTTCTCCCGCAAAGAACCTTCCTCTTGGATTCCCCCCAAGCCTTCCTGGAAGCTTCCCAGGCTCCAGGTTGGATGCCTCTCAGCCACCATCGAGTAGCCATCAACGTTGAGTACACGGGTTTGGGGACAGCTTAATGGCTAGCTTCTCCCTTCAGTGCTGGGTCACCTTGGGCAAATGACTTGGGCTCTCTGAGCTTCAGTTTCCGCATCTGTAAAATGGGAACAAAGAATGAGGACACCAGTGGGGCGTGGTGGCTCACGCCTGTAATCCCACCACTTTGGGAGGCCGAGGTGGGAGGACTGCTTGAGACCAGGAGTTCGAGAGCAGCCTGGCCAACAGGGTGAAACCCTGTCTCTACTAAAAATACAAAAATTAGCCTGGCGCGGTGGTGCATGCCTGTAATCCCAGCTACTTGGAAGGCTGAGACAGGAGAATTGCTTGAACCTGGGAGGGACAGGTTGTAGTGAGCCGAGATAGTGCCACTACTCCAGCCTGGGTGATAGCGTGAGACTGTCTCAAAATATATAAATAAATAAACAAATAATGCTGACTATTACTAGCTAAACCTGTTCTCAGGTCTTTCTTTTACAATGAGGAGTGGATTACTAAGAACAGCTTAATCCTACCCGCCTCATTTAATCTACATTAAAAGAAGCATCAAGGCCAGGTGCAGTGGCTCACGCCTGTAATCCCAGAACTTTGGGAGGCCAAGGTGGGTGGATCACCTGAGGTCAGGAGTTCGAGACCAGCCTGGGCAACATGGCAAAACTCTGTCTCTACTAAAAATACAAAAATTAACCAGGCGTAGTGGTGCATGCCTGTAATCCCAGCTACTTGGGAGGCTGAGGCAGGAGAATTGTTTAAACCCGGGAGGTGGAAGTTGCAGTGAGCTGAGATCATGCCATTGCACTCCAGCTTGGGCAGCACAGCGAGACTCCATCTCAAAAAAAAAAAAAAGCATCAAAATGTTAGCTAAAGCCAGGTGAGATGGCTCATGCCTGTAATCCCTGCACTTTGGGAGGCTGAAGTGGGAGGATCACTTGAGCTCAGGAGTTGGAGGCCAAGCTGGGCAACATAGTGAGACCCCCATCTCTAAACAAACAAAAATGTTAGCTAAAGTACAGAGGCAAAAGAATTGAAAACAGGCACTCAGACAGATACTTGTACATGAATGTTCATAGCAGTGCCATTCACAATAGGCAAAAGATAGAAACAACTCATGTGCCCACCAGGGGATGAATGAATCAAGACAATGCTATCTATACAATGGAATATTACACAGCCATAAAAAGGACCAAAGCATTGATATATGCTACAATGTGGATGAAACTTTGAAGCATCATGCTAAGTGAAATAAGCCAGTCATAAAAGGACAAATATTGTGTGATTCTGCTTATGTAAAGTATATAGAATAGGTAAACCCCTAGAGACAGAAAGTAGACCAGTGGTTGCCATGGGCTATGGGCAGCGGGAATAGGAAGTAACTTCTAATGAGTATGGGGTTTCCTTTAGGGGTGATGAAACGTTCTGGATCTAGACTGAGATAAGTGATGGTGGCACAACATTGTGAATGTACTAAATTTAGTTACTTCATGAGGCCGGGTGCGGTAGCTCAAACCTGTAATTCCAGCATTTGGGGACGCCAAGGTGGGAGGACTGCTTGAGCCCTGGAGTTAAGAGACCAGCCTAAGCAACATAGTGAGACTCATATCTCTACAAAATAATAAAATAATAATAATAATAATAATAATAATAATAATATTCGGGCAAGGTAGAATGCGCCTGTAGTCTCAGCTACTCAGGAGGCGCTGTGGTGGGAGGATCACTTGAGTCCAGGAGTTTGAGGCTGCAGTGAGCGGTGATCCTGCCCCTGCACTCCAGCCTGGGTGACACAGCAAGATTCTGTCTCTAAGTAAATGAATAAATTTAGTTAATTCATTAACTAAAATTAATTACTTCATTTTGTTATGTGACTTTCACCTTAAATTTTTTAATGTGGAAAAAGGTGTTAGGATGCACCCTGCCCTCTCTATTCCTTCAGCCCTATCCCCCCACCCCACCCCCATCCTCCATCTCCCATCCTGTTGCCCAGGTGATCTTGACCCCAACATGCAGATGTGCGGCAGAGGCTGGGAAGTTCTTCTCCCACCACACCCCCAGAACCTGGCAGAGGCTGGGGCTGCTCCCACAGAGGAGGTGACATATGTACGGGCCACTTCTCGCCTGCAAATCGGCCAGGGTGGCTTCCTGGTTCTAGATCACCAACTTGAGGCCTCCTGAGCCCCTTGCCAGCCCAAGGGGACTTGGGCAGGGCCTGAGGCTGCAGAAAGGCATGGGGGTGCCCGCCCCTGGAGCTTGTCCACCTGTGCCCTCTGCACTGGAGGAGGCAGCAAGCAGGGCCTCTCTGGGGTGTAAGATGTCAAGATGCTCAGAGAGGGGCAGAAGGTGTCAGAGGGCACTGGGTGTGGTGGCTCACGTCTGTAGTCCCAGCACATTGGGAGGCCAAGGCGGGCAGATCGCTTGAACTCACGAGTTTGAGACTAGCCTGGGCGACATGATGAAACCCCCATCTCTCTCTCTCTCTCTCTCTCTCTCTCTCTCTCTCTCTCTCTCTCTCTCTATATATATATATATATATATATACACACACACACACACACATATATGAAAAGAGGGTGCCAGAGGGGGAGGCAGGAGTTGAGGTCATGGCCGGAAGGGCCCCGAGCCAGGAGAGTGCCCCAAGCCAGCAAGCAGGGTGCAAGGTGCAAGGAGCTGCACTTTCCTCTGCCCTCTGTGGGGTTCTCAGGCCTATCAGACCAGACCATCAGTCACCCAGATGGAAAGGGATTATCTTCAGAGCCTCAGGCACCTGAGTCACTTCCTTTCAGAACTCAGACAGGGGTGGGCTTGAGTTTATTCTTGGGTCAAGAGCAGGACACTGGGGCCAGCTGCCTGGGTGCGCCTCAGGGCTCTGCCACATAGACCTGCTGTGTGACCTTGGGGGAAGTCACTTCATGTCTCTGAGGCAACTGGGGCCACAGGGCCATAGAAAGGAGGAGAGGAGAGAGGGGAGTATTTGGCAACACTGTTAGAAGCAGAAGTAGAAAGCGGAGGGTGGGGCTGGAGGGTGGGGAGCACAGCTGACCCTGCGTTTCCCTGCTGGAAGCCACTCACCGTGAGGCCGAAGTCGAAGTGGACATGGGCTGTGGCTGCCTGACTTCCCCTTGTGCTGGTAGAAGCACCTGATTTTCCATCCAGTCGGAGTTCAAGATGTTCTCTGGGGCTAACCCTCCCTCCCATGCCCCAGTGACTGGTTCAAGGGTGGGCAGGGCCAATGAGCCTCAATTCCAGTCTTTAACAGCACAGTCGGATAAGAAAATACCTCATTTGGGCTGGGCACGGTGGCTCAATGCCTGTAATCTTAGCACTTTGGGAGGTCAAGGCAGGCGGATCACTTGAGGTCAGGAGTTCGAGACCAGCCTGGCCAACATGGTGAAACCCCATTTCTACTAAAAAGTACAAAAATTAGCTGGGCGTGGTGGCACGCCTGTAATCCCAGCTACTCGGGAGGCTGAGTCAGCAGAATCGCTTGAACCTGGGAGACAGAGGTTGCAGTGAGCCGAAATCGTGTCACTGCACTCCAGAGGACATGAGCTTGGAATTTCTGAGGGCTGTCTTGCCTGGGAGTGAACACACTCATAGTAGAGCAAAGCCCAGAGACAGAGAAAAACCATCTTGATGACAATGTCTGTGCACCTAGATCCAGCCATACCTGAAAGCAGTCACTCTTGGACTTCTCAGCTCTGTACGTCAGTCATTTCTTTTTGGCTGAAGCCTGTTTGTGTGCAGCTTTTAGCCACTTGGCAATGGCCAGAGAACAGCACTGGGTCCTCCTAGCAATCATAACACCCAAATGTGCTTTGTGGGCTCCTCATACCTGAAACAGGAGACTGGGATGGTCCTGTTTGCATCTATTGGATCGACTGGAATGGCCCTGGGGTTGGAAGTTTGCAGCACCAGGCAGCAGAGGAAGGCTGAGAGGAGTTAGGGCCCCATAAGGTCAAGAGAATACACTGCCCCTCAACTTGAGATTTGTTGAGCCCCTACTATGTGCTAGGACTTCTCCAGGCACTGGGGATACAGTAGGGAACACAGCAGACATGGTGTTTGTTCTCATGGTAGACAGGCAGTTGGAAAGTGAATCCTTAAATACAAAGTGACAAGTTAAATACCCTTAAATACAGAGTGACAAGTTCATGGGCCATGAAGCTCACTGAATTCTTCTAACAACCCTTATCATCTCCATTTTCCAGATGAGGAAACTGAGGCTCACAGAGGTGAAGTGACTTGCCCAAGGTTGCACAGCTACTCAGATTCTAAGCTGGGGTTTACTTGCTCGCTGTGTGACCTCAGGCAAGCCGCGTCACCTCTCTGTTTGGTTTCTTTATGTTTAAAATAGAGATAGTAAAGTCTTTCCTAATTATCAGTGTCATGGTAAGAAGCGAAACCCTCAAGTGCTCGGTAAACATTAGCTATTATTTTTATTTTATTTTATGTTTCTGAGCTGGAGACTTGCTCTGTCGCCCAGGCTGGAGTACAGTGGCACAATCTCAGCTTGCTGCAAACTCTGCCTCCTGGGTTCAAGCCATTCTCCTGCCTCAGCCTCCCGAGTAGCTGGGATTACAGGCACACCACCACGCCAGCTATTTTTTGTATTTTTAGTAGAGACAGGATTTTGCCATGTTGGCCAGGCTGGTCTTGAACTCCTGACCTCAGGTGATCCACCCCCTTCAGCCTCCCAAAGTGCTGGGATTACAGGCGTGAGTCACCGCGCCCAGTCTGTTTCCCCTGTTTTACAGATGAGGAGGCCAAGGCACAGAGAGGTAAAGTGACTTGCTGAAGGACACACAGTTTGTAAATGGCAGAGTGGGGATTAGAACCCACTCATGCATATTAAACCCATTAATTTCCAGCCTAATGCATGGTTACAAGTTGCTTTTTACTATTTTTAAAAATTTTGGCTGGGCGCGGTGGCTCACGCCTGTAATCCCAGCACTTTGGGGGCCCGAGGCGGGTGGATCACGAGGTCAGCAGATCGAGACCATCTTGGCTAACACGGTGAAACCCCGTCTCTACTAAAAATACAAAAAATTAGCCAGGCGTGGTGGCGGGCGCCTGTAGTCCCGGCTACTCAGGAGGCTCAGGCAGGAGAATGGCGTGAACCAGGGAGGCGGAGTTTGCAGTGAGCCGAGATCGCGCCACTGCACTCCAGCCTGGGCGAAAGAGTGAGACTCCGCCTCAAAAAAAAAAAAAAATTTTTTTTTAAGAGACAGTCTCGCTGTGTTGCCCAGGCTGCAGTGCAGTGGCTATTCACAGGCACGATCATAGCGCACTACAGCCTTGAACTCCTGGCCTCAAGCGATCCTCCCGCCTCAGCCTCCCGAGTAGATGGGACTGCAGGTGCGGACCACCACGCCTAGCACAAGTTGCTTTATGAGTCTGGGGCTTCACCGGCAAATGAAAGACCTCCTCTGCTCTTCCGCAATCCTGGATGCGACTCAGGAACCATGCCTGCCAGCCTCACCTCCCTTCAGCTCCTGACCCTGAAGAGCCAGAAGGAAAATAAATCCCACGGAATCTATCTACAGAAGGCAGCCATTCTGGGTTTCTGGGCGGGAGTTGGTTGGTTGTGGGTTTTGCTAAAGCAGTACTTGGATAGGATTTTTTGGATTTGAAGTGGAGAGTGCTAGGTGGTTAGGAATACCGGCTTTGTGGGCATAGTGGCGCATGCCTGTAGTCCCAGCTACTCGGGAGGCTGAGGCGGGAGAATTTCTTGCCAAGATCGCGCCATTGCACTCCAGCCTAGGCAACAAGAGCAAAATTCTGTCTCAAAAAAAAAAAAAAAAAAAGGAACACCAGCTTTGGTGACCAGTAGGCTAGCACCCGCTCTGCCTCTTCCTGTGAGAACACTGGTGCCTCACTCACCATCTCGGAGCTTTGGGTTGAGGATTCACAGTGAGGCACCATGTCAAATGAACACAGCCCCAGCCCCAGGCAATACCTCTTCGTTGCTTTGAGCAGGTGAAATTTAGAAATTGAAATTGCCCCTTGGGAGAAAATGTCCAGGAATTTGGGCGTCTGTGGCAGGGGTCTGGGGGGAAATGAGAGGCCCCCTTAAAGGAGGGACAAAAGGATAAAGGGAGAAGTTGGCAATGCCAGCTTTTTTTGTTTGTTTGTTTGAGGCAGGGTCTTGCTCTGTCGCCCAGCCTGGAATGCAGTGGCGTGATCACTCACCGCAGCCTCGACCTTCCAGGCTTGAGTGATCTTCCTGCCTCAGTCCCCCAAGTAACTGGGAGTACAGGTGAATGCCACCACGGCCAGCTAATTTTTATTTTTATTTTTTGTAGAGAGGGAGTCTTGCTATATTGCCCTGGCTAGTCTTGAATTCCTGGCCTGAAGCATTCCTCCCACCTCAGCCTCCCAAACTGCTGGGATTACAGGTGAGAGCCACCATGTCTCATGTGCCACCTTTTAAAGCAGGACTCATAAATCCTGCACTTGCCAGGTGTGGTGGCTCACACCTGTAATCCCAGCAGTTTGGGAGGCCGAGGTGGGCAGATTGCCTGAGCTCAGGAGTTTGAGACCAACTTGGGCAATATGGCGAAACCTTGTCTCTACTAAAAATACAAAAAAAATTAGGCAGGCAATGTGGTGCACACCTGTAATCCCAGCTACTTGGGAGGCTGAGGCATGAGAATCACTTCAACCCGGGAGGAAGAGGTTGCAGTGAGCTGAGATCGTGCCACGGCACTTCAGCTTGGTGACAGAGTGAGACTCTGTCTCAAAAAAATAAAAAAATAAAAAAAAATTAAAACAACAACAACAATAACAACAAAAACCCCTGCACTTGAGGCAGGGGATGAGCCGGCATGACCTTCCAGGTCTTTGGGACTTCAGCAAAATTCACTCACACACAGCAACCCAGCCCTTGGCTGGTGTCTCCTTTTTCCCATGTATATACCAGGGGAAGGGGACCCTTGAAGTGGAGGGACTCTGGCCCTCACTATCACTCCCCCTTCCTCCATGTCCTGCCCAGTGTGGAGCCAGGCCAGCGTGTTTGTGGTGGAGGATGATTTCAGTTCCCTCTTGTGGGTGGCTGGCTCAGCCCACTTCTTGGGTGGGGTGGCCATGGTGGAAGGAAGCTCTGCCTCAGATCCCACCTGGACCACCATCTGCCCCTGCTGGTGGCTAGGTGAAGAGGGGCATCACTGGAAAGGGTCCAGAGACTGAGATCTGGATGCCAAACAGCAGGGCCAGGGGACACCAGCTCAGCCACTGACTCATATCCTGGTCACCAAGCACCTGCTATGTCCTGGGCACTGCCAGGTGCTGAGACACAGCGGTGAACAAGGCAGACCAAACCCCCTGCCTTCCTGGACCTGCCTTCCAATGTGGGGAGAGGTCCGCCAAGGGTACATCCATAGTTATCAAGCCCAGATACGTGACCTGCAATTGGCTTCTCCTGGTTTTTCTCCTATGTCACTGGCTGTATCTTCTCATTTCCTTTGTGGGTTCTGCCACATCTTCCCAACCTCCTGAGAAAAGCCCACAGGCCTCCATGATGTCATCTCTCCTCTCCCCTCCTCTCTGCTGCAGCCACATGGCCTCCTGCCTGCGGGCCTCTGCATGTGCTGTTCCCTCTGCCAACAACGCTGTTCCCTGGCCATCTGCATGGTTTGTGCCCTTATTTCCTTCAGGTCTTTGCTCAAAGGCTGCCTTCTCAAGGAGGCCTTCCTCGGTCCCCTCATAGTAAAATGACAAGCCCCACAACCCATCCTCATGAACAATTCATATTCTCTTGCCCTGCTTATTTTTCTCCTGGGCTCTTAACTTCAATTCATGGACTGTACGAATGTTATTTACTTATTTTCCCCTCTGATCAGGAAGGGCAGGGGCACTTGTCTTGTCTGTCTTTAAAAAAATAATAAGTTAAATGAGGTGAAGTTCCTATAACATAAAACTTTTTTTTTTTTTTTTTTTTTTTTTTTTACATAGAGATGGAATCTTGCTATGTTGCCCAGGATTGTCTTGAACTCCTGGGCTCAAGTGATTCTTCTGCCTTAGCCTCCCAAGAGGCTGGGACTACAGGTGTGAGCCACTGCGCCCAGCAAAACTAACCATTTTATTTTTATTTATTTAGAGACAGAGTCTTGCTCTGTCACCTAGGCTGGAGTGTGGTGGTGGCAGGATCATGGCTCACTGTAGCCTCGGCCTCCCAGGCTCAAGTGATCCTCCTACCTCAGCCTCTGAATAGTGGGACTCCAAAAAAAAAAAAAAAAAAAAAAGCCCAGTGTACAGGTGTGAGCCACCATGCCCTGCAAAACTAACCATTTAATTAATTGTTAATTAATTTTTTTGATAGAGTCTTGTTCTGTCACCCAGGCTGGTGTGGAGTGTCATGATCTCAGCTCACTGCAACCTTTGCCTCCTAGGTTCAAGTGATTCTTCCACCTCAGCCTCCTGAGAACCCCGGAATTACAGGCAAGCACCACCATGCCCGGCTACCTTTATATTTTTAGTAGAGATGGGGTTTCGCCATGTTGGCCAGGCTGGTCTCAAACTTCTGACCTCAAATGATCCGCCTGCTTTGGCCTCCCAAAGTGCTGGGATTATAGGTGTGAGCCACTGTGCCTGGCCATTGCCTGTCTTTTTAACTTCTATCCCTGGTGCCTGGGACAAAGCAGTGCCCAGTAAATACTGGTTGAAAGAATGGCTAATGGGAAGAAGCGAAGGCCTCTGAGTTAGCCGGAGGGGAAGGGTTGGGGTCACAGACCTTCCTGGAAGAGGCAATGGCTGAGTGAACACTTAAAGGATGAGGGGTGGCTGAGTGAGGGAGGAAGCCTCCTGGGAAGGGGACCAGCACATGCAAGGGCCTGGAGCCTGGCGCACTATGGGAAGAGAGGGAGGCCAGGCAGCTGCAGCGAAGCGTGAGGAGAGTAAACCATGTGTGAAGAGGCTTGAGGGGTAGCCAGCAGCCAGGATAAGGAGGGCCTTGTCACCCATGGGATGGAGTCTGGACTTGCTCCCAAGGCCATAGGGAGCCATGGAAAGGCTTTGAGCAAGAGGGTGCCATGACTTGATTTCATGAAAGTTCTAAGAGGATCCCTCGGCTGCTCAGTGGAGAATGAACCCTGGGGATGAGGGAGTTGGGAGTGGCAGAAGGGAGGCCAGAAGGGAGGCGGCAGTAACCAACCTGGGGAGAGATAGTGGTGGCCTGGGATGGGGAAGTGGTGGCAGAGATGGAGAAGTGATGGATTCAAGATATGGTTTGGAGGTAAAATCAGGACTTGATCTCGGTGGCCAAAGCCCAGTTCTAGTTCCCAAATTCCCCTTTTTAGTTCTTCTGACTCACTGTCTGCTCTCCACACCTCTCCTGTTCCCAGCCACAAAGATGCCTGGGTGTTCACAGTAGCCCAAACGGAGACACCCTGTGGTCCTCAGTGGATGGATGGATGGATAAACCAAAGGTGGCATATCTGGCCAGTTGCAGTGGCTCACACCTGTAATTCCAGCACTTTGAGAGGCCAAGGTGGGTGGATCACTTGAGGTCAGTAGTTTAGTTCAAGACCAGCCTGGGCAACATAGTGAGACCCTGTCTCTACAAAAAATACAAACAAAAAAATTGCCTGGAGTGGTGGCATGCACCTGTAGTCCCAGCTACTCAGGAAGCGGAGGTGGGAGGATTGCTTGAGTCCAGGAGGTTGAGGCTGCAGTGTGCCATGATTGTGCCACTGCACTCCAACCTGGGGAACAAAATGAGATCTTGTCTCAAAAAAAAAAAAAGTCAGGTATCCATACAAGGGAACATGATTCAGCCATAGAAAAGAAGAAGGACTGATATATGCCATGATGGGATGAGCCTCAAAACCACGATGCTAAGAGACAAAGCCAGTCACAAAGAAACACATAGTGTTGATTCCATTCATATGAAATGTCCGGAATAGGGAAACCCATAGAGACAGAGAGCAGATGGCTGGTTGCCAGGGGCTGGGGGGAGGGGCAATGGGGAGTGACTGCTTAATGGATACAGGGTTTTTCCTTTTGGGGTGATAAAAATGTTTTGGAATGATCAATGCTTCCAATTATCAAAGTAAAAAGGAAAAATAAAAGTTTTGGAACTTGATAGAGGTGGTACCTTTATAATGTTGTGAGTGTACTAAATGCTGCTGAATTGTCCACTTTATTTATGTATTTATTTCAAGATGGGGTCTCGCTCCATCACCCAGGCTGGAGTGCAGTGGAGCAATCATGGCTCACTGCAACCTCAACCTCCTGGGCTCAAGCAATCATTCTCCCACCACAGCCTCCTGAGCAGCTTGGAATACAGGTGCCTGCCACCCAGATTGGCTATTTTTTTGGGAGGTGCCAATTTTAAATAGTTTTATTTAAGACATTGCATTTTCCACTTAGAATACAGTGCTTATAAACTACAATGTTACTCCACATGTTCCATATAAGCATTGAGAATGTCCAGTAATTTACTCTAGCAACTCGACTTCATTTATTTATTTATTTATTTATTTATTTATTTATTTATTTATTGAGATAGAGTCCCACTCTGTCACCCAGGCTGGAGTGCAGTGGCGCAATCTCTGCTCACTGCAACCTCCGCCTCCCGGGTTCAAGCGATTCTCCTGCCTCAGCCTCCCGAGTAGCCAGGATTACAAGTGTGCACCACCATGCCCAGCTGATTTTTGTATTTTTAGTAGAGACAGGGTTTCACCACGTTGGCCAGGCTGATCTTGAACTCCTGACCTCAAGTGATTCACCTGCCTCAACCTCCCAAAGTGCTGGGATTACAGCCATGAGCTACTACACCTGGCCCCTAGCAGCTCAGCATTAAAACTGCCACAGAATTTGTTACAAATTTGGGTTCTTCAATGTTTTGACTATGTGGAATCATGTGATCTTTATATTGAGGTTGGCTTAATCAACCTCTTTTTTTTTTTTTTTTTTTTTGAGATGGAGTCTCGCTCTGTCGCCCAGGCTGGAGTGCAATGGTGCCATCTTGGCTCACTGCAGGCTCCGCCTCCTGGGTTCATGCCGTTCTCCTGCCTCAGCCTCCCGAGTAGCTGGGATTACAGGCACCCACCAGCACGCCCGGCTAATTTTTTGTATTTTTAGTAGAGACGGGGTTTCACTGTGTTAGCCAGGATGTTCTCGATCTCCTGACCTCGTGATCTGCTCACCTTGGCCTCCTAAAGTGCTGGGATTACAGGGGTAAGCCACCATGCCCGACCTAATCAACCTCTTAAATGGTTGTCCCTGAGGAAGTAGGGACACTACGTGTTTCTTTGTGACTGGCTTTGTCTCTTAGCATCGTGGTTTTGAGGCTCATCCCATTGTGGCTTGTAGCAGTCCTTCATTCTTTTCTATGGCTGAATCCCTGAGGAAGTAGGGAAGTAGAGGGAGGGGCTCCATGACCAGGGACTCCCCCAGGTGAGCCTCCTGGCGGTCCTCCTGCACTTGGGTGCAGCTTGGTAATGATGGGGTTACAGCCTTTCTCCAGCTCTTTCTGCTGATGATCAATTTCTTCCTTCTCTGTCATCTGATTCTTATGGAGCCAGTTGATAATTTCATTACACTTGTCAAGAATTTTCTGTTTGTCCTCACCATTAATCTTGCCTTGAATTTTCTCATCTTCAGCGGTGACTTTCCTGTTGAATGCATTGGATTCAAATGAATTCTTGACCCTCTGCTTCTCATCTTCAGCTTTGTACTGCTCATCTTCCTGGACCATACGCTCAATGTCCTTCTTGCTCAAACGGCCCTTGTCATTCATTAGTGATAGTAATCTTGTTCTGTTTTCCTGTACTATTTTTTATTTTTTTGAGACATTGCTCTCTTGCCCAGGCTAGAGTGTAGTGGCACAAACTCGGCTCATTGCAGCTTTGACTTCCTGGGCTCAACTGATCCTTCTGCCTCAGCACCCCCAAGTAGCTGAGACTACAGGTTCACCCTATCACACCTGGCTAATTTTTTTGTATTGTTTTGTAGAAATGGGGTTTCACCATTGTTGCTCAGGATGGTCTCAAACTCCTGGGCTCAAGCAATCCACTTGCTTTGGCCTCCCAACATGCTAGGATTACAGGCGTGAGCCACCACACCCAGCTTCCTATACTTTTGTCCACAGCAGAGACACTGAGGATGTCACTAGCATCAGTGTCAAGTGACTTCAGTGTGAGGAGCACTGTCACAGGAAGTATGCCCGTGAGTTCAAACTTGCCAAGCAGGCTGTTATCCTTGCTCACGGCACGCTCGCCTTCATAAACCTGAGTAAGCACAGCAGGCTGGTTGCCAGAGCAGGTAGTGAAGGTCTGTGTCTGCTAGGTAGGAGTGGTAGTATTATGCTTAACAAGGACTGTTGTGACTCTGCCAGCAGTTTCAATGGAAGGGAAAGAGGAGTGACATCCAGGAGCAATGAGTCTTGAACATTTTCTGATTTTCTGATCTGTTTGTCTCCAGATCAGATGGCTGCCTGGGTAGCTGGATCGTAAGAAACAGCTTCATCAGGGTCAATGCTCCTATGCAGTTTTGTTTGTTTTTTTGAGACAGGGTCTCCTACTGTTGCCCACGCTGGAGTGCAGTGGCACAGTCATGGCCCACTGCAGTGTCAACCTCCTGGGCTCAAGTGATCCTCCTGCCTCAGCCTCCCAAACTGTTGGGATTACAGGCATGAGCCACCATGCCCAGCCTTCAGTTCTTTTCTATTGAAGAAGTCTTGGGCAAGCTCTGAATCTTGCAGTTAGAAGCCAAACCAGCAACCAGGGTGATGTCATGAATCTGTGACTTGTCTAGTTTGGTGTCTCAAAGGGCTTCTTCTACGGGGTCCAGGATGCTATGGAACAGGTCAGCATTCAATTCTTCAAATCGGGCATGGTAATGGAGGTATAGATGTCAATTCCTGCCTAGAGAGAATCAATCTCAATACTGGCCTGGGTGTTGGAAGAGAGAGTATGTTTTGCATGTTCACAAGCCGCATGAAGGCGTGCGGGCAGCTCTTTCTTTTTCTTCTCTTTTTTTTTTTTTGAGACGGAGTCTCCCTCTGTCACCCAGGCTGGAGTGCAGTGGCCCAATCTCTGCTCACTGCAATCTCTGCCTCCCGGGTTCAAGCAATTTTCATGCCTCAGCCTCCTGAATAGCTGGGATTACAGGCGCCCACCAGTACGCCTGGCTAATTTTTGAAAAAAAAAAAATTATTTTTTGAGACAGAGTCTTGCTCCTGTCACCCATGCTGGAGTGCAATGATGCGATCTTGGCTCACTGCAACCTCCGCCTCCTGGGTTCAAATGATTCTCTTACCTCAGCCTCCCAAGTAGCTGGGATTTCAGGTGCCTGCCACCACACCCAGCTAATTTTTTTTTTTTTTTTTTTTTTTTGAGATGGAGTCTCGTTCTGTCGTCCAGGCTGGAGTGCAATGGTGCGATCTCGGCTCACTGCCACCTCCGCTTCCCGGGTTCAAGCGATTCTTCTGCCTCAGCTTCCCAACTAGCTGGGACTACAGGAACGTGCCACCATGCCCGGCTAATTTTTTGTATTTTTAGTAGAGTTGGGGTTTCACCATGTTAGCCAGGATGGTCTCAATCTCCTGACTTCGTGATCCACCCGCCTCAGCCTCCCAACGTGCTGGGATTACAGGCATAAGCCACCGTGCCCAGCCATACCCGGCTAACTTTTGTATTTTTAGTAGAGATGGGGTTTCACCATTTTGGCCAGGCTGGTCTTGAACTCCTGACCTCAATGATCCAACCACCTTGGCCTCCCGAAGTACTGGGATTGTAGGTATGAGCCACCATGCCCGGCCAGCTCTCCTGTTCTCACTGAGGTCCTTCTTATGCTTGCACTTGAGCTCAGCAATGCAACGGCTGTCCATTTGGTTGCAAAGTCTTCTCCACCTTCTCCAGCTGTAGATTTGACTTCAAAAATTTCATCCTCAATAGTGAGGACTGACACATCAAAAGTGCCACATCCCACACGCCTATAGTCCTGCTACTTAGGAGGCCAAGGTGGGAGGCTCTCTTGATACCAGGAGGTTGAGACCAGCCTGGGCAACATAGTGAGACCTCATCTCTACAAAAAATAAACAAAAATCAGCTGGGCATGGTGGCAAACAACTGTAATCCCAGCTATTTGGGAGGCTGAGGTGGGAGGATTGCTTGAGCTCAGGAGAGCAATGTTGTAGTAAGCCAAGATCATGCCGCTGCACTCCAGCCTGTGTGACAGAATGAGACCTTGTCTCAAAAAATAAAATAAAATAAATAAATAAAATTTTAAAAAGTGCTACCTCCCAGGTCAAAGATCAACACATTTCTTTCAGTTCCAACCTTTTGGTTTAAGCCATAAGCAATAGCAGCAGTAGTTGGCTCGTTGCTAATTCTAAGTCCATTGAGACCAGCAATAGTTCTAGCATCTTTTTGGTAGCCTGATGCTGAGTCATTAAAGTAGGCTGGCACTGTGAGCACAGCATTGGTAACAGTCTTCCCAAGGTAGGCTTCTGCAATTTCCTTCATCTTTGTCACAACCATAGGGGACATCTCTGGATAGAAGTTTTTTGTTTTGAGACAGGGTCTCGTTCTGTTGCCCAGGTTGGAGTGCAGTAGCGTGATCATGGCTCACTGCAGCCTTGACCTCCTGGGTTCAAGCAATCTTCCCGCCTCAGCCTCCTGAGTAGCTGGGACTAGAGGTACACGCCACCACACCTGGCTAATTTTTGTATTTTTAGTACAGACAGGGTTTCACCATGTTGCCCAGGCTGGTCTCGAACTCCTGGGCTCAAGCAATCCACCTGCCTCAGCCTCTCAAAGTGCTGTGATTACAGGTGTGAGCCACCACACCTGGCCTGAAGCTTTTTGTTTTTCCCTTGTTCTCTCCTTGGACCTTGGGTCTGCCAGCATCACTCACCACCATGAAGGGCCAGTGCTTCTTATCAGACCAGACAACAGTATGATCAAATCTGCATCCAATAAGATGTTGGCCATCAAAAACTGTGTTGTTGGGGTTCATTGCAACTTGATTCTTTATGGCATCACCAATCAATCGTTCAGTAGCCGTAAAGGTGACGTAGCTTGGAGTGGTTCACTTTCCCCAATCATTGACAATTAACTTTACCTTTTTGTGCTGGACAATACCCACACAAGAGTTGGTGGAACCAAGATCAACACTAAATGCAGTTCCCTTAGAAAACGGTTGCTGGCATGCAGGCCTGGCTCAGATTGTGAAGAGAGACATAGGAACCCTAAAAGCAGTGGCCATATTCAATGAGACCCTAATTAAAAAAAATTTTGGAGAGATGGGATCTCATTGTATTGCCCAGGCTGGTCTCTAGCTCCCAGGCTCAAAGTGATCTTCCCGCCTTGGGCTCCCAAAGTGTTAGGATTACAGGCGTGAGCCACCATGCCTGGCCCTAAATTATTCACTTTAAAATGGTTAACTTTTTGTTTTGTGAATTTTCCCTCAATTAAAATAATGAATAAAAGGAACCCCCCGCAACCCCCGACCAAAAAAAAAAAAAAGCCATGCTCATGCTTTCTGATGTCTGCCTCCTTCACCCAGGTCAACCTTTGACTCCAGCATGAGGGGCTCTGAGAACCAAGATTCGCAGGCCCCCTGGAATTTCACCCACATCAAGGCCCATATGTCCATATGCCTGGCATTTTCCTTTCCTGGTGAACGTCTAGACTTGGGGATACTCCACCTTGCCCTTCCTGCCCTGGGAATGATGCCAGCATTAGTGCTGGCCCGGAATCCAGGGGCTCCACTGATGCTGCCTGGTAGCCTTCTCCCTCCACATCTTCCCTCTGCACTGGCTTCACTATCAGGCAGGCTCTGTCCCATCGGGGCAGGTGTTGCTCCTCCCACTTAACAGGGTCTCAGGTCTGAGCCTGGCTGGCCAGGCATGGGTCACATGTCTATCCTTGAACCCCTCATCATAGCCAGGGGCACAGACCATTCTGATTGCCCAGGCAGAGGGAATGGGCAATATGCCTTCCATGGAAGAGTGTGTTTGTGTGTGTGTGTGTGTGTGTGTATGTGTGTGTGTGTGTCTTTCTGGGGGCACCACACATCTATTCTAATGGGCAATATGCCTTCCATGGAAGAGTGTGTGTGTGTGTGTGTGTGTGTGTGTGTGTGTGTGTGTGTGTCTTCCTGGGGGCACCACACATCTATTCTCCAAGGTCCACAAGCCCTGTCTCCCTGAAAAGAGTGAAGCCCAGAGCAGGGAGGGGCTTCCCCAGGATCACACAACCAAGAGTCCCTGACCTGACGAGGCATTCATTTCCCCATGCCGTGGGTCAAAGGCTCAGGGACCTTCTCTCCGACTGTGACCAACAACGCATTGAGCCAGGGCAGACCTGTGAAATGTGAGGCACACACAAAGTATGGGATCTGAGTTTGCTGACAGCATGGTGGAAGTGGATAAGAGGCCTTGGGGAAGGGGACAGGGTGTGGGAAGCTCAGCGGGAAACCCTACCCTGCTAGAACATCCATAGCCAGGGCTGGCCTGGGAGCCTGCCTTCACATGAGAAGGTGGGACTGTCTTTTTGTGGGTACTCTCTTCGTCTAACAAGCACTTAGCGAAGATCTGGTGTGTGCCACATGCTGGGAACATGGCAGTGCTAAAACAAAAGCCTCAGTTTTCATGGAGATTACATCCCAGAGGTGGCGCTCCATTCATCCCACAAGCATTTACTGAGCACCTACTGTGTGCTAGGTATGGAGACAGGTGTTGGAGATCTGGTGGTGGGCAAGAAGATAAAGATTCCTGTGTTTATGGACACCAAACAGATAAACAGACAAGAAACTTCTCAGGCGGTGATGAGAGCTGTGGAGAAAATGAAATCAGCAAGGGTTGGCAATGATGGGGGTGGCCATAGAGCAGGTAGTCAAGGAGGCCTTCCTAGAAGAGGTGATTTTGGCTGTTTCACATGTAATGAGTCTCTCCGCATATTTAAAACCAAACTTATACTCTTTTCTCTGAGTCCTGGTCCTGTCCCCCTGCTCAAGTTGCTGAGATGTCCAGACCAGGAACCTAGCCACTGCATCGATTCCTCCCATCCCTTCACCTCCCACTTCTAACCTGTGACCATCTTGTACAGTTTTTCAACGCTGTTCCCTTTTCCAAGCCACCATCATCTTTCACTTGGACCCAGCCAGCATCTTTTGCTCAGAATCTCAATGTTTGAGAGGCATCCAGGTTGTCGCATGTCTTTCTTCTTCTTCTTTTTTTTTTTTTGAAATGGAGTTTCGCTCTTGTTGCCCAGGCTGGAGTGCAATGGCACAATCTTGGCTTACTGCAACCTCCGCCTCCTGGGTTCAAGCCATTCTCCTGTCTCAGCTTCCCGAGTAGCTGGGATTACAGGCATGCGCCACCACGCCCAGCTAATTTTGTATTTTTAGTAGAGATGGGGTTTCTCCATGTTAGTCAGGCTGGTCTCAAACTCCCGACCTCAGGTGATCTGCTTGCCTCTGCCTCCCAAAGTGCTGGGATTACAGGCGTGAGCCACCGCACCCAGCCTCTTCTTTTTTTTTGAGACAGGATCTCGTTCTGCCACCCAGGCTAGAGTGCAGTGGCGTGATCACAGCTCACTGCAGCCTCAACCTCCCAGGATCAGGCGATCTTCCCACCTCAGCCCCTCAGTACCTGGAACCACAGGTATGTGCCACCAAGCCTGGCTAATATTTTTATTATTTGTAGAGATGGGGGTCTCCCTATGTTGCCCAGGCTGGTCTTGAACTCCTGAGCTCAAACAATCCTCCTGCCTTGGGCTCCCAAAGTGCTGGGATTATAGATGTGAGCCACTGTGCCCAGCCTCTTTCCTTTTTTTAATTGTGGAAAAGTACAGGTAACATAAAACTTACCATTTTATCCTGGATCTGGTTTTGTGTCTGACAAACACACACACACACATACACACACACACACACCCCGCACCTCTGATTTTAACCATTCTAAACTGCTAAGCTGTACAATTCAATGTTATTAAGTACATTCACTTTGTTGGGCAACCATCATCACTATCTAGTTCCAGAACTTTTTCATCCCCGCGAATGGAAACATCATGCTGGTTGGCAGTTATTCCTTACCTACCAACCCTGGGCAACCACAAATATTTCTTGCTCTTTGGATTTCTCTCTCCTGGTTATTTGTTTTGTTTTGTTTTGAGACAGAGTCTCCCTTTGTCACCCAGTCTTGAGTGCAGTGGCACAATCTTGGCTCACTGCAACCTCCACCTCCTGGGTTCAAGCGATTCTCCTGCCTCAGCCTCCCGAGTAGCTGGGACTACAGGCACACGCCACAACACCCAACTAATTTTTGTATTTTTAGTAGAGGCGAGGTTTCACCATGTTGGCCAGGCTGGTCTCAATCTCCTGACCTCAGGTGATCCGCCCGCCTCGGCCTCCCAAAGTGCTGGGATTATAGGCATGAGCCATCGTGGCTGGCTCTCCTGGTTATTTAATGTCAATGGAAACTTTATTTCTTTTCATGGCTAAGCACTATTCCATCAAATGGATGTACCACAATTTGTTTCTCCATATATCTGTGGATGAATATTTGAGTTGTTGCTAGTTTCTGGTGTTTCTGAATAAAGTTGCTATGAATAGTCACATACAGGTCTTTGTGTGGTCATGTTTTCATTTCTCTTTGGTAAATACTTTGGAGTGGGATTACTGGGTTGTACATGGTGAGTTTCTGTTCTTTTTTTTTTTTTTTTTTTTTTTTGAGACAGACTCTTGCTCTGTCACCCAGGCTGGAGTGCAGTGGTGCAATCTTGGCTCACTGCAACCTCCGCCTCCCAGGTTCAAACAAGCCTCAGGCTCCCGAGTAGCTGGGACAACAGGCGCACGCCACCACGCCTGCCTAATTTTTGTATTTTTAGTAGAGATGGGGTTTCGCCGTATTGGTCAGGCTGGTCTTGATCCTGACCTCAGGCGATCCACTCGTCTTGGCCTCCCAAACTGCTGGGATTACAGGCGTGAGCTACTGCACCCGGCCTTTTTATTTTTTTTTTTGAGACAGAGTCTTGCTCTGTCACCCAGGCTGGAGTGCAGTGGTGCGATCTCGGCTCACTGCAACCTCCACCTCCCAGGTTCAAGCGATTCTCCTGCCTCAGCCTCCCAAGTAGCTGGGATTACAGGCGCCCACCACCACGCCCAGCAAACTTTTGTATTTTTAGTAGAGATGGGGTTTCACCATGTTGACCAGGCTGGTTTCAAACTCCTGACCTCAGGTGAATCCGCCCACCTCAGCCTCCCACAGTGCTGGGATTACAGGCATGAGCCACCTTGCCTGGCAGAGTTTCTGTTCATTTTTACAAGAAATTGCCAATTTGTTTTCCAGAGTGGCTATACCATTCTACCTTCCCATCAGCAGTATGGAAGTTCAGTTGTTCCACATCCTCACCAGCACTTGGTGTTGTCAGTCTTTTTAATTTTGGCCTTTCTAATTGGAACATGGTATTAGCTCATTTGGTTTCAATTTGCATTTCTCTGATGTGTAATGACACTGGGCATCTTTTCATTGCTTATTAGCCAGTATATCATATTATAGCTTTTTTTTTCTGAGACAGAGTCTCACTCTGTGTCGCCCAGGCTGGAGTGCAGTGGCGCAATCTTGGCTCACTGCAAGCTCTGCCTCCCGGGTTCACGCCATTCTCCTGCCTCAGCCTCCCAAGTAGCTGGGACTACAGGCGCACGCCACCATGCCCAGCTAATTTTTTGTATTTTTAGTAGAGACGGGTTTTCACCAGGTTAGCCAGGATATTCTCAATCTCCTGACCTTGTGATCCACCCACCTCGGCCTCCCAAAGTGCTGGGATTACAGGCGTGAGCCACCACACCCGGCCCATATTACAGCTTTTTATAAAATATCTGTTAACATCTTTTGCCTGGGCCAGGCATGGTGGCTCATGCCTGTAATCCCAGCACTTCAGGAGGCCGAGGTGGGAGGATTGCTTGAGTGTAGGAGTTTGAGACCAGCCTGGGCAACATGGTGAAACTCCGTCTCTACCAAAAATACAAAAAAAAAAAAAAAAAAAAAAAAAAAATTAGCCAGGCATGGTGGCACGCGCCTGTAGTCCCAGCTATTTGGGAGGCTGAGATGGGAGGATGGTTTGAGCCTGGGAGGCAGAGGTTGTCGTGAGCGGAGATCATGCCATTGAACTCTAGCCTGGGCAACAGGACCAAACCCTGTCTCAAACACACACACACACACATCTTTTGCCTGTCTTTAGATTGGGTTGCTTATCTTATTATTGGGTTGTAAGACTTCATTATATAGATCTGGCATTCAGATTCTGTCAGATATATATATCAAGAAAATTTTTTTTCTCAGTTAGTTGGTGGCTTATCTTTTTGTTTCTCTGATGGTATCTTTCCTTTCCTTTCCTTTTCCTTTTCCTTTCCCTTTTCCTTCCTCCTTCCGTCCCTCCCTCCCTCCCTCTCTCTCTCTTTTTAAACAGGTTTTAAAAACAACCTTTATCTTTTTTAAAGTCAATATGGGCCGGGTGCAGTGGCTCACACCTATAACCCCAGCACTTTGGGAGGGTGAGGCCGGCAGATCACCTGAGGTCAGGAGTTCGAGACCAGCATGGCCAACATGGCAAAACTCTGTCTCTACTAAAAACACAAAAATTAGCCAGGCATGGTGGCACACACCTGTAGTCCCAGCTACTTGGGAGGCTGAGGCAGGAGAAATGCTTGAACCCAGGAGGTGGAGGTTGCAGTGAGCTGAGATTGCACTCCGGCCTGGGCAACAGGGCAAAATCCTGTCTCAAAAAAACAAAACAAAAAAAACCCCCAAACCTACTGAAGTCCAATTTTTATTTTTTTCTAGTTTATGCTCTTTGAGTCTTAAGAAATCTTTATCCTAAAGTTGTAAAGATTTTCTATTTTATTATTTTTAGTTCCTTTTTTTTTTTTTTTTTGAGGTAGAGTCTTGCCCTGTGGCCCAGGCTGGAGTGCAATGGCGTGATCTTGGCTCGGTGCAACCTCCACCTCCCGGGTACAAGTGATTCTCCTGCCTCAGCCTCCCGAGTAGCTGGGATTACAGGCATGTGCCACCATGCCTGGCTAATTTTGTGTTTTTTTTTTTTTTGTTTGTTTTTTTGAGACAGAGTCTCGCTCTGTCGTCCAGGCTGGAGTGCAGTGGTGCAATCTCAGCTACTGCAACCTCCACCTCCAGGGTTCAAGCAATTCTTCTGCCTCAGCCTCCCAAGTAGCTGGGACTACAGGCACACGCCACCACGCCCGGCTAATTATTTTTATTTTTAATAGAGCCAGGGTTTCACCATATTGGTAAGGCTGGTCTTGAACTCCTGACCTCAGGTGATCCACCCGCCTCGGCCTCCCAAAGTGCTGGGATTACAGGCATGAGCCACCATGCCCGGCCCAATTTTTTGTATCTTTAGTAGAGATGAGGTTTCACCTTGTTGGCCAGGCTGGTCTCAAACTCCTGACCTCATGATCTGCCCGCCTCGGCCTCCCAAAATGCTGGGATTACAGGTGTGAGCCATCGTGCCCGACCTTATTTACTTATTTTTTAGAGACAGGGTCTCACTCTGTCGTTCAGGCTGGGGTGCAGTGGCGTGATCCTAGTTCACTGTGGCCTTGACCTCCTGGGCTCAAGCGATCCTCCTGCCTCAGGTTCCTGAGTAGCTGGGACTACAGGCATGCGCCACCACATCCAGCTAATTAAAAAACAATTTTTTAAGAGATGGGTTCTTACTATTTTGCCCAGGCTGGTCACTAACTCAGGCGATCCTCGCACCTTGTTTGGCCTCCCAAAGTGCTGAGATTACAGGCATGAGCCATTGTGCCTGGCCGCCCCTATTTTCTTCTAGAGATTTTAGAGTTTAGCTTTTATGTGCAAGAGTTTGATGTATTTTGAGTTAATTTTTATGTATGGCATGAGGTAAGTATCAAGGCTGTTTTTTTCTATATGAATATCCAGTTATTCCAGCTCAATTTGATGAAAAGACTAATCTGGATTTTTCCCTTCGAATCTCCATTTTCCCCATTACTTAGGTCCAAAAGTTGAGAGTCCTTTTTATTTTTATTTTTTATTTTTTGTAGAGACGAGGTCTCCACCCACCTTGGCCTCCCAAAGTTCTGGGATTGCTGGTGTGAGCCACTGTGTCCAGCCCTGGGTAATATTTTTATTATTTGTAGAGATGGGGTCTCCCTGTGTTGCCCAAGCTGGTCTCAAACTCCCAGGCTCAAGTGATCCTCCTGCCTCGGCTTCCCAAAGTGCTGGGATTACAGATGTAAGCCAGCATACCTGGCCCTGGAGTTCTTTTTTTTCTTTTCTTTTTTTTTGTTTTTTGAGACAGAGTTTTGCTCTGTCGCCCGGGCTGGAGTGCAGTGGGGTGATCTCAGCTCACTGCATCCTCTGCCTCCCGGGTTTAAGCAATTCTCTGCCTCAGTCTCTCGAGTAGCTGGGATTACAGGCACCCACTACCACGCCTGGCTAATTTTTTTGGTATTTTTAGTAGAGACGGGGTTTCACCATCTTGGCCAGGCTGATCTCGAACTCCTGACCTTGTGATCCACCCACCTTGGCCTCCCAAAGTACTGGGATTACAGGCGTGAACCACTGTGCCCGGCCCCTGGAGTTATTCTTTTTATTTATTTATTTATTTATTTATTTTTATTTTTATTTTTTTAATTGATCATTCTTGGGTGTTTCTCGCAGAGGGGGAACTGGCAGGGTCACAGGACAATAGTGGAGGGAAGGTCAGCAGATAAACAAGTGAACAAAGGTCTCTGGTTTTCCTAGGCAGAGGACCCTGCGGCCCTCCGCAGTGTTTGTGTCCCTGGGTACTTGAGATTAGGGAGTGGCAATGACTCTTAACCAGCATGCTGCCTTCAAGCATCTGTTTTAACAAAGCACATCTTGCACCACCCTGCTGCCTTCAAGCATCTGTTTTAACAAAGCACATCTTGCACCACCCTTAATCCATTCAACCCTGAGTGGACACAGCACATGTTTCAGAGAGCACAGGGTTGGGGACAAGGCCACAGATCAACATGATCCCAAGGCAGAAGAATTTTTCTTAGTACAGAACAAAATGAAAAGTCTCCCATGTCTACCCCTTTTCACACAGACACGGCAACCATCCGATTTCTCGATCTTTTCGCCACCTTTCCCCCTTCTTTCTATTCCACAAAACCGCCACTGTCATCATGGCCCGTTCTCAATGAACTGTTGGGCACATCTCCCAGACGGGGTGGTGGCCGGGCAGAGGTGCCCCTCACCTCCCGGACGAGTCGGCTGGCCGGGCGGGGGGCTGACCCCCCCACCTCCCTCCCGGACGGGGCGACTGGCTGGGCAGAGGGGCTCCTCACTTCCCAGTAGGGGCGGCCGGGCAGAGGCGCCCCTCACCTCCCAGACGGGGCGGCTGGCCGGCTGACCCCCCCACCTCCCTCCCGGACAGGGCGGCTGGCCGGGCGGGGGGCTGGGCCCCCCACCTCCCTCCCGGCCGGGGCGGCTGGCTGGGCAGGGGGCTGACCCCCCCACCTCCCTCCCGGACGGGGCGGCTGGCCGGGCAGAGGGGCTCCTCACTTCCCAGTAGGGGCGGCCGGGCAGAGGCGCCCCTCACCTCCCGGACGGGGTGGCTGGCCGGGTGGGGGGCTGAGCCCCCCACCTCCCTCCCGGACGGGGCGGCTGGCCGGGCGGGGGGCTGACCCCCCCACCTCCCTCCCGGACAGGGCGGCTGGCCGGGCAGAGGGGCTCCTCACTTCCCAGTAGGGGCGGCCGGGCAGAGGCGCCCCTCACCTCCCGGATGGGGCGGCTGGCCGGGTGGGGGGCTGAGCCCCCCACCTCCCTCCTGGACGGGGCGGCTGGCCCGGCAGGGGGCTGACCCCCCACCTCCCTCCCGGACGGGGCGCTGGCCTGGCGGGGGGCTGACCCCCACCTCCCTCCCGGACGGGGTGGCTTGCGGGCGGAGACGCTCCTCATTTCCCAGATGGGGTGGCAGCCGGGCGGTGGGGCTCCTCACTTCTCAGACGGGGCGGTTGCCAGGCAGAAGGTCTCCTCACTTCTCAGACGGGGCGGCCGGGCAGAGACGCTCCTCACCTCCCAGACGGGGTCGCGGCCTGGCCGAGGCGCTCCTTACATCCCAGATGGGGCGGCGGGGCAGAGACGCTCCCCACATCTCAGACGATGGGCGGCTGGGCAGAGACGCTCCTCACTTCCCAGGTGGGATGGCGGCTGGGCAGAGACGCTCCTCACTTTCCAGACTGGGCAGCCAGGCAGAGGGGCTCCTCACATCCCAGACGATGGGCGGCCAGGCAGAGACGCTCCTCACTTCCCAGACGGGGTGGTGGCCGGGCAGAGGCTGCAATCTCCGCACTTTGTGGGGGCCAAGGCAGGCGGCTGGGAGGTGGAGGCCGTAGCGAGCCGAGATCACGCCACTGCACTCCAGCCTGGGCACCATTGAGCACTGAGTTAACAAGACTCCGTCTGCAATCCCGGCACCTCGGGAGGCTGAGGCTGGCGGATCACTCGCGGCTAGGAGCTGGAGACCAGTCCGGCCAACACAGCGAAACCCCGTCCCCACCAAAAAAACATGAAAACCAGTCAGGCGTGGCGGTGCGCGCCTGCAATTGCAGGCACTCGGCAGGCTGGGGCAGGAGAATCAGGCAGGGAGGCTGCAGCGAGCCGAGATGGCAGCAGTACAGTCCAGCTTTGGCCCGGCATGAGAGGGAGACCGTGGAAAGGAGACGGAGAGGGAGACGGGAGAGGGAGACGGGAGACGGGCGACAGGAGACGGGAGAGGGAGACGGGAGAGGGAGACGGGAGACGGGAGAGGGAGGTGGAGTTATTCTTAACTCCTTTTCTTCCTTCCTCTCTCTCTGTCTCTCTCTGATTCCCCACATGCAACCTATCATCAAATTTTACATATATCTTAAATATATATTAATGTGGTTTGGCTGTGTCCCCACTGAAATCTCAACTTGAATTGTATCTCCCAGAATTCCCATGTGTTGTGGGAGGGACCCTGGGGGAGGTCATCGAATCATGGGGGCTGGTCTTTCCCGTGTTATTCTCATGAGAGTGAATAAGTTTCATGAGATCTGATGGGTTTATCAGGGGTTTCTGCTTTTGCTTCTTCCTCATTTTCTCCTGCCGCCACCATGTAGGAAGTGCCTTTCGCCTCCTGCCATGACTCTGAGGCCTCCGCAGCCACGTGGAACTGTAAATCCAATTAAACCTCTTTTTGGCCGGGTGCAGTGGCTCACGCCTGTAATCCCAGCACTTTGGGAGGCTGAGGAGGGCAGATCAAGAGGTCAGGAGTTCGACACTTGGACACAGGATGGGGAACATCACACACCAGGGCCTGTCGTGGGGTGGGGGGAGGGGGGAGGGATAGCATTAGGAGATGTACCTAATGTAAATGACGAGTTAATGGGTGCAGCACACCAACATGGCACATGTATACATATGTAACGAACCTGCACATTGTGCACATGTACTGTAGAACTTAAAGTATTAAAAAAAAAAAAGAGGTCAGGAGTTCGAGACCAGCCTGGCCAACATGGTGAAACTCCACCTCTACTAAAAATACAAAAAATTAGCCAGGCGTGGTGGCAGCTGTAATCCCAGCTACTCAGGAGGCTGAGGCAGGAAAATCGCTTGAACCCGGGAGGCAGAGGTTGCAGTGAGCTGAGACTGCGCCACTGCACTCCAGCCTGGGTGACAGAGTAAGACTCCATCTCAAACAAAAACAAAAAAACCCAAAAAATCTCTTTTTGTTCCCAGTTTTGGGTATGTCATTGTCAGCAGTGCAAAAATGGATGAATACAGTAAATTGGTACCAGGAGTGGAGTGTTGCTGAAAAGATAGGCAAAAATGTGGAAGTGACTTTGAAACTGTAACAGGCAGAGGCTGGAACAGTTTGGAGGGCTCAGAAGAAGACAGGAAAATGTGGGAATGTTTCAAGCTTCCTAGAGACTTGTTGAATGGCTTTGCCAAAATGCTGATAGTGATATGGACAATAAAATTCAGGCTGAGGTGGTCTCAGATGGAGATGTGGAACTTGTTGGGAACTGGAGCAGAGGTGACTCTTGTTATGTTTTAGCAAAGAGACTGGCGGCATTTTGCCCCTGCCCTAGAGATCTGTGGAACTTTGAACTTGAGAGAGATGATTTAGGGTATCTGGTAGAAGAAATTTCTAAGCAGCAAAGCATTCAAGAGGTAACTTGCAGGCTGGGAGCGGTGGCTCAAACCTGTAATCTCAGCACTTTGGGAAGCCAAGGTGGGCAGATTACCTGAGGTCAGGAGTTCAAGACCAGCCTGACCAACATGGTGAAACCCTATCTCTACCAAAAATACAAAAAATTAGCCATGTGCAATGGCGTGCACCTGGTGCCAGCTACTCAGGAGGCTGAGACAGAAGAACCGCTTGAACCCAGGAGGCGGAGGTTGCAGTGAGCTGAGATCACACCACTGCACTCCAGCCTGGGCAACAGAGCAAGACTCTGTCTCAAAAAAAAAAAAAAAAAGAAAGAAAAGAAAAAAATAAGAAGTAACTTGTAATAGAAAGAAAAGCCCATTTTCTGGGGAGAAATTCAAGCCGGCTGCAGAAATTTGCATTACGTAGCAAGGAGCCTAATGTTAATCCCCAAGACCATGGAGGAAATGTCTCCAGGCCATGTCAGAGAACTTCCCGGCAGCCCCTTCCATCACAGGTCCAGAGGTCCAGGAGGAAAAAGTGGTTTTGTGGGCCAGGCCCTGGGTTCCTGTGCTGTGTGCATCCTAGGGACTTGGTGTTCTGTGTCCCAGCTGCTCCAGCCATGGCTGAAAGGCACCAACACAGAGCTCAGGCTGTGGTTTCAGAGGGTGGAAGCCCCAAGCCTTGGCAGCTTCCATGTGGTGTTGAGCCTGTGGGTGCACAGAAGTCAAGAATTCAGGTTTGGGAACCTCTGCGTAGATTTCAGAAGATGTTTGGAAATGCCTGGATGCCCAGGCAAAAGTTTGCTGCAGGGGCAGGGCCCTCATGGAGAACCTCTGCTAGGGTGGTGCAGAAGGGAAATGTGGGGTTCAGAGCCCCCACACAGAGTCCCTACTGGGGTACTGCCTAGTGGTGCTGTGAGAAGAGGGCCACCATCCTCCAGACTCCGAAATGGTAGATCCACTGACAGCTTGCACTGTGTGCCTGGAAAAGCCACAGATACTCACCACCAGCCCGTGAAAGCAGCCAGGAGGAAGCCTGTACCCTGCAAAGCCACAGGAGTGGAGCTGCCCAAGATCATGGGAACCCATCTCTTGCATCAGCGTGACCTGGATGTGAGACCCGGAGTCAAAGGAGATCATTTTGGAGCTTTAAAATTTGACTGCCCCACTGGATTTCAGACTTGCATGGGCCCTGTAACCCCTTTGTTTTGGCCAATTTCCCCCATTTGGAATGGCTGTATTTACCCAATACCTGCATCCCCACTGTATCTAGGAAGTAACTAGCTTGCTTTTGATTTTACAGGCTCATAGGCAGAAGGGACTTGCCTTGTCTCAGACAAGACTTTGGACTGTGGAATTTTGGGTTAATTCTGAAATTAGCTAAGACTTTGGGGGACTGTTGGGAAGGCATGATTGGTTTTGAAATGTGAGGACGTGAGATTTGGAGGGGCTGGGGCGAAATGATATGGTTTGGCTGTGTCCCCACCAAAATCTGAACTTGAATTGTATCTCCCAGAATTCCCACGTGTTGTGGGTGGGACCCAAGAGGAGGTCATTGAGTCATGGGGGCCAGTCTTTCCTACGTTATTCTTGTAATAGTGAATAAGTCTCACGAGATCTGAAGGGTTTATCAGGGGTTTCCGCTTTTGTTTCTTCCTCACTTTCTCTTGCCACTGCCATGTAAGAAGTCTTTCACCTCCCGCCATGATTCCAAGGCCTCCTCAGCCATGTGGAACTGTAAGTCCAATTAAACCTCTTTTTGTTGTCAGTTTCAGGTATGTCTTTATCAGCAGTGTGAAAACGGACTAATACATATATCCATTAAATATATATCTATACTTAACCACTTCTCTCCACCTCCACTGCTCCACTCTAAGCCACCACCATCACTTGCTTGGACTACTGCAGTGGTGTTCTCCCTGATCACTTGGCTTCTACTCTCATTCCCTGCCCATAGCAGTCAGGGACCATGTTAAATCTAACACAGACCATGTCCCTCTCTGCTCAAAACCCTCCCATGGCTCCTCATTCTTCTTAGAGTAAAAGCAAAATCTTTCCTCTGGTCCTTAAGCCCCTAGGTCACCTGGCTTTCTGGCTTTGCCAATAATCTCTGATCTATTGTGTTTTTTTTTGTTTGTTTTTTGTTTTTTTTGTTTGACAGAGTCTTGCTCTGTCACCCAGGCTGGAGTGCAGTGGTGCAATCTCAGCTCATTGCAACCTCTGCCTCCTGGGTTCAAGTGATTCTCCTGTCTCAGCCTCCCAAGTAACTGGGATTACAGGTGTACACCACCATGCCTGGCTAATTTTTTTTTTTTTTTGTATTTTTAGTAGAGACCGGGTTTCACCATGTTGGCCAGGCTGGTCTCGAACTCCTGACCTCAAGTGATCTACCTGCCTTGGCCTCCCGAAGTGCTGGGATTATAGGCGTGAGCCACTGCGCCCAGCCAGCTGACCTATTTTCCTACTATTCTTCCCATTGCTCACTTGGCTCCACTGGTCTCCTCGTTGTTCTTCAAACATGCCCAGGATGGCCCCATTTCAGGGCTTTTGCACTTGCTGTTCCCTCTGCCTGGGACCTCCTTCTCCCAGATAGCCACATGGCTGCCTCCCTCATTCCTCCAGGTCTGTCCTCAGAGAGGCCTTCCCTGACCACCTTGTCTAAAAGCTGCACTTCCAGCTTGGGCAAGATAGCAAGACCCCCCCTCCCCATCTCTACAAAAAATTAAAAAAAATTAGCCGGGTGTGGTGGTACACACCTGTAGTCCCAACTACTTGGGAGGCTGAGGTGGGAGGCTCGGTTGAACCCAGGAGTTCAGGTTACAATGAGCTGTGATTGTGCCACTGCACCCCAACCTGGGTGACAAAAAAACACAAAAAACAAAAAACAAACAAAAAAAAAACAACTGCACTCCCAGGCTTTCTGCCCCATTGCCTTAGCGTACAGTCCTAGCATGAATCACTTCCAGAACTCATTTGTGTTGTCTTGATTCCTGGCTGCACCTGCTTACCTGGTTCAGGTACAGTGCCTGGCACACAGTAGGCACTTAGTGAGAGGCTGTACAATGGAGAGCTGACCCTGGTCTGTCCTGTTCTTCCTGCTTTCAGGCCAGGACTTAATAGTGATTGGGAGGTGGCAGGTGGTGGAGAAGAGGCGGCAGGAACAGGAAGGAAGGGTTCAAGGAGGTGGGCAGGGCAAAAACAACAGCAATTCCTATTTCTTGAGAGCTTTCTGTTGTGCCCTGCACTTTACATATCATAATGGTCTTTATTTTCCGGATGAGGAAACGGAGGCTTAGAGAAGTGAAATGATTTCTCTAAGCTCAGACAGTGTTCAGTGGCCTAGTGCGACTCGAACTCAAGTCTGCCTAATTCCAGAACTTTCTCTCTTCACCTGGAGCCAGGGGAAGCTTGCGAGGCGCCCTGTCCGTATGGAACAGTGCTGTACGCAAATGTCCTGGATTCAGCTGTTTTTTCTGCCAATCACACATTTTTCAGGAATTAGAGCTATTTTTCTAATTTAACTGGGCATTAAATTTGCTAAACCTGGCAACCCAGGTTTAGCAAATATTTTTATTATTTGTAGAGATGGTGGTCTCCCTCTGCTGCCCAGGCTGGTCTTGAACTACTAGGCTCAGGCAATCCTCCTGCCTCGTCCTGGGGGGAGTTCGGACTTAAGCCTAGGACTTCAGCGAATGGCCCGCCCAGGACCCCCAAATGCTTTTGCAGGCTAATCCACGACCTGGGCCAGTCCTTACCTTTGGAATCGCAATGAGCTTCCCGGGCTCCAATCCGCTTTTCTGGGCTAGGGCACTGGGGAGTCGCGAGCCAGGAGCGGACCCTTTAAGAGTGATTTCGAGGGCGGGCTCACGGGGGCGTGCCGGTTCGGGGCCTGCCAATCGGGAGGCGGGAAGAACGCGGGGGCGGGCCCGGCGCGAGCAGGCTGGGAAGGGTTAAAGGGGCGCGCCCGTGGGTCGCGGACTGTCCGGTTGCTCCCGCCTCCTTCCGTCGGATCCGCGCTCTCCCGCGGCTGCGCCGGCCCGGCCGCCCAGGAGACAAAGCGCTGCCGCCGCCGTCGCCGCCACCGGGCCAGTCCCGAACCATGGCCGGGCCACCCCGCAACCTCGCGCCTCCCGTCCCGTCGCCGCCCTAGGCCTGCGCTGCGAGGTAAGGCGGGCCTGGCGGGGGGACATGCACGAGGACATGGGACCCGGGTCGGGCCGCCCTGGGCCTCGGGGTCCCCCGGCCACCTGGAGAGCGCGTTGCGGGGATCTTCCCCGCGGGACTCCGCACCAGTGGTGACTTCTCCAGCTGCCGAGGCGAACTTGGCCGATGACCACCCTCCCCTCCCTCAGCCCATAGGGACGTCTGCTGCTGGTGGGGACTGCGGACAAGCCCCCCATTCTGCCGCTGATCACCCATCTGGGGCTCTGGCTGTCCTTTAAGGAACTTAGGAGAGCTCCCACGCACAACACACAAAGGGACAGAGAGCAGCCGGGAGCAGGGCCACACCTGGAGCAGCAGCCCCTGCCGTGGACAAGGGGGCTGCCTGTGTCTGGACGGCGGTGCTGGCGTGTCCCTGGGGTCCCTGCTGGGGCGGTGACGGCCAGGCTGCTCTTTAGTGTTCTTGGCACACATGTTTTTCAGCCTGTGCCTGCCACACCCTCTTCCCCACGCCCGCTGCTGGGGGACACCGAGGGCAGCTGGATTCAACCCCAGGACCTGCGGTTCTGGCTTCTTTTTGTTGATGTGAGTGCCAAAATGCCATGCTTCAGTCTCCCAGGAGACCTGGGTTCCGGGGCCAGCTGTGCCCCTGGAGATCTTGGATGAATTATTTGCCTTTTTGACAGCTCTTTCCCTGAAAGCTCACTACCCACCAAGTATTTTGCAAAATGGCTCTTCAGGAGTCAATTCACTCAGCCCTTAGAGGGATGGAAGTTAACGTCCCCATTTTGCAGATGAGGCTGAGAAAAAACTCCGACTCACAGCAGCTAATATTTGCAATCCATTTCCCATAGTTTGCCAGTGGGTTTTCCTTCTTTTAGCTCATGAACCCTCGCCACACCGCCCAATTTAACAGATGAGGACACTGAGACTTGGAAAGGTGAAACGACTTGTCCAAGGTCCTCCAGCCTGGACCTGCGGAGGCAGGAACTTTGTCTTGGGAGCAGAGCTGGGCCAGGCTCCCTCCAGCTTCCTGTCTGGCCATGGGCTGTTGAATCAGCAGCAGTGCCCACAGTGGACTCTGAACTTCTTGGAAAACAGTGTGGGGAGATAAGGCAGGGGCCAGGCCTTCCCTCCAGGCAAGGCTGGCGCCTGTGCCCCTGCAGCTTCCTGTCTTCCCCGTTCTGGTGGAGGCAGGGGTCATGGGGCAGAGCTGGGTCCTGTGCCTGCTGGTGACCTTGAACCAGTTTGGCCTCTATCTAGGCAGTCGGGGGAGGAGGGTTGCTGAGCAGGAGGGAAGTTGCTATTCCTTTGGCCTTGATGGGGTGGAGAGACCCCAAGATCAGCCCCTTTATTTGGGTGGCTTGCCTGGAGCATGTGATTCTGGGCACAGTTGTATGCCTCTAGCCAACTTATTGAACCTCCCTGTGTCCATTTCCACATCTGTGAATGTGGGGTGAGATCCCTTGTCTTGGGGCTGTTGAAAGGTTTCAGAAGATACTGCAGAATGAATCAAACAGCTGTGTGAGTACCTACTGCATGCCAGGCACTAGAATTCAGACCACAAACGCCCCTGCAGGCAGAAATGACCCAGGTATTAATTTCAGGTGGAGGCACAGGAGAGGGACTGGGGGGTCTCTTGTGCATAGGGTGGCCGCCAGGGACCACCTCTCTGAGGAGGTGACAGCTAGGCTGAGACCAAAGGATGGGGAGCTGGCCTTGTGAAGACCTGCAGGCAGACAGCCGGGACCAAGTCTTGGAGGTGGGGATGTGTCTGGTGTATTTGAGGAACAGAAAGGAGGCCAGGATGGCTGGAGCTGAGTGAACAAGGGGGAAAGAGGTAGGGAAAGGGAACTTGGAAGCCAAGGGAGGCTTGGATTTTTTTTTTTTTTTTTTTTTGAGACAGAATCTCACTATGTCACCCAGGCTGGAGTGCAGTGGTGTGATAACTCCCAAGTTCAAGGGGTCCTTCCATGTTAGCCTCCCAGATAGCTAGGACTAGAGGCTTGTATCACCATGCCCAGCTATTTTTTTTTCTATTTTTTATAGAGATAGGGTCTTGCTATGTTGTCCAGGCTGGTCTCTAACTCAAGCAATCCTACCCCCTCAGCCTCCCAAAGTGCCAGCATTACAGGTGTGAGCCACCACACCCTGCCTAAGGATTTAATTTTATGCTGAGAGAAGTAGGGAGCCATGGGAGGGTTTAGAGCAGAGGAGGAGTGTGATTGGACTTAATTTTCACAGGATCCATCTGTGGGAAGTGGATTTCAGTGTGGCTCGGAGAAGAGCTTAGGAAGGAGGCTTGGATCTTACCTTGAGGAACATGGACAGGGAGGGGCAAGGAGACTTATGAGGAGGCTACAGCAGCCATCCCAGTGAATGGTGATGGGGCCTAGAATGGGGAGGTGGAGTGGACAGATTAGGCAACTGATTTGGAAGACGCTGGAGAGGGGGATCAACTGGACTTGATGTGCGATCAGATGCGGGGGTGAGAGGGAAACCAAGGGCCATTTGCTGAGATCGGAAGCACAACATGGGGATGTTTGGGGAAAAGCCAAGAAAAATGTGAACTGCACCCGTGCTCAGCAGGCACTGTGTGCCTGGCCCCATGCTCCGCAAAGTCCATATAGTCACTGTATCATTGTCACAACAGCCCTGACTTAGGCACTGTTACGATCCCATTTTACAGATGCAGAAACAGAGGCCCAGAGAGATGAATAGCCTGCCTGGGGTCCCCCAGCCCAGATGCTGCAGAGCTGACATTTGAATCCAGAGAAGAGCGAGCTGAGGCTGGAGCTGAGCAGAGGGCAGGGAGGCAAGTGGTGGCCTGAGAGGTAGGAGCGGAACTGGGCGAGCAGGGCGGGAGGGTCCTGTGAGAACTGGGGCCAGCATCCACATGGGAGTTGATGGGTGGTGGTGTGGGGAATGCGTGAATCCCTGCGGCTTAGAGAGGGACAGCTGTAGCTGAGAGGCAGGGTGGGGATTCAACACCTGGAGACTTTGGGGGCTCTGGCCTTGGCCTCCCACTAGGTCAGGACAAACTGACCTCCGTTTCTTTTTTTATTTTAAGTTCCATGATACATGTGCAGAACATGCAGGCTTGTCACATAGGTATACGTGTGCCATGGTGACTTGCTGCACCATTGACCCGTTCTCTAAGTTCCCTCCCCTCACCCCCCATCCCCCAACAGGCCCCGATATGTGTTCTGCCCCTCCCTGTGTCCATGTGTCTCATTGTTCAACTCCCACTTATGAGTAAGAACACGCGGTATTTGGTTTTCTGTTCCTGTGTTAGTTTGCTGAGGATGATGGCTTCCAGCTCCATCTCTTTCCCCGCAAAGGACATGATCTCATTCCTTTTTATGGCTGGATAGTTTTCCATGGTGTGTATGTACCACATTTCCTTTATTCAGTCTATCATTGATGGGCATTTGGGTTGGTTGATCTCAGTTTCTAAGTCACAACTCATGTTCCGTCTTCTAGGAAGCCTTCCCTGACTGCCTATGTGGCTGACAGGAGGTGGCAAGGACAACCCCCTCCACCCTAGGACAGGTAGTCTGGCAGGGCCTCACTGCGGTCACCTGCTCCCAGGAGAGCCACCACCCTGACCTCATTCCACCAGGCTCTGAGAAAGACACCACCCAGGCAGGGGAATGAACACTGAGTGCCTACTGCGTACCAGGACTTTATATCCTTTGCTTCTTGAAAAATGTAGCTACCATCCTATGCAGGCTGAGGCTTTGCAGTGGGAGATAAGGCAGGCTCTCAAAATGGCCATGGAAAACCCCAAGGGAAGGTGGCCAGGCCAGGGACGCAGATGCCACCTCCCGACAAGTCCTTCCTGGCCAGCGTTGCCCCATCGTATACTCCTTGGGGGAAGGTGGATGGGGTCACTGTGGCCGACGGCATGGAGTTAGAGTCCTCTATGCTAAATGGCACGGGACGACCCCCTGCCCCTCCTTCCTGTAAGTCAGCCTAGCCCTGGGCCTGCATCTTTCCCCAAATTCTTTCTTTTTTTTTGAGACGGAGTCTGGCTCTGTCCCCAGGCTGGAGTGTAGTAGTGCGATCTCGGCTGACTGCAACTTCTGTCTCCTGGGTTCAAGCACTTCTCCTGCCTCAGCCTCCCAAGTACCTGGGATTATAGGCACCCCCCACCATGCCTGGCTTTTTTTTTTTTTTTTTTTTTTTTTTGAGATGGAGTCTTGCTCTGTCGCCCAGGCTGGAGTGCAATGGCGCAGTCTCGGCTCACTGCAACCTCCGCCTCTTGGGTTCAAGTGATTCTTCTGCCTCAGTCTCCCAAGTAGCTGGGATTATGGGCGTGCACCACCTCACCTGGCTGTTTTTTAGTAGAGATGGGGTTTTGCCATGTTGGCCAGGCTGGTCTCGAACTCCTGACCTCAGGTGAGAAGGATTGGCCTTGGCCTTCCAAAGTGCTGGGATTACAGGCATGAGCCACTGTGCCCAGCCCCTGTCTTACTATTTTCCATAGAACATGAGACTACCTGGCAGACGTCTTATCTGTTTGTTAACTGTCTGCTCCCTTTCACTTGCCAGTGGCATTTCAACACCACGAGGGCAGGGACCGTGTCCATCTTTTTTTTTTTTTGAGACAGAGTGTCACATTATTGCCCGGGCTGGAGTGCAATGGCATAATCTCGGCTCACTGCAACCTCCGCCTCCTGGGTTTAGGTGATTCTCCTGCCTCAGCCTCCCGAGTAGCTGGGATTACAGGCGCCCGCCACCACGCCTGGCTTATTTTTTGTATTTTTAGTAGAGAAGGGGTTTCACTGTGTTGGCCAGGCTGGTCGACCCTGTCCATCTTGTTATTGCTATATCCCTAGGCCTGGAACAATGCCTGGCACACAATAGATGCTTAATAAACATTTTATGAATGAAATCAATCTCTACAACTCTCCAAAGTTGGTTCTGCTCATCCATTTCATGGATGAACAAACCAACGTCGAACCACAAAGTCAGGGCTGGGACCTGGCAGGGACTGCAGAAGGCCAGCTGGTCTTGTTCTTGGGATGATGGAAACAGCAGCGCCTGAAATGAGGCCTGGGTTTGGATTTCAGCCCTGCCCAACCTGCTTTGTGACAACAGGGAAGCAGTTAACCTCTCTGTGCCTCTGTTTCCTCATCTGTTGCACTGGTGCCAGGCCAGTCCCTGTGACCTAAGGTCTATTGTGAGATAAAGTGAGTTCATTCCTCTGAAATGTCTGGCATGCAGCAGGAACTCACAACATTATTTCAGGGATACAGGAGGGTAGGAGGTTATGAGGCTGTCTGGGGAGGCCTGTGAGACCCAGGTTCCAGTCCTGTCTCTGCTTCTTAGGAGTTGTGGGCGCATAGGCCAGCTGCTTCCACCCTATGAGCGTCAGTTTCCTCATCTGTGAAACGGGGATGTAGAGTGGCTGCAAGGTCCCCTTGGGGCACTGGGTGACCTAGCGTCAGTGGCCTTGTGCATAACAGCCCTTCTATGGGGTCCAGGCCCCAGGCTCCCCTCCAGGCCCCGCGATTGCCACCATGAAGCTGAATGAGCGCAGCCTGGCCTTCTATGCCACCTGCGACGCCCCGGTGGACAATGCAGGCTTCCTGTACAAGAAGGGTGGGCGGCACGCGGCCTACCACCGGCGCTGGTTCGTGCTGCGCGGGAACATGCTCTTCTACTTCGAGGACGCTGCCAGCCGTGAGCCCGTGGGCGTCATCATCCTGGAGGGCTGCACCGTGGAGCTGGTGGAGGCCGCCGAGGAGTTCGCCTTCGCTGTGCGCTTCGCGGGGACCCGGGCGCGCACCTACGTGCTGGCCGCTGAGAGTCAGGATGCCATGGAGGGCTGGGTCAAGGCCCTGTCGCGTGCCAGCTTCGACTACCTGCGGCTGGTGGTGCGCGAGCTGGAGCAGCAGCTGGCGGCTGTACGTGGCGGGGGTGGCATGGCCCTGCCCCAGCCCCAGCCCCAGTCCCTGCCCTTGCCCCCGTCCCTGCCCTCTGCCCCGGCCCCAGTCCTGTCCCTGCCTTCTGCCCCAGCCCCGGTCCCAGCCCTGCCCCTGCCCCGCCGGCCCAGTGCCCTCCCGCCCAAGGAGAATGGCTGCGCTGTCTGGAGCACTGAGGCCACCTTCAGGCCTGGACCCGAGCCCCCTCCACCACCGCCTCGCCGCCGGGCCTCAGCACCCCACGGGCCCCTGGACATGGCCCCCTTCGCCCGGCTGCACGAGTGCTATGGCCAGGAGATCCGGGCCCTGCGTGGCCAGTGGCTCAGCAGCCGGGTCCAGCCCTGAGGCCACCAGGGTGCCTGTTTTAAGGGGACACAAGCTCTACGCCCTCTGGGACAGGCCGGGTCCTGGAGAGACTGGGGGAGCAGATCCTGAGGGAAATCATGGGCAAGGCTGGCCCCCAGGCCCTGAGTGGCCTGGTTTTGGGGGATGCAGGCTCTGAGAAGGTGCTGGATTCTGAGTGGGCCTTTAGGACCATGTGACCCAGAAGGCCTACCCTTGAGGGGAACGTCATGTGCAACACTAAGGAGAATCCAGGGCCTGAGGGGGAGGTTTCCTGAGAACTCCGGCCCCAGGCTGGCCTGAGCTGCTGGGCAGAGGCCTGTGCTGGCAACAGGCATTGCCGGGCCTGCAGCTCAGAGGGTCACTGGGACTGAGGGCGATCTGTGGCCTGAAAAGCAAATGCATAGTTAGTGCAGCTCCTGACCGGGCCTTCAGGGTGGACAGAGGGAGGATCGGTCATGGCAGCCACACCTGGGCCTGGCCTTGCTCCAGGACCTGCCAGAGGAGCTGGCCTGGCTCTGTGCCTGCCTGCCTCCAGGAGCAGGACGGTGGCTTGGAGGGTAGTGACTGGGGACACAGGTGCAGGTGTTAGTGCAGGACCGGAAGGGTGAGGTGGCCTGGTCCCTGGGGCTCCTGGCCTGGGCTGGCTGAGGCAGGACTCTGCCAAGTCCCCTGCCAGGCCTCATGGTGGTGCTCCTGGTGGCAGTGGCTCTCTGGCCGCGGGCCCTGTCTGTGTCTCCGTGGTGGCTCTCACAGGGCTCTCCAGACACTCCTTGACTGCATCCTTCAGTCTTGGCCCCTGGGCCTGGGGCCCCTTGGGAGCTTGCCTGACCTCCCTTCCTGGGCTGGGTAGCCATGGCCCGAGGTGACCTTCTAGCAGGTTCCCCCAGGGAGGGGAGGCCACCAGCTGACTCACCACCTAGGAAGGCCCAGGTGCTGACCTAGTGGCAGAGAAAAAACAGCCACACACCGAGTGTGGCTTCCAGAGCCCCTCTTCAGCTCCAGGCAGCCCCCTCTAACATGTCCCCTCCTGAGCTCAGCCCCCACCCCCATACTCCTGGTGGGGACCAGGTCTTGCTTGGCTTCGGGGCTGACCGCCGGTCCCCTTTCTTCTCACCACAGTGCCCATTTTTCATCCAGGAAGAACCTCGGGGCTGGGACACCTCCTGGCCCTCACCCTGGGTCATGTTTACAGTCCTCAGTGCCCCACACCAGTGGCCCCCTGAGGACACCTCCACCCTGACCTTGGTTTTCCCAAACGCTGCCTCTTGGTGACAGACTCAGCCCGAAACCCCTTCCTTCTGTCTCTGGAGACCCTTGAGCTTGGGGAAATATGGAGGGGTGTGTGTCTGCAATCAAGGCCTCTGCAGCTCACAGCTGGCCCGGTGGGCTGGGACTTCCGTCTGAATTTTAAATACTTAGGGTTCATTTTTTTTTCTCTGGCAACAAAGCTTGATGTTTTCACTGCTTTAGTTTCCTGTTTGCTGGTGGGAGGGGATACGGTCTGTGCCTCTGGACTTGCTCTGGGGGAACAGTTGTCACTGCCCCCGGGGAGAGGGGCAGCTTGGGCTGGAGAAGCACAGCCAGAGACAGAGCCCCTCGAGAGGGATCCTTGGCTGCTTCATTGTCTTCCCCCCAGCAAGCCCTGCTCTCCTCCACAGGCACCTCTGGGGTCTTGGTACGGTCCCCGCTCACCTCCTTCCAGAGTCCTGAGTGGTGTGGGTGTGGGTGGCACAGGATCTGGGGCATGGGAGGGGTTCAGAGCTGCCCAGAGCCCTGTGTCCTGGCAGACTCAGCTGGTGGGCTGGGGTGTCAACCCCAGTCCTGGCGTAGGTTTACAGACTCTCAAGGTATGTTGGCCCTGGTCTCCTGGGAGAGAGGGGTGAGGGATGTCCCCTACCAAAGCACAAGGTGGGATCAGGCTGCCTCCTGGGTTGGGTGTCGGGGGAGCTGTCCGGCAGCCTGGCAGGGAGATGCAAGGGCTAAAGTAAAATTTTGTCAAGTAATGGCTGATTGTGTCATTTTTTTCCCCATCATCAAAATCCTTGATTGATTTCCCTGGCAGAGCCCAGAGCAGGCTGTGCAAGGGCAGGGACTAGTGTGTGGTCCCACATGGCTGGTGCCCTGCCAGGCACGTTCTCACTTCTCAAGGCAGATGCTGGTCCCGTTTTACAGATGTGGAAACAGGCTCACTGAGGTTATGAAACTTGCCAAAGCAACATAACTAGAGAGTATAAGAGCAGGGATGTAAATCTCTGAAATCCCGTGACAGGACAGAGTCTTCAGGAGGAATATGAGGGAAAACGGAGCCGAAAGTTCCTTTTCAGAAGGTAGAGAAGGCAGGGAAAAGCCAAAGATTTGAAAGCTAACTGGGCTGAAGACCTGAGAGTTGGGAGGGACATTAACAACAATCCTGATCAGGATGGCAGATGGAAGAGTCGAAACTGCGTGCTTCTCACTGATAAGTTCATGGAGGCTGTGGAGGGAGCTGGAGTGAAGAGGATTCTAGCACCAATGCAAGTTCAGAGGGAAAGAGTCTGTGATTGATTAGTAAAATCTGCCGTGAGCACCATGTGGCTGGTAGTGGTGCTCATGCCATGTATCCGCTCTCTGACTGATTGAGTCTGTCTACTGGGTTAATGGGTTCATAGAAGGGGCTGGCTCAAGGTGGCCTAGCATGATGGACTTAAGCCCTAGGTCCTCTTCACGTGGACTCAGCTTGGGTCACAGGTCTCCCTTGCCAGCCTGGAAAAATCCTGTACATTTAGGAACATGTGGCTTAGGGTGAGCAACCTAAAGTCCTCGTTCAAGTTCAAGAAATGAAAAGTATGAAGATCAGGGAATCATGGCCCTTGTGAGCATCTAGTGCATGCTGAATAATTTTTTCCATCTCTTGTGGGACCACAGCTGACAGATGGAGGCTGGGGAAGTGGCTCCCCACACAAGCTGAGTCAGGGCACTGCCTGTGGCATTTGTGACCGCGGCCACCGTACAGCATGGGGCAAAGAGTAGGGGAAATAGCGGGAGAGAAAAACAGCTCCAAGAGGGAGGGTCAACAGCAAAATGCTGGACATCCAACTGCTGATATGTCAGTGATTCCTCCGGACCCAGGGGAGGTGTTCAGGGCACAAGTCTAAGGGGGCACTGTATGTGGTCAGAAGGAATATTCTGAGAAGCCACTTGGGGTAGAGGGTGAGGCCCTCAAGCAGGACACTGCAGCGAGAGGTTAGGCTGATTGCCAAACATCCATGCACCCTAAATACTTAGTCAAATGCAATCAGTTACGCTGCCATAGGCTCTCAGGGAATAGCTAAACTTTACTGCCAGAGAGTGACCATGTGGCCTGATTTTGGCCAATGAGATGTGAGTTGGAAGAGTCTTTTTCCTTCCAAAACACACACACAATAAAGAGCTCTTCATTGGCCAGGTGCGGTGGCTCACGCCTGTAATCCCAGCCCTTTGGGAGGCCAAGGCAGGCGGATCACGAGGTCAGGAGTTCGAGACCACCCTAGCCAACATAGTGAAACACTGTTTCTACTAAAAAATACAAAAATTACCCAGGCATGGTGGTATGCATCTGTAGTCCCAGCTACTTGGGAGGCTGAGGCAGGAGAATCGCTTGAACCTGGGAGGTGGACGTTGCAGTGAGCCGAGAGAGTGCCACTGCACTCCAGCCTGGGCAACAGAGCGAGACTCTGTCTCAGGAAAAAAAAAAAAAAATCTCTTCATTGTTCTCTGTGGGGAGGGAGAAGGGGAGTAATGTCTGTGATGCCTGGAACTGTGGCAGCCATCTTGCAATCATGAAGCTGACCACTCTAAAGAAAGTGCTCCATACTGAGTTTGGCGCACACTCCAGGGTGGTTCTGGGTAACCAACTGCAGGGCTGTTGTTGGCTCAGTGGGGTGCAGGTTGGGGCTAGAATGGGATTGCCTGTTACAGTAAAGGGGCCACTGCTTCTTATCCCTTCCTAAAGAGTAAACAAATATTGAAGGAAGATCATGTCCCCCTATGGCCCTGCATCTTGGATGTTCCTAAGTGAGGCTGCTTTGTCCCCACTATGTGCTGTGTGGCTAGATCTGGTGCTAACTGTCTGCTCTCCCTAACGCCTCCACGGATGACCTCACCTCACTCACCTTGCACAAACTTTGTTATGAAAAAGTTCCTGTGGCCAGGCGCAGTGGCTCATGCCTGTAATTTCAGCACTTTGGGAGGCTGAGGGGGCAGATCATCTGAGGTCGGGAGTTCGAGACCAGCCTGACCAACATGGAGAAACCCCGCCTCTACTAAAAATACAAAATTAGCCGGGCATGGTGGTGCATGCCTGTAGTCCCAGCTACTCAGGAGGCTGAGGCAGGAGAATTGCTTGAAACTGGGAGGCGGAGGTTATCCAGCCTGGGCAACAAGAGCAAAACTCTGTCTCAAAAAAAAAGAAAAAAAAAAAGAAAAAGTTCCTGCTACCTGTCCCAACTTCTAAAATCTCAGCATTCAACATGAAACTCTTTGAAGATGGTAAAATAATAGTTGTCTAAGCCTAGCTGTAGGTTTTGCACTTTTCTGATGAAGACTTTTTTAAAAGGTGGGCAAAATATTTGCAAGTCATTTGCAATCTGATAGGCAGACTATAGACAGAACTCCTAAAACTCAACAACAACAACAAAAAACCTGATTTAAAATTGGGCAAAAGGCCGGGCGAGGTTGTTCATGCCTGTAACCCCAGCACTTTGGGAGGCTGAGGCGGGCAGATCACCTGAGGCCAGGGGTTTGAGACCAGCCAGGCCAACATGGTAAAACCCTGTCTCCACTAAAAATACAAAAATTAGCCAGGTGTGGTGGCGGGTCCCTGTAGTCCCAGCTACTCGGGAGGCTGAGGCAGAAGAATCGTTGGAACCCAGGAGGTGGAAGTTGCAGTGAGCCAAGATGGCACCACTGCACTCCAGCCTGGGTGACAGAGCAAGATTCCGTCTCAAAAAACAAAACAAAACAAAACAAATAGTCCAGGTGCAGTGGCTCACGCCTGTAATCCCAGCACTTTGGGATGCCAAGATGGGAGGATCACCTGGGGTCAGGAGTTTGAGACCAGCCTGGCCAACATGGTGAAACCCTGTCTCTACTAAAAATACAAAATTAGCTGGGCGTGGTGGCAGGCAGCTGTAATCCCAGCTACTCAGAAGACTGAGGCATAAGAATTGCTTGAACCCAGGATGGGGCGGTTGCAGTGAGCCGAGATGGTGCCATTGCACTCCAGCCTGGGGGTAGAACGAGACTCTGTCTCCAAAAAAAAACCACAAAAGACTTGAGTAGATATTTCTCCAAAGAAAATATATAAATGGCCAATAAGTACATGAAAAGATGCTCACCATGAGTAATCAGCAGCAAAATACAAGTCAAATTAGGATGGCTGCAGTCAACACAGAAAATAACAAGTGTTGGCCAGAATGTGGAGAAATTGCACAACCCTTGTGCACTGTTGGTGGGAATGTAAAATGAGGCAGCCACTGTGGAAAAAAGTGTGGTGGTTCCTCAATAGTTACAAATAGAATTACCATGTGATGCAGCAATTCACTGCTTGGTATATATCCGAAAGAACTGAAAGCAGAGTTTTTTGTTTTTTATTTTTTTGAGATGGAGTTTCTCTCTGTCACCTGGGCTGGAGTGCAGTGGCATGATCACGGCTCACTGCAACCTCTGCCTCCCGGGTTCAAGCAATTCTCCTGCCTCAGCCTCCCAAGTAGCTGGGATTACAGGCATGCACCACTATGCCCGGCTAATTTTTATATTTTTAGTAGAGATGGGGTTTCACCATGTTGGCCAGGCTGGTCTTGAACTCCTGACCTCAGGTGGTCCACCTGCCTTGGCCTCCCAAAGTGCTGGGATTACAGGCGTGAGCCACCACACCCGGCAAAAGCAGGGTCTTGAAGAGACATTTGCATGCCCATGTTCATAGCAGCATTACTCATGTGTCCATCCCAAGTGTCCATCAGTGGATGAGTGGATAAAGAAACTGTGGTCTATCCAGGCAATGGAATATTTTTCAGCCTTAAGGGAAGGAAATTCTGACACATGCTACAACATGGATGAACCCTGAAGATATTAGGCTAAATGAAATAAGCCAGCCATCAAACAAATACTATATAATTCCACTTGTAGGAGGTATTATTTTGATGCAAAAGTAATTGCAGTTTTGCAATTAATGACAAAAGCCACAATTGATTTTGCACCGACCTAATACTAAAAGTAGCCAAATTCAGAGACAAAAAGTAGAAAAGTGGGTGGCAGGGGCTCAGGGGAGGCAAAATGGGGAGTTAGTGATTAATGAGGACAGAGTTTAGTTTTGCAAGATGAAAAGAGTTCTGGAGATGGAGGGTGATGATGGCTTCATTGTTATAAATGTTCTTGACACCATTGAACTGTACACTCAAAAATGGTTAAGATGGCAAAGTTATGGCCGGGCGGGGTGGCTCATGCCTGTAATCCCAGCACTTTGGGAGGCCGAGGTGGGCAGATTGCTTGAGCCCAGGAGCTTGAGACCAGCCTGGGCAACATGGCAAAACCCCGTCTCTACAAAAAACACAAAAATTAGCCAGGCATAGTGGTGTATGCTTGTAGTCCTAGCTACTCAGGAGGCTGAGGTGGGAGGATTGCTTGAGCCTGGGAGGTGGAGGTTGCAGTGAGCTGAGATCACAACACTGCACCCCAGCCTGGGTGACAGAGTGACCCGTCTCAAAAAACAAAACAAAACAAAAAAAACACAAACTTTATGTGTATTATGTATATTTTACCACAATAATAATAACAAAATAAAGGCGGGCCCATAGATTTGTTTTTTCCAAGAGGATTTCCTGCTCCTGACACAGGGGCCAGCTGCCTTTGCGGTTCCCCTGTGCCTGGGGCTAAGAGCAGCCGAGGGCCGGGGCCATGGTTGCTACCCTCTCTTCATGGTCCAGGGGCACAGCTGTCATTGCTTCTCTAGTTGTGATGCTGAGAAATCCCAGGGCAGGGCACCCAGGCCCTCTAGGCTGCAGCTCCTTAAGAAAGGGGCCTCCCCTCTGTCCCTCCCTGGGGCCTGGCACAGAGAAGCCAATCTTTGCTTCCATCCCTCTCTCAGCTCCCCTGAGTCTTCCCTCCTTGCCTACAGCTGATCGGATGAGAGTTGGTCAGACACAAGCTGAGCCAATCAGGGTCCTGGGAACTAAGTTTGGTATCCGTAGTGCTAAACTTAAGAGCTGATGGTTGAGCGACCCTTCTGGGACACGATGGCAGGGAGAGAAACAGCCAGGCCTTAGAGAGAACTAAGATCAAAATAGCCTGTGCGACACCTATTGAAGCCTGGCTAAACTTCCTGTTTTTGGGTTTTCGAAGATCTCCCCTGGATCCTCCCAATAAATATTTGCATAGTTAAGTGGGTTATAATTTCTTTCAATCCAACAGTTCTAGACTGTAAGACACCCAGTGAGTATCTGTTCTGTGCTCCTATTCTGTCATTCTCTTGTTTGCCAGTGTCCGTCCTAGGGGCTGGCACACCCAGGGGGCCAAAGAAAACCAACTGGATGACAAGTCTCTCTGAGACCTATGACAGTCAGTGGGGCTTAACCTTTAGTTTGTGTCCAAATCACCTGGAGTGCTTCTTAAAAATGCAGATTCCTGGGCCCTGGCTCAGTAGGTTTGGGCAGGGCCCAGGAAACTGCATTTTGAGTAGGGTGCAAGGGATTCTAGGGCCACAGCTGAAGAAATGATAAGGTAGTGTGGTGGCAGCCTCTAAGATGGGCCCCAGGTGACCCTGCTTCCTGGTATTCACATCCTGGTATGGTTCTTTCCCATACCAGGGAAAGAACTGAAGTTCCCATACCAGGGAAAAACACTGAGTTATGGTGGGCGCATGTGGCCAATAGATTGCACTGGATGCAACAATGGGGCTTCCAAATCGAGGTCACAGAAGACACTACATCCTCCGCTGTGACTACTCCGGGGAAAGTCAGCCACCATGTTGTGAGGATGCTCAAGCAACCCTGTGAAGAGTCCTACCTGGAGAACTAAAGCCCACAGCCAGCACCAACTTGTGGGCCATAGAAGTGTGCCATCTTGGAAGCAGACCCTTTAGTCTCAGAACAGCCTTCAGATGACTGCAGCCCTGGGTGATGGCTTAACTGTAACCTCCTGAAAGACCTACCAGCCAGAATCATCCAGTTATACAATCCCCAAATTCCCGACTCATGGAGATTATGACAGATAAATGCTTATTGTTTTAAGCCACTCAATCTTGGCATAGTTTTTATGCAGTAATAGACAACTAGTAAAAGTGATGCTATGATGATCAAATCCATTTTCCAGTTAAGGAAACTAAGTTTCATGGAAGGGCTCTAGAATTACCTGATAGTGGAGATTCAAACCCAGGCCAGGCTAAGTTCAAAGCCTGTACTTTCACAGCTATACCCTAGGAGGCTGGAGAAGGTCACAGATCAGCAAAGAGCTTAACTATTTCTCCCTCTCATTGTGTGCAGGCAGGGAAACAGACCTGGAATGAGGAGTCACCATTGTTAAGGTCACCTGGCTGGCCTATCTGGGTGACGTTCCCTGCCCCAGGCCCCCTGCTCTTGGGATTGGGAGTGCATTCAGCGTCCCAGGTACCTGCAAAGGCAGCCTGGTTTCCATAGTGGCACAACTTGAAGCCTTGGCTGTGGGGAGGTAGGGCTTCAGAATGACCAACCACATCAAGGGCCAGTCAGCTAGGGAGGGCCTGGTTTTGTGCATTTTCTAGGAGGTGATGGGATGTGGGGCTGCCTGCTCAGTGGGAGGAGCTAAACTAGGAGGGAGGAGTGCACGGAGACCTGAGGCTCAGGGCCTGCCCTCAGTGCTCTGGTGTGCCTTCTACCCAGGCAGATGGGACCTCCTAACCTCCTCAAAGTGCTAGACTGACCACAGCAACCCCCTGCCTCACACCTTCCATGGCTCCCCAGTACCCTCAGGAGAAAGGCATATTTCCTGCCATGCCCCAAGGTGCTTCACAATTTGGCTCCATCCCTCTTCCTCCCCACTGCCCTACCTCAACTTCCAGCCTCCTTTGGGCTTCTTCCTCCCGGGTTCTTATCCCAGTTCCACCTCCTGCCTATGGTTCCTTCTGCACTCCTCCTCTACTTCTCCTTTCTAACTCTTGTCATCTTTCAGGCATCAGTTGGGATGCCCCGTCCTCCAGGAAGCCTTCCTGGACCCCACTACTTGTACCTTCATGGCCTCCTGTGTTTCCTCCACCCAACTCTGAGCACACAATAGGTACTCAATAAATGCTTATAGCATTGAGCAGACAGTAGGTACTCAATAAATACTTAGCAGCTGATGAACAGTTGCCCAATGGCCCCCAGCTGGGCTCTCCACTCTCCTCTGTGCCCCGATCCAAACCCGCCTCCTCCTGGGGGCTGTCCTGGCCTTCTCATTGCTCTCCAGCCCCTCCACTTTCCCGCAGCCCCCCAGCGCAGAATTCCACATTTTGCTGCGCTGTTGCTGCCTGTTTCACTCCAGGGCAGTGGTGGCAGACACCCTGTCAACACCAAAGCTGATGACCCAGAACATGCTTCAGTCCCTGAAGCCCACAGGCACCTGCTCCCTCGGGTTCTCAGGTGGCTTGCGTGGTGCCAGACTCCACTCCTGCCAGCCTGGTCCCACAGGGGGCCACACCCTGGGGGTTTCTGACCTCCAACCTTCTGAAGAGCTGTGAATGAACTGAGGGTCTGAAAGGGTATTCTTTGGTTTTGTTTAATTTGAATCTTTACAACCACCTTGTGAGCAAGATGCCATTCCTACCGCCTCCACTTTATGGCTGGGAAACTGAGGCACTGTGTAGTTTAGGCATTTGCCCAAGGCCACACAGCTCTAAGAGGCGGAGCCAGAGTTGAAACCAGGCCATTTGGCTCTTGACTCCCATCTTCCTCCCCAGCTCTGAGGACAGGCCATCCATTCGCCTGAAATGTCACATGCAATGGGCTGACTCAGGAGCTCCAGGGCTGATGGGGGCCTGGGCCCTGACCTGCCACCTCCCACTCCCACCACTCCATGATGGGGTGCCCAGGCATCCCAGTGGGCTGTCCTGCTGGGCTTGGAGCAATTAGTTATCCTAACCGAGACGGGGGTAATTGTTCAACGCTCCCTGCAAGGATATACGGAAAAACTGGGGCAATTGGAAGATTTCCAGACAAAGGGAAAAGGGCTGTCTTGGGTCAGCCACATGGCTGGGCTCATGGGTGAGTAATGTTTAGTGCCACTTCAGGGACTCTCCTGACATCATAGGTCACAAAAAAACCCCTCCTGCAGCCTGATGCGCAGAGACTCACTATCATAGGCTGGAAGAACCTACCCCCTACTTACAATAACAATAACTAATAGTTACCGAGTTTTTTCTTTTTTTCCTTTGAGATGGAGTCTTGCTCTGTCGCCCAGGCTAGAGTGCAGTGGCATGATCTTGGCTCACTGTAACCTCCACCTCCTGGGTTCAAGCGATTCTCCTGTCTCAGCCTCCTGAGTAGCTGGGATTATAGGTGCACACCACCACGCCCAGCTAATTTTTGTATTTTTAGTAGAGATGGGGTTTCACCATGTTGGTCAGGCTGGTCTCGAACTCCTGACCTCATGATCCACCTGCCTTGGCCTCCCAAAGTGCTGGGATTACAGATGTGAGCCACTGCGCCTGGCATTTTTTTTTTTAATAGTCTCACTTGGCCGGGCGTGGTGGCTCACACCTGTAATCCCAGCACTTTGGGAGGCCGAGGCGGGTGGATCACGAGGTCAGGAGATCGAGACCATCCTGGCTAACATGGTGAAACCCCATCTCTACTAAACAAAATACAAAAAATTAGCCGGCGGTGGTGGCGGGCGCCTGTAGTCCCAGCTACTCGGGAGGCTGAGGCAGGAGAATGGCGTGAACCCGGGAGGCAGAGCTTGCAGTGAGCTGAGATCTCGCCACTGCACTCCAGCCTAGGTGACAAAGCGAGACTCCGTCTCAAAAAAAAAAAAAAAAAAAAGTCTCACTCTGCCCACCCAGGCTGGAATGCAGTGGCGCAATGGCTCACTACAGCCTCTGCCTCACTACAGCCTCTGCCTCATGGGTTTAAGCAATTCTCGTGCCTCAGCCTCCCGAGTAGCTGGGACTACAGGTGCCCACCACCACGCTTGGCTAATTTTTGTATTTAGTTATCGAGTTCTTACTGCCATGCAGTTTTACGCATATGCATATGCATGTATATTATTCACAATGACCTTCTGAGTTGGCTGCTGTGATACCCCCATTTTGCAGATGAGGAAACTGAGGCCCCAGTTATACAACTAGGAAAGGTGTGATGCTATGTTGGTCAACAGGAAGCCCCTCTTGGCATTTTCCCATCGGGGCTGGGGGCACTAACCACTCACACACTGTACAGAGGTGGGCACAGCTTACAAGCTGGTTCACTTGCTGGTTTAGGGGTAGAGTGCAGTTTTGACTCCTCATACCAGGCCCTGGAGTCTGAGCAGCTTCTACTCTGCTGCAGGCTGGTCCACAAGGCACACTTGCCAACCCAGATGCCCACAAGGCCCAGGCAGGTTGCACAGTTGAGGGCTGAAGCAAATCATGGGCATATGCCCCATCTAAAGGCAGCCAGCCCTCATCTGGCTGTTGTCACATTGGAACGTGGGCCCAGTGTGGCCAAGATCTTGACTATTTCCTGGAGAAGCTCATAATCATGCTTTTTAATGGGACATGCCCATTAAATGTTGGCCATTTCTTTTTTTTTAGAGAGGAGGGTCTTACCGTGTTGCTCAGGATGGTCTCAAACTCCTGGCCTCAAGTGATCCTCCCACCTTGGCCTCCTAAAGTGCTGGGATTACAGGCCTGAACCACCATGCCCAGCCAATGTTGGCAATTTAGAAACCAGGCTTAAATTTTTTTTTTTTTTTTTTTTTTTTTTTAGAGACAGGGTCTCTCTCTGTTGTCTATGCTGGAGTGCACTGGCAATCATAGCTCACTGCAGCCTCAAATTCCTGGGCTCAGGCAATCCTCCCACCTTGGCCTCCCAAAGCACTGGGATTATAGGTGTGAGCCATTGTGCCTTAAAAACTAGTTTTAAAAAATACCATTTTGTAAAACATCTCTGAGGGCCAGATCTGACCTCCAGTTTGTACTCCTAGCCCCAGAACAAAGAAGCAAGACACCCAGAATTATTATACAATTCTGTATTTAGCGACTCGTTTACAGAACGTGTTCCTTTTTTTAAAATTTTAAACAAAGTTCATCAATCTCTCATAGAAACGGTTTGTGTATGTGTGTGTGTTTTTTTTAACCGTTATAGGACGTGAACCTGACAAAGTTGTTCACGGGTCCGCTAGCTTTAAGTACAACAGGATTTCCATGTTCAAAAGACTATACTAAGTGCTTAATCAAATCCCGTCACACTAAAGCCAAATTTAGTTCTCTAGGAATCGGAGTCTGCATATAAGCCTGGATTTCAACGTTGTGTTGGTTTCAACAGTAAAAAGTGGTGTGTTCCCCCACGGTTGTCTTAATTGCAACAGGGTGGTGGTGGCTAAAAGATGTTTCATTTCTTCCAGATTTGATTACTCTGAAAATGGTCACTGTTTCCTATTGTCAAAATATAAAAATACCTTCATCTGGATAAAAATGTATACAGTGGAAAACTCTTCAATGCATAGCCTGGGTGTATGGAAAAGGTTTTCCTTCAGGGTTTGTGTTTTGTTGACTGTTTGGTGTGGAGACTGCAGCCTGGGCTGGGTGTGAGAGTTGGGATTTCTGGAACGGTCCTTATCTGTCCCCTTCTGGTTGCCGGGTTTTGCCCATATGATTTCAAAATGCTAGCTACATCTTTGAAACCTCCATCGGCCATCTCACCCACTGGCATTACATCGGCATTGATTATATTCACCTTCTCATCTTCATTCTGGGGAGTCACTCAATTCAGCCTTCCCATGGACAGTTTGAAAAAGGAAACGTAATAAAAACAAGGGAGAGAGATTCAATAACCAATATGGTGGCCGTTCTATCCAAATTGGGAACTCTCACCCTAGAAACCATGCCAAAGACGCTGGAGGAAGGGTTCCTCTGAGTTGGGGGTTAAGTCTCTGCTCCCCAACAGGTCATGCGTTGGAAGGTAGGAGGATAGATTTGGAGGCTGGGATATGGTGAACATGCTGCGATGAACTTGGCCTTCCAGAGTTCTGCATGGACTTGGAGTTGCAGATGCCTTCCAGAAACAGCACCACGGTCAACTTGAGAAAGAAGATGGCGAGAAGGGGAGCTGGGGTCTCTAGTTTGATGAATCTACTTTTTGGCGCTGGTTACTAAGCTTCAGTGGTCATGGGATGACCAACACTGTCACTTTTGGAAAACACCAAGAGGGGAAGATGGTGGCCACAGTCTTGCTCTGGAATACCCACACTCCTACAAGTGGGGAAACTTCCTGGGTTGTGCCTATGGTTCACATGGGAAATGGGGTCGCTCTGGCTCAAACGCCACTCTCCAAGCACCTGCCCCATGCCCACCTTTCCAAAGGATCTGGAAACACTTCTTGCCTATAGATGGACAAGATGGATGTCTGACCTCCATGGCCCACAGGTTTCTAACTAGTGAGACCTGTGTAAGCAGTTTGTTCTGTACCATGCTACATCTCATATAGGACGGTTGGGCCACAGCCCACATCTCTACAACATTTACAATGGCACGGACATTCTGTTATCAAGCTTGCAAAACAGACCACCAGAATGAAACACATCCTCAACGGCATCGAGGTTTTTGTTTAGAGTCTTTCGGACTTTCTCTTTTTAGCACAGTTTCTGGAAGGGCAGTAGCATTGCGCTGTGTCTCACAGACAGATGTGGAAAAAAATCGTGGTTCAAAGGTTATCTAAATTTTGGTCAGTCTTACAGTGTTTTGTGATGGCTTTGAATAATTGTCTTCTTTTAATCTCATCTAGTGGCAAAAACGACACAACTTCAGTGTATACTTCGCAACAGTTGTGACAGCATCCTGATTTTATAACTCTCTGTAATATCAAAACAGCATCAGCTGGGATAAATTCCAAAGGATCCTTTATTAAAATATCTAAAAGAGGTCTATAAATATTTATTTATTTTTCTAAAAGAGTTTGGAGGTTTCAGGTGAATATGTGGTGCCATTTTGCTTCTGCCTCCTGCAGAGGGGTCAGGGTGAAGAGGGGCAGGGGGGTGCAGAAAAGTGGAGGCAATGGCATTTGACCCACCTGCTCATACAGCTTCATAGAACTAGGATTACAACAAAAAACGTAAACGGCATAACATTGCTGTCCACATTTTGATGGTTGAGTTCCTCCCTCCCTTACCCCATCCTGTTGAGGAAAGTAAGTGCGAGAAGGAAGGTAGTTACCAGGGTATGTCCCTTGCCCCCTCACCCTGCCTTCAGAACTCCCACTCCAGGGCCTCCTCCCGATTGGCAGCCCGCTCTAGTCGGTAAATGATGCTGTTCAGATTGGCCATCTTCTCATGCCGCCGCTGCAAGTTGGGGTTCACCTTGGCACTGGGGTGCAAGGCTCCAGCCATGTCAGCAGTGGGGCTGGCACTCGGCACTTTGGCAGGGGGGGCGCCAGGTGGGGATGGGGAGATGGGAGCTGAGGAGGAGGGGACAGGTGACACAGACATCATGAGGCCTGGTGAGGAGGCGGCCGAGGGCGAGTTCAGTGACACCTCCAGGCTGCAGCGTGAGGACTCTGAGGCTGACTTAAAACTTAAAGGGTCCAGGTGAAGTCGCTCCCCGGCCTCACTCTCCTGTTGGGGATGAAGTGAGGGACAGTCTGCGGTGGATCCACCTGGAAGGAGGGGCCCGGGAGCCACTTTTGGGAGTCCATCATTACCCGGAGGGTCGGGATGCTCCTCTTTGGGGGGACCCTGGCCTTTGTCCAGCTCCCCTAAGTCCTGGGGCTGGCTGCCTGCCTCTTCCTCAGCGTCCTCCTCCATCTGTTCCTGCTTGATCCTCACTTGGGCCTTGTCCTGGGTGGTCAGGGGTGTGCTGTTCTCCTCAGGGCCCTCCTGAAGCTCTAGTTCCTTCACGGTTGGCTTCTGGTCCTCAGTCTCAGAGTCAGGGCTCTGCGGGGTGGGGTCTGGGTGGGAGTGGCCTGGCGGTAGGATTCCAGGACCCCCACTTGGATCAAGGTCTGGCTCATCCTGGGTCCCCTCCACCAACATCTCCCGGCGCATCCGGGACCTGGGGCAGAGACGGCGGTGAGCCTGGGGCTGGACAGGGGACTCCCAAACCCTGGACTCCATCTGCATACATGGCATTTTGGTCCCACCCACTGCCCTGGGGCTCTCTAGGCACTAAGCCTCCATACTTGCACCATCTTATTAAGTCTTCTCAACAACACCACAAGGTGGGCGCTATTATTATCTCCACTTCACAGGAAACAAGGCTCAGAGATGTTAAGTGACTTGTTCCAGGTCACACAGCTAGTAAGTGGCAGAACCGAGACTTGAACACACGACTACTGAATCCCAAAGCTCATGATCTAGACCTGTGCTGGCCAACACAGCAGTTACTGGCCATACATGGCTCTTGAGTGCTTGACATGAGGCTAGTCCACATTGACATGTGCTGTAAGGGTACAATACACACCAGTTCTTAGGCTTAATACAAAACAAAGTGAAAGATCTCATTAATAATGTTTATATTGGGCTAAATCAAATAAATGATTATGATTAATTTTATCTCTTTTTTTTGAGACAGAGTCTCACTCTGTCACCCAGGCTGCAGTGCAGTGGTGCGATCTCGGCTCACTGCAACCTCTGCCTCCTGGGTTCAAGCAATTCTCCTGCCTCAGCCTCCTGAGTAGCTGGGATTATAGGCATGTGCCACAATGCCTGGCTAATTTTTGTATTTTTAGTAGAGACAGTGTTTTGCTATGTTGGCCAGGCTGACTTGAACTCCAGACCTCAGGTGATCCACCCACCTTGGCCTCCCCAAGTGCTGGGATCACAGGCTTGAGCCACTGGGCCTGGACCCAATTATTTTCTTACAGCAAATGAAGTCAAGAAATTTTAAGTAACTTGTCCAAGGTCATAGAACAACAGGGGTTTCTGTTTCCTCAGCACCTTCAATGCTGTGGCTCCCTGGCCATTTATGTTAACAATAAAGTATACTAATATAGACTATTAGCAACTATATAGTTACAAACATAATAATAATGGGCGCTTATCATGTGTTGGGCACTAGGCTAAGCACTTTTTGCGGTTTTCTTTTCTTTTCTTTTTTTTTTTGAGATGGAGTCTCGCTCTGTTACCCAGGCTGGAGTGCAGTGGCGCAATCGCGGCTCACTGCAACCTCTGCCTCCCGGGTTCAACCTATTCTACTGCCTCAGCTTCCCGAGCAACTGGGATTACTGGTGGGCGCCATCATGCCAGGCTAATTTTTGTATTTTTAGTAGAGGCAGGGTTTCACCATGTTGGTCAGGCTGGTTTTGAACTCCTGACCTCAAGCAATCCACCAGCCTCGGCCTCCCAAAGTGTTGGGATTACAGGTGTGAGCCACCGCACCCAGCCTGTTTATTTCATTTTCTGTTAGGTTGGTGCAAAAGTAATTGCATTTTCTGCCTTTTTTTTCTTTTTCGTGTAACTTTTTTTTTTTTTTGAGATGGAGTCTCACTTTGTTGCCAGGCTGGAGTGCAGTGGGGGCACGATCTTGGCTCACTGCAACCTCTGCCTCCCGGGTTCAAGTGATTCTCCTGACTCAGCCTCCCGAGTAGCTGGGACTACAGGCGCACGTCACCATGCTAATTTTTGTATTTTTAGTAGAGACGGGGTTTCACCATGTTGGTCAGGCTGGTTTTGAACTCCTGACCTCAAGCAATCCACCAGCCTCGGCCTCCCAAAGTGTTGGGATTACAGGTGTGAGCCACCGCACCCAGCCTGTTTATTTCATTTTCTGTTAGGTTGGTGCAAAAGTAATTGCATTTTCTGCCTTTTTTTTTGCTTTTTCGTGAAACTTTTTTTTTTTTTTTGAGACGGAGTCTCGCTCTGTCACCCAGGCTGGAGTGCAGTGGCGCGATCTTGGCTCACCGCAAGCTCCCGGATTTACGCCATTCTCCTGCCTCAGCCTCCCGAGTAGCTGGGACTACAGGCGCCCGCCACCACGCCTGGCTAATTTTTTGTTTTTTAGTAGAGAAGGCGTTTTACCATGTTAGCCAGGATGGTCTCGATCTCCTGACCTCGTGACCCACCCGCCTTGGCCTCCCAAAGTGCTGGGATTACAGGTGTGAGCCACTGTGCCCGGCCTTTTTTTTTTTTTTTTTTTTTTTGAGATGGAGTCTCACTTTGTTGCCAGGCTGGAGTGCAGTGGGGGCACGATCTCGGCTCACTGCAACCTCTGCCTCCTGGGTTCAAGTGATTCTCCTGACTCAGCCTCGGGAGTAGCTGGGACTACAGGTGCACGTCACCATGCTAATTTTTGTATTTTTAGTAGAGACAGGGTTTCACCACGTTGGCCAGGATGGTCTCGATCTCTTGACTTCGTGATCTGCCTGCCTCGGCCTCCCAAAGTGCTGGGATTACAGGTGTGAGTCACTGTGCCCGGCCTTTTGTGACTTTTTATTTTAATGGCAAAACCATTTTTTAAAAAAATGGCAAATCCTTTAAAATGGATCAAAAAACATTTTTTTAAAAATGGCAAAAACCAGCTGGGTGTGGTGGCTCATGCCTGTAATACCAGCACTTTGGGAGGCCAAGGCAGGTGGATCACTTGAGGTCAGGAGTTCTAGACTACCCTGGCCAACATGGTAAAACCCCATCTCTACTAAACAAAAAAAGAAACAAAAGTGGCAAAAACTGCAATTACTTTTGCACCAACCTAATATAATAATCTCATTATGATACACTAGTCTGATTTGCACTGATAAAGGAGACCAGGCTGAGAGGGCACAGGAACTGGCATGGTCGCAAGGCTCTGAACCTAGCAGTCTGGCTTATATTTTCTTGCCCCTGCCTCCCTGCTCAGGTCCTGTGGGGCCCCATCCCAGGATCCTGGGCCTGGAGGAACTGTGAGGGGTCACCTAGTCCGTACCGTCTCTCAGTCCCCAATCCCTCCAAAAAGGTGACCTTGCCCACCTTCCAGAGCTCTCCCCCACCTCCCTCAGCTCCCTCCAGTGGGAAGAGCTTCGATGGGGAGGGACTTTGTCTTGTTTTCTGTGGCGTCTGGTACAGAGTAGATGCTCAGTAAACATTTACCAAATGAAATAATGTGTTCTTCTGTAATTATAACCCTTTGAGAGTTCTTTTGAGAGTGGAATTCTCTCTTCTCCTTTGTGCAAACTCCTATTCATCCCTCAAAACCCATCTCAAATACCACTTCTGTAAAGTCCTCCCCAGGCAGAATTCCCTTTTCCCTTGGCCCCTTGTTCCTTCCTGTTTCACAGCATTTATTAGATTATAGTGAAATGTTCTGTTTTATGACTGTAAGATCCTTAAGGGCGGGGATTGGTTCACTATGCATACATTAGAAATGTTTGTTGAATGAATATGTTGGATAATAACGGAGTGCTCAGTTCCTGTGGGGAATCAGAGAGGAGAAGATGTCCCCATATCCCCCAGGGAGGGAAGGAAATAAGCAGGCTTTAAGGACCTATGTCATTTGTTATTTGGCAGGCTCTGCTCTGAGCCAGATGATAAACCATATTTTATTTTATTTATTTATCTGTTTGAGACAGAGTCTCGCTCTGTCACCCAGGCTGGAGTGCAGTGGTGTGATCTCGGCTCAAAGCAACCTCCACCTCCTGGGTTCAAGTGATTCTCGTGTCTCAGCCTCCTGAGTAGCTGGAATTACAAGCCCCTGCCTGGATAACTTTTGTATTTTTAGTAGAGATGGGGTTTCATCATTTTGGCCAGGCTGGTCTTGAGCTCCTGACCTCAGGTGATCCGCCTGCCTCGGCCTCCCAAAGTGCTGCGATTACAGGTGTGAGCCACTGCGCCCGGTCAAAACCATATTTTATAATGCGTTTATACCCAGAGTTATTTCATTTGATCTATAATCAAGCATTGCGGGATAGGTATTAGGTTCCTCATCTGTAAAATAAGGGTGAGACGTGGAGAAGTAAAATGACTTGTGGGGGGATTGGGGACTGAGAGAGGGTATGGACTCAGGTCTATAGGACCCTGGTGCCCAGGAGAGAGGAGATGCTGAGTTGCTCCTCCCACCAATCTCCTCTTTCCTTGATTCCTTGGGGATCAAGAGACATTCTCTCCCCCTGGAATGGATGAGTAGATTTTCTTCTCTGGTACCATGTGGGCACCAGAGACTTTTCCTGCTCAGGAAGCTTGGCAGGGGTGTGGCGGGGGATGTTCCTCAGAGATGGTCCTTGAAATCCCCCCAAGTGTTCTTTACAGAGGTCTCCTCAGAGCCAGCCCTGGGACTAAACTCCTAGGAAGCTCAACCTACTTCAGGCCAGTGACTTGTGAGACCAGGGAGTCAAGAGTGGGAAGAGCTATGGAAAGAAGCAGCCATTGAAGTAGGAATCACCCACTCTCTGAGGTGGTGGAGCCTGAAGAGGATACCAGGGGGTTTTTCTTTCGGTTTCAGGGGTAGGAGGGGCCAGGAGCCCCAAATCAGGGATCCACCCTGAGGCTCAATGAATAGTCAGGGTTCCTCAGGCCTGTACCCCCAAATACCCTTCCCTGTCCCTTCTTTGAGGCAGACGCAAGGCAAACCAGGGTGAAATAATAATAAAAATAATGACAATAATCATATCAATACCCACCACATACTATGTGCTGGATATTTTTTTTTTTTTTTTTGAGATAGTCTCACTCTGTTGCCCAGGCTGGAGTACAGTGGCACAATCTCGGCTCACTGCAACCTCCGCCTCCTGGGTTCAAATGAGTCTCCCACCTCAGCCTCCCAAGTAGTTGACACTATAGGCATGCACCACCACGTCCAGCTAATTTTTGTATGTTTCAAAGAGATGGGGTTTCATTATGTTTCCCAGGCTGATCTCGAACTCCTGACCTCAGGTGATCTGTGCACCTCGGCCTCCCAAAGTGTTGGGATTACAGGTGTGAGCCACCGCGCCTGGCCTACACGCTAGGTATTTTATGTAACTATGTTAGTCTATCAAATCCTCTGTGCAACTCTATGAAGTAGATCCTGCTACTGTCCACCCCATTTTACAGGTGAGAAGACTGAGGCTCAGGGAAGTGAAGAAGGCTCCACAGCTGAAAGTGATGGAGCTGGGATTTCTTCCACATTTGCCTGTGTTTTAAATTTTTTTTTTTTTTTTTTTTTGAGATGGAGTCTCACTCTGTCGCCCAGGCTGGAGTGCAGTGGTATGATTTTGGCTCACTGCAGCCTCTGCCTCCTGGGCTTAAGTGACCCTCTCACTTCGGCCTCCCAAGTAGCTGGGACTACAGGTGTATGCCACCGCACACAACTAATTTTTGTAGTTTCTTTTGTAGAGACGAGGTCTCCCTATGTTGCCAGGGCTGGTCTCAAACTCCTGGGCTCAAGTGATCCTCCCACCTTGGCCTCCCAAAGTGCTGGGATTACAGGCATGAACCACTGCACTTGGGCCTGTGTTCTATATCTAAGTGCCTATGTGATGGGGTCTCCCATCTCCCAGAGGCCATGTGGGGCTCCCTCCAGGCCCTGGGATGGGGAAGGGGTCCCACCTGGATTCTGCCACCCGCCTGTGGGTACGCCCCCATAGTCCCACCTGTAGTTGTGGAACCAGTTGATGACGGTGTTGGTCTTGAGGTTGAGCTGGAAGGAGAGGAGCTCGATGGTCTGCTGCGAGGGGTAGGGTTCCAGCTGATAGGCCTTCCGCAGTGCCTCCTTCTCCTCGGGTGCCAGCACCACCCGGGGCTTCTTGATCTGCAGGAGGCTCAGGTCCTGGGGCTGCAGGCAGGGGCTGGGGCACTCTGAGCGGGTGGCCGGGGACTCACTGTCTGAGCCAGTGCTGATGAGGCCATAGCGACGTTTCAGGTAGGCTGGGGCCAGGAAGAGAGGGAGGGCTGAGAGGTGGTGTCCCCACCCCAAAAGTTCCTGGCCAGCAGGAGTTCCATGGTGGGAGTGCATCTGTCAGGCCCACTCGGAGGCCATCATGCCGTAAGCTTAGAGGCCCGCCCCCCAGCCTTTCTCCCTCCTCACTCTCCTTCTGCATCTCCCAACCCCCAACCCCCCGCCACAAGATGCTAGCCTGACCTCGCCCGCCCGGGAGCCCTGGCATGAGCGAAGACTCAGGAGCATTCCTCACGCATAGGAAGCACTTGAAACAGGGTGCTCTACAGTATTCTCTCTGTTTTTGTAGAGACAAGGTCTCACGCTGTCACCCAGGCTGGAGTACAGGGGTGCAGTCATGGCTCACTGTAGCTTCAACCAACTAGGCTCAGGCAATCCTCCTGCCTCAGCCTCCCAAGTAGCTGGGATTACAGGTGTGAACCACCACCCCTGGCTAATTTTTAATTTTTTTTATAGAGATGGGGTCTCTCTCTGTCACCCAGGTTGGAATGCAGTGGCACAATCACAAGTCATTGCAACCTTGAACTCCTGGGCTCAAGCAATCCTCCTGCCTCAGCCTCCTGAGTAGGTGGGACTACAGGTGCACGCCACCATGCCTGGCTCATCGTTTTGTAGAGTGTTTGAAATGCTTGTTCCCTGGTGCCATAAAGAAATAGCACTTGAATATAAATTTAATTTACTCAGTGAGGCCATTTTTATACTTTCTATAGAAAGGGTACGCCCGCCAGCAGTTTTGCCACTAGAGTACACCGAACAAAGGAGACAGGGTCATTTATAACCTGATGCTTCCACCCTACTGCTGTGTCCGGTTTCCACTGGCTGGAACAGGACTTCGCATGCTGTGTTTGTCCTGACTGGCTAGCAACTTAGAACTTTTTAAAAGAGGTAAAGGCAGAGGAGAACAAAGGAAGGAGGAAGTAACTTGTGGAAAAAGTTGAGAAAGGTAAAAACACCTTTAAATAAGGAAGAGGAACAGGCTGTGACCTAATGCTTGCTTGGACCACTATAAGCATGCCGGGGCAAATATTTAGGCTAAATCCTGGGAGCTAAGAACGTAAAGTACATTGATGTCTTTATCACGGCTAGCAGATATTTAAGAATGTTAGCACAGGTCTTTGAATAAATTTTGCTTCTAAGAGAAGTTACTATTTTCCTAATTAAATGGGGAGGAAAGTCTTTGAAGGGGAAACTTTATTTTTTACATAAGAATTAGAATCTCACTCTGTTGCCCAGGCTGGTCTCAAACTCTTGGCCTCAAGCAATCCTCCCACCTTGGCCTTCCAAAGTGCTGAGATTACAGGTATGAGCCACCACATCTAGCCTGCAATATCCTCTAGATTGTCAGAAGCATCGCTGAATTTCTGAACAGCCTTCGGTGGGCAATAGGTAGGGACAGTAACTTAAATGACTTACTGACTGCATGGTGCATCTTGACCCCAGATCATGAAGATGTTGGGGAGAAAAAAGCCCACTTCAGAATGAAAGAAGGTATGAGGGTCTTACTTAATCCTCACAGCAATGCTTTGTGGCTCTGAAAATGCATTTTTTTTTAGATGGAGTCTCGCTCTGTCGCCCAGGTTGGAGTGCAGTGGCACGATCCTCTTGGCTGACTGCAACCTCCACCTCCCAGGTTCAAGCGGTTCTCCTGCCTCAGCCTCCCAGGTAGCTAGGATTACAGGCATGCATCATCATGCCCAGCTAATTTTTGTATTTTTAATACAGATGGGGTTTCACCATGTTGGCCAGGCTGCTCTTGAACTTCTGGCCTCAAGTGATCCATCCACCTTGGCCTCCCAAAGTGCTAGGATTACAGGTGTGAGCCACCACATTGAGCCAGCTCTCTTGTTTTCAGAAATAGAGAGCAGCCAGCTCTCTTATTTTCAGTAACTAGCTTGAGGTTGTCACACGGCAAGGAGGTAGAAGGTCAAGTTCTCAACCACAGCATTGTCTGATGATGATGGCCCAGCCCTAGGTGCTCTCCACAGTCTGGCGTGTCCCTGGGTCATCACACGACCTGCCCTCACGCCCTGGATGGCAACTTCAACTGCTCCTATCTTATCTTCCAATGGACTTTGAACCTTTGGAAATATAGAGGAATCCTTGATGCATAGCATGAGACTGGGTGCCCAGCTCAATGCCAGCTTATCTTCCATCCAAATACTAACCAGGCCTGACTCGGCTTAGCTTCCGAGATCAGCATTCCGGGTGGTATGGCTGTAGACAATGCCAGCTTATCTTATCAGGATATAATGTCAGACAATGTGAGAACTTGCAATCTCCTTGCCCAGCCCTACAAGAGACGGTTCCTGGTCCTGTCCTTTGTTATGTAGAATCTGGGTAATGGGCCAAGGGCTGATCTACAAAACAGGGGGCTGAGGCAGAGGAGGGAGGGAGGTACACAGAGTTTTGGGAAATAGACAGTTGGGGCTGGCAACAGACTTTGGTGTAGCTTCAGAGGTGTGAAAGGACACCAAGAGATGGGGTGTTAGGTTTCCTTTTGTTTCTTTCTTTTTTTTTTTTTGAGACAGAGTCGTTCTGTCGCCCAGGGTGGAGTGCAGTGGCGTGATCTCAGCTCACCGCAACCTCCACCTCCTAGGTTCAAGTGATTCTCCTGCCTCAGCCTCCCAAGTAGCTGCTATTACAGGTGTGCACCACCATGCCCAGCTAATTTTTTATTTTTAGTAGAGACAGGGTTTTGCCATATTGGCCAAATTGGTCTTGAACTCCCGACCTCAGGTGATCTGCCTGCCTCGGCCTCCCAAAGTGCTGAGATTACAGGCGTGAGCCACTGCACCTGGCAGAGTATTGGCTTTTCATGGGAGAGGTAGTAAATATTTACAAATTTTTTTAAAAATTGGAGATGGGGTCTTACTGCACTGCACAGGCTGGAGTGCAGTGGCTATTTACAGCTTTGATCATAGCACATTGCAGCCTTGAACGATCCTCCTGCCTTAGCCTCCCAAGTGATCCTCAAGCAATCCTCCTGCCTTAGCCTCCCAAGTGATCCTCTTGTCTTAGCCTCCCAAGCAGCCAGGACTACCCATGCCCTGCCACTGCGACAGGCTGTAAATATCTTCACTGCTTTCAATCACATTGTTACATTGTTTTTCAAGGTTGCAATTTCATGCAGTCCCATAGTAGGCTGAGACTGGACCATGGGAGCCCTGGGTTTATGTGGGTTACAGCTAGATATGGTTCTGGGGAAAATCTGAGACCCAGTGCTGGGGCCCATCCTCTGCCCAAGTCTTACCTTTCTTCTCCAGCTTCTTCATATCCCTCAGCTTCTCCACGTTATGGGGGTCATTGAGCCACAGCTGCATGCGGACAAAAGGCTCCCGCCCCTTCAGGCTCAGCTTGTGCCAGGGTTTGGGCCGGGACAGCAGGTCAGACACGGAGCCCTGTGTCAGACCCAGGATGCTTTCCCCAAACAGCCGCTGCCCTGGGGATAGGGGAGGGGAGCAATCTGTTACCCCAGGCTGGGCAGAGAAGCCTACTCCCAGGAGAGACATGGAATAGGCCAGAGACACAGGGGAGAGCCTCGAGGCTATCTCCACTGACTCCGAAGGGAGGGCCAGAGACGGCGGAGGACCCACACCTGATGTGAAGCCGAGGGGGATCTGTCTGTAAAAGAGATTTGGGGGCAGGACGAGGCAGCAACCAACAAAAGAGCTTTTTTTTTTTTTTTCTTTTTTTGAGACAGTTTCACTTTATTGCCCAGGCTGAGCGTAGTGGCATGATCTTGGCTCACTGCAGCCTCTGCCTCCCAGGTTCAAGCAATTCTCCTGCCTCAGCCTCCCGAGTAGCTGGGATTACAGGCACGTACTACCACACCCAGCTAATTTTTGTATTTTTAGTAGAGATGGGGTTTCCCATGTTGGCCAGGCTGGTTTCAAACTCCTGACCTCAGGTGATCCATCTGCCTTGGCCTCCCAAAGTGCTGCAATTACAGGCGTGAGCCACTGGGCCTGGCCCAAAAGTGCTTTTTTAACTTAAGAGGTTCTTTACTCCTAGGAGATTCCTGAAATTGTCTGCCAACATCATACACACAAATTTGTATCACCGTGTTGGAGGATAATTTGACAGATTCCATCCCAGTTTTAAATGTGCACAGCTTCGGAGCAAGCAGTTCCACTGCCTGGGATAGCTGCACTTGCCCAAGTTCACACAGATGCACACAGACTTATTTTTAGAGGCAGCAGGAAAGTGGAAAAAGCCAAAATGCCCATCAGTTGGGTAAAAAACTGTGGCACATCCATGGCCTGAAACACTCTCCAGTGGTGAAAAAGAATGCGGGTAATAGAATTATTCTAACGTGGGTGGAAGGGTGCCCACAAAATAGTGTTCATTTTTTCTTTTTTTTTTTTTTTTTGAGACAGGGTCTCACTCTATCACCTAGGCTGGAGTGCAGTGGTGTGATCTCAGCTCACTATAACCTCTGCCTCCCAGGTTCAAGTGATCCTCCCACCTCAGCCTCCCAAGTAGCTGAGAGCACAGGTTTAAGCCACCACACCTGGCTAATTTTTGTATTTTTATTTTTCATTTTTTTGGGGACAAAGTTTGGCTCTATCACGCAGGCTGGACTGCAGTGGTGTGATCTTGGCTCCTTGCAACCTCTGTCTCCTCGGCTCAAGCCATCCTCCTGCCTTATCCTCCCGAGTGGCTGGGACTATAGGCACACACCACCATGCCCAGTTAATTTTTCTATTTTTTGTAGAGACGGGGTTTTGCTGTGTTGCCCAGGCTGGTCTGGAACTCATGCCCTCCAACAGTCCTCCCGCCTCGGCCTCCCAAAGTGCTGGGATTACAGGTGTGAGCCACTACACCCAGCCTAGTGTTCATTTTTCAAAAGCAAGTTGCAACGCAATATTTGTATCATTTCGTCTACACAGAAAAAAAAGGAGAGGAAATTAAGTGTATATATGTTCTTATATGTGTTCAGAAAGTGTCAAAGAGACATTAAAAAACTGAAGTGTGGGCTGGGCACGGTGGCTCACACCTGTAACCCCTGCATTTTGGGAGGATGAGGCGGGAGGATCACTTGAGGTCAAGAGTTCGTGACCAGTCTGGCCAGCATGGTGAAACTCTGTCTCTACTAAAAATAAAAAAATTAGCCAGGAGTGGTGGCTCAGGCCTGTAATCCCTGCTACTAGGGTGGCTGAGGCAGGAGAATCACTTGAACCTGGGAGGCGGAGGTTGCAGCGAGCTGAGATCGTACGACTGCACTCCAGCCTGGGGCCTGGGTGACAGGAGACTCCATCTTAAACACACACACACACACACACACACACACACACACACACACACACACACACACACAACACTGAAGTGTCTGAGAGGCCAATGGGGAGGGATTTATTTACTTTTTTAGTAACTTTTTTTTCCTGTACTTTTCGGTATACTTTAAAACAATGAATATGTCTTATTTTTATAACAGGAATTGTAGTGAAAATGTTGGGGTTTGCATACATCCCTCTGGGAGGGGGGCATCACCTGCATTTAAGACTCAGAGGAATTTGTGTCCCAAAAAGGGAAAGAGCCCTAGAAGAGATTTTTCCACTGTGGCCCAAGAGGGCAAAGACTTCAGCCCTGGGTGAGGACTGAGCTGGAGTTCCGCAGTGATTGGGGTTCTCCACGTCTTCCTGGAAGGAAGTTTTTAAAGCCGTGGGCTGAGAATTCCAGGTCCTCTCAGACCTGCATTCACTTTGTCCCATCCCAGACCCAGGTCAGAGCCAGATGCCTCACACAGGGTCCTGGATGCCCTGGGGCTGACTCCAGTGCCCTGGGATCTCACCGTGGGCACTTTTGTCTTTTTTTTTTTTTTAATTTAACTTTTTTAGAGACAAGGTCTTCCTCTGTCGCCCAGGCTGGAGTGCAATGGCATGATCATAGCTCACTGCAGCCTTGAATTCCTGGGCTCGTGCAGGCCTCCTGCCTCAGCTTCCTGAGGACTATAGGCATTCACCACAATGTGTGAAGTTTGTTTGCATGAAGTTTGCAGCTAATTTTAGGAAGCTTTTTTATTTTTTATTTTTTTGGAGATGGAGTCTCACTGTGTTGCCCAGGCTGGAGTGCAGTGGTGCAATCTCGGCTCACTGCAACCTCCACCTCCTGGATTCAAACGATTCTCCTCAGCCTCCCGAGTTGCTGGGATTCCAAGTGCATGCCACCACACCCGGCTACTTTTTGTATTTTTAGTAGAGATGGGGTTTCACCATGTTGGCCAGGCTGATCTGGAACTCCTGACCTGAGGTGATTCGCCTGCCTTGGCCTCCCAAAGTGCTGAGGTTACAGGCGTGAGGCACCGGGCCCAGCCTGTTTTTTATTTTACTGATTGACTGATTTTTTTTTTGAGATGAGGTCTCGCTCTGTCGCCCTGGCTAGAGTGCAGTGGTGTGATCCGGCTCACTGCAACCTCTGCCTCCCAGGTTCAAGCAATTCTCCTGCCTCAGCCTCCCAAGTAGCTGGGACTACAGGCATGTGCCACCATGCCTGGTTAATTTTTTTGTATTTTTAGTAGAGACGAGGTTTCACCATGTTGGCCAGGCTGATCTCGAACTGCTGACCTCAGATGATCCACCTGCCTGGGCCTCCCAAAATGCTGGGATTACAGGTGTGAGCCACCATGCACAGCCATTAATTTATTTTACAGACAAGGTCTTGCTCTGTTGCCCAGGCTGGCATGCAGTGGCATGATCATAGCTCACTGCAGCCTTAAACTCCTGGGTTCACGTGATTCTCCTGCCTCAGGCTCCTGAGTTGCTAGGACTACAGGCATGCACCAACACGTGTGAAGTTTGTATGCATGGAGTTTTCAGCTAATTTTAAAAAGCTTTTTTAAGATATGAGATCTTGCTATGCTGCCCAGGTTGGCCTCAAACTCCTGGCCTCAAGCGATCCTCCCTCCCTGGCCTCCCAAAGCACTGGAATTACAGGTATGAGCCACTGGGTCCCAGCTCCAGACACCTTTTCAAGGCAAGTAGGAGCCAACCCAGGTGGGAGGCAGCCTCTCCGATTCCCACCCGCTCCGTACCTAGATTGTTGTCTGTGAGGACCTCCTTCACCCTCTTGGTGATGGAGTACGTGTCCAGCTCGGGGGACATGGCCACGATCTCCTGGATGCCCCCTGGGGCCTGGCTGCCTGAGTACATCTTCCCGCTCAACGAGGAGCTGGAGCGGCCCTCTGGCTGCTGGTTCTCCTTGCTGCTCTCCAGGGACAGGCTCAACGGCTCCTGGGAGCTCTTCTCAGGCTCTGTGGGGCTGGGGGGTGGGGATGGTGAGGACCTTGGTTCTGTGGGACTGGCTGTGGGCCACAGAGAAAGAGAAGGTGGTTACTATAATCTGGCACAGACACATCCACTTTCGGGAGGCTTGCTTCTTACAGCCAAGAGTTGCCAAACACCCATTTTGCAACCACTGTAGTAATAATCGCTCAGGTAGGGACCACCCTGGATGCTAAAACTAGTGGATGAAAGTTTGATGAGGACTGGACTGGGATTTCTACAAAGTCTCCAAGTATCTCCCCACATGATGCTTAGCAATTTTTTTTTTTTTTTTTTTTTTTAAGACGGAGTCTCGCTCTGTTGCCTAGGCTGGAGTGCAGTGGTGTGATCTCGGCTCACTGCAACCTCTGCCTCCCGGGTTCAAGCGATTCTCCTGCCTCAGCCTCCCAAGTAGCTGGGACTACAGGCATGCGCCACTACGCCCTGCTAATTTTTTGTATCTTTAGTAGAGACGGGGTTTCACCATGTTAGCCAGGATGGTCTCGATCTCCTGACCTCATGATCCACCCGCCTCAGCCTCCCAAAGTGCTGAGATTACAGACATGAGCCACCACACCTGGCCGATGCTTAGTAATTACAAAGGGAAAAGTAGCCACTTTACAGTACAGAGACCTGGTTGGACTCTCTCTGTCACCCAGGCTGGAGTGCAGTGGTGCGATCTCGGCTCACTGCAACCTCTTTCCCGGGTTCAAGCGATTCTCCTGCGTCAGCCTCCTGACTAGCTGGGATTACAGGCACTGGTGGATACCATCTTAACCAATGATCCAAGTTACTATCACCAATCACAGGGCAAGTCAGCAACATGGGCCTCCTGAGAGGATGGCCTGAGAAGGACATGGCATCACTTCTGTGATATTCCCAGCCCCAAGTACACAGCCTGAATCTGATTTCAAGGGAACATCAGGCAACCAAACTCAGACTGTCCAGGAAATAACAGCCTCTACTCTTCAGAAAGGGCAACACTGGAAAACAAAGAAAGGCAGAACTGTCGAAATCAAAACATGAAAACTAAACACAAGTGATCTTGAATCTCATCCTGCACAGGGAAAAGAAATTTACATATTTTATTTAATTAATTCATTTTGAGACAGGGTCTTGCTGTGTTGCCCAGGATGGAGTGCAGTGGCTTGATGATAACTCACTGCAACCTCGACCTCCTGGGCTCAAGTGATCCTTCCACTTTAGCCTCCCAAGTAGCTGGGACCACAGGTGTGCATCATCATGCCTGGCTCATTTTTCTTTTTTTGAGACAAGAGTTTCACTCTGTCTCAAAAAACTTCACCCAGGCTGAAGTGCAGTGGCATGATCTTGGCTCACTGCAACCTCCACCTCACGGGTTCAAGAGATTCTTGTGCCTCAGCCTCCTAAGTCACTGGGATTATAGGTGCATGCCACCACACCCGGCTAATTTTTTGTATTCTTAGTAGAGACGGGGTTCCACCATGTTGGCCAGGCTGGTCTCAAACTCCTGATCTCAAGTGATCTACCTGCCTTGGCCTCCCAAAGTGCTGGTATTGCAGGCGTGAGCCACAGCACCTGGCCAAGATTTATATATTGTATCTAAAAATTTATATAGCTCATAAAGGATATTATTGGGACAACTGAAGAAACCTGAATATAGATGGTGGGATACATGCCAGTATTTTACCACTGTAAAATTTCTTGTTTTTGGAAAGCACTTGTTGAAGCATTTAGGGCTAAAGGGACAAGATGTCAATGAATTCCTCAAATGGCAGAGAAAGAGCACGATTGTGGCAAAATTAATAACTGTTCAAACTGGGTACAGTGCAGGGAGTTTGCTGTTCTACTGTTTCAATTTTTCTGTAAATTAGAAGTTACCTCAAAACGAAAAGTTAAATAAACGGCAACAACTAAAGAAGTCAGCAATGATCTACAAGTTCAACCACAGGAGATTGGCTGAATAAAATATGGGGGATCCCTGCAGTGGGCTCTTCCGAGGCAATGAAAGAAAATGTAATGAAAAGATGTCCATGGTGCAATGCCACATTAAAAAGCTAGATTGGGGCCGGGTGCAGTGGCTCATGCCCACAATCCCAGCAATTTGGGAGGCCAAGGTGGGAGGATCACCTAAGGTCAGGAGTTGGAGACCAGCCTGGCCAAATGGTGAAACCCCGTCTCTACTAAAAAATACAAAAATTAGCTGGGCATGGTGGCACATGCCTGTAATCCCAGCTACTCGGGAGGCTGAGGCAGCAGAATCGCTTGAACCTGGGAGGCGGAGCTTGCAGAGAGCCGAGATCACATCACTGCACTCCAGACTGGGCAATAGAGCAAGACTCTGTTTCCAAAAAAAAAAAAGGTAGACAGATTTTTAAACTACAGTTTTCATTTTTCTTTTTTTTTGGAGATGGAGTCTCACTCACTCTGTCGCCCAGGCTGGAGTGCAGTGGCATGATCTTGGCGCACTGCAACCTAGCCTCCTGGGTTCAAGTGATTCTCCTGCCTCAGCCTCCCCCATAGCTGGGATTACAAGCGTTTGCCACCACACCCGGCTAACTTTTGTATTTTTAGTAGAGATGGGGTTTCACCATATTGGCCAGGCTGGTCTTGAATTCCTGACCTCAAGTGATCCACCCTCCTCGGCCCCCCCAAAGTACTGGGATTACAGGCTTAAACTACCATGCCGGGCCCATTTTTCATTTTTCAAAAGACATTTTGTGTGACTATATATTGGAAAAATGATTTGAAAGATATCTGGGGCTTGTGATCTCGGGTGGATGACTTTGCCAAGCCTCCGTCCTTCCATCTGTTAAATGGGGCCATAAGACACGTAGCATTACACATACTACTTGGGGCCATCGAGAGACCTCCATGAGATAACGTGGGGCAAGGGCCCACCTCCACCTCCTCTACCACCTCCACCTCCTGGGGCATTAGAGGCACCCATGGGAGTCCCAGTGTGAGCTGAGCCTCCTGAGAAACCAGGAAAGGTGGGAGCGTCCCCAGGGAGGCACCCCTAATGGGTTGGCAAGCATGGTGTGGGGTCTAGGAATCCCAGCACTGGCCACACCTAATCCCAGCAAATTAGAAAAAGATGCCTCTTCCTTGAGGCATTCAACTGCCACCTGCTGGAAACTTGTTAAAATAACCATTAAAATGTATGACAGCTGGAAGAAAGGGGAGCAACAGCTTTACTTTCAGAAGAGACATCCTGAGCCCAGGATGGGTTCCTTCCTTCTCTGTCGTGGGTGAGTTGGTCACTCGGATCAGACCACTCCTATGCTCCAGAATCATCAATGGCTCCCCATTGCCCCTTGCGCAAGAAATGTCTATCACCTTGTCTTGGTGATTAAGGCTCTGAACTCCCTTGTCCCTGACAACTGGAGCTACAGCATTTCCCTCACTCCCCTTCACAAACATCTAGGCTCCTCTCTAAACCCCTATGTCTTTGCTCAGGCTGGTCTTGCCATCCTGAGGACTTTCCTTCTAATCTTGAACTCCTATGCATTCCTCAAGATCCAGTCCTAAATGTCCCTTCCCTGAGGTCTATTAGACTTTTGGGGTCTAATAGCACCTTGAATATATATTGTCACAGTTTGCTATAATTTCTTGCTTGGGCCAGATCTCTTCCTTACTGATGACAATGATGATGATGTTAATAAATTCCCTTTATTGAGTACTTACTACATGCCCAGTGTAGTATTATGTGCTTTATGCCTATGATCCCTCTCTCTTTATATATATATATATGTATGTATATGTATTTTTAAATAGAGATAGGGTTTCACTATGTGGCCCAGGCTGGTATCAAACTCCTGGGCTCAAGTCATCCTCCTGCCTCGGCCTCCCAAAGTGTTGGGATTACAGGCATGGGTCACTGTGGCTGGCCAATGCTCATGATCTCAAGTGACCCTCATGACACCTCTAAGAGGTAAGTGCTATGTCATCCCATTTTATGGGTGAGGAAACCGAGGTTCAGAGAGGTTAGACAACGTGTCCAAGATCACACAGCAATAAATGGCAAAGTCAGGACTTGAGCTGGGGTTGGGTTATGCCCAACACTGTCCTCTCATCTACCAACTGTGAGCCCCTTGAAGGCAAGGACTACAAGTTAGTCACAGGTGAGTCCCCAGAGCCTGGGGGTGGGGCAGGGGCTCTGGGCAGATGCCTATGGAGTAATTTCAGCCAGGATCCCTGAGTACTCCTGAAGAGGGCAAGGTGAAGCCCCTGAGTTCGAAGTAGCAGCATCACGGCCCTTTGTGACCGTGAGGTCTCAAGAAGTCTATTGTGCCCCCAGCCCCAAGTGAGCTGATCCTGGCCATTCAGGTAGCATCCATGTGATGCCAAGGCTGACGTGGGCATGTTCCAGGCTCACTGTTACCAACACTGATGCCATGTTGGTGTGGGAGGGCCAGTCTGGGAAAGTGAGAGTCTGTCCTAGGTGTCTGCCCACTGTTGGCAGCAGGAGAGGGGCTGGGGCCAGCTGGAAAACTGACGGTCTTTGGGCCGGGCATGGTGGCTCACGCCTGTAATCCCTGCACTTTGGAAGGCCAACGCGGGTGGATCACCTGAGGTCAGGGGTTCGAGACCAGCCTGGCCAACATGGTGAAACCCCATCTCTACTAAAAATACAAAAAATTAGCCAGGTGTGTTTGCACACACCTGTAGCCCCAGCTACTCTGGAGGCTGAGGCAGGAGAATTGGTTGAACCTGGGAGGCAGAGGTCGCAGTGAGCCAGGATTGCGCCACTGCACTCCAGCCTAGGTGAAAGAACAAGACTCCACCTCAAAAACAAACAAACAAACAAACAAAAAACACAAAAAACTGAGGGTCTTTGAAGGCATCTCCCTCTTGGAAAACTATCTGCACCCATGTCCCAACCTAGAGGGCCAAGAAGCGAAGCGAACAGGATGACATGGAGATGATTGGCAGGAAAGAACACAGCCACCCCCCCAATCCCACTCCCCCAGGGAGAACCCCGCCTTTCTGACTCCTCTGACTGAGAATCGCTTCTGACGAAGTGATGGAAAGATTCAGAAATTATCTCTATCAGGAAGACTGTGCTAATTACAGGGCTGGGGGAGTCACATGTGAACAACTGGGTTATCTGGAGAGGGAGGCGACGACAGGGAGAGGCAGGGTCTTCTTGCCTTGCTGGGCTTGTGGGTGGGGTGCCAGACAGGGCTGTGGGCAGCTGGGGACAGGAGAGAGAGCAGAGTGACCAACCCATCCCAGTCTGCCCGCGACTTTCCTTATTTTACTACAGAAAGTTCCAGATCCTGGGAAATCTCTCTCTCCTGGAGAGATAGGGATGGTGCAAGAGAGATGAAAAGAGAGCACTGGAGGGACAGGGAGGGTCAGGGAGGAAGAGACAGAGCAAACAGAGGGGGAGAGAGATGGTGAGAGAGGCAGGGGGAGAGAGAGAGTGGGGTGGGGGGAGGAGAGGGAGAGAGGGAGAGGGGGAGGGGGGGAGAGAGAGAGAGAGAAAGAGAGAGAGAGAGATAGGTGAATCAAAAAAATGCAGAGTGAGAAAAACAGAAAGAAGACACTGGAGGTGACTGGGTGCAGTAGCTCATGCCTGTAATCCCAGCACTTTGGGAGGCCAAGGTGGGTGGATCACCTGAGGTCAGGAGTTCAAGACCAGCCTGGCCAACATGGCAAAACCTGTCTCTTCTAAAAATACAAAAAATTAGTTGGGTGCCTGTAATCCCAGCTACTTCGGAGACTGAGGCAGGAGAATTGCTTGAACCCAGGAGCCGGAGGTTACAGTGAGCCGAGATCACACCATTGCACTCCAGCCTGGGCGACAGAGTGAGACTCTGTCTCACACACACACACACACACACACACACACACACACACACACACACACAAAAGAAATTGGAGGAGAGAGACAGAGACCAAGAGAGAGACAGAGGGAAGACAGGGACTGTGTATGGGGACAGGACAGGGCTTCCTTGACTGCTTGAGAATTCTGAGAAACCTCGGATGGAAGGGTCTGGAATACTGATGCTGCCACGGTAGGTAGCGCTGATTATACCCAGGGCTGCGCCTGGCAGTGGACGTGGGGATAAGGGCGTGCTTTATAACCCTCCCATGGCATCTGGCTCAACTTCAGTAACAGGTATGGTCAGGGTTCCAGTGCCGGTCCCTGCCCGCCCCAGTGGCCAGGGCATACACAAGCGGGGCTTGGACAGGTCCTGACACCCAGCCCCACAGCCAGACTCTGTGGGACTTTGTGGGCAATGGATACACCCTTTTGCTTCCAGGCCCAGTGGGTTATGAACAAGCAGAGGCTGTGAGGGTGGCTCTGCCATCACCTCTCTCCCTAGGGCCAGCAGCTACAGTAGCCACCTCCAGGCCTGATTCCCTCATTATTATTATTATTGTTTTTGAGACAGGGTCTCGCTCTATTGTCCAGACTGGAATGCACTCACTCCAGTTCACTGCAGCCTTGACCTCCTAGGCTCAAGCATCCTCATACCTCAGCCTCCTGAGTAGCTGGGACTACAGGCACCTGCCACCATGCCCAGCTGATTTTTGTATTTTTGTAATTTCGTACAGAAGGGGTTTTGCCATGTTGGTCAGGCTGGTCTCAAACTCCTGACCTCAAGTGATCCGCCTGCCTTAGCCTCCCAAAGTCCTGGGACTACAGGTGTGAGGCACTGTGCCTAGCCTTGGCTTCCTATTCTGGGAGAGCAGGGGACCCCGCCACCTCTACTCACATCCCTTCCCAGGCCGTGCATGGTCCCACCTCCTAGCCGCTGCCTGTGCCATTCCTTCCACAAGGAACACCATTCTCCATCTTCTCTGCTTACCTCTATCCTACCTGTGGTCAAATCCTTCCATGACAATAAAATCTAAAACCAAAACAATCAGACATTGGGGAAATGCAAATAAAAACTACAGTGAAATACCACTTACACACCCACCAGGATGGCTAGTGTCAACAAATGGGAGATAACCCATGTTGGTAAGGACCTGGAGAAACAGAAACCCTTTGAACTTCCTCAGTAAGTTAAACACAAGAGTTACCATATGATCTAGCCAACTGTACTCCTAGATATATGTTCGAAGAACTGAAAATGGGGGTTCAAACACAAATATGTACACAAATTTTCATAGGAGCATTATTCAAAATAGTCAAAATGGGGTCTATCCATACAACGGAATATCATTTAGCCATAAAAAAGGAAGGAAATTCTGATGCATACTACAGCCTGTATGAGCCTTGAAAACACGTTAACTGAAAGAAGCCAGCCACAGAAGGCCAAGTAGTACAGGATTCCATCTATGTGAAACATTCAGAAGAGGCAAATCCAGACAGAAAGAAAGCGGAATTCCAGGAGCTGGGGGGAAGGAGGATGGGCAATGACTGCTGGATGGGTATGGGGTTCCTTTTTGGGGCGGTGGGAATATTCTGGAATTAGACAGAGGTGATGGTCACACGCATTGTGCATGTATTAGATCCACTGAATTGTATACTTCAAAAATGGTTTAAAAGGTACATTTTACGTTATGTGATTTTTGTTTGTTTGTTTCTTTGTTTGAGACAGAGTCTCACTCTGTCACCCAGGCTGCAGTGCAGTGGTGCCATCCGGCTCACTGCAACCTCCGCTTCCTGGGTTCAAGCGATCCTCTCGCCTTAGCCTCCCGAGTAGCTGGGATTACAGATGTGTGCTACCACACCCGGCTAATTTTTGTACTTTTAGGAGAGACGGGGTTTCTCCATGTTGGCCAGGCTGGTCTCAAATTCCTGGGCTCAAGTGATTGGCCCGCCTCGGCCTCCCAAAGTGCTGGGATTACAGGTGTGAGCCACGGTGCCCAGCTGTTATGTGAATTTTACTACAGTAAAAAAGTTAGTTAAAACCTAACACCACAGACCAGGCGCAGTGGCTCACCACTCCAGCCTGGGTGGCAGAGTGAGACTATGTCTCAAAAAACCAAAAACCAACCCCCTCCATCACCACAACACTATAAAACAAAACCCACCCCTCCCCCACCCCAACACTATAAACAAAACCCACCCCTCCCCTACCACAACACTATAAGCAAAACCCACCCCTCCCCCACAACACCATAAACAAAACCCACCCCTCCCCCACCACAACACTATAAACAAAACCCACCCCTCCCCCACCACAACACTGTAAACAAAACCCACCCCTCCCCCACCACAACACTATAAACAAAACCCACCCCTCCCCCACCACACTATAAACAAAACCAACCCCTCCCCCACCACCACACTATAAACAAAACCAACCCCTCCCCCACCACACTATAAAACAAAACCCACCCCCCAACACAACACTATAAACAAAACCCACCCCTCCCCTACAACACTATAAAACAAAACCCACCCCTCCCCCACCACAACACTATAAACAAAACCCACCCCTCCCCCACCACAACACTATAAACAAAACCAACCCCTCCCCCACCACAACACTATAAACAAAACCAACCCCTCCCCCACCACAACACTATAAACAAAACCCACCCCCCAACACAACACTATAAACAAAACCAACCCCTCGTCCACCACAACACTATAAAACAAAACCAACCCCTCCTCCACCACAACACTATAAACAAAACCCACCCCTCCTCCACCACAACACTATAAACAAAACCCACCCCTCCTCCACCACAACACTATAAACAAAACCCACCCCTCCCCCACCACACTATAAACAAAACCCACCCCCCAACACAACACTATAAACAAAACCAACCCCTCCCCCACCACAACACTATAAAACAAAACCAACCCCTCCCCCACCACAACACTATAAACAAAACCAACCCCTCCCCTACCACAACACTATAAACAAAACCCACCCCTCCCCCACCACAACACTATAAAACAAAACCAACCCCTCCCCCACCACAACACTATAAACAAAACCCACCCCTCCCCTACCACAACACTATAAACAAAACCAACCCCTCCCCCACAACACTATAAACAAAACCAACCCCTCCCCCACCACCACACTATAAACAAAACCAACCCCTCCTCCACCACAACACTATAAAACAAACCCACCCCTCCCCCACCACAACACTATAACCAACCCCTCACCACCACAACACTATAAACAAAAAAGGATGGAAGTCTTTTCCCAGGTAGGCTCTGGGGTAGACACATTTGGGGACCCTAGGGGGCAGGAAGCCTGATGGCCCACAGCCCAGGGTGCTCATCCTAGCTCTGCCACTCACTGGATGATGGCCTTGGGCAAGTCACTGCACTACCGTGCCCCTGGATTTCCTCATCTGTGAAATGGAAATGATAAACAGTCCCTTTGGTGGAGACTGATATGAAGATTACAGGACAAAGCACTTCGACTACTTGGTGCTATGTGTGGTAAGTGGCAGCGGTCATTAGCATTAGCATGGCTGCTTTTTTTTTTTCTTTTGAGATGGAGTCTCGCTCTGTCACCCAGGCTGGAGTGCAGTGACACGATCTCGGCTCATTGCAAGCTCTGCCTCCCGGATTCACACCATTCTCCCGCCTCAGCCTCCTGAGTAGCTGGGACTACAGGCGCCTGCCACCACGCCCGGATAATTTTTTTTTTTTTTTTGTAATTTTAGTAGAGACGGGTTTCACCGAGTTAGCCAGGATGGTCTCAATCTCCTGACCTTGTGATCTGCCTGCCTCAGCCTCCCAAAGTGCTGGGATTACAGGCATGAGGCACCCCACCCGGCCAGCATGGCTGCTTTTAATCCTCGTTACAGCCTTATAGAGAGGAGTTTTTAAATCATTGTATTTATAAACTATTAAAAACATATAGAAATATACAGACAACAATATATAAGTCCTCCCCTCCCTTCCACCCATCACCATAATCGATGCTGACACTTCACCCCCGTCACTTCCAATCTTCCTTCTTGTTTTAAAGAAACAGGAAAGGGCCAGGTGCTGTGGCTCACGCCTGTAATCCCAGCACCTTCGGAGGCCAAGGTGGGTGGATCACCTGAGGTCAGGAGTTCAAGACCAGCCTGACCAACATGGAGAAAACCCTGTCTCTACTAACAATACAAAATTAGCTGGGCATGGTGGCGCACACCTGTAACCCCAGCTACTCGGGAGGCTGAGGCAGGAGAATCGCTTGAACCCGGGAGGCAGAGCTTGTAGTGAGCCGAGATCATGCCATTGCACTCCAGCCTGGGCAACAGAGCAAGACTCTGTCTCAAAACAAAAACAAAAACAAAACAAAACAAAACAAAAAAAAGAATAGGAAAGGTGCAGAGCAAAGTCACCACGCCCTGCCTCTTCCTGGCCCCCTCCCTGCCCAGTGCAACCTCCCTCCCCAGCTGGGGGGCTGCCTCCTTATGCATTTCTTTCTTTCTTTCTTTTTTTTTTTTTTTGAGACAGAGTCTCACACTGTTGCCCAGGCTGGAGCGCAACGGTGAGGATCTCAGTTCAACTGCAACCTCTGCCTCCCAGGTCACGTGATTCTCCTGCTTCAGTCTCCTAAGCAGCTAAGATTACATGTGCGCACCACCATTTCCAGCTAATTTTTTGTATTTTTAGTAGAGACGGGGTTTTACCATGTTGGCCAGACTGGTCTCGAACTCCTGACTTTGTGATCCACCTGCCTTGGCCTCCCAAAGTGCTGGGATTACAGGTGTGAGCCATCACACCCGGCCTATACATTTCATTTTATTAATTCTTTTAGAGATGGTCTCACTTGCCCAGTGCAGTGTGAGATGCACTGCAGTGGCATGATCATAGCTCACTGCAGCCTCGAACTCCTGGGCTTAAGCGATCCTCCTGCCTCACCCTTACAGGCACATGCTACCATACCCGGCTAATTTTTTATTTGTAGAGATGAGGTTTCGCCATGTTGCCAAGGCTGATTTCAAACTCCAGGCTTCAAGAGATCCTCCTGCCTTCACCTCCCAAAGTATTGGGATTACAGGCGTGAGCCACTGTGCTCGGCCTCCTTTTTTCTGAGACAAGGTCTTACTCTGTCACCCAAGCCGGAGTGCAGTGGGATGATCACAGCTCAAGTGATCCTCCTGCCTCAGCCTCCCGAGTAGCTGGGACCACAGGTGCGTACCATTCCGGCTGATTATTTTTATATTTTGTAGAGACACGGTCTCCCTCTATTGCCCAGGCTAATCTTGAACTCCTGGCTTCAAGAGATCCTCCAGCCTCAGCCTCCCAAAGTGCTGGGATTACAGGCGTGAGCCCCCATGCCTGTCCTCAGCCTCTTTTTAAATATTAATGCATAAGTCTGCAGCCATACAGCTACACCAGTGTGCAGTCTCATCCTGTAGGTGTTAGCTTCTATGGTAAGCACTGTCACTGGGATGGAGGCTTTTGTCACTTGACATTATGTTTCCAGTCCATATTCCTGTTGATATGGGCCTGCTGACCTGGCTCGTTTCTGTGAACCTGAGATATGGTTTTGTCCTATTGACAAGACTGAGCTCAGATCCTTGGACTCAGGGTCTGGCCTCCCCTGGTCTCTGCCCTTCTCAGTGGGCAGGTCTGATGTCCTGTCCTTGCAGTCACATGCCCTCATTCCAGTGCAGGGCCCGGGTAGGTGCCTCACCAGGGTCCTGGCAGACTTATCCGCTGGTCCCCACAGCGGCAGGGAGCTGGGGCTCCCCCTAGCACTTCCAGACTCTGGGACTTTGGGCATCCCTCTGAGCCTCCATTTCCTCACCCTGGCAAAGCTGACACTCCAGCCTGCTCGTGCCATCATGGACAGCTGGGTGGCACTGCCCAAGGCCCTGTGCTAAGAAGGAGTCTGAGGCTGCACGCTAGGTCTTCAGGAAACAGAGCTGAGATCGATGAGCAATTCCACATGTGGGACTCCACATGCAAAACACATTCTCCACCTGCTCTGAGCACCATGGAGCCACTTGGAGGCTTAAAGCCAGGACCCAGTGCATCAGGCATGCGGCTTCTAGAAGCCTCCCTCTGGTTGGAGGAAGGAAGAAAGGGGAGCAGAGAAACCCCAGGACCCCCCGCCATGTTCCAGTGCAGCCATGACAGTGACTGGGATGAAAGCCAGGGCAGTGGGGAGGGAGAGATAGGTAGACTCGGGCAGTAAAGCCAGGCGGACGCGCCACTGCGCAGGTGGGAAGTTTGCCAGCACCCCCTGAGATGCTCCTGCCCGCACTCACCCTGGGAGGCACCAGGCTGCTGGCCCACTGCCTGGCCGAGCTGGTCAGAGAGCCACAGCTGCATGCGGATGAAGGGCTCCCGCCCCTTCTGCGTCAGCTTGCTCCATGGCTTCGGCCGGGACAGCATGTCGCTCACGCTGCCCTGTGACAGGCCCAGCACCTGCGAGGGGCGGGCCAGGGGGGTAGGTCAGCAGGCCCCTGGGACATGGGCCTGGCCCTCACTCTCCTCCCCAACCTTTTTTTTTTTTTTTTGAGGCAGAGTCTCGCTTTGTCTGTCGCCCAGGATGGAGTGCAGTGGCACCATCTCAGCTCACTGCAAACTCCGCCTCCCAGGTTCAAATGATTCTCCTGCCTCAGCCTCCTTAGTAGTTGGGACTTGTACCAGGCTGGTGCACGTCTGGCTAATTTTTGTATTTTTAGTAGCGATGGGGTTTTGCCACATTGGCCAGGCTGGTTTCGAACTCCTGACCTCAAGTGATCCACCCAACTCAGCCTCCCACAGTGTTGGGATTATAGGCGTGAGCCACCATGCCCAGCCTCCCATCCCCTCCCCTCCCCTCTGTTGGAGTCCAGGCGGCCTTCAGTTGTTCCTCATAGGTGCCTGCCATGTGCTGTTGCTGTGCCCTTCCCCTCCAGTACCCTCCCTAATGTCCCTACATGTAAAAATCCTTCAGTGCCCCCCTCCTCCAGGAAGCCTTCCCTGACCTCCCACTTAAGTCATTTCTCCCTCCTCCGAGCTTGCTTGGCCCTTTGCCTATTCCCTTGCTAAAGGTAGAGGTGACACTTAAAACTGGCATTGCAGGGGCACCAACCAATCAGGAAACACTGAGGTCCCCTGGCTGGGGTGAGCTTTATTTAACCCATTCTTTTTAAAATTTTATTTATTTTTGGGGGGATGAGGTCTTGCTCTGTTGCCCAGGCTGGAGTGCACTGGTGTGATCATGGCTCACTGTAGCCTCGACCACCTGGGTTCAAGCAATTCTCCCACCTCAGCCTCCTGAGTAGCTGTGCACCACCACACTTGGCTAATTTTTTTTATTTTGTAGAGATGGGGGTCTTGCTACATTGCCCAGGCTGCTCCCAAACACTTTTTTTTTTTCTTTTGAGATGGAGTATCGTTCTGTCACCCAGGCTGGAGCGCAGTAGCGAGATCTTGGCTCGCTGCAACCCCTGCCTCCCAGGTTCAAGTGATGCTCCTGCCTCAGTCTCCTAAGTAGCCATGACTATACCGGCACAGGACACCAAGCCCAGCTAATTTTTGTATTTTTAGTAGAGATGGGGTTTCACCATGTTGGCCAGGATGGTCTTGATCTCTTGATCTCATGATCTGCCCGCCTCAGCCTCCCAAAGTGCTGGGATTACAGGTGTGAGCCACCATGCCCAGCTTAATTTTTGTATTTTTTAGTAGAGACGGGGTTTCACCACGTTGGCCAGGCTGGTCTCAAACTTCTGGGCTCAAGAGATCTTCCCACCTCCGTCTCCCAAAGTGCTGGGATTACAGGCGTGAGCCACCAAGTCCTGCCACTTAACCCTTTAGTGGCTGGACCTCAGGCGATCTGGAGGGTCCTGGAGGAGGGGAGTTAAGTGGCTGTTTGCTGGCCAGGATGGAAGCATTTCCTGGTTTTAACAACCACGGAGCAGAACAGTGGCCCTCCTTCCTGCGGGACCCAGGGACAGCAGGACTCAGGAATGAAGGGCCTGGGCCCCTGGGGTCCCGCCAGCCTGCTTGGGTGGGCATCCTACTTCTCCGACATCTCCTCCCAGAGCCCAGACACCGGGGGCCCGCCCTGCACTCACCTTCTCCCCGAAGATCCTCTGGCAGATGCCGTTCTTGGCCAGCTTCTCCTTGACCTGGCGGGTGAGCTCCAGCGTGTCTACCTCACGGTACATGTACAGCTCGTACTGCTCGGGGGTCAGCGGCGGCACGGTGGGCTTCAGGGTGCGCGGCACGTAGGCCGGGTAGTAGGGCAGCCGCGCGCCCGCCTCGGCCGTCGCGCCCTCAGCCTTGAGCTCGCCCGTCCTGGGGGGTTCGTCCTCCGCCCCTGCCGCCGCCTCGTCCTCGGGGGGCACAGGGGCCTCGTCCCCGCGGGGCCAGGCGCGGCCGTTGGGCTGGCCAGAGTAGCCAGAGGAGGAGGAGGAGGACAGCGAGGGCGACACGGAGGCGTAGGGGCGGCTGAGCAGGCCGCGGTCGGAGGCCCAGTGGTGGTCGAAGTAGCCGGCGTCGCCGATCTCGGACTTGACCTTGCGGATGATGCTCTGCACGAAGGCGGCGGGGGACAGGACCGGGAGCGGCGCCTGCGCGGGGCCCCCGCCGCCCTCCTCCTGCTTCACCAAGGCCGGGGCCCCGTTCTGGCTCGCGGTGGCCAGCGATGGCCGCTCCGGGGGCGAGGGGGGCACCGAGCGGCCCCTGGGCGCCACCTCCATCTCCAGCAGCGCCTGCTGTTGCGCCTGCATCTCACGGCGTGCCTGCTCCAGGATGCTCTTGATGGCGTCCTCCGAGGTGCTGGCGGGGGCCGTGCCGTTGGCGATGCTCAGTGGGGCCACCGAGGTCTTGGGCTCGCCTGCGGGGAGGGGGACAGGACGGCCCGAGGCCCAGGGTCAGGGCTCGTCATGCAGGGGACGATGTTCACAGCATCCCTGTTGATGCCAGCACGGTGTCCAGGCAACCTGTGTCCAGCAACTGGGGATTGGCTAACTAAATTATGATCCCTCCCTGTGGCAGAATATTAGGCAGCCACCCAAAATTCGGTTGACAGTGAGGTTTTGGCATATGCAGAGAACATGCTCATGCGGATAATGCAGTGCAAACACAGACCTGACTTTTGTTTTGTTTTGTTTTGAGATGGAGTCTCACTCTGTTGCCCAGGATGGAGTGCAATGGCACGATCTCAGCTCACTGCAACCTCTGCCTCCCCACTTCCAGCAATTCTCCTACCTCAGCCTCCTGAGTAGCTGGGATTACAGGTGTGCACCACCATGCCCAGCTATTTAGCTTTAGTAGAGACAGGGTTTTGCCATGTTGGTCAGGCTGGTCTCGAACTCCTGAGCTCAAGTGATCTACCCCTCAGCCTCCCAAAGTGCTGAGATGACAGGCATGAACCACAGTGCCCGGCCTGACCTGACTTTTACATAGGCAATGATCCAACCAAGCAAATGTTCAAAGACAAAGAAAACACGAAGGCACAGAAAAGTGGCTTGTTCACTTGTTCTGTTTTAAAAAAAAAATTCTTTAAAAATATTTCTTTCCTTCCTCATTTCCCTTCCCTTTCTTCCTTCCTTTCTTTCATAGAGATGGGGTCTTGCCATGTTGCCCAGGCTGGTTTCAAACTCCTGGCTTCAAGTGATTCTCCTGCCTGGGCCTCCCAAAGTGCTGGGACTACAAGCATGTGCCACCATGCTCAGCTAATTTTTGTATTTTTTGTAGAGACGGGGTTTTGCCATATTGCCCAGGGTGGTCTCAAACTCCTGGGCTCAAGTGATCTGCCCTCCTCAGCCTCCCAAAGTGTAGGGATTACAGGCTCGAGCCACTGTGCCCAGCCCTTCACTTGTTCTAATAGCAATGAATCCAAATGCCCATGCAGAGAATGGATCAAAAACAGTGGGATGGGCCAGGCACAGTGACTCACACCTGTCATCCCAGCACTTTGGGAGGCTGAGGCAGTCAAATTGTCTGAGTTTAGGAGTTCGAGACCAGCCTGGGCAACATGGCAAAACTCAGTCTCTGCAAAAAATACAAAAATTAGCCAGGCGTGGTGGCTCACACCTGTACCTCAGGGTCTGAGTTGGGAGCATTGCTTGAGCCTGGGAATTCGAGGCTGCAGTGAACCAAGATTGCACTCCGACCTGGGTGACAGAATGAGACATCCATCTCTAGAAAAAAAAAATAGTGGGATGATCACACAATGGAACACTATGCAGCAGTGAAAAAGGAAGTCCTCATGCAAAATCAGATATGAATCTTTTTTTTTTTTTAAAAAGAGATGTGGTCTTGCTATGCTTCCCAGGCTGGAGTGCAGTGGCTCGATCTCAGGTGCGATCATAGCTCTCTGTGGTCTCAAACTCCTGGGCTCAAGTGGTTCTCCTGCCTCAGCCTCCCGAGTAGCTAGGACTACAGGTATGAGCTACCGTGCCCTTTGTGTGAATCCTAATAACATAATATTGAGTGAAAAAAGCAGGTGAAGGCTGGGAGCAGTGGCTTATGCTTATAATCCCAGCACTTTGGGAGGGTGAGGCAGGAGGATTACTGGAGCCCAGGAGCTGAAGACCAGCCTAGGCTACAAAATGAGACCCTGACTCTACAAAAAAGTGAAAAAAAGAAAAAAAAAAGAAAAAAAAAATTAGCCAGGCATGGTGGTGTATGCCTACGGTCCCAGCTGAGGCAGGAGGATCACTTGATCCTGGGAGGTCGAGGTGGCAGTGAGCCATGTTTGCACCACTGCACTCCAGCCTGGGCAACAGAGTGAGAGCCTATCTCAAAAAACAACAACAATAACAACAACAACAACAAAAACAAGTCCAATAAGATGGCACTCAGTATCACGTTTTCTTTTTTCTTTTTTTTTTTGACTGAGTCTTGTTCTGTTGCCCAGGCTGGAGTGCAGTGGCGTGATCTCAGCTCACCTCAACTTCTGCCTCCCAGGTTCAAGCAATTCTCTTGCTTCAGCCTCCCGAGTAGCTGGGAGTACAGGCACTCGCCACCAGGCCTGGCTAATTTTTTTTTGTATTTTTAGTAGAGATCGGGTTTCACCATGTTAGCCAGGCTGGTCTCAAACTCCTGAGCTCAAATGATCTGCCCACCTTGGCCTCCTAAAGTGCTAGGATTACAGGTGTGAGCCACCGCGCCCGGTCGGTATCACGTGTTTTCTATCAAGTTCCATAACAAATAACATAAACACTATATGATTTAGTGAAAAACCTTTTCTACAAATGGCAAACACAAAGGAACAACAGGACAAAATTTTAGGATGAAAGACATCTCTGGGAGAGGAAGGCAGGGGTGGGATGGGGAGGAAAATGCCAGATCTCAGTTATTGGGAATTTTCTAAATCTTGGGTTGGGCAATATGTTCCCAGAGGTTCATTCTGTCATTTACATGAGTGAACGAATGAATGAATGCATGAATATACACACACATATATACACATATATATGCACGTGTGTACACACATACACACACACACCCGGGAGAAGGCCATGCAGGCGGCAGCCCTGAGAGTGTGTCATGAACCAAGGATAATAGATGGATCTGTGCCCTGAGGAATGACAATTAACCAGTAAATGAAAAGGTGCTTCCCTCTGCCCTCAGAGAAGCATTCCCGACACCAGAGTCTCTCTAGCTCTGCAGAAAGCCAGATCAATGTAACCCCTTCTTCATTATCTCTGTGTAGTTTTCATCCTAGTGGGTCCTCTTAGACCCATTAAAAATAATTTTCATTGCTTTTCCAATTAAAAAGTAATATAGCAATGGAACATTATTTTGTCATAAAAAGGAATGAAGCACTAACAGGGGCTACAACAGGAATAAGCCTTACAAACATGGGGCTGAGTGAAAGAGGCCAGACGCAAGGTAGCACATATGATATGATTCCATTTACACAAAATGTGCAGAACAGGTCAATCCACAGAAACAGGATGCAGATCAGTGGTTGCCAGGGGCTGGGGGGAGAGTGGAATGGAGAAGCGCTGCTTAATGGGTATAGGGTTTCCTTCTGGGGTGATGAACATGTGTGAACTGGAGAGAGATGATGGTTGCATAACACTGACTGTACTAACTACTACTGAATTGTACACTTTAAAATGGTTAATTTTGGCCGGGCGTGGTGGTTCACGTCTGTAATCCCAGCACTTTGGGAGACTGAGGCAGGCCGATCACTTGACCTCAGGAATTTGAAACCAGTCTGGCCAACGTGGTGAAACCCCGTCTCTACTAAAAATACAAAAATTAGCTGGGCGTGGTGGCACGCACCTGTAATCCCAGCTACTCAGGAGGCTGAGGCAGGAGAATTGCTTGAACCTGGGAAGTGGAGGTTGCAGTGAGCCGAGATCACACCACTGCACTCCAGCCTGGGCGACAGAGCAAAAGACTCTGTCAAAAAAAAAAAAAAAAAGTGCCGGGCGCGGTGGCTCAAGCGTGTAATCCCAGCATTTTGGGAGGTTGAGGCAGGCGGATCATCTGAGGTCAGGAGATTGAGACCAGCCTGACCAACACGGAGAAACCCCGTCTCTACTAAAAATTAAAAAAAAAAAAATTAACCGGGTGTGGTGGCACATGCCTGTAATCCCAGCTACTCGGGAGGCTGAGGCGGAATCGCTTGAACCCAGGAGGCGGAGGTTGTGGTGAGCCGAGATCGCGCCACTGCACTCCAGTCTGGGCAACAAGAGCACAACTCTGTCTCAAAAAAAAAAAGCTTAATTTTATGTTATGAGAATTTTACCTCGATTAAAAAAAACTCATACTTGCCTACTATGGGAGCACAGAGGAGCATGCAAAAAAAAGCACAAAAAGTCAAGATCAAAATGAAAGTCACCCTTACTGTCTCTTAGGGGCAACCACGTGAAATATTCTCATGTATTCCCTTCCAGTCTGTTTTCTAAACTACATGCATCGCATGATCATACTCAATATGTGGAAGTGTAGTCTGGTTTGTCCCCATTTAGTATCAACATGAGTGTTTTTTTTCTTTTTTTCTTTTTTGGAGACAGGGTCTTGGTATGTTGCCCAGGCTAGTCTCAAATTCCTGGGTTTCAGCGATCTTCCTGCCTCAGCCTCTCAAGTAGTTGGGACTACATGCATTTGCCACTATGCCCAGCTAAATTTTTTCTTTTTTTTTGAGACCGAGACTTGCTCTGTTGCCCAGGCTGGAGTGCAATGGCGCGATCTCGGCTCACTGCAACCTCTGCTTTCCAGGTTCAAGTGGTTCTCCTGCCTCAACCTCCTGAGTAGCTGGGATTACAGGTTCCTACTACCATGCCTGGCTAATTTTTGTATTTTTAGTAGAGATGGGGTTTTGCCATGTGGTCCAGGGTGGTCTCCAATTCCTGAACTCAAGTGATCCATCTGTCTTGGCCTTCCAAAGTGTTGGGATTATACAGGCGTGAGCCACTGTGCCCGGCCCCATTTTTTCTTATCATTAAAAGTTCTACCTTTAAGGGCTGCACATGCTGCTAAAGGGATATTATCTGCTTTACTTACCAGATCCCCCACTGCTGGACACTTAGGTTGTTTTGTTTCCAGTTTGTCACTCTTATGAACAATGATGGAACAGCTTATATATAAACCCCTGTCCCCATTCTGGACATTTCCTTCCAATCCCAGAAGCAGAACTCGTGATTGAGCAGTTAGTCACATTCATTTCCTCCCTGGCAGCGGCTCATGTGCCCACTGCTTAGCATTCATTTTTTTTGCCAGGGGTATGGGGCAATAACCTTTGTATTTTTCCTCTTGCTGAACTCCTAGACCCTGAATATAAGGCTACTGGCTGGCCCATGGAGAGCAAACGTTTTCCTCTGCTGCGATGCTGTATTTGACATTGCCCTGGTGCCTGCTTCTGACCCCCAGGAGAAAGTGCTGTATAAAGAGGTGAGAGACCTGGGGTTTCCCTCTGTCTCTGTGTAACTGAACTCATGTCTTCCCTCCCTGGCCTCAGTTGTCCTGTTGGTTTAGTGGGAGACTTTGGCTAGTTATCTCTTTTTCTATTATTTTTTTTTTGAGACAGAATCTCACTCTCACCCAGGCTGGAGTGTAGTGATGAGATCTCGGCTCACTACAACCTCTGCCTCCTGGGCTCAGGTGATCCTCCTGCCTCAGCCTCTTGAGTAGCTGGGACCACAGGTGTGTGCCACCACACCTAGCTAATTTTTGTATTTTTAGAGGAGACGGGGTTTCTTTTTTTTTTTTTTTTAGACTGAGTTTTGCTCTTGTTGCGCAGGCTGGAGTGTAGCGGTGTGATCTCCGCTTACTGCAACCTTTGCCTCCCAGGTTCAAGCAATTCTCCTGCCTCAGCCTCCAAATAGCTGGGATTACAGGCACCTACCACCATGCCCAGCCAATTTTTGTATTTTTAGCAGAGACGGGGTTTCACCATGTTGTCCAGGCTAGTCTCAAACTCCTGACCTCAGGTGATCTGCCCGCCTCAGCCTTGGCCTCCCAGAGGCCCTGATGAGAAGATGGTCTGGGCACGGTGGCTCATGCCTGTAATCCCAGCACTTTGGGAGGCCGAGGCAGGTGGATCACGAGGTCAGGAGTTAGCCGCCACGCCTGGCCCTGGCTAGTTATTTCTCATGGTTCTTTTCATCTCCATATCATGTCTCACCCATATCTGAAATCTGTGTCTAGACCACAGTAGGTGCTTAATAAATGTTTACTGCATGATTACATCCTTCTCTGTCTTGCATCTCTCTCGCTACTGGAACTGACCAAGAGGGAAATTAGGCTCAGGGGATTTTACAGGTGGGGCAGGGTAGCCGGGTAAATCCCTTATCCCCTCACCCCTCCCGGGGACCAGGCAGGAGGGAGGGCCATTCATTGGGAAACATCTTGGCTCCTGGCGGCAACTGGAGGGATTCAGGACACCTGCTCGGAGCAGCCACCAGGGGGCAGCAGACACTACAAAAATGGAAGAGGGCTTTGAAACCGGAGTCCAGGGTCTCAGTCAGCCACAGTCTACGCTGTGCTGGGTGTGAGGATGGAACTCGGTCCCTGGCTGCAAGAAGCCCCCACAGCAGACGGAGGGACAGCCAGACCAGCAGAGTCATTTGTGACAGCGCAGAACTGCAACAGGGAGGTAATAATGATAATATTTGCTGTAATGATGGCTGATCTTTCAGGATTACACTGACCTCATTTGATCCTCACACAACCCTAAGAAAGGAAAACTAATACAGCCCCCATTTTTTTTTTCTTTTTGAGATGGAGTTTTGCTTTTGTCACCCAGGCTGGAGTGCAGTGGCGTGATCTTGGCTCACTGTAAGCTCTGCCTCCTGTGTTCAAGAGATTCTCCTGCCTCAGCCTCCTGAGTAGCTGGGATTACAGGTGTGCGCCACCACGCCCAGCTAATTTTTTTGTATGTTTAGTAGAGACAGGGTTTCGCCATGTTGGGCAGGCTTGTCTCTAACTCCTGACATCAGGTGATCCGCCCGCCTCGGCCTCCCACAGTCCCCATTTTAAAGATGAGAAGATGGGCCGGGCACGGTGGCTCACGCCTGTAATCCCAGCACTTTGGGAGGCCGAGGCAGGTGGATCACAAGGTCAGGAGTTCAAGAGCAGCCTGACCAACATGGTGAAACCCCATTTCTACTAAAAATACAAAAAAAAAAAAAAAAAAATTAGCCAGGTGTGGTGGCGCGTGCATGTATTCCCAGCTACTCAGGAGGCTGAGGCAGGAGAATTGCTTGAACCCAGGAGGTGGAGGTTGCAGTGAGCTGAGACTGCGCCACTGCACTCCAGCCTGGGTGACAGAGTGAGAATCTGTCTCAAAAAAAAGACGATGAAGGCACAAAGAGGCTAAGTAACTTGCCCAAGGTCACATAGCCAATAAACAGCAGAGCCAGAATTTGTGGCCAGTCCAGCTCCACTACACCAAGCAAACAGGTCACTGTGGTGGGGGTGGAGGGAAGCGGGTGCAGTGTCCAATCCATCTTCTTGCAGGAGGTGACTTCTGAGTTGAGTCATAGGTATGAGCAGGAGTTGGCCAGGTGAAAAGTGTCTGGGGTAAGGACAGCATCAGAGGCACAGGGTGGGGTGCACGGCAGCTGGGCATGACTATGAACAGTTCATGTGACAGGCATGGAGGGGCCTGAAGACTGTAGGGCCTGTAGGCCTTGTCGAGTCTTGGGATATTTTTCTTTTTTTTTTCTGACAGAGTCTTGTTTTGTCACCTAGGCTGGAGTGCAGTGGTGTGATCTCGGCTCACTGCAACCTCCACCTCCCGGGTTCAAGCAATTCTCCTGCCTCAGCCTTCTAAGTAGCTGGGATTACAGGCACGTATCACCATGCCCAGGTAATTTTGTATTTTTAGTAGAGATGGGGTTTTACCATGTTGGCCAGGCTGGTCTCGAACTCCTGATCTCAGGTGATCAGCCCGCCTCGGCTTCCCAAAGTGCTGGGATTACAGGCATGAGCCACTGTGCCTGGCCAAGGGTTAAGATTTTATGTTGATAGCTGTGTGGAACCATGGCAGGGTTCTGAGCAGTGCCACAGCTACCCATGCGCTCTAGACAGGTCCCTCTGGCCTCTGGCGGTTCTGATCCACCTGGGATTCCCTCTGGGGTGGACAAAGGTAGACGAAGCCTCATCTCCTGTTCACAGCTGGCCCCGGGGGCCTCAGGCTTTGCCTGCAGGGGTCACACTCACCGCCCTTCTGCGACTCGATCTCCTTCTTGGCCTGCTCTAGAATGCTCTTGATGGCGTCGTCTGAGCCTGTCTCGGGCGTGCGGATTCTCGGGGTGATGCTGCCTGGGGAGGCAAGAAGGCATCTGTGGCAGGATCTGCATGTTGGGCTCAGTCTCCGGAGCCTGGTGGGGTGGGGGGGCTGTCTCCTCCTCCCAGAAGAGTGAGGGTCAGACCATCAGTGAGATGGCAGGGCCACTGCTTAGTCTGTGTAACAAACTGTGGGCCTGTGAGTGATTCTGGCGTGAAATAAGAATCATAATAACAAGGCCAGGCACAGTGGCTCATGCCTGTAATCCCAGCACTTTGGGAGTCCGAGGTGGGAGGATCACTTTAGGTCAGGAGTTTGAGGCTATCCTGGCCAACATGGTGAAATCCTGTCTCTACTAAAAATACAAAATTAGCCAAGCATGGTGGCTTGCACCTGTAATCCCAGCTACTCAGGAGGCTGAGGCAGGAGAATCGCTTGAACCCAGGAGGCGGTGGTTGTAGTGAGCCAAGATTGTGCCACTGCACTCCAGCATGAGTAACAGAACAAGACTCTGTCTCAAAAAAAAAAATAATAATAATAATAAAGAAATAGGGTGCAGTGGCTTATGTCTGTAATCCCAGCACTTTGGGAGGCCAAGGCGGGTGGATCACCTGAGATCAGGAGTTTGAGACCAGCCTGATCACTATGGTGAGACCCTGTCTCTACTAAAAATGTAAAAATTAGCCAGGCATGGTGGCATTGTGACTGTAATCCCAGCTACTAGGGAGGCTGAGACAGCAGAATTGCTTTAACCCAGGAGGCAGAGGTTGCAGTGAGCTGAGCTTGTGCCACTACACTCCAGCCTGGGTGACAGAGTGAGATTCCATCTCAAAAAAAAAAAAAGAAATGACGATGACAATGACTATGGCAACCGCCACCCCTAACAGTTCTCAAGCAGCACTGCGTGCCAGGTGCTGTGGTCAGTGCTTGATGCCCGTTTAATCCTCATGGTGCCTCTTGGAGGCTGACAGATGCAGAAACCGGGGCACAGATGAAAGGAGTTGTCTGAGGTCACCCAGTGGGTGAACAGCAGAGCTGGGACTCAAACTCAGGCATTTGTGAGGCCACAGCTGGGACCCTTCATACTGATTACCTGAAAAATCAAGTCTGGTAAGTTTGGCGGTCTTACAAATGTATAAACTGAGGCTTGGAAGTGCTTGATGAATACCTGCCAGGGCAGCGCCTGGAGGCTTTTCCCGCCACCCTTATCCTGAGTGCCCCAGGAAGGGCAGCCTGTCTCTGGCCAGGGCCAGGAAGGAGAGAGTGAGGATGTATTTCCTGCTTTTACAGAGGGGAAACTGAGGCACAGACAGGCAAAGTCACTGGCCCTGGGTCACACAGCCAGGTGGTGGTAGAGCTGGGCTTTGAACCCAGAGCGCGTGTCCTCAGCCCCCAGCCCTGATGCCCTGGACCTGGCATGGTGGCCAGCGGGGACGGGCCCTCTTGGGCACTCACCTCGCTGCCGCACTTGGATGGTCCTGAGCGCCAGTACATTCTGCTCATCTGACAGGAACTGCTTCATCTTGATGAAGGGCTCCTTGCCCTTCACCGTGAGCTTGCGCCAGGGCTTGGGCCGGGCTAGGATCTCGCTGACTGAGCCCTGCGACAGCCCCAGCACGTAGTGCCCAAACACCCGCTGCCCGATGTTGTGTTTCAGCAGCTGCTCCTTCACCTGGAAAGCGATCTCTGCCGTGTCCAGCTGCTCCTCCTCTGCCCCGGGCCCCGCCGCTCCGCCCCCACCACCATCCGCGGGCTCAGGACCGCCCAGTGGCTCAGGGCCAGGAGCCGGGGTGGCAGGGGCTGTGGGGGGCTTGGCGCCATAGAAGGCTGGGGGGAACACCAGCAGGCCGCCCGCCTCTCCCTTGAAGGCGGCTGGGGGCATCATCAGTCTCTCCCCTGATGCCAGGCTGGGGAAGGGGGACAGCGAGAAAGTCCGAGTGCTGTCAGGCCCCAAGCTGGGGCCCAGCAGGGGCTGCCCGGGGCTGGGAGACAGGGGGTCTTCTGGCCCTGGCGGAGGTGGGAGCTGCTGAGGGGAGGGGTAGGACTGCTCCGTGCCCAGTGAATCCTTGATGGAATCGTCCTCTGATGGGTCTTCCTCTAGAACACCCAGACAGACGGACAGACAGACAGACAGACGGGGAAGACGATGATGAGGGGAGAGAGAGACAGGGAGAAAAAGAACCAGAGCGGGAGAGAGACAGAGAGAGACAACGAGAAAGAGAGACAGAGAGAGAAACCACATGAGAGGGACAGAGAGAGAGAGAGGGAGAGCGAGACAGAGAGACCACATGTGAGAGAAAGAGAGAAAGAGACAATGAGAGAGACAGAGAAATCACATGAGAGGGACAGAGAGAGAGAGAGGGAGAGCAAGACAGAGAGACCACATGAGAGAGAGAGAGAGAGAGAGAGATAAAGAGACAAAGAGACAGAGTGAAAAACAACATGACAGAGAGAGGCAGGGAGAGGGTCGGGGGGGAAGAGAGAGAGAGAGAGACAGAGACATATATAGAGACAGAAAGTCAGAAATAGAGGAAGGAAGGAGGAGGAGGAGGGAAGGGGTTGGTGGGGAGGTGGGGGTGGGGAGCAGTGCTATAGGCATCCAGCAGCTGGAAGCGCCGACCTTGGCTGTTTCTGCCCTACCCCCTCCATTCTCCAACTCCCACTCTTCCAGGCCCCATCCAAATGCCAGTTCTGGGGAGCGCCCCACCCCCATCACCAAGAGCATCAGCTGAGAACTTGCTATGGGCCCAGCATCTTGGCCTGGGGCGGGAAGTCGAACTTGCCACCACCTGCAGATGGGCCCTTGCTGGGCACCCACCCTGGAGCTGACTCACTAGACCTACATGGCACCCATGAAGTGGGCCCCAAGGTCACACCCATTTTATGGATGAGGAAACAGAGGCAGCACAGTGTCCTGCCTGGGGCCACAAGGCTAAAAGTTCAGTGGGTGGCTGGGTGCGGTGGCTTACGCCTGTAATCTCAGCACTTTGGGAGGCTGAGGCAGGCGGATCACCTGAGGTCAGGAGTTTGAGACCAGCCTGGCCAATGTGATGAAACCCCATCTCTGCAAAAATATAAAAATTAGCTGGGTGTGGTGGTGCATGCCTGTAATCCCAGCTACTCAGGAGGCCGAGGCAGGAGAATTGCTTGAACCCAGGAGGTGGAGGCTGCAGTGAGCCGAGATCACACCACTGCACTCCAGCCTGGGCGACAGAGAGAGACTCGGTCTCAAAAAAAAAGTCAGCGGGTGGCTGACAGGGTGATCATGTCCGCAGCCTCCTGCTCCCCACAGTGGTCGGCTGTGGGGGGTGTAATGACAATGCCCTGCTTGTCCCCCTGTGACCTCTTCATGAAAGCCGCTGCAGCTCAAGAAGGCTCAGTGGGGAGTGGAGCTCTTTAGGGGGCCTTGGAAGGGCCCAAACCAGCTGTGTGACCCCAACGATGACGTGGGTGTTTGCGGACGCCCTGCAGGACAGGCATACAGCAGGTGCCAAATCAATGCACACCTGTTGTTCTGTCGTTCTCCTGCCTGCATGGAAGGCAGTGGTCCTTGGGCATGAGAAGGCCAGAGACCCACAGGCAGCCCCCGCCCCAGCCCTCAGCCCCAGAGTATCCTCCTCCCCTACCAGGGCTGGCCAGGAGGCTGGGCTTCTCCAGAAGGAATTTCTGCGTGGGGAAGAAGGCCTCCTTTGCAATAAGCAGTGAGTCTTCAGGCTTGGCCATGCCCTAGGAGACAAGAGGCAGGTTGAGAGGGCACCTGGTGGGCGGAAGGCTCACTGGGGCAGCCTGCCCTGCAGGGATGGTGGCAGGGACACTTACCTGGGGGAGGCTGCAGGTGCTGGAGGCCAGCTTCATGGCTTTCAGGATGCTGCCAGAGCAAGTGGAGAGGGTCTGAGGTCAGCCAGCCCCCGGGCTGGAGGAGAAGTCTTTCAAGAGGCACTGACCCGGCTTACCTCCCTGACAATGACTGCTCCATTCCCCAGAACCCCATTAATTCCAGAGTCATTGCAACCCCAGGCCTGAAGTAGCAGGCTCATTAACAGGTGGCGATGTTACCTGGAGGGGTGCTGCCTGAACTGACCCATTCTGGCCAGCTTGAGTTTAGCTGGTTAATGAATCACCTTCCAGTTACCATGCCCATAATAAGTTCCCTTGTATGGTCTACAGGCAGCTTCTTTTTTTCTTTGAGATGGAGTCTCACTCTGTCACCCAGGCTGGAGTGCAGTGGCACGATCTCTGCCTCCCAGGTTCAAGCGATTCTCCTGCCTCAGCCTCCCAAGTAGCTGGGACTACAGGTGAGCGCCACCACACCTGGCTAATTTCTGTATTTTTAGTAGAGACAGGGTTTTGCCCTGTCGGCCAGGCTGGTTTTGAACTCCTGACCTCAGGTGATCTGCCCGTACAGGCAGCTCTTAATGGAAAAGGACTGAAGATGGTTGCATTTCGTTTTGTTTTTGAGACAGGGTCTCACTGTGTTGTCCAGGCTGGAGTGCAGTGGTGCCACCACAGCTCACTGCAGCCTTGACCTCTCAGGCTCAAGCAAACCTCCCACATCAGCCTCCTGAGTGGCTGGGACTACAGCACGCACCACCACCACTCCTGGCTAATTAAAATTGTTTTCTTCTCACAGAGATGGGGTCTCCCCATTGTTGCCCAGGCTGGTCTCAAACTCCTGACCTCAAGCGATCCTCCTGCCTGGGCCTCCCAAAGTGTTGGGATTACAGGGATGAGCCACTGCACCCGGCCTGAGGATGGTTAAGGTTTGATATCCACAGTGTTAGTGGAGAGAAGAACAAATGGGGTTTAGTAGGAGGGAGGAAGATGATGAACTTTGCCAAGAGCTCCTGGCCAGGGAAGAGCGCTGGGGGTCTGTGGAGCCCCACCCCACATGGTACCTCAGCTCCGTTTTAATTTCCTCATAGTCAGACTGGGCCTGGAGCTTCTCTTCCAGCTTCTAGAAGAGCAAAGAAAGATGGTGAGGCTGGTCTGTGTGCTTCTGCATGGGGCTGCCTGCCCGCCTGCCTCCTCCCCAGGACCCACTTCTATGGCCTCGGACTTGGCCGTGAGCTGCCGCTCCAGGTCGGCGATCTGGTTGGCGGATGCCTCCTCCAGCTCCTGCAGCGAGCTCTGGAGGTGCTGCACGTCCTTCAGCAGCCGCAGGATCTCCCTGTCCTTGGAGGCCAGCGCGGCCTCCAGCCGAGGGCCCGAGCACAGACTGAAGTTCACCTTATCCTGCAGGCAAAGGGGTCTTTGAGGGGCTGAGAGGTGAGGGATGGGGGTCCACAGGTCTGGCCTCCCCACCCCTGAATCCCAAGCAGAATGCAAATTTGTTGATCTGGATGATGGTATGGGGTGTGCTTGTGTTGAAAAATTCAAAGTGTTGTATACTTATGACTTGTACACTTTTCCTTATGTATTAAGTTACACTTTGATTAAAAGATTTATTAAAAAAGAATAGCCATGACAAAAGGAAGGAGTCAGCTGAGGTTGGGGATTGGGTGCTCGCACCAGAGGAAACAGCATAGGTAAAAGTTTGAGTTTCTTTCTCAGGTCTGGCTCCTACTCCAGGGGGATGTCCCCATTCTAGGCAATAAGGGACCCTCAGGATTAGACTTGACACCTTGGAGCCACGGACCACGTTATGGGCGGCTCTTTCCTCCGCCTAATTTGCTGATAGCCCCAAGACCCATGGCTTCTCCACATTTTAGGAAATGGCCCCTCTGTCCTGGATGAAGATGGAGAGGTTGCTGTTTGAGGAACCTGAAGTCAGGCTGATGTCAGGCTTAGTTACAAATACATCTAAGAAACATTAAAAAAAAAAAAACCAAACAAAAAGCCCCAACCCAACCCCAGCTTTCTTCCATGGAGATAAATGCCAATTAAAACAGGAAGCGGATGCCATTAATACATTAAATTAATTAGCATCGAGTGCCACTGTTGTGCTCAGAAAAGCACACCCCCCAGACCAGCAAAGTTCCCTGGGGCTGATTAGCACAGGCATTTGCCGGGTTCCACGGGGGTTAATTAAGAACCATTGGCAAATTCCTCTACGAGGCATCCTCATGGGCTCTCACTCTCCATCTCTCTCCACACAGCCTCTCTCTCCTGTGTTCACTCTCTCTGTGTTACGCCGTCACCCAGGAACATGGACACACACAGAATCTCCTGGGACACAGACACAGGCTGACACACAAGGACACACCTATAGCCACAGCACACACTAACACATGCAGTTTCCCAAATATGCTGACACACACACACAAATACACACGCATCAAAGAGAGACACTCACAAGGACACATCATCACACACAACAGACATGCGCATGCTCAAAGAAGCCACATGCTCTCATGAGCAAAAACACCCCAGACACACCAAAGACACATTAACAATTATAACAGTAGCATCAAGTACTCAGTGAGCATATACAATGACCCAAGCACCATTTTAGGCACTTTACACATAATCCATTTTTTTTTCAGAGACAGGATCTTGCTGTATTGCCCAGGCTGGACTCAAACTCCTGGGCTCAAGTGATCCTCCTGCCTCAGCCTCCTAAGAGGCTGGGACTACAGGCATGTGCCACCATGCCTGACTCATGTAATCCTTTTAATAACCCTATAAAGTAGATGTTAATTGTACAGATGAGGAAACTGAGGCACAGTCAGGTTAAGAATACAGTCAGTTGCCCAAAGGTCACAAGTAGAGACACACATACACAGTAACACATTCATAGAGACTCATTCCAATATTCAAACAGAAAGAGAGACATAGACACCTGGGCCTGTATATGTGGGTGTCAGATGAAGTGAAAATTATGCTCGCAAGTTCAGGTTCATGGGTGGAGAGGGAAGTCATCCTGGAGCAGACCTGTTATTATGTAAGGAATCATGAATCTCACCCCTTGGTATGTAGAGATCTGGAAATAAGGCAGACCAATTCACATAATGAACCCAAGGCTCTCTGGGAGAGCCAGGATGGAGACTGCTAATATAGGACAGAAGGGTAGGTTGGGGTGGCCTTGATGAAAGTCTCTTGTCAAGAAATGACACTAGGACCCCAAAGAGGCACAAACCAGGAGGAAAGAGAAAGATGAATTGATTAATCAGGCCTAACACAAGAACCTCAGGGTTGATCACCGAAGACTGGCTCTTCACAGCATGCGGCTAGGGTGGGAAATCCCCCTAGAATCACCTGGCATGCTTTGGAAACCAATGGCTGAGTATGAATGTTAAATTTTATCTTGGTATGTGGCCCCACTGCAGTCCTGGTGATGACTGCCTATTGATATGTTGGCTGGCTCACACTCCTAAAAGTACCCAGTTTTGGGACTGAAAACCAGCAGGGGCATCACCATCCCAAGCATGCACCAAGCTGCTATGACCAGTGTTCAACAGCGACACCTGGTGGCATCCACCAAAACTGCATGCTGCTGTATTGCCTCAAACTCCCTCTCCCCCATGTCTTTGCTGGTGCATCTGGAAATCAGAATGATCTTTGGTCTGAGGAAGTTCCTGGCATTCTTGGATAATTGGGGGTAAGGGAGGCCTCCAAAGGAAGATACTGGAACTCCTGGTAATAAAGGGTATATGGAAACGTGGGCTTGAAAAGTAAAGAACTGTAGCTGTATTTTTATCCTCAGCTGGTGTAGCAGGTCATAGTGATTATGCTCACTGTATGCACAGAGACCCACACACATTCACACTCCCAGTTTCAAATGGATGCACGCAATCAACCACAAAGTGTCACCCACATGCTGAAACCTGCAAACTCAGCCATTCCCGATCTTTCTCTCTGCCCTCCCTGCTCACTTCCCCAACCCCATCCTTACCCCACTGGGCCCCTGGGGAGAGCAGCAAGCCAGGCGGATGGAGCTGTTGACAGAGGCCAGCTGTTCCCGGAGACTTTCCACCTCCCGCTGGGCAGCCTCAGCTCGCTGGGGAGAAGGGGACAGTGTGGGCGAGAGGTGAGCCCACTCTGCACTTCCACCTTCTCCCTGCACTGTTTCAGGCAGGGGTTGGGGAGGCAGACCTCCGAGGGCCTCAGGTCCTGCCTTCCTAGTCCCGGACCCTGTCCTGGAGCTATGAAGACCAGTCACAGAGCCCTGTCTGGGCTGGGGACAAGAAATAGCAGCCTCTGGGGTTACTCCTGAGCTGAGAGGACAGGAAGAAATGCCCCTCTGAGGAGGTTCTGGGTTCTTGTGGGGTGCCTGGGACCCCCAGAGGAGTCAGAACATTCCTGCTCTATGAAGGCAGGATGAGAGAGGCTCTCTGGGTGGGACTGGCAGGTTTTCACACATTTCTAGATACTTCTGTCTGCCACATTAACTTCAGGCCTGGCTAGTCTGAAGGCAAGAGCTGTTCCAACTCTCATGCCACCTGGTATGGAATGAGTCCCAGACACAGCATCTGCAAAGGTGCTTTCCCAGGCCACAGGTTATTGCAGCCCCTGGGCAAGTCACTTCCTCTCCCTGGGTCTCAGTTTCTTTTCTTTCTTTTTTTTTTTTTTGAGATGGAGTCTCACTCTGTCACCCAGGCTGGAGTGCAGTGGCACAATCTTGGCTCACTGCAAGCTGCCCCTCCTGGGTTCACGAGATTTTCCTCCCTCAGCCTCCCAAGTAGCTGGGATTACAGGTGCACACCACCACACCCAGCTATTTTTTGTATTTTTAGTAGAGGTGGGGTTTCACCATGTTGGCCAGGCTGGTCTTGAACTCCTGACCTCAGGTGATCCACCCGCTTCAGCCTCCCAAAGTGCTGGGATTACAGGAGTGAGCCATCGTGCCCAGCTCAGTTTCTCTTTTTGAAATGGGGGGCAATGAAAACATCTAACACAAAGAGGTTTTGAGTGGTTAAAATCAGAATGCAGCGGTTCACTAAACTGGGTCTACGGTCGATTTTTTTTTTTTTTTTTTTTTTCAAGACAGGGTCTCGCTCTGTCACCCAGGCTGGAGTGCAGTGGTGCAATCAGGGCTCACAGCAACCTCCAACTCCCGGGATCAATTGATCCTCCCATCTCAGCCTCCTGAGTAACTGGGATTACAGGTGTGCACCACCATGACTGGTTAATTTTTGTAGTTTTAGTAGAGATGGGTTTTGCCATGTTGGCTAGGCTGGTCTTGAACTCCTGGGTTCAAGTAACCCACTTGCCTTGGCTTCCCAAAGTGCTGGGATTACAGGCATGAGCCACCACACCCAGCTGGTAGATCTTAATTCTTAAAAAATTTCTACCTGGAAGGAAGCATTCAAATGTTAATACATTCAATCTTGTGGCTTTGGAGAGAAACCTGGGCTCACATTCTGACTTTGCAACTTTCCGGTTATGCGATCTTAGGCAAGAGGCTTCATCTCCCCAGCCTCGGTTTCCCTATTAATAAAATGGGGATTATAAAGGCAACTATCTCATAGGGTTGTTCTGCAAATGAAGTGGTTTGGCCAAATGCAATTTGGTAGATATCTTTGCTTGGTGCCTGGCACATATAAATGCATCAATAATTGGTTAACTTTGTTAACATCATGAGGGTATATTACTTGAGCCATTACTTAGAGAATTAAAAGAGCTGTGGCTGTATTTTTGCCTTTGGTTGGTAATGCAGGTCATAGTGATTATGTTTAACTACATAATGACCTGGACAATCAGGATGCTATGCCCAATGTATGCATATTGAGACCCATACACATTCATGTTCACATTTGAATTTATTATTTATTTATACGTATCTTGCCTTGTTCCAGAAATGGTTCAAGTCAATTTTGTTTCAGGAAGAGTTTCCTGGTATGTGGGACTGTAAAGGAAATATTTTTATGTTTCTGTACAGTTAGGGAACTCTGAGCATATCTGATTGAAAGCTGAGATCTGGACTAAAGGACAAGCCTTGAAAATTCAACTCATGGCTGATTAGCTACTGAGAACCCCAGAGGTTTCCTTCCCTGGAGGTTTATGTGTTTAGACATCAAGGGTGGGTGAGACCCACATCATGGAGACAGCCCCTGAACAGTAAAGCTGGGTTTTAAAGCAATTAGCTGGGGCTGGGCATGGTGGCTCATGCCTATAATTCCAGGACTGTGAGAGGATTGCTTGAGACCACGAGTTTGAGACCAGCTTGGGCAACATAGCAAGACACCATCTTGACAACAGCAAGAAAAAATTACGGCTGTGGTGGTGTGAGCCTGTAGTCCTTGCTACTTGGGAGGATCCCTTGAGCCCAGGAGTTTGAGGCTGCAGTAAGCTAGGATCTTGCCACAGCACTCCAGTCTGGGTGACAGAGCTGGACCCTGTCTCTTGGAAAAGAAAAAAAAAAAGCTACTAGTCTTACCTCCCCCTCCAGAGATGTGTCTACATTCCAGAGGCTAACAGCCAGCGTCCTTGTCTCTGTCCACATGACACTTGGGAGGTAGATTCTTTCCCTTCCTCTCTCAGAAGGTCCCTCTCCTATATAACCACCTAGATTCAGAATTGGGGCGGTCCTCGCCTAGAGTACAAACTTAAGTACATGTGGGATGACAGCTGGTTCTCATTTTCTCACCCCAGGAGTAAGAATTGGGGCAAACTGGTGTGGTTATTATCCTGTAAGTAATAATATGGATCTGCTGTACCCCAGCATCCTCATTAAAATAGTATTAATAAATACAGAGATTAAAAACCTAATACACTGACATTTATTTTCTTCTCTATACGTCTCCATAATGTGTGGGTTTTAGTTTTGGACTCAGGAGAAACATTATTAGACGTGCTTCCTATTCCAAGTACTATAAGATGGATTTTTTTTTTTTTTGAGATAGGGTCTCACTCTGTTGTCCAGGCTGGAATGCAGTAGTGTGATCATAGCTCACTGCAGCCTCCATCTTCCCGGACTCAGGTGATCGTCCCACCTCAGCCTCCTGAGCAGCTGGGACTACAGGCGTACACCACCATGCCTGGATAGTTTTTAAATATTTTGTAGAGATGAGGTCTCCCTATGTTTCCCAGGCTGGTCTCAAACTCCTGGGCTCAAGTGATCATCCCACCTCGGCCTCCCAGAGTGTTGGGATTAGAGGCATGAGCTATTGTGTGCAGTCTTGCCTGTTCTTATAAAGTTTTATTGGAATACAGCCATGCTCATTCACTTACATATTGTCTATGCTTTCATGCTATAATGGCAAAGTTGAAAATCTGTGTCAGAGACTGTATGGATTGCACAGCTGAAAATATTTACTCTCTGACTCTTTATAGAAAGTTTACCCTCCCCTGGGTTAGACAATGGTGCACCCTGCCGAGGAACACCACACAGCCGTAAAACAGAGGAGGAACTGCTTTCTATACTGATACGGAAGGAGCTCAAAGATATAGACGGGAAAAAGTAAGGTTCACAATGGTATGCATAGTATATTATCATTTTGTTTTTAAAAGGGGTGGCTGGGCACAGAGGCTCACACCTCTAATCCCAGTGCTTTGGGAGGCCCAGGAGGGTGGACTGCTTGAGCTCAAGAGTTTGAGATCAGCCTGGGCAACATGGCAAAACCGCATCTCTACGAAACATATGAAAATTAGCCGGATGTGGTGGTGCGTGCCTGTAGTCCCAGCTACTTGGGGGACTGAGGCAGGAGGATTGCTTGAGCCCCAGACGTTGAGGCTGCAGTGAGCTGTGATCGCAGCAATGCACTCCAGACTGGATGACAAAGTGAGACCCTGCCTGTCTCAACAAAAAGAGGCCGCTGGTTAAAATAGATATATTCTGGGCAACATGGTGAAACCTCATCTCTACAAAAAAATACAAAAAATTAGCACGGCGTGGTGGCACACGCCTCTGTTCCCAGCTAACTGGCTACCTGGGAGGCTGAGGTGGGAGGATCACCTGAGCCGAGGAAGTCAAGGCTACAGTGAGCCATGATTGTGCCACTGCACTCCAGCCTGGGCGACAGAGTATGACCCTGTCCCCCTTGCCCCCCACAAAAAGATATATTCGTGGGCTTGTGAATGGATTGACCATCTCTGGAAGGAGAACCCAGGGGCTGGTGAGAGAGGCTGCTGCAGGGGAGGAGAACTCGGAGGAGAGCTGGACTTTCCTAGACAGGCCCTTGTGTAGCTTCTTGAGTTCTGAACTACATGAATGCATTACCTATTCAAAAAATCATTCTAAAAAGGCTATGTAGCCTATACAAAATGGGGCTTACTTAATGATCACTTCAGAAAAATATGCTGGACCTAAGCTCAGGGAAGCCACTGCGGTTACCACCACCACTGTAACCTAGCCCTGTCTTTGGCCTTCCCGACCCTCCTAGGGGACACTGCTTCTATAGGGGTAGGGGCTCATAGAGTCTCAGCACTTCCAGCCCAGGCCTGCACCTTCTGGTGGCTTCCCAGGGACATAGAATCAGCCCTTTTATCCAAGTCTCCTCTGTAGGAGGGAGTGCCCCCACCCTGTGCCCAAAGAGCCACACCTCGGGCCTCTACTCCTGCTAAGCCTTCTACCTGGCTGCCCTCCCTCAGGGGACAGCATCAGGACTCTGAAACCCAGCTTCAAAATGTCTTCCAAGAGGCCCCTTTTAACTGCCCCTGGGGAAAATGACCTCTCTCCCTGCCACAGTGCGGGCCTGCAGACCTCAGGGCGGGTGGGCATCTTCTCCCACCCCACAGGCAGGAAGATGAGCCAAGGGACAGAGGGCTCAAGGCCCTGCTGGCCTCTCCTGGCCATGTCTCTGGCTGGTGGCATTGCAGGGAGCTGGGGGACAGACATGGTGGGCACTCAAGACTCCGGGCTGGAGCCCCCTGGCTGTGGCTGCCCTTCTTTTAAAGTCCTGCCTGACTCTGCCCACCAGATGGCAGCACCTCTGAGCCGGAGGAAGGCAGGATGCGGGAGCCCCACTTAGAATCCATGCCTAGATATGCTGTCATTTATTCTTTGGGTCTTAGCTCCACACCCCTTCCTCTAGGATGTCTTCCTGGACTCCCGCAGTCTGGGTCAGCGGCCCCTTCCTGCCTGTTGCTGCTTGGAGCACTCTATTTCCAAGTGTGTCTGTCTGCATTCCCTACCCCAACCCCCTACCCTGGGCCCACCCTGGGAGCTTGGGGAGGGCAGGGCCTGGGGCCCAGACTCCTCCTGGCTCCCTCACTTGGCATGCACAAGACCCACAGTTGAATAAATATTGATGAAGCTCAGTCCCTTTCTCCTCATCTGGCCCGAGACCCCCACCCCAGGCAGAGGGAGCCTCTGGCACCCACGGGCGGGAACTGCGCCTCCTCACCTGATTAGCTTTCTCCAGGTTGGTCATGATCAGGCCGACTTCATCTGCCCTGAGACACAAAGATGAGGCCCTGAGGAAGGGCTTCCGGCAGGCTCCAGGCCCCCGCCCCTCCTGACACCCCCAGCCCCTGCCTGAGCCCAGGGGAGGGCTGAAGGCCTTGCTACAGGAGAGAAATCGGGCTGGGGAGAAAAGAGCCTAGGCTTCGAGGAAAAGGGAGTAGGGCGTCAGCACTGCACCTCTTCAGGACAGCCTGGCCTCCCCTCTCCCCCAGGGACCACTCTCTGAACTCCACCTCCAAGCCTTTGTCCTGGTAGTGCCTGGAATGCCCATCCTCAAGAGAACAGCCCCCGGCTTTAAAACCCTGATCACAGTGTTCTCCGGGGAGGCCGCCCTGCACTGTCCCCAGTGGTCACTTGTTTACTGCGCTGCCCAGCCCCCTCCAGGCTGCCAGCATGGAGGGGCTTGGGAGAGGCATCCCCTCTGTTAGCAGGGGGTGGGAGACGCGGGGGGCACGTGGGGAGCACTTTGTGACCCAAGGCCACACACATGCTTCATGCATGCTTAGGGCCTTCCTTGGCTCAAGCTGTTCCTGCTGCCTGGAGCACCCTTCCCGGCTTTCTTCACATGGCCTTCTCCTCATTCTGAAAGCCACCTCCTCCAGGGAGTTCTCCCTGACTACCCTGGATAAAGGACCCACCCCTGCTTGTCATTCTCTTTTCCCATCCCCAGTTCTTCCCTTTGTAGCATTTGCCATGTGCCAAGAACAGTGCTGGGCATACAGTAAGTGCTCAATATGTGTGAATGAACAAATGTATCACTGCACATCAGTTTTTGTCTCCTCTCCTTGACTGAGGACAGGGTCATGTTCTCATGTTTCCTCCAAGGACCCAGAACAGCACTGGATAAACAGCAGGTGCTCAATAAGTGTTTGCAGAATGAATGATTTCTTAAAGCCTAAAGAAACGCTTGAGTCCAGAGTAATTTAGGTGAATGCCTCTCAGCCCCTGAGGATTGCAGTGTGGAGCTGGGGAGCGGGGACAGTCCCAGGGGGCCAGAGCAAAGTGGGAGGCCCCCACCAAGCAGCCCCTCACTCAGCCCAGGTCCCAGGACATTATTTATGGCTGTGGTGTGTGAGTGGCACAGCAAATGACAGCTGTGTGCCTTTGGGGGTGAGGAGCAGAGGTGCTTAATGAAACGGGGGCCTCCAGCCAAGACTCAGAGGAAGGAGAAGAGTCAGAAAGAGGAGGCATGTCTGAGAGGTCAGAGGGAAGAGGCATGTCTGGAGGGACAGAGGGAGGATGTAAGTCCTGGAGGATCAGAAGGAGGAGGCACGTACTGGAGGGCCAGAGGGTGGAGGCGTGTCTGGGATGATCAGAGGGAGGAGGCATGTTTGGGAGGGTCAGAGAGAGGAGGCGTGTCTGGGAGGGTCAGAGGGAGAAGGCCTGTCTGGGAGGGCCAGAGGGTGGAGGCGTATCTGGGAGGGTCAGAGGGAGGAGGCAAGTACTGGAGGGTCAGAGAGAGAAGGCCTGTCTGGGAGGGTCAGAGGGAGGAGGCGTGTCTGGGAGGGTCAGAGGGAGAAGGCCTGAGAGGGCCAGAGGGTGGAAGCAAGTACTGGAGGGTCAGAGGGAGGAGGCCTCTCTGGGCTGGCCAGAGGGTGGAGGCAAGTACTGGAGGGTCAGAGGGAGGAGGCCTCTCTGGGAGGGCCAGAGGGTGGAGGCGTGTCTGGGATGGCCAGAGGGTGGAGGCAAGTACTGGAGGGTCAGAGGGAGGAGGTGTGTCTGGGAGGGTCAGAGGGAGGAGGCAAGTACTGGAGGGTCAGAAAGAGGAGGCCTGTCTGGGAGGCCTCCAAGGGAGGAGGTACACCTCAGCAGGGCTCACTTACTTGGATGCTGCCTCCTCGTCGTACTTCCGCCGCAGCTCTAGCAGCTCTGCCTGCGTAGCCTTTAGCGCTGGGAGAAAGCAGAGGCAGGGTGAGGCCCCACCTCCGAGTGGGAAGGGGCTGGGTCTCCCAGGGAGGTGGAGCCCACTCCTTCTGCGAAGCCCAGCAGGCAGAATGAGAGCTCGGGTAGTGAGGGAGATCTTTCTCTCCGTCAGAACTGGTGACAGGGAATGAGTTTCCTGCCCCTAAAGGGGCTCAGGCTGGTGAGAGGGATGTGCAGTGGCTGGGGTGGGCAGTGCGGGGCAGATGAGGTCTCTCCATGGGCCTAGGTAGCTCAGGGGACCCAGGCCGGGGTTGGGGGGCGGAGGCGTGGTGCTGTCTGCCCCATGACCTGGGGTATAAGCCCCCCAACACCCTTAAGTCATTTCAGGACCTGGGCAGGGCCATCCATCCATGTGCTCAGCCACCCCGAGGTTCCAACCTGGCAGGCCGGAAGACAGGGAAGATCCACACAATGAACAGATTCATGTGTTACAACGAACGAGCGTTTTTGATACAACTCCAGATTTCTAATTTCTCTGGGAAAATGGAAGGGCCTGGCCACAGGGGACCATATGGTAGCGCCTGGCTGGTACTAAGCAGTGGCTGGCTCTTTAGATGAGGCCTCATTTCTCCAGTTTGCCCCAGACCTCACCCCTCCCCAACGCCTCCCCTAAGTCGGTGGCTTGGTAGCGTTTTGGCCCCTGCAGGGGTTGTATTTAATTAATTAATTAATTGATTAATTAGAGACAGGGTCTTGCCATGTTGCCCAGGCTGGTCTCAAACTCTGGGGTTCAAGCGACCCTCCCACTTCAGCCTCCCAAAGTGCCGGGACTACACGTGTGAGCCACCACGCCTGGCCATCACCTGAATTAATTCTGTCTCAAATCCTCTTTCTACAGCAATGTGGCCTCTGGGGCATAGAGGCTCAGCCCCACACTGGGTAAGATTATTCTTCCCAAACTCCCATTTTGCCCTCTTGATTCTAAAACACCTGGATGTGGCAGACCCCAAGCCGTGACCCCTTGTTGACAGCATTACCGTCCCCTCCCAGTCCTCCCTCTAGGCCACATGGTGCCGACACATACCTGAATGTAGGACTTTGATTTTCTCCTCTGCCTCCCCCAGTCTGGCCGCCAAAGTGATCTGTACTTCTTGAAGGCCCCTGCGGAGAGACGAGGCCTGCTTGTGCTGGCTGCAGGGACAGGCCTTGCCTGGGGCCCCCGAGTCGAGCCCCATCTTGCTTCCTACCCCTTGCCCACTCCCTGTAACCTGCACCTCTGTCTTTCTGCAAGTCCTTAGACACGACATTCAGGCACCTGGCTGTCCTGCTGCTCCACTGCCTATGTGGACCCTGTCATGGCTGCTCCTGTTAGTTTCTGCCAGGATTTTTAGGGGCAAAATTTACAGTAGCAAGCAACCTCTCTGGTCCTCAGTTTCCTTATTTTTAAAATGGGGTTTCTGATAGGGTCTGCCTCAGGGGGTACTGTGAAGCGTGCTCAGTGGTGTGCTCAGCCCCCAATAGTTCTGCAATATTGTGAGTTACTTATACTGTCCTGGGGGAGGAATATTTCCTCCGTTTTCTTTTTTTTTCTTTTTTGAGATGGAGTCTCGCTCTGTCGCCCAGGCTGGAGTGCAGTGACCCGAACTCGGCTCACTGCAACCTCCGCCTCCCAGGTTCAAGCAATTCTCCCGCCTAAACCTCCTGAGTACCTGGGATTGCAGGCGCCTGCCACCACACACAGCTTAATTTTTGTAATTTTAGTAGAGACAGGGTTTCATCATGTTGGTCAGGCTGGTCTCAAACTGCCGACCTCAAGTGATCTGCCTGCCTCAGTCTCTCAAAGTGCTGGGATTATAGGCATGAGCCACCATGCCTGGCCCGTTTTCTTTTCTTTTTTTTTTTGAAAAGATAGGGTCTTGCTCTGTTGCCCAAGCTGGAGTGCAGTGGCGCAATCATAGCTCACTACAGCCTCGACCACCTGGGCTCAAGTGATCCTCTGCTCTGCCTCAGCCTCACATGTAGCTGGGACCACAGGTGCACGCCACCATGCTTGGCTAATTAAAAAAAAAAAGTGCATATATATATGGGCACACAGACTCACACCTGTAATCCCAGCACTTTGGGAGGCCAAGGTGGGAGGATCACTTGAGGTCAGGATTTTGAGACTATCCTGGCCAACATGGTGAAATCCTGTCTCTGCTAAAAATACAAAAATAGGCCAGGTGTGGTAGTGCACACCTGTAATCCCAGCTACTCGGGAGGCTGAGGCAGGAGAATTGCTTAAACCCGGAACGTGGAGGTTGCAGTGAGCCAAGATTGCAACACTGCACTCCAGCTCTGTAGCCCAGGCTGGTCTTGAACTCATGGCCTCCAGCAATCCTCCTGCCTCGGCTTCCCAAAGTGTCGGGATTACAGGCTGTAGTGGGCTATAACTGTGCCATTGCACTCCAGCCTGAGTGACAGAGCAAGATCCCATCTCTAAAACATTATAATTATTGTAAAATAAAATTTAAAAAGATTGCAGCACCAACTCCTGCTCTACCAATTTTGCACCTGGCAGCTCCCACAACTGCATAAGCTAAGTCCTAGGAATACATGTCTTAATCATTTAAAAAATCCTACCAGTTCAGTTTCTCTAGAGAATGCTGAGGAATGGACCACCCTTAGCCCCATTTCCCAGGTAGGGAAATTGAGGCTCAGAGGATGATGTGACTTGCCCAGGGCTGGCCACTGAGTTCCTGCAGTGGAACTTGAACCCAGACCTGGTTGGAGTCCAAAGCCCTCGGCCCTTTCTCATCTCGGTCTCCCACCTGCATCTGGATTCTGGTAGGAGACTTTCCCCGTCCACAACCCAGCCAGGTGGGGCAGCAGGAGCCCTGCCCATTCCTTCCTCCCTCCCACCCACCTTCCCTTCCTCACTTTTGTTTTTCCGCCTCATTTCTCTGCAGCAAGGTTTCTGTCAGGAGGGCTTTCCCGGGAATGCCTGGGAGGCGGCTTCCCTCGGTCAGCGTGGGCCCGGCAGGCGACGTCCCCTCTCTCTGCTCTGCAGGGAGAAAAAGAGGGAAAACCCCCATTGCCAAGAGAGCAACGTGGCAGCCAGAGCCGCTTTCTGTAAACCGGATCGATCATCGATTATGATCAATTTCCCAAACTTGGGCCTTGGAGAGAGCGCAGCTGTGGGGCCCTGCGGGCCGCATGTCCTCAGCACACAGGTCATTTCCACTGTGGCACCAGCGTCAGCACACGCAGACCTTCTTTTGCCTGCTCATGCCTCCGCGGCCTGCTTTATTATACTTTTAAAATTGTGGTAAAATATACGTCACATAAAATTCACCTTTTTTTTTTTTTTTTTTGAGACGGAGTCTTGGTCTGTTGCCCAGGCTGGACTGCGAGTGCAGTGGCACAATCTCAGCTCACTGCAACCTCTGCCTCCTGGGTTCAAGCGATTCTCCCGCCTCAGCCTCCCGAGTACCTGGGATTATAGGTGCCTGCCACCATGCTCGGCTAATTTTTGTATGTTTAGTAGAGACGGGGTTTTACCATGTTGTCCAGGCTGGTCTTGAACTCCTGACCTCAAGTGATCTGCCCGCCTTGGCCTCCCAAAGTGCTGGGATTACAGGCGTGAGCCAACGCGCCTGGCCAAAATTCACTATTTTAACCACCACTTTGCAGTGACATTTAGTATATTCACAATTTTCCAAAAGGAAACCCCTCATACCCATTAAACAACTCCCCATTCCCCTTCCTCCAGCCCTAGGCAACGACCAATCTCCTTTCTGTCTCTACCAATTTGCCTGTTTTGACATTTCACACCAACAGAATCGTACATTATGTGGCCTTTCCTGTCTGGCATTTTCCACTCAGCACCATGTTTTCTTTTTATTTATTTTTTGAGACAGAGTCTTGCTCTGTCACCCAGGCTGGAGTGCAGGGGCATGATCTTGGCTCACTGCAACCTCCGCCTCCCAGGTTCAGGCAATTCTCCTGCCTAAGCCTCCCAAGTAGTTGGGATTACAGGTGTGAGCCACCACACCCGGTGAATTTTTGTATTTTTAGTAGAGACGGGGTTTCCCCATATTGGTCAGGCTGGTCTGGAACTCCTGACCTTGTGATCCACCCGCCTTGGCCTCCCAAAGTGCTGGGATTACAGGCATGAGCCACTGCACCTGGCCAGCACCATGTTTTCAAAGTTCATCCATGTTGTAGCATGGATCAGTGCTTCTTTCCTTTTCATGGCCGAGTAATATTCCATTCTATGGATATTTTATTTGTCCATTCAGCTGTTGAAAGCCACTTGAGTTGTTTCTGCTTTTGCTGTTATGAGTAACGCTGCCATGTACATTTGTGTACACTGTTTTGAGCCTGTGTTTTCAATTCTCTGGGGTCCACACCTAGCCGTGGCGCTGCTGGGTCATGTGGTGAGCCTGTGTTTTACTTACTGAAGGACTGCCAGACATTTTCCCCTCCCTACTGTGGAGGGCGCACATGTGGACACTCAGCCATCACTGGCCTCACCTGCGTCATGTCCATCTCGGCAAGCCCTCATCCCAGGGCTTGGTGGGTGCTTTTGGTGCTGAATTCGTCACTGGGGCAGAGGGTGCTTTGGGGCTGGCCACGGAGGGTGGGAACCTGAACGGGTCTGTTGACTTTTCTCTCCACCTGCCACACTATGAGTCTTACTAATTTGTTCACTGACAGTCTCCCCTTCTAGAAGATCATCACCACAAGGGCAGGATTTTTCTCTTTTACTCCTAACTGCATTTCCAGCACCAGGATCAATATATACCCAGGAACTAGATGGTTACCAAAGGCCTTCACCTGCCCAGTTCCCTGCCCCAGCCACCCCGCAACAAGGCTGGCTGAGTTTGGCTCTGAAGATCTGCAGCTTGGTTGTTTATTGTAGACGCTCCGAGAAGGCCTTATCAATACCTTTGGGGCTGAGGAGCTCGGGGTTCCTCTTCCACGAAGTGTGGAGGTCTCGCCGGGGCTGCCCACTGGGGTCAAAGCTGGGGGGCTGCAGTCTGTCGTCTAGGCTGCGTGCCGCCTCAAACACAGGCACAGGGTCTGTGCAGGGAGAGAAAGACAGGGATAGTGAGGGCCTGATGGATAGGGACACCCGGGCTGTGGCTGCAGGGCCTGGCAGGTCCCACAGGAGCCATCGGAGTCACCCCGCTGGCTTACAGGAAGTAGCATGGACTTTCTGCTCTACGAGGGAGCAGGCTTGTCCAGGCACTTGTTCAGGGGAGCACCTGCTATCTCCAGGGTATGGGTATCCTGCCCAGCTGGGAATAATACTAACAATGATAACAGTCGGCCAGGCCGGGTGCGGTGGCTCATGCCTGTAATCCCAGCACTTTGGGAGGCTAAGGTAGGCGGATCATTTGAGGTCAGGAGTTCAAGACCAGCCTGACCAACATGGTGAAACCCCGTCTCTGCTAAAAATACAAAAAAATTAGCCGGGCGTGGTGGTGCATGCTTGTAGTCCCAGCTATTTGGGAGGCTGAAGCAGGAGACTCGCTTGAACCCAGGAGGTGGAGATTGCAGTGAGCTGAGATCACGCCACTGCACTCCAGCCTGGGCGATAGAGCAAGACTCCGTCTCAAAAAAAAAAGGTTGGCTGAGTGCAGTGGCTAACGCCTGTAATCCCAGCAATTTGGGAGGCCAAGGTGGGAGGATCACTTGAGCCCAGGAGTTCAAGACCAGCCTGTGCAGCATGGCAAGATCTCATCTCTGCAAAAAGATTTAAAAAATAGTCTGGGCGCAGTGGCTTATGCCTGTAATCCCAGTACTTTGGGAGGCTGTGGCAGGTGGATCACCTGAAGTCAGGAGTTTGAGACCACCTGACCAATATGGTGAAACCCCGTTGCTACTAAAAATATAAAAATTAGCTGGGTGTGGTGGTGGGCACCTGTAATCCCAGCTACTTGGGAGGCTGAGGCAGGAGAATCACTTGAACCCGGGAGGCAGAGGTTGCAGTGAGCTGAGATGATGCCACTGCACTCCAGCCTGGGGGACAGAGTAAGGCTCCATCTCAAAAAAATAAAATAAAATTAGCTGGGCATGGTGGCACATGCCTGTAGTCCCAGTTACTCAGAAGGCTGAGGTGGGAGGATCACTTGAGCCTGGGAGGTCGAGGCTGCAGAGAGTGGAGATTGCATCACTGTACCCCAGCCTCAGCAACAGAGTGAGATTCTGTTCAAGTGATCCTGCCTCAGCCTCCCGAGTAGCTGGGATCAAGGGTGTGCACCACCATGCCCAGCTAATTTTTGTATTTTCTTGTAGAGACAAGTCTCACCATGTTGCCCTGGCTTCATTGCATTTTCTTGATTTTATGATGCTATCTGTGGCACTTTAAGACTGTGCCTTGCAGACCTCCAACTACAGCGAGGGGCACTGAGCAAGGATCTGGCTGCTGCTCTGAGATCCATCGCTCTGAGGCCAATCTTCCCACGGCCTCCGCCAACCATGCCTGTGTGAAGCGGGGATACCGAGGTGGGACTGCTCTGAGGACTGACTTTGGAGTGATGACTCCCCCATGGCCTCGGCCAGCACTTCTGTAGGCTATGTGGGGGTCTAGATGCTCCCAGGCAGCTGCCCCACCTCTCCGCGAGCTCTCCCAGCCTTCCCGCTCCCTGCATTCCTATTTTGCACCAATATCCTCTCCCATGTAATCCTTGGTGTGCTTCTCGGTGGACCTGGTGACACCATCATTTGTGACACACGTTGTTGGTTAAGGACTTTTTCGGGGGCAAAACACACATCTAGATGTAAGATGTCCACCAATTCCCCAATCACTCAAAGGTGAGGAACGTGCAGGTCCTTCTGCCTGGAATTCGGTTCCCTCTCCCAGCCCTTTACACCGCAAGCACATCCGCTTCCTTACACTCTGGAGTCCTGCCTCACTTCTTCCAGGACACTTTCCCCAAGTCCCCATCTAGGGCAGGGACTAAGAAATGTGGATCATCTCAGAGGTGTGTTGGCACCTTCCAGGCTACAAAACCCATGCACAGGACTGGCTTCCCAGCATCCTCACGGCATCCCCTGGAGGCTGGCTTGGATCCAAGGCATTTTCACAGATGAGGAAACTGAGGCTCAGAGAAACCAGGTGACTTGCTGAAAGGTAGATGTGAGACTCGAATCTGGGTCTCTTGCTTTGATATCACAAAGGCCTCCTGTCCTAGTGCCTGCTCTTGACAGCCCCAGCAGGTGCAGATGGTGTCCATGGCACCCAGGAAAGCCAGGGTCCTGGATATAGACCAAGGGGCCTAGTCTGGTTCAGTTCTTTCTAATGCATGGAAGCCCTGTCTCTTCCTGGTCTCTCCCCCAGAATTTTCTTTTTTCCTTTCTTCTTTTTTTGAGACAGAGTCTGGCTCTGTTGCCCAGGCTGGAGTGCAGTGGCGTGATCTCAGCTCATTGCAATCTCTGCCTCCCATGTTCAAGCTATGCTCCTGACTCAGCCTCCCGAGTAGCTGGGATTCCAGGTGTGTGCGACCACGCCTGGGTAATTTTTGTATTTTTTTTTTTTTTTTTTTTTTGTGCTGTTGCCCAGGCCGGAGTGCAGTGAGACGATCTCGGCTCACTGTAACCTCCGCCTCCTGAGTTTAAGCAACATTCCTGCCTCAGCCTACTGAGTAGCTGAGATTACAGATGCGCGCCATCACACCCAGCTAATTTTTATATTTTTGGTAGAGATGGGGTTTCATCATGTTGGCCAAGCTGGTCTTGAACTCCTGACCTCAGGTGATCCACCCACCTTGGCCTCCGAAAGTGCTGGGATTACAGGCATGAGCTACTGCGCCCGGCCAAATTTCTGTATTTTTAATAGAGTTGGGGTTTCACCATGTTGGTCAGGCTGGTCTCGAACTCCTGACCTCAGGTGATCTGCCTGCTTTGGCCTCCCAAAATGCTGGGATTATAGGCATGAGTTATCGTGCCTGGTCGCTCCCCCAGATTTTTCTGCCAGTATCTGCTTGGCCCTTGCTCTCTGCTGGGAAGCAGAGGGATCAAGAGTGTGGACCTCAAGGTTAGGTATCCCTGGAGTCTGCTAATCTATACTTGCTTCTTGGGATTGCTGTATGACTTTGGCAAGTGACTCTACCTCTCTGTGCCTCACCATAAATGTACCAACCTCATGGGGCTGTGGTAAGGATGCATGTAAAATGCTCCACATGGCACCAGACCTTGGTCAGCTCAGAGTAAGCAGAAGCCCTCACTTCTTTCTGAGCTCCAGTCACATTGGCTTCTTCTTACCTTCCCACCTCAGACCCTTTGCACGAGAACCTTTGCCAGGAACACCCTCCCCTGACCTACCCCTTTCAGCTAGTAAACACTTACTTGCCTTCCATAGTACAACTCAAACGTCACTTCTTCCAGGAAGCCCTCCTCGACTAACCTGTCCTCTGATATGAACTGCCTACACCTTTCCTTCACGGTACCCACTGCAGTTCTAATGCATGTTTATTTGCAGGTTCACCTAATTAACACCCACTGGACTGCAAACTCGACAAGGGAAGGCCAGACTGCATGTTTTTGCACTCCCTTCCACCCCCACCCTGCTGGAATTCTTCTACCTACCATGAAGTATGACCCACAGTCCAACCCAACAAAGATCTGCTGATGGAAGAAACGGGGCAATGCCTGTACATGGGGCCTTCAGGTCCGGCTGGAACAAGGCGGCTTCCCTGTTTTACTCTGCTGTGGCCTGTTTGTTTAGGTGGCAGGGGCTTGGACAATGGGCATCCATGCCGAGGTAAGCAGGTGCGCGGGAAGGCGGCGGTGGCTTTCATCTGCCGGCAGCCCCCACGCCCCGTCATTAGGCAGGGCCTGCGCAGCAGGGTATGCCATTATGTCTCCCCGGGCTGATGTAATTATACATTGACATAATTAACCCAGCAAGCGCATTAGGCAGGCCAGCTAAAAATTCATCTATAATTATTTGTTGTGTGCATGCTAATGAGTCCATCTGCACTGCCTTTGTACAACACGAACAAATTAATTTACAAGTCTGGATTTTTTAATAAGTTCAAGGAAACGCTTCCTATTGTGTCCTGGTTTTTGAGACAGGAGGAAAAAAGGCAACGAGCACTCGCCGGGGTCAGGGAAGTTAGACAAACACAAGACAGTGCGGTGCCAAGCGGACTGCGCAGGGCCACGGAGGGCTTGCTCCGGTTCCAAGGAGGGGGAGGATCCGGCTCGTGGCCCAGGGGCCCTGCTGGCCATGAGCCCATTGAGCCAAACGACTATACTTGGTGATAAAGGATGTCTGTCACTCACCCTGTTCGCAGGGATTAGGTATTGACGTTTCGTTCTACTCCGAGGCCCTCTGGGTCATTCCTTGCTGGCTGTGTGCTCTGTCTTGGGGAGGCTGGCCTCAGGTGGCTCCCCAGAGAGGCTGGTGGGAACAGGGGCTGGCTGGACCTTTGATTCAGGTCCATAGATTTCAAAGCTCTGTCTTTTTGCCTTCCTTTGCAGGTACAGTGTAAAACAGTCATTAAGCTCACAGAATCCAAAGTCCAGCTCAGGGTCCAGATCCCATGGGGCCTGGAGCCTCAGTTTCTCCACTTATAACCTGGAAACTTCCTAATTCCCAGGAATTATTATTATTGTTATTATTTAGAGACAAGGTCTTGCTCTGTTGCCCAGGCTGGAGTGCCAAGGCTCGATCTTGGCTCACTGCAACCTCTGCCTCCTGGGTTCAAGCGATTCTCCTGCCTTAGCCTCCCGAGTAGCTGGGACTACAGCTACCACCATGCCAGGCTAATTTTTGTATCTTCAGTAGAGATGGGGTTTCATCATGTTGGCCAGGCTGGTCTCAAACTCCCAATCTCAGGTGATCCACCTGCCTTGGCCTCCCAATGCGCTAGAATTACAGGTATGAGCCACTGCGCCTGGTCACTAATTTTTTAATTTTTGTAGAGATAGGGTCTTGCTATGTTGCCCAGACTGGTCTCAAACCCCTGCCTAAAGTGATCCTCCTGCCTTGGCTTCCTAGGCTTGCTAGGATTACAGGTGTGAGCCACCACACCTGGCCTTCCCAGGAATTTTTATTGGGAAGATTTAAAAAAGATATTGAGAGAGGCAGTAGTGATTTAGGGATCGGGTGTCAGCTCTTACTGCAACTGGCCAAGCTAACCTCTTGGAGCCTCTGTTTCCTCATCTGTAAAATGGGGGTGCATGTGTAGGGTGGTTAAGGACTGGGGGAGAGAAGGTGTGCAGAGAATTGCATAGTGCCAGGCACAGGGTGGGGCTTGCTAGGTGTTGTGTGCTTTCATCACCCCTAGACAAGGCAGCACACCAGGTGCTGGCATTCTGGGCGCTGGCTGTCTGGGCAGATATGCTCTGTGGAACTCGGGACAGAGTATGGCTTCACCTGTTTGCATCAGTCCCTCAGAGACCCAGAATCTAATAATCCTGCTTTGAGCTAACTCTACTCTGAGATCCAAAGATTCAAGCTTAGAGAGTCACACTGGGGAGGGATCTATCAGATCAATCTGGCCAACATCCCTTCCACCCCAGGACACAGTGGGGTCTGATATTATCCCTGAAATCCGCTGGAGAGTTGGTGGCAGGCTGAGATGGGCCCTTAGACCTCTTCCTCTCACACTGTGCTGCCCCGGATTCCCCAACTTGAGGGAGAAGGTGGCGGTGACATCCAGATGCCTTGGCCAAAGTCGGGTTGCAACGGAGTCCTAACGGCCAAGGCCCTTTCCACGGATTAGAATTCATTCAGTCTTCACCACAACACGGAGGCAGGCACTGCTGGATCCCGATTTCCCACACAGAAAAACGGAGGCACTGGGGTGAAGTCATTTCCCCAGGGTGAGGCAGGGAGGGCTGGGCTGCCATCCAGGGACACTGGCCCTGCTTGGCAGAATGGGGTGCTTGAGAGAACTTGCTGGCTCTAAGCAGGGGCACATCAGAGTCCCCTGAGGAATTTGTCAAACATCTCAGGGACTCAGTCCTAAAGATTCTCACATGTGTCAATCTTAGTCCTTTCAGGGAGCAGGTGGGGTGGTTCATGGCTCGGCTGTTAGACCTTCTAACTAATGGGTGATTTCCATTCTCTCTTAGATACAATGGAGCTGTCAATTAAGATGCCCCGCCTTCCCCTGGCAGAGGGTCAGATGCTCTGCCCTGGGAATTTGAATGAATCCCTCAGCCGGCCCAGCTACCCACTGCTCTGGTCCCATCTGACCCAGGTGGTCTCACCATTCTCCCCCACCTTCTGCCTTCTAAGAAATTCCTTTCGTGCCTAATAGTTTTGCAGAGCTGGCTTCTGCTGCATGACACTAAAGAACCCTGATGGATACATGTGATGAGTGATTTTGGGCCAAAGGAGACCTAAGATATAGGTTCATTTCAAGACTGGGTAAAAATTGGGCCTAATAATAAAGAGACTGAGGACTGAATGCTCAGGAGGGTGCAGGGCCAGGTGTACCCTGGGCTTTCCCGGACATCGTCACAGGTTTGGGGGAGAAAGGAAACCCTGTGGCTTAAACAGGGCTGGTGTAGGGCAGCCTGGCCAGGAAGCAACCAGGAGGGGTGGACTCCTGCAGTGCGCCTCCAGGAAGGAAAGAGGAGGAAACAGGCTCTAAGGGTTGTCTTGTTTGCTGACACACAGTAGGTGCCTCATAAACATCTGCTCACTAACTGAGACAATGAGAGGTTGGCGAAGAGACCAGAGGCCCTTCCGAGCTGCACGAGGTGAAAGCGTCACTTGAGCCGAGGTTTGATTAGAGCGAGAGCAAGAAGCGGGAGGTGAGCTCAAAGCACGGCTCTGTAGGCAGAGCCATCTGGGTTAGAATCCCATCTCTGCCACTTACTCATTGTGTGGTCTTAAGTAAGCATTTCAGCCCTTTAAGCTTCAGTTTTCCCTTCTGTAAAATGGTGACACTAACTGCATCTACCAAGGTTACTATGAAGATGTGAAACCTAAGTTTTGTAAAGCAGTTAACACAGTGCCTGGTACACCTAAGTGCTCAGTAAAGAACAATGGACTGATCCCCAGGGAGGCCAGAGGGGACCAATGCTCGTGTCCAAGCTTTGCTGTGCTCCTGCCCGGCCTTGTCTCCTGGACCAGGCTGCTTTGAGATGGAGCATGAGGGCCCTGGCTTCTTACTATTAGACCAGGAGCACAAGTCGTATGGCTGCCCTCGGTCCTGCTGCTGGCCTGCTGTGTGACCCTGGACAATGCACTGAATTCTCTGGTTCCCCTGTCCAAATGCCCATTACAATATATCCTAGGCATGCACTCAACATTAGGTGTCATCAGATAGAGGCAGGATCCCATGGAGGCGGGTGCTTTGGCCCTGGGTCTATCCCTTACAGCTGGGATGATCAGGGAGGGTGATTATGAGACACCCTCAGGGTTGAACTTGATGCAAGAGATACGCAAGGGATTTAGTAGGGAAAGGCCCACAAAAGCAAGAGGGGAAGGAGAGAGAGGAGGCAGGGTGCTGGTCTGATGCCTGAGAAAGGAGGGAAGGAGGAGGGAGGATTGGACAGGATGAGCCTCGGACTGCAGCACGACTCTGACAAAGTCTCGGCCAGGCTGGTGGGGAGTTTCAGAGCATGGTGTATTGGTCAGCTCCAGCTGCCATTAAAAACATACCACAGGCTGGGCACCATGGCTCACGCCTGTAATCCCAGCACTTTAGGAGGCTGAGGTGGGCAGACTGTCTGAAGTCAGGAGTTTGAGACCAGCCTGACCAACATGGTGAAACCCCTCTCTACTAAAAATACAGAAATTGGGGAACACTGTGACTTCCCCAAATCCCCAAAGACACGCTTAGAGAAAGGGAAATGAAGCCAGGCTGGGAGGCTGGAGGTCAAACCCTGGCTGTAACATCACCAGGGAAAGTCACTTAGCGTCCCCAAGCCTCAGTTTCCCCATTAGTAAAAGGGAGATAACAAAAGGACCTACGGCATGGGGTTATGCTGGGGTTATCTGAGCATGCCGAGCTCCCGCTTCAGTGCCCGTCATCTGTGGACTCCAAATGAGTGCTGCTCTTATTATTATGACTCGTGGCAGCTGTGGAAGGTGCCACTCAGAGCTCCCTTCAAGAGAAAACCTCCCTCGAGGCATTGGTGACACCTTCCAGGTGTGGCATCTTCCAATGGCTGAGCACGGTGGGGGTAGTCCTGCCCAATGCTGGAACAGACGGTTGTACCATGGACTGAACTGTGACCCTGTCTGCTGCAGACCCACATCCTGAAGGCCTAACCTGCCCCCCATGTGACTACATTTGGGGATAGGTTTTTTTTTTTTTAAGACAAGAGTCTCACTCCATCACCCAGGCTGGAGTACAGTGGCGCGATCTTGGCTCACTGCAACCTCTGCCTCCTGGGTTCAAGTGATTCTCCCACCTCAGCCTCCAGAGTAGATGAGATTACAGGCATGCGCCACCACACCTGGCTAATTTTTTTTTTTTGTATTTTTAGTAGAGACAGGGTTTCACCATGTTGGCCAGGCTGGTGTCTAACTCCTGACCTCAAGTGATCCGCCCGTCTCGGCCTTCCAAAGTGCTGGGATTACAGACGTGAGCCACCACACCCGACCTATGGTATCCTCTAGATTGTCAGAAGCATCCCTGACTTTCTGAACAGCCTTTGGTGGGGGGAGGTGCGGACATTAATTTAAATGACCCATTGACCATTCCTTTTTCTGTGCACCAATAGAGGGAAGGCTGTGTGAGGATACAGTAAGAAGGCAGCTGTCTGCAAGCCAGGAAGGGAGGTTCTACTGGAAACCAACCTTGAAGGCACCTTGATCTTGGACTTCCAGCCTACCCCACCGTGGGGAAGTAAATTTCTTGCGTTTAAGCCTCCTGTTCTGTGTGATTTTTTTTTTTTTTTTTTTAGATGGAGTTTCACGCTTCTTGCCCAGGCTGTAGTGTGATGGTGTGATCTCAGCTCACTGCAACCTACGCCTCTTGGGTTCAAGTGATTCTCCTGCCCCAGCCTCCTGAGTAGCTGGGACTACAGGCGCAGGCCACCACACCTGACTAATTTTGTATTTTTAGGAGAGACAGGGTTTCACCATATTGGTCAGGCTGGTCTCAAACTCCTGACCTCAGGCAATCTGCCTGCCTTGGCTTCCCAAAGTGCTGGGATTACAGGCGTGAGCCAAGGCACACGGCCTGTGGTATTTTTCTTTTTTTTGAGATGGGGTTTCGCTCTGTCGCCCAGGCTGGAGTGCAGTGGCACGATCTTGGCTCACTGCAAGCTCTGCCTCCCAGGTTCACACCATTCTCCTGCCTCAGCCTCCCAAGTAGCTGGGGCTACAGGCGCCCACCACCTCGCCCAGCTAATTTTTTGTATTTTTAGTAGAGACGGGGTTTCACCGTGTTAGCCAGGATGGTCTCCATCTCCTGACCTCGTGATCCACCTGCCTCAGCCTCCCAAAGCGCTGGGATTACAGGTGTGAGCCACCACACCCGGCCTGTGGTATGTTTTTAATGGTAGCTGGAGCTGACCAATACACCTTGCTCTGAAACTCCCCACCACCCTGGCCAAGATTTTCTCAGAGCCGTGCTGCAGTCCGAGGCTCACCCTGTCTAATCCTCCCTCCTCCTTCCCTTCTTTCTCAGGCATCAGACCAGCATCCCGCCGCCTCCTTCTCTCTCCCCTCTTTCCTTCACGGGCCTTCCCCTAATAAATCCCTTGCATATCTAAAGCTGTCTTGGCATCTGCCTCCCGGAGAACCCAAATCACTTGCTTCTCAGAGCCTCAGTTTCCCCATCTGTAAAACAAGGACAAACACAGACCCTCCCCCTAGGAGTCTGTGGATATGAAATCTGTGACTGGTGCTGGTGCATTCTGCAGTGATGAGTCTGAAGCTGGCAGAGATCCTCAGGGCACCTGAGTCCTTGCGCCTGCTTCACTCAGCCCGAGTTTATTGAGCGTCTGTGGGAGGCATGATGGTGAGCGAGATAAATGAGACCCTTGTCTTTGTGCAGCCGACATCCCAGTGGGGGAGACAGATGCCGCTCCTTTGCAAAGGTGCTCAGTGGGACCATAGAGAATGTTTCCATCAACACCGACCCTGGGGGGATCTCGACTCACCTTAGGGAGGAGATTGGGAAAGACCTCAGTGACATGGAACTAGGGGTGCTGCTGAGAAGCAGGGAAGATCTGTGGGAGAGAGGTCTAGGTGGGAGGCACCGCTTGTGCAAAAGGCTGGTGGCTGGAAGGAATCTGTGCAAAGCTCAGTGGCATCTGAGGACATGACACCAGGTCCCAGTGGCTGGAGTGGAGTTGGGGGAGATGGGGGGGACAGGTGGCACATAGATCCCAAAGCCCCTCTGTTGATAATGTAGATGAGGGTTGGGATTTATTCTAAGGGCAGTGGGAGGACACATTCTAATTTGCCTTTTTCAAAGGCTCATCTGGCTGCTCTGTGAAAAGTGGCGTGTAGAGGGCGTCAGATAGGCGGCTACTGCAAGAGTCCTGGCAGCCATGATGATGGCTGTGGTCACAGTGGTGGCAGAAGTGGGAGCAGCACTCAGATTCAAGAGTTACACAGGAAATGTTGGTAGGACCTGGTGCACTGAGCTGAACAGTGTTTCCCCAAGTTCATGTGAATTTGGAACATCAGAATGTGACCCTATTTGGAAATAGGGTCTTTGCAGATGTCATCAAGTCAGGATGAGATCATATTGGAGTAGGTTGGGTCCTAATGCAATGATTGGAGTCCTCAGGAGAAGAAGAGAGGATGCACAGAGCCACACAGGGAAGGAGGCCATGTGAAGATGGACGCTGAGATGGAAATGACACATCTAGAAGCCGAGGAGTGCCAAGGATTGCTGGCAGCCCCAGAAGCTGGGAGAGAGGCGTGTGACATCCTGCAGAGTCTCCAGAAAGAACTAACTCTGCCGACATCTTGATGTGGGGCTTCTGGATTCCGCAGCTGAAAGAAAACATTTGTTGCTTTAAACCACCCAGTTTGTGGTAATGGGGCACAGCAGCCGCAGGAATCTGCTCTGCTGTGTTTTGGAGGCTGGAGGTCCAAAATCCAGGTGTCAGTAGGGCCATGCTCTCTCCAAGGCTCTAGGGGAGACCCGGGCCTTTCCCCCAGCTTCTGGTGTCACTGGCAATCTGGCTTTCCTTGGCTTGCAGCTGCATGACTTCGATCTCAGCCTTCGTTGTCATGTGACCTTCTGTCTCTCCCTGATTCTTATTCATTTATTTATTTGAGACAGAGTCTTGCTCTGTCACCCAGGCTGGAGTAGGGTAGCGCGATCTTGGCTCACTGCAACCTCCGTCTCCCGGGTTCAAGTGATTCTCCTGCCTCAGACTCCCAAGTAGCTGAGATTACAGGCGTAAGCCACGATGCCCAGCTAGTTTTTGTATTTTATTTTTAGTAGAGATGGGGTTTCGCCATGTTCGTCAGGCTGGTCTTGAACTCCTGACTTCAAGTGATCCATCCACCTCAGCCTCCCAAAGTGCTGGGATTATAGGCATGAGCCACCGCGCCTGGTCCTTGTTTGTTTGTTTAGTTTTGAGACGGAGTCTTGCTCTTTCACCAGGCTGGAGTGCAGTGGCGCAATCTCGGCTCACTGCAACCTCCACTTCCTGGGTTCAAGTGATTCTCCTGCCTCAGCCTCCCGAGTAGCTGGGACTAAAGGCACGTGCCACCACACCCAGCTAATTTTTGTATCTTTAATAGAAAAGGGGTTTCACCATGTTGGCCAGGATGGTCTCGATCTCTTGACCTTGCGATCTGCTGGCCTCGGCCTTCCAAAGTGCTGGGATTACAGGCATGAGCCACCGAGCCCAGCTCCTTGTTTATTTTTGAGATGGGGTCTTGCTCTGTTGCCCAGACTGGAGGGCAGTGCCATGATCACAGCTCACTGTGGTGCCAAACTCCTGGGTTCCAGCAATCCTTCCATCTTGGCCTCCCAAAGTGCTGGGATTTTAGGCGTGAGCCACCACACCTGGCCTCTCCTCTTCTTCTGAGGACATCAGTCATACTGGATTAGAGGCCACTCTAATGACCTAATCTTATCTTGATTATATCCTGCAAAGATGCTTTTTCCAAATGAGGCCACATTTAGAGGTAGTGGTGGTTAGGACTTCCACATATCTTTCTGGAGGACACAATTCAAACCATAACATGTGGCAATGGACTCAATACAAACTGTGAGACAGGCAGGACCGAGGAACTGCCAAGGCTCCAAGTCTCATAGGAAGGAAGTCCTCACTCAAGTCTAACCTACTTCTCTCCTGCTATACCCATTTCATTTGCCGTTCAGGGAGACAAGCCCATGCCATAAGGGGACCTGACAGGTCCTAGGCACTGGTCCTCCTGCCTCCTCTTTCTCTCTGACTCCTGAGGAACTGGGCTTTGGGTTCAGTTGGCTGCTCTAGAAAGTACACAGCTACGATGATCATTTACTTCCCTGGGTATTTTCCACTCCTTGTTTCCTCCCCCAGCGCACAGTGCTGTGTTCCCAGATTTTACATTGTACAGGGAACTCATTTCTTCCCACCTTCCTTATCTGGCAGGAATTCATGGAGCCCTGAGCTACCTTGCTGGGAGCTGGGGTATGGAGGAAAAAATTACTAATATCCAGACAATTACAGGATTCTGCCAACTTCTATGGAGGAGAATGCTCTGCCGGGCAGCTTGGCAAACCCGAGGGCCTCCCGTTTACTTTGTCCAATGGTATTATTCGATGCATCAGCTAAATGTCACTGGCTGCTCTTACAAACACAAATTGAAAGAGAGAGAAATGACAAAAAATCTTTAAAATGTTTGGAAAACGTTTCTCAGAGAACCTGACAGCCATGAACACCAAGGGAATCTTGTTTTTCATTCCCGAGTCTTCCCTTCCTTCCCTGGGTCCTGCTCGGGCTCTTCACATAGTAGGTGCTCAATTAACGTGGGTTGTTTGAAATGTGTGATAAATGATGAAATTATTAGAGCTCTGGGTGAGAGGGCAGGGCGCCACAGAGTTTGAGAGTTTTCCATGGGGGCATCTCTGTGGCAGGCAGAATAATGGCTCCTCAAAGACATCTTGACCCTCAGAACCTGTGAGTGTTTTTTGTTGTTCTTTTTAGAGACAGGGTCTTGCTCTGTTGCCCAGGCCAGAGTGCAGTGGCACAATCATGGCTCACTGCAGCCTCGACTTCCTGGGCTCAAGCGATCAATCCTTCTGTCTCAGCCTCTGGAGTAGCTGGGGGCCACAGGCACATGCCATCACGTCCAGATAATTTTTTAATTTTTGTAGAGATGGGGTCTTACTATGTTGCCCAGGCTGGTCTCAAACTCCTGGGCTCAGGTGATCCTCCCACCTCAGCCTCCCAAAGTGCTGGGATTACAGGTGTGAGCCAACACACCCTGCCCGTGAGTGTTATGTTACATGGAACAGGGACTGAAAGTTGCAGATGGAAGGGGATCACAGTCAGAGATTGACTGAAGAGGCTGCCTGGCTGGCTTTGAAGATGGAAGAAGAGGCCATGAGCCAAGGAACATAGGCAGCCCCAGCCCGAGAAGGTGGAAAAGACAAGGAAATGACTTCTCCCCTGCAGCCTCCTGCCTTCAGAAACAACACAGCCCTGTGAATGCTTTGATTGTTGCCCAGTGAGACCCATCTTGGACTTCTGTTCTGCAGAACGGTGAGATCATAAATGTGTGTTGTTTTAAGCCTCTAAGCTCATGGTATTTGTTACAGCCGTGACAGGTGACTAAGAGTCCCTAATGCAGTCGTCATTTATCCACCAGTCCACTACGTGTTGACAGCATTTCTTCAGTTGCCAAATATTTCCCGAGTGCCTGCTGTGTGTCAGGGAAAGCTCTGGGCCGTGGAGGTCCAGCAGGAAATGATAGAAAATTCCTGCCCTCCTGGGGCTGACACTCTAGAGGGAATGATGGACAAAGGATGGGTGAGGCAACTGGAGTGAGATGGGCTCAGAAGCAAAATGAAGCAGGGCTGGGGGAGAGGGTGGGCTGGGTGGCACTAAATGGGCAGCCTGGTCAGGGGAGTGGTGTCTCTGCGGAGCCCTAATGAGGCAGCTAGCAGGGGGGTCGCGGGGGAGTATTCTAGACACAGGAAATACCAGGAGAAACGGCTTGCATCAGATAAGGAAATGGCAGCTGACCGTCCTACTAACGTCCCCTGGGGTTACCGTCCCAGAAATACAACTTTGCTCCATCTTCATAACGACCAACCCATTTCACAGATGGGGATGTGGGGCTGGCCCAGGGGACGCCCAGTGCCAATCTCCTTTCCCCTCCCTGTGCAGGCTGGGAGGGCGGGTTGCTATGGCCGAGGGTGGCAGCTGGGTTCAGAGTGGGCTGCGGCCCTCCAAATGTGAGTTTCTGGGCTTCATCCCTCAAACTCCAGCAACCATTCATCCTGGGGCAGATGGGGCCCCCACATCCACAAGGTTGGGTAGGGCAGGGGGCAGATGAGACCCCCACCTGATATCCTGAGCCAAGAGCTCAGAGGAACTGGAATTTCTTGACCGCACCTCCAACAAGTGCCAGCACTTTGCCTATCTCTATATCTCACTTAAATTATGGAAACAATTGGCCGGGTGCGGTGGCTCACGCCTGTAATCCCAGCACTTTGGGAGGCCAAGGCGGGCGGATCACGAGGTCTAGGAGTTCGAGACTAGCCTAGCCAATATGGTGACACCCCGTCTCTACTAAAAATACAAAAATTAGCCGGGCATGGTGGCTCACGCCTGTAGTCCCAGCTACTCGGGAGGCTGAGGCAGAAGAATCGCCTGAACCCAGGAGGCTGCAGTGAGCCGAGATGGTGCCACTGCACTCCGGCCTGGGCAATAGAGTGAGACTCCGTCTCAAAACAAAACAAAACAAAACAAACAAACAAACAAAAAGGAAACAACTACGTGAGCTATCACTATCACCCCCCTTTTCCAGATGAGAACACTGAGGCCTAGCCGAGGGAACCCACTTGCTCAAGGTCACTAGGCAAGAAAAAGTCAGAGGTGGATTTGAACCCAGGCCTTTCCACCAAGCCAATGCGACCCAAATGCCAGACTCTGGTGTATTCCCTTTATAACTTCTGCTGTGTCCATATGCCCCCGAAAGATGATTAACTTGACATCTGCCCTATGTGACTCACTTTTTATTTATTTTTATTTTGAGACAGCATTTCACACTGCCATCCAGGCTGGAGTACAGTGGTGCGATCCTGGCAGCTCACTGCAGCCTCGACCCCTTGGGCTCATGTGATCCTCCCACCTCAGCCTCCCCAAGTAGCTAGGACTACAGGCACACATCACCATGCCCAGCTATTTTAAAATTTTTTTGTAGAGACAGAGTCTTGCTGTGTTGCCCAGGCTGGTCTCAAACTCCTGGACTCAAGCAATCCTCCCTCCTCAGCCTTCCAAAGTGCTTTGATTACAGGCATGAGCTAGTGTGCCCGGGCTGACTCACTTTTTAAAAATATATATATATTTTAAAGTAATGTTTTATCTCACTTTCATAAATAGAAAATCGGGATCTTGTATCATAAGTAGAAGGTGCTTCAACCATAAAAATAAAGGCAAGGAAAAAAACAAAACAAAACAGAAAATGGATGTTACTGAATCTGAATTTTCATTAGACCCTGTGGCCTGCCCAAGACCTTGAGCCTGGGCCGCCTCTCCTGAGGTTCAAAGGGGAGAGCTGGTGGCGTGGAGGTGTTGAAGATGCTCCAGTACCTGGCTGAGACTTTACTCAGAGGGGAGCAGAAAGGTGGCACCCGCACATCCTGCAATGTGTTCAAAGTTTCAGTCTTGGGTCCGGGTACACCCAGGCTGTCTCCAATATCATGTGGACTCCGCACTTGGGGAAATACTAGGTGCTGCCAAGCCCCCGACCTCTAAAATCATGCCCCCACTCCAGCATCTGGCAAGCCTGGTATCCTAGTGTCAGGAGAAGTGACAGGGCATCCGTGCAACTCCTTGCCTGGAGCCAGCGATGCAGGTTTCTGTTGGGCTCAGCACTTCTCCCGGAAGCCTTCCAGCCGACACATGCGGCTGCCCAGAGCTGCCAGCACCACGCAGGGGTGTGAGCGGGACTTCATTTACCTACTCACTCCCACAATACACAGATGGTCAATAGACAGACCAGGGCGGTGGCCACGATGATCAAACAGCCTCAGATCCAACCTGGATGTACAGACCCCAAATCTAAAGTGTTTAAATACAACAGACCCTTCTGATGAGCTGATGAGTGGCAGACTTGGACCCACTATGAGCCCTCAGAGATGGCAGGTCCTGATGGGCGTGCAGGGATGGGGGACACCGTGGGGAAATGTACCCGCCTTTGTCCGACACACATCAACCTGCTCTGGGGCACAAACTACTTAGTAAAATGGCTAATTCATTTGGTTACATGGGATCCAAACCCATAGAGAACACAGTCAAAGGACTGATAATATCTGAAGACCACACCAGGCTTTCTAAAGGCACTGTCAGGGAGGTGGGTACAACTTCGCCTATTCCATCTTTCACCACTAGCTGATGCTATTGGTGGTTTTTTTTTTTTTTTAAATCATGGAGGGGGTTGGGGAATCTAGGAAAAGCTGTCTCTATCCTCCCACTATGTCCATCTGAAGGAAAGTGGCATTTGGAGCTTTTTTAGGAAACACGGAGCCGGAAAGGCTGTCCGAGAGGCTGTTTAGAAACACATTTATGCAGAAGTATGCGTGCACCCCTCCAAAATATCTTCGAGACAGAAGCCTTCTCCCATCTGGGCCCAGGCTCCGGGCGCCTGCGGGGGTGGGAGGCTCAGGCTATTGATGGTGGCAGCGAGACTAACTTTGATCCTTTAATCTAAACTTTTCAATGGCAGATGGGGTGCCAAGCCTTTATATGCAGCTGTGAGCCATGTGTCTACCCACTCCTTTCTTGGGGCAGTTGGCAGTAGGGCTGGCAGGGGGTTCCTCCTGGCTTGGACAGGGACAGAGGACTGGGAATGAGGGTCTTCTTTCTTGGCACTGGGTGCTGATGGTAATAATAATACCACCACCACCAGCACCAACAGCAGCAGCCACTGTTTACTGAGCATTTACTATGTGCCAGACACCCAGCTAAGGACTTTACACTCCTCACCTTACTCAGCCCTCCCAGTGGCACTGGGAGGTAAGTCTGCTTTCCAAAGGAGGAAACAGCTGCTCAGAGAGGTTGGTTGAGCCAGTTACTCAAGGCCACCCAGCCAGGGAATAGCACAGCCAGGACTCAAACCCACATGTCTTACAATAAAAGTAAAGTTCTTGGCCAGGCGCGGTAGCTCATGCCTGTAATCTCAGCACTTTGGGAGGCTGAGGCGGGTAGATCATCTGAGGTCAGCAGTTCAAGGCCAGCCTGGCCTATGGTGAAATCCCGTCTCTACTAAAAATACAAAAAACAAAAAACACCCAACAAAAAAACCCCCAAAAACAACAACAACAAAAAATCAAGTTCTTATATACTGAGCTGTACAGAAAGTTCCAGGAGGGCAGGGGTGGTGTCTGTTTTGCTCAACATTGTGCCCCTGTTGCTGACAGAGTGCCTGGCAAACAGTAGGCACTCAATATTTACTGAATGAATTGCATGGGGCAATGACTGCTGGGCACCATGTTTAGTGTTCTCTGTTGCTCACTGAACCCATCCAATGGCCCTTATAATGAGGGGAGGTCATTATCCACATTTTACATTGGGGAAACTGAGGCTCGGAGAAGTCAAGTGTGATGTGGGAAGCAAAATGGCAGCACAGGATTGGCCTGGCTCTGCAGGGAGGTTCTTCAACCTGGAGTCTTGCTCCTTCTTCCTCCACCTGCCAGGTTGGGAGCTGTGTGACTCTCCCCAGAATGAAAGTTCCACTTGTTCTTCCTCGAGCAACACATCTGCATTTCAGTAAAGGCTTCATCCTTCCAGCCTGGGACTTTTCAATCTACTGGCAGCAAAGACCCTTTAACTGTTTTTCACTCTTTATAGAGCTCAAATCTCCAGTGGTTTTGTCCAAGCTCCTTGGATTTTTAAATTCCTCTTGCAACTGGGGTAGTGGGTAGGAGCTGGGTCGGGGCGGGTCTAGATTCAGGCTCCATCACTTCTCTGCTGTGTGACCTTGGGCAAGTGGCTTGAATTCTCTGAGCCTGTACTTCTTCAGCTTCCCAGTGAGGAAGGATAATGGAACCTACCTCCCAGGGTACGGGTGTGTGTGGAATCAGTGAATTTGTATCTGTAAGGGCCGATCTGTAAGGGTACTGCCTGACACACAGAAAGTACCCCAGAAATGACCTCCACATGGTGGCACTTCAACCTTTAAAACCAGGTCCAAAGGCCTCCCTCTCTGAGGCCTCTGCCAGCCATCCTTCCTTGAAGCCTGCTTTCTGTTGTGTATTCTGGTTGTCTGTCTTTGGGTCATGTTGTCCTTGCTGAACCCGAGAGTCTCCAAGGGCAGGCCTGGACTTGAGCTTGAGTTCCCACAGGGCTAGGCACATAGCAAGCACTCAGAGCATAAGCTAATGAGACGCCACGGCTCGAATGCCTGTCCTCCGTTCTGAAAGGGACTGGCCTTTACTGAACACCTCCCAGGCAGCAGCACCTGGCTGGATGCTTTCACTCAGTCTGCTCTCCAACCCTGAGCTGCTGGGAGGAGCAAAGTTTAGCCAGGGGGTCATGGGGAAAGGGTGCTCTTGGCAGAGGAAATGGCATGGGCAGAGGTGTGGCAGGAAATGGTGCGACACTGCCTTCTAAAGTTAACTGTCACCTGGGTGTGGTGGCTCACATCTGTAATCCCAACACTTTGGGAGGCCGAGACAGGTGGATCACCTAAAGTCGGGAGTTCGAGACCAGCCTGACCAACATGGTGAAACCTTGTCTCTACTAAAAATACAAAATTAGCTGGGTGTAGTGGCATGTGCCTGTAATCCCAGCTACTCGGGAGGCTGAGGCATGAGAATTGCTTGAACCCTAGAGGCGGAGGTTGCAGTGAGCTGAGATTGCACCACTGCACTCCAGCCTGGGTGACAGAGTGAGACTACATCTCTGAAAATAATAATAATAATAATAAAATTAACTGTCATCTTCAGGAAAATTGACATTGTTAAGTTTTTCCTTTTTTAACGGGTGAAATACTGTTTTATGCTAACCTTCAGTGTTCCACTGACCATTATGGGACTAACTGAGCAGAAGCGTGGGCATGGAGGAGGGAGAGGAGGAGGGAAGGAGGGAAGGTTAGCACAGACAACACTTTCTAATCATAGAAAATCTCTATTTCCTGTAGCTGTGCAGGTGGCTTATCCACTAGATGGCACTGAAACGAGTTGTTTGGGACAAAAACAAAGCTACATGCTTCACCTCCCCTGCTACTTCTATCAATATCTATTATATTTCAGCTGGTTCAAATGTAAATGTTTAAAAATTAAGATCACAAAAGTACTAAAAAAACTCCTTATACCCTTGAGGCGAGAAAGATTTTTAAAAACAGGACCTGATATTCAGAAGCTACAAAGCAAAGATTTGCTAAGATTTCTTGCTTTCTGCAAATATTTTTTTGAATACCTGCTACATACAATAGACAAGAGACATTACACACTAAGTTGAGAAACAAAAGGCAAACCAGGGGAGAATATATGAAACATGTATACCTGGACAAAGGTTAATATCCCCCATATACAAAGAGTGTCTACAAATCAATAAGAAAATAATCTACTCTCTGGTAGAAAAAATCCACTCTCTGGGCTAAGGAGACATAAACCAGAGATTTCTAAAAGTATAAATATGAATGCTTTATAACATATGAAAAGATATTTAGTGAACTAGTAAGTAAAGGACTGCAATATAAAATCAGCAAGGAGAAAAACATTCTTATTCTGGTCACTGATCCTGGGGTTTGTGGTCAATACAAGGCTACAATGTACTTTTCCTTCCCAAATTTTCTTCTTGGTACAGCACAGTACCAATAGGGGATGCGTTCCCAAGCACCCTAACTGTCCAGAGTTGGAGAGGGGTTAGGTAAATTACAATACAGCTATACAAGGGATTGTTAGGCTTGTACAATGAATCAAAGTTACTTGGGATCTGTAATCACACAGGGAAATATGAGTGCTTCATGTCAGATAAAGGAAACAATTCAAAACGGTACATGTAGAATCAGCAACTGTTTTGAAAAAGTACACAGGGAACAATCACGGAAAAGAAAAACAACAAAATGCTTTTCTAGCTGTCGTTTTCCCTCTTTCTGTTTCTCTCTATTTTCTGAAGTTGACAGCATGCATATGCTACTTTTATAATCGAGGAGACAAATTTAAAAATTTTAAACGTTGTAGAGCATTTTCCTATTCTATAGGCTCAGGAACCCTGTTGCCTGCACCACTGCTTATCCAATGTCCCTGACACAGACTGAACCTCGTAGAATCAATAGCAGATGCTTGTCACTCCTGTAACTGTTATACCCTGATGTCAATGGGCTGCTGATTACTCAGCCCTGCGGAATGCTTTCATGTACAGCGTAGCGAATCCTCACGTCCACCCCTGAGTAGGTTCTATTACTATCCCTCTTCTAAAGACACAGAAACCAGAGCTCAGAGAGGTTAAAGCCCCTGGCCAAGGTCACACAGCACAAAACACCAAACAGAGTTCCACCCAGGTGTGTCAACCTCTATAGCCTGGGCACTGAGCACCTTCCTGATCAGCCTCCCCCACAAGAGAGGAGCAAGGTGAGAAATGTCTGCCAGGAATTGCAAATCTGCATCAGATTTGTAAAAACCAAAGCACAGTAGAAAACAACATTTTGGGGCACTCACCTGTCTCTTATCTCCTCAGCAATGTTCATCTGCCTGCCCTCTCATTTCCTCGTTCCTTGTTTTTTTTTTTTTTTTTTTTCCTTTTAACTAATCACTCAGTTAACAAGTTAGCCTTCTGAAGCTTGGGTCCGTACCTAGTGACTGTACGAGTGCGATAAAGGAATCAGCCATCACCAATACAGAAGTCAGAGAGGTTTAAATCACATCATCACCCACAACAATGACATTAATTATGCTTTTAACACGTTTTACTGCTTTTTTTTCCTCACTTCACGCCACATCTGTGTGAACAATATCCAAAAGATTTACGGTTTTCTTTCGTAATTACAGACATCCAGGCTGCACACTTATCAAAATACTTGCTGAGCCATCAGGCTCTGTCGTATTCTCTGCCAAAGATCTGTGTTGGCAGCAGTCACTCAAAACAAAAATGTTGAATCAGGACTTGTGTGGCTTTGGGTGGCGGGGAGGAGTATTTCGACAAATAATTTGCCTGTCAAGAAATATAAAAACAGGAGTGTGCGCGTCCCAGCGAATTTTCCAGGAGTGTTATTTTTATGGAGGGGGTTGGAGCTGGGGGGCCAGCAGTGAGCGGGGAAGCTGGAAGCGCCCAACACACATTTGACATTTGGTTCTTGTGTCTGAGGATAAAATTTAATGAGAACAAAAATATGTCTTCCTAATTCCCCTAAGAAATCATTAAAACATTTTGTTATGCTTAAATGTCTCGAAAATGAATTAGAGGCCCTAAAGGGGCTGTTCGCATGGTACGTCTCCATCAGTTAAGGCTCCTCGTTCTCTAAGTCGGTGACAGCTGGGGACAGCTCTCCCGCCCCTGCATTTCTGGGGAGGAGAGTTGGGAAATCAGACTCCTGGAGTCAGCACCGGGCTTGGAATGACCTTCCTGCTCCCGGGCTTTGGGGAAAGAGGAGAGAGGATATATGGACCTTCCAGAAGGTTCCATAGCAATCTTGGGACCTTGAGTGGCCCCTGGCCTGTGACTGTTTTAACAGTCTTCTCTCCAGAAAGATGAGGGTCCCATAAGAACACCCCCCAAAATGAGGGCTCGTTTCCAAGTGGGGGGCCGTAAGACCCTTCTGTTTCCCTTTGTCTTCCTGCCTGTCTGTACCCCCAAGCACTAGACATGCTGGTGTCCCCCTGTGACTGTGATGACAGGCTATGTGACCGATGATCTGGTCACTTCTGCCACTCAAAGGTAAGCTTCTGAGGGCTGGGCCCATGTCTGTGTTTGTAGGGTCACAGCTGTGTTCCCAGTGTCCAGCAAGTGCCGGGCACACAGTAGGCACTCAATAAATGCTATCTGAGTAAACAACACAAGATGTGCATGGAAGGGGGGTCTCACTGATGAAGTATCTTTTTGCTCCAATAACCTTTCCTCCCGTTTTTGCTGCTGAGTCTTATTTCTAATATTCAACAATTATTAGGTGCCTACTGTGTACCAGGTTCTGGGTATATGAATTTAGTATGATTTAGTCCGAGGCCTGGTGCATTTCACATCTCCTAGGAAAGCTGGACACATATATGATAAGGAGAATAGTTAACACTTAGTAAGCACCTGCTGTATACTGTGAACCTTGATGCCTCCAAATAACAGCACGAGGCAGGTTCTAATATTATTCTCAACTTATAGAAGAGGAGACTGCAGCTCAGGAAGGTGAATTAATTCCTCTGCAGTCACGCAGTAAGTGACACAAACAGGATTTGAATCTGGGTCTTTGAGCCTGAAAGCACACGCATATCTCAGCGCTGCCCCCTCGTGTTACAACTGAGGTACTACGGGGTGCCGTGGGAGAGCGCTGCCTGGGGACCCCTGGGAGGCATCTCTGGGGTCTGTACAGGGTCATCCTCCAGTGTCATTTGTCGCTGACACAGTGGGACCCAAAGGATCGAAAAGGGTGGGAAATAAGAGGGTGTCTTTTTCTAGATATCACTGATGAGAGCAGAGACATTATAAGCAAAAAGGCGGCAAGGAATGGTGCCACTGGGCCTCTTGGCCATAAGTACGTTATGGCCAGCAGTCAGGGTGATAATGACCCCAGCTGCAGACACATGGGCTGTCTCGGCCTCGTGCCATAGCGCCATGTCCTCGCAGGGACCACAGCCTGCAGCTGTGCCATCAGCTCTTGCCATTCCTTCCACTCTCATCACTGGGAAAACCCACGTGGCTGGACTGTTCCTGTGAGCGCGGGATGGGGTGGAGCATGGGACCAGGCAGCAGGCACATGTGTACTGGCTGAAAGTCCGCCCCAAAAGGATACCTCTGTGTCCTAACGCCTGGAACCTGTGAATGTGACTTTATTCAAAGTGTCTTTGAGCTGGGCATGGTGGCTGCACCTGCAGACCCAGCCATTCGGGAGGCTGAGGGGGGAGAATCACTTGAGCTCAGGAGGTCAAGGCTGCAGTGAGCCAAGATTGCACCACTGTACTCCAACCTGGGAAACAGAGCAAGACCCTGTCTCTTAAAAAAACGAAAACAAAAAAACAAACAAACAAAAAAACAAAAACCAAAGTGTCTTTGCCGATATAATTAAGGATCTTGAGATGAAATCAACCTGGATTATCCAGGTGGCCCCAGAATCTAATGACAAGTGTCATTATAAGAGAAAGGAGGTTGGGCACAGTGGCTTACACCTGTAATCCCAGCTATTCAGGAGGCAGAGGTGGGAGGATCACTTGAGGCCAGGAGTTTGAGACCAGTCTGGGTAACATAGTGAGACTTTGGGACTACAAAAAATAAATTTAAAAAATTAGCTGGGCTTGGGAGGCTGAGGCAGGAAGATTGTTTGAGCCCAGAAGTCTGAGGTTGCAGTGAGCTATGATCACACTACTGCACTCCAGCCTGGGCTTTGTTAAGCAAGACCTCATATATATTTTTTAAAAAGGAGAGAGAGAGAGAAAGGAGAGGGAGATTGAGACAAAGATACAGAGGAGACATTGGAGTGATATAGCCATAAGCCAAGGGACACCTGGAGCCACCAGAAGCTGGAAGAAGCCAGGAAGGATCCTCCCCTGAGCCTTCAGAGAAAGTATAGCCCTGTTGACACCTTGATCTTGGGCCTGTGGCCTTCAGAACAGGGACGGAATGAATCTCTGTTGTTTTAAGGCATCCATGGTAATTTATTACAACAGCCGTAGGAAACTAACTCAGCCTTCCACGTGCAGCCAGCTTGTCACACGGAGCAGAGTCTGGAAATATTTGTTATACATGATGAGACCCGAGTCACATCTCTCCCTGCCTGTGAGACCTTGGGCATCGGGCTCAACCTCTCTGTGCCACAGAGAAGCGAGTTGCTTGGACCTGCTCCCATGGGGCGTGTGAAACGCAGAGCACAGAACAAAGGCAACTTCTATATCAGGCCTGTGCGCTCAAACTTTCCCATGCTCCAAGATCACAGGGGAGCTTGATAAAATGCAGAAGCTGATTCTGTGGGCCGGGGATGGGGCCTGAGACTCTGTAGTCCTTCCTTCCTCCCTCCCTCCCTTTCTTTCTTTCTTTTTTTTTTTTTTTGACAGGGTCTTGCTCTGTCACCCAGGCTGGAATGCAGTGGCACAATCTTAGCTCACTGCAACCTCCACCTCCTGGGTTCAAGCAATTCTCCCACCACAGCTTCCCAAGTAGCTAGGACCACAGGCGCCCACGACCATGCCCAGATAATTTTTGTATTTTTTTTGTAGAGACAGGGTTTCTCCATGTTGCCTAGGCTGGTCTCAAACTCCTGGCTTCAAGTGATCCTCCCACCTGGGCCTCCCAAAGTGCTGGCATTACAGGAATGAGCCGCCACCTGCGGCTGAGACTGTATTTCTAACCAGCTTGCAGGTGAGGCTGATGTTTCTGGTCCACAGACCACACTTTGAGTAGCAACAGGCCAGAAGACCTCCCTCTTCATCCAGGCCACACGCTGTCGGAGGGCAAGCTTTGTCAGCATTGCTGGATTAATGTCCCAGGGCTGCAGTAGAAAAGCACCACCAACTGGGGGCTGAAAACAACAGACACTTATTGTCTTGTAGTTCTGGGGACCATAAGTCCAACATCAAGACACTGGCAGGGCTGTACTCCTTCTGAAGACTCTAGGGGAGGATCCTTCTTGTCTCTCCCAGTTTCTCGTGGTTGCTGGCAATCTTTGGTGCTCCTTGCCTTGTAGCTACATCATTTCCACCCTGCCTCTGTTTTTACACGGCTTTCCTCAGTGGCTATCTCTGTACCCTAGTCTCTTTTTTTTGTTGTTGTTGTTGTTGAGACAGGGTCTTGCTCTGTCACCCAGGCTGGAGTGCAGTGTTGTGATCTCGGCTCATTGCAACCTCCGCCTCCTGGGTTCAAGCGATTCTCCTGCCTCAGCCTCTCGAGTAGCTGAGAATACAGGCTACCACACCTGGCTAATTTTTGTATTTTTAGTAGACATGGGGTTTCCCCATGTTGACCAGGGTTGTCTTGAACTTCTGACCTCAAGTGATCCTCCTGCCTCTGTCTCCCAAAGTGCTGGGATTACAGGCTTTGAGCCACTGTGCCTGGCCCCATACTTCTTACAACACCAGTCACTGGATTTAGGGCTCACCCTAAAGCCAGGATGATCTCATCTTGAGATCCTTAGCTAATTACATCTGCAAAGACTTATTTTCAAATAAGGTCACATTTTGAAGTTCCACGTAGACATAAATTTTGGAGGCCACACTATCCAACCCACTACAGTTGCCCCAGACAGAGGAACAGTGGACTTTCCCACCCCAAATACAAAGATCCCAGAAATGACCTTGACATCTACTCTAAATGACTCTGTGTTCTCTGTGGCTTGGGTTTTGCAGTCGGACAGCTGAGGGTGGGATGTCATTTTCCTCTTCACAGGCCCCCAGCCTCAAACACCTCCCGCAGTGCTGATTCCTGCCACTGTGTGGAAGGATGGGGAAAGGACTGGGAGAGGTCTGGGTGGGGAGAGTTAGCACAGCAAGGCCTCCTCCGGGCTCTGCCATTGGTAAGCAGATCATTTCAACTCTTTGGGCTGCTGTTTCTGGGTCAGTAAATGAGAAGGTAGCAGGGGATGGGCCATTTAAAATAAGGGAAAGTTTTGGCCGGGTTTGGTGGCTCACATCTGTAATCCTAGCACTTTGGGAGGCTGAGGTGGGCGGATCACTTGAGGCCAGGAGTTTGAGACCAGGCTGGCCAACATAGGGCAACCCTGTCTCTACTAAAAATACAAAAAGTTAGCCGGGAATGGTGGTGCATGCCTGTAATCCCAGCTACTCGGGAGGCTGAGGCAGGAGAATTGCTTGAACCCGGGAGGCGGAGGTTGCAGTGAGCTGAGATCGCACTACTGCACTCCAGCCTGGGCAACAGAGCAAGACCCTGTCTCAAAAATAAAATAAAATAAAATAAAATAGGGGAAGCTTTTATGGATGTCTGGCATATGTATAGATCCTTTGTGTACAACCAAATGTTCTCAAACTGTAACCCAAACCAGGACCGAGAAACCACAGTCCCAGCACCCAGAGGCCCCTCCCAGGAACTCTTGGCCCCCTTCAAGTGTTTGAAACCACTATCTTGATTTCCAATAGTACAGGTTGACTTTTTTTTTCAATTAAGGTGAAATTCATACAACAGAAAATCTATCATTTTAACGTGAACAATTCAATGACATTTAGTACATTCTTGATGTTCTACAACCACTTGTTCACTTAGTTCCAGAATATTTTTATCCCCCAAAAAGAAACTCATACCGATTAAGCAGTCACTCTCCAATCTCCCTCCCCAGCCCCGGGCAACCAACAATCGACTCTATCTATGGCTTGCCTGTTCTGGATGTTTCATGTAAATGGAATCCTACACTACGTGGCCTTGGTTTCTGGCTTCCTTCACTCAGCACTGTGTTTTCGAGGTTCATCTTCACTGAAGCACATATCACAACTCCATTCCTTTTTTATTTGAGACAGAGGACAGTCTTGCTCTGTCATCCAGGCTGGAGTGCAGGCATGATCTCAGCTCACTGCAATCTCCACCTTCTGGGTTCAAGCGATTCTCCTGTCTCAGCCTCCCGAGCAGCTGCGATTACAGGTGCCCACCACCACACCTGGCTAATTTTTGTATTTTTAGTAGAGATGGGATTTCTACTAAAACCGCTGGGTTGGCCAGACTGGTCTCGAACTCCTGACCTCAGGTGATCGGCCCACCTCGGCCTCCTAAAGTGCTGAGATTACAGGCGTGATCCCCTGTACCCGGCCCTCCATGCCTTTTCATGGAAAGGGAGTAATACTCCCTTGTAAGTCTAGGCCACATTTTGTTTATGCATCCATCCGTTGATGGCCATATGGATTGCTTCCCCCTTTTGACCACTGAGTAACATTAATTGTCTGTTTTTAGATTTTCTGTAGGTGGAATCCTACAGGATGTGCTCTTCTGGGGCTGGCTTTTACTCAACAGCAGATTTTTGGGGTTGGCTGTGCCATTCTGGGGGTACTGGAGGTCTTGCCTCTATTGTCACCTGCAGGCAGAGAGCACTGGGTGCCCTCAGTCTTCTGTGCTAATGGGATGGGGGCTCTAGTGGGTAAGATTTCAGCTCCCCAAGTAGGTCCAGGTGGGATATCTCATCAGGAGTCCCCCTAAAGCAGGCTCCTGGCTGATGTGACAACATGATGAAGGAAGATGGGGGGAGCCCTGTGGGGACATGTCACACCAGACTGGCCACAGCTCCCCCTGCCCTATACAGAGTGCCTGGCCTCACCCAGGAGCCCAGGCATGTCCCCACATCCCACCTCAAAGTCCCTGTGTCACAGTCCTAATGGCTATTTATTGTCGTTAACTATTCAATTACGGAGCCCAAGCATTTCTTACCTGGTGCTTCAATTAATTGCTTGTAAACACTCAGAAAAGCAGCCTCCGCCTCCTGACTTCTCTTACTAAGGGCCACCACCTTTGGAGACAACAAGAGAAAGAGTCACGTGTAACCATGGCATCTGTGTCTGCAAGCAAATTTCATCATTTTTTTTTTTTCCACAAGAAAACATCTGCAGGTTTTTTTGTTTTGTTTTGTTTTGTTTTGTTTTTTTTTTTTTGAGAGAGAGTCTTGCTCTGTCGCCCAGGCTGGAGTGCCATAGAATGATCTCAGCTCACTGTAACCTCCGCCTCCTGGGTTCAAGTAATTCTCCTGCCTCAGCCTCCTGAGTAGCTGGGATTACAGGTGCCTGCTACCACTACAGGTGCCTGCCACCATGCCCAGCTAATTTTTTTGTACTTTTGGTAGAGACGGTTTGACCACGTTGGCCAGGATGGTCTCAAACTCCTGACCTCAGGTTATCTGCCCACCTTGGCCTCCCAAAGTTCTGGGATTACAGGCATGAGCCACCATGGCTGGCCATGTATTTTTTTTCTTGTTTGTTTAAGCGATGGGGTCTTGCTACAGGTTGCCCAGGCTCGTCTCGACCTCCTGCGATCCCCCTGCCTCGGCCTCCCAAAGTGCCGGGATTACAGGCCACCACCGCACCTGGCCTTAGTCATTTTCTACTTGTGCAAACATGGGATGGGGGAGGGGCAAGAAGGAGAAATGAAGGTTAAAAGTGTGGGCTCTGGAGTTAGAAAATCTGGGTTGAAAGCCCAGCTCCACTGTGTGCAGGCTGTGTGACCTTGCACTGCCCCTCTCTGATTCTCAGTTTCTTCATCTGTAAAATGTGGGGTAAATAACAGGACCTACCCCCCTGTTGGGATTAAATGGAGCCGCACCTAAGTGCTAAGCACAGGGCCCGGCACACGGTGTGTTGGTGACACCTGTTATTCTTCTTATTAGTAAAGGGTAGACTGGAAGTTCAAATATGATACATGTTTTAGGAGGAAAGTGGGACACGTCTAGAGAATATTTCTTGCCACTAAAAATGAAAGAGAAATTGTTAAAGCTCTCGTAAGATATCAAACAACTTTAACAAATGTTGGAGGGTAACAGAATTACCCTCTTTAAAAGAGGTAGAAATGTATTGGTGATTAAAGTGATTAAAAAAGGTTAGTTTTAGGCTGGGAGTGGTGACTCATGCCTTTAATCCCAGTGCTTTGGGAGGCTGACGCGGGAGGATTGTTTGAGCTCAGGAGTTCGAAACCAGCCTGAGCAACATAGTGAGACCCTGTTTCTACAAAAGATAAAAAAATTAGCCAGGCAGGGTGGCTCGTGCCTGTTGTCCCAGCTACTCAGGAGGCTGAGGTAAGAGGATTGTTTGAGGCCAGGATTTCGAGGCTGCCATGAGCTATGATTGCACCACTGCACTTCAGCCTGGGCAATAGAGTGAGACCCTATCTTAAAAAAAAAAAAAAAAGATCCATTACAAAATCTCTGTAATTTCTCTCATTGTTAGTCTGAGAAAGTCTCTGGTCTCTCACCTTCCAGCATGGATGACAGTCTCTCATTCCCTCAACAAATGTTTCCTGAGCACCTGCTATGCGCCAAGCACTGTGGGCTGAGAACCCAGCCATGAATAAGGCAGACTCATGTCCCACCCTTATGGGACTTACAGTCCGGTGGGGACACTGGCATTAAGGCAGCTTCCCCAGATGACTCATTAATTACAAGTGCTAAACGCTTGGCAGAAAAGCACAGGGTGGCCTTGGGAGTGTGTAAATTGGGGGGAGGCTGACCCAGTTTGGTAACAGAACATCAGGAATTATCTCCCTGAGAAGGGGAAGTCACTTGGGGGAGGGCAGAAAAAAAGTTCTAGAAGCTAGACAAAGGGAAAATCACCAAGCTGTAGGTAGGTCTTTTTTAAATTTAAATTTTATTTATTTATTTATTTAGAGACAGAGTCTTTCTCTGTTGCCCAGGCTGGAGTGCAGTGGCACAATCTTGGCTCACTGTAACCTCTGCCTTCTGGGTTCCAGCAATTCTCCTCAGCCTCAGCCTACCGAGTAGCTGGGATTACAGGCGCCTGCCACTATACCTGGCTAATTTTTTTGTATTTTTAGTAGACATGAGGTTTCACCATGTTGGCCAGGCTGGTCTCGAACTCCTCACCTCAAGTGATCCGCCCACCTCGGCCTCCCACAGTGCTGGGATTACAGGCATGAGCCACTGCGCCTGGCCCTGTGGGTAGATTTTTGTCCTTGCTTAGATGGACAAGAGTGAGTTTCTGGGGACATGCGATTGAGTGGGAGACACAGCTATGGCCAGTAGGAAGCGTAACCACTGCACACCAGCCTGGGCAATAGAATGAGACCCTATCTTTACAAACAAAACAAATGCACAGGAGGAGGTGCAAACACTGGCGGCTACTGTGAGCCCTGAGGAGGGGGCAATTCATTCAGAATCTTGGGGCGGGGGCGGGGGGGCATCCCTGATGGGCTAATAAAAACAAATGGCACCGAACGTTTACTGTGTGCCAGAAGCTTTTACTATTCATGAGAGTCTGTCTCCACAGACACATCAATCACCGAATGGCTGCTGCCACCTGCCCCATGATACAGATTAGAAAACGGAGGCTCAAGGACGTCAAGCCACTTGCCCAAGGTCACCCGGTTAGCAAATGGCAGGGCCAAGATTCACACCAGGTCTGGGGATTCAAATTGCCACTCTGAATTCAAATGCTGCCTTCCTTTTGTCCTGGATAGAAAAATTACCCCAGCCAGTGGGGCCGGGTGTTCAGGGCCCATGAGGATGCCGCTGCCTTACAAGCCAACTATAGCTGCCCTGGGCGAGAGGCTGCGGTGCTGGTGACTTGGCACCCAAGAAAACAATGAGAAACAAAAGCAATTCATCTCATGGGTCTTAGAAGGAGAATTATCAAAGACCAGCCAGAAGAATGACTCAATGTTCCATTTTACGGTTGCCTGAGCTGAGTGCATGTGGTGGCTGGGGTCTGAGGAAAGGCACTGGCCTCCAATGAGAGACTGAGCAAGGGTGGGGACAAGTGCTGGAAGATTCCTTTAATGTTTCCCTGTCCCTGCCTAGAGCACCCCCTACTTTCCCTTCATGGCACTTATCAGTGTATAATGGTCCATGATTTATCTCTTCCAGTGGGGAAGACTAAATCTAACATTATAAGGAGGATAATAGTTTTGGTCTTAAGTTTTCCCCACTGGAGCGGAGCTGTTCAATAAGGCAGCCACCGGTCCATGTGCTACTGAGCACTTGAAATGCAACGATTCCAAACTGAGATGGGTTGTAAGTGTAAAATATAGCACTTCTAAGTCTTAGAAAGAAAAAGGAATGTAAAATACCCCAATACTTTTTTTTTTTTTTTTCTGAGGCAGAGTCTCGCTCTGTAGCCCAGGCTGGAGTGCAGTGGCACGATCTCGGCTCACTGCAAGCTCCACCTTCTGGGTTCACGCCATTCTCCTGCCTCAGCCTCCCGAGTAGCTGTGACTACAGGCGCCCGCCACCATGCCTGGCTAATTTTTTGTATTTTTAGTAGAGACGGGGTTTCACCGTGTTAGCCAGGATGGTCTCGAGCTCCTGACCTCATGATCTGCCCGCCTCGGCCTCCCAAAGTGCTGGGATTACAGGTGTGAGCCACCGCGCCCGGCAATAATTAAAAAAAAATTTTTTTTGGACAGTCTCGCTGTGTTGCCTAGGCTGGAGTGCAGTGGTGTGATCTCGGCTCACTGCAACCTCTGCCTCCCAGGTTCAAGCAATTCTCCTGCCTCAGCCTCCTGAGTAGCTGGGATTACAGGTGCCCACCACCACGCCTGGCTAATTTTTTTGTATTTTAGTAGAGACGGGGTTTTACCATGTTGCCCAGGCCAGTCTCAAACTCCTGAGCTCGGGCAATCCACCCGCCTCGGCCTCCCAAAACCAATAATTTTTATATTGATTACATTTTGAAATGCTAGTGTTATGAACATATCAGGCTAAATAAAATATATTATTAAAATTAAATTCACCCACTTCTTAATTTCTTTTTTTTTTTTTTTTTGAGACAGAGTCTCACTTTGTCACCCAGGCTAGAGTGCAGAGTAGCTGCAATTACAGATGTGTACCACACGTCTGGCTAATCTTTGTATTTTTAGTAGAGACGGGGTTTCAACATATTGCTCAAGCTGGTCTTGAACTCCTGATCTCAAGTGATTTGCCTGCCTCAGCCTCCCAAAGTGATGGGAATACAGGCGTGAGGCACTGCGTCCAGCTACACTTCTTACTTTTTAAATTGTAACTACTAGAAATTTTAAATTACAAATGTGGCTTGTGTTCTTTTCCTGCTGGACACTGTTGATCTCATGGATCAATGGCTGGCAATCTTTGGTCCTTGGTGTGAATCTGGCCCTTCATCTGTTTGTGTAAATAAAGTTTTATTGGAACAAAGGCATGGTCACTGTTTTACGTGTCTATGGCTGCTTTTATGTTACAAGGACAGAGTTGTGTAGTTGTGGAAGATACTTTGTGGCCCGTGAGACTAAAAATATTTTCTATCTGGCCCCTTTTAGAAAAAAGTTAGCTGATCCTTGCTTTAGGGGTTCATCTAACAGCTGGACAATATTTTTAAAAACAGAGATAAAAAATTATCCTGAGGCCAGGTACAGTGGCTCACACCTATAATCTCAGCACTTGGGAGGCCAAGGTGGGAGGATCACTTGAGTCCAGGAGATTGAGACCAGCCTGGCAACATAGCAAGACCCTATCTCCACACACACACACAAACACACACACACACACACACACATAGCTGGGTGTGGTGGTCTACATCTGTGGTCCCAGCTGCTTGGGAGGCTGAGGAAGAGGGATCACTTGAATCTGGGAGGTTTAGGCTGCAATGCACTCTAAGTGCACTCGTGTCACTGCACTCTAGCCTGGACAACAGAAAAAGACCCTGTTTCAAAAAAAGAAAAATAATCCTGAAAAAATTACTCAGGTGTGGTGGTGCACCCCTGCAGTCCCAGCTACTCAGGAGGCTGAAGTAGGAGGCTCGCTTGAGCCCAGGAGTTCGAGGCTGCAGTGAGCTGTGATCACACCACTGCACATCAGCCTGGGCAATAGAATGAGACTCTATCTTTACAATCAAAAGAAATCCTGGACTGGCACTCAGTGTGAATCAGTTCATGTTTAGGGCTTCCCAAAGTCAACTGACTTTCAAAGACAGGAGCCGTGTAGATTTCCTGCCTCATTCAGTCTTGTTTCAAGGCAATGACTGGCTGTCTGTGGAAGGCCAGGTCCCTAAATTCCTCTTTTTTTTTTTTTTTTTTTTTTTTTTTGAGATGGAGTCCTGCTCTGTCGCCCAGGTTGGAGTGCAGTGGCGCAATCTCAGCTCACTGCAACCTCCACCTCCCAGGTTCAAGTGATTCTCCTGCCTCAGCCTCTTGAGTAGCTGGAATTACAGGCATGCACTACCATGCCTGGCTAATTTTTATACTTTTAGTAGAGACAGGGTTTCACCATGCTGGCCAGGCTGGTCTCAAACATCTGACATCAGGTGATCCGCCCGCCTTGGCCTCCCAAGGTTCTGGGATTACAGGTGTGAGCCACTGCGGTCCTTAAATTCCTGATGGCATCAGAGCCTGACCTGGTACTGGGCCTAATGTCACTATGAGCATCTCTTGGCCCCAGTTTGTCCGTGCATCAAGTGGGAAGAATAACCTCTACCTGCCTACAAAGCTGTTGGGGCAGGATGAGCTAACATGCAGCAAAGAGTCCCATGGAAGCTGATGAAAGCTTTCAAATAAATCAGAAAATTCTTCTTCTAATCACATAGGATATCTTTTCCAAGGGCTGAAACTCAATGCATTTCACCCACATGCTGAGAACAAGTGAGCTTGGCATAAAAGGCCATGTTCAATAAAAGGCTGTGTGTTTCTGTCTCATGGCTCTGCCCAACCACACAGAAGGGCAGCAGCAAAGTGCCCAGAATGACAGATTTGCCCTATGACAGGAACACCCTTGAAGGCCATGCGGAAAGGAGGAGAAAAAGACAGGAAGAGGAGGAGGAGGATGGAGGAAGAGGAGAAAGAGGGAGGAAGAGGAGGAGAAAGAGGGAGGAAGAGGAGAAGAAAGAGGAGGAAGAGGAGAAGAAAGAAGAGGAAGAGGAGGAAGATGGAGAATGAGGAGGAAGGGGAAGGAGGAGGGAGGAAGGGGGGAAGAGGGAGGAAGAGGGAGGAGGAAGGAGGAGGAAGAGGGAGGAGGAAGAGCAGGGAGGAGGAAGAGTGAGGAGGAGAAGGAGGAGGGAGAGGAAAGAGGAGGAGGAGGAAGAGTGAAGGGGAGGAGGAGGAAGAGGAAAGAGGAGGAGAAAGAGGGAGGAGGAAGAAGAGGGAGGGGGAGGAAGAAGAGGGAGGGGGAGGAAGAAGAGGGAGGGGGAGGAAGAAGAGGGAGGGGGAGGAAGAAGAGGGAGGGGGAGGAAGAAGTGGGAGGGGGAGGAAGAAGTGGGAGGGGGAGGAAGAAGTGGGAGGGGGAGGAAGAAGTAGGAGGAGGAAGAAGTGGGAGGAGGAGGAAGAAGTGGGAGAGGGAGGAAGAAGTAGGAGGAGGAAGAAGTGGGAGAGGGAGGAAGAAGTGGGAGGGGGAGGAAGAAGTGGGAGGAGGAGGAAGAAGTAGGAGGAGGAAGAAGTGGGAGGAGGAGGAAGAAGTGGGAGGGGGAGGAAGAAGTGGGAGGAGGAGGAAGAAGTGGGAGGGGGAGGAAGAAGTGGGAGGGGGAGGAAGAAGTGGGAGGGGGAGGAAGAAGTGGGAGGGGGAGGAAGAAGTGGGAGGGGGAGGAAGAAGTGGGAGGAGGAGGAAGAAGTGGGAGGGGGAGGAAGAAGTGGGAGGGGGAGGAAGAAGTGGGAGGGGGAGGAAGAAGTGGGAGGGGGAGGAAGAAGTGGGAGGGGGAGGAAGAAGTGGGAGGGGGAGGAAGAAGTAGGAGGAGGAAGAAGTGGGAGAGGGAGGAAGAAGTGGGAGGGGGAGGAGGAAGTGGGAGGAGGAGGAAGAAGTGGGAGGGGGAGGAGGAAGTGGGAGGGGGAGGAGGAAGTGGGAGGGGGAGGAAGAAGTGGGAGGGGGAGGAAGAAGTGGGAGGGGGAGGAAGAAGTGGGAGGGGGAGGAAGAAGTGGGAGGGGGAGGAAGAAGTGGGAGGGGGAGGAAGAAGTGGGAGGAGGAGGAAGAAGTAGGAGGAGGAAGAAGTGGGAGGAGGAGGAAGAAGTGGGAGGGGGAGGAGGAAGTGGGAGGAGGAGGAAGAAGTGGGAGGGGGAGGAAGAAGTGGGAGGGGGAGGAAGAAGTGGGAGGGGGAGGAAGAAGTGGGAGGGGGAGGAGGAAGTGGGAGGGGGAGGAAGAAGTGGGAGGGGGAGGAGGAAGTGGGAGGGGGAGGAAGAAGAGGGAGGGGGAGGAAGAAGAGGGAGGGGGAGGAAGAAGTGGGAGGAGGAGGAAGAAGTGGGAGGGGGAGGAAGAAGTGGGAGGGGGAGGAAGAAGTGGGAGGAAGAAGTGGGAGGGGGAGGAGGAAGTGGGAGGGGGAGGAGGAAGTGGGAGGGGGAGGAAGAAGTGGGAGGGGGAGGAAGAAGTGGGAGGAGGAGGAAGAAGTGGGAGGGGGAGGAAGAAGTAGGAGGAGGAAGAAGTGGGGGAGGGAGGAAGAAGTGGGAGGGGGAGGAAGAAGTGGGAGGGGGAGGAAGAAGTGGGAGGAGGAGGAAGAAGTGGGAGGGGGAGGAAGAAGTGGGAGGGGGAGGAAGAAGTGGGAGGGGGAGGAAGAAGTGGGAGGGGGAGGAAGAAGTGGGAGGGGGAGGAGGAAGTGGGAGGGGGAGGAGGAAGTGGGAGGGGGAGGAGGAAGTGGGAGGGGGAGGAAGAAGTGGGAGGGGGAGGAAGAAGTGGGAGGGGGAGGAAGAAGTGGGAGGGGGAGGAAGAAGTGGGAGGGGGAGGAAGAAGTGGGAGGGGGAGGAAGAAGTGGGAGGGAGAGGAAGAAGTGGGGGAGGGAGGAAGAAGTGGGAGGGGGAGGAAGAAGTGGGAGGGGGAGGAAGAAGTGGGAGGGGGAGGAGGAAGTGGGAGGAGGAGGAAGAAGTGGGAGGGGAGGAAGAAGTGGGAGGGGGAGGAGGAAGTGGGAGGGGGAGGAGGAAGTGGGAGGGGGAGGAAGAAGTGGGGGAGGGAGGAGGAAGTGGGAGGGGGAGGAAGAAGTGGGAGGGGGAGGAAGAAGTGGGAGGGGGAGGAAGAAGTGGGAGGGGGAGGAAGAAGTGGGAGGGGGAGGAGGAAGTGGGAGGAGGAGGAAGAAGTGGGAGGGGGAGGAAGAAGTGGGGGAGGGAGGAGGAAGTGGGAGGGGGAGGAAGAAGTGGGAGGGGGAGGAAGAAGTGGGAGGGGGAGGAAGAAGTGGGAGGGGGAGGAGGAAGTGGGAGGAGGAGGAAGAAGTGGGAGGGGGAGGAAGAAGTGGGGGAGGGAGGAGGAAGTGGGAGGGGGAGGAAGAAGTGGGAGGGGGAGGAAGAAGTGGGAGGGGGAGGAAGAAGTGGGAGGGGGAGGAAGAAGTGGGAGGGGGAGGAGGAAGTGGGAGGGGGAGGAGGAAGTGGGAGGGGGAGGAGGAAGTGGGAGGGGGAGGAAGAAGTGGGAGGGGGAGGAAGAAGTGGGAGGGGGAGGAGGAAGTGGGAGGGGGAGGAAGAAGTCGGAGGGGGAGGAAGAAGTGGGAGGAAGAGGAGGAAGTGGGAGGGGGAGGAAGAAGTGGGAGGAGGAGGAAGAAGTGGGAGAGGGAGGAAGAAGTGGGAGGGGGAGGAAGAAGTGGGAGGAGGAGGAAGAAGTAGGAGGAGGAAGAAGTGGGAGGAGGAGGAAGAAGTGGGAGGGGGAGGAAGAAGTGGGAGGGGGAGGAAGAAGTGGGAGGAGGAGGAAGAAGTAGGAGGAGGAAGAAGTGGGAGAGGGAGGAAGAAGTGGGAGGGGGAGGAAGAAGTGGGAGGAGGAGGAAGAAGTAGGAGGAGGAAGAAGTGGGAGGGGGAGGAAGAAGTGGGAGGAGGAGGAGGAAGTGGAGGAGGAAGAAGTGGGAGGAGGAGGAAGAAGTGGGAGGGGGAGGAAGAAGTGGGAGGAGGAGGAGGAAGTGGAGGAGGAAGAGGAGGAAGAGGAAAAGGGAGGAGTAGGGGGAAAAGGGAAGGGGAGGAAGAAGTGGGAGGGGGAGGAAGGAGAGGGAGGAGGAGGGAAGAGGGAGGAGGTGGAGACCATCCACAGACACCCTCAAGAAGGTCACTGTCAGGAATAGCTCAGCATCTGTGGAAGCACATGGCATTTACGCAGCCCACTGTGATACGAGGGGTGACAATGTGTTTAGTCCCCCGAGGATGAACGCAGCAGGTGTAGAACTGCTTCTGCCAGGGGCGAGTCAAGCCTGTTCTAGCCACATAGCTCTTTTCAGCCAGGTGGTTAAAAACAGAAAATTTGGGCCCCCTCCCCTAGGCTGAGCTCCGCCAAGCTGTCTGAGGTCGCAGGGACATCTGGGAGCCACTGAGAACCACTCTGTGCCAAGTTCTAAGCCTTACTATGTGCTCCAGGCGTCTTCTTTGAAATCCCCGCCTTCCCCCAAGCACACCTTTAGGATGTGAGCATTGTGATCGGCCCTTTTCTACAGAGGAAGAAAGAAACTAAGGGGCAGGGATGTTAAGTCACTTGGCTAAGATGAGAGCACTAGTTAGTGGCAGAGGTGGTATCGGTGCCCAGGTGCCTCTCACTCCAGGGCCCAGACTTGCAGCTGCAAACTGTGCTTCTCCAAGTGCTGTGGGCATGAAAAGGGGGACCTGCCATCGAGACTGCACAACTCCTTCCCTGGGTTCCGTGGAACATACTTTGAGAACAGCCTCCCTCTACCACTGGGTCCTGGGCTCTGGAGAGGGTAGAGTGATTCTGAGAGATGATGGGGGGTGGATGTCTGATGTGGCAGGAATTCCAGAAGAAGCTGAAGACTGGTGGACAAGCGAGAGGAGGCAGGTGCTTGGAGGGTCTCAGAATGAACTCGGGCAATGGAAAGGCAACCCAGAGATTGGGGAGTGAAGGAATGAGCTGGGTTCAGAGGGGAAGGGGTGTCCCTTGATGGCCTCTGAAGGCTGGTTGTCCCTCTAGGGCATGCAGATCAGCGGGCCACACAGAAGGCAAAGAGGGGCAAGAGTGCGAGGGGGGCTCAGAGAAGAAAGGAGGGCCACGGAGAGCTAGGGGGGCTGTGGTGGGAGATAGGTTTGGTGCGGTGGGTAGGGGCCGATGGGCCGTGGAGAGGAGCGATGAGAACCCCTGGAAGCCATGAAGCAGGGCCAAGACTTGCTCAGATGTACCAGAGGGGGAGGGGCTCCTGTTGACCACTCAGGGGTGCTTTGGGGTCTGGGTGGGAGGTACTGAGCTCCCCACCAGGGGAGGCATCCAAGTACATGCCCCTGTATCTGTGAGGCTGTAAAGGTACTCAGGGAGACCCACATGTGGGGAGGTCTGGCTAGACTATCCTGAGGGTTCCCACTCACTCTGACAGTCTCTGTGAAAGATCCCTTTTCTTTACAGCACCCTTCTGATTTCCTACCACCCGGAAAATGGGGGTAACAGCTACTTCGATTGGCTGATTTGTGCATTATTATTGATGATAACAGTGACTACTGAGCACTGACTCTGTGCCAGGCACTGTGCTATGTACTGGATGCACATTAGCTTAACCCTCATCCCTCTGGGGGTGTGACTATCCCATTTAACAGATGAAGATGTCGAGGCACAGAGGGTGATGGCCACATGGTGCTGGGAGCTGAGACTCGGACGCAGCTTAGTCTGACAGCAAAGCCCATGCTTCTCAGCCTCCACTCAGAATTGATTCTTTGGTTGGGGGCTGGTGGAAGCAGCTGGAATAACCAAAAGAGCTGGAGGAGCCAGGCCGGCAGGTAGGTGGGGGACGGGAGGCCAGGAGGAGCTGCAGGACTCAACCCTGCCTGCCTCCAGGTGTGTCTGCTGGGGCCCCCGTTCCCGGGTGAGTGCTAACGTGCTCTCTGCCATCCATCAGTGATGCTGCTGAGCAAATGAAAATTACATTTTAATGTCAGGGATTAAATAAGAAATAAGTTTGACTTTTGTTTTTGATAGCTAGTTGTCAAACTGGGTTCTCAGGCTCCTGCTAAAATGGGGCAGAAATTGGAGACCCTCTCTGGCCCTCTGGAGGGTCACCCAGGGGTCCAAGAGAGGCCCCATCCTAGCCTGTTTCAGGAGCCAGCACTAGCTGGTTCTAAAGACTGATTAAGGTTGGGTGTGGTGGCTCACGCCTGTAATCCCAGCACTTTGGGAGGCCGAGGCGGAGGGATCATCTGTGGTCAGGAGTTCGAGACCAGCCTGGCCAACATGTGAAACCCCATCTCTATTAAAAATACAAATATTAGGAGAGTACCTGTAATCTCAGCTACTCAGGAGGCTAAGGCAGTAGAATCTCTTGAACCCGGGAGGCAGAGGTCGCAGTGAGCCAAGATCGTGCCACTGCACTCCAGCCTGGGTGACAGCGTAAGACTCTGTCTCAAAAAGAAAAAAAAAAAGACTGATTGGTTGGAACAGAATTAACGCATTTGGCCACCTGTCATTGTCATTGTTTTGCCTTCTCAGATGTAAATCACTAATTCATTTTGAATTCCCAAGTGTAAGTCACTAATTCATTTTGAACCCTTAGGGGTAAGTCACTAAGTCATTTTGAACCCTCAGGTGTAAGTCATTAATTCCTTTTGAACTTTCAGGTATAAGTCACGAATTCATTTTTGGACCCTCAAGTGTCAGTCATTAATTCGTTTTGAGCATTCAGGTGTAAGTCACTCAGTTTGAATTCACAGGTGTAAGTCACTAAGTCATTCTGAACTCACAGGTGGAAGTCATTAATTCATTTTGAACCCTCATGTGTAAGTCAGTGATTCAGAGCTTGAGCTCTGAGGCCCCCTCTCCTCAGATGTGCAGGTCCAGCTTCCAGATTCTGCCCTCTATGCCTCAACCTGCAATGATGATGGGCACGGGGTGCACAGCAACTCTGCAACAGCAGCAGATGGTGCACACTGAGCACCTACTATGTGCGTGCCCAGGGACTCAAGCCAGCCCTTCCCCAGTGCCTAAATATATAGTGATCCTTAGGGATGTCTGGAGAAGCACCAGGCACCCTGATTTGTGTTTGTGTTTTAGTGAAAGGAGGTGTTTGTGCTTGGTCTGGATTCTGAGCATCCCTACCTCTGAACACAGGGCACCCACGCATCCGTCAGCATCTGCTGACATCAGGGCTGCAGGAATGCTAGCTTCTATCCAAACATTGCTCCATTTTCTCAACTAGCCAGTGGGCATCCCAAGGGTAGAGACTAGCATTTAAAAAAATTGAATATGGCTGGGCATGGTGGCTCACACCTGGAATCCCAGTACCTTGGGAGGCTGAGGCTGGTGGATCGCCTGAGGTCAGGAGTTCGAGACCAGCCTGGCCAACATAGTGAAACTCCGTCTCTACTAAACAAAAACAAAACAAAACAAAACAAAACAAAAATGGCAAAAACCACAACTACTTTTGAGGAAACAGAGTGAGACTCCATCTCAAAAAAAAAGGCCGTTTCTAAAAAAACAGTATTTTATAAATTAAATAAAAATAAAATCATACATGCAAAGCATTAAGACGGTGCTTGACCCATCACAGATGCCTAATACATTTATTTGCTTAACAGATATTAATCAGGCATCTCCTAGGGATGGGGCTGTTCTAGGTACTGGGCATTCAGCACCAAGCAAGACTGGTGCAAACACCTACCTCTGTGGAGCTGACATGTTTAGAGGCAGAGGCGAGCAATGAAATAAATCATGAAAGAGAATGTGGGACAGTCGTCAAGTGCAGGGGAGGAGAATGGAGTAGGGAGGTGACAGGAGTCCTGGGCAGGGCATGTGGGGCCACAGGAGGGGAAGGCGTCGTGGGGAGCTTTGGGAAAGAGTATTGCAGACAGCGAGAACGGCAGGTGCAAAGGCCCTGGGGCAGGGGCTGTCTGGCTTGTTTGAATGCCAGCAGAGAGGCTGGTGTGGTGGGAGATGGTAGACAAAGGGGAAGAAGAAAGGGGGTCGGGAGGTGAGTTGGGGGGAAGAGCCCTGGGGGTCACTGCGGGGATCCAGTCTTTTTCTCCAAGGGGTCTGAGGAGCCACGGGAGGGTTTTGTGCAGAGGAGAGCACATTCCTGTGATCTGACACGCGTTTTAACAGGACCCATCTGGCTGTTGTGCGGAGAAGGGACTGAGGGTCTGGGGTGGAAACAGGGAGACCAGGGAAGTGGCTCCTGCCGAGTTCCAGGAGAACAACCCAGGCGGCTCAGAGCAGGATGGTGGCAGTGGTGCTAGGATTCTGGGATTGTGAAGGTCGAGCCACAGGATTTGCTCCTTGGGAACACAGAGTGGATGTTGGAGGCATAAGAGCAACAGAGGGGCCACGGATGACTCCACAGCTTGGGGCTTTAACAACTGGATAATCATTCATTCATTCATTCATTTAGAGATGGGGGTCTCCCTATGTTGCCCACACTGGTCTGGAACTCCTGGGCTCATGTGATCCTCCTGCCTCAGTCTCCCAAATTGCTGGGATTACAGGTGTGAGCCACTACGCCTGGCCTACTGGATGATCTTCAATGGCTCCTGCTATGACATTAACATTTTTCTCCCTCAGAGCCCAGGCGGGGCTGGGCACAGAGTGGGCAATAAACCAACACTGAATGAATGAACAAACCATAAATAATATAAGGAAGGAACTTAAGAGCCTCCCTGAGCTAATCCTGCCAAACTGCCAAACTTACATAAAACCCCGAGGCTTCCCAGAGAACAGTGGAGAATGATGCCCTCCTAGTAGCTCAAACTCAGCTGAGGTCCTGACTGCTCTGTGGAGACCTCTTGCAAGCTCCCTGGTAGGGAGGGGACAGAGGCCCAGGATGTGCCCCAGAAGTCCCAGCACTTGTCTTGAGGAAGCAAATAGCAGGGTAGGAAAGAGGAGAAACTAGCCTGGGGGTGAGGAGACCTGGGTTCTGGTTTTAACTGGGGCCTGCATCCCCATTCACCTTGGGCAGTCATTTTCCCTTTCAGAGCCTCAGTTTCCCCATCTGTAAAGTGAAGGTGCTGGGCTATGGGCCGAAGGCTCCTTCAAACTCAGTTGTGCATTGATTCTAGATTCTAATTCACCAAGGCAGATATAATATACATATCTTTTAGAGATGGGGTCTCACTCTGTCACCCAGGCTGGAGTGCAGTGGTGTGGTGCCATCATAGCTCACTGTGGCCTCAAACTCCTGGGCTCAAGCGATCTTCCTGCCTCAGCCTCACAAGTAGTTGGGACTACAGGCACACGCCACCATGCCTGGCTAATATTTTCATTTTCTTTTTTTGTAGAGGTGGGGTCTTGCTATGTTGCCCAGGCTGGTCTTGAACTCTTAGCCTCAAGTGATCCTCCTGCCTTGACCTCCTAAAGCGCTGGGATTACACGTGTGAGCCTTGTAATCCTGGCCCACACAGACAGATAGAGAGACAGAGAGACAGACAGATATTGTCTTGTCCTCACATGAACATCCCCTGCACCCCTCTGGACCACCGCTGGGATTTTAATGAGGCCAGTGCAAGACCTAGGAAGCCCACCTACCCACCCAGGCTCTAGCTGAGGGGAGGGTCTGCAGGAAGAGGAACACCATGCAATTTTATTCTAATATTTGTAATTATTCCCAGGGTAAAAATAAGGCACAGAGCAAAGTGTTTTCAAATGTCGGCATTAAGAACACTTTTGATCCAACATAATACAATCCCCCAAATGCATTTATGTCAGGCTCCCGGAGATACCGCGAGTGGTGTTCCGTGCCAGGCTGGCTTTCACGGCTTGGAAGCAGTGCAAAAATGAAATGTCCCACAAGCAATGGCTGGCAGGTCTGCTATTAGCAACAGTGTAATCATCAATTATGTCCAATCACAAACTGCTGATTTTATAATTATCAAATGAAGTTCTAACTTCTCACCTCCGCTCGGTGGCAACTAATATAATCTCTCAGTTCCAAAAGGAAGCTTTTTTCCCTTTTCCTTTTCCTCTCGTTCTCTCTCTTCTGGGGGAAAAACAATTTCCAGGCCTCCACGTAAGACTGCATTTAAATTGCTTGTCACTCAAAACAAAGGGGAATCACTCATTTGTAATTCACCAGCTACCTGAACAGACTGCCTGTTTTCCTCTAAGCATCCATGCACCGAAGCACAAAGATCATTTTTCTATTGTTAAAATTGTATAAGCCAGGGCTTTTTTTTAGCAGTGAATACACAATTTCTCTTCTCTTCCGAGGGCTCCTGGCATAAAAGGGACAGGAGGCTTTCTTTAGCGCCTTGCAAATAAATTTCGCTTTTGGGTATTAAAAAAATACACTATACGCTCATATAATGAGCCGAAAGCTGCAGTATCAATTCTTTGATATGGTCATATATGGAGATGAGACCAGGGCAGGAGTTATGTTTCCTGCCCTGCCTGGGGTGTGGCCAGTACATGAAGCTGGGAATCCAGATCCACTTTCATGGGCTCTGGGAAGCATCTATGTCCAGTTTTCTCTTTTTGGGAGCTGCTGATGCCACAAGCATGGCCCCACGCTGCTTGGCATGTGGCTGGCAGGTCATGCACGCAGGAACAACCTAGAGTGGGTGCTCCGGCTCTGACCTTGCCATTCCAGCCAGAAGCAGTTTCCAGCTGTGTGTCTTTTGGGCCACCTCCTCCCAGAGGAACAAACCACAGACAATTGCCACCAGCCCCCTGTGTGCAACTGATGAGGATGTCTTCCCAAGGCTCAGCCTCCGAAGGCCAGGCTCGTTTTGCCAACAGTTCAGTTTTTCTGCCTAACTGATTATAATCATAATACCTTCCAATTTTAATCTAGAGCTTTTTATAGCTTACAAAGACCTTTTTCACGGGAATTAGCGCATCTGAGCCTCCAAACGCTCCCAGGGGCAGCCCTGGGTCCTCTTGTTTTAGAGGCCCAGAGAGGCTGAGAAGGCGGCTCCAATATACACACACGAGGGGCCAAGGCAGGGTGTGAATTGGGGGGCGGGGGGCTGTCTTTGGACTCAGAGCCAGTTGTGTGGTAAGGAATTTGGGGTTGGAATCTGTGTGACACCCCCACCCCCACACCTGAAGTGGGCAAGTGGCTTCCATTTTGGGTAATTCAGAACAAACTCAGGTTCACCCCTAAAATGTCCCTTCTGTCACCTGAATGTGCTGTGATTCCCTGAGTGGAAGGGAAAGGGGGTGGGCTCCCACCAGGAGCTCTTTGTCAGCCACTTTGGCCTTTTTTTTTGTAGCAGCCATGAGAACTAAGAAATATTCCCGATGGCAGTGACACCGTCCTATATGACACTGTGACGGTGGGTACATGACATCATGCATTTGTCAAAGCCCCTAGAACTTTGCAACACAAAGAGTGGCCCCTCACGTAAAGTATGGACTATAGTGAATAATTGTGTCTTGACACTGGTTCATCACGGTAACAAATGCACCACATGCTAATGCGAGATGTTAGTCATCGGGGAATTGGGGTGGGGGAAGAGGGAGTCTATGGTAACTCCCTATACTTTCTGCTCAAATTCTCTCTAAGCCCAAATAAAACTGCTCTAAAAAATAGGATCTAGGCTGGGCGTAGTGACTCATGCCAGTAATCCCAGCACTTTGGAAGGCTCAAGGCAGGCTGATCACCTGAGGTCAGGAGTTTGAGACCAGCCTGGCCAACATGGTGAAACCCTGTCTCTACTAAAAATACAAAAATTAGCTGGGCATGGTGTCGCGTGCCTGTGATCCCAGCTACTCGGGAGGCTGAGGCAGGAGAATCACCTGAACCTGGGAGGCAGAGGTTGCAGTGAGCCGAGATTATGCCACTGCACTCCTGCCTGGGCAATAGAGTGAGACTCTGTCTCCAACCCCACTAAAAAAAAAAAAAAAAAAAAAAAGGGTCTATTAATTAAAAAAAAATAAAATAAAAAAAAGGCAATAGCACCCGGGACTTTTCTCAGTGCTTATCATGTGAGTTCAGTGAATCTGTGCAAGAGCCCTGGGGTCCGTATCCTTCTCTTCCTCATTTCACAGATGGGGAAAATGAGCCTTCAGAGAGGTGGGGAAACGTGTGCAAAGTCACACAGCAAGTGGCAGAGCTCGGATTTCCAGCCCGGGCTCCAGAGCCTGTTCTCTGCGCTGTGTGAGTAAAGGGATGATGCATGATCACTGGGCTCTTGCCAAAGCCTGCCCCTCCCCATGGGATACTGCCATGTGTGCTCCCTGCACATGTGTGTCCCACCTCGTTCATGGGGGTCACACGACACACGAGACTGGGGGCCATGGATGGTGGGTCCACGGCCAGATGCACCCCATGGACAACATATTTTCTTGGACCCTCCAGTGTTTTAAAAATATTTGAGCTGTCAAAATTCATCAAGTTATACACTTAAGATTTGCGCATTTTACTGTATGTAAATTATACCTCCATAAAGTCCTGTGAGCATGAAAATATGTGCATATATATTGAGCCAGTATTTAAAAACCAGAAGAGTTCCAAATTGCTGGCTTCTCTTGGGAAATTAGAGGATCTGGCCACCCTGGGCCCATGTTTCCATCGACAGCGGCCACCTGGAGCTGGGTGTCAGCCGTCTGTTGGGACAGGCTGAGGGTCTGCATTTGGCTCCCCGTATGGGTGTGAGCCCGTCCAGGCCCCATGAGCATTAGCGTTTCTCTGTGGCCTAGACCGACACCCCCTTTATCCTGGGTTTGCCCCCCTCCTTGAAATTTCTCAAAGCCCACCAGCCCCTCCCCAACCCTGAAGGAGTGATTGCATAGCCGGGTGACAGACAGACAATGCTGCAACAGGAGGGCTGGTCCTTGTCCTACTTCTGCTTCCAGGCAGCATCCACCTCCCCCTCCTATGGCTGGCAAACTGCCAGCCGAACCTCCATGTGAGTCCTGCACACAGAAGAGGCCCTTCTGACTCAGTTCCAACCTGGGCTTGGAGAAAAAGGCCATTTGCGGTGCCTGCAGGAATGTGAGACTTCCTGGGTGGTGAGGCATGCCTAGGTGGAGAAAGAACTAGCAGCTTTCCTGGAACACTCTGTGCCTCAGTGTCCCCACCTAGAGAGCAGGGACATCGGGACCCAGCTGGGGTGTGAAGACATCAGCAGTTAAAAGATATGCTTTGGGCCAGACGCAGTGGCTCACGCCTATAATCCCGGCACTCTGGGAGGCCAAGGTGGGTGGATCACCTGAGGTCAGGTGTTCAAGACCAGCCTGGCCAACATGGTGAAACCCTGTCTCTACTAAAAATATGGAAAAAAAAAATTAGCCGGGCGTGGTGGCGGGCACCTGTACTTCGGTTGCTGAGGCAGGAGAATCACTTGAACCCAGAGTCTGAGGCTGCAGTGAGCCAAGATTGCACCACTGCACTCTAGCCTGGGTGACAGAGCAAGAGACTCTGTCTCAAAAACAAAGAAACAAACAAACAAAAGATATGCTTTGTTCACTGTTAAACACAGGGTGAGGTTGGCCAGGCCACAGACGGTTCTTGGAATTTCTGGCCAAAGGGTTGTGAGGGTGTGTGAGAAGATGACATCGTCTAGGGGGAACATGAGGGGTGGACGCCCCTGGAACATGAGGGCTGAAGCCAAAAAACCAGAGCGTGGGCAGAGGGTCAGCAATGCCAAGAACGCCTCTCCCCATCCTGCCCCCAGCAACAGGCGCCCTCTTGAGACTTGGGGCTGTCCAGGGTCTGCATGCCAGGCCCCAGTGACACCTGCTGCCCCCTGACCTGGCTTGGTGACCCTGACCTGGCCCATGAACTCTCGCCACCCTGTGCTCTCTCAGCCCTGTGCTGCAGTAGCCATGTCTCTGGGAAGGCTGCAGGGATCCCAAGTGGCAGCGGCCTCCCCTTTGCAGTGATCCTGACAAGTTCTCCGAAATACCAGCTCAGAAGAGCGGAGCTAAAAGAACACGTCTGCCCTTTCTGGAAAGGCGGCTGCCCAAATGTCACTGAAGTGCCACCCTGCCCAGGCTTTTAAATATAGCAGCGTCCTTTCTGGACGTATCTGTGGAGTGTGGCTGGAGACAGCCCCGGGAGAGCCTCAGCCGGGCATGCATGCCCTCCACTGTCTGATCCCAGCCCAGTCTAGCCGGGGTCCTTGCTGCCTAACTTTCCACGTGCGGTGCTCGCTGTGGACTCAGCCGTCTGCAGTGGGCTCCAGAGGTGAGGAGCCTGGGTTTGATTCCCAGTAAATGCCTCCCTCTTTGTGGCCTTGGCCACAAATATCCACATCTGAGGGTTATCATCAGGATTAAGGTGATGATACATAAAAGGTGCTTAGCACATAGCCTAGCAAACAGAAGATACTCAATAGATGTTGATTTTATTATCATTAATTATTATGATCCTTGATGTACACAGCCCTATGCCAAGATGAACAAAACACAGCCCCAGCCCCTCAGTCCTAGAGTCAGAAAGACATAGACCACAGCAGAGGGTGGCAGGGAAGCAGCGCTTTGAGGAGGGACAGTCAAGGACGGAGTCATGTACCCTGCAGGGCACAGCTAGGAGGGCTTCAAGGAGGAAGAGGCACAGGCTCACACAAGAGAGGCGGGCCGTTGATTCAACAGGAGGGAGAGCAGTTGCATACAAAGGTGAGAGGTGAGAAAGGACCTCGCCTTGCCAGACAACACCCACAGTCCATTCCTCTAAGTCCAACTTTGCAAATGTGGAGCCTGTGGTCCAAATTCCACATGCACTTTGTTTTGCTCAGGTTTTAAAAATGATTGATGTTAGCCAATCTTTAAGAATCCGGAGATTTTTGTTTTTTGCATAAAAATCAAGATTTCCAGCTTCTCTGGAAGAATTGGAAGATGTGGCCACAGTAGTGTCATGTTCCCCCATTATAATCACATTGATCACACAAAGAGGAATACAGTGAATTGGAGGGTGGCCAGTGTGCTGGGCACCGTTTTAAGTGCTTTATATATATTAAGTCTAGAAATCATCCTAAAAGCCCTGTGAGGAAGGTGCCTGCACTGGTAAAGGTTTAACAAGTGGCTGTCTGGTGAGAAAAAATAAAAAAGGTCTGATTTGTAGTGTCTGCCAATGGCTGTGGTGTAAATACTCCCACCATGGCAGATTTCATGCAATCAGTGTCACTGATGGTGGCGTTCACTATATGAATCTCTGTGTCACACCAGTGGCAGGTGCAGTTATCATTTCTACTTTCCAGATGAGGAAACTGAGGCGCAGAGAAGTCAAGAGACTTGCCCCGGGTCATGCAGCTAGGAAAGCTGGCAGAGTAGGGATCGGGAGACAGAGCAGCTTGGCCCTGAAGTTTGTGCTCTCAGCTCCTGAAATGAGCTGCAAGACCAGACTGCTTTAATCTGCCTGAGTGGGGTACAGGCCACTCCTTCAGATGGCTTACAGAGTCCCCACCTGCCCCAGTCCCCACTCCTCCCTGTTGTCTCATCTGTGCCTGCGTTGTCCATTTTGTGCACCTGCCAGGCCCTCGTGGGTAACTGAGGTTGCAACTCTGCTTTGGGGATGAAACGCCACCCTGGTCCTACTTTTCTGTTTGTGTCCAGGTTGTGGACCTGGACACAAACAGGAGGCACTTGGGTGGGGCAGACCCAGCTCCTTTTCCTCTGTCCCTACCCTGTCCCCTTGCACCTGACACAAAACACAGAGAAAACCTCTTAGCTCGAATGCTCCTCATTGTTTTCTCATTCTCTTTTTCCCAGGAATACCAGCAGCATCATTTTTCTTTGAGACAGGGTCTCGCTCTGTTGCCCAGACTGGTGCAGTGGTGTAATCATGGCTCACTACAGCCTCGATCTCCTGGGCTCAAGTGATCCTCCCACCTCAGCCTCTGGAGTAGGTGGGAACACAGGGGTGTGCCACCATGTCTGGTTTATTAAAAAAAGAAAAATTGTGCTTCTGGATGACTAGGTAGATAGCATCAAAACAATGGAAAAAAATTAAGAAAAAAGTAAAAAAAAAAGTTTTTTTTGGGTAGAGATGGGGGTCTCACTATGTTGCCCAGGGTGGTCTCAAACTCCTGGGCTCAAGTGATCCTCCTGCCTTGGCCTCCCAAAGTGCTGGGATTACGAGCGTGAGTCACTGTGCCTGGCTGCACCACCAATTTAATATAAGCATTTTTTCTGCTCTCCTTCTCACCTCCTGCCATACCATAGAACAAAACTTTGAAACAACATGATTTATAAGGGAAAAAAATACCAAGAACAGTTCACCTTGGGTTGGAAATACAAATGGTGCTGTATCCCCTATGCTCTGTGGGGAGAAGTTGCTTCCATTTCTCAGAGTAGGGGGGCTTGGATGGGGACCCCATTTTTCATTCTGTTTCTCAAAGACAAGCAGCCTTGAGAAGCCCCCACAACAGCCTTCATTGCTCCCAGCTAAGAGCCCAGGATGGCAGCAAATGAGAGAGAGGCATGTATTTGGTGGGAAGCATGGAAATAATCATGTGTGAGTAGATTTTTGAAGTAATTTAATTACCTTGCACAGCAATGAAATCTGGTTTCTGCTTTCATTAATGACCAATGACATGGGCTGAGGTTTCCTGACACCCTGGGGGAGAGGAGTTTATGCAACCCCAGGCAGCCTCAACTGTTCTGTTCTGATCAGTCCAGACCTTGCTACCAATTGCCCCCTGCCCCTGCCTTGGGATTGACTAGGCTGTACACTGGGAAACTCCCGATGGAAGTGCCCAGCATTACCTGTAAGTAGATTTGCTAAACACATTGAACCTGAACCTGATCATGCCTCTAGATCCAACTGCTCATACATAGCAAATACAAGGATGGAAGAACAAGTTAAATGACACCATGGGGTCGTGATCAGCAAAATCTCAGCTAGAGGTAACGGGACTTGCTCAATGTCTTGCAGCTCCGGACAGAGCTGGGATTGAACCCAAGCTCATGAGCACAGTGCTATCTAGCGACAACATGGGGAGCTGGAGAAAGCACAGCTGGTCTTCCCAGAGGACGGGACAAGCACCCAGAAGAACAGCCCAGAACCAAGGTGGGTACTTCCCCACTAGGGGTGAGGTCCCTCCTCCAGCCCCCTCTCTAGGCCGACTTTCTCAGCTGCCCCACACACTTCCTGGGTGGAAAGTGCCCATCACAATGGCTGCCTCAGCTTCTGGGTTCACCCTACAGCACCCATGCTAACAACCCAGTTTGGGAGGCCAAGGTAGGAGGATTGCTTGAGCCCAGGATTTCGAGACCAGCCTGGGGAACTCTGCCTCTTTAAAAAAACAAAAACAAAAAAACCCCAAAAAGCTAATAACCCAGACCGGTCAAAACCAACCAGTTCTGAATTCAAACTCCTGGGATAATGAATATCATTGGCTTAGCTTGAGACCAGCATCAGCCCCTGGTCCAATCAGCTGCAGTCAGAGGAAAGTTTTTAGGAAAAACTGTTCTGGTCACTTCCACATACAAAGAGCAGGCACATGTGCTCACGAACACACATGCACACACACATACAGGAAGGGATGGACAGGGAGCTTACAGATGAGAAGACATGGCTTGACCAACTTGTCTCAGTTTGCCTGGGACTTTCTTGGTTTTAGCATGGAAATTTGTGCACCTCAAGACCTTCCCAGTTTTAAAACTGAAAGTTCTGCTTGCCGGGAACCCCTCAGTCCAGGGCCAAGCTGTGACAGTTGATCACTCTACTTAAGAGGTGCATCTTAGCCAGACATGGTGGTGCATGCCCGTAGTCCCAGCTACTTGGGAGGCTGAGGTGGGAGGATCACTTGAGCCCAGGAATTTGAGGCTGCAGTGAGCTATGATTGCACCACTGCACTCCAGCCTGGGCAACAGAGCGAGACCCTGTCTCAAAAAAAAAAAAAAAAAAAAAGGCACATCAACCAATCATAATGTGTGAACCTATTTGAGTCCTGATATAAACAAAAATCTGTTTCAAAAAATGGGAGGGCTAACCAGGGACACTGGGTATTTGATGACATTAAGAAAGCACTATTAAAATTTTGAGGGTAGATCATATTGTGGTTACATTTAAAAAGAGATTCATTTTTTCAGAAATATATACTAAAATATTTACAGGTAAAATGATACAATGACTTGAGTTTTCTTCAAAATAATCCAGAGGTGTGAGAGGAAAGTGGCTATGCAGGAATAGTTGTTGAAACTGGGTCCATGGGACTGACCAATTATTTTATTCTCTTTACTTTTGTATGCTGGATTTTTTCCATAATAAAGAGTAAAAGAAAACCTACCAAAATGCCCATCAATGATAGACTGGATAAAGAAAATGTGGCACATATACACCATGGAATACTATGCAGCCATAAAAAAGGATGAGTTCATGTCCTTTGCAGGGACATGGATGAAACTGGAAACCATCATATTCAGCAAACTAACACAGGGAGAGAAAATCAAACACCTCATGTTCACACTCATAAGTGGGAGTTGAACAATGAGAACACATGGACACAGGGAAGGGAACATCACACACCAGGGCCTGTCATGGGGTGGGGGACTAGGGGAAGGATAGCATTAGGAGAAAAACCTAATATAGATGATGGGTTGATGGATGCAGCTGCCCCGGCTGGAATGCAGTGGCGGAATCTCGACTCACTGCAACCTCTGCCTCCCAGGTTCAAGCGATTCTCCTGCCTCAGCCTCTGGAGTACCTGGGATTACAGGCATGCACCACCACGCCTGGCTAATTTTTGTATTTTTAGTAGAGATGGGGTTTCACCATGTTGGCCAGGCTGGTCTTGAATTCCTGACCTAAGGTGATCTGCCCACCTCGGTCTCCCAAACTGCTGGGATTACAGGCATGAGCCACCATGTCTGGCCTACAAATCTAATCTAGGAACACAGATCAGCAAACCTGTTTCATCAAGAGCCACAGAGCAAGTATTTTCAGCTTTTCAGGCCACCTGATCTCTGTTGCAACTCCTCAACTCTGCCCTTGTCGTGAGAAAGCAGCTGCAGGAAATATGTGAACGAATGTGCATGGCTGTGTTCCAATAAAACTTTATTTGGCCCACGGGCTATAATTTGCCAACCTCTGGTCTTGAAGGATTCAGTTTCATCACTTATTTGCTGTTGCAACTTAGGAAAGTCACTCAACCTTTAAGGTTTCCTCCCCTGTAAGATGGGGATAATCACAGTTCTGTATCAGGCCAGGATTCAATGCGATAATGAATTGAGCTTGGCCCAGTGTCAAAGTGAGTAGTAGGTCCTCAACAAATAGCAGGTGATACTGTTATTGATCTGTCATACTCTGCTAGAACATTTTGTTCACTGCTTAGAACAGCATCTGGCACATAATAGAAGCCCAATAAATATTTGTTGAAATGATGAACAATTATGTCTGCCCCTGTCAAGCAAAGAAAGCAAGGATGAGAAAACATGGTCTTTTCATGACTTTTCAAACTATCAGCCCATCTTGTACATTGAAAGAGGAAAATTTAGAACAGAGACATGAATCCTACTTCACACAATAAGGAGTCAGCTCATGAGATCTGCTTCCTAAGACTGCATAGCTGAAGGCTGAGTTTTGTAAAGTGTCACGCTGTCAGGGGTGGTCCCAGGAAGCTGGCCAGCCCAAGTTCTGATGATCAGTATCATGGAAGAAGCAGATTGCTCCAGCTGCCCCTCAAGGGCCTGGCCAGAAACATGGGTTGAATGAGCCATGGGTTCGGGCCAACGTGGGATGTCTACATCCAGTCTTGGCCGCCATGTTGTTTGAAATGAAAATTAACTCTCAACTGTTGGAGTAGGCCTCCTTGGAGCAGGTGCTCCCCTTTCACAGGGAACCTGGGGGTGGGGTGGGGGTGTTAAGTCTTGATCCTAGGAAAAGCATGTGGAAGAATGAAACAAGATGACATCAGGGCTTGGCTCCAATGGGCTAGAACTGGAAGCAACCCATTCTCAGCAGCATGTATTTCTTTATCTTGACTTCTGGACAAACTACAGACTATTGGGCTCTGCTATGGTTTGGACATGGCTTGTCCCCATCAAAACTCATGTTGAAGTTTGATCCCCAATGCAGCAGTATTGGGAGTCGGGGCCTAGTGAGAAGTGTTTGGGCCATGGGGGTGGATCTCTCATGAATAGATTAATGTCCTCTCTTGGGAATGGATTATTTCCTGAGAGCAGGTTGTGAAAGAGTCTTGCTTCCTTGGTTTCTCTCTCTTGTTTCCTCTCTCACCATGTGATCTCTGCACACGCCCTCTCCCCTTCCACCTACCACCCCAAGAGGAAGGTGGCCCTCACCAGATGCGGCTTCCCAAACTTGAACTTTGCAGCCATCAGAACGGTGAGCCAAGTAACCCTCTTTTCTTTATACATTACCCAGCCTCAGGTATTTTATGATAGCAACACAAAACGGACTAAGACAGGCCCCTCTCCACTAGCCTCCTGGGTGGCTCTACCTGCTGGCATCTCTGCCCAACTGCTGACATGGGGCTGGTTGGCATCGGCACACCTGCAGAGCTTTCTAGACCCTGAGGTATTAATAGATACCTAACATTTCTGTTTGCTGAGAATCACTCCACCATTCCTCCAGAGAGCAAAAACCCAAATGTCTTCAGGAACCTCACAGGTAGCTAAGTCCAGGAGGTGCAGTAGCCCAGAGGAGATGAGAAGAGAGGCTGAGGGGAGACTGGACTCCATCCAAGGCATTCATACTCAATTTTAGGACAACTCTGTGCTAAGTGACATGAGGGTGGATGAGGTGGATGGCCAGGCTGCTCATTTGTGATCTTCCTTCCTCCCCTAAGATTGGCTGTGGTGGCCATTTTTGCACCGAGGCATTGTCCTGACCTCAGCCGATTGGACCAGGGGCTGACACTGATCTCAGGCTAGACCGGTGATACTCATTAACTCGGGAGTTTGTATTTAGAACTGGTTGATTTTGACTGGTCTGGGTTGTTAGCTTGAGTGCTGTGGGGGAACCCAGAAGGTAAGCAGCTGCTGTCAGGGGGTACCTTCCACCAAAGTCTATGGGGCAGCTGAGAAAGCCAGACTAGAGAGAGGGCTGGAGGGGGGACCCTCGCCCTTGTGGGGGAAGCACCCACCTTGGTTCTGGGCTGTTCACCTGGGTGCTTGTCCCACCCTCTGGGAGGCCCAGTTTTGCTTTGTCTGGCCTCTCATGCCAGAGAGCCACAGGACAGCACTGTGCTAGTGAGCCTGGGCTCAAATCCCAGCTCCACCATTGGCTGTGAGGCCTCAAGCAAATCCTCTCACCTTGATAAGCCTCAGTTTCTTCATCTGTAAAGTGGCGAGAATAGCAATACTTCCCTCACAGGACTGCTGAGGACTAAATGAAGGATACGGTCTGCACAGCTGGCGCACAGCTAATATTATAACCAATTCTGCTGTGAAGCTCACTTGGCCGCATTTTTGTTTCTTGCACCCCAAAGTTTTCACTTAAAACTGTCCTCCAGCTGCCCTTGACAATGACCCTGTCTTTGTGGAGGACCCCAGGATAATGCTCCAGGTGCAGGGGGGTCTCCTTCCCTCCCCGACCAACACCAGGGATAGAACCCAGACAGACACAGAACACAGACAGAGATGCTGCACTTACTCCTGATGGCCCAGGTAGCCCTGGCAGGTGCCATTCCCCCACCCCACTCATTGTAGAAAGCAACAGGCGAGACAAACAGATGGAAGAGAAATGGCTTTTCCCTCTCTCCCTAAATAACAAGATGGGAAAAAAAGGGAAGGAGATGAAAAGATTGCCACCAGCTAAATCAAAGGGAATTGGCCATTTTCGAGTACAGCCAGGTACAAAACCACCCTGGGGCCAGGACTGGTGAGGGGTCCGGCTTCCTATTGCCTGTCGATGTATCATTAATTTCTTTTTGTTTCCTGCTAAGGCGTACACCTGACTCAAGGTGAGAGAACGCAACTGGGCTGCGACTTCTCAGATTGATAGATTGTGTTTCTGTGCTGGGTCCGTTTCATGCTTGGTGACTCTGCAGCAAGGCAATTATCACTGTGGAATGCATAATGGTCTAATTAATAACTAATGTCAGCTTGGCCTCTGAGCCATGATTATACTTCTGCAAACCAACTTTTTTTTTTCTTTTAAACATTCTGAGAGAAAAATATTATTGTAATTGACTGGTTAAACTGTCAAAGTGTCCCTAGCCTGTGGACACATGGTATAGTAGGAGACACACACAAAGACTGGAATAAGGAGAGGCGTTCTGCTGCCAACTGGCTGTGTGATCTTGGCCAACGTTTGAGTGTCTCTGTGCCTGAGTGTCTGCACCTGTAAATTGAGCCATTTATTTATTTATCTATTTAGAGACGGAATCTTGATCTGTCACTCACACTGGAGTGCAGTGGTGTGATCTTGGCTTACTGCAACCTCTGCCTCCCAGGTTCAAGGGATTCTCAAGCCTCAGCCTCCCGAGTAGCTGAGACTACAGGCATGCACCACCATGCCCAACTCATTTTTGTATTTTTAGTAGAGACAGAGTTTTGTCATATTGGCCAGGCTGGTTGCAAACGCCTGACCTAAAGTGACCCACCCGCCTCGGTCTCCCATAGTGCTGGGATTACAGGTGTGAGCCACCATGCCTGGCCAGAGCCACCTTTTGAGACCTGAGTGGAATTCATGTGTGTGTGTGTGTGTGGATGTATTCATATATACACAAAAACTAGGTTATGTAGTTCTTGTTCACTGCTGTATCCCCAGAGCTCGGCACATAGTAGGCACTTAATAAATAATAGTTAAGGGCAAGGACTCTTGAGCCAGACTGCCTGGGTTCAAATCTTGTCTCTGCCACATGCCACCAGCTGTGTGACCTTGGGTAAGTTACCTAACCTCTCTGTGCCTCATTCATCTCATCTGTAAAATGTTGAGAATAACAACATCTCCCTTAAAGGGGAGTCATGGAAGATAATGAAGTGGTATCTGCAAAAGACCTAGAGTGTTGTCTAGAACATAGAAACGGCTACAGCAATGTCTGCCAACATTATTATGTGTCAACAGTCACTTAATAACTATTTACTCAGCACCTGTTGTGTGTCAGGCACCGTGAGGGACCCAGGAACATCACAGTCTACAAAATGCTGCCTCCTTCCTTTGGTTAAGTGGGAGGGACAAGTACTATGTGAGTAATTAGGCAAATAAACATATAATTACAGACTGTGCTAAGCGTTGTAAAAGGTCCTGGGAAGGCATGTACTGGGGAGGTCTGCTTGAATTTGGGTAAGTCATGAAGACCTTCCCAAGGCAGTGACACTTGAACAAAGATCTGAAAGACACGTAGGTGTTAGGTCAGTGGTTCTTGGTGATTTGGTCCCCGAGGGGACATCTAGCAACGTCTGGAGACATTTTCGGTTGTCACAGCTGAGGAAGGTGCTCCTGGCATCTAGTGGGGAGTGGGGGATGCTGCTAACATCCTACAATGTACAGGGCACCCCCACCACAAGGAACCATCCAGTCCAAAGTGTCCATAGTGCCAGCACTCAGAACCCCTGCATTCAGGGGGAGAAACGGGGGCAGGGGAAGAGCAGAGGGAAGAACAGGTGCGAAGGCCCTGAGTTGAGGACAGCATTTTCAAAGAAGTGCAATGACGGGTGAGAAGAGGGAAGGGGCACAAGTGGGCAGCAAGGCAGGGGCTGGAGAGCAGATGGTCTTGGAGGTGGTGGCCGGAGGTCTGGGTTTCATTCTGGGTACCACTGGAAGTTCCCAGAGGTTTTAAACAGGGAGGCGTGCCATGTGATACCTGTTTCTAAACAGCTCACTTGGGCTGCTGGATAAATTCATCTGGGAAGCAAGGGGCTGGATTCTGTGATGCCTGAGTTATTTTCAGGAGAGACAGGGACGTGGACAGCCCACTGTTGCCCTTCGAGTCGGGCACGGTTGTGAAGGCAAGGTGGGTACGCCCATCATTCAGGAGGCCCAGGTGAGGACAGGGACCTAGGGGATCATGAAGTCTCACAGCCAAGGCCACATTTGAGTGGAGTCTTGAAGGACAATTGAGGATTTGCCAGGGGGCTTACAGGAGGAAAAGCATCCTGGGAGAAGGGAACAGAATGTACAAAGGCTCAGAAGCCTGGCACAGCAGCTCGCTACCTGGGATAAATCAGGGTCAAGCTGTCAGGTGATGGGGGATGGATATAATAACCCTTCCTTATGTTGGATGCTGGAAAACTTTTGCCTCTTTTATTTTTATTTTATTATTGTTTACAGAGACAGGGTTTTGCTCTGTCACCCAGGCTGGAGTGCAATGGTGTAATTTCGGCTCACCGCAAACTTGGCCTCCCAGGCTCAAGCGATCCTCCTACCTCAGCCTCCCAAGTAGCTAGGACTACAGGCACATGTCACCACACCCAACTAATTTTTGTATTTTTTGTAGAGATGAGGTCTCATCATGTTGCCAAGGCTGGTCTCAAACTCCTGGACTCAAGTGATCTGCCTGCCTTGGCCTCCCAAAGTGCTGGATAACAGGCATGAGCCACTGCACCCAGCCGCTTTTGCCGCTTTTAGGAGGCAATATTTCTCAGACAATTATTTTTGAAATCCTCATGGAAAAGAATACTAAAACACAGATTGATAACTCAAAGCTGCTAGTGCAGTGGCAGAGTTTGAACCCAGGTCTCCCCCTATTATATTGAACATAAAATTCCTACTGCCTCTCGATGTATTATTTATTTCTTTTTCTTGTCTTCTGGGCATTTCTCTTGAACCAGTGCCAATCAGGACTCAGCCTGTGGTCCTGAAGCCTCCTGTAGACTCTCTCTCTCCCTGTCTCACCCCAGGGCATGGGGTTCAGAGCTGGACCTGACACTCCATGTGACCTGAGCGTGATTATCCACCTTGCAAGCAGATCTGCTCTGTGTAACTGAGGCCCCTGCGCTGATCGTCCCATCTCCTACCTGCCTGGTCTTTACGCCTCAGTCACTCATCTCTACAACAGGTATAATAATAACCCCTATCCCAGGGGCTTGTGACAATGATTTCTAAAGTCAGCATGTGTAGCAAGCTTAGCAGAGAGCCTGATATATACTGAGACCCAGGAGATCTGGCTGCTGTGGCTACTGATGTTCCTAGGAACAGTATTCTTGGTCTGCAGCGTGTTTGAGGAATCTGTTGGTTCAGCACGAGCCCTTTCTTAGCCCAGTGTTTGGTCTCAATGGGAAAAATGATGGTGATAACAAGGATCATTTCTTGAGCATCTACTATGTGCTAGGCATAGTTTCATGGAATCCTCCAACAACAACGCTATCAGGGAAGGACAAATACTATCCCCCCTTTTCCAGATAGGAAAGATGAGGCTCAAGGAGGGGAGATGACTTGCCTAAGGTCATATGGCTGACGAGAGGCAGACCTGGGGCCGTGCCAGGTCCCACTGGCTCCTGGAGGATTCCCAGACTGAATCTCACAGGTTGGGTATCCAACAAAGGGGCTTGATTCCCTGAAGCCAGGTCCTCTTCTGCTAATGGTGTCATGTCCCACTGGCCCCCAAAACCTGAGCCCCAGACCCTCTGTCTCCACCTGCCACATCAACCTGGATCCCCACTTCCCAACTCTTTCAAACCTGTCTCCACTTTGCGGCTCCTCTGTCGCTATCCCAGGCCAGGCTACCATTAGTGCTCACCTCATTCTTTTTTTTTTTTTTTTTTTTTTGAGATGGAGTCTTACTCTGTTGCCTGGGCTAGAGTGCAGTGGCGCGATCTCAGCTCACTGCAATCTCTGCCTCCAGAGTTCAAGCAATTCTCCTGTCTCAGCCTCCTGAGTAGCTGGGATTACAGGCACATACCACCATGCCTGGCTAATTTTTGTATTTTTAGTACAGATGGGGTTTTACCATGTTGATCAGGCTGGTCTCGAACTCCCGACCTCATGATCCACCAGCCTCAGCCTCCCAAAGTGCTGGGATTACAGGCATGAGCCACTGTGCCTGGCCGCTCGTCTCATTCTTAAGTGCTCCAAAGCACAACCCAACTCTGAGTCAGCCCCCTCCTGCCTGTATACCTCCAGAGAGATCTTTCTGGAACTTGGTTTCCGGTCATCCTTCCTTATATACCCAAAAAGCTTCTGTGGTACCTCCCTCTGCCCACAGACAAACTGCAGACTTAACTTGGCATTCAGGACCCTGGTGTCCTGCCCATGTGTGTTTCCTGGCCTTGTCCTCTCCCCCAGCCCCGCCTCCCAGCACTGCTCACTAAATAGCCATCCGGGAATAATTATTCATTTTAAGCTTCCTTTGTGCTAGTATCATGCTGAACACTTGATATGCATTACCAGCTCACTCATCCTCTTGACAAACCTATGTACTAGGTACCGTTTTATTGATGAGAAAACTGAGGGTCAGAAAGAGAGGAAGTGGGCCGGGGACAGTGGCTCATGCCTGTAATTCCAGCACTTTGGGAGGCTGAGATGGGGGCATCACTTGAGGTCAGGAGTTCCAGACCAGCCTGGCCAAAATGGCCAAACCCCATCTTTACTAAAAATACAAAAATTAGCTGGGCGTGGTGGTGTGTACCTGTAGTCCCAGCTACTTGGGAGGCTAAGGTGGGAGGACTGTTTGAGCCTGGGAGGCAGAGGTTGCAGTAAGCTGAGATCGCGCCACTGCACTCTAGCCTGGGCGACAAAGGGAGACTCTGTCTCAGAAAAAAAAAAAAGAAAGGGGAAGTGGCTTGCCTCAGATCACCTCACCGGTGTTCAAACTGGTCTTGAACCCAGGTCTGCCTGATGCCAAGGCCTGTGCTCACCACCACTCTTCATTCCCCATGTTCCATCCTTCCCAATCTTCCTAATCTCAGCTGGGACCTCACTTCCTCCAGAAGTCTTCTCTGATTGCCTGCCTAAAAAATAACCACTCTCATTGGTACACCTGGGACATTTGTTCCTACTGCACACTGGCTTTTTTTTAAGTGGACCTTGGGCATGGGATCCCAATGGTGGCTCAGCCTCCTTGCTGAACAGAGTTCATCTCTTTCTCTAGCCAGCTCAGCACAGGGAAGAATGCATAGTAGGAGCTTTATAACATCTGCCAAATTGTTAACAGTCCCTCCTTGCTCCTGCTTTGCTGCTCCCTGAATTTGGCAGGCCTCTTGGGTTTCATTCCCATTCACCTGTCCAAAATGTACCACTGTGTGCAAGGCTGTGTATTCAGGGCTCTGTCCTATTCCCTGACGGTGAGTGAGGTGCTCTATCTGTGAGGGAGTCCACAGGGCAGCAGACAGGGTTATGTGCTAACTTAATTCTGTTTTTTTACCCACTCTTGGGCATATAATGTTAGACTATAGCCTTGAAATTGGGTATGGTTTTGTAACAGAGTTCTGGACAAACGAATGTGGGCAGAAATGATGTGACCACTTCCAGTTTTGGTCCCTGAGAACCTCCTAGGAGGGCCATCATGTTTTCCTCTTTTCCCACCTACCAGATGATGGTAGACGCCTGGATCCCTGAATGACTGCATGGATCAGAGCCTCCCCCACCACAACTTCCATCAATCAGCGCTAGACTGTGATGTAACCTCATCTGTGTTTGAAGTTGTTACAACAGAAACGAGCCCATTTTGACTAATGCAGACAGGCCTGGGTTCAAATTCTAGCTCTTCAACTTCTCAGTATGTGATCTTGGTGTCTCAATCAGAGTATCAGTTTCCCCTTTGTAAAAGAAACACAATGTTCTCAGGATTCTCCAGAATATTCCACAACAGCCCAGATGACGGATAACCAGCCCTGAGTATGACACTCAATCAGTGCTCAAGAAATAGGAACTCCCCTTGCTCCCCCGCCCCCTCCCATCTCCCTCACCCCGTCTCTGTGTCTCAGTCCCTGGGTCTCAGGGCAGGACCTCTGCTCAGTTCTGGGCTGTAGGATTCAGTTGATTTTAATCTTCACTGGATTCTGCCAGTCTTTGGTTTTATGTATTTTAATTAAGTGTTATTATTTTGTGCTTGTGGTGAGAGTGATTTTATTATAGGGCAGGAGTTTATAAACCTCAGGAAGGAAATAAATAAGAACCTTTGTCTGTTGCAGTGTGGACTCCAGGGCCAGGAGGGAGAATAAACAGAATTTAAGAGGCGGTCTTCAAGGGTAGGGAGGCAATGGTGGCCAGCGAGCCAGAGACACCTGGCTCAAGATGATGCTGTGCTTGGCAGAGCAGATATGGAGAGACTGGGGGCCAGGGCACAGGAGCAGACCTGGGAGCTCAGACCACCTCTCATTGGCTTTCAGGCCCTGCAATTCCCACTTGCCTCCTGCCTTGGGGCATTTGTACCTGCTATTCCTTTTACCTGGCATGCCGTTCCTCTCTTCCTGTGACTAGAATGTCCCTACTCTTGCTTCAATTCATACACAGGTCACTTCCTCCTGGAAGCCCTCCTTGACATCCCAGGATGCTCTCATAGCCCCAGGAAGCTCCCTGGTACAGTTGGAATTATATATTTACTTGATGTGCGAGTGTCTGAATTACATCTGTCTTCCCGCGAAAGGGTCAGCTCTGTGAGGGAATCGTCTTTGTCTTATTTGCTTCTGTGTCTATAGCAGTGCCTGGCAGTAGGTGCTCTGTAAATATTTGCTAAGGAAATGAATGAATGAATATGTAAATGAATAAGGTGATTAAATTTCTCCCATTCCCTCCACACCTAAAAGCAGGGGCTGGCAAACTTTCCCTGTAAGGGGTCAGATATATTCATCTTTGTGGGCTAGATAGGTTCTGAGCTATCAACAGCCTCAGTATCCACGGGGAATTGATTTCAGGACACCCTGAGGATACCAAAATCCTCCGATGCTCAAATCCTTTATACAAAATGGTGTATTGTTTGCATATAATCTACGCACATCCTCCTGTATACTTTTATTTATATTTTATTTTATTTTTTGAGACAAGGTTTTGTTCTGTTGCCCAGACTGGAGTACAGTGGTTGTCACAGCTCACTGTAGCTTCAAACTCCTGGGCTCAAGCAATCTTCCCACCTCAGCCTCCTGAGTTGCTGGGACTACAGGTGTGCACCACCACGCCCAGCTAATTTTAAAAAAATTTTTGTAGAGAAGGGGTATCACTATGTTGCCCATGCTGGTCTCAAGCGATCCTCTTGCCTCAGCCTCCCAAACTGCTGGGATTACAGGTGTGAACCATTGTGCCCAACCCTCCTGTATATATATATATATATATATTTTTTTTTTTTCAGATGGAGTCTCACTCTGTCACCAGGCTGGAGTGCAGTGGCGCGATCTCGGCTCACTGCAACCTCTGCCTCTGTATGACACTGATTGAGTGTCACACTCAGGGCTAGTTATCTGACATCTGGGCTGTTGTTGAATATTCTGGAGAATCCTGAGAATATTGTGTTCTTTTACAAAGGTTCAAGCAATTCTCCTGCCTCAGCCTCTTGAGTAGTTGAGATTACAGGGGCGCACCACCACACCCAGCTAATTTCTGTATTTTTAGTAGAGACAGGGTTTCACCATGTTGGCCAGGTTGGTCATGATCTCTTGACTTCATGATCTACCTGCCCCAGCCTCCCAAAGTGCTGGGATTACAGGCATGAGCCACTGCACCTGGCCCCTCCTGTATACTTTAAATCATCTCTAGATGACTTATGATTCCTAATAAAATGTAAATGTTATATAAATAGCTGTTATACTGTATTTTTAAAATTTATATTATTTTTAATTGTTGTACTATTATTTTTTAGTGGTTTAAAAAATATTGCTGATCTGAGGCTGGTTGAGTTCATGGAACCCATGGATACAAATGGACTGTGTTCTAATAAAACTTTATTTACAAAGATAGGCTTTAGCCCAATGGCCACAGTCTGCTGACTTCTGACCTAAAGCATGCAATTGCACCTCTGTTCTCGCTTGTTACAAGGATTGTCTGTGGTAGTTTACTGGGGTCAGCCTGCAGTGGCTTACAAAGCAATTTTACGTTTTCAGAAATTTTGCAATCTGGTTGTTAAACACAGCCACAAAATTAAATCATATAAACCTACAACTAAACAAATTTTGTTAAACATAAATGTAATACCACATGTGTGAACCTTGAGGACATTAAGCTCAGCCAAATAAGCCAGTCACGAAAGGACAAATACTGTATGGTGCCACTTATAGGAGGTCCCTGGAGTAGTCAAATGCATAGGGACAGAAGGTAGAATGGTGGGTGCCAGGGGCTGGGGGAGAGGAATGGGGGGAATTAGTATTCAATGGGTGGAAGTTTCAGTTTTGCAAGATAAAAAGAGTTCTGGAGATGGATGGTGGTGTTGGTTGCACAACAGGGCGAGTGTACTTAACTCATTGAACTGTACACTTAAAAATGGTTAAGACGGTAAATTTTATGTTACGTGTATTTTACCAGAATACAAAATTTGAAAAAAAGGCAATACATACTCAATGCTCATGACTTCCTAATTATTTGACTACATTCCACTGCTGTCTGTGCTCTGAGGTTTTTTCCATCTACTGTGTGTGTGCTGGAAACACTCTATAATGTTCTGCACATCTCTTCCCAGCCCCCTGTCAACGACATCATGTTTGCAGCTTGAAATTGGCCACGGTGGGAATATTTACACCACAGAAATGAGCAGATGCCACAGATCAGGGCTCCTCCCAGCCAGCTAGTTGTTCAGCATTTACCAGCACACCCCTGGTTATTTCCACAGGTCTGTCTCTTCCGCTAGATGGTGAGTTTCAGGGCAGGGGCTCTCAAACATGTGAATCACCAGAATCTTTTACAATCCTGACACTCAAGCCTCATGCCAGACCAAGAACACCAGCCACTGTGAGCTGGGACCCAGGTCTTCGTATTTTTTAAAGCTTGCAGGGGATTCCACTGGGCAGCCAGGGTTGGAAGCCAGTGGGCTCTGAGGTCGAGTGTCTCAAACTTTCATGTGCCCATAATCACCAGGGGACCTTGTTAAACTGCAGATCTTGGTTTTAGAGGTCTGGGACATGGAGGTGGGGGATGGAGACTGCACTTCTAAGGTACTTCCAGGTGATGTGGATGCTGCTGGCCTGGTGACCACACTGAATAGTGAAAGATTCTAGAGAAAGACACCGCTGTAGGCAGCACACAGGCAGCCTCACACTCAGCTCTGGAACTCACCTGTGAGTCCCACTTTGGTTGGCAAATCTCTTTTTCCTTTCACCTCTTCCCTCTCCCCATTCCTCCCCTCCCCGTTCCTCCCCTCCCCTCCTCTCCTGCTTCCTTCCCTCCCTCCTTCTCTGTCTCTCTTTTTGAGATAGGGTCTTGCTCTGTCACCCAGGCTGAAGTACAGTGGCATGGTAATGGCTCACTGTTGCAGCCTCGACCTGCTGGTCTCAAGCAATCCTCCCATCTCAGCCTTTGGAGTAGCTGGAATTTTTTTTTTTTTTTTTTTTTTTTTTTGAGACAGGGTCTCACTTTGTCATCCAGGCTGGAGTGCAGTGGCACGATCTCAGTTCACTGCAGCCTCGACCTCCTGGGCTTATGCAGTCCTCCCACTTCAGGCCCCCTAGTACCTGGGACTACAGGCGTGCACCACCACGCTTCGCTAACTTTTTTGTAGAGATGGGGTTTCACTATATTACCCAGGCTGGTCTTGAACTCCTGAGCCCAAGCAATTGGCCTGCCTTGGCCTCTGAAAGTGTTAGGATTATAAGCGTGAGCCACTGTGCTTGGCCAAAAAAACTTTTTTTTTGGTAGAGACCAAGCCTGGTCTTGACCTCCTGAGCTCAAACAATCCTTCCACCTCAGCTTCCCAAAGTGCTGGGCTTACAGGTGTGAGCCACCATACCCAGCCAGGCAAATTTCTTTCAACTGGGTGATCACATTGGTTCTTCACCCATCCCCCCAGGATAAACAAGGTGGATGTTACAAGAACCCATTTTATGGAACAGGAGACAGGCTAGAGGGAAAGTGACCTGACCTGGGCCCATCTTTCTCCTGGCTGTGTGACCTAAGATGGGTTTCTCACCCTCTCTGGGCCTGATTCCTGCTGCTCAGGGCATCTGGGAGGTTTGACTGATATTGGATGTCTGAAGGCCTCTTGCAGGGCCCACCTCAGAGAGGACACCCACATCTAGAAAGATTCCTTCTCCTGTATCTAAATTTGGGGGTGTTGCTTCAGGAGCCCCATTCTGGCAACGACCCTAGGGGGTCACGCAGTCCAGCCCTCTGCCTCTGAGCTAGGCCAAGAGTGGGGGCCTTTCTGGGTGCAACTGTACTTTGCCTTTGTGGAGGCAGCATTCGGCACCTCCACAATTAGTTAATACACCGGGGGATTATTTTAGAGTCATAATCATCTTAATTGTAATAATCATGGTAATCGCAGCCTCTGACACTGATCTAAGCTTTCTCTGCACCAGGCACTGTTCTACGCCTTTATATCTATTACCTCATCTGATCTTCACCTTCACCTATAAGATGAAGTGCCATTTGTACCTCTGTTCTCACTTGGTACAAAGATTGTCTATGGTGGTTTACTGGGGTCAGCCTGCAGTGGCTTGCAAGCACCATTTTACAGATGACGATGAGAGTCCCATTTTATAGATGAAGACATCAAGGCACAGAAAAAAAGAAAAGTGCCCCAGTCACAGATTACTGTTGACCCTTGAACAGCGTAAGTTTGAACTGTGCGGGTCTGCTGACACACAGAATTTTTTTTTTCAGCCAAATGCAATAAAAAACATAGTTTTTAAGGCCCGGCACAGTGGCTCACGCCTGTAATCCTAGCACTTGGGGAGGCTGAGGCAAGTGGATCACCTGAGGTCAGGAGTTCGAGACCAGCCTGGTCAACGTAATGAAGCCCTGTCTCTACTAAAAATAAAAAAATTAACCAGACATGGTGGCACGGGCCTGTAATCCCATCTACTCAGGAAGCTGAGGCAGGAGAATCGCTTGAACCTGGGAGGTGGAGGTTGCAGTGAGCCGAGATTGCAACAATGCACTCCAACCTGGGAGACAGAGCGGGACTCTGTCTCAAGAAATTATACACACACACACACACCATAGTTTTCACTGGATGTGAAACCTGCATATATGCAGAGCCGGCTTTTCCTATATGCAGGGGGACTTGCATGGTTTTGGGTATGGGGCAGGTCCTGGAACCAATCCCCTACATATACTGAGGGATGACTATAATAAGTAGCAAAACTGGGATTTGAACCCAGGCAGTCTGGTTCCAGAACCACACTCCTAACCACTGTGCTATACTATCTTTCAGGTAACTCCTGTGCATGATGTAAGTATGCATGTCCCTCACTGTACTTTTAGCTTAGAGACAGGGGCATGTGTCTTGTTCCCTGCCTATCCCCAGGGCACTGCACAGGGTCTGCATATAGTGGGGCTCCAGAAAGCATTTCTCAATGAAGGAATGGGTGGGCTGGTGACTCTCTCCCATCCCCATATCCTGACCTTGTGAAACTCAACCGTAACGTGATTGCCGCTGGCACTGTGTAGGGGTGTGTGGGTCCATCTGTCTCTCCCATGAGGCCATGTGTGCTGTGAGGACAGGAAAGGTATCTGGGGCCACCCGTTGCCACATCCCTGAAGGCTGGCACTCACCCTTGTATACAACAGGTGCCAAATACATGCTGCGAAATAAAGGTCTCTGGAGGGAGGCAGGGGTGTGCTCTAGGGGAGCTGGTTGGAGGGGTGAGGGCACTTGGGGAGAAGAGGGCTGGCCCCTGGGGTGGGGGTGTGCCCTCTAGGGGAGCCTCCATCACTGCCTGCCCCCAGCTGGCTGCCCTGGCTGGTTTTCCAACAAGAAAACATAGGAGAAAGCCAGAGTGCGCAGGAGGGGGACACAAGGCTGCCCCAACCCCAGAAGCTATGAGGACTGCAGCCCAATGGGAAGGCGGCATGTACGCCTGGAACCTTAGGTTTTGGAGAGAACAGAGAGAGTGTCCAGAGCTCAGCTGGTAGCAACACTGAATCACCACGATCCTCTTTACTCTGCATCAAGCTCTTGATCTGCACCGAATCCTGCCAGCCTCCCTAGGAGGTAGGTCCCCATTTTACAGACAAGGAAACTGAGGTTCACTGAAGAACCTGGCAATGGGCAACGAGCTGCGATTTGAACCTAGCTCCAGGCGACTCTAGGCTTAAGTCACTTCTCCACTGCCACAGGCTCCAGATGAATGAGGAATTTGCACTCACCCTTTCACCCCCGGAATTCAGTGCCGCTCCTGACATCCAGTCGGTACTCAAATCCTTCCTGAACGCATGAGTAAATAGTAATGTTCACCACCTCAGCCCCTGCATCTAGCGCCACACCTGGCACCTAGTAGGTGCTCAACAAACATCTACTGACCAGATAAATGCAGGACTGCAAGAGTGGCTACAAGATCCATGCTGGTGTCGGTGGGGCTGTCGTGGTAGCTTCCATCTTGTGTCTCCCACCTCCCAGGAGGCAGACGTGAGCACTGAGAGACACTGGGCCGACTGAGCCATGAGATGGATGCACGCCCAGCGGCCTTATCTCCCCACCGACTGGCCCCGCACGGCCTTCCATAATGCAGTCCATTAAAAGGCTTGTAAATTTTCATACACGAAAGCCTACCATGGCGTCGGCACAGACTAATTGTTGTTAAATGTGCGGGAATGTTACTGCCACGCGGCTGGAGCGATCACTCTTCCCAGCCCGGCCCAGACGCCAGCCCATTCCTCTGCAGGCGGAAAGCTTACAACATTCGCACAAGGCCAAAAAGCAATTCGTGTCAAAAAGATCAATAATATAAAAATAAAGCGCGAGAATTCTAGTTAAAGGGAATGTCATATAAATATGTGGTTCACGTCCATGACTCCAAGATTAAAAAAATCAATCAATATCGTTCTTTAGATGATGTTATTTCTAATGAGAAATACCCGGAACAACTGCAAATAACTACTTAACTGGGGGGAAAAAAGCATTAATAATTTACTTTATAAGGCATATAATACTGAATGAAAGAGGATTGCTGCTGGTTCTTAATTTGGTTGTAATATGGCGTGACAGGTTCAATAATGCTTTGGTGAGTTCTTAATATTAAATTCGGAAGGATGTTCATTCAGTTCATCGTTAAGTTTTACCCCAAGCTGGGCAGGGCAGACTTCCAGAGGGGCAAGACTTGGTTATGGGCAGCCAAGGAGCATGCACCATCAAAGGAATTCTGTTATCAAAGAGGAGGGAGGATGGGAAGGCCAGGTGTGATGGCTCACGCCTGTAATCCCAGCACTTTGGGAGGCCGAGGCAGGAGGATCACTTGAGGCTAGGAGCTCGAGACCAGCCTGGCCAACATGGTGAAACCAAGTCTCTACAAAAAATACAAAAATTAGCTGGGTGTGGTGGCGCACGCCTGTAGTCCCAGCTGCTTGGGAGACTGAGGCACCAGAATTGCTTGAACCCGGGAGGCGGAGGTTGCAGTGAGCTGAGATTGCGCCACTGCACTCTGGCAGTGGAAAAAGGGTGGGTCATGTGTGTGCACATGTGCATGTCGGGGGCAGTAGAGAGGATGGGAGGCCTTCTCCTCATTATATCTGACGTGAGCTGCAAGCAACACTCCTGTTTATTGAGCACTTATTATGTACCAAGTTCTGGGCTGGATACACAGACTTGGGCTCGAATCACAGCTCTTTGTATGCGACGGGCTTTCCTGGCAGATTCTGCCTGAAAGAACAGTTCAGCAAAGAAACATCTAAAAGGCATGGGCCTGGCTGAGTGATGAGCTCCTTTCTGGCCCTAACCATCTACAGATCTCCAGCTGGGTCCCTAAATCTAGAATCACCATCCTCAGCTCCTTCTGCACCCCCAGACCCCTCAAGGGGCCTGTTTGGCCCTCCAAGCTGAGGTTTGCATCTTCTGCTCTCTGTTCAGCTGATGAATCGCTGTGTGAGCTCAGGCAAGTCACTTGACCTCTCTGAGCCCCAGTTTTACACCTATAAAAGGGGACAATACCAGCTGTGCCTCCCTGGCTGCGTTGCTGAGAGGAGGTGACACAACAGGCATCCCGCTAAGTGATGGATAAACCTTGCCAGCTGATGTCCCTGCCCGAGTTCCCACTCACCATCATGGGCTGCGGGTTGAGCCTCAGTCACCTCACCTGAGCAATGGGTAGGAGCAGAAACTTCATCATGGGGCTCATGGGAGGGATAAACATGATGTGCTCAGTTTCAGCTCACCTGCTGGGAATGCCAACTCATGCTCACTGAGCACTCACCATGTGGTGGGCTTTGTTCTTGGGGCTTTTCAAGTATCAACTCATCGAGGACTCCCATCACTCCTATGAAGTGGGTACTATTACCACCATTTAAAAACAGAGGACCAGCCCAGGCCACATGGTGAAACCCCATCTCTACAAAAAATACAAAAATTAGCTGGGTGTGGTGTTGTGTGCCCATAGTCCCGGCTACTCGGGAGGCTGAGGTGGGAGGATCACTTGAGCCTGGGAGGCGGAGGTTGCAGTGAGCTGCGATTGCACCAATGTACTCCAGCCTGGGAAACAGAGCAACTCTGTCTCAAAAATTAAAAAAAAGAAAAGTAAAAGCAGAGGAAAGTGAAACCCAGAGAGGTTATGTGCCCTGCCCAAGGTCACACAGCCAGGAAGCAGACGATCTAAAATGTAAGCCTGAGCCAATTTGGCCCTAAAACCCACAGTTGCCCCTACTGCTTATCCCCCAGGGTGGCCTCACCGGCCAGCAAGGCCACTGCTCCCTGGCCTCCCCTGCTCCCTGCCCTCCCCTGCTGTCAGAACTGCACGCATCTAACATCTGTTGTGGTTCTAAGGGGGCCCTGTTTACAAAGGGATAGTCATACCAGTGCCAGGAGTGCCAGGGAAAAGGGTAGTTTAGGGAGTGAGAGAATTATGCCATCAAAGACAGCTGGAAGAGCAAATAACGTTAAAAGGCAAAAAAAAAAAAAAAAAAAAAAAAAAAAAAGCCCTGTAATTAAATTTCAGCTCAAACGGAAGAGCAAGAGTTTGCAGGCAGACACGGAGCAGAAGGGGGGCACAGGAACCAAAGAAGGACGCAGCACATGGGGCTGGGTCGGGGCTCGGGGCCAGAGCAGGGAGGGATGTGTACATCTTGGGTGATCTCAACTGTGAGGAAACCCTCCACTCCCCTCTCAGGAAGCCTGGCTGCAAGCACAGGAAGTGACCCACTAGAAAGGTCTTCTCCAAGGTTAGGACTACCCTTCCCCACCGACGATTGTCTTGGTGGGAAAATCAGAAAAATCTCAGTGTCTCAGAAAGCATCTGGGCCTGAGGCAGGGAGGACGGGGGAATGGTCTGTCCTCTCGGTCATCTCTGAGAGACCAGGGCCCCCATGTTATCAGATTAGTGGCCAGAGGGATCCTGTTAAAATCTGAGTCAGAGCTGGTCCCTCCTCTGCTCTAAAGTCTCCCATGACTCCCACCTTATTCAGAGTTGCAGTCAAAGTCCTTACAGTAGTCTCAAGCCATTAGCTTTAGCCAGATGCATAAAGACAGATGATGCTAAGCACCAGTGAATGCCAGGGGCTCCAGGGTTGATGGAGGGTCAGGGTGGGTTCCCTACTCCCCCAGGACCTGACATTTGAAAGGAGTTCATCCAGCAAAGAGATGGTGCAGGGAAGAGCATTTCAGGCAGAGGGCATGGCAAGCACTGACACCCTGAGGTGCGAATGAACCAGGTGTTCACAGTCAGATGGCAGCTGGGGCTGCGGTCATCTGACGGCTTGACTGGGTTGGATGTCCACCATGGCCCCTGACTCCAGTCTGGTACCTCAGCACTCCTGGCCTCTCCGCCATGTACTGTCTTATCCCCCAGAACCTCTCCATGCAGGGTGGGCTTCTCACAGCAGGGTGGTCTCCAGGTAGTCACACTTCTCACATAAAGGATGGGTTTGGAGAGGTGTGGTGGGGAGAGCCAGCAGGTAGGCTAAAGGCTACACTGGATCATGGCACAGTGTCACCTCCACCATGTTCTACTGGTCAAAGTAGGCACAGGCCCAGATTCAAAGGATGGAGACACAGACTCCATCTCTTGGCAGGGGAATGCAGGGACACACGGCAGATGTGCATGGGATGGAGATACTGCCGTGGCTGTCATCGGGGCAGGGTGTCAATGTGAAGCACAGCAAACAAATAGAACCTCTGGGATGGAACCGATGGCCTCCCTTGGGCTTCTGGACATTATTTCAGAATCACAGGGACTTGGCTCCTACAGACATTTTTTCTTTTTCTTTCTTTAAAGGATTCCATGCGGAATCCTAGGGACATCCTTGAGGGCAGGGATGGTGTCTCACCATCTTTGGATCTGCAACAGTCCTCACACAGAGCCTGGGACATAGAAGGTTCTCCACAAGGATCTGTTGAGCAGACCTGCACGCTGCCAATAGAAGGGTGGCCTTGTCTCCTTTGGGAAGTCCTTCTTCTGGGTACTGCAAAAATGCTTGCTCTCCCTCATACCAAAAGGAGGCGAGGTGACCACTGGGTTGTGACCATCACTGGGCCAGCATCTAGAACCCTGCCTAGTATGCAGCAGCTACTCAATAAATGCTTGTTGAGGTGACTAAATGATTACATGGGCTCAAGTGATGATCTAATGCATCTTTACCCCCTTCTCTAAGCTCCTAGAAGGTGATCACACCACACGAATTCCCCCAGACCCTGAGTGATTAGAGGGAGAATGTTCTCAGTCCCACACAACCATGCACGCCCACCGTGGTGACAACAAGTGACTCACTGGCCACTTGACACACAGAATGTCACTGAATCTCATGCAATCCTATGAGCTGACCCTATTTACAGATGAGGAAACAGTGGCTCAGAGACATAAAGTCACTCGCCAAGGTCACATAAGCTTGTCAGTGTGAGGGTGGGGCTCAGACCACAGGTGTCTAACCTCTCCTGGGTGTCAGAGGCCAGGTCAGCCCACTTGGTCTCCAAACTACTGTGTTTCAATCAGGCCCAGGTGAATGTCTCTGTTCCAATCCAACCCAAAAGGTTTTCCACCATACAGGCCACATCCCCTTTATGGTGGAAGAAAAAGGCGGCAGAGAAAAAGAAAATCTCCCAACAGTGGCCCTGTGGTCTTTCAAGCTGGGACAGTGCACACGCGCTTCAGAAAAGTTTCACCTCCGAGTTAGCATAACAAAACTTTTAATTTAGATGTTTTCATGTCTCCCTCCAAGTAAAAATAAGTTTAAAATAATGACTGTAATAAATGAAGGTAATTAATTGTAGTTTGTTCCTTTACTGTCTAGTCAGCTTAATTTTACCTTTTCAACTAATAATGAGAAAATAATTTTTGTGCTCGGAGGGTTAATGATATGTAACTGCGAGAACTGCTAATTGCATGTTGCAATCCATCCATCAACAACCCCATCTGTGCGACTTGATTATGTTTGCTAAATTATTGCTTTGAATTATCTTTCATAAAGCAACTTTTATAATTAGCGAGGCTTTCGTCTTGCTCTTTTCTCTGTACGCAAGGATATTCAAACTTTGGCCATTTCAAGCTGTCTCCATTAAGCCACCTTCTCTGGCTGTCTTTGTTTCCCTGAACAGGAGAAATCAAAACTGTCCTTTAAGCAATCAAGGCAGACAGAGAAGCTTCCTTGATTCACAGCAGGGCAAATTCACTTCCTCTCCACCCCCTCCCACCGGCACGCACACACACAAACACACACACACACAGAAAGAAAGAAAAGAGACCCGCACATATATAATATAAAAAGATAAGAAGTATGCCCAGATTCTGAACACACCAGGGCTGGTGAAGCAAAATTCAGGAATAACATGGTATATTTTATTGAACATGGTATATTTCATGGTACATACCATGAAACTGAACATGGCATATTTCAAGGAAAGGCCTGCACTGGGAAGAAGGAATGACGGGCATGATATTCTGCCCTGGCGTTTTATGGGCTAGTTTATGTGACTTGGGATGGTGTTTGCTCCAGGGAATATTTCCAGGAGGTGATTAATACCCACTTGGGAATCGCAGCGCCAGCCCAGAGCCTGGTGGATTGCAAGAGGACAGCGGCATAAAGGATGAGGCCTCATTAAAAAAATTAAAATGAAAATCAAATTTGGATTATAAATGGCCTGTGCATGTGCAGCTTTTTCTGGACGAAGAAGATGCTTTTTATTAACACCTTCCTTTGGCAGCGTCTCTCCCCTGAGGCGCAAGGAGGACACAGAGGCCACGATGGCTTAGTCAATAGATCACGAGAAAAGCAGGGGTTTCGGGAATAAAATTCCAGACAAATGTAGTCTTCTTGGTACATTAAAGGGACGATGGAAAGCCCTCTTAAGAAAATTAACAAAGTTCTTTAAGGTCTCCAGCTATTAAAGCAGCATCTATTCAATATGCCACATGGGTTTTGAAAATGAGAATTCTGCTTTGTCTTTCCTTTTGGCCTAAGACTTTCTCTGTCCTAGTATTTACTGAGCACCAACGGTGTGCCAGACCCTGGGACTGCCTCCATGCTGCTGAAGTGTTTGAATCCTTTTTCCTTTTTTTTTTTTTTTTTAAGAGACCAGGTCTCGCTCTGTTGCCCATACTAGAAAGAAATGGTATAATCATAGCTCACTATAGCCTTGAACTCCTGGGCTCAAGTGATCCTCCCACCTCAGCCTCCTGAGTAGCTGGGACTACAGGCACAAGCCACCATGCCCAGCTCATTTAAATTTTTTTTTTTTTTTTTTTTTTTTTGCAGAGATGAGGTCTCATTATATTGCCCAGGCTGGTCTCAAACTCCTGGCCCTAAGTGATCCTCCTACCTTAGCCTCCCAAAGTGCTGGGATTACAGGCATGAGTGACTGCACCTGGCTTCTGAATCCTTATTGTTAGCCTTATTTGCCAGAGGAGGAAAGCTGAAGTTCAGAGAGGTTAAGGAATTTCCCCAAGGCCACACAGCTGGTTTAGGAGCAGAGTTGAGGTTTTGACCAGGCCTGAGTCAGATTTGCATGTATTTTCTACCATGCTTCAGTCAGGTCTTCTCCCGAACATCACCCAAACCTAGGATTTCTCCTATTGAAAAGATAACATAAGTCATACCCACTTCCTACAGGAAAAAAAACCCTGAAACCCATCTTTGAGATAAAAAGCCTTCAACACCTAGTTAGGAAAGTGGCAGATGGCAGCTCAGCCATACTAGAGACCCAGTAAACCTGTACTGGAGGTCACTGCTCATAGGAATAAAATATCCAAGACTTCTCATATGCAAGGCAGCATTTTAAGCACTTCATCAGTGTTAACTTTGTTCTTCCTCAATCTCACCCTGTGAAATATGCATAATTTTTTTTTTTTTTTTTTTTTTTTGAGACAGAGTCTTGCTCTGTCGTCCAGGCTGGAATGCAGTGGCGTGATCTTGGCTCACTGCAACCTCCGCCTCCTGGGTTCAAGTGATTCTCCTGCCTCAGACTCCTGAGTAATTGGAATTACAGGTGCCCACTACCACACCTGGCTAATTTTTGTATTTTTAATAGAGTTGGGGTTTCACTATGTTGGCCAGGCTGGTCTCGAACTCCTGACCTGAAGTGATCCACCCTCCTCGGCCTCCCAAAGTGCTGGGATTACAGGGGTGAGCCACTGCCGGGCCTGAAATATGTATAATTATTATTCCATTTTACAGATGAGGAAATGGAGGCACAGAGAGGTTAAGTAGCTCACCTCAGATCACACAGCTAGTAAGTGGGAGAGGTGGGATTCCAACCCAGGCTGGCTCCAGCATCTGTACTCTTCACCCGCTAACAGCTCTTCATGTGTCAGACATTACATTAAACCCTTTCCCTGCATTAGATCTCAGTTAATCCTCAAAACAACATGAAAAGACTTGTTAGTGTCTTTACACTCCCATTTAACAGATAGGGAAAACTGAGGCTCTAAGAGGCCAAGGGATGCTCTGTTCACACCAACTCAAGCAAGGAAACAGCTGAGAAAGTGATGCTCTCTACAAACAGCTGAATGCCTGTCTTTGGATTGGGCAGAGGGATCAGCTGCTATAGGGAGCTTGTGTGCTGAGCAGCTCTCCTGGGACTAGGAGTTGGTAGATGGGAACCTCTATTTTTTTTTTTTTTGTAACACAAAGTCATGAAAACCCCCATTCCTAACATTATTGGTCTGTCTAGTTTTTTTCTTCCAAGCCCAGGCACCTTGCAACCAAATGAATCAATACTGGATGGCCCTATAAATAAATAAGCACATCAGTCAACTAGGTAATAAAATGAAAGGATGAAAAATACGGAAATCAGCGACATTTGTGTAAATCCAGTTATTGTTTACTTTAATATTGCCTTATGTGCTTATGTGGTTCCAAAGAGACAGATTTAAAGTAATGTGGCGCTTGGTGGATGACAGACTTAAAATGCATCCCCTCTGGTGAGATCCGAGTACGGCCAATCCTTCTGGGGTCCTGCCTGAGTCCAGGGAAGCCTGAGAAGAGCCCCCTCAAGATGGAACGCTTTAGAAATCCCTGGACCCACATGATTCCAGTCTTTTCTTGGCCTGCCTCCTGTGCCAGCCAGACAAGTGGACATTATCAGACTCTTGGTTACGAAGTCAAGCAAAGAGGAGAAATGGGGGCGGGGGGGGGGGTTTCACCCTGATCACAGGGCTTCCAAAAAGCAAGAGAAATTATTTACTGAGGACGCAAAGGAACTAGGGCTCAGCGGGTCAGCAGGAAAGAATGTGGACAATGTCACTTTTATACTCAAAGAGTGGGCTGGTGCAAAGAATTTCTGGTTGGGCTGGTAACTGTGTGGACTTATCTGCAAGGCTGCCTCAGAGAATCAAAGGACAGCAGAATGCCAAGAGAGGGCAAAGGTCATCTAGTACCAACCTTTGATTTTAAAAATAGGAAACCAAGGCTGGAAGGTGAGGTAGGTTTGTTCAAGGTCATAGATCTTTCTTAAATTTTATTTTTTATTGTTTTAGAGACAGGGTCTCGCTCTGTCACCCAGGTTGGTGTGCAGTGGTGCGATCATGAATCACTGCAGCCTCAACTTGCCGGGTTTAAGCAGTCCTCCCACCTTAGCCTCCGGAGTAGCTGGGACCACAGGCACGTGCCACCATGACTAGCTAATTTTAAAATTTTTTTGTAGAGATGGGGGTCTTGCTATGCTGCCTAGGCTGGTCTTGAACTTCTGGCCTCAAGTGATCCTCCCACTTCAGCCTCCCAAAGCACTGGGATTACAGGTGTGAGCCACTGTGTACGCCCCAAGGTCACAGATCTCACATGTAGCAGAGCCATTGTAAGGTTGGGCAAAGTCGAGGGAGAGGGAGATTTCTTGGGATCAGACTTGAATTCTGTCAAAATGAACAGAGAACCAATTCTCATTACTATACCATTCGGATGGGAGACCAGAGGGAAGGGCACAGAGTTTGCAATGGGGACAGGGAAGCTTCTCCAAAGCTTCTGGAGGCTGCTGGCCCCCCTGGGCAACTCTAGGTGGGAGAGGAGGGGGAGCCATTGGGGGCACTTTTCTGACATGCTGTGGGCCCTGGGTCTTACCTCGGCTTGGAAGCTTTTTAATACAGGAGCCACCATCTCTCTGATTTCCTGAAAAAGAGATCAGCAAAGAGTTCACTACAGTGCCAGGTGGGACGCCCCCGTGGCCCCTGCTTGTAGCTCGCTGCTGTCCCTGGCTCAGCATTTCCCAAGCATGTCCCGTGGGGCCTGAACTCCATTGGATTTCACAAGGGACAAACGCAAACAGGGGTACCAAGCCACACCAGACTGGGAAACGTCAAGTCCAAGGGGTTTCTTTCCTGCAGGACTTTCTGGAGTCTTTCATATAATGCATGTTGGGAATTTCCAGAAGACAAAGGAAGTGGCGTTTCTCAAATGAATGTGATCATAGAATGGTCTTTTATGCGAAATATCTTGTGAGACAGGTGGTCCATCCCAGGTCACACTTTGGAGTGGGGTGGGGGCTGGAGAGGTAACCCCAATTCTCCATGCTCAGCACTACATGAAAGCCCTTCCTTAAAAACCTTCTGCCCTTCAAGGTGTTGCCCGGGGCTGCCTCTTTCAGGTTGCAAGGTCTCCGTGACCCTACCCTGTAGCTACCTCTCCAGCAAAGACTGCCTTTTGCATTTTAGCAATGCCACTTGTGTAACTGACTCTCCTTCCTCACCAAAACGTGCAGTTTCTGCAGTCTAGGCTGGGTCTGTACCCCATTCGAGCTCTGCAAATGTTTGAGGAACTCTATGGACATGGGCTGTCTTCAGAGGAGGTTTGTCCCAGCCACCCTGAGCCTCCTATTTCCAGACTCTAATTTCCTGGCTTTCATAAGTGACCTGAGGTTCCCAGCAACTTGGGCTAGCCTGGCAAACTCCTATGTATTCTTCTCCCTGGCACGTAAGAGGGAAACCTTAAGAACCATGTGTCCCGAGACTCCAACCCTAATCCTCCAGTTTCCTGTGAGATCTGCTGGTGTGACTCCCCCATCACAATCAGCCACAATTACCAGTAATCCCCATGGGAGGCACTGAGGGACTAGATAGGGTGGGGAGGGGTTGCCCCAGACAGAGCAGAAAAGGAAGAGATGGGTTGAAGACTTATGGGCAGGTAAAGAATAAACCCCTTCATTATGCAAATAACACTGTGTTGCTCCTGCCCCTGATTCTAGATCCCCAGGGCTTTCCTGAGCCACTGATTGATAGACTGATGTATGTCGGGGACCTTCAGGGGAGACACAGTCCTAGTAGACTTGACCATAAGGTGCCATGGGTGCGAGGCTGAGCCATGGATAAGGAAACTTCTGAGAATCTGGGTCACAGGTGGTGAACTCAAATGCCTACCAGGCTAGGCAGGAAGCAGCTACGAGGGAGGCTGGGACAATGCAAGCCCCACCGATGGGGTGGCGTGCTCTGCTCTAGCTTATGACGGCAGCATGAGCACAGAACCTCTGGGTTGCACAATCTACCAAATATTCTCAAAAGGCACCGGAAATCCAGTTTTTAGGTGAAATCATCTGAGATGCTAAATATTGGCAACCCACCGTAAAGTTCAAAAGACTTTACAGACTAAATAAAAATGTGATGGCGGGAGACCTCTGGTCCATGTTCAGGAAACATTAGTTCTGGATGGGACCTCTCAGAAACCATCTCTCAGTTCCTTGAGTTTACAGAAGGGGAAACTGAGGTCCCAAGAGGGGCTAGCCTGCTCAAGGTCACACAGCAAGTGAATGGCGCAGCTAGAATTTGAACCCAGGTCACTGGACTCCCCAAACAGGCCCTTTTCACAACCCCACACTCAAGTATCTGAGCATTCTGGGAGGGATGGGTTTGGCGGGACTTCGTGCTAATGCTGCCCATTTCTAGAAGCACGCCGCCTCATCTGCTTCACGGCTGGGGGACGCCGAGCACAGGCGCGAGCAGGAGGTGAGCTGGGCACCAGCCAGAGGAGCTCTTAAATAAAGCCTCGGCGTGACTTTCTCCATCAGGAGAGACTGGATCCAAAAAGGAGAATTTTCAGAGGCATGACTATAATAGGAATGGAAACTTATTCCTCTTAATTACATAATTGCATAATTATGCAGTATTAAAATTATGTAAGCTGAACTCAGAGGCTTAAAACATGGCCTAGATTTCCCTCATCACCTGGGGGCTCCCACATGGCCTCAGAAGAAAGTCAGTTGGGCTAGAAGGAAGATGAGATAGAGGGTCTAAGCTGACCAGGGAGAAGGCATGTGCAGCTGTGAAGATGTGGGGCCGATTCAGCTCTGACTCCTGGAGTCAAAGGAGAGTCAAAGGTAACCTCATTCTGGGGAGTTTCCAGACCAAGCTGAGCTCTGTTCTAAAAGGCGAAGGAAGGGTTCTCGGCATCACTGATGCCTTCTTGGCTCTTGGAGTCAAACCAAAGGCCTGGCTTGGCTTTTCTGAAGCCACAACATGGGAGAGGCTTTTAGACCTGAGATTCATGCCCCTTCTCCATGTAGACACTCTCTTCCTTCCAGACTTGCTCCATGGACAAATTCTAGCTAGATCCTAGTCCCTTCTCTTGCCTTGAAGAACCAAAGACATTTATGACTTGTGTGAGATGGATTTTGCAGCTAAGAGGCTGAGGTGGACCTGAGGCTTCTCCCCTCTGTGGTCATATGACCTGATCCCTGGCTGGGTCTGCCTCTTCCCTGTCTTCCCATGTTCCCCTCCCTGACCAGCGAGATGGCAACAGGACCCCCCACCAATCTCGGTATCAGACTGGCAGAGTGTAACTGCTGGAATCAAGGTCTCCCATCTGAATGCCAAACTCTGCCCCACCTTCCTCCAGCACACCTGAGCAGGTAAGGACAGATGTTAACCTTCTGCCGACCAGAATGAAACACAGTTGGCTTTGGGGAGATCTGGACGCAGAGACCTCTGATGTCTGTTCCCTGTCACAGCCCTGATGTGCCACATCCTTTTTATATAGAGTCAGAGGGCTTTATTTTCTCTATTTGTGTTTATTCTCATCATTTGTTTTGTAATTTGAGAAGCAATAGGGGGGCCTGCGAGAGGATGGAAAAGAATTCACACATCCGGGCCGGTAAATAACAGAAACTTGTCTGTTCTAGTCTGTTCCTTGGGGGGCCCTTACATTGCTGGGGGCTGGTCATTCTCTGTGCCCCACCAAGCTCCCTGCAATGACTGCTAGAAAAGGCATAGCTGGTTGCTGAGATTGCAAGGGAGGCGGTGAAGGGGAAGAATGAGGTGAACGTAAAGGGGGTGAGAGGCCGAGTTTCAGAGATGATGAGTGCCGGCAGGCCCCGAGAGGGTGTTAGAGAGTCGACGGCTGTCTTCCTCCAGACGCCAACGGGAAAGCAAAATAAAATCAAGAACTCTAAGGCACATTGTCTTTGCCAGCAAGGCCAGGCATCCGACTTGGATATGAATGTGGGGGGGAAATGGATGTTTCACAGCGCCCTCAAAAAACAATGACGTTGATGGAGAAACGCCCCGCCCTCCCTTCAGTAGGCACCGCTGAGCACCACTAGGCCAAGAAACCCCGAAAGGTTAGGGGCTGTCATTTTTCTCTGTGGCTAATTAGCTTCTTTTCTTGTTAGTCACTTGCATCTACAGTTTTCAAAATATAGTTTGAATGGAGAGAAATCTGCATTCCTACTGAGTTAATTCTATAACGGCAAATATACCATACCTCAGGTACATTTTTCTTAAATTCCCGGCGGAGTTCAATTAAATGTTTATGAGAATGTTCACTCTCCTCCTGCCGTGCAGACAGCTCAGAAGCGACGGAATTAAGCTCCTTCTGGAACAATAAAAAAAAAAAAAAAAAAAAAAGAGAGAGAGAGAAGAGAAAAAGATTTTTTTTTCTTTTTTTCCTTTTTAACCACTGTACAAAACAGCATTCTGAACAAGTTTTCTTAACTTACAAAGCTGAGAAAAGACAGGATATTGACTCCTGGCACAAATAAATAATTTACAAAACTGGGATGCAACTGAAAAAAAATCCAGGACAGCTTTTTTTGCTCGTCGGAAGTCAGGCCAGATCAATAATCTTCTATAAAGTTGGGTGGAGTTGGTTGTTTTTTTTTTTCCATCTCTTCCCCCCACCCCCTGCCCCACCTCTTAAATTTCCAAAGGAGTGATGGCATAAGCTTGTCAGTAACTGTAGAAAACATCTCCAAACCATGTCAAAATAGTAAAGTGCGGCATATTGTATGGGCATATTATAGTGGAAGAAAGTGCTGTCGACAGCTTTCATATATCAGAGGTGGGAACGGCTCCAACTATGACTTACTTACACTTAAAGGTTCATAAATACGCCTTTTAAGATATAGATGGCTTTTTAATTTCAGTAGATTTTGGAAAAATGAAGGTGCCAATAAGAAGTAAGCTGACCTTTTGTGTATCTCGCAGTAAATCATTTAAGGTTCACTTCAAGTCTAAGAAATATTTCATTGAAGACTCCTGGATTCAGAAGAAATGGATTGGAAGGTGCTTTGCTGGCTTATATGCAAGGAAGGTATCAGACCAGGTTTTTATAGGATGTACCAGCGAGGGAAAAAGAGAGAGAGATGGAAGGGGGGATGCTTCGGCTCACACACATCACAGACAATGTCTGCTGGTCGTGCATGTATATTTGATCACCCCTCTCGAAGCTTTCTTCACTTTAATGGTGGCAGTTTCACAAGGGGAGTACAATTCACCATGAGTTGTCATGGATTTCATTTGCATAATTCAAGAAATGCTCTGTTTATGTGGTCGGCTGCTTCCTTGCACCATCCCGAGATGGGCTTTTTTTCTGGACCATAACTCGAGGATCATTTCTGTATATATCATCCGATTATATTTGCAGCAATCAAGCCCCATAATTTCCTAAATCCGGTGATGCAATAAATTTCTGCAATCAGATTTATTAAAAACACACACGCAGATGCGGGAGTGTATTTCTAGGGTGAACTCTTTAATCTAACATATGTATGATGAGGCCCAGCACCGTGTTGAAAGACCCCATTTGTCATCACTAATACACATTCATCTTGCACACACAATGAAACACTTTTGCCATTAGATAATGAAATAAAAGTACTATTAACCCACTGCAAATTCTTTTCCCTCTAAGAGACGAAATGCATGGTAATTGTCTTATATCATGTCTGAGAGTCAGTAAATCTGCTCAATAGCAGCTCACCAGAGCACCATAAACCTGGCACCCCAAGCTGGGATGAGTGTCCCTGACCTATGGATTTCTTTGTAGAAATCCAGGAAGGAACTTCTATTTCTGGAGAAATGTCTAACTTCTTTAGAAAATTATGAGACAAGAAGGGAGAAGGTAGAGGCACCAAAGTAGCTTTGAAATAGAGGCAAGGGCCAGGTGCAGTGGCTCATGCCTGTAATCTCAGCACTTTGGGAGGCCAAGAGTTTGAGACCAGCCTGGGCAACATAGTGAGGCCTCCTCTCTACAAAAAATAGAACAATTAGCTGGTCGTGGTGGCACTGCACCTATAGTCCAAGCTACTTGGGAGGCTGAGGTGGGAGGACTGCTTGAGCTCAGGAGGTCAAGGCTGCAGTGAGCTGTGATGGTGCCACTGCATTCCAGCCTGGGTGACAGAGAGAGACCCTGTCTCTATTTTGGTGGGGGAGCGGAAACAGGTGCTCTCCAAGGTGCTGAAACCAATTCTTGCCGAAGCACAGGGTACTCCCACTTGAAAGTACATGGGGGCTTCCAGTTTAAAAGCCCGGTTTTTATCAGGATTAAGCCAGGTGAGGAACAAGGTGTTATGAGCAAAAAGGGGGAATTCTGGTTCATCATCACTTAAAACTAATCACAGTTTCTAATACAGAAACTACAACTGACCACAACCGAAATATCCAGTGACAGGAGAGATCAGTGTTTGCAGCAACAGACAAAGGTAGACAAAACCCAACTGGTTGGCGCGGCCAGGTGGACAGAATCTCACTTGGCAGGAGAGAAAAAAACTGGAGGGCCAGGGTCAATTTGAGTTGCAGCAGCGTACTCCCAGCTCTTCTTAGTTTTTCTCATCTCTCTTGAAGACAAAGATGTGATTTTCACATTGCTACAGGACAAACAGAACTGGGACATGGGTTTACAGCTCTCTATCTTGGATTATTGTGTGTCTGACACTTTTTTTTTTTTTTTTTGAGACGGAGTCTCACTCTGTTGCCCAGGCTGGGGTGCAGTGGCGCCATCTCAGCTCACTGCAAGCTCCGCCTCCCAGGTTCACGGCATTCTCCTGCCTCCCAGCCTCCCGAGTAGCTGTGACTACAGGCACCCGCCACCAAGCCCGGCTAATTTTTTGTATTTTTAGTAGAGACGGGGTTTCACCGTGTTAGCCAGGATAGTCTCGATCTCCTGACCTCATGATCCACCCACCTCGGCCTCCCAAAATGCTGGGATTACAGGCGTGAGCCACCACACCCGGCTGTGTCTGACACTATGTTCTTATTGCAGGGACACTGGTGCCTTCCCACAATGCAGCAACCAATATACCTGGTGGGGGCGAACTTTGCCTCTCATTAAAAACATCCAGCCCAGGTTCTGAAAGGAAATTGCAGAGCAGGATAAGTCCAACCACCTGATGTGTCCTCACAGACAATTATGCCTGACTCCCTCCACCTGCACCTCCCAGGCTGCTGGTGGGTGCAAATCTGACAGGCAGGATGTCTGCTGTGTCCACACTGCAGAGAGAACAGAGCCAGGGAAGGCAGGGGGATATCACCAGTCCCCTCACCCTGATCCCACTGCAAGCCCAGCCCTTGGTGTCTTTCCTCGAGCAGACGAAGTCACTGACATCCACATTCTTCTCAATTTTGCCTAAATCTATGCTTGTCCTTCAACCCTGAATTCTTGCCACAGTTCACTGGTAAACACACTAACACCAATAATAATAATAGTAAATACTCATAACTACCATTTATGGAAAGCTTACATGTACCAGGCACTACGCTACGCTCCTAACATACATCATCTCATGGAACAAACACATTAATGTGTCTTGTCTGTATGGTGATCAGTCAATTCTAATAACTGAGGTGTGGATTATCTCCTTGGTGGATTATAAAGGCATATTTTTTAATGCCCTTCTCTTCAGCGGGCTTCTGCTCTGCGTCTCCATCAGCTGGGGGGTGTTCAGGGCGTTTGTTTTAAATGATATGGATGTATAAAGCTTCAAGTGTTCAATAAATGTTGTCTCTTTTTTTTTTTTGAGACAGGGTCTCACTCTCATCACCTAGGCTGGAGTGCAGTAGTGCAGTCACAGCTCACTGCAGCCTCGACCTCCCAGGCTCAAGCGATCCTTCCACCTCAGCCTCCCTAGTAGCTGTGACTATAGGCATGTGCCATCATGCCTAGCTAATTTTTGCATTTTTTTGGGGTAGAGACAGGGTTTCACCATGTTGCCAGGCTGGTCTCAAACTCCTAGACTCAAGCAATCCACCTGCTGTGGCCTCCCGAAGTGTTGGGATTACAGGTGTGAGCCACTGTGCCTGGCCTTGGCTGATATTAATCTTATGTTTAGATAAACTGACAGCTAAGAAAACACCCCACCAGATCAATGATTCCAAGAATTTTGGATTTCACAGCTCAGTAAAAATTCTGTTTTAAAATGAAAGGAAGACCGGTAGAGTATTGCCAAATGTTACTGTATCAAGCAAAGACATTAAAAACCACTCCTTCCCACCCTAAAAGAAAGGATATTTGAATATCAGCAAAGCAAGAGGGCCAATGACAGCATCGGCACGGGTCTTTCATAATACACACAGCTAAAATTAAAAAGCTCATGGCACTATATCTATTTTGAAGGAATGGAAAAAAATTCTATCACAAACATAAACCAGCACTGGTCTAAAACTGAGTTTTAGAAAGCATGTCCGAACTACCACACACACAGCTTTGGTAATCAAACAGAAATCAGGATCTTCTCCTACCCAGCCCCTGCTGGCCCCACCAGCCCCCCAGCCCTGGGGGAGCCATGATTAACACAGCCCCAGACTTTGGGCCAGGCCCAGGCAGGGAGGAGACTCATCTGATTAACCGGCCATCAGCAGCAGACAGACAGCCCGGAGCCCGGCGCAGACCATTCAAATAATGATCATCATAAACAGCCCATTTGCAACTAAAAAGAAATAATTTTAATGAGCCTGAAGCAGATGATAGATGCAGCTGAGGCTCGGGCCAATGTGCAGAGAGAAAGGAGGCCGGGGCTGAGCTGCACCCGGGACCGGGTGCTGCAGGAGAAGCCGGGGGCTTGGAGGAAGGGGCTCTTCTGATGGGATCTGCAGTACCCCCTGGAAGTGCCCACTGCCTAGTGAGAGCCCCTGTCTCTGAGAGGGTTTGCCATTGGTGTGCTGAACAGTCTTGGGACTTAGTCCTCCAAGGCACTCAGAACATATGAGCTAGAAGGAATCCTCAAGGTCGCTCAGGTCACTGCTGTCCAAACTTTGACCACTCATGTCCCTCTGTGTGAATTTTGTCATATTGATATAGCATCTAAAATATGATTAATTAATATTTCTCTTCAAAGGGACTCCTATGGTTCTCTTTTTGAGATATGGATCACTTTAAGTTCCATAGTTCAATGTTAAGCTTAGTGAATTACAAAATTTTTTTTTAGATAGGGTCTTGCTCTGTCACCCAGGCTGGACTGCAATGGCATGATCACAGCTCACCGCAGCCTTGACTTCCCAGGCTCAGGTGACCCTCCCACAGCCTCCTGGGTAGCTGGGACTACAGGCATGTGCTACCACGCCAGGCTAGTTTTTATTTTTTGTAGAGATGGGGGTCTCGCCATGTTGCCCAGGTTGGTCTCGAACTCCTAGGCTCAAGTGAAAGCTTAGTGAATGGTTTACACCTGAGTAAGCACTACCCAGTTCAAGATGTAGAACGTTCACATTCCTAGTGCCTGTGAAAACTCCCTAGAGTACTCTCTCCTTGTCAGTACCCCCTAAAAGTAACCATGATTTGGACCCTGGCATCACAGACACATTTTTCCTATTCCTGACTTTTACCTAATGACTCCTTCCCTTTTTTTAAACCTAAATAAGTGTATTTAAAAAGGACACTTTCTTGTCACTAGAGAATCATGTACCATAAACAGATGGTAGCCATTAAAACAAAAGTATAACCAAAAACAAATCATTGCTGCCTGTGTTTGTTATAAAAGGTTAGCAAGTGCTGGAGGGGTGTTAATGCAGTCCCCTACAGAGACTTTCTGCTTGTTGGAATGAAGAAGGGTGGAAGAGATAAGGCAGAACTGTTCCTCAGAACCCAAGTCAATCCCTTCTAACACAGGCTCTACTGAATGCTTACAATTTCATGTCCCGTCAGTGGGTATGTGTCCCACACTTCAGTAAATATGAATCATATCTGAGTCTCCCATTTAAAGATGAGAAAACGGAGGCACAGATACTTTTGGTTACCCACCCACATCACACATAGTTAAGAGGTTGGATTTTCTCAGAGGGGAGGGTGGGTCTTGGCTAGGGAAGGATCCTATGGTTGGTTATCTATGGGGAAGCAAGTCCAGCATTCTCAATTCGTCTGGGTTTCCCCAACCAGGAGGGACTGGGAATTTTACAAGAACACTTAGTTTTTAAAGTAATTTCACACCTGATCCCAAAGTGTCAGCTATATGAAGAGCCTTGGGCTAGAATCTGTGTTCTTATGAGGGGAACACATGTTAAGACACAACCTGAGATCCCGCCTATCTGTGCCCACATTCTTCTCAGCTCCAAGGACACCTCACACTCAGACATATCCCCCTAAGGCCACCTCCGAGAAGAAACCTCCTAAAAAGTGATTGTTGGGAGCTGGGTTTAAGGAATTGAGGACCTCAGCTGTTCCTAGGCTTTAAAGAGATTCCATGAAGACAAACAATCTCTTTCTCAGTATGTCCCTCCTGGTTTAAAACCTGGCCTAGGACAATCTCCTCACTCCTGGGTGTCCCTGGGTCCCTCCCACTTCCCCTTCTCCTTGTTTCCTTCCCAGCTGGACCAAATTCCGTGCAGAAACCGAAATGCACCAGAACCTTCTGACTCCATGGTTCCACAGTCTCCTTTCCCTCAGCTCAGATGAACTCATTCTGTCTTTGTGGTTGATCTTACTCATCTCTTTGTGTGTCAGCTTAAATGTCTCCTCTTCCAGAAAGGCTTCCCAGACACCCCTCCAAGTTAGGTGTCTGCTTTGAGCCCCTGTTAACTCTTTCTGATATTTGCTACCAGATTTTTTTTAAGCCCTAGAACATTTACACAGAAGTTCCTTATAGGAAACAATAGCTCATAGTTAACATTTATTGAGTCTATTACACCATATATACTAATATTTATTGAGTGCACTAAGCACTTTATGTACAGTATCTCTTGTAAGGATATGTATGTGAAGTGATGGTCGAGATTCCAGGCCAGGTTTCAGAAACAAAGATGAGCAGTGATTATGACTTCCAGTACAGTCACCAACCCCCCAAATCCAGACAGGGGCTCTGCTTTCACCTTACTACAGGGGGATGCAACCGAAGATGTTGGACCTCATCTGTCCACCCACTCATCTACCCATCCACTCGTCCATCAACGCATTCATGGTCTCTGATGTGCTAGGCATTTCATAAGGAGGATGGAAATGATAAGCCAGATATAGCCTGGATCCTCCAAGAGCTCAGAAACCAGACAAGCTTGGGTATAAGTAATTTTAGTGAAAGGTGACAAAGGCCATCATGCAGAGACATTATCTTTAGTGCAGGCTTGGAGAAGAGTGAAACCCTAACATGTCTTTTGTATTGCCTTTGGGTGGGTATGGAAACTGATCAGGCAAAGGAGAGGTAGAGCTTTAATCTACCTCTTCTAATTAAATCATAGTGTGGTCTCAAGTTGGGCAGGGGCTGCCAGTAACCACTGAAGTGCTAACCAGGCTGGAAGCCCTTTATCCAACATCCGTCCAACTACCCAACCACCATCCATTTATCCATTCATCTAATCATACATCTATCCACCCAACTAATCATCCATTTATCCATTCATCCAGACATACATCCACCCATCCAAACACCATCCATTTATGCATTCATCCAATCATATATCTATCTACCAAACCATCCATTTTCATCCAGTTATACATCTACCCATCCAACCAACCATGCCTTTATCTATTCATCCAATTATACGTCTACCCACCTAACCAACCATCTATTTATCCAACAGTTGATCATCTAGAAAGGATCATCCATTCATCTATTCATCCAACTGATCTTGTCCAGCATCCAGGTACCCAATCACTCAAGCAGTCATCCATCCTTGGGTGGATAGGTGGGTTAGTTATCTAACCCCATCCAATTAACCATCCAACTAATCACTGGCCCAATTCTGTGTCAGGCACAGTGCTAGGTACTGGTGTACAGAAACCAACCAACACAGTCTCTGTCCTTGAGGAGTTCACAGTACAGTGTGGTAGACAAGGAGAACCATTCTAACACTATGTGCCAACATACACTATGAGAAGTATAAAAACAGTATGACAGGAACACAGAGAGCAAGGTTACTTACTGTGATTGGGAAAAAGAGTTGCCAAGATAGGACCATCTGACCTGTGTCTGGAAGGATGAAGAATCTGTCAGATAAAGAAGCCAAGCAACCCAGGCAGAGGAAATAGGAATGTTGCAAAAGCCCTTAACTTTTTTTTTCTTAGACAGGGTTTTGCTTTGTAGTCCAGCCTGGCGTGCAGTGGCACAATCCTGGCTCACTGCAGCTTCAACCTCCCATGCCCAAGCAATGCTCCCTTCTCAGCCTCCCAAGTAGCTGGGACCATGGGTGCAAACCACCACACCCAGCTAATTTATTTTTTGTAAAGACAGGGCCTTGCTATGTTGCTCAGGCTGGCCTCAAACTCCTGGGCTCAAGCAATCCTTCTGCCTTGGCCTCCCAAAGTGCTTGGATTACAGGCGTGCACCAACTACACTTGTCCTGGTCTTCAGGTTCTTGTCTTGAGTTTTCTTCTCCTTAACATGTATCACTACCAAATACACTGTGTATTTTACTTCTTTACTAAAATGAAAGCTCCATGAGAACAAGATATCCTCAGTGCCTAGAAGAGTTCCTGATACACAGTAGGCATTCTAGAAATGTTTGTTGGTCGAATGAATGAGTGAATGCTATGTGTCAAGGCCAGAGACCCCTAAAGAGCCCGGTCTGTCTGGGAAACAGTGACATGGTTCACAGACCACTGACCTGGGTTCAAACGTTGGCTTTGATGCCTCACTAGCATTGTGACCTTGGATAGGTGACTCAGCCTCCGTTTCTGTGTCTATGAAATGGGGCTAAGAATTCGTGCCCATAGGGTTGTCAGGACCCCTTGAGAACCAGATTGTAAGCAGGTCAAGTGCTTGGCTTGGTGTCTAGGGTCTTCAGAGTGTTGACAACCACCAATGGCACACAGTCCCTCAAGGGTGGGGGCTGTGTGCATGACTGGGTGATACAGTTCTTGTTCACAGCTATCCAGGGGTTCTAGTTCAACGCCTGGTGCACAGTGGGCATTCAATAAATATTTGTGGAATGACTATTAGTGGAGTAAGTATGAGAAGCCCCTTGTGGCGGGGGGATGGAGGGACAACTTTGTGGGAGCAAATGTCCTATTCTGCATCTTGGGCCCATGGAGGTCCTTCAGGATTTTGCTATCAGAGTTGCTGGCAAACACTGAGGAGGGCTTCAGGGGACGTTCAGAGCAAAGGGACTTGTTCTATCTACTGCGGGGCAGGTTGGGAGTGTCGCCTTCAGAGGGGCCTCAGAGGGCCAGCTCTGGGAGGGGGCTGGGGGATGACCCGGGATGGAGGGCACCCGCCGGCCTGCCATAAGTGAGGAGACAAGACAAGACGGATGGCTCCGCAGCCCGCCGAGATGGATAACTGAGCCGTGGCTGGGAGACAGCCGGGGTTACCAGAGCCATCCATCACTCCCTGCGCCATATGTAAATTTCAGATGCCAAGATGTATTGGGCCAATTATCCGAGGCCAGGGCAAGGGGTGGTGCCTATGAGAAACAGTTCCCAGCCAAGCTGGCTTCCCCGCGTTCTATCAGCTGGGCCAGGGTGATGGACAGTTCACATTCGGATCAAAGAGCCAAGCCTCAGGCCTGTGTGTGAGCCAAAAGACTGCCAACAACTTCTTAGCAAACTCCCAGTGCTGTGAGAACAGCAGGATAACAACTGCCCCATAGAGGGCTGGCTGTCGACTAGGTCCACAATGACCAGCACTACAAAAGTTCATTTCCCTCTCCCAGTGGCATCTGGAGTGCAGTGGATTCTCTAGAAACATCTGTTGAGGGAGCCAATGAAGGGTCTTAGGATGCAGGTGTCATCTGATGCACGGTACCTGCAGAGAGACAAAGCCACTCGTCCCACATCACACGGCGAGGAAGTGCCATCATGGGGACCCGAACCTATAACTTTCTGATTTTCCTCTGGGTTGTTTCCCTGGAGGACAATCTTCCCCTAAACTGTCTCTACAAGGTCTGCCGTGGCCTGAAGACCAGGAGCATGACCAGGCCTGGTCCAGCTGTCTGTCCATCCACCCATCCATCTATCCACTCAATAACTACTTTTTGTGTGCCTACAGTGTTACCAGAGACAAGAGAGACCCAGGTCCTGCGCACATGGAGCATGTGGTTACATGGGGAGCACAACAGGCAATTACAACTGTGGGACATCAGGCCCACCTGGCAGCTCCGTAGCTCAGGCTTCCAGAAAGCCCAGGCAGTGGTTGGTTTTTTAGTTTGAGGCAGGCCAAGAGCCAGCATTTGGCAGGCAGACTAGGTTCAGGTCCTGACCTTCTTGCTTGCCAGCTCTGTGAGCTTGGGCAGACCTGTGGCCTCTCTGTATCTAGGACTCTCACTGCTGCAAAATGCAGTCAGGGCATCACCTCTCTCTGGGGACTGGCAGGATGACAGGCTGGTGGACTGCAGGGGTTCCAGGCTATGGGAGGTGCCTGGGAAGGGCTGGATGCTTTGGGCCAAGGCTGGCACTTGGGCTGGGGCTGCCACCAGCCCTGAGGCCCTGGGAGTTGGGAGGCAGCAGCTGCTCCGCCTGCCTTAGGTATCAGGCTGATGTAAATTGGCAAATCTTGTCAGCCTGATCTAACAATTTCTCCTCCTCTCTACTGTTGCCACCCTGGGCCAGGCCACTGTCATTGCCTGCCTAGGTGACCACAGGAGCCTCCTCACTGGGCTCTCTACTGCCACTTTCACCCTCCTACAGCCCCTTCCCCACTTGGCGGCCACAGAGATCCTGTTAAACCCAACTCATACCCTGTTCCTCCTCTGCTCAAAACCCTTCCATGGCTCCCATGTGAGTCTGAGTCAAGGTCCCATATGATTCGTGTTGGGCTTCACTTCCTTCTACACCCTCCGGCCCACTCTGCTCCAGGCACATGGGTTCTTCTTGACTTTTTCTTTTTTTTTTTTTTTTTGAGAGAGAGTCTTGCTCTGTCACCCAGGCTGCAGTACAGTGGCACAATCACAGCTCACTGCAGCCTCAACCTTCTGGGCTCAAGCGATCCTCCCACCTCAGCCTTCTGAGTAGCTAGGACTACTGGCGTGCACCACCACGTGCAACTAACTTTTTATTTTTTTGTAGGGACAAGGTCTCACTAAGTTGCCCAGGCTGGTCTTGAACTCCTGGGCTCAAGTGATTTTCCTGGCTCAGCCTCCTGAAGTGCTGGGATTACAGGAGTGCACTACTGCACCTGGCCCTTACTGATTTTTTTTTTTTTTTTTTTTGAGACAGAGTCTCATTCGGTTGCCCAGGCTGGAGTCAGTGGCATGATTTTGGCTCACTTCAACCTCCGCCTCCTGGGTTCAAGTGATTCTCCTGCCTCAGCCTCCTGAGTAGCTAGGATTACAGGCGTGTGCCACCACGCCCAGCGAATTTTTATATTTTTAGTAGAGATGGGGTTTCACCACATTGGCCAGTCTGGTCTCTAACTCCTGACCTCAAGTAATCCGCTCACCTTGGCATCCCAAAGTGCTGGGATTATAGTCGTGAACCATGGTGCCCAGCCCTTATTGATTCTTGAACACACCAAGCACGTTTCTGTCTCGGAGCCTTTGCACTGGCTGCTCCCTCTTTCCTCACCTGCTTGGAGGCTTAGCTCTTATACCACCTTCTCCCAGAAGCCTGTCCTGCCGTCCTATTTAAAACAGTAAGCACCTCCTCTCTACCTCAGCCGCCCTCTGCTTATTTTTCTCCCAAGCCCTTGCCGTTGACACATTTATGTAGTCACTTCTCCATTTGTTTATTGCCTGTTTTCCCTGCCCGCCTCCTGCCCCCTCCAATGTCAGCTCCACAAGCACAAGGACTTTGTCCGTTTGGGTCACTGCTGTGTCCCGATGGTTGGCACACACTAGGTGCTCAATACTTTGAATTAATGAATGAACAAATGAACAGATGAAAGACTGGCTAACTCTGGGTCCCCAATCCCACCCGTCACCCCCATCAGTCCCCCGCCACAAGCATCAGGCAGGAAAACAAGCCTGCTCCTGTGCAGGCGGGACCTGGAGGCGGCTGTCCTTGAGAGAGGATGCCAATCAAATGCCTAATTATCTCGTCGGCAAGCCCAGAAAACCAGAGCCACATCCGATCACTTCCTCCTGCCCCTGATTGCTGATTTATATTCCGGAGTTCTCGGAATTTAAAACCTCACGGGCACCAGGAAAACAAAATAGCCCCCACTCTGACAGGTGTCAGGTGAGGGGCTGGGGACCCCTTGTGCCCCTCGTAGGGCTGACACGTCTGGTCCAACTGGGTGAGAGGCCACAGAGTGCTTCCCCCGGCAAAATGGGGGCGGGGGAAAGGGATCCCACGAAATGATCATTCACTCATTCATTCGTCAATGAATGTTTACTGAGCACCTACTACATGCCAGGCTTTTGCTAGGGGCCACAGTGGCAATGACTCACATCACAGAAGCCGAACGCCTACTGCATGAGGGCACTTTTAACGCCTTGGCCCACTGCATCTTCTGGGAGGTCTGTGTTCCTAATAATTCCTTTTGCAGCTGGGAAAACGAGTCCCTGAGAGATCATGTCACTGCCTCAAGGTCACAATCAGGCAAAAGCAGAGCTGGGCTTTGAACTCTGGTCCACTCTTCTCCAAACCACTGCATCCTCTCTGAAGTCTGCCACTTTCAACATCTTTTCTCTAACTCATTTCTTGCAGCAGCCTCTTTTTCAAGGTTGGGAGCATCTGGGGGTGGGAAGAAAGTCTGTGGGAACCTCAGGAAGCTCTGGAAAAATTCTCTGGCATGCAGGGCTGAGAAGGTGCCAGGTGCAGGGCTGAGAAGGTGCCAGGTGCAGGGCTGAGAAGGTGCCAGGTAGGGAAGCATTTATTAAGCGCCCACTGTATGCTGGGTAGGGTTCCGAGAGCCTTGTGCTCTGGGGAGGACTGGGGAGGACTGCCACACAAATGTGCAGGCGTAGTCCCAAGAAAAGCACACCTGGAGAGAGCTGCGCCTAAGGGCACGTGGGGCCTGGGGGAAGGCACTAGAGGAGGAGGGAGCTGTGGGCATGAGTGGGGCTGGAACCCTCAGGCTGTTGGGGAATGGGTGACCATCTGGATGTATCTTACAGCCTCGTGGGGATTAGGTTGGGAAGTTGTGGGACCAAGGCAAGAAGCGATTGGGAGCCAGAGGGGTTGGCTGAGCAGAGGTGCCACCCCCACCTCCAGGCAGCTGCAGGGAACCGTGCGGGCAAGAGACTGAGCCTAGAGGCTGGCAGAGCAGACACATCATCCCCTGCTACCAGCGGAGGGGAAGGTGGGTGGAGGCATCAGGCAGGAGAGGGCGCTGATGGAGTTCAGGGACTGGCAAGGAGCCAATGCCTCCCAGCAACTGGAAGCCCCGGCCAGGGAGGCTGAAGGTGAGATTGAGAGGGGAGGCCCTCAAACGAGGGGCAGCCAGGGTGGTCACAAGCCATTTTAGCCCAGGGGCTACACAGGCTTGTCCCCTGCCTGCTGTTGACTTTGCCGAGTGCCTGACCTCCCCCTGCCCCACCATTGTTTAAATGAGAGCAAGGATGCCTCGAGGGTTTACGGAGAGGCCCAGCAGAAACCAGTAGATGCAATTTCTTCCTAAACAAATGGGAAGCATCACTGCTAATATAAATGCCCCCGCGGAGGCTAGTTTGTAAGCACGAAGATGGAAGCATTCATAAAGAGACAATTTTCGTAGGGGTGATAAGGAGGAAGAGAGAATGAGAGGTCGAACTAAATGTTCCTGCCCCCCACCAATTCTGCTGGACTTCCTGACTCCTGGGGACACCCCAAATTTGGCTGCATCCTATACGTACATCATGGCTATTCTTTTGGGGTCTGAAGACACTGAGCCAAGTGACGACACCTCCGGGAGGGAGGCCTGGATTGAATGGGGGCTGGCCAGGTAGGGTTACCCGAGAGTCTGCCATGAGGCTCCTGCTTCCCAGATGACCCCACGACAGAAGCTCCCATCCTAGCCTCCCCCCAGCACTCCATAAACAGTGTCCAAGTAGCCGTTCCCTGTCCCAGGTGTATTTCACATCAAGCTGTACGGGGTCCTGAGATACAGTTCTTGCCACTTCCAGAAAGGAAAGAATGGGGGAGGGAGGGAAAGAAAAACACAACCTAAAAAAAAAAAATCCCATTTGATCTTTCTACATTTTATTAAAGTGCTTATTATCAACATGAATGTGAAATGCCTATCCAGCTGACTTTAATTACCTGAAGCTGCACCCGAGACCCCCAACTGCCTCCCCTGTAAATAAAGGTATGGCCAGGGACAGCTACACAGGGCAGGTGCAGATCCAGCTGTGGGAGAGTTCAAAGACAGGGCTCGGATCCTTGCTGCAAGAGGGGGTGTCCTCTCCTCTCCCCAAACCATAAAAAGCCACTTCCCAAAACAACACAGGCAAAACCTTTCTCTCCAAATGCTCTCTCCCCCGCAACCCGAGGAGACTTTTATCTCTGTTCACCTCCCCTCCTGATTCTAACAGTACAGTAATGCATGTCATCTGTGAAAAACCGAAGAGCAGGGTACCACGCAGCACGAAAACAGAGTGCTGTAGAAAAGAGCCTTCCTGCGGGCTTTTTTCTCTGTGACTGTAGATGGACACACAGACACACGAGACATAAATACACACAGACACATAAATGCACACACAGACACATACATACACACACACAGAGATCCATACATGTAACACACAAACACACAGAAACACACGTACAAACATAGATACAGGGATGCCGGGACACAGAGACACATACCACAGACAGACACGTTCACATGGAGACACACACATACACAGATGCACCCAGACGTCTCAGCAGAATTGAGTTCTTACTCTATTGACTAAGAGAAAACCTGAGCATGACAGACCGGCCTGCCCTAGACCAGGGCCTGTGGATCCTTGACCTTCTCTCCGCCCATCTCATTCCCTTTGTTTCTGTAGAGCCTGAAGAGGCCCAGGATGCAGGGCACGCACATTCCCAACTTAGGTGTGTGGGCTGGGTTCAAATCCTGTCTTTGGTGTTCTCCAGCCAGGAAATCCTAACGCCTGAGTCTGTTTCCTAATCTGCGCAATGGGGATAATGTTTGTGGGCATCATTTCAGCTAGAGAGATGGGGCTGGATACCACACTGAGCTGCCCAGAGTAGTACTGAAGTGCAGAATGCAGATTCCAGCACCAGGAAGGCCCGAGTTCGAATCTGCTTGCTGCTCTTGCTAGCTCTAACCCCAGGGCAAGTCAGCGTGCCTCTCCGAGCTTCAGTGTCCTCACTTGTACCACTAGAATAATAGTGATGTTGAACGAATCCCAGCCACGTCTCTTCAATCCCGCCAACGTCCAGAAATAATACCCACTCCCACTGCCGCCTTTGTCCAAGCTGCTACCCTCCCCTGCCTGGATTATTTCCGAGGCCTCCTCCCTTCTCTCTCCGCACCCACCCTTGCCTGCATTTTCCACATGGTGGATGGAGTGAGTCGCTCAAAACGTGAATCATCTCTTCTCTTTCCTTGGCTTGAAACTTGTCCATGATTTTTGCCATGGTCTTAGATTGAAATCAGACTTCTCACTGGGCCTAGAGGGCCAGGCTACTGCTCACAGCTTCCTATACCTTAGGGGGGCCCCTCTCTGCCCAACTCTATGCACTCCAGCTACACCTGCTGCTCCTGGGCCTCCGATGAGCCAGCCTCTTTCTCACCTCAGGGCATTTGCATGTGCAGTACCTGCAGCCTGCAATCCCTCCCCATCCCCCCAGTGCTGCCACCTTCTCAGCAGGGCCCTCGCTGGCCCCACTGGCACCCTTGCCTCTAAAGCAGATCCACTTTCTCCTTCCTCCTTTTCCACAGGGCATTCAACATCATTTGCAAAGATAGTTATCTGCATATTTAATATCAGCCTCCTTCCTAGGACTAAAGCTCCGGGAGGGCAGGGACTCTTGTCTGTTTTGTTCACCTCCATAGCTCCAGCATCTAGGCCAGTGCCTGGTCCAAGCCCAATAGACACTTTTTTTTTTTTTTTTTTGAGACAGGGTCTCACTCTGTCCCTCAGGTTGGAGTGCAGTGGCACAATCTCGGCTCACTGCAACCTCCGCTTCCCAGGTTCAAGCGATTCTCCCACCTCAGCCTCCCGAGTAGCTAGGACTACAGGTGCTCACCACCACACCCGGCTAATTTTTGTATTACAGTAGAGATGGGGTTTTGCCATGTTAGCCAGGCTGGTCTCAAACTCCCGAACTCAAGTGATCTATCCACCTCGGCCTCCCAAAGTGCTGGGCTTACAGGCATGAGCCACCCGCACCTGGCCTTAATAGACAATTTTTAAATGAATATTCACCTCACCAAGTTTCTCTGCCCACGGAATGACAATAATGAGTATGAAAAGATTTTGATAACTAAAGAATATTTCACATAAATAAAACAAAAAATTACAATTCTGGAAGAATGGAAATATCTCACTTTAGGGTCCAGGGTGGGGAAGGAGAGATCAAGAACAGCAGCAAGAAAGGGAAGAAAGAAGTGAGGGTAGCAGGAAATTCCAGATGAAAGGGATGAAACCACTGGGTTCCCCCAAACAGGCTTGAGCGGGGGCACTGCTGTGGGAAAAGTGAGCACATCCTGATGTTTTAGGGCCTGGGAGAATTACCTGTATGTAAACCCATGCACATTTTGGGGCTGTGTTATTTCACTGTGTGAACCTCTCCTATGGCTCCCTGGTGGTGGGAGGTGGATCTGACCTGGCCAAGCCTCACCCATTCTACCACCCGCCTTGGATGACCTTAGACTGGCCTGAGCCACAGCCAGGTTCCAGCTGGATGAAGCCATTTAAGGACAGGGAAGCTGTCTCTGCCTTCACTCAAGACAGGCCACCGCTGGCATTGAACCCAGTGCTATTTTTCAAGTCACATTTCTGAAGGAGGGTGTTGTTTTCTCCAGGAACCCTCAAGATGCCTACACGCTGCTTGCCAACAAGCCAGTAGCATGTACGCATTTATTCGTTCAACAAACATGTAAGGAGCATCCCCTCTGTGCCAGGCACTGTTCCAGGCACTGGGGATCCAACAGTGGCCACCGCAAAGTCCCTGCCTGCGTGATGCTGACAGTCTAACATCTCAGCTTTCACGGATGAGGATGGGATTCTGGGCTGACATGGCATTGATCCAGTCCTGGGGGCCAGGCAGAATAGTACCAACAATAAAGATAACAATAACAGAAGCTGATCCTTTCCCACACTGACTAAGTGGTAGGCACTGAGCTAGGGGATTTAGAGGAATTATTCTCTGAGCCTCACAGCAGTCCTTCGAGAGAGATATTAGTACTTCCATTTTGCAGATGAGAAAACTGAGGCTAGGAGGGAATAGGTCAGTTGCCCCAGGTCTCAGCCTTGGGAGGCAACAGGGCTAGGATTTGTACCTGGGTCCTCCTAGCTCCAGAGCCCGTCCACTCTCTTTTAGTGCCTCTACAAGATGCCCCAATTTAAATCCCCTCTTCTCTGAGTCACTGAGCACCATCTAGACACAATATTCCTGTACATGCAGCCCCTAGCCCCTGAGCCCCACGCCTATTCCAGCTATGTATGATTAAAAGGTTTGAACTCTGCTCAATCCTCTGAAAGATTCAAGGACCCAGAACATACTGAGCGGTGATCCTGAACTTCTAGAACTGCACTGTCCAATACAGCAGCCACTAGCCTCCTGTAGTTATTTAAATTTAGTACCTCTACGTTAATTTAAATGAAATGCAATCACAAATTCAGTTCCTCGGTTGCACAAGCCATAGTCATGTGCTCAGTAACCACAATGGGTAGTGGCTACTGTACAGGATGGTTCAGATATATATCATCTACATGTTCTATGGGACAGTGCTGTTTTAGAACACCTGAGGATGTGCGATTTTGTTGTACGCCCCCCACCTGCCATTCATTTCTTCAAGCTCCAGTGGCTCCCAGAATTCCCAGCCCAAATTCTCATTGAAACCAGGGACCAAAAATGCAACCTCAAATATCAACAAAGACAATACTAAGCCCAGATACTGCTGGTGGGAATGTAACATGGTACAGCCACTTCAGAAAAACAGTTTTGCAGTTTCTTAATAAGTTAGACATAAATGTATCTTATGACCCAGCAATTCCACTCCTCTACCCAAGAAAATCGAAAACATGTGTTCAAAGATCTGTGTGCAAACTTTCACAGCAGTGCTATTCACAACAGCCAAAAAGTACAAACAACCCACATGCCCATCAACCGATGAACGGATAAAACGTGGTCTATCCATACAATGGAATATTATTTAGCAATCAAGAGAACAAAATACTCATACATGTTACCACATGGGCAAATCTTGGAAACATTATACCTAATGTAAGAAGCTGATACAAAGACCACAGATTGTATAATCCCATTTGTACGAAACGACCAGAAAAGGCAAATCTATGGATACAGCAAATAGATTTGTGGTTTCCTGGGGCTGGGAGTGGGACCAGACAGTGACTGGAAAAGGACCCAAAAGATCTTTTTTGGGGTGACAGAAATGTTTTAAAACTGGATGTGGTGATGGTTGTACAACTCCATAAATATACTAAATCGATTGTGTTGTACATGTATAATAGGTGAATTTCATGGCATATCAATTATATCTCAATAAAGCTGCTGGAAAAAAAAGAAATGAGGAGGTAGGGGAAGCTAGGCTTAGCAGCCACTCCTCATATTCATAAGGCTCGTGCTGGCTTTGAGAGCCTTGTCTTTGCATTGGTCCATCAAGATTATAACAAACATTATAGACAAGTCCTTAGTGTTGGGCTCTGTGTCCCTAGCTACGGTGATTACCAGTATCCCCATGTCACAGATGGCAGACCCAAGGGCTCAGGGAAGGCGCTTCCCCAGCTCAAGGACAGAGCATGGAAGAACCAGGGTTCCAACTCGTGTCTGTCAGTCCACAAGATGCTCCACCCAGTTCTCCCAGCGATGTTGGCAGAAGCTTGCAAGAACCAATTTCATTCTGTACCCTTGAAATCTCACACCGGAGGCTGGTGCCCAGTGATGCCCCGCTGGCCGGGACCCATGGGGTCAGTTTCAGATGATTTCTATTCTAAAGCAATGTTTTGTGTTTCTTTTTTTTTTCTCCTAGGGGTTTATAAACTCTGTCTTTTCCATATCAGGTTGAAACTTAGAATATAGGTTGTCAGCCAACATACCAGCATTTTTCTAAAAATAACCCAAATTGGTTAAGCCATTTTTAAGCGATGGAACAGTCAGGGGAGGGAAAAAAAGGTGTGTTGGGCAGGAAAGGGAGGGAGGGATTTTAAAAGTGGTTTCACATGCTCTTTTTTGAACAGCTTCAAACAAAACACAGAAAAGGCCTTGTCTGAATGAGAGGAACGTGGACCAGTGACTGCAGGTGCTGGCTGGCCGCGGGGCTGTTTGTGGCTTCTCTGGTGCACTTTGGGCCTCAGACCTGCTGCTTAAGGGATAGGAGTTTGACACCCCCGCATGTGGGTCTCCAGAACATCTCCTGTAGGGGTGGGGAGAGGGAGATGGGAGTTCACAGGCAGCAGGACTTTCTTCTGATGGCCACTGGGTGGTACAGGAGCTGGACAGCTGGGGGTCCCCAGATAGACACAACCAAGGCTAGAGTTTGCTGCCTTGCTCAGGCAAGACCACCCAGGCTCTGGGGCTGCTTACGAACTGGATCTGCTCATGTAATCAGCCTCTCATCTGAAGACACGCTCATTCAAATATGCTTTAAGCACCTGCTGTGTGACGGGCAACAGGTACATCAGGGACCGAGGTGACCTGTTCCCAGCTGACCTCCTGGGGCTTACAGGTGAGGGCAGGGGCCCACGAGGTGATGCCCTGGAATGACTGGGTGGGATGGGGACATGGCAAAGGAAAGACCAGCGTCCCTGCTACAGGAGGCTGCAATGCTCAGCTCTGGCCGATTGGTGCTGCATGGAACTGTGGGCCCAGCAGGGTCGGGAGTCTAGTTCTCCAGAAAGGCCCCAAATCCAGATTTTTGATGTGAAAATCTCCTGAACTGTAATCACTGGCAACAAGTTCAGACAAAAATTTTAACAATGCAGTTTGTGCCAAACAAAACAGATTTACTGGGGAGTTGGACCCCGGCCTGCCAGTTTGCAAACTCGGGTCTAGCCTGTTAATTATGCAGGATGGAGAGAATAATAACAATGACGGCTTCCATTTATTTCGTGCTTATCACATGCATGGCCCTGTGCTACAAGAACCTCAGGAGGGGGGTGCTGTTATTATTCCTGTTTCACTGATGAGCACCACTGAGGCACAGAAAGGTTAAGTCACTTGCCTAAGGTCACACAGCTGAGGGGGCAGAGCTGGATTCAAGCCAAAGAGTCTGGCTCTAGAGATTCGCTTTAGTGACAAGGCTACTGCAAGCCAGGTGGCCACTGGTGTGATATGTTCATGTTGTACTGTGAGATCAAAGACCCCGCAGGAATGTGGAGGTCCTTAATGCTGTCCAGCTGAGTCGCCCCTGCCTTTCGTAAGCCTATCACCCAGCAAGGTTGTGGAGGAGCCCAAGGCTGAGAGTGGCATCCAGAATGTTGGTTTCCTTCACTGTCTGCTCCATCCTGGGACAGACTGTCTCCGTCCCAGCTGGCCCTAGAGGGTCTTCAGGAGAATCTGTACTGTTTCCCAGAGGGGCACCTGTCTGCCCATGCCCTTTGCCCATCGCAGCCGGCTTCCCCCGACCTTGACATCTCATCAGGAGGCGGAGGCCAAGCCCATGGCAGTGCTGCCCATTCCAGCCAGTGAGAGGTCCCCAGGCCCAGCCGGCAGCCCCCGCAGCCCCCACACCTCTAGTGCCTTCATTCCTGGATCCCAAACAAGGGGCCTGTTCACAGCAGAACACTCATTACCATTTCCATCCGTCTTTATCCAGCAGATGTGCGGCCGGCGTTACAATTACAATAGCGAGGGAGAAAATAGAAAGAAATTTCAGAATTTGTTCCCCAAAGATATTCAAATTAGTTAATCAAGGGGCTTATTATTGCTTCTTTTCTCCCCCCCAACAGCTATCCATGAGGATAATTGATCAGCTGCTAATAACTGATTACACTTCACAAGTGTTTTCTTATGCCCATTACCAGCGTGTTTAAAGACATTTTGTAAAGTTCTAATTATTTCAAATTGTTTTGCTGTAGAAAACACCTCAGAACAGTCAGCCGCCGGCTGTGCCGGGGATGCTTGTGCCAGGTCAGAGGGTATTTGGAGGGACTAATCAGGGCTATGGGGCGCAGTCAGGCAGGTCGGATTTGGGTAATTCCACGTCTCCCTCTCTCCTGGACTCCTGTGTCGCTCTTTCCTCCCTTGAATCCATTTTCCGCCACCCTGACCACCATCCCTTAAAGACAAGCCAGGTCCAAATGCCTTGGCTCACACTCCATTCACTCTTTCCTTCACCCAACTCATTCATTTATTCATTGAACACAGTGGCTCTCAAAACTTTTGTGTCTTGGGACCCTTTTAGGTGCTTAAAAATGACGGAGGAACCTAAAGGGCTTTGTCTGGGTAGGTCACAGCAATCAATAGTCATCATATTCAAAATTAAAACTGAGACATGTTTAAAGCACAAAGATACACAAACACACACGCTATTAGCCATAGGAACGATGATGTCATCACACCTTGGATAGCTTCTGGAAAATTCCACCATGCGTTTGTGAAAGAATATGAGTAAAAAGGGCAAGTAGCAGCTTAGTATTGTTACGAAAGTAACTTGATCTTGCAAACCCCAAGGAAAAGGTCTCAGGACATCCAGGGGTCACTGACCCACACCCTGAGAGCTGCTGACTTAACCAGGACTTTCTGGGTCCTTCTCTGTGTCAGACCCCGGGTGGGCTGCGATGATGAACTGGACAGACAAGTTCTCCTTTCCTAGGGTTCCTGGTGGGGGAAGAGAGCAGCCAGCAGGGGTTATTAGCAGCCTCACCTGATGAAGATCTAGTGAAAGCAGGAAAAAGGCATGAGCTGGAAGGCAGGTTATGTAGTTCTCGGGGAAAAGAAAGGGCTGGAGGAGCAGGGCTGGGTTCAAATCCCCTCAGCCATCAGGGTGCAGTGGCTCACGCCTGTAATCCCAGCACTTTGAGAGGCTGAGGTGGGAGGATCACTTGAGGTCAGGAGTTCGAGACCAGCCTGGCCAACATGGCGAAACCCCATCTCTACTAAAAATACAAAAAAATCAGCTGGGCGTCGGTGGTGTGTGCTTGTAGTCCTAGCTACTCAGGAGGCTGAGGCAGAAGAATCACTTGAACCCAGAAGGCAGAGGTTGTAGTAAGCCAAGATCACACCACTGCACTCCAACCTGTGTGACTGAGTAAGACTCCATCTCCAAAAATAAATAAATAAACAAATAATAATAATCCCCTCAGCCACCTTCTCACTGCAGAACCTGGGGCTTTGCATGCGTGGGCCTCTATTGCTGGTGGTCACAGGGTGTTAGTAAGACCAAGATAAGGTGCTCAATAAAAAGCCCCCATAATTAAACTGGTATGCAGTAAGTGCTCAATAAATATCCTCCCTTATAAGCATCATGAGAGACCGACTCCTGCTCCCCACAACCTGAAGACCAACCATCCATCCCACTGGCAAGCTCAGAGCACCAGTACCAGGGGTCAGGGAGGTGCCCCGAAGGAGGTGGGGTGACACTGGCCTCTGGGCATGAACAAAGTGGGGGGTCCCCAGGTAGAGAACAGAGGAAAGCACACTCCAGGCAAGAGGAACAGCAGGTCCAAAGGCCTGGAAGTGGGAGAAGGCACAGTGGATATCAGCAGGTATGAGATGGGAGAAGGCAGGTGGAGAGAACCTGGGCACGGGCAGACCAGTCATAAGAATAACAGTGGCAGGGCTGGGTATGGGGGCTCACGCCTGTAATCCCGACACTTTGGGAGGCCAAGGTAGGCAGATCACTTGAGGTCAGGTTCTGCAGCCTGGCCAACATGGCGAAACCCCGTCTCTGCTAAAAATACAAAAATTAGCTGGCGTGGTGGCGTGTGCCTGTAATCTCAGCTACTCCGGAGGCTGAGGCAGGAGGATTGCTTGAACGCAGGAGATGGAGGTTGCAGTGAGCTGAGATCATGCTACTGCACTCTAGCCTGGGTGACAGCGCAAGACTCTGTCTCAAAATAAATAAATAAATAAATAATAAAAGAATAAGAACAATAATAGTGGTAGACAGCCACACAATGACCCCTGTGGGCCAGGCACGTTCTTAGCACTTTACCCGTGAAACTTCATTTCACCCCCTCTGCAGCTCTACCAGTTGAGTACCACCATCATCCCCATTTTATACATGGGAAAACTGAGGCTTAGACAGGTTAGCACTTGCCTGGTACACAAGATCTGTGAGTGGCGTAGCTGCAGATCCAGCCCCTGCAGAGGGGCTTTGGAGGCTCCAAGTTTTGCCCCTCTACTGTTTGTCCTCAAGGGATGCCAGGGGGTGGGGTCCCGTGGGAAGCTGGACAGCAGGACCCTCCTGGCGTGCTGGATCTGCGAGCAGGTCGGCTGTGCTCAGCTGCTGGGTCAGGAGTGAAGGTGGCTGGAGACCAGCATCGAACAGGAGGTGAGTGTGAGGAGGGTCCTTGGAGGGTGTCAGTTTCATGGCAGGAGTCAACGCACACAGATTAAAAGCCGGGGCATTCAGCTTTGGGGTAGCAGCAGACCCAACAGTGAGAGATCTTCGCTGATCAAGAATGAAATCAATCTTGCACAAGCTACACATAGAGGCAGATGCCCACCTGCCTCTCTTTTGCCTTTGCTCCTCGCATCTGGGACCAACCACCTTCAGGTGTGTCTCTGTTAGGCCACAAAGGGTCTATTGATCAGCTAAAAATGCCAGGCATCTCTCTGGATGTCCAGGAAAGATGAACTCATCTCATAGTCAAAAAGCATCAAGAGGTGGGAAAATGCAAAAGGAAGACCATGGTTAAGTGGACACCCTGGCTTGAGCAGTTTAGATAGTGGGGCCAGGCTAGGTGGAGGAATGTTCATGAATTTGGGGAGATGTCTCCCTGAGAAAGGTCAGGAACAAGAGTGTGGGGTGTGTGCGTGAATAACTAGCTGAAAGATAATCCCACCAGCAACATACTGTAATCTGGTTAGGACGGGCAAAATGGGAACCTCTGCACCCTACTCCCGAGTCCTGAGCAGTAATTGTTGCATTAAAAAGAACAAGTGCAATAAAAGCGCAAAGGCAAGGCCACAGAGAGAGAGAAGGAATGTACAGTTTATCTGATGTGTGCAGAATCAAGCACTCCTAAAAATTCAGTAAGGAAGAGATGATCAAATAGAAAAATGGGCCAGAGACTGAAATCAGTGCCTCACATAAGAGGAGATCCCAACAGTCAATGAACACACGAAAAGATGCTTAACCTCATCTGTCACCAAGGAAATGAAAATTTAAGCCACAAGGAGATAGCACTACATACCCACCAGAATGGCTACAAGGGAAGACAGATAATACCAAGTGTTGACAAGGATGTGGATCAACTGGAACCTCACACAGGGCTGGAGGAAATGTCAGTATCTGGGAAAACTACTTGCAGCATCTACTAAAGCTAAACATATGCCTCCCCATGCTCCAGCAATGCCACCCCTGGGTACCTACCCCAGAGAAATATGTTCACCAAAATACAGCCCCAGTCTTCAAAGTATGGTCACAGGCCAGCAGCGTCAGCATCACCCGAGAACCTAAGAGCAATGCAAACACTCAGACCTACTGAATCGGGATCTTGATTTTAACAAGTTCTCTAGGTGATTCATGAGTACATTAACGTTTGAGAAGCGCTGGTCTGGAATGTTCATAGAAGCACTATTCATAATAGCCCCAGACTGGAAACAACCCAAATGCCCATTAACAGGAGAATGGATAAATACATTGTGATCTATTCACCCAATGGAATACTACAGTGTGGCCACGAGCATGAATGAACTACCACAACAAACAATATTGATAAATCTTACAAATGCAATGTGCAACAAAACCAGCCCAGTGCAAGGGCACACACACTGTACGATTCCATTTACGTAAGAAACAGAAACTGGCAAATCAAGCCTGTGTAGTTCGGAGGCAGGAGAATGGTTATGTTGCTGGCAGGGTAGGGTGGATTAGACATGGACTAGAATGGGTACAAGGGATGTTTCTGGGTAGCAGGGAATGTTCTGTTTCTTTTTTCTTTTTGAGACAGGGTCTCATTCTGTCACCCAGGCTGGAGTATAGAGGTGCAATCATGGCTCACTGCAGCCTCAACCTCCCAGGCTCAGGAGATCCTCCCAGCTCAGCCCCTTGAGTAGCTGGGACCACAGGCGCACACCACCACACTTGGCTAATTTTTTGTAGAGTCGGGATTTCCCCACTTTGCCCCGGCTGGTCTCAAACTCCTGGGCTCAAGTGATCCACCCGTCTCAGCCTCCCAAAGTGTTGGGATTTTGTGAGCCACTGTGCCTGGTCTGTGCACCTTTCTGTGTGAATGTTCTGGGGGTAAAGGGAGGGAGGATCAGCTTTTTTCCTTCTGCCCCAAATACTCCTGAATCTGCCCACATCTTGCTGTCTCTACGGCCACAAAGCCCATCCTCTCTCACCTGGACTGGTGCAGGAGACTGCTTGCTGGTCTTCCTGCTGCCCTCTCTTCCAACAACCATGGGTGCGTTCACAAACATGAATCAGATCCTACCGCTCCGCAGCCTAAAACCTGCCATGACAAGAGGGGTGACTTCCCATTGCTCCTGAGGCTGGGGCACCAAATGCTCCCCAGGGCCAGCAAGCTGAGTGTGACCTGGCCCCACCCACTTCTCTGCCCTCCTTTCCCCCCCGCTCTCTGGGTTCCAACCACTCTGGTGTTCTTTGGCCAAGCATCTGGCTACCTCAGGACCTTTGCACCTGCTGTTCCCATGCCTGGACCTCTTTCTCCCTAGATTTTTCCTATAACTGGCTCCTGCTGGCCTTCCCTGGCCATCCTGCTACATGGGACCCCTGTTCTTCCTCTCCCTCGGCCCCTGGTGGCTTCCTTCACAGAGCTCTGCATGCTGCTTTGATAGCACCTTTGCTGGTGTCTAGCAGTCTCTCCTGCCCAATGCTGATGGCAGGGTCCATGTCTCTCTTGCCATGTCCCAGCCCAGGGCAGCACCTGGCACACAGCACCTGCTCCTCCTCCACACTGCATCGTGCTCTTCCTCCGCCATTTCTCACCTGCTCTTGATTTCTGATGTTGCAGACACTTGTGTTAGTAACCTGTCTATTGACGTAGAAAATCCATTCCACAAAGTACACACAGTAGGTGCTCAATAAATGCTTGCTGAAGGAACAAGGCCAGAAGTGGCCTGGAGAGCCAAATGATGCATTTGCATAGTATTCCTGAGCCCCCCTGCTGCTCAGCTGCCATCGATTTCCAGGGCTATGCCACACAGCCTGGCCAGCCCACTGAAGGTTTTCGAAATATGTCCTTGAGGGACGTAAGAAAATGAGATAGGCCAAGTTTAAAAACAGAGTGACTCAGTGCAAGCCTGTGATCGATGGCTCTGGGGTGCAGGGTGCCTGGCAGCTGTGCCCACCTGGGGCTCTGTTGGACCTGGCTCTTCAACAGATCTGAGCCAGCACTCCAGGCCCATTCTCAGCCCCATCACCCCTGCCCCCAGCACAGACATCTGTGGGCCAAAGCCAGCAGTGAAGAAGCAGGCCAGTGGGCCAGTCCATGGTCACCTGGACAGGGGGCCACAGAAACCCCAGGCTGGAGCTCTGCATGGACAGATGCCACTCAGGAGACTGAGTGGCACCTCAGGAGACCCAGCCGGCCTGTTGTGCACAGACAGGCCGACTCCAGGCACCAGTGGCATGGGGGTGCCCAGGGGTGGCAGGCCCCAAGGCCAGGGTACCCCAATCCCCACCCAGGTCTCCAACCTATGAGCCACATGAGCCACTGAAATGCGTTTAGGTGTGGACATGGGGAGGGAGGACACTCAAGCAGGGAAAGGGGTCAGGAGTAGGGGGAGGTGGTGGTAGAGAGCTGCAATTTCACACAGAGCAGTGGGGGGGCCAGGGGAGGGTCATGGAAGAGGTGACTTTTAGGCAAAGACCTAAAGGAGCGGGGACTCAGGCCACGTGGCTCTCTGGGCAACAGTCCGTTATGAGGGGGCACAGCAGATGCAAAGGCCCCAATGCTACAGGAGTCACGAGCAAGGGAAGGATGGGTCCTGATGCTGGCGTCACTGAACCTGCAGGCTGCTGGGTGATATGGAGGCCTGGCACTGCACTGTGAGCAGGAAGCACGAATAACGCCACCAAGGGTAGCACAAGTGAACACCTGGATAGCCCCAGCTCTGCACTGGCAAGTTCTAAGCACATTCATACTTAGAGCATAAAAATATACATCATGCTGCCAGGCACAGTGGCTCATGCCTGTAATCCCAGCACTTCGGGAGGCCGAGGCGGGTGGATCACTTGAGGTCAGGAGTTTGAAGCCAGCCTCGCCAACATGGCAAAACCCCATCTCTACCAAAAATACAAAAATTAGCCAGGCATGGTTGGCACGTGCCTGTAATCCCAGCTACTCAGGAGGCTGAGGCAGGAGAATCACTCGAACCCAGGAGGTGGAGGTTGCAATGAGCTGAGATTGCACCACTGCACTCCAGTCTGGGTGATGCGGTGAAATTCTGTCTCAAAAAAAAAAAAAACATACATACATCATATCGATTTTAATACCTGCACATGTCTCAGCGACCCTCTCAGGTATGCACCATCACCATCTCCAGTTCGCAGAGAAGGAAACAGAGGCTCAGAGTGGCAAGGTCATACAAGGTCACACAGCTGGCAGATGGCGGCGCTGAAGGCGAGCCCAGGGACCCTGCCTCTGTGCAGCTGCGAGCCTCACTCCACAGAGTCGCCCTTCTCTCTCTCAGCAACCATGGGTCCTGGTGGCCGGGTGTGGCCAGAATGTGCTCAGTTCCCTCTTCCCCACCCGACCTCAGGACCTGCGCCTGTGCCCTTCTCGCTCCCCTGTTCCCCGCCTAGTTTATGCTTCGGGTCTCAGCTTAACGTCATAGCAACTTAGCCTTCCCCACAAGGCCCTCATGCCACTTTCTCAGCACCTGCGTCCCCCATGGAGTGTCCACCCCTGAAGGCAGGGGCCTGGGTGGACCACATTCCTGCCTCCTATTCCCAGCACCTGGCTCAGTACACAGCCAGTCCCCATAAGTGTCACCTGACTAAGCATCCACAGTGACAACTAAGGCAGGCCTTAGATAGCTGATGTGGGAAAGGAGAGAAGGGAAGGGAAGGCAGGATGGATGCCGAGAGTGGGAAAGAGGAGAAATGCCAAGAGAGAGGATGTGAAAGCAAAATCTAGTGAGACGGAGACAGAAAGGGGGCGAGGGCAGAACAGAGGGCAGGAGGAGGAAGGGAGGGAGGGAGAGAGTGAGAGTGAAAGAGAGAGGACCAGAAAACAGAGTCTGAAGACAGAGTGAAAGACAGAGAAATACAGAAAGAGAGGGGAAGAGAGAGACAGGCACAGAGACAAACAGAAAGACAGGGAGGGAGGGATGAAGTATGAGAGAGAGAGAGACCAACTACTGCCTAGCAGCTCCTACATTGCAGGCAGCCCCCCTCGGACTGTGGAGCTGACACAGGCAGGTACTGTCAAGCCCCCGGCTTGTCCCCCTCGGCCAGGCTGAGCTGGGACTGGGCCTCATTAGAAGAGCTGTGACTGTAGGGGCTGGGCCTCTTGGGAGGGCTCCATTACTGAGCCTTCCCAGGCTAATGGGCTCAGGGGCTGCACTGAGTGTGTGCCGGGGTCCCCTCGGGGCTCAGGGCCAGACCTCTGTCCTCAGCACCCTACTCAGCCAGTGCTGGACACCCCCACGAAGGGCTCTGGGCCTACCACAGCCAGAAACAGCACCTCCTTCCAGCCTGCAGCTGGCGATAAGAACAGCTAGGAACTGTGGGTGAAGCGCAGGCTGGCTCAGTGGTTTCAGTACACGATCACGCCGACACCTGTCCCTGCTCTGGGTGACCACCATTTTACAGATGGCAAAAGTGAGGCATAGAGAGCTGCCATTGCTTATCGAAGGTCACCCCTCCAGTAAATAACAGAGCCAGTACTTGCTCCCAAATTTGACTCCAAGAATCCAGGTTCTCTTTCCATGATACTCATTTTAAAAACAGTACCATTTTGACACTGCTAAAGTATGATATGCATAGGATAAAAATGGCAACAGCACAGAAGAGTTCAACATCAAAGTCTTCTTCCTCCAGAGGTGCCCACCTTTATTCTGTGTCCTTCTAAAGATACTTTACTCATATTCAAGCAAATACAGAAGCAGAATCTTTCTTTCCTTTGTTTTACTCAGAGGATATCCCATACCTTGTTATGCAATGTGCCTTTTTTTTTTTTTTTTTTTTTTGAGACGGAGTCTCACTCTGTAGCCTAGGCTGGAGTGCAGTGGCGCCATCTTGGTTCACTGCAAGCTCCGCCTCCTGGGTCACCCCATTCTCCTCCTGCCTCAGCCTCCTGAGTAGCTGGGACTACAGGTGCCCACCACCATGCCAGGCTAATTTTTGTATTTTTAGTAGAGACGGGGTTTCACTGTGTTAGCCAGGATGATCTCGATCTCCTGACCTCGTGATCCGCCCGCCTCGGCCTCCCAAAGTGCTGGGATTACAGGCATGAGCCAACGCACCCAGCCACGATGTGCCATTTTCTTTTCTTTTGAGACAGGGTCTCACTCTGTTGCCCAGGCTGGAGTGCAGTGGTGTGGTCATAGCTCACCACAGTCTTAAACTCCTGGCCTCCAGTGATTCTACTACTTCAGCCTCCCAAGTAGCTGCGATTACAGGTGCGTGCCACCTTACCCAGCTAATTTTTCTGTTTTTTTTTGTAGAGAGAAGGTTTACCATGTTGCCTAGGCTGACAGTGTGCCATTTTCATAGAATTTATTGTCTGCTCCTTTTTATCAGTACATAAAGAGCATCCTTCTGCCTCTTTATGGTTGCAGAATATTTTGTATGGATGAGTCTTATCTATTCAGTCACTTAGGTTACTTCCAATCCCCTACTCATGGACACTCAGGTTACTTCCAATTCCCCACTCATAGACACTTAGTTTACTTCCAGTCCCCGCCTTGTGGAAACTTAGGTTACTTCCAATCCCCGACTCATGGATACTTAGGTTTTTTCCAGGGTTTCCTCTTACTATTAATGCCACACCAACACACTGAGATGTACATCTTGGTAGTCACATATGGGTGTATCTGAAGAATAAGTTCTTAGACAAAGAAGGACTGGGTCACACAGCTGCACCTATGTAAATGTCATAGATGTTGCCAGCTTGCCCCTCAAAGGGACCACATTGATGGCTGCTCCCATCAACCCCGCAAGGGACTGCCTCTTTCCTGCAGCCATGCCGAGGATGAGGGGCAGGACGTCGGGGATGTAAAAGGGAAAAGGCAGAGGATACGGATGATTGAAGTGTGTCCAGAAGAGGGTGGCAATAGGTGACAATAGGTAGCAATGGGTGCCAGCCACCCAAGGAAAAAGTCTCACAGTGACTTCAGGGAGGTCACTTGATACATCTTTGCCTTGACCTGGAATTCTCCTTGAGCTAAATAAGCTTGTTAGTCACAAATATCTGCAGGGGGGTGGTGGGACTCCCCAAATGCCCTAGGCCAATAATTACTGCCACCAAACAGAACGCGCCAGGCACTGTGTGAGCACTGATGCGTAGGACCTCATTCTATCTCACAGTCACCTGGACAGGGACGCACTGTCATCAGCCCTACCTGCAGGATGGAGAAGTGACGCCCAGAGAGGTTTAGTCACTTGCCCAAGGTCACACAGAGCTAAGAATGTGATGAGGCTGGGATTCAAACCAAGGTCTGTTGACTTTAGGGTTTGAGCGTTTAACCCCCATGCTATCCTGGCTCGAAGCAATCTGGTTCCCAGCCAGGTAAACAACAACCTCACCCTGCCTCTGAGACCCCGGCGTTGCTTCTGCCTATTGCCAGACCCCTCAGACCCTGAGATTTCCTTGCACAGAATTCTCTGGTGATGTTAAACTGGCTCCGAGGGGACTGGAGCCTGGGCACAGCTCTATGCCCATGAAGATGAAGCAGGAGCCACCCCCAGCAGGCTTGGAGGCCCAAATGCCAGGCCTGCCTGAGGGACAGCCTGACCCTGTCATTCTTGGCTATCCCAGAGCCCAGCTGAGTCCCCACTGGATGTTCACATATCATTCATTCATTCAGTAATTCATCCAGCCATTCCACAAATATTCATTGAGTTCTCAACTGGGGTGAAGCACATAAACTTCAGAAACTGACCTGAATTTGACTTCCAGCCTCACCCATTCTTAGCTGTGTGACCTTGGACAAGTTGCTCAAGGCCTCTGAGCCTCAGTTTCTGCATCTCCCAAATAGGTAGAATTATAACCTCCTCCCAAGGTACCCGGGCAGATTGAAGGAGGAAGGTGCATGTCGAATGCTTGGTACAGGATCCGGGGCAGTTGGTGGCGAATAAATGGCTGGTGCTATTCCGATTATTGAACGAGACTGGCCCTTTCCCCGTCACCAGGGAGCTATGAGTCCCTTCATTGGCTCCCCTGGAATGTCCTTTTGGGGGCACTTGAATGTATCCTGGGCTGGCTCAGGGACCACTGTCCCATGCCCACCTGAACGAAGATGACCACTTGCCTTGGTGATCAATGTGTTACTGAGCTCAGCCAATTTCTGCAGGACCCGCTCGTCTGACCCCAAAGTCAAAGCTGCCTCCTCCTCCTCCTTCTCCATCCCCAACTATGACTGTTCTAAAATTAGCCGGCAGTTGCCAATTCCAAGCGGAGCCAGCTTCTGGGAACTGGGAGGCCTCGGCATTGTCACCTGAGCCGCCTTCTCCATCCAACTGCGTAATGAATTGTCAGTCTCAGCCACCCCACGGATGGTCTCGAGTTTACAGCTGTTCCACCGTCAAGGACGCGGGGGCTAATGGCTCTGAGAAGACGGATCAACTGGAGAACGTCAGGATGATGAATGGATTTGCCCAACGCCAGGGTGCTGGCCGCCGGGCTGTATGTAAAAGAGAATGCCTAATTTGTTCATACCTGCAATTACCTGGAGCCCACTCTTCAGGTATGATTTAGCGTGGAAGGGGTACTCTGTTTAGAGGAATTAATTATTTCAAGTGGCGCCAACCTTTGAGCTCTGATCACTATGGATAACCTCCCCGGGGCCCTAGGATGGGGGCATGTCTCTAGTTAGGTCCTGCTCTATGTGGAAGGGAACGGAACACAGATTAAACCCATCACAGTCATTCGGGAGGGCTTCAGAGATTGATTTTTATCCCCCGACCCTGCCCTGAAACATCTTTGCATCAAGTCTTCCCTTTGCACATTTTTAAACAAATGTCCCCCCACCTCCCTGTGCGCCTCCCCTCCTCCCAGATTAGGTGCACCCGTCGGAGATAATCCGATGAGTCAGTGGGTCCTTGCACCCCCCATGAATTACAAGGATTTCTCTTGCCAACCAAATATTTCATCCAGCTGTAGATATCATGAGGAAACGGCAAACAAAGAGAGAGATTTAATAACTGGAAATAAGAGTGAGGATGCAGATAGTTTAATTTTTTTTTGTATTGCATCTAATTGCAATCAACAGTAGACATCTGACACAGTGACAGCCTCAGCAAAATTGCTGCTGAGAGAACAGAATCTTTGTCTAAAAATAATCAGACATTCTGTGCACCACTGTTTGTTATAACGGTAATCGATGCTGGAGGCTTTGAATTCCATCAATTTATAGATCTGCGCAGGCCTGCCTGGCGATAGGGCTGGTGCACAGAGGCCCTCGCCGGCTCGGGCAGTGCTGGGGCCCGGTGTGTGATTAAGATAAGCCCCGATTCCTTTCATACATTCCTTATCAGGGTCTAATTCTCCAGCAGGTAGAGATGTTCACAACAGTTAAAGATTAGTGCAGCTTCTCAGACGCCAAATTTGAGGGTATTGATCAATAAATCAAATCAGGCCAATCAATCGCCCAATCAGGAGAGTCTAGCCAGTGCATTATTACCGGCGCCTCCAAGCCAAAGCTTTTCATGGGTTTCATCAAAACAGCCTCACCTTGGCTTCCCGCCAGCTGCTGGCTTGCCTAATAGACTCCACAGCCGAGAGGGGCCTCCTGCCCAGCGGAAGAGCAATAAATTTCTCATCAAACAGCCGATGGAGAAACAAGATGAACATCTGTTTTGCTGCAATGAAACTCCTGTGTTCCTCAGAATGCACAAACCGCCTCTGACAGACCACCCCAAAGGCGGCTTCCCTGGCACGCGGCGGCCCCGCGGAATATTCCGCCCGGTTATTTCAATCAGGTAATTTAAGGAGACTTTTGCATTCTTCTCTCTGCAGCTGCCGGAGCTCTGCAAAGACTATTCCGGCGCAGTCGATAATAAATGCCATCCTGGGACCCTGTAGTATGAAGGCAATTTTATGATACCCATTATGTGGCAATGTAACTTCATTAAAAGCTGTTTATTCCCTCTAAGCATTTTAAGCACTTTCCCTCACCCATAAAGGAGGAGGCCGGGAGGTTATTTTTACAGAAAGGGTTCTCGGCCGTATTTCTTCCCTCAATAACTCAGGGGAGCCTCGCCCACTGGCCTTCTCACTTTGAGGAGGGGAGGCAACCTTGGGTCTGGGGAGGCTGGGGGAGGACTAGGTTTTCCCTGGGACCCAGGCATGGGGCCACCACAGCTGCAGGAGCTGAGAGGTCCAGGAGAGGAGAGGACTGGAGGCCTCAGTCCCACCAGATCCTCAGAGGCCCTTTGTTCCTATCAGACTGGGAGGAAGAAAGTTCCAGAATATGAGAGCCAAAGCCAGCGTTTTCCAAACTGTGTGTCCCCTAACCGTTCCTTTTACTTTTCTATGTTGACACGAATCCAAAGAAATTATTTCTCGGCCTGTCGTAAAGGCCCAAATTCTCCTTTGCAGGGACAGCTGGCGGCTGAAGGATCATTTCTTAGCCCAAGATTTGAATGCCACATGTCAAGGGTTCTTCGGTGGAGGTCTGCAGACTCAGGCTGAGAGGAGCAATTCTTAAGGGTCCGTGGAATTGGTTTCCCTCCCTGTAGAGGGATCTGCTCATGTCCTGCGCTGGAGAAGTGGAAGGTGATTCTGCTTCTTGGAAAGCAGGAGAGGGAGGAAGTAGTGAGGGAATGAATGACACTGTAGAGAGGAACACCTGCAGGCACCAGTCAGGGGTGTGGAGGGTTCCCGAAGACTCCTTTAATTCTGATGAGCTTGTTGTCCGAGGTGAGGAGGGACACAGGGTCAGAAGCCCAGCAGGGTGAGGTGGGGGGAGGGTGGGGTCAGGGGGCCCCATGGGGGCTGGAATTCTGCCAGGGATGCAGTGGAGCACAAGACAGGATCTGGACTAGTGCCACGGCATGATCCGGGGTCAGGGTAAAAATCACAGTCCCAGGGGCTGGGCACGGTGGCTCACGCCTGTAATCCCAGCACTTTGGTGGGCCAGGCGGGCAGGTCCCCTGAGGTCAGTAGCTCCAGACCAGCCTGGCCAACAGGGCGAAACCCTGTCTCTACTAAAAATACAAAATGAGCTGGGCATGGTGGCATGGTGGTATGTGCCTGTAGTCCCAGCTACTCGGGAGGCTGAGGCAGGAGAACCACTTGAACCCGAGAGGTGGAGGTTGCAGTGAGCTGAGATCGCACCACTGCACTCCAGCCTGGGGTACAGAGTGAGACTCAACACCAAAAAAAAAAAAAAACAAAACCATGGCCCCTGCTGACCAATCATGTCATACACGAAACTAAAGGAAAGGGCAGGCAAAACAACAACAACAACAACCACGGTGATGGCTCAGATCAGCCGGAATGAACTCTGTGCCACGCACCATTCTAACCCATTCAATCCTCTCAACACCACCATGAAGTAGGATCGTTATTAATGCCATTCTGCAGATTTGGAAACTGAGGCCCAAAGAAGTGAAGTTAAACATCCCCAGGTCACACAGCTAGTAAACAGAATTCATCATGAACATTTCTTGGGTGCTTGGTGTCCCCATCCTGTGCACCTTATATGTGGTCTCCTGATTTATCTTTGTAATACTCCTCCACGGCGGGTGTTGGTATTATGCCCATCTTACAGGTGAAGAAACCAAGGCTCAGAGAGGGGAAGTGATTTAAACAGGTCAGTCAGGGGCAGGGCTGGGGCTGAAATGCATTCCAAAGTCCTTGACCCTTTTGGGCACTGTTTCCTGGCCTTCCAGGGGTCCTGCTAGGCTCCCTGTGAGGGGATCCTCAATGAGGAGGGGAGTCCACAGTCCCCTCTAGGGCTCCCACTATTGCCCTGTCCAGTCTGATCTCTGTGCGGTAGCTCAGGGAACATCTGAAAGGTAAACTAATCCTTCCAAACCCCCCTTGGCTGCTGCTGGCTTTGAGCAAAAGGCCCTGTGTGGTCCTGCACAGTCTGCTCCCAGGCCTCTCTCAGCCCTGCTTTCCCCTGCGCCGACCGCTGACCCCCTTGCTGTCATTCCCCGTTGCAGAGTCCAGACACGCTCCTGGACCTGGCACATGCACACGGTCTTCCAGCTCAGCCCTGGGATATCACCACCACAGGACATCCCCAAGCCCCCACGGCCCCTGCGCTTCCATCTGAGCCCTCATCACAGGCATAAATCATTGGACTTCATTCCAAACGGCCATCCCATAAATGTCCATCTCCCTCATTAAACCCTGACTCGGTCTTGTTCACCTGTGTACCCAGCCCCTGGCATGATGCCAGGCACATAGTAGGTATTTAAGAAATATTCATTGACTGATCAAAGTGGGGACCCCTGCCCTCCCTCCCAGTGTCCCACCCGTGACCATTCCCTTTCCATCCCAGCTGGTCCCTTGCAAATCCAGTTCTAGTTCTCAGTCACGTTCTGTGTTTTAAATGGGGGAGGGGGAGTGGCTAGACCGGGTCATAAGTCCACCCTTGAGCCAAGGAAGTTGTGGAACAAGGATGAACCCAGTCAGAGGGCTGGACTTGTCAACCTGACAGCAAATTATATTCCTGCCAGACCACAGGGCTGTCTGCCCAAAATACAGATATGTACCAGGGTCTCTCATACAGAGAGGCCACAGTATATTAGATTTATCATACACTCCAGCCAAGATGTGCTGCCGAGATTTCGGGGCAAGATTTATTACACTGGCTGGTTTTTAAAATGAAAGTGAAAAGAGGATATTCTGGCAAAGCTGCAGGCTGTTAATGGGGTGAGAATCACATAAAATAGATCATCTTGGAATCTCTTCTTCTAGACACAGACAGACCTTTGCAGAAAACCCCAGGGTTTCTGGAAAAAAGATGCTCGACCCAGTGTTTTTACACAGAACCACTGAGTGACCTTGGGTGAATTACTCTCATTCTTTGGATGTGTATTTCTTATTGGCAAACAACAATAAGAACAAACAATGACAGCTATAACTTATTGATTGCTTACTACGCGCTGGGCATTTTGTATGGGGTGATTCTCTGAATGGCAGCAACAATGCTTTGAGACAGTTATATTTTTATTCCCATTATAGAGATGAGGAAACTGAGGTCCACAGAGGTATCGTCACTAGGACAATCAACAGCAAAACCCGAATGCTAACCCAGGCCTCGGGCTAGCCCTGGTCAGAAACCTTCAATGACCACTGACCTTCCATTCCATGAAAAGTTAGCTCTAACTGTTCAGATGAACGCTACCAGAAAAATCATCCTCGGCTGGGCACGGTGGCTCACGCCTGTAATCCCAGCACTTTGGGAAGTTGAGGCAGGCGGATCACTTGAGGTCAGGAGTTCGAGACCAGCCTGGCCAACACGGTGAAATCCCATCTCTACTAAAAATACAAAAATTAGCCAGGCGTGGTGGCGCGTACCTGTAGTCCCAGCTATTCGGGAGGCTGAGGCAGGAGAATTGCTTGAGCCTGGAAGGTAGAGGCTGCAGTGAGCCAAGATCACACCAGTGTACTCCAGCCTGGGTGAAAGAGTGAGACTCCGCTAAAAAAAAATCATTCTTGTCTTCAAAATGAAAACTGCAACTAGGAAGCCCCAGCCACCCCCTTGGTCCCGGTGGTACCTGTCTTTTGCAGAGATGGCTGCAGGGGGGAAAAGTGGGGGCAATTTTATTTGATTTTTCATGATGTTTGCTTTTGGGGTCTCAGGCTCTCAACAAGGTTTAGCTTGTGCCAAGTAAACGCGGGCCCTGCTCCCAAGTAGGCACGGAAAACATTTTGGATGCATAAGCCACAGGGGTGCTGGCATGCCAGAGGGCACAGAGATAAGACATCCTGAAGGAGCCCAGCACGGGGAAGACCCAAAACTCTAGAACAGTGGTTCTCAAGCAGGGGTGATTTTGTCCTCTGGGGGACATTTGGCTATGTCTAACGATATATTTGATAGTCACAACTAGGGGTGTACTACTGGCGTCTAGTGGGTGGAGGCTGGAGATGTTGCTAAACATCTTACAAGGCACAGGACGGCCCTGCGATGAGAAATTTTCCAGTCCAAAATGCCCTTCATGTGCGAGGTTGAGAAAACTGGATTTCAAAGGACCTGCAGGCATTTCCTCCGGTGAACAGACTGGAGGAATTGGGGAATGAATGGGAGAGGAGTTCAGATCTGTGTGGGCCAAGGAAGTCACATGTGAACAAGTTTCAGCCCAACAAAGGAAAGCAGCCCTGATGGTCAGGAGCCCTGTCCCCAAAGGTGGCCCAGCATATACTGGTGACCTGATAGATCCTGTGGAGGGAAAATCGAGCCTGGAGTGGGGGTTGGACACAACAACCTTTTTTTCCCCATCCAAACCTGGCACTGAATAAAGTCCCCAGGACAAGAGCAATGATGTTTGGGGTTCCTTCCAGAATCTTCCATGGATTAGTTCATTTAATCCTGCCCACAGCCCCATGACATGGGCACTGTGGTTATCCGTATGTAATAGAAGAGGAAACTGAGGCTTCAAGAGGTAAAAGTCACTTGCTTAAGGTTACAAAGACGGCAGGTAGGGAAGTCAGGACTGGAGCCTGAGTATCCCCGATCCCCAAGCTCATTAGGAAGATATTCCTCACACTGGGCATGGTGGCTCACACCTGTAATCTCAGCACTTTTGGGAGGCCAAGGCATGAGGATTGCTCGAGGCCAGGAGTTCAAGACCAGCCTGGGCAATATAGTGAGACCCTGTTTCTACAAAATTAAAAAAAAAAATTAGGTGTGGTGCACACCTGTGTTCCCAGGTACTCAAGAGGCTGAGGCAGGAGGATCACTTAAGCCCAGGAGTTTGAGGATGCAGTGAGCTATGATCGAATCACTGTATTGCAGCCTGGGCAACAGAGTGAAACAACTCTGTCTCTCAAAAAAAAAAAAAAAAAAAAAAAGAAGAAGAAGAGACTCCTCAAACCCCATCAGTTCTCCCCCCAATCTAGGGAAAAGCACCCACTGCCTTCCCGCCCCTGCCACCTAATGCCTTGATTTAGAGACAGAGGTAGGAGATCTGGACCCAACATTCAAGACCTAAGTTCAACAGTTCAGCCGTCTCTCATGTTAAAGACACAAAAACATGTTCAATAAGCTGCCCAGATCCCCGCTTACTTTTTTTTTTTAAACAAAAACACCGCAACCGGTGGTGAAAAAGACATTGTCTTGAACATACACTTTAATTGATGTCTCCGACCATTCAGTAACATGGATAAAAGAAAACTTGCTTTATTAATAGGCCCTCATGCTAATTAGCACAATTTATTGCCAGGGAGGCAGTCCCTACCTTCTGCAAATGTTATGAGTGTAGACAAAAAAACTTTTGTTGAGAACCCAACACGATATTGCCGCGTGACCAAGCCTGCCACAAAGAGATGGGAAAAGCACACAGCTTAGAGAGGCCACTCAAAGGCATGGGGTGCTGCTCTATAAATTTTTGATGTCACTTGACCATTTCCCAGTAATCAGAAAGCCCCAAATTTAAATGTCGGCTGGTTTCTGCCCATAAATACGTGTTTCTCACCACTTTGAGGAAGGTTCCCTAATGACTATGAAGCTTTGTGGAAAAGTGTAAAAAAAAAAAAAAAAAAAAAAAAAGGTGTGGGTGAGGAGGGGGTTGGTAAAAAAAAACCTTAAATGTTTAATATTCAATAAATGTGTCAATTTTACATACAGAGGCAAATGGGTCTTTACTGAAGATTTGGTAAATTTCCTCGGAGAAAAGTAAGTGCATTTTAGCCTTCAAGGAGTCCCAGATGAATAGAAATGGAATGTGATTTGTGATAAAACTCAGCTGCTCTATAAAAGACGTTAAATAAATGTTGCTGTTTCACCAGGGATGTACAAAATTGATTGCATTATAGACTGATTCTAAGATGCTGCATCCCTGTACGGCCCCCTCTTCTGTGTGTGGTGGGGAGCTGCTTCCAGAGACAATTTAGACTGCATGGCGACTCCTCTTCCTCATGCTGTAGCAGAATTTTCTGGAATTGTAAGATTTCCTCTTTATATTTCGATTTCAGTTGAACCACAGGAAACTGCTGCTATTTGGCCATTTTTGACTTCTTCAAAACTGCAATTTCTTCTCTATCTGCTTAATATTTCTGGTGGCCTGATCATCATCTTGGGAAAGGCTGCTGATACCTCCAAAGAGAATTGTGGTTGCTGTCTAGGATTCACGGGTGGCGATGTCCCTGTTCCCTTTGTCTGGTCACCAGAGGGCACCCCAGTCTGTAGAGGGAATCTTGCTTTTCCTTCAGCCCACCTTGGGGAGCTTGGGAGTATCCCGTGCCCTTTCTGAATCTCAGTTTTCCGCCTCTGCAAAATGGGCACAACTCCACCTTTCCTGCAGGGTATTTGGAAAACTGGATGTGGTAACCATTGCAGGTAAACCGTCCCGTGCTTTCGGCCAGCTAGTATAAGGTATTGTGTATCCAACCAAGGGCTGTGTGTGACTCACATATGACACACACAGCCCTACCCTCAAGGAACTGCTAACGTCACGTCAACATAGGACAACTTCTTCAAGTGAGAAATTAGGGTTCACAGATTGAAGGGTGGAACCAAACTGATCAGGAAAACTTCCTGGAAAGCAGGAGCGTGGACTCATTCAGACACGTCCCGTGCCTCTCCATGCCTGCTGTCATCAGCCTGGTCCGGTCACTGCCAATTCCTGCCTGGATGCTTGCAGGGGCCTCCCTGGCTCCATGCAATTCTCTGCCATCTCACTTCCACCCTGGCAGCCAGACAGGGCATTTCAAGATGTAAACTGGATGTTGATACTTCCCTGCTTAAAACCTCCCCGGACTCCCCATTCCATTTCAGATCAAATCTGAACTCTCCAGCCCAGTCTGCAAGGCCTGTGTGGTCAGGGCCCTGCCTGCTTCTCTACAGCATTTCCTCCCACAGTCCTTGTGCTTTGCTCCCACCCTCTGGCCCTTCATTTGGTTCCTGGAAACTGCCAAGCCCATACCAGCCCCAGGACCTTTGTACGTGCAGTTTCCGCTACCTGAATGCCCTCTCCTCCCAATTCTTTGCCCAGTTCAGTGGTTTCCAAAGTCTCTGGCCCAGCAGGATCAGTGTCACCTGGGATCTTGTTAGAAATGCAAATTCTTGGACGGGCTCCAGACCTACTGAATCAGAAACTCTGAGGGTAGAGCCTGGCGATTTTTTTCAAGGAAATTTCAGGTGATTTAAATGCATGCTCAAGTCTGAAAATCAATGGCCTAACTCAGGCCTACCCCTCAGCCAAGTTGCAGCTTAAACATTACTTCCAGCAGACCAACACCCCAACATGAGGCCAGGTTCCTGCTGTCGTGAGCCCCTGCTGCTGCCTCCTCACCTCTATGAAGCACTATGGCAACTGTGATGTCATCAGGAACTATTTCAAGTCTGTGCCTCTTCATAGCTAGACTAAAAGCTCCAGGAGGGCAGGTACCCCTGTGCGCCCAGCACCTCATCGTGCCTAGAAGAGAGTAGGTGCCCCGGAACTATATGTTGCATGAGCACATGAATGAATGCTCAAATGAACAAATGAATGAGTTCTGGAAGAATGACAGTGTTCATAAAGAAAGTGCCCCCTGGCATCCTATTTTCCATCCACCAGCCCACAGATCAACCCTGTCCCCGTCCCCATTTGACTTTCTGAGTATCACCCTGGTCAAGTCAGGAGCCAATCACAGCAATGTATGGGAATGACCATCAAATTAGAACAACAAGAACATCAACCAAAGAACCAGCCAAGGGGAGACTCCCATGCAGTGGATGCCCAGCTCAGGGTCTAAGCCTGAACATCCCTCAAGAAGAACAACAAACCTCTCTCTCCCTGACAGCAACTGGCTGTGCAGACAGCTTCCAGATAAAAACCTAGAGACCAAAAATTTGCAGGCAAGAAGTCTGCCCATCAGCTTGGAAGATTCCAATCCCGCACTCACCCAAGTCTTCTGGCTGAGAGGCTGAGGCTGCCTCGAACTAAGCCCCGAGTTTATTGGAAGCTTCTCGATGCTGCACGGCAGTTTGCTCAGCTCTTGGAGCTAAAGCTGGAAGGGAAATCATTTCTTTTCCTATAACTCAGAGCAATTATATTCTCTTAGTGCGGACATCTGGCTCACTGCTGATCTCCTTACTTACGTTTTCCAAACGATATCAGTTCTGGGAAGATCAATTATTACTGAAAAGTCGAGAAACGTTCACTGGTTATTTGCATTGATTTGGTTGACAAGACACAGACTCCTTTTAAACTACAGATGTCCATGGAAGGGACAGAGAGGAGAAAAACGCAAGAACCCCAGACAGCTCGAGGTTCGGAGCCTCCACCCAGCTGCAGGAACTGCACAGAGTGGAAAGCGCTGGCTGGGATGGGGACACTGAACCACCCTCCCGGAGTCCCCGAAATAGAGCCATTTCCATCAAGACAAACAGGTGGCCAGTGTCGGCCAGCGCCACAAGCAGCCACGACGATATAATTTGTTCATTACTGCATCACCTTTAATCAATAGGATCTGGAGTTTCTACAGCTTGGACAGCCCAAATCTCTCTGGCAGCCAAGAACCAGCGGGTTGTTAAAAGGCCCGATAGTTCTGCCTCACTAATGGGTGGCTGGTTCCCTCAACCCTGCTGATTTTTTAAATAAACCTAAATTCCAATAATTGTTTAATGTTTATTTTTATTTAGTTCTGGTTCAGATGCTCTGCGTCTCTCTGACAGAAATTGATATCTGGCTCCTGGTGAGCTTTATTAAAAAACAGGCAAACACACATGCACATACACACACACACACACACACAGAGGCACATGCACACACAAAGGCACATGCACACACACACACAAGCATATGCACACGCAGAGACATGCATACACACAGGTGCATGCACACATGTGTGCACATGCACATGTATACGCAGGCACAGGTACACACAGGCATATGCACACACATGCGCACACACAGGCACATGCACACACACAGGTGCATGCACATGCATGCACACGCACGCACGTGTACACAGGCACACGCACACACAGAGAGTGCATATGCTGCCTGCCCATTGGGAAATGGGTTATTTATTTGGTACAGGTAAGGCCCCGGACCCACATATCTGGATGGGAGAAGACAGAGGGCCAATTTCCCAAGCTCTGCCTTCTCCCCGGCTCCTTCCCCGGGAGGCGAAAAGGGACCCTGCCATTCTTTCACCAGGGAGCCCTGTTCTCAGCGCAGGCACTGGACAAAGGTGACACTGAGCCCCTAATTATGGCCTGCAAACCCCTTCAGCATCACTGTGGCCACAGGCTGGGATGACTCCTCAGAGAGGGCACTCTGGGCTTTTCCGTCCCATAGCCCCAGATGTGTCAGGTGGCTGTGCTCCGGAGACCCACTGAGCCACTAGCCATCTGCGTGCACAGGGACACGGGACCGGGGTTTCCCCACAAGCCATGGAAACAAGGAAGCAAGATGTCTCCGGGCTGCTTGCATTGGGTCAGAGAGAGACCCACTCCCACTGGTACATAAGAAACCCCTCTCGTCTGTCCTTCTGGCCGGTCTCAGAAAAGCCGCAGTGAGTCTGGGTATTAAGGGGAGGTTTTTGGTGCTCTCAGCAGGCCGCACAATGCACTAAGGGGCTCATGTGTTCACTGGCAAAATCACTGCAAACTGATGACCTGCAGATCGGGCTTGCCAAGGTCAAGGCGTGTGTGAAGGTCAAACTCGAGGCTTTCCTTCCATACTCTGCACCCCGTCCATCAGACTGGGGGTTGCCCAACTTCTCCATCTGTCACCCCCAAGTGGAATCAGCCACTGACACCTGCTGGGATGACTCCAGGTGTCACCAGCACCTATTCTCTCCTTAGATGCCAACGCCACTCTGGGTCACAGCCCAAGAGGCATCACCAGGGCAACCAGAACACCTTGCTGAACCCTGCCTGGCGCTTCCCCACTCCCCTCCCATTCCCATGCACCTTGACCAGAATTGCCGATGCCAGACATGGGCCCGGTCCATCCCTCCTTAATCTCTCCCGCTTCCCAGGAGACACTCCCATGGCTTCCACATGCTTATTCCCTCCACCTCGGCCTTCCTACCACGCTGGGCCTGAGGTCAGGAACCCAGCCACGGAGAGGAACAACCTGCTATTTTCATCTTTCCAACACACCACACATAAGAGGAAGTGATGTCAAAGTTCCTCTTTCTGTCGGAGAATGGGGAAGATTGGAATCATTGAGCAGTTTCTGCAGCAAGTGGAGAGGATGTTGAAAAGAACCCAGGCTTTGTCATCAGAAGAACTGGGTTTCAGGAGGCAGGGGTTGCAGTGAGCTGAGATCGTGCCACTGCATTCCAGCCTGGGTGACAGAGTGAGACGCCGTCTCAAAAAAAAAAAAAAAAAAAAAAAAAAGAAGAGCTGGGGGTGTGCATCCAGCTTCAGTCACTTCCTAGCTGTGTATCCTGGGCACATCACCCTATCCTGTGATCCCCGGTGGGGGCAGTTTGTTTTTTTCTTTCTTTCTTTGAGACAGAGCTTTGCTCTTGTTGCCCAGGCTGGAGTGCAATGGCATGATCTTGGCTTACCACAACCTCTGCCTCCCAGGTTCAAGTGATTCTCCTGCCTCAACTTCCCGAGTAGCTGGGATTACAGGCATGTGCCACCACTCCCGGCTAATTTTGCATTTTTAGTAGAGAAGGGGTTTCTCCATATTGGTCAGGCTGGTCTTGAACTCTCGACCTCAGGTGATCTGCCTCCCAAAGTGCTGGGATTACAGGCGTGAGCCACCACACCTGGCCAGTTATTGTTCTTAATACTCTCATCCTGGGAGACTCAGGACGAATGCTCAAGTGCAATCCCTTACTGCTGCATAGGGGCTGTTACTGTTGGCACCCCAATTCTTGGAGGCAGTTTCCTTAAATTCTTCCCCCTAGTACCTTGCATGGGGCATCCAGTGGCCCTGTTTGCACAGGGAATATGCTTCCATCCACAGCTGCCACACACAATCTCTAGCGGGCTCCCTGCTGTCCACATATGGCCCATAGTCATTCCCTGCCACCCTCATGCCCTCTGGACCACCCTGGCCTGCCACCAGCCACCCCAGCAGAACCATGTCTCTGTGTGTAATCGACTCTAATAATTGTCCCAATACATAAGGCGTGTACTCAGGGTCTATTATCAGCTAATGAGTAAATAATATTCTGTTCTAAATCCAAAAGCACTATTAGATACCAGAGGGGGACTAATGGGCGTTTTAAGACCCCTTTAATCACATATTAACGTGACGCGAAGCAGGCTGCGGAGCCCATATGCCAACCACCCTGCCACTGAGGAGGCTTTTTCCTCTTTAAAAGAACAAAGTCGGGGAGAGAGCCAGCCCTCCATCCTCAGGGCTGGTTAGGCAGCCAGGCCGACCCGCTGGGGGTGGAAGAATGTCCCTGATCCGATTGGCTATCTTTGAATAAAACGAGTATGGTTGTGGCCATCCCTGCTTTTCTGGGGCATGGTGGGGAAAGGGGGTTCTGTTCCTACGGACGCTGTGATGAATTACCACCAACTAGGGGAGTTTAAAACAACAGGAATGTCTTCTCTCCCGCTTCTGGAGGCTGGAAGTCTGAAATCAAGGTGTGGGCTGGCAGGGCTCCGCTCACTCTGCAGGCTCCAGGGGAGGGTCCTTCCTCGCCACCTCCAGCTCCTGGTGGTCGCGGCCATCCTTGGTGTTGCTGGGCTTGTGGCATCGCTCCCATCCCTGCCTCTGTCATCACATGACTTTCTCCCTGAGTGTCCCTGGCTTCATGTGGCCTTTTGACAAGTACAATCAGTCATTAGATTTAGGGCCCACCCTACTCTAGTATGGCCTCATCTTAACTGATTTCACCTGCAGAGACCCTGTTTCTAAATAAGGTCATACCCTGAGGTTCTAGGTGGACATGAATTTTGGGGGATGCCATTCAATGCAGGACAGAGGTGAGATGGAGGGGTAGTGATGACAGTGGGGGGAGGGGGCAGGCAGGGGGCTCTGATATGGACCTTCATACTCTGAGCAACTATAACATAGAGTTCCTGCCATCTTGCAACCCCCACCCGGCTGAGCATTCCAGAAAAGTTCAAGCACCCGACCCAAATTCCTCCCACTGATCCATCATGTCCTATTAGCAACTTGCATTTCTTATTAGCTACTTCCATCGACTCATATTAATATTTGTTTTCCCTAATACAATGCAGGAGTCTTCTCCGATTAGTAACTTTCATATCACATTAGTGGAAACAACTATGAATACAATACAATCCCAATATGACACAGTTTGATGGGGAGTCACTAACACAATGCGACTCTCCCCTGTGATGGCACAGGAATGTCGCTCTGTTGTCAGGCAGAGCTGGGGAACGCGGAAACAATCAGTCCCCAGCATGCTGAGCCACATGGGCCACCCTTGACCAACAGGACGAGGTTCTGGTGTGGTGGGAGGTCGTGCTTGGAACGAACCAACTTAGTGCGTCTCTCCTTGTTTCCAAACACCCACCCATCAGACCAATTAAGGATCTTTCCAGCTATTCTCCAAAACATCCGAGCAGCCCTGGAATCTGCAGGGGACAGGTGACAGACAGAGAGAAGGGCTTGTGACATCTTCTGCAACCCAGATCTCTACAGCTCTACCTTTATCGGTGTGACAGGCAGGGCTGGTGTTGCCCAGGTTAATTCATCAAGGATGTGTGAACACAGCAGAGTTGGGGTGATGTGAGGAGCCACAAACTGGGTTGCTGTCTGATGAGCCCTCAGGAAATGGGTTGGGGAGGAACGGCGCTGAGACGGTGCACATCTGTCAGGGCAGTTTAGAAAGACTTCACTCCAGCCAGCTGGGCTCCGGACTGGCTTGAGTTCAAATCTTATCACTGCCCTCTCTAGGTGATCTCTCTGTGCCTCAGTTTCCTCCTGTGTAAAATGGGGATAAAACAGGGCCTACCCTGGGCGCAGTGGCTCACAACTGTAATCCCAGCACTTTGGGAGGCGGAGGTGGGTGGTTAACTTGAGGTCAGGAGTTCGAGACCAGCCTGGCCAACATGGTGACACCCCTCCTCTACAAAGATACAAGAATTAGCTGGGCGTGGTGGCGTGTACCTGTAATTCCAGCTACTCAGAAGGCTGAGGCATGAGAATCACTTGAACTCAGGAAGCGGAGGTTGCAGTGAGCTAAGATCATGCCACTGCACTCCAGCCTGGGCAACAGAGCAAGACTCCATCTCAAAAAACAAACAAACAAACAAACAAAAAAACCCAGGGCCAACCTAATAGGATTGTTAGGAGGATTAAATGAGATAGGAACAGAAAAAACTTAGAGCCTTGCATGGCATCTGACACGTGGTAAATCTGCCTTAAGATGCAGCACAGGCTATGACTGCAAATCCGGAAGTGACTTGGTCCCCTCCACCATGGACAGGGGTCACCCCTCCTTGCCTTTCAAGTTCACCCACTTGTTCTGAGTGAGCTCTGGGCTAGGCATTACAGAAAAATAAAAAGTTGAGAATGAAACAGGCCCTCCCCCTCGAGAAGCCCATGGTCTACTTAGGGGCACAAGCTACAGAACCGAGAGGCAGGGGTCATATCACAAGAGGTTTTCGAGCCAAGTCAAGGAGTGTGAATTTTATCTCGATGGAAATAGGGAACAGTGGAAGAAGCAAAAGCCCCTAAGCTTCAGTGCAGGTGAAGGAAAGAAGGCCTGTGGGGACAGGGGATGGTGCTTCCCTTGGTGCCAAACCACCTGTCAGCTCAAGTCCTGGCAGAAAGAGAGGCCAAGGGATAGCAAGAGACAGAGACAGACAGGGGCAGGGAGGACAGTGCAGAAGCTGAGACTGTGAGCTTCTTGTGACAGTGCTGGCGCTCTCGCTCTCCCTGCCAGCCTGTCTAGGAGACTGGCAGAGCCCCCGCCCTGCCCTGCCACAATCCATTCCAAGCTATCCCAGGCAAGGTTGCCGAATAATTCCCACCGCCTCCAAACGGCACTCCACGTGGCAGCCAGCAGCCTGCTGCCAAGGGGCAAGTGGCCAAGATTCCCTTCCAACAGAGACATCCCCTCGCCAATCAGAATGCGGCCGGCACGCGTCCCAGAAAGTTGGACGGTTGCTGTTCGCCAAGCAGATGATGCCGTCAGGACTTCTCGGTCCTGGGCAGTGTCCGCTACCCCCGCCCAAGCCTCCCAGCAAGGAGGGTCCACTCTCGGGGACCAAACACCGGCCCCTTCCACGTTTAGCCTCTGCAGATCCTCCTGATGAAAGCACAGACTCTAGAGTCAAAATGCGAGGGTTCAAAGCCTGGCCCCTCCATCAAGCAGCTGTGCAAACCAGAGCAAGTCACTTAACTTCTCTGAGCCTCGGGCTGTGTTCACAACATGGGGTTCATACCTCATAGAGTTGTCGGGTGGGTTAAATGAGAATATCTGCAGGAAGTGCTTTTCCAGTGCCTGGCACTTAGTCCATGCTCAATAAACGTTAGTTTGGGTATTACCATCTACAGTATGTCGTCTACTCAGAACTCAGCTAACTGATAATGTCAGCTTTCCAGAATGAAGCTAGGAGCCAGAGGGTTAGAAGAAAAGGCTTCCAAGCAGTTAAAATAAATGTCGCAGGCTGGGCGTAGTGGCTCACGCCTGTAATCCCAGTGCTTTGGGAAGCTAAGGCAGGAGAATCGCTTGAGGCCAGAAGATCAAGTCCAGCCTGGGCAACAATAGCGAGACTTCGTCTTTACAAAAAAATGAAAAAAGTTAGTCAGGTGTGATAGTGCACACCTATAGTCCCAGCTACTCAGGAGGCTGAGGCAGGAGGATCACCTGAGCCCAGGAGGTTGAGGCTGCAGTGAGCCGTGATCACACCACTGCACCCCAGCCTGGGTGACAGCGAGACACCCAGTCTATAAAAACAACAACAACAAAAAAGAGTCAAAGTGGACACACTGAAAGCGCAATCATGAAAACCATTTCATATTAGTAATATTAGAGTAACATGCTTAATATAATCGTAATTAGTAATCACCAACCACCAAACACTGTGGATAGCAATTTAAATACATCTTGGCATTTCACCAGTAGGATGCTGGTAAATGTTAAACAACCAGCTCTCTGGAGAAAAAGGACAAATTCTGATATTTACCATTTCCATGGTGTACATTTTCCCACCATGGTCAATTTCAAGCCCTGCTGTGATGTCACTACACGTGGAGCTGGGAGGCGATGCTTATAGCTGGTTCTCACCCACCAGCTCCGGTCACTGCTGCATGAACACTCTCCACATCCCAATGAGGTCAGTGCTATTTTTACCCCCATTTTGTAGACAAGGACAATGAGGCCCAGATACACATATTTCTTCACCCAGGGTCATACAGTGAGCAAGTGGCAGCAGCACCAGAATTTTGAGTCCAGTTCTGTGTGGATTTTAAAGTTCATGTTCTCTGCACGTGGCCCAAATTCCCCGCCATTAGACAATAACACTGACCGTCTTGGTAGAGACAGACGACAGTCTGTGTCCACCCTCTACCAAACCCTTGCATCTTCTGTGCTTAACTCTGTTTGACAACTTCTGGAGGCCACTGTCTCAATGAGGTCACTCTGGTTTGGCTCTGAAGACGTCCTGCCATGTGGGTCACCATGGCCCTCCATGACCTTCCTACTTCTCTTTTCTCAGGGGGCAGAAAGATGCATCTCTTCCCTACCCAGACAGCTAAACACCAAATGTTTTCCTAATAAAACGGCACATAGGATCATAGCCTCCACCCCATCCTTACCTGCATAAATAGCCCCTAGTCCCTTATGACACAGAGGCCCTGGTGACAGCATCTACAAAGTAGCTTAAGAAAAAAAGGGAATCCATTGCTCATATAATTGAACAGTGGAGTGGTGGCTTCAGGTATGGCTGGATCCAGCAGTTCAAATGCTATTCACAGGGTTTGATTTCTGTCTCTTGGCTCTGCTTCCCTCTGATCTGTCCTCCTCCTCTCCCCCCATGGCTGGCCCTAAAACTTTAATTTTCACATGAGTCACCTGGAGATCTTGTTAAAGTACAGATTCTGCTACAGGGGGTACAGGCAGGGACAAGTCTCTGCATTTCTAATGAGCAATTCAGTTCTACTGTGGACCACACTGTTAGCAGTGAGGATGTGAATCCCCAACATTCACATCCCCAAATTGCTCATGGGACCCCTAACATTCCTCTGTGCCTCAAGGTTTCATAAACTCCCAAAGCAATTATTGTGTGACTTCTAACTACGAACACCTTGGGGGGCTGATCCAATTTGTGTGGATCCCTCATGCTCACTTTCCGTTATTGTCTTTTGCTTGTTCTCTTTTTTTTTCTTTTTTATTTTTTTGAGATGGAGTCTCACTCTGTTGCCCAGGCTGGAGGGCAATAGCACAATCTCTGCTCACTGCAACCTCCACCTTCCAGATTCAAGTGATTCTCCTGCCTCAGCCTCCCAAGTAGCTGGGATTACAAGCACGTGCCACCACGCCCAGCTAATTTTTGTATTTTTAGTAGAGATGGGGTTTCACCATGTTGGCCAGGCTGGTCTCAAACTCCTGACCTCAAGTAATCCACCCGCCTCAGCCTCCCAAAGTGCTGGGATTACAGGCGTGAGCCACCACCTCCGGCCCCTGTTCTAACTCCTACTCAACAAACACCAAGTGTCCAGTCAATACCAGGCCTAGGAGGGTGCTGGGAATATGGGAAGGCCCAATCCCTGCCTCAGGGAGCTGACAATTCCCTTCATTTTGCAGGAAAACCCCCAGAGAGTCTGTGAGTTCAGTTTCCAGGTAGTATTATAGTAACAGCATATGCTTAGACAGTACTTACTACATGCCAGAGACTGTTCTAAGTGCTATAGAGATATTAATCCATTTAATCTTTTTAACTCACCCTATGCCCTAGGTCCAATGATTAGCCCCATTTGACAGATGAAGGGATTAAGGTTCATGGAGACAAAGTCACCTGCTCAAGGTTATACAACCTTGAAAAGAAAAGAGAAATGATTTAAACTCCTAGAGGAAAAGTAGGTGTGGGGCATGGTTCTATGTTGGGGACTAAGGAACGCCCCTGGGTAACTTGACCCCTGGCAGGCATGGGTGGGCGTGAGTCAGCAGAAATAAGTGGGCAAGTGACTCCTCCTGGCTGGATTCAGGGGGATGAAGAAGGAGAAGAGTCCTGTATTATTTGGCACTCTTCAAGTTGTAAGCAGCAGCAGCCTAATGCAAAGTGGCTTAAGCATAAAAAGGAAACTGTTGCTTACATATCCAAACAGTGCCAAGGTAGTTTCAGGTATGGCTGGATCCAGCAGTTCAAACAACCTTGGCAGGGTTTGATCTCTTTCTGTTGGATCTGACCCCCTGTGAGCTGTCCTTCTTCTCTCCTACCATGGCTGGCTTCCTCCAGGAATGGAGGGACAATGGCTGCTGACAGCCCTAGGGTTACATCCTCCCACAGGTAAAAACACTTTTCTCCCCCAGGCTCATATATAAGTCACAGTGAAGTGTTACTGGAGCACAACCACATCTATTCATTGAGGTACTGTCCACCGTCACTCTTCGGTTACAATGGTAGTGTTGAGTCATTGCAACAGAGACCATGCGGCCTGTAAAGCAGAAAATATTTACTGTCTGGCCATTTGCAGAAAAACCTATTTTAGACAGCAATGCCGTCAATAATACTTAACTAACACCCTCCGAGTGAGTACTATATGCCAGATATAGTTCTAAGCATTTGTTTGCTTCTTACAACAATTCTTTGAGGTGGGGAAACTGAGGCATGAAGAGGTTAGGAGTGGTCAAGCTCAAGGTCAGGCAGCCAGTCAGCAGCAGAGCTGGGATTCGAATTCAGCAGCTTGGCCCCAAATTCCTTTTTTTTTTTTTTTTTTTTTTTGAGACAGAGTCTTGCTCTGTTACCCAGGCTGGAGTGCAGTGGTAGGATCTCGGCTCACTGCAAACTCGGCCTCCCAGGTTCAAGTGATTCTCCTGCCTCAGCCTCCCGAGCAGCTGGGATTACAGGCACCTGCCATCATGCCTGGCTAGGTTTTGTATTTTTATTAGAGATGGGGTTTCACCATGTTGGCCAGGCTGGTATCGAACTCCTGACCTCAGGTGATCTGCCCGCCTTGGCCTCCCAAAGTGCTGGGATTACAGGCGTGAGCCACCACACCCGGCCCTTACCCCAAATTCTATGCTCTTCATCTCTCTGCTAATCAAGCAAGGGTCTTCTGGGAAGCTTCAGTAGGTAGGTGTCTAAATTAGGGTGTGAGTTTCCAATTATGGGTTCAAGAAACATACATGCACTTGCTAAAACAAGTAGTCAATCACCCACAGAGCTTCCTCTGCTTGTGAGCTGTTCAGCACTGTCCCATCATCGCTGTGATGGAGAGAGCTGTCCCAGTGAGCCATTGGGTTCTTCCTGGACAGGGTGGCTCAAGCGCCCAAAGTGGGCCAAGGCCGCACATCCCAGCAGTAGGGCTTCAATACAGCTCCAATCCAACATGGGCTTTAGCCCACCCACCAGGGCTCCATGCACAGGCTCCAGTGATAAGCCTGCTTCTCTTGCAACAGGATCTCACCAGCTCTGGTCCCAGAGCTCTGAGAAGCCCACAGCTCCAAGGACAAAGCCCCACCTCCCACCCGTGGCAGTCACTGGAATACTTTGGGCTGGGGTAGGGGAACAGAGACTTTCACTTCCAGTGGAGGAAGGCAGGGGCTGGTGGCCAGGGGCAGGTCTCACCTCTGAAAGAGAATTCAGGGCTTCACACCAGGCCCGGTAATGCTGCTTACTAGTGGTGTGACTCTAAACAAAGCATTTTCTTTCTCTGGGCCTCAGCTTTCCCCCTCTGTAAAATGGGCATAACAATAACACCCCTGCTGAAGGGTAGATGTGACTTTAAGAAATGACATCCTGGCCAGGTGCGGTGGCTCACGCCTGTAATCCCAGTGCTTTGGGAGGCCAAGGCAGGAGGATCGCTTGAGCCCAGGAGTTCGAGACCACATTGGGCAACATAGGGATACCCTGTCTCTACAAAAAAATACAAAAATCAGCCGGGTATGTTCGCGCATGCCTGTAGTCCCAGCTACTTGGGAGGCTGAAGTGGGAGGACTGCTTGAGCCTGGAAGGTTGAGGCTGCAGTGAGCTGTGATCGTGCCACTGCACTCCAGCCTGGGTGACACAGTGAGACCCTGTCTCAAGAAAACAAAAAAAGAAAAGAAATGGCATCTAGCGACACTCAGCATAGAGTGTGAGAGCTAAGAGAACGGGTTTTGCAGTTGAACTGCCCTGTTTCAGTCCTGTCCACACCATACTGCTGTGCAACTACTATTTTGCTGAACCTCAGTTTCCTCATCTGTACAATGGGAATAATTGTAGAACTTTCCTCTTGGGGTTGTTGTGAGGATTAATTGAGCCAATAGGTAGTCAGGGGGGACACACAGTAAAATACTCAACATTAGCTGTTAGGATTACCGTCAACCAAGGCATGCAAGAGAGTGTTTCAGTAACAAAGTGTGTCCTTATTTTCTGAGATAAGCGTGACATGAACCAGACTCTGGGAAGCTGGTCCCAGCCCCCAGGTGACCCAGTGTTCTGAGGCCTCAACGCTGGGGGAACCAACCTCACGATCCCCCAGCCCTATGGAGCCCTGCTGCTGTGGTTCTGGTTCATTTTGGGCTGAGTCCCCAGAGGGTGCATCCCTTTAATGGGTGTCACCCATCAGAGCCCAGGGGCTGTGCTGAGACAGCTGATGGGGATAAAGTGGCCACGCTTAAGTACCCTTCCAGTGATCCAGGGCTCTGGCTCAGAGCCCAGGGCAGCCAGGCAAGGGCTGGCCCTTTGAGCCAAGGAGACAGTCTGCCCCGTCTGTGGTCGAGCCCAGGGCTCACCTCCAGCCCCCAGGTCTCTGAGCTCCACCACCCACCCACTGCGGACCTGATAACCCCTCTGGGAGACCATGGGCATCTCAGGTTTCAAACCCGTAGCCAAAAGGGAACTCTGCACTCTCACGTCCCATCTGCTCCCACTATTCCTCCCTGCATCTTCCCCATGGCAGGAAGCGGCACGGAGTCCACCCAGCTGTTCAGGCCAGGAGCCCGGGAGTCATCTTCATTCATTCCATCCCGACACATTACATCATCACCGCAAGCCCCATCAGCCCCACTCCTAAGGCCAAGTCCAAGCCATCTTCTGTCACCAAGCCTCCTCCTCCAGGCCACCGCCTGCCCCCCACGGTGCTGTTCCAGAGGAATCCCCTGAAAATGCCACTGGACTGCGTCACTCCTCTGCATAGCCCTCCATTGGCTCCCTGGACATGGAGACAAAAACCCAGGCCCCTTCGTGTGGCCAAGGAGACCTCCACAGCCAAGTGCCACCCTGCTCCCTGCTCGCATCTCGCGCCCCCTCTGTGCCGGGTCATGCGAGTTCTTGGACCAGGAAGGGCCCTCCCTGACACACCGCACGTGTGCACATGCAGACACACAGGCACAGAGATGAAGGCTCAGACACACTCACACACACCCTGCACTACACACACGTCCCGAATACACCCAGATGCCCGCACACACATGCTTGCCCATACACACTCTGACACGCACCCTGCACACACAGGCCAGACACACCTATCTCTGACTGGTCTGATTCGTCAGCCTTAGGGGGTCCATTTAATAGCCCTCCAAACCATGGCATGCTGTTTCTTTGCAGAACCACAATTTGTAATTCTTCTATCACAACTTGTTGACATGCTTAGCAAATGTCCCCCTAGCCCCGTCCTATGCTGCCTGTCCCAGGAGACATTCTTCTGTTCATTGCTGTATTCCCAGCGCCCAGCACCCAGTAGGAGCTCAATGAATATTGAAGGAAAGAAGGAATCATCCCCTAACTCCTTTTGCTTTTTTTGTAGTTGTTGTTTTGTTTTGTTTTTAAGACAGTCTCACTTTGTCGCCCAGGCTGGAGTGCAGTGGTACAATCTCGGCTCACTGAAACCTTTGCCTCCCGGGTTCAAGAGATTCTCCTGCCTCAGCCTCCAGAGAAGCTGAGATTACAGGTGTGCATCACCCTCCCTGGCTAATTTTTGTGTTTTTAGTAGAGATGGGGTTTCACCATGTTGGCCAGACTGGTCTCAAACTCCTGACCTCAGGTGATCCACCCGTCTCGGCCTCCGAAAGTGCTGGGATTACAGGCGTGACCCACTGCGCCTGGCCTCCTTTTCTGTTTTTAAACAGGGCTGCACTTGCATGCTTGCCTATGTGTCAAAATGTCCTGAGAAAACAAATAAGAAGTATGTGAATAGCCGGAAGGGGGCTGGAAGTTCAGGAGACTCATTGTTTATTCTGAAATCATTTTTAATGTCTTGATTTTTAAAAATTACAGATCAGTTGCTTATGAAATAATGCATCTTTAAAAAATTAATATTTTTAAATGAGCTACCCAAATGTTCTCAAACTGGTCCAGCTTCAGAACCCTTGGGAAGTATTTCTAAAATCCTTGCAGGTGACCGGGCTCAGTAGCTCATGCCTGTAATTCCAGCACTTTGGGAGGCCAAGGCAGGAGCATTGCTTGGAGTCAGGAGGTCAAGACCAGTCTGGGTAACATAGTGAGCCCCTCTCTCTAGAAAAAAAAAAAAAACAGCTGGGCATGGTGGCGCACACCTGTAATCTCAGCTACCTTTGAAGGTTGAGGTAGGCGGGATGACTGGATCCCAGGTGGCTGGGGTTGCAGCGAGCTACGATCGCGCCACTGCACTCCAGCCTGGGTAACAGAGCAAGACCCTGTTTCCAACAACAACAACAACAACAACAACAAAATCCTGGCAGGAGAAGCTGGGTTTGGCTCTCAGGTGGGTACTATCAACACCTGTCTGAGTGGGATGAGGGATCGGAACACCACCTGGGCTTGAGAAATGGGGGTCCACACAGCCCCTTCCCAGGCCTGAGGGACAGCACCTTGCTCCCATTTCCTGCGCCCCTCTGTGTTCACGACCAGCCTGTCTGTCCATGAAGGAAATAAGTTTTTCTGTGGCTGAGTGTTGTTCCCAAGGCCACACTGCTGCTGTTACATCCAAGAGTACATGGGCAGAGACTGGCTCACGACTTGACAGCTTTTTTCTAGACTCTTCCCAGGAAGGGAAGCTGGGCTGACCGGGCCAAAAATCACAGACTGCCCTCATATCTTTTTTTTTCTTTAAGTAGAAAGTTATAATTACATTTATAGCCCTATTCAATATAATAATCTCACAACATTTCCCTTCTCCTAAAGGATTTTTTGTTTGTTTGTTTTAAATCGTGTAAAACAGGCAGGGTCCCCAGGCTGCTGTCACCCATCTTCATGCAGATGCTCCCAGCTTTCAAAACAGCTGTTCCTCCCCAGAGTCCCATTCCCTTCCCCAGCCCAGGCTATCTTTGCACTGCCCACTCACACAACGGCATACTTTCTCCAAGTGTCTGATCATGGCTGAGCTTTTTTTTTTTTTAATAAAAATTAATTCTTTTTTTTTTTGGTAGAGACTGGGTCTCACTTTGTTGTCCAGGCTGACCTCAAACTCCTGGCTTCAAGAGATCCTCCCACTTTGGCCTCCCAAAGTGCTGGGATTATAGGCATGAGCCACCGTGCTTGAGCTCATTCTTCTTAAAGATGGGGATTGACAGAAAACAACAACAAAAAATCAAAGGTGCTTCCAGTAGGTCATTTGCTATTTGCTCTCCACACCCCACCCATCCTTACTAGGTTCTTCCTGTTTGTGAGGTGAGGAAAAGAGGGGGAAGGAGACTATCCCTGATCCTCCGTTTTCACCTGACATAATTGAAAACTGTTTTTCTATTATCTGTTCCATCGTTGGCCTCCTGCCTTGCCTCTTTTCTTTGAACCTTCCTGATTGCATCTCTGTGGAATCACATTGGTCCTTTGCACATCTCTCCAGGGATTTGGTTTAATTTTTACATCTTCTGAGGGTCCCAGTTGCTTTACTGATTCCTAAACAATTTCAGGTGGAGACAACATGGCATTCATGTGGTCTCATGGATGTTGTGCTAATCCATGTCTTTGCTTAATGTCTGCAGGAATGGCCAGTGAACATTCCTCTTCAAATACATCTCCTGGAATATCTGTAGCTGTTGCTAAAGCCATAAACTACTATCTCTAAGTGATTCTTCATCTTCCCCACTCCCTCCCATCAACCTAAGAATGACTTACGAGGCAGAGATAACGAATATGTAGCATGTGCATGCTCACTGCCACCTCCCGTGTCCATGGTAGACATTACTAATGGATCACCAACTCCTATGCTGCAATCCAAACCATCGATGAATTTGGTCAACTGGACTTTTCAAGTAAAGCCCAAATCAAATAAATTCTTATCCATCACCCATCCTCACCTGCAATAACCTTGAACCTGGTCTTTTGGCATCTCTTCCTTCCTCCTTTCCATTGATTCTCTATACACAACCTAGAGTGATTTTTTTTTTTAAAGCTGTAATCTTTGAAACATAAACCAGATCCTAGCACTTCCCCATAGAAAATCCTCCCATAGCTTCTCAATGCATTCAGAATAAGATGCCAACTCTATCCTGTGCTTGAGTTTTGCATGAGCTGGTCTTTTAGTATCTATTACCAGCCTCTCCCGACTAGTGCCTGGCACATAGTAAGTGCTCCAAAATGTTTATAGATTGAATGAGACTCTCTTTTGCTGATCTAGAATGTAGTCTAAGAATCCTTGTCAACGCAGAGCTCCAGGAAGCTGCCAGTGAATTCTCAGGGTTAGCATGCAAAATGCAGCCTCCCTCAAAGTCTGTTCTGATACTGGGCGATTCTACCCATCTCTGACTATTTGGGAATGAAGCAGTGTGCAAAAAAATCAGTGTAGCCCCCTTGATCGGCTTATTTTCTTTCATAATATGTACAAAGTGTTTTACTCCTGTTTTTTGTTTGTTTCTGTTTTTTTTTTTTTTTTTTTTTTTTTTTTTGAGAGAAGTTTTGCTCTTATTGCCCAGGCTGGAGTGCAGTGGCACAATCTCGGCTCACTGCAGTCTCCATCTCCTGGATTCAAGCAATTCTCCTGCCTCAGCTTCCCAAGTAGCTGGGATTACAGGGATTACAGGCATGCGCCACCACTCCTGGCTAATTTTGTATTTTTAGTAGAGATGGGGTCTCACCATTTTGGTCAGGCTGGTCTGGAACTCCTGATGTCAAGTGATCCACCTGCCTCAGCCTCCCAAAGTGCTGGGATTACAGGCGTGAGCCACCGCACTCAGCTTTGTTTACTTTTTGTAGTGGAAAATGGTTTGCTAAGGTTGTGCTTTGGGCTCACCAGGCTGCTGAATGGGGTTCCTCGGCTTTGGGCATCTGGTGGCAGGGACCTTCAGGGGTCTTTCCCATGTTTGGACCAGTGCATCAGTGAGGCTGTCACTGCAGAGAAAGACGCTAGGGGTCAGGTGATGGACTGCTGCTTCTTTAGAGCATCACCTTCATGACTGGCTGAGTCACCAGGATGGCTGAAAAACAGGTTCTAGAAAATCAAACATTCTGGAAAGCCCAGAAGTCCGAAGAGCTGAAGGAACCACTGGGAGAAAGAGAAAATATTCCGAAATAAGGAGTTTAGAATGGGGATAGTCTGAGCCTGCTAACTGGTTTCCTGGGGAACAGGGATGAGGGCAGGAAGAAAAGAGGAACATCCTAGAGCAAAAGGGGAACATTCCTGGTGCTTCCATCAGGTTTCTTGGGAAGCAGGGATGAGGGCAGGAGGGAAAGGATACAGAGCAAGGGAAGAGTAATTAGTGCTATTAATTACATCTCAACCACAGCCTACGTTTCTGCCCCGGGATTAAAGAAACATTCATTTGGAACGACTATTAAAGTCTTAAACTCAATGCTTCACAAATCAGGGCGGTGGAATGAAAATTCTTTCTCTGTAGGGACCAGGAGGCAGAAAGCAAGAATTTTCTATCCAGGTTGCTGCAGTCCAGCTGGAAAAGCCAGGGCTTGTGAGCGGGTTTGCTTGTTATTATTGTTGGCTGGTTTTTATTTTTATTTTTTTTTTAATTTTTAAGCTGTTTCAGGCAGGGATGTGTTCCAAATGTACAATCTAATGTGCTATAAAAGTCACTAATGTGATTATACTTTTATATCATATTAGAGAAAATGAATACTAATTCAATACCAAACGCTAATTCGGTAGAACCACAAAATGCTGAGAGGTTGCAAAACACTTGCCAGGCTGAACTTTCCGGCTAGTGCCTGAGAGCGTGTGGTGGCGTTTTCAGGAGTTGGTGTGTGCGGTTTAGTGAATCGGGCGGTCAGAGCTGTCCGGGTCTGCCATTCCCTCTGCAGTGGACAGAGGCTAGGGTGGTTTCCCTGGGAACATATGGGAGAAACCTCATCACCCTGGGAGAAGCTTTCCAATGCTCAGAGGAATTTTCCCAATGAAAATTTTGCAAAATTTTGCAATTATCAATGGGAGTGCAAGTCTGTTTGGATTTTTAAACTAAGCATGTTGTTTGATGGCATCAGCAATGGGACAAGCTGCTTGTAAATCCAAGTAAAGCTTTTCAAAGAAAGAGCACTAAGAATCATGGCCCAGGAAGTAATATTAATGGCCAACATTTGCTGAACATTTACTATGAGATAAGCACTGTTTTAAACTCTTTTTTTCCATTCATTCATTCAACCCTCAAGACTACTGTATGAACTAGAGACCCTTTTTGTACCCATTTGACAGAGGAGGAAAATGGAGGCTCAGAGAGGTGAAGTGACTTGCTCAAGGTCACACAGCCAGTAAGGAACAGAGCTGGGATGCCAGGCCAGGTTGTCAGCTCCAGAGCTGCATCTTTAATCACTCAACTTAATTGAAGTCAGGCCCACTGACAATTATGTCTTACCTGTATTATCGCGTGTTAACCTGGAGGCAATCCTTAAGGTAGATATGTTCTTATTCCCATCATACAGATGAACAAATTGAGATTTGGAAGTATTGCCTGACTTGCCCCATAGCACCTACCACAGCAGCAGTGACAGAGCCAGGACTCACAACCACTGTGCTACACAACTGCCCAAGTGCCCCAAAGCAAGGCTATCATCCCCAAAGGAAGGTCCTCACATCTCTGGCCTCCCCAAACAGATGTCCAACATCCCCACCCATTCTGGCTTCCCTGCTTTTTCATGGAGACTTTTGTCCTACCACTTCTGACCCGGGAGTCCACAGAAGAACAATTCGGGTCAGTTTCTGGAACAGTCCTTCCCTGGAGTCTCTCTTGCAAAACCCTTCCCTCTCTGATTCCCGCACAGCTCCATCTCCCAGGCACGAGGTCCCATTTTATTATCAAACATCAACTGCATCTCCCCGTCTTGGCCAGACACATCCAGAAATGCAGGGCCAGAATTATGACGTGCCGACTTGCCTTCATAAATAATATTTTGCAATTTCCTTGTCTGGGGGCATGGATAAATTATTCTTCCACGTCAAGGTTACGATGATCAAAAAGGTGGCCCGGCTGGCCTTCCTCAAGAGTGAGGAGGAAAAGAAGGCTCTGATTACATCGTGGCGCCAGGCTGAGGGAGGAGCTCTGTGGCCTGGGCTCCTGCCTGGTGGACTGCATGACAATCAGATTGCCACAAACATGTGAACTCGGATCTGAAGTCTCGCTCCAGGAGGGATGCACACGTCAGGCACATCTGACTTTTGCATCATTCACGGGACTTAACAGAAAGAACATTCCAGTGACACTACATGTGGTGCTGCTTTCTTGTCCCCTTCACCGAGAGCCCCAGCGAGCCTGCTGCAATCACACAGGCTGGCTTTCTCTGTGGGGTGCTAAGAGCTGAACTGTGTCGCCACAAATCCATATGGGTGAAGTCCTAACCTCCAGAACTCAGGATGTGACCTTATTTGGAGACAGGGTCTTTTAACGAGGTAAAAAAGCTAAGATGAGCTCATTAGTGTGGTCCTCAATCCAATATCGTTGGTGTCTTTGTAAAAAGGGGGAACTTGGGGCCCAGAAACACAGAAGAAATGAACGTGAAGGTGGTCATCTACAAGCCAAGGAGAGAGGCTTTAGAAGAAACCGCCGCTGCCGACCAACATCTTGATTTTGGACTGCTGGTCTCCGGAATCATGAGAAAACAAATCCTTGTTGTGTGAGCTACCCAGGTGTGGCACTTGGTCATGGCAGACCTAGCAAACGAATATACTGAGATACATTCCTGGGGTGAGGCCCTCAGTAGTAAGTGATGCCAATTTGTGTTCTTAACTATATGTTTGCTTATGGTCTGTCTCCGATAGAATAGAGGCTCCAAGAGGGCAGGTATAGTCATGTACCACATAATGACATTTTGCTCAGTGATGGATGGATATACAATGGTGGTTCCATTGTATAAGACTCTAGTATCATATTTTCATTGTACCTTTTCTATGTTTAGGGATGTTTAGATACTCAAATCCTTACCACAAGTTACAAGTGCCTAGAGTGTTCAGTGCAGTTGCATGCTGTTCAGGTTTGTGGTCTAGGAGCAACAGTCCAGGTGTGTAGCAGGCTCTACTGTCTAGGTTTGTGTAAGAACACTCCATGATGTTCAACAGCAATGAAACTGACTAACAACGCATTTCTCAGAATGTATCCCGGTTGTCAAGTGATGCATGACTGTAAATCTGTCTTGGTCGCCACTATATCCCCAGCACCTAGAACAGTGCCTGGCTTATCATAATACGCTTATTGAATGAATAAATAAGTGAATAAATGAGTGAATGCCAGGAAGAATGCCATGCATTCAGCAGGCGCCCAATAGCTTTCATACATTGCGGTTTGGAAGGATGGAAGCCAGAGATGCCTCTAAAACTAGAATCCAGGGGCCTTCCCCAGTGAGAATATCCCTGAACCTCGGGTGGCTTTCGGGATTCAGAGAAGAAAAAGCCAAAAAGAAAGGTTTGCTCCAGCTGTAACCACCCCATCTCCACCACTGTTTTGCGGGGTTCCTGACCAGCAGAAATCACACCTCACCGTTCCTGCATCTCCCATTTACAAGCCCAAAGCCACACTGTCCCTTCTCTCTTTGGTTCTGTTTCCCAGAAGGTGCCTTCTTTATGTTTCTGGAGATGCAGCAAGTGGCCTCACAGGCCCCATCTAGAGTGGCTTGTCCCCAGTCCCTGACTGCCAGATGGGAAGCTGACACCTCCTTCCTCCGTCCCCCACGCACATCCAAGGCTCCCGCAGCACCGCACCCCTGCCTGCCAAGGCGTTGCGAGTTCTACCGCCTCTAACATGCGTATATTTTTCAGGCCCCGAGAGCAAATGGTTTTTGCTTTCACAGCAGAATCAGGCCCAATAACAGACATTGCAAACAGGTGGCCCTCGGGCAGAATATGCACACAGTCATATTTAGTTTGGCCTGCATCGTGTATATCTTTTAATTTTCCTTTAAAAATGGGTGATTTTGCATAGAAACCCCAAGGCCCAGCCTCTCATGTGAAATTTAAAACTCTGACAACACAAGGCCAATGGTGGCGCTTGCTGGAGCTGTGGGGCTACTGTCCCTTTAGATGAGCCATAGGTGCTCCAGTTTGCCCTGAGAGCTGAGGTCCCAGGGTCTGGTCACCTCGCCCAGGTCTATTGCCTGCACCACCAGCTGGGGCTGTGAGGTTTTGAGCCTTTCTTTTTATTTATTTATTTATTTATTTGAGACAGAGTCTTGCTCTGTCGCCCAGGCTGGAGTGCAGAGGCATGATCTCGGCTCACTGCAACCTCTACCTCTCGGGTTCAAGCGATTCTCCTGCCTCAGCCTCCTGAGGTAGCTGGAACTACAGGCGTGTGCTACCATGCCCAGCTAATTTTTGTATTTTTGTAAAGATGGGGTTTCCCCATGTTGGCTAGGCTGGTCTCGAACTCCTGACCTCAGGTGATCTGCCCGCCTCAGTCTCCCAAAGTGCTGGGGTTACAGGTGTGAGCCATCGCACCGGCCTTGAGTCTTTCTTAAACCTTTGCTTCAGAGCACGTGAGGTTTCTATCAAAATCAATGACTGATGCGATCCAGGCCAATCGCCTGGGTCACTGACGGCCTTGGTTCACAGTAGGTCCTCAGTAAATACTCGAATGACTAAACAAACAGCAACAGGAATCCCAATCATCAGTAGTCACTTGGAAACAGAGATGCCCGAACCATCAGACTGTGATGGCCGGAGCGAGCCTGGCCAGCCCTCAGGAGTCTCCCAGACAGCACAGAGATCTCCCTGCCTTCCTAGGGGAGGCCAATTAACACCAGATCCCTCTTTGGCTGTCCCTCAGCATTGAGAGCCGGTGACAGACACAGTCCACCGCCCCTAAGTCTCGGCAAGATGGAGCCAAGCGTCAGTCGTCTTCCTCTGCCGTCTGCCCTCCACGCATTCAGTAGGTGCCCAATTCTCGCTGCCCTCCCAAATCCAGACGAAACTGCGAATTCTCCCTGTCAGTGCTGTATATCACTTTGAGATATATACCATATTAGCAGAAAGAACTGAATTATATTGCATTCATGATGCAATTAAACACTTCACTAGGAATCAATGTAAAACTGATGAGGCCTGAAAGTAGTGCATATGGCTTAGAACATTATAAAACATTACCTTCACTCAAATCCTTTTCAGTAGCAATTTAAATCTTCTTACAGTTACTGCTGCCAATGGTAAACCATCTACTGATTCATAACAGCGCATGGTAACGAATGAATTTTTTTAAAAATTTATTCAACTACTAAATTACCCATGAAACCGGAATAGCTGACAGGAATAATCTGAATTATTATTAGCTCTGCAAGTATTCTGCATTAGCCAATTTAAAACCACGGTTCTCAGGCAGGAACCAGTTAGTACAGCCGGAGTGTTAAATGACTGCTATAGTTCTTCATTTTACTGCTGCTTACATTTAAAGGTCAAGAGATAAAAATTACATATGACTCCAAACATAGGAAGGGTGTTTATCTTTTTCTAGGAATCAGATCAGTTGAAAACTTTAAAACGTTTGAGATGCAACTGTATAAACTCAAAGACCTTTGGAATTGTTGGGAATCAGGAGGCTGGGGGGGTTTCCTTCCCCCTCCCACCATTGCTGCGAAATAGTAACAAAATAAAACATGACGTGACCTCTCGTCTTCGTGGTCCAGAAACTTGCTCCCTGAAAGATGCCAATTTCTAATTTTCCTCCCTGGCCTCCACACACCCCACCCCTCCCACCCCCTGAGGCTTTTCCCAGCTCTTGGGCAGCTCTGGAAGGATCCTGAAGCTACAGAAAGAGGAAGCCACAGAAATAGGCACTGGTTGCTCATGAAGAGATGATTTGGTCCAGCCGTCTGCCTCCTGCCCGGGGCAGAAGTAAGATGAAGATTTCAGGCTCCTTATTCCCTTCCCTAACTGCCTTCCTGTCCACACCCACTCATCTGTTGTGTTTCCCCCACTCCAAAAGCCCAAGGGGGAAAAACCAAAGTGAGAGAAATAAAGAACCAGCTTTCTCCCGGAGCCCCATGTTACCCACACACAGCTGAACAAGGATCGTAAAACACCAGACTTGTTTCTTTGCGTGGCTTTGGCAAGAGGGGCATGTGTGTTTGGAGCACTGTGGAAGGACAAGCTAGGCAAGTTCAAGGCATGATTCTTTCTTTTTCCCGGCCCTTTTTTGGGGGGAGGAGGAAGGTTAAAAAAATTTTTTTAACCCACCAAGTTAATATATGCTCATTCTAAAACATTCAAATGATGGAGAAAAACACAAAGAGAAAGCTGACAGCCCTGTCTTGCCACTTCGCATTTAGCTGTCGACAAATAGTAATGAAGCAAGCACCTACTATGTGCCAGGGCGCTGGGAATGCAGCAGTGGACAAACCTTTGGAACACTCTGGTCTGCATCCTTCCAGGTTTTTCTCTATGTGTCAGCTGACATGTACATTTTCTCAAAATGATCATGTACTACTCCTGGCTTTATTCACCCCACAAAGTCACTGTCCAGATGTCCTGGACATCTTTAACTAAAAGGCTACAATTCCACTGTGTGTGCAGACTGTGCACTTACCCAGACCTGAGCAGGACCTTTTTGTAGCAAAATAAACCAATTTCCAAATGAAAAACTGTTCAGGCTACAAGTAAGGGTGTGCCTAGCCTAGGCCAAAATGGAAACTTAAAATGTCTTGGCGTTTTAAGGGAGAGAGGGTGTGAAGAGATGGTGCACTCCAGTGAAAAAATAACTTTCAACAGGTAAAGAAAGCATTTTTACTCCACCCCTGCCCCCAAATGACCTCTTTTGCACAACCTGATTGATTTCTATGGATTGGTGTGGCTTTAAAACACGAGTGACTGTCCAATATCCTCCGTACTGCCAGGAAGCCCCCATTAAAGCAGGGGTTTTCAACCAGGGGTGATTTTGCCCCCCAGGGGACATTTGGTAACATCTGGAGACATTTTTGGTCATTTCACTTTGGGATTGTGGGGGGCGGTGTGCTACTGGCATCTAGTGGGGAGAGGCAGGGATGCCACTGAACACCCCACAATATACAGGCAACCCCCCACAACAGACTATCCAGCCCAAATGTCAAAAGTGTCAAGGTTGAAAACCCTGCCTCAGTCATTCTAGGATGGTCTAGGGTAGGGGTGTCCAATCTTTTGGAAGAAGAAGAATTGTCTTGGGCCACACATAAAATACACCAACAGTAGCCGATAAGCTTTAAAAACCCACAAAACTCATGATGTTTTAAGAAAGTTTACCAGTTTGTGTTGGGCCACATTCAAAGCTGTCCTAGGCCACAGGTTGGACAAGCTTAGCCAGGATGATATGGTTGAAGATTGGGTCTTAGACACAGACACCCTGTGGGTAAGTCCCAGTTTGGCCACTTGCTGCTGGCTGTGTGACTTTGGAGAAATGATTTAGCCTCTCTGAAACGCAATACTATTAAGTTTGTGTAGGTAAGTGTCCTTACCTACTACTTCTTTTTTTTTCCACCCTTAGAGGCAGGGTCTCGCTCTGTCACCCAGGCTGGAGTGCAGTGGTGCAATCATAGCTCACTGCAGCCTCAAACTCCTGGGGTCAAGCAATCCTCCTCCCTCAGCCTCCCGAGTAGCTGAGACTACAGGTATGCACCACCATACCTGGCTAATTTTTAAAATTTTTTTAGAGAAGGGGTCTCACTGTATTGCCAAGGCTGGTCTCGAACTCATGGGCTCAAGCAATCATCTGGCCTCGGCCTCCCAGAGTGCTGGGATTTATAGGTGTAAGCCACCGGGCCCAGCCCCTTACCTACTTCTTAATAGTATCTACTTCTTCAGGATTATCGGAGGGATTACAGGAGATACTTTGTGTCACGTACGCACTGCAGCATTACTTAGTGGTGGCAGTAACATAGTATTAATAGTAGTAGCAGCAGTAGCTGTAGTAATAATGAAAGCAGTACTTTTTATTGTAAAATATACATAACATAAAATTTACAATTTTAACCCTATTTAAATGTACAGTTCTGTGGCATTAAATACATTCACATAATTGTGCAACATCACCACTATCCAGAAATTTTTCACCTTCCCAAATTGAAATCCTGTACCCATCAAACACGAACTCTCCATTCTTCCCCGCCACCCGCCCCAGACACCCACCACTCTACTTTCTCTCTCTGTGGATTTGACTACTCTAGGGACCTCCTATAAGTGGAATCATACAGTATTTGTCCCTTTGGGTCTGGTTTCTTTCACTTAGTATGATGTCTTCAAGGTTCATCCGTGTTGTGGCCTGGTCAGAATTTCCTTCCCGTTTAAGGCTGTATAGTATTCCACTGTATGGATGGACCACATTTTATTTATCTGTTTACCCACCGATGGCAACCTGGGTTACTTACACCCTTTGGCTCTTGTGAAAAATGCTGCTGTGAGCATGGCTGAGTCCCTGCTTTCCAATTTTTAGGGTGTGTAGCAAGAAGCGAAACCACTGTATCAAATGGTCCTTCTAGTTTTAAGTTTTTAAGAAATTGTCGTACTGTCTCCCATAGTGGCTGCAGCATTGTATTGGAAGCAGTATTTCTAGAGCTAGGCCAATGACTGGGCGCCTGGGTGGGAAACCTCCTTGACAAGTCAGCCCCTGTGTCTGGGAGCCTGGGCCCCCTGGAGGACTCGTTTGCTGAGACCTGCTGGACACATCGCCTTCCTGGGCATGCCTACCTGGGCTTTTGCTACCTTTGCTGTGGCATCATAGAGATCTGCTCCAGGCCACCTCCCTCGCCCTCTCCCTCCTCTGCCAGGTGACCTTGTGACAGCCTTGCAGGTGCCCAGCTCTGAGCAGGCTTGCCATCCATCTTCATCCTGTCTCCTCTCAATGCCGGGCTCTGTTATCACACCCTGCTCCATGCAATCGAGCAATCTGGGGGCCCCCAACCTATGACAGCTGGATCCTGGGAGCCTAGAGCACGAGAGGGTGGGAACCATGAACTTGAAAAAGGCTCTGAATCCCAGCTTGGAACTGTGCCAGGGAAAGGGGGCCCCTTGGGCAGGGACTAGGGAAAAGACAGGGGCACAGTGGGAGCCTGGCGGGCAGTGGGGACAAATGTGGTGAGAGTTGACCACGGGGACATAAATCCCAGGTGATTTTGTATTGCTCTGAGTGGGCCACCTGGCTGGGGGAGCAAGATTAATGCTAGGACCTCCTCTCCCCTCCCCAAACACTGCTAGGACTAGGAATCAGATAGAACTGGTTCAATTTCCAGCTTTGTTAGCATCTACCAAAATAGTTCTGAAAATAATTCCCCACAGTTCATCTCATCTAAATCTCATGTTGGAGATCAGAGCATGCATGCATGCATTCATTCACTCATTCATTATTTATTTTGAGACAGAGTCTCGCTCTGTCACCCAGGCTACAGTGCATGGCATGATCTCGGCTCACTGGAACTACTGCCTCCCGAGTTCAAGCAATTCTCCTGCCTCAGCCTCCCGATTATCTGGGATTACAGGCACGTGACACCATGCCCAACTAATTTTTTGTATTTTTAATAGAGACAGGGTTTCACCATGTTGGTTAGGTTGGTCTTGAACTCCTGACCTTAAGTGACCTGCCCACCTCAGCCTCCCAAGGTTCTGGGATTACAGGTGTCAGCCACTGCACCTGGCCCCAGAGCTATTATTATGCCCATTTTACAGAAGGAGAAACCGAGCCCCAGGAGCTGAAGCAACTCTGTCAAGGTCACACAGAATTATTAGTGGGGAAGCTGAGATTTAAACCTACGGGGTCTGACTCTGGGACTAAAACTCTGATGATCATGCTAGACCACGCTGGAATTTAACCTCTCACACCCGCACGTTAGTGTCCTTGGATCAAATACACATGTTACTAACCCTCTCTCGCTTTGCTTGCTCTTCTGTAAAATGTGATAATAACAGAATCTACCTGTGGCAAACGCTACAGATTGGCCACCCACAAGCTATCCCAACCCCTTTCCCCGCTGTCATCTGTTCTCATTTCCTGGGGCTGCCATGCAGAAGTATCACAGACTGGGTGGGGACACAGCCAAACCATATCACACACAGTATAATTCCAACTATACAACATACTGAAAAAGGCAAAACTATGGAGGCAGTAAAATGATCAGTGGGTACCAGGAATGTTGGGGGAAAGAGGGATAAGTAGGTGGAATACAAGAGGATTTTTAGGGCAGGAAAACTCTTCTTCATGATACTACAATGGTGGAGCCACGTCGTCATACATTTGTCCAAACCCATAGCATGTACACCACCAACAGTGAAGCCTAATGTCAACTGTGGACTCTGGGTGATAATGAGGTGTCAGTGTGGGTTCATCAGTTATAACACATGTCCCACTTGGGTGGGCGTGTTGCTGGTGGTAGAGAATGTGCCGTGTAGGGGCGAGGCATATATGGAAATTCTCTATATGCTCTGCTCAATTTTGCTGTGAACTTAAAACTTCTCTAAATACAAAGTTTGTTTAAAAATAAATAGCCAGGGCCGGGTGTGGTGGCTCACACCTGTAATCCCAGCACTTTGGGAGGCCAAGGTGGGTGGATCACAAGGTCAGGAGTTCCAGACCAGCCTGGCCAATATGGTGAAACCCCGCGTCTACTAAAAATACAAAACAAAACAAAAACAAACAAACAAACAAACAAACAAACAAAAAAGCTGGGTGTGGTGGTGCATGGCTGTAATCCCAGCTACTCGGGAGGCTGAGGCAGGAGAATTGCTTGAACCTGGGAGGCAGAGACTGCAGTGAGCCGAGATCACGCCACTGCACTCCAGCCTGGGTGACAGAGCAAGATGGAGTCTCAAAATAAATAAATAAATAGCCGAGCATGGTGGCTCTAGCCTGTAATCCCGGCACTTTGGGAGGCTGAGGCAGGAGGAAGACTTGAGGCTAGGAATTCAAGACCAGCCTGGGCAACAGATAGGGAGACCGCCATCTCTATAGTAAAAAAATTAGTTGGTCATGGTGGCGTGTACCTGTATTCCCAGCTGCTTGGGAGGCTGAGGTGGGAGGATTGCTTGAGCCCAAGAGTTTGAGGCTACAGTGAGCTATGATCATGCCACTGTACTCCAATCATTGGCCTGGATGGCAGAGTGAGACCCTGTTTCAATGAATAAATGAATGAAGCTTAAGGCACTGGTTAGCTGGGTTTCCAGTTACTTGCAGCTGAATACATTCCTCATAGGAGTGAACCTCAGAAGGTGCTAGGGCCATGGGCTCACCCCACATGGATAGAGGGGGTTTGGACAGAGTAAAGAAATCCTGCATGTTAACACATGAAAGCCAAGCCATGCCTGGACAAGCATTATATGAGATCACAGATTCTGTGCAGGCCCTTCTGTCCCTGTGCCCTGACAGCTCGAGGAAAGAGGGTTGCAGGGATCAGAAAGATCAATGCTTATGGCTCAGAAGACTTCTTGGGAAAGCAGAAACTCAGCCTGGAGGCTAGGAGGTGAGATGAAAGAAGATGGAGGCCAAGCTGCGTCCAGGGCACTCCCCAAGTTCCCAGCAGAAGCCTCTGCCCTGCCTATCTCAGGTGGAAGACGGTGGGACAGGAAAAAGGTATGACCAGAGAGCCCACCCCCAGCTCACTCACAGCCTGACCCAGTGACAAGAGAAAGAGCTATTGCCCGGCCCACAGTCTTCCATCCTCAGGCCTCCGGGTAAAGATCCTTGGATAGGCACCCCCTCCCTGGCCCCCAATTTCACCCTCAACTGCTGCCTTCAACAATGGGGATTTAAGCATAGCTCAACCCACGGACAGCAGTGGTAAGCTAAAGGCATTCATTCGTTCATCTTTAAGCATTCAGGAATTTCAAGCTGGATGCTTGGGCTCCAGAGCTGAGCACGAGGGAGATGTGACACAGAGGTGCCCTCAGTGATGCACAGGAGAGGAAATATGCATGTCCCCCACTGTGATATGTGCTTCTGCAGAGTGAAGCCCAAGGAGAAGCCCCCCACAAACCCAGTGTGGGGATCTGGGGTCAGGGGAGGCTCTCCAGAAGAGGTGACATTTGAGTTGGGAGTTAATCAGCTAAAAAGCTGGGAAAAGGCAGCCTAGTGACCGGGAAGATCATGGATAAAGGCCAGGCAGAGGCCAAAAGAGACGTTCCGAATAGGAGGAAAAGCAGGGTTTTACTGATGGCTCCGGAAAAGGCAGCGTGGGTGTCTGGGGGTCCTGAAAGGTTGAGATAGGCCAATGAAGCTGCTCAGTTAAGCCTCTCATGCCCAATGGGAAACCAGTGAGTCAATAATTGAGAACTAATTAAGCACCTTCTGTGTCCCAAACACAGTTCTGGGCATCATTAGTGAGACAGGAGGAGATGGAGATATTAAAGGCCCAGGCCTGGCCTTTAAAGACCTCATGATCTAATAGGGGGGATCATACAGCAGTACAGGCACCAGGCAGTGGGGGGTCCGCTGCCTGTCACACAGGCCTGAGCAATGTCTGAGAATTTGGAGAAGGCCTGGCTGGTCAGGGAGGGCTTCTTGGAGGCATCAGCCACTTCAGAGCAGAGGCTTGAATGCCGAGTCAGTTTGGATAAACAGACTCTGCTAGTGATGTCAAGCAGGCACCAAGGAAACACAAAGAGGTTTTGGGCAACAACTCCCAAGAGGAATCCTGGGAGGTGCTGACAGAGAGGGAAACTGAGTCCCCAGAGCTTCCAAGAAAAAAACCCCCCCACACACCCCAGATGGCCCATGCCAGGCATGCAGGGAAGCCGGGTGGTGGACAGTGCTTAGCACAGGGACGCACATTGATGGAGAAGGCATCAGGCGGCGAGGCCTCCAGAAAAAGAAGTGAGCTCCAACTTGGAAAGTCGGCATTGTCTCTTTAAGTGAGCATAACACTGTATCATCCTTTCTCTCCCTATTTTGGGTTTTATTAGCAAAGCAGTACAATGTTTATACTAGTGGGTATTACATTTGCCAGAACAATTACAGTATGACAAATGGTACATCAATGTAATCCATCAACCTTGCCAAGACAGGAATCCTTTACTCGGGACTGCCATTAATTCTGCACTCCCGTCTCTGGGGTCCCGGGCCTGTGTAGCCATGACAACGTGGACGACGCCTGGTGCGAATGACAGGGCTCTGTGAAAAATGGGCACCTCCTTGATGCACTGGAATTTAACCTCCAACACCCGCATATTAGTCTACTTGGAGGCAGAAATTAGAGTTTGGAGCTGGAAACACCCAAGGCACTTGTGGGAGAAGGGCGTTTTTTGCTCCTTCATCCAGTGCAGCTCCTTGGAAGCCGGAAGGGATTTGCACCAAGGAGTCATGTGGCCCTCCTGTTGCTGGTTGCTGGATACCAGCCCCGAAGCCAGGAGCAAATTCAGACAGGATGTGTCAAGTCTCAGTAGCAATGGCAGCTCTTGAGGAAAGGGGACAGGAGACTTCATGGCACAAAGTGCAAAGACAGTGGGCATTTGTAGAGAGAGAAGGAGGAAGTCCTTTTTTGATAGATACAGAAGGCCTCAGAGATTCCAAAAAAAGCGAACACCTTCTAGGCACTCGGAGAAAAGGCGATCTAATACACATGGATCTCAGATCCCTTCTGATTGGGCAATGCCAGCCCTCTGTGATTGGCACATCGCTTCTTGACCCTGGGCTCTCTCTGCCTCCCCCAGCTGCAGCTCCCCACAGCAGCAAAATCCCAGCGGTTACACAGGCCCTCCAATGAGACTGCAGTCATCAGCTAGAAATTCACCAGGAGTTTCAGGGTTCCTCGATTCATCCCAACCAGCAAATTACAAGCCGGGAGCAGCTTTATAAAATATGAAGCGGCTGCTGTCAGTTTTTCCATCAGTTCTACATATTTTGCTGTTAACAAAAGGAACCGATAAGCACTTCTCATAAGGAAAAACAAGAATAAAATCAAAGGCCCCTAATGGAGACAATCTCCAAAGTGCAACAACACAAGCCCATTTCTGTTTTTTTTTTTTTTTTCCTTCCCTGACAAATCAATCTGGCCATGGTCCAAGGATACAGGCAGACAGACGGAGCTACCTCACCTGTTTTATTAAGCCATTACCAGAATCATTTTATTCCCATTTATAATGTTCAATACATGGTCTGAAGACTTTTCTAATATAGTAATTAGATGGAACACTAGATAGATGGATTAAATTGGGACGATCTTTTATGCCACTGTACATTGCCTCACAGTATTCTGCCTGGTTTCTGAGATACCAAAATGTGAGGATGTGGATATATAAATACATCCCTTTTATTTTGAATTGGAGGGGCCATACTTTGCATGTGGCTCATGTCAGCATGATCCTTCCCATTTGGAAATCTAATGGAAATTTACAAATTCCATGATAAATCTTGCTAGGAAAGGCATCCTATATTCCATTCCCCTGCCCCCAGGCAATAGTTTTCCCTTTTTTTTGAGATGGAGTCTCACTCTGTCAGCCAGGCTGGAGTGCAGTGGCGTGATCTTGGCTCACTGCAACCTCCACCTCCAGGGTTCAAGCGATTCTCCTGCCTCAGCCTCCTGAGTAGCTGGGATTACAGGCACACACCACCATGCCCTGCTAATTTTTGTATTTTTAGTAGAGACAGGGTTTCGCATGTTGGCCAGGCTGGTCTCGAACTCCTGGCCTCAAGTGATCTGCCTGCCTCAGCCTCCCAAAGTGCTGGGATTATAGGCGTGAGCCACTGCCCAGCCTAGTTTTCCAAACATCACCATCAATGTCACGGTCACCATAGCAAATATTTACTGGGTGCCTATTAGGTACCATGCATGGAACTAAGACCTTGACATTCATTGGGGGACACATGACTTGGGAGCTCAAGAGCATCTAGGCTTTAAAATTGCCCAGAGTTGGGTTTATGTCCTGGCTCTACTTACTTGCTGTGTGACCTGGGGGAAAAGTCACTCCCTCTCTGAGTCTCCATTTTCCCCTCCTGTAACATAGGGATAATACTAGTACTTATCTAATGGGGCTGTTCTTAGATGCTTAGATACTTAGATGAGGCTTAGCATGGGGCCAGATAAAGAGTAGGTGCTCAATAAATGTCAATCATTTTTATTTTCATCTTGTTTAGTCCGAGGAGTTAGCACTGTGCCCATTTTACAGGTGGGGAAACTGAGGTTTGGAGACAGGAAATACTTTATCCAGGTTACCAAACAAGTACAGGCACAGGTCTCTTAACTGCCACCAAAGATTTGTCTCCTTTGAAGAGCAAAAGGAAGAACACCTCTACCAAGAAGAATGTGTGTGTGTGTGTGTGTGTGTGTGTGTGTGTGTGTGTGTGTGTGTTGACCTAAGCCCCTGAGTCCCTAATTTGTACCTAAGATGAGGATTTAAACTATAGTCTTAATTCAAAGGGCCTGAGAAATCACTGAGATTGTTATTTTTCCGGCACTGCATTGGGACAAATGCTTTCCAGTCCCTCAGAGGAGGCTCTTCTAAGGCAGCGGGCATTTCTGGCTTTATCTGATTCATCTTCATCTCAAAGTTTGGTGGTCCACATAGAACATCTCCCTTCACGTGCCATCTCCTCTCAATCTTCAGAACGACACTAAAAAATGAGACCAGAGAAACATATCCTGCAGGCGTCACCTGAGGCTCCCTGCTCACTTCTCAGGCATCGTCCCCAGGTGGGAACACTGAGCCAAGGAAATAAAACTGAAATATCATCAAGAGAAATGATGTCACTTTAGAGAGGGGAAAACTGAAGCTCAGAGAGGTAGTGTAAACTGCCAAAGGTAACACAGCTTTCGAGTTCACGTTAGGGACCTCTGCCACCCTGGAGTCACAACTGGAGTGTGACAAGGGCTGCGCATTCCCCCACCCCTATTCTGATTTTGCCTGTTCCCCTAGCTTCGGACCACGGCAGCCTGCCTGTGCAGGGGCTATATTTAGCTGCTGCTTTTTTCCAGTTTCGCGTGTAAATGGAGAACATCTAGTGGATGAAACCTATTAATATAAAAGAGGAGGATGCACCCAGCCACGAAGCTGGAAGCTGAGTGCTTCTGAAGACCTGCCTTCACCATGGCCGGGAAAATAATATTATCTTCTGTACTAATATTCCTAGATCAAGAGGGGGTGCTCAATTTGATAGGTGGTGCTGTGACTCACAAAAAGAATAAAACTCTGAAAATCTCTTCGCTGCTAGCTCAATCTATGGTATTGATGAAAAAGTGAGAGTTGCCTTCAATTGTCAATTGTCCCCCATCAATGGCCGCAGGACCTGCTGTTCTCGCTCCTCTGCCTGGGAAATTAAGTCCCTGTATAGCCTTGCAGGGGTCCTCAGAAAGTTGTTAAATGGGTTTCCAGCTCACCCCAAGTCTTTTGCTATTTTTGCAAGCAGCGCTGTCCTGGAAGGTTTCAACACTGAAAAAATGTCTTTAAGGAACACAGTGAGGGACAGGGAGTGGAGCCAGCAGAGGGAAGAAAAAGAACAGAGAAGTTACTGGAAATGCCAAATACTGACATTTACACTGTAGGGCAGGTCCCACGACTGCCTCACTGATCCTCCTAACCACCCTCATTTATATCCCCATTTCACAGACCAGGTGATGGGGGCTCAGAGAGGGGAAGTGACTTACCCAAGGTCACATGGCTAGTTCAGGGCTGAGTTTGGATTAGCACCTGGGTTTGTCCGATTTTAACATCTGGACCTGTAAGTCCAAGTGGCTCTCGGGCAGAGTGAAGGTGGGTCCACCACCTTTGACACAGTAGGCAGTTCTTGGGAGAAAATTATTCTGAATGCTTATCCTATTTGCCATGACCTTGGGAAGCTCAGCTCCGTGGAAGGAATGGATGAACTGTATGCAGTGCATACAACTATTCCTTTGTTCATCCACTTTGTATAGCAGATTTTTGTCAATCAGGTGTTCATGATACAAAGGCCTCCCAAGGAAGAATAGCAGCCGGCTGTGGCTGAGATGATGCTGGATCAGATAAAGCCAGAAATGCCCGCTGCCTTAGAAGAGCCTCCTCTGAGGGGTTGGAAAGTATCTGTCCCAACGCAGTGCTGGAAAAATAACGATCTCAATGACCATAACTTCGACCACCATTATTTCTGAACATAGGCCCATTGCTCAAACCTTTGCCACAAATGCCATCTGTGGTTCATCCACTCTCTGCAGCTCATCCCAGGCCAGGGAGGCAGAAAATGTCCCCATCACATACCCCTCTCCTTTCTCTCCCAAACCCCATCCATTCTCCTCCTATTGAGCACTTGTGGACCACTCGGGCCAGCAGGATCTTTCTCTCTTCTCCAAAGAGAGCCTCCAGTTACATGAAACCTTCTGGTTTACAAGAAGGAATGTCAAATCCATCATGTCCCTTGGTCCTCGTAGACCATCCCAAAGAGTGAGGGCTATCTTATCCTCATGCCCCCTACGAAGTCCCTGAGGCTCAGGGAGTTTAACAATCTGCTGGAGGTCACATGGCGATCAAAGACGGGCCTGTAGTCCAGATGGGATTCTGTCTTGGGTTGGGTTCTCTGGGGGCTGAGATGGGGATCTGGGGGCTAGTGACTTATTGAGGGACGGGGATATGCCCTCAAGAGGAAGCTGGCAGGAGTAAGGGAAGCAGGTGGGGGCAGGAGAGGAGCTGGGTGGAAATGTGGGCTCAGCGAGAGTCCAGTGTCGCCCCTGGGAGCTGTGTGGGGTGAATGGTACCATAGTGCAGTCCCAACTTGAGGGAAGCGGGCCAGGCTTTTACTCTTCCCCTGAATCAAGTCACTCAGGGGCTGTGGGCTGCCCCTAGGGTGGGATGGGATGGAACATCTTGCAATTCCCTGGAGAACAGAACAGTCAAGTCACAGCGGGGATGGGTGCTGCCTGGCAAAGGGGTCTGGGTGGGCCACCAACAATGTCCCCTGGAGATTGTATGGCTCTCCTTCCTAGCATTCAATCAAGAAGGGTGGTAGGGATGGGGGATTCTTAACCTAAGCAGAAGCCAAATGGTAGCAGTCCATGGAGGAGGGAACCCTGGGGGCTGCCATGGGGAAACTGAGGCTCAGAAAGGTCAAGCAGCCTGACCGAGGCCACACAGCATTTCCTGCCACTTACCATGGAGCTGCGACCCTCTGGAATAATGAAGGGCTGACAGGCAGCCTCTCTGCTGTTTTCCCCTCTCCTCCACCCCTACCCCTCCTCTCTCCCCACCCCCACATGACTGCACCTCCCCCTGCTGGCTCCCCAGCGCCCGGGTGCTGGATGACAACAGTGACACCTTGTCAAACAGGCTTTTGATAAATGCAAATCTCTCTTAATTTGAATTTAATTATCAATGAAGTGAGCGACTCCCAGATCGCTTCTCCCCATCAGAAACTGGCAGATACATCTGTGCGTGGAGCGAGACTGGCATCTGCTGGTCCTCATGCCAAGCCCCTCCCCTCGGCCAGCCTGGCAGTGGCAGATCCTCTGTGGGAGGGGTAAAGGGGATGGGAGTAGGGGTTCCTACAGCTGGAGCCCCCACCTTTTCAGCAGTCCAGGCTAGAGCCGTCACATGGCCGACCCATACGGTCTCTTTCCAGATGCCCAGAGAGGTTAAGACACTTGCCCAAAGCCAGACAGCAGGGCTGGACTCAGGTGACCTGATTCTGTCATGACCAGAGCTTGTTCCACTGTTCCGCCATCAATGTCAGGGCAGGGAAGTGGTGGTCCAGTGCTTCATTCCTGCCCCACGCTCACCCCTAAGCAAATTCTGGGTGGGCTGTGCATGGTGGCTGGTTCATGCCTATAATCTCAGCGCTTTGGGAGGCCAAGGTAAGAGGATCGCTTGGGGCCAGAAGTTCGAGGCCAGCTTGGGCAACATAGTGAGACCCAATCTCTATGAAGAAATTTAAAAATTAGCTGGGTATGGTGGCATGCACCTGGAGTTCCAACTACTCTGGAGGCTGAGGTGGGAGAATCACCTGAGCCTGGGGAGGTCGAGACTGTAGTGAACTGTGATTGGGCCACTGCACTTGTGCCTGGGTGACAGAACAAGACCCTGTCTCAAAAAAAAAATTAAATAAGTAAATAAATAAAGTTTATAAAAATCCCATCATTCAGAAATAACCTCTAGTAATGCTCTACCATTTTCCCCTTCAGAATTTACCTTTCCCCAAAGTGTCTGATTTCAATTCTATTTAACAACATCAACAACAACAACAACAACATCAGCAGAAGAGAGGTGACAGCACTAAGACCAACTTGGTCAATACTTCTCTTGCCTCTGTCCCTTTATAGTGGACTTTACAGTGTCCCTTTACAGTGGATTTTGGATGGGAGTGGTGGCTCATGCCTGTAATCCCAGCACTTTGGGAGGCCCAGGCAGGGGGATCACTTTGAGCTCAGTAGTTTGAGGCCAGCTTGGCCAAGATGGCCATCTCTACCAAAAAAAAAAAAAAAAAATTAGCCAGGTGTGGTGGCTCGTGCCTCTGGTCCCACCTACTCGGGAGGCTGAGGCTGGAGAACTGTTTGAGCCTGGGAAGCAGAGGTTGCAATGAACCAAGATCGTGCCACTGCACTCCAGCCTGGGCAACAGAGCAAGACCCTGTCTCAAAAAAAAAAAAAAAAAAGCCATAAAAAATACACAGCGGATTCTTAGACCAAATCTTGACACATACACTCTCCCCTGCCTCAGCCACTTGAGACTGTTTAGTGAGACCCTGTAAGTTCCTGCACTGACTTCAAAGGCATTGACCTTTCCAGTCCTGGAAGGCAAGAACTCCTGACAAACAAATGGCTGGGTCTTGGAGCCAGGCTCCCAGAGATCCAAACCTTGGCTGGCCACTTACTTGCTGGGTGACCTTGGGCAAATCTCTCTGAGCCTTCCACATCTACCTGTATAATGGGTTAATAACTGTAGCAACCACCAGGGGATGCTACATCAATTAAATGAGATGAAGGGCAAAAGGCTCTCAGCACAGTGCCCAACCAAGAGCTGAGGGCTTCATAGATGTGCCTGTCATTTTATTTCTTGACACAAAACCTCCTGGCCCTGCTGCACCTGCAATTTTTCCAGAGGCTGCTCAAATGCAGCTGGGGTCTCCCTATCAAGAGGCCTTGCCCCTGTTGGGTCTGGCGAGGTCAATGCAGCAGCCCCCTCTGGCCCCAAAGCAGAGCCCCCACCTGGCTTTATCCTCCCTCTTCTCTCCCAGGCACCACCATCTCAGGAAAGGGCAGCTCCATCCTCCCATAGTTCAGGCCAAATTGTGGACTCCGCTCTCTCTCTCACTTCCCACGTGCAAGTCTTGTTGGCTCCATCTTTAAATTCTACCAAGAATCGCGTCACTTCTCACCCCTCCATTCCCTCCCACCCTCATCACGTGCAGGAACACGCGATGTTCCTGCATCCTTCTCATGGGGTCCTGGCTCCAATCCACACCCCTTAGGCCTGTTCCCCATGTGGCCGCCGGAGTCAATGACCTCACCCCTCTACTCCAAACCTTTGAGGCTCCCAGCTCACTCAGAGCAAAGGCTGAAGTCCTCACCCGGGCCCCGCACCCACCTGCCCCCTCACTCCTCCTTCAGTCAACCAGACACTAATTGTAGGAGTGCATATTAATATCTGAATGCACACAATTCAGTGGCACTTATTAGTACATTCACAATATTGTACAACCATTGCCTCTATCTAGTTTCAGAACATTTCATCACCCCAAGACCCAGCAAGTATCCGTTTCCCATTCTCCTTTCCCCAGCCCCTGGAAAGCACTAATCTGCTTTCTGTCTCTATGGATTTGCCTGTTCTGGACATTTTGTATAAATGGAATCCTACGCTACATGGTCTTTTGCGTCTGGCCTCTTTTAATCAGCATTGTGTTTGGGGCTCATCCTTGTTGCAGCCTGTGTCAGAGATGCATTCTTTTTCATGGCTGAATAATATTCCATTGTATGGACAGACCACATTGTATTTATCCATTCATGAGCGATGCACATGCGGGTTGGTTCTACCTTTTGGCTAGTGTGAATAGTGCTGCTGTGAACATCTGTGTATATGTTTTGGTTGGAGCACCTGTTTTCAATTTTTTTGGGTATATTCCTGGGAGCAGAATTGCTGGGTCACATGGTTAAGTCTATGTTTAACTTACTGAGAAACCATCAAACTGCTTCCCACAGCAGCTGCACCATTTTGCATTTTGCATCGGTGGTTCACTCAGCTAGGAATGCCCTTTCCCCGATATCCTCATGGCTGCCTTATTCAAATCCTTCAAAGGTGCGAATGTCACTGTCTCAGTGAAACTCTATTTAAAACTGCATGAGCTCTACCTATCCCACACCCCACCCTCCCCTGCACCCCATTCTTTCTTCTCTTTTTTTTTTTCTCCATAGCACTTATCACTGTGGACAGACCACACACATACCTTTCTACTATTTACAGTCTTTCTCTCTAAAATAGAGCTCCAAATGGACCTTTTCTGTCTCGCCATTGAAACTCCAGGGCCTGGCACACAGCAGGTGCTCAATCAACAGTCCCCAGAGCAGTCTTTCTAGTACACAATTGAACCCCAGCCACTGCTCTGCTCAAAGCCCTGAATGGCTTCTGTGGCCCTCAAGGGAAAATCCCTTGCCCTACTCTCCAGACATGTCCCTGTCATGTCCCCACATGTACCGTGTGTTTAGATCACACTGAACTAGCTGTAGGAACCCAAGCACACATGGTCCTTCTGCCTGGAGTTCCCTTTCCCACCCAGTTTTTCTGGTAAACCCTCTTTTATCCTTCATAACACAGCTCAAGTGTCACCTCCTCCAGGGAGTCTTCCTTGACCTCTCCAGGCAAAATTCAGTTGATCTCCCTGGGCATCTCCTTACCACCTATATCAGCTTACATTGCTCTAGGTACATATTTGGTTTGACTATACCAGCAGCAGAAACACACACACACACACACACACACACACACAGAGAGAGAGAGAGAGAGAGAGAGAGAGAGAGAGAGAGAGAGAGAGAGAGAGAGAGAAAGAGATCTTATTGGTTCTGTTTCTCTGGAAAACCCTAATACAGATTTTGGCACCAGGAGTGGTTAGAGAGGAACAGAATTTTAAGGATGAGTTTTCAGACATGGTTTTGGGATTTCTGGGGTTGGCTCTCTAATTCAATTAGATATAAAGATGCTAATGACTCTATTTCCAGTAGTAAAGAGAACGCTGATAGTCCATGGTGTTTATTCCCTAATAGAGATATGCAAACTATCTCCAATAGATATTCCAAATCAACCACTGATAAGAAGCACGCATGTGGGTGACAGTGTCCATAATACTTTCTTTTTTAAGGCCCACTTGATATGCCAGATACTTTGAAACATTTTTGGCAAACTAGGAATACAATGACATTGGCTGGTTGCTCCTAATGTCTCTGGACACAATGGGGAAAGAAAAGGATGAGTTTAGAGATTTAAGTTACCAGCTCAAGTGCCACATAAATGGCCTGAAAGCTTCCATGCATGCCCTGAGGGAGACTCTAATCTCCTGTAGCTGCAGGGCTGAGATTGCTGAAAATCAGACCCAGAATCTCATTCTGTGACTGGCTGAATTACAATGCAAGTTGAACTCCTAGCCTTGTAGGGTGTCTGCTGCTAAAGTGAAGGCATTGTGATGGAATGGAACCCTGAAAGTTAGGATGGGGACAGGTGGGAAGACCCTGGTGAAGCTGGGCACACTGAGACCCTAAACTCTGAGTCTTCCTTGCCAGTGGAAGAAGTCTCCCCACCACCAGCTGGAGTGGCCTCTCCATGTCCTACTGAGGGAATTAACCCTGCACTGCCTGGGGAAACTCTTACAGCCTCCCCTGATGTAGCTGCCATACAAGACAATCCTAAGTCTCCTAAAGACCCCCGCCCCCAACCACCTCTTTGCTTCTAGACTTGTAACTAGACTGAATTCCCAGCAGGCCCCTAAAGGGGAGGTGATATGGTTTGGCTGTGCCCCCACCCAAATCTCAACTTGAATTTTATCTCTCAGAATTCCCACGTGTTGTGGGAGGGACCCAAAGGGAGGTAACTGAATCATGGGGGCCAGTCTTTCCTGTGCTATTCTCATGATAGTAACTCTCATGAGATCTGATGAGTTTATCAGGGGTTTCCGTTTTTGCTTCTTCATTTTTTTTCTCTTGCTACTGCCATGTAAGAAGTGCCTTTCACCTCCTGCCATGAATCTGAGGCCACCTCAGCCATGTGGAACTGTAAGTCCAATGAAACCTCTTTTTGTTCCCAGTTTTGGGTACATCTTTATCGGCAGCGTGAAAATGAACTAATATAGTAAATTGGTACCAGTAGAGTGGGGTGTTGCTGAAAAGACACCTGAAAATGTGGAAGCGACTTTAGAACTGGGTAACAGGCAGAGGTTGGAACAGTTTAGAGGGCTAAGAAGACAGGAAAATGTGGAAATGTTTGGAACCTCCTAGAGACTTGTTGAATGGCTTTGACAAAAATGCTGAGAGTGATATGAACAATAAGGTTGAGGCTGAGGTGGTCTCAGATGGAGATGAGGATCCTGTGGGGACCTGGAGCAAAGGTTTGTTATGTTTTAGCAAAGAGACTGGCAGCATTTTGCCCCTGCCCTAGAGATTTTTGGAACTTTGAACTTGAGAGAGATGATTTAGGGTATCTGGCAGAAAAAATTTCTAAGCAGCAAAGCATTCAAAATATGCTTTGAGTGCTGTTAAAAGCATTCCATCTTAAAAGGGAAACAGGCCAGGCATAGTGGCTCATGCCTGTAATCCCAGCACTTTGGGAGGCCGAGGCAGGCGCATCACCTGAGGTCAGGAGTTTGAGACCAGCCTAGCCAATGTGGTGAAACCCCATCTCTAATAAAAAATAGAAAAATTAGCTGGGCGTGGTGGTGGATGCCTGTAATCCCAGCTACTTGGGAGGCTGAGACAGGAGAATTGCTTGAATCTGGGAGGCAGAGGTTGTGGTTAGTTGAGATAGTGCCATTGCACTCCAGCCTGGGTGACAGAGTGAGACTCTGTCTCAAAAAAAAAAAAAAAAAAAAGGAAACAAGAGCATAAAAATTCAGAAAATTTGCAGCCTGATGATGCAGTAGATAAGAAAAGCCCATTTTCTGGGGAGAAATTCAAGCCAGCTGCAGAAATTTACATAAGTAGCAAGGAGCCTAACGTTAATCCCCAAGCCCATGGGGGAAAATGTCTTCAGGCCATGTCAGAGACCTTCACAGCCGCCCCTCCCATCACAGGCCCAGAGGTCTAGGAGGAAAAAGTGATTTCATGGGCTGGGTCCAGGGTCCCCATGCTGTGTGCAGCCTAAGGACTTGGTGCCCTGTGTCCCAGTCGCTCCAGCCATGGCTGAAAGGGGCCAGTGTACAGCTCGGGCCATGGCTTCAGAGGGCAGAAGCCCCAAGCTTTGGCAGCTTCCACAGGGTGTTGAGCCTGCAGGCACACAGAAGTCAAGAATTGAGGTTTGGGAACTTCCATCGAGATTTCAGAAGATGTATGGAAATGCCTGGATGACCAGGCAAAAGTTTGCTGCAGGGGTGGGGCCCTCATGGAGAACGTTTGCTAGGGCAGTACAAAAGGGAAATGTGGGGTGGGAGCTCCCCAACAGAGTCCCTACTGGGGCACTGCCTAGTGGAGCTGTGAGAAGACAGCCACTGTCCTCCAGACCCCAGAATGGTAGATCCACTGACAGCTTGCACTGTGAGCCTGGAAAAGCTGTAGATACTCGATGCCAGCCCGTGGGAGTGTCTGAGAGGGAAGCTGTACCCTGCAAAGCCACAGGGGTGGAGCTGCCCAAGACCATGGGAAGCCATCTTTTGCATCAACATGACCTGGATGTGAGATCTGGAGTCAAAGGAGATCATTTTGGAGCTTTAAAATTTGACTGCCCCACTGGATTTCGGACTTGCATGGGCCCTGTAACCTCTTTGTTTTGGCCAATTTCTCTCATTCGGAATGGCTGTATTTACCTAATACCTGTGCCCCCACTGTATCTAGGAAGTAACTAGCTTGCTTTTGATTTTATAGGCTTATAGGTGGAAGGGACTTGCCTTGTCTCAGATGAGACAAGGCTCATCTGTGGACTTTTGGGTTAATTCTCTAATGAGTTAAGACTTTGGGGGACTGTTGGGAAGGCATGATTGGTTTTGAAATGAGAGGACATGAGATTTGGAAGGGCCAGGGGTGGAAAGATATGGTTTGGCTGTGCCCCAACCCAAATCTCCACTTGAATGTATCTCCCAGAATTCCCATGTGTTGTGGGAGCGACCCAGGGGGAGATAATGGAATCATAGGGGCTGGTCTTTCCCATGCTATTCTCGTGATAGTGAATAAGTCTCACGAGATCTGATGGGTTTATCAGGGGTTTCTGCTTTTGCTTCTTCCTCGTTTTTTTCTCTTGCCACCACCATGTAAGAAGTGCCTTTTGCCTCCTGCCATGATTCTGAGGCCACCGCAGCCATGTGGAACTGTAAGTCCAATTAAACTTCTTTCTCTTCCCAGTCTCAAGTATGTCTTTATCAGCAGTGTGAAAACAAACTAATATAGGAGGCATAAAAAAAGTGACCCACGAGGTGTGCTACACTCCAAAAGAACAACTTGAGTTTTCTAATTCATAAGATAGAAATCTGGGGAACATGCATGGCAATAGGTGTGGGATAATGGTGGAAGGAACATAAAATTGAATCAGGCTAAATTTATGGATATAGGCATACTAAGCAGAGATTCTGCATTTAATGTTGCAGCCTGGGAGTTAGAAAGGGTTCTAACCATGTGTTGGGTTGGTTGGCTGAAACATGGACCAAAAGGTGGCTCACAGTGAGGGAGATGGAGATGCCAAAACTGCCTTGGTTTAATCTAAAAGGAAGAGATTCAAGGACCTAAAAGGAAGAGATTGAAGACTGGGACAGTAGAGTGGATTTGTTATTTAAGACCTATGCACCCACACTGGGAAGGACCAGAAGACATGATTATCAACCAACACTGCGAGAAATAAATTTGTTGGGGGAGCCCCATCATCCTTGAAGAGCTCTGAGATCATTCTTCTCTGTAAGCCAATCCTTACCATGGGAACTGAGGTCACTGAATTTGGAAACCTAAATACAAAGGGTATAACTGGATCCCAGAGTGGGAGGGGCCAAGTGGGGACACTCACTGTAACAGACAGCAGCATCAAAGCAGCAGTCAGAATAGTGTAATCACACAGACCTATATGACATTAATTAGTTGGTGATGGTGTTCCTAGAAGTGCAGAGGAAACCTACTAAATTCTTACTTGATCTGTATGAGCAGTAAAGTTCTAGATCAAGGGATCAAAAGTTTAACCTGAATCATAAAAACAGAGTGTCAATCAATTCACAGACTGGAGCCAATTTATAAACCCAGAACCCTTTGAATGAAGGGGAGGCCGGGTCCCCTTAAGGGAGGACCTTGGTATACTGCCAAAAGTTTATACTGTTAATTTTTCTCCCAGCCCCCCACAAAGGAACCTGCAGCCTTTTACCAGAGTGACGGTGCACTGAGGAAAAGGAAGTAATCAGAACATTCAGTCACTACTGGACAGTGGCTCAGAACTGACATTGATTCCAGGAGACCCAAAATGTCACCGTAGCCCTCCAGTCAGAGTAGGGGCTTATAGAGGTCAGGTGATCAATAGAGTTTTAGCTCAGGTTCATCTCACAGTGGGGCTGAGTGGGGTCCCAAATGCATTCTATGGTTATTTCCCAGTTCTGGAATGCATAATTGAAATAGACATACCCAGCAGACGCAGTCCCCACACTGGATGCCTGACCTGTGGAGTGAGTGCTATTATGGTGGGAAAGGCCAAGTGAAAGCCACAAGAACTGCCTCTATGTAGGAAATTAGTAAACCAAAAGTAATCCTGCATTCCTAGAGGGCTGGCAGAGATTAGCGTCACTATAAAGGACTAGAAAGATCAGGGGTGGTGACTGCCACCACATCCCCACTCAACTTGCCGATCTGGCCTATGTAGAAGACAGATGGATCTCAGAGAATGACAGTGGATTACTGTAAGATTAACCAGGTGGTGGCTCCAATTGCAGCTGCAGTACCACATCCAATTGCAGATGTGGTTTCATTGCCTGAATCTCCTGGGACCTGGTATGCAGCTATTGATCTGGCAAAGGCCTTGTTCTCCAACCCTTTCCATAAGGCCCACTGGAAGCATTGTGCTTTCAGCTGGCAAGGCCAGCAACACACCTTCACTGTCCTAGCTCAGGTACAGCACTCTCTGGCTCTACGTCATCATTTGGTTTGCAAGGACCTTGATCACCTTTCCCTTCCACAAGATTTCACCCTAGCCCATGACACTTATGATACTATGCTTATTGGACCTTGTGAGCAAGAAATCCCAATGATCCTAGACTTATTGGTAAGACATTTGCATGCCATAAGGTGGAAAATAAATCTAACAAAAATTCAGCTGCCTTCCACCTCAGTGAAATATCTAGGGCTCCACAGTGTGGAGGCAAATGGAGAGAGCCCTTTAAAGGGAAGAAGTTGCATCTAGTTGGTCCTGCAACCAAAAAAGAGACAAAATGCCTAGTGGGCATCTTTGGATTTGGGAGCCAACATATTTCTCATTTGAGTGTGTTAATTCCACCCATGTGTGGAGTGACCTGAAAAGCTGCCAGTTTGGAGTGGGACCCAGAACAGGAGAAGGCTCTGCAACAGGTCTAGGCTGCTGTGAAAACTGCTCTATTGCTTGGGCCATATGACCCAGCAGATGCCATGGTGCCCGAGGTGTCAGTGGCAGATAAGGATGCTATCTGGAGTCTTCGACAGGCCCCTATCTGGATAAATCACAGTGCAAGCCCTTAGGATTCTAGAGCAAGGCCCTATATCATCTATAGATAACTGCTTTTTGAGAAACAGCTCTTGGTTTGCTACTGGGCCTTAGTGGAGATTGAATGCTTGACCATGGGCCCCCAAATGACCCTGTGCTCTGAGCTACCCATCATGAACTGGGTGTTATCTGACCCTCCAAGCCATAAAGGTGGGCATGCACAGCAGCATTCCATCATCAAATGGTGTGGTATATATGTGATTGGGCCCAAGCAGGCCCTGAAGGCACCAGTAAGTTACATGAAGTGGCCCAAATGCCCATGGTCCCCCTTCCTGCTGCACTGCCTTCTCTCTCCCAGCCTGCACCTATGGCCTCATGGGGAATTCCCTATGATAAACTGACAGAATTGACCCGGACCTGGTTTACAGATGGTTCTCCAGGATATGTAGGCACCACTGGCAAGCAGACAGCTCCTTCCTGGGACATCCCTGAAGGACTGCGGTGAAGGGAAATCTTCCCAGTGGACAGAACCTCAAGCAGTGCCCCTAGTTGTTTACTTGGCTTAGAAGGAGAAATGGCCAGTCCTGCAATTCTATAGCAATTGATGGGCTGTGGTTAATGGTTTGGTTCGATGGTCAGGGACTTGGAAGGAACATAATTGGAAAATTGGTGACAAGAAAATTTGAGGACGAAGCCTGTGATCCAAGAATCAAGGGGTGGAAGTGGGAGTGGCACCACTCACTATTACCCACTGATATGGTTTGGCTCTGTGTCCCCACCCAAATCTCACCTTGAATTGTAATAATCCCCACATGTCATGGGCAGGGCCAGGTGGAGATAACTGAATCATGAGGGCAGTTTCCCCCATACTGTGATAGTGAATAAGTCTCACAAGACCTGATGGTTTTATAAGTGGGAATTTCCCTGCACAAGCTCTTTCCTGCCACCATGTAAGATGTGCATTTGCTCCCCCTTCGCCTTCTGCCATGATTGTGAGGCCTCCCCAGCCACGTGGAACTGTGAGTCCATTAAACCTCTTTCCTTTATAAATTACCCAGTCTCAGGTATGTCTCTTAGCAGCGTGAGAACAGATTAATACACCTGTAAAGAGCCACTAATGAAATGTTTGCTTCTTACCCTGTGGCCTTATACTTTGCTGGTCTAGAGGTCTTAGTTCCAGAGAAAAGACTGTTTCTACTAGGAGATACACTTATTCCACTGAAAAGGAAGTTAAGACTGTTAGCTGGCCACTTTGGGATTCTCATGCCTCTGAACAACAGGCGAAGAAGGGAGTTACTGTGCTGGCTGATGTGACGACCCTATCAGAGGGTCACTGGACAACTAGGCCACAATGGGGGTAAGAAAGAATGCCTGGAATATAGGAGATCCCTTAGTTTTACCATGCCCTGTGACAAACTAAGGTCAATGGAAAACTACAACCCAGTCCAGGCAGGACTGCTAATGGCCCAGACCCTTCAGGAATGAAAGTTGGGTCACTTGCCCAGGTAAAGAACCATGACCAGTTGAGTTGTTTGCCGAAGGCCAAGGGAATATGGACTGGGAACCCCAAAGTGGAAGAAAGTAGTTATACCAGCTATGACCACATGATCAGTTACAGAACTGAGGACTGTAATTTTCATGAGTATTTCCTCCTTATTTGTGTGTGTGTGTATAAAGATACATATTAAGCAATTATCTTTGTTTTCTTTCTTCTCATTCCCTTATTAGGTAACATAAGATATATTGACTTTATATTACGGTACTTGAATATTGTTAATTTTACATCACAGTATTTAAGCTGTAGGGTATCAAGGAAAAGAGTAAACATCACTGAAGGCCTTTACTTCCTCTTCCAAGGAAGGAGTTAGTGCATTTTTGGTTGTACACAGGATAGTTGTATCACATTACGTGGGATTATGACCTTGTTATTATCTTTACTTGGAGATTAAACATGGCTTAAGGAGATGCATATGGGTGCCAAGTTGACAAGGGGTGGACTTGTGATGGTTAATTTTATGTGTCAGCTTGACTGGGTCATGGGGTAGCCAGATATTTGGCCAAACATTATTCTGGGGGTATCTGTGAGGGGGCCTCCAGATGAGATGAACATTTGAGTCAGAAGACCAAGTAAAGCAGGCAGCCCTTCCTAATGTGAGTGGGCCTCTTCTAATCAGCTGACAGCCTGAACAGAACAGAAAAGCTGACCCTCCCTCGGGTAAGAGCAAGTTCCTCCTGCCTGTCTACTTGAGCCAGGACAGCAGTCTTTTCCTGCCTTCAGACTGGAACTGAAACACTGACTCTTCCTGGTTCTTGAGCCTGCTGGCCTTCAGAGTGGAATTACGCCATCAGCTGTCCTGGGTCTCCAGCTTGCTGACTCAGATCTTGGGACTTCTGCCTGTAATCCCAGCACTTTGGGAGGCCAAGGTGGGTGGATCATCACTTGAGGTCAGGAGTTTGAGACCAGACTGGCCAACATGGTGAAACCCCATCTCTACTGAAAATATAAAAATTAGCCAGGAATGGTAGCACATGCCTGTAATCCCAGCTACTAGGGAGACTGAGGCAGGAGAATCGCTTGAACCTGAGAGGCAGAGGTTGCAGTGAGCCAAGATTACGTCCCTGCACTCCAGCCTGGGCAACAGAGCGAGACTCCATCTTAAAAAAAAAAAAAAAAAAAGATCTCGGGACTTCTCAGCCTCCATGAACACATGAGCCAATTCCTTATAATAAATCCCCCCCCCACGCCACCACCCCACATACAAACAAACATAATACATCGTGTTGAATCTGTTTTTCTGGAGAACCCTAATATAGTTCATAACCCGGTGGCCCATTTGGCCTTTGCAGATGTGTTTCATTTAGTTTCTGCTTTTTCTTGAATATCAGATATTTAACATAAAGATCTAAATTTTCATTTTCTCTGGAAAAAATTGGAACATCTGACCACACTGTGCTTGCACTCCTGACTGGCAATCCTCAGAGCCATTTGCCTGGGTGCCCATTCTCTAATTAGCCTCAGTCTCCACCACTCCCTAAAGCCTCATATCTGCTCTGCTTCCCTCATTATCCTATCCATGGGGAATCTGCAGCAGCACTATTTGCAACAGCCAAAAAGAAAAAACAAGCCACATTCCTAGCAACAAATGAATGGATACATAAAATGTGATATATCTAGGCAATGGAATGTTATGCAGCCATAAAAAGGAATGAATTACTGATCCATGTGCCAACATGGATGAACCTTGAAAACATGATGCCAGACATAAAAGGCTACGCCGTGGAGGATTTTGTTTATATGAAATATCCAGGCCGGGCGCAGTGGCACATGCCTGCAATCCCAGCACTTTGGAAGGCCGAGGAGGGCAGATCACCTGAGTCCAAGAGTTCAAGACCAGCCTGGTCAACATGGCAAAACCTTGTCTCTACTAAAAACAAAATTAGCCTGGTGCGGTGGCACGTGCCTGGAGTCCCAGCTACTCAGGTGGCTGAGGCAGGAGAATCGCTTGAACCCAGGAGGCGGAGGTTGCAGTGAGCTGAGATCACACCACTGTACTCCAGCCTGGGTGACAGAGGGACACTCTGTCTCAAAAAAAAAAAAAAAAAATTCCAGAATAGGTAAATCCATAGAGGGAATGTAAACTGGTGGCTCCTAGGGGCTGAGAGAATGGGGAGTTGCTCCTGTTAGGGCTCAGAAAATGGTACCCCAAAATGGAGGCCTCAAAAGCAGCCTCAGAAGCAAAGGTTCTTCTCTGGCCTTCTCCTGCCCTCCTGTCTCTGGTCCCTCATTCTCTGAGACTGGCCACAGAAACTAGAATCCTCTTCCCCAGGGTGAATCATTAGAAATCAGAACCCTTTCCTAAGCAAATTAACATAGGAACAGAAGACTAAATACCGCATGTTCTCACCTGTATGTGGGAGCTAAACATCAGGTACTCATGGACATCAAAATAGCAACAATAGACAGTGGGGACCCCTGGAAGGGGAAGGGAAGGAGGGAAGCAAGGGTCAAAAAACCAACTGTTGGGTACTACACTCATTACCTGGGTGATGGGATTTGTACCTGAAACCTCAGCATCAGGCAAGATAAGCAGGTAACAAACCTGCACATGTACCCCCTGAATCTAAAATAAAAGTTGAAAAAGACAAAGAAAAAAAGAACTCAGAACTCCTTTTTCCCCAAACCAGCCATAAAACCTAAAAATATTACTTGAACTTCCCACTACCTTTCTATATAAAAACTGGCCATAAAGAAATGATCTGACCTGCCTTGTTTGACTGTAGGTCATAAGAGCCCCAATCCAGAAAGGGTCCTGCCTCACACAGACAAGGCAGGCAGGCTGCACGGAGGCCAAGAAGAATCCAGACAGATAGGCCTTACTGGGCTTCCCAACTCAGTGTCTGAGCATTTCATCATATCTTTTTGTTCAATCCTGTTTCTACATGGCTGTCCACACTTGATTGAACTTAAGCGTAAAAATGAATAGTTTTCCCTGTATCTTTGGGTCTTCATTCTGAAGGCTCCCATGTCAGTAAAACGATGATCAAATAAATTTGTATGCCTTTTCTCCTATGAATTTGCCTTTCATCCACCGATTTTCAAGGAACCTTCAGAGAGTGAAAGGGAAGTTTCCCTTGGCCCCTACACTGCTCAGGGGTATGCGGTTTCCTTTTGGGGGAATAAAAATGTTTGGGACCTAGATAGTGGTGATGGTGGCACAACACTATGAATGTACTAAAGCCACTGAATTGTTCACTCTGAAATGGTTAATTTTATGTTATGTGACTTTCACTGCGTCTAGGAAAAAATGTTGACTAGAGCCAGAAGACCTGGGTTCAAATCCCAGCTCTGACTTTTGCTGTGTTTTACCCCTCTGAGCCTGTTTCCTTATTGATACAAGGGGACCAAAAGTAGCATCACCCTCTGTGGGTTTTAAGAGGATTAAGTTTGTCTGGGCGCGGTGGCTCACGCCTGTAATCCCAGCACTTTGGGAGGCCGAGGCAGGGGGATTGCTTGAGCTCAGGAGTTTGAAATTAGCCTGGGCAACATAGTGAAACCCCGTCTCTACCAAAAACACTAAAATTAGCTAGGTGTGGGGGTATGTACCTATAGTCTCAGTTACTCAGGAGGTGGAGGTAGGAGGATCGCTCGAGCCTGAGAGGTGGAAGTTGCTGTGATCCATGACTGTGCCACCGCATTCCAGCCTGGGCAATACAGTGAGACCCTGTCTCAAAAAAAAAAATTAAGTGAGCTAATGTATAGAAAGTGCATGTGATCCAACACATACAAAGTGCCTGGTAATGGCTGGGCGTGGTGGCTCACGCCTCTAATCCCAGCACTTTGGGAGGCCGAGATTGGTGGATTGCTTGAGACCAGGAGTTTGAGACCAGCCTGGCCAACATGGCAAAACCCTGTCTCTACTAAAAATACAAAAAATTAGCTGGGCGTGGTGGTGTGCCCCTGTAATCCCAGCTATTTGGGAGGCTGAGGCACGAAAATCACTTGAGCCTGGGAGGCGGAGGTTGCAGTGAGCCACGATGGCACCACTGCACTTCAGCCTGGGCGACAGAGGGAGACCCTGTCTCAAAAAAAAGAAAGAAAGAAACTATATGCCGGGTAAGCATTAGCTATTTCTGTTATCACTCTGGGGTTTATTGAGTTTTCTGAGTCCCTTCAGGACTGGGTCAGCCAGAGACACGGAAGGCTCCTGGGGCCCAGCAGGCCTGGCCAGGACTCCCAGACCTTGTGGCTGCATCGGACATCCAAGGAGGCGATCAAACATTTCCTGCCCATTAAATTACAGCAGGAGTTATCCATCCAGGAAGAAATAAAAACTGTAAATATCAAAGCCGATGCATAACCTTCCTGGGCTTCTGTTGCAACTTCCTTTCTTTAATAATTATTGTTTAAAAGAAGCAGCCTGTGACAGGGCGGGGTGGGTCAGTCCCCTGCCCCATTTGAAGTTCACTGCATGCACTGACTTGTGTCCCCATATCAAATATCTGCAGCCACGAGCAACTAGCCGGTGGCTGTTTTCTCTCTGGACATTATTTATTGCTTGTGCAAATTGGCAGGATCTCCCCTGGTGCATAACTTTTTTCCCTGACTTGTTTCTTTCCAGAAGATCCCAGACTAGGGGGCCAGCCTTGCAGACGCCAACAGAACAATCTTCTTTCAACAGCATTAATTATCTGTATGGCTTTCCATAACAACAAAAGAAAAAATCTTGACCCTACTGCCTGCCAATATTTAAGGCACTCGGAGAGGGAAATCCTTTTATCTTTGCATCTCCCAGAGCAGTTCGGTTTGATGAAACATCCTTCCCCTCCCCCGTCCCGTTTTATATTCCGAACTTTCTGGCCTGATTAATTCTCTCCATCTCCATAAAGGGCTGTGTATACTCTTGAGTGTTGACTTGATTTTCTTCTATAAAAACATCCTTGCAAGAAATTAAAACAGCTTAGCCCATCCTTACTCTAGAAACTACTTGTAAAGAGTCTTATTCCTCGGTAATGAAAGGTGGGATAGGGGAAATTAAAAGATCTGTCGTGGAGGACGGGTGGGGGAGAGAATGTAGAAAATGGAATATGAGTTGAGAAGATTTCTTTAAATTAAAGTTGAGGATTAAAGGCATCAGGCTTTCAAGAGTTCTCGTGAAAGGCTTTTTGGCAGTCCCAGGTGGACGGGCCATAATCTTCTTTTTAAATGGCTATATTTAGACCACAGAGCAGTCAGCCAGTCAAACCAGAAACTTCCAGCAGGGGACTGCATGAGGGATGGAGGATGGTGTTTTGATATGAGCTGTGGAAACGGAATATAACCTCCTAGGAATGATTTGTTTTTGAGAACTCGTAGCACCTGGAAATAGCACATGTATTTTAGGTCTCAGTGGAAGGGGCTCTTGAGCAGTTACCTAAGAATTTGGAAAGGCAAGACCTTACCCCAAATGCCCCTGCATTCAAGAACTGTCAGATTCATACCTATAATGACACCTCCCATGAAAGCATCTGTGGCCTATAACTTATACAGGCATATTTCAATGGGGGAAAAATTATCTTAAAATCCTGTTTTTCTTAAAAGTTCAATTACTGGGTAAAGTACTATTTATAGAAAATACGTTTATTGGCCGGGCGTAGTGGCTCACACCTGTAATCCCAGCACTTTGGGAGGCAGAGGTGGGCGGATCCCTTGAGGCCAGGAGTTCAAGACCAGCCTGGCCAACATGATGAAACCCCACCTCTACTAGCTGGGTGTGGTGGCACACACCTGTAGTCCCAGCTACTCCGGAGGCTGAGGCATGAGAATCGCATGAACCCATGAGGCGGAGGTTGCAGTGAGTCAAGATCGCGCCATAGCCCTCCAGCTTGGGCGATAGAGCAAGAATCCGTCTCAAAAAAAAAAAAAAAAAAGAAAAAAGAAAAGAAAACAAAAAGAAAGAAAAAACACATTTATTTCAGAATCTGCCTTCTAGTTTAAGTTCCAGGCTCATGTTTAATGCATCTAAAATTTGACTGAGTTCGCTGCTACTCTGGTTGAGGGCAATTGGGTGACATAGAAAGGTTATTGGAGCGAGGACTATATTATTAATGCACATTAAATCAATATGGTAAAGAATGATTCACCCCCTCAAAAATAAGATATCGAGTTAGTTGTGGGTTGTTTTTTTTTTTTTTTTTGTGGTAACAACTTTAAGACAATTTGCTTATGTCTGAAATAAACTACCAGCGTTGATGCAGCCCAAGCGTAGAACCCTTAAAAGTCTGGCGGGTGACAGGCAGGAATCTGGAAATAGCAATTCAGTAGAAACAGGAATACCTTGGGCTTCTGAGACAGCAGGACCCCCACGGGCTGGTTTCAGTGTGGTTTGGTTTTTGTTCATTACTGGAGGCACAAGTAAGTATTCTAAAATCAAAAGTGACAACAACCCAACTTGCAAGGCAACATAATCCTCTCCGAGGAAGCACAAACACGTTTCCCGCATTTATCTCAAATTGCAAATCAAAGTGGACCCCGACATATTTTCTCTACGCTAATCTCCAGCAGCCTGGTAACTTTGAAGGGGTTTAAATTAGACCAGTTGGTTTTTGTTGCCTTTTTTTTTTTTCCTTGTGGTCACTCCCTTCCTTATTCAGCAGGTCTCCAGAGAGAAGGTGTCAAAGGAGTTGAGGACAAAGGGCATCCTTTATAACCCTAGGCAGCTAGATTTTCCTACACCTGTGAGATTCTACCAGGCTTCCCAATATGTCAGTCTACTCAACAGCCCAACAACTCCCAGGAGTGGGGCCTGGGAGCCAACACGGTTCAGAAGGTTCTCAGGAATTCTGATGTCCACTGCAGATGCTGAAGCCCGGCTATTTGTGGTTTTAAGGGGAAGGAGACGTGATTTGACCCACAATACAGTTCTAAGTAATAGCCGGTGATCCCCCTAGAAGTCTTATAAATCACATCTAAGTGCACCAGCTCATCAGTCATTCATTCTTCCATTTATCCAACCCGAGTTTATTGAACACCTACTACGTGTTGTACCCCGGGCACAACACCAGGGCATAGCAATGATATAGAGGATAATGAAGAGAGTTGCTGTCCTCATAGAATTTAGAGAAACACAACCAAAAGAGTGACTTCAATATCATGATGGAGCGAGGCCATGGGGATGTGGGGATTCTCCAGGCTATTCCCTTTTGCAATTCTCCATGTTAAAAAAAAATTTTTTTTTTGAGATGGAGTCTCACTCTGTTGCCCAGGCTGGAGTGCAGTGCCGTGATCTTGACTCACTGCAAACTCCACCTCCCAGGTGCAAACTATTCTCCTGCCTCAGCCTCCTGAGTAGCTGGGATTACAGGCGCGTGCCACCATGCCTGGCTAATTTTTGTATTTTTAGTAGAGACAGGGTTTCGCCATGTTGGCCCGGCTGGTCTCGAACTCCTGACCTCAGGTGATCCTCCCGCCTTGGCCCCCCAAAGTGTTGGGATTACAGGCGCAAGCCACTGTGCCCAGTTCATAATGTTTTTTAACAATAGTAAACGTTATTTATCTTTTCAGTGTATTCATGCAACCATTTTTTTGTTGTTACATGAGACCCAAAGGTCGGGCACTAGACTGAGAGAACAAGACTCACGGGATCCTCCCCTTGAAAGAACTTCCAGTCCATCAATGCTCGAGTCAACGTTTTTGCCTATCAGATGAGTAAGTTCAGTTAAAACTGCTTCAAGAATCTGGGGGGCCAGAGGGACACTCCACAGACCCAACTAATCTGTTGGCTCAGTGGGAACATTCAAGGTAATTATGTGCATAGATTTTTCTATTTTTTTTAATGAAGAAAAAAAATTTTTTTTGTAAAGATGGGGTCTCGCTATGTTGCCCAGGCTGGTCTCAAATTCCTGGACTCAAGCGATCCACCCACCTCAGCCTACCAAAGTGTTGGGATTACAGGTATGAGCCACCATGCCTGGCCAATGTGCATAGATTTTAAGAACAATCTCAAGGCAGGCTACCCTGTAAGGGACACCATAGATGGGGACTGGCATGCACCCTGCATATGCACCTTCCTTTACAGATTGTCTATGGCTACTTTTACATGGCCATGGCAGAGGTGAGTAGCTGCAACAGAGACCCTATGGCCCACAATGTAAAAAATATTTACCATCTGGCCCTCTAGAGAAAAGGTTTGCCCTCTGCTGCTGTTCCTTCCAGATTATTGTTGGGAAAACTGAGAAAGTTTCCCATGAATTAAATCACCCATTTTGCAATCTGATAGGAGCCCAGATTAGGAGACGGGTGATTTAACTCATGGCAAACTTTCTCAATTTTCCTAACATGTTTTCTCCTTTGATAGCCCATGTTTTTTGCACACTGAGTTTGCTTGGAGTTGTACTTCTCTACATTGGTTGGAAAGCTTAGAAAAAATCCCAAAAGCCAGACACACCCCAGACCAATTAAATCAGAATCTCTGGTGGTGTGTCCTGTAAAAAAAATCTGTATATCTGTATTTTTTTAAAGCTCTCTCAGGTGATTTTAATGGGCAGCCAAGGGTCTAACCACTGTCTTAGGGGGAGGAATATCAGTCTAGCATGTTTGCAAGGATGAATGTGGCCTATTGTCCCAATGCAGCAGCCTCATGGAAGCTGGTCCGGCCCTGGGACCAGTTGGATCCATTGGGAGGGCCAGGTGGTCCTGGATTGAGGCTGATGGTGGAGGCGAATGGTACAGCTTGATGGTGGAGGCAGGGGGCTTCAGGCAGTGGTATGCTGGTAAATGGTTAACAATGGATCTACAGGGGGAAAAAAGCCCTGACTGGTAATGCTTGCCAATTTCTGGGGTGTAAATATTCCCATCATGGCCAATTTCAATCTACCAACTGGACATCACTGAGCACACAGCTAGGGAGAGATGTACAGGGGCACTCTATCATGCTTTAACATGTTGTATTTCCACCATACACATTTGGTGGATGTAAATAACCTTAAAGAGCATATAATAGTAAAATGCAGTAAAATAATTAGGAAGTGATGAGTTTTGAGTACCTGGTTTGAAATATAATTACACTCTAGTAAGTTTATATAACTTACCTTTGAATATCTGTGTTTAGTAAGTAGTTTGCAAAAGTCTTGAAAATTTAACATTTGGCTCTAGTGAGCTGATATAAACTAGCACTAGCACAGAATTCATATCAGAGGCCAAGAGTTGGGAGTCACTTGCACAGGAAAGAGTTGGGGAAGGATGTCTGGTCATCACCAACTGAAACTGCAAAGGGAGGTTTCCCAGCCTTTACCTGGGAAATACGGTAAGGCAAAGGAACTAGGGCTTGCTGCTTCCTGGCTGTGTGACCTTGGGCATGTTGGTTTGCTTCTCTGAGCCTGAGATTTCTCATCAAGTAAATGGGGTTATTATAATATGGGTTCTGTAGCCAAGCTTGGCCTGCATTCAAATACCCGGAGCCAAGTGGCTCTACTGCTTCCTCAGCTGTGTGATCTTGGGCAAGTAACTTCACCTCTTGGAATCTCAGTCCTCTCATCTGTGAAATGGAAATACTCAGAGTATCTACCTGATAGGATTGTTGTGGGGTTAAAAGTGCTCTGTAGGTAAACAGTACATGGCATGTGGTAAATAGTCAATAACCATTAGCTCTCAGTGTCATCTTGGAGGTCTGTTGTAGGGTCAGAGGAACTCCTTGTTGTTTACTGAGTGCTTATGGTCATCATTCATGCTGTTTTGTCAAATATTTCTGGATTTCTCTCTCCCATGCACAAGGTAAGATTGTGTTTCTTGGCTTCTTGTGGTTGAATGAGGCCAAGTTGCTAGTTTTGGCCAATGAGTAAGTGATGTGTCACTTCCAGAGTGGAGCATTTTACTGTAGGTACAAGACCCTTAGAGGTCTCCGTACTTCTAGCATGGTGAATGGCACATCAGAGCTGGTGGCTGCACCATCAGCCTGGGTCCCTAAAGAGACACTGATGAGCCAAGTCCACTGCCCATATATGATGTACATGTAGCCAATGAATGGGTCATGCGAGTATGAAAGTTGCTTTGTTAAGTTTAGCCACTGAAATTTGGGGGTCTTTTGTTACTGCAGCATAATGTAGCCTGTACTTACTGATACATTGCTCAATGAGTGGAATTCATGACTACTATTAGCAATATCACCATATTCTCCAAAACCACAAACATTCATCTAAAACCTCTTACCCTCTTTTCAACCTAGATCATATGCCTCTAAGAGGAAAACTTCAATTAATATGAATTCATTGGCAAAGTGTAAGGAATGGAGCACAGTATTAGCTGTCTAATGATTTACATTTGAATCTGCCACTTGCCAGCTCTGCAACCTCAGGCCAGTCACAGTCCGTGGTATGAAAATAATAAGGATGAATGTATGTGCCCTTGCTTTACCAGAATGTTCTCCAACTAAAATGAGATAGTGCACCATAGAAACATAAGCTATTATTGTTGGAGGAAATTATGATCTCTGGTTGTGATAAAGTTAGATTTTTTTTCCCATTGCTCTTCAGGAAAGCCCTGAAGGAATTCCGATTGAGTTTCTGTTTTGTTTATATTAACCAGCTCCAGATCCAATTCAGAGTAAACTATCTCTGGTCTCTTCCAGAAGTCGAGTCCTCCACAGGACTCTCCATTCTTGGGCTTCTTCTCTCTCTCAACTTGCTCTGAATCACCAACATTCTGTAATATGCCTCGGGAACTTGTCCCAACAATCACACTCCTTCTCAGAAAGTTCTTCCTAAAGTCTTCCGTAGAAATGCTCACCCTGGGGATTTAATTAATGCCAGGGCCTATATATTGACTTGGGATCAAAATGTAGAATGAAATCTATAAGTCCAAGTAACATCCACAAACCAATTAGTTAACAACACAATGCTTCTAAACTGCTGAAAGGGGGGAAAAGAGACTCTTAATTGCATCACTTTGTCCTCACCACTTCTCAATATTCTGCAGGCCTTGGCATTTCCTAATTATAAGCACAGCCTAATTCAATCAAGATTCCACCACTGGTTTTTCCAATGCTCTGACTGATGCTGTGAAAGCAACATCTTTCGTTCCCCCAGATAAATTAAACTTCTGTATTATAATCATTACCTAAAAATTCTCTGTAGATGTATAATTTCATTTTTAGAAATCATAATTACACACATCTACCTGTCAAATGAATAGGAGTTCTCAACATATAATGCATATCAGCAGGAACTAAGCCTTAGGCAGAAGGCCAAGAAAGGGGTGAGGGATTAGGGCTTGGGTTCTCCATCAGCAAACAGAGACCAAGGTATTCATCAAACTGTGAATGACAACAGCCAGTGTTCTCAGATCTATGTCAAAGAATAGGAGGGGATTCGTTCATTCATTCATTCATTCATTTATAAATCTTCATTGACAACTTACTGTGTGCTAGTCTGTGAACAAGGCAGACCTGATCTCTGCCTGTATGGAACTCATGGTCTAGTGGGGGAGACAAATGCAAAACAGATACTCACACTAATAATTATTAATACCACTGTGATTAGTTCCAAGAAGAAAAAGAGGGGGCACCAGAGGGTATAACAGGAGCTGGATCATCCAGTCAGGAGATAACAAAGACCTCCTTGAGAAGATGACACTTAAACTGGCACCTGATAGAGGAGTAAGAGTAAGCAGGGGAAGAGCATGGGGTAGAAAATGGAGATATACTATGTTCATAGATTGGAAGATTCAATATTATTAAGAAATTTTATCCAGCATTTTGGAAGGCCAAGGTGGGCAGATGACGAGGTCAGGAGATTGAGACCATCCTGGCTAACATGGTGAAACCCCATCTCTACTAAAAACACAAAAAATTAGCCGGGCATGGTGGCAGGCACCTATAGTCCCAGCTACTCTGGAGCCTGAGGAAGGAGAATGGCGTGAACCTGGGAGGTGGAGCTTGCAGTGAGCCAAGATCACGCCACTGCACTCTAGCCTGGGCGACAGAGCGAGACTCCATCTCAAAAAAAAAAAAAAAAAAAAAAAAGAAATTTTATTATCTCCAAATTGATCTACAGATTCAACGCAATGTCAATCAAAATACCAGCAGGTTTGCTTGTTTCTTGTAGAAATTGAAAAGCCAATTCTAAAATTTACATAAAATTAAAAGGACACAGAATATCCAAAGAAACTTTGAAACAGAAGAATGAAGTTGGAAGACTTAATCTATCCAATTTCAGAACTTACTGTGAAGATATAGAAATCAATAAAGTATGGTAATGCTATAAGGATAGACATATTGATCAATGAAAAAGAATAAAATGCCAAGAAATAGATCCACACCTAGATGCTCATTTGCTTTCTGAATAAAGGAATCAAAACAATGGAAAGTGATAAATAAAATCTTTCCAGCAAATGGTGCTAGAACAAATGGATATCCATAAAGAAAAAAGAAAATGACCCTCAAACCCTTATCTCACATCATACACAAACATTAATTTGAGACAGATCACAAACCCAAACATAAATGCTAAAGCAACAGCACTTCCAAAAGAAACATAGGAGAATATCTTTGGAGCTAAGCAAAGATTTCTTACAGCAGATATGAGAGAAGGTGTATTCCAGACAGAGGGCACAGCTTAGGACAAGGCCCTGGAGAAGGAAAGAGGTTCATTTTCTTGAGAAACTGAAAGAAGGCCAGTATGGCTGGAGTGTGGCAGAGTTAGAGACATTCACGGCTGCAGCATCTTTACCTGCACTTTCAGAGAATGAAAACACAAGCCACACACTGGGAGAAAATATTTCCAAATCACCTATCTAACAGAGAACTGATCCCCAGAATATATAAAGAATCCTCAAAATTCAACAAGAAGAAAACAAACAACCCAACTAAACAATGGGCAAAATATATGAAGGGAAGCATCACTAAAACAGACATGCGGACAGCAAATAAGCAATGAAAAGATGCTCAACATCATTAATCATTAGGGAAATGCAAATGAAAACCACAATGAGATACTGCTATGCCCCTATTAGAATGCATAAAATTGAAAAAGAAAAAAAATTGATAATATCAAATGCTGGTGAGCTTGTAGAGCAACTGAAACTCTCATATGTTACTGGTAGAAATGCAAAATGGTACAGCCACTTTAGAAAAAATTTGGCAATCTCTTAAAAAGTTAAACATGCACTTATCAAATGATCCAGCAATCCCACTCCTAGGTATGTATCCTAGAGAGATAAAAGCTATGGTCAAACAAGAACCTATATGCAAATGTTTAGCAGCTTTATTTGAAACTGCTAGAAACTGCAAATGACTTGAACATCTTTCACCAGGTCAATGAATAAACAAACTGTGCTATGACCACACAATGGAACACTTTTCAGTAATAAAAAGGAACAAACTACAGATACTTGCAACAATGTGGATGAATCCCAAATGTGTTATGCTAAATTAAAGAAGTGAGGCCAGACGCGGCAGCTCACGCCTGTAATCCCTGCACTTTGGGAAGCTGAGGTAGGTGGATCACTTGAGGTCAGGGGTTCGAGACCAGCCTGGCCAACATGGTTTGAAACCCCATCTCTAATAAAAATACAAAAATTAGCTGGGTGTGGTGGCACATGCCCATAGTCCCAGCTACTCAGGAAGCTGAGGCAGGAGAATCACTTGAACCTGGGAGGTGGAGGTTGCAGTGAGCTGAGATCGTGCCACTGCACTCCAGCCTGAGTGACAGAGCGAGACTCTGTCTCAAAAAATAAAAATAAAAAATTAATTAATTAAAGAAGTTAGATTCAAAAGATCACATATTGCATCATCCCATTTACATGACATTTGGAAAAAGGCAAAGCAATGTGGTCAGAGAACAGTTGTCAGGTGTAGGGGGTGGGGGAAGGGTTGGATGTAAAGGAGCAGCAACAAGGAAATTTCAGGGGGTGATGGAACTGTTCCATATTCTGATTGTGGTCAAAGCTCATGGAATATACACAAAAACAAAAAAATTACAGTATGAAAATTAAAACTCCACCAGTCATCTCATCCCCTGCTTAGACACTTTGCCAGTCTTGCCACCATCTACTGGAGAGAATCACAAGTTCTGAGTCAGATGGTCAAGGCCTGATGCACCTTCCTAGGCTCCCCCCCAGCTGGTCCTCTCTACCCCTCCCGGCTCCCCTCCATCACTCCTACTCTATTAACTTCGGGGCTCCAGGCCTCGGGGTCTTTGTTCATGCTGTTCCCTCTGCCTGGGATGCCCTTACTTTCCTCCCTCCCTGGCAAGCTCCTATGCTTTCCTCCAAATATGGCTCAAATCAAGTCAAATATGCCTCAAATCCTCCAAATATGTCTATCCTCGGATACGCGTCACTTTCTGTCCAAAGTGCCAAGCACTGAGGCTCAGTTTGCAGAGACGCTGAACCCAGCCGGGGTGAGCACAGTGGTGCTGTCCAATGACCCAGTACTTAGGAAAATGCTGGCCAAGTTATGCCTCGGATCAAGGTGTCCACATTCCAAAAGGGTTATAATATAAAACGCAGGAGAAGCAAGGGACATTTGTCCAGCTGAAAAACATGAACTTCTTTATTAAGGCTTATTTTAACCTAAAAGAACTCGATGAGCTGGAAACTCTCAGGAGATGGAAGTCAGGACAGAGTACGGCTACCTAAGAGAAGCCAGATCCTCAAGTCCTGCTGTGGGCTTCCCAGGCCCTCCCCATTAGGTCCCCAAAGCACACAGCTTGTCCAAAAGTTCCCCCCACGTCCCCCTGTGTCACACCTCCATGATGAAGCAATTCCTTCCCCACGCCCAGACAGATTAAGGAAACAGCAAAAGCCCCAGAACGCCGCTTAAGAGAGATTTCTTAGGCCATAGCTCTGCGAGTCAGAAATAAAAAGCGGGGTTTCAGCATCGTGCAATTAATGCAGCAAACATTGATTTCTGCACTGTAAGAAGGTGGTTCATTAATTCCAGATGCTTCCACCAGTCAAACCCAGGTTCGGCTTCTTTGCAATATGAGGCAAATGAGAATACTGAATTTTAAAATTCCTTTCTGCAGCAATCTTTATTACCAAACAGAGCATAAAACCCACCCACCCAGACTGCTTAATTCTTCCTAAATAATTAACAGCACCTGCTCACCTCCCCGTTGACATAGGCAAAACTCACTGAGCCACTCGACCCTTCTTGTGAGAGGAGAGATCAATTGGCCACAGACCTCGATCCCTCACCCAAGTCCTGAGCAACCACTTTCTTTGCTTAGCAGACTATCCCGCCCAGGCCTCCCAGCATCAGGACTTCTTTACTAGATTAGATTTTTCTCCAAATCACCTTTGGGAGGTACAGACCCCACAGGGACTTCCTGAGAAACATGTCTGTGGGTTCTTTGAGGGAAAAAGAAAGGAGAAGCCCCGTGGGAGAACCGTTTCCCCTTGCAAGAGGCTACTGCAAGTTGAAAGCTTTCTTTTTTTTTTTTTTTAAAGGCAAATTTGCCTTTAGGGGACTTGCTGCCGTTAGCAAGACTCAAACTCTATAATTCAAGTCCAGAAAGGCCCAGCAATTGGCTAACTGTACTGTTGGGTTTTCTTGTTATTTGACAAAGCCTTGCTACTCAGAGTGTGGTGTGCTTTAGGCAGCATCAGCATCACCTGGGAATGCAGAAGTTCAAGTACCCCCGGGCCTATTAAATTCCTGGGAATGGGGAATCTCTCTAGGAGATTCTTATGCATGCTGAAGTTTGAGGACTACCAGTTGAGATCACTGCCAAAGGATTCTATTAACGTAGAAGTTTGACATCTGATGGCTGCCATTTTGCTTTGATGGACATCTTCAACTGGACTCCAACTGAATGTGGGCCTTGGAGATCGGGGAGACCCAACCTTGTTTACTAAATGAAAAAGAAGTTGTGGGGAGGAGTAAAAGTGAATAAATGACTCCCAGTAGATCATTAGCGCTGGATAGGGTTGGGAAAGAGATGAGGCATCTGAGATCCAAGTTCAAAGCCATTGTCTCTCTTTTTTTTTTCTTTTGAGACAGAGTCTCATTCTGTCACCCAGACTGGAGTGCAGTGACGCAATCTCGGCTCACTGCAACCTCCACCTCCTGGGTTCAAGCGATTCTCCTGCCTCAGCCTCCTGAGCAGCTGGGATTACAGGCGCACGCCACCACGCCCAGATAATTTTTGTATTTTTAGTAGAGATGGGGTTTCACCATGTTGGCCACGGTGGTCTCGAACTCCTGACCTCAGGTGATCTGCCCACCTTGGCCTCCCAAAGTGCTGGGATTACAGGCGTCAGCCACTGTGCCTGGCCAAAAGCCATTGTCTTGAACTAATGATGTTTCTCTGGCAAGAGGCACCAGCAGGCCTCACCCTTCCCCTCCCCTGCACCCCATCCTCTGCCCCACTTTCCCAATTCGTAAGAACAGTTTCTTTATCCAAGAGGGACTTGGGGATGAAACACTCAGTCCTTTGAATGTGTGGGTTCCCCCTTCACGCCTCCCCAGCCTTCTCAGTTATCCTGGTGAACACAACGAAGATTTCATGCACCAAATACCATCCAGCTCCAATTGTCATTTCAGGATTCGCACTGTTTTAATGAATGCCAAAACTGTTTTTTCACTTGATAGAGCCTGACAAGACCAGCAATCACAGATTAGAGAGAAACTTCTTGCTTTTCAACAAAGGTTAATAAATAGTGACAGCATTAAGTCTATTCTGATTAACTATGCTGAAAGATATTATTGCTGTTTGTAACAAGAAATCATTATTGGATTAAGCACAGCATATAAAAATGAAATGTGAGTTTTAATCTCAAATGTAGAATGCAGCCTGCTCAGATAAAGGCAGAGGTAACACTTGGAGGCCCGTATTAATGTTTGAGTCACTCTGGCGAAGGGATATTATATGGCATTTGTCTGGTCTGGATTTGCTGGGGGAAGAAGAGGTCCCTCAGTGAACTCTCTTGATGTCTGCCACCCCTCAACCCTAAGATGCTAAGAGGCAAACAGCAGTGACAAGCTCCTTGTGCTAGATTGTATCATGTCAAGTAGCAAAACAAAAGCATGTAGCATCCAACTGGGGATGGATGGATCACAAGTGGCCTTGGTTGTCTATGGGCGTCTCTGACCTCAAAGACCTTCCCCAGTAAAATGCCAATACTAATTAAGAAGCTGGAGATGAAGCACTTCAGGAGGCTGAGGTGGGAGGATTGCTTGAGCCTAGGAGTTTGAGACCAGCCTGGACAACAAAGCAAGACCTCGTCTCTACTTAAAAAAAAAAAAAAAAAAAATTAGTTGAGTGTGGTGGTGGGCACCTGTGGTTCCAGCCACTCTGGAGGCTGAGGCAGGAAGATGGCTTGAGCCTAGGAGTTGGAGGATGCAGTGAGCTATGATTGTACCACTGAACTCCAGCCTGGGCAACAGAGTGAGATCCTATCTCAAACCAAAAAACAAAAAGAAGTTGTTAGAGATCGGGGGAGATCCACCCTTGCTTTCTAAATGAAGAAGTTGGAGAAGTAATTTAATGGTTTCCAGTGGCTCATTAACCTGCAACTGGGTTAGGAAAGAGATGAGATCCAAGATCAAAGCCATTGCCTTTCCCCTTCTCCACCATCCTATCCACTGTGGACTACCAAAAATGCCCCAACCTGTGTGATAACAGATGTTTTGTACATTTGTTCTTTCAGCACCCAGACTGTGGTCTCTAAATACCATTGGTCCAGGGATCCCTGGAGCAAAGCCTGAGTCCAAGACTGAGGTGGGAAACATATGGAATGAGCTTGGATCAACTTGTCCTCCCAGAAAGCAAGAAGGGCATCCAAGGTCGCTGGGGCAGTCCAGAGGGGTCAGAGGCCCCCACATGCCAGAGATGGGACAGTCGGAGCATAAATAAGGGCAGTAACTGAAATGGATTAAGACACTTCTGTTACAGTTGCAACTATGGGCTTACAATGATATTTTTTAAAACTCTCGTAGGCCATCTTTGGAGGATGTTAGGGAACCAGCTCATTATTTTGAAAACCAGCAAATAAAGAGAAAGATTTAAGCATCTATCTTCCCTTTTGTAAACATATTTTCCTTCAGGGTAAACAAATAATTGATGAGGGGCGGTTTCCCTGTAGAGAAAATTGCCCAGCTAAGAAAGAGAAAGAGGGACAGGAAGAACGTAAGCACATTTAGCAACCCCTAATGAATTCATGGACCCAGGCAATGATTATCAGTGGTCATGAAACCCAGCAGATGAAAAGCTGATGGGAAACTTGACAATGGATGGACCGGCTGACAGCTCCTGAACCCACCAATCAATCTCCATGTCCTGAAAGGGAGATAGCCAGACCTCGTGTGCCTCTACCAGAAGGGCATGTGGCCACCTGCAACGTGGTCTTGGCAAAAATGTCAATCTGGCATCTGATCAAGCCTCTGGGGTTACCACCAGTTCACAGGAGACCCAGGGGATGGAGGAGAGCATTAAATGACACCGTGAAGATGCACTCAGCCAAACCCAATGGACAGAAACTCTACAGGACAGCCTGATTTCTTCAGCAAGAAAAAAAGTTGCAAAAAAAGAGAGAGAGAGAGAAAGAGAAAGTGAAGGAGAAGAGAGTGGGGCAAAGAGAAGGGGGAAAATGGGTGGAGACAGAGGGGAGATGGGGTGGGGGAAGAGAGAGAAAAGATAGTGGGTAGAGACAGTGGGTATGGAGGTGGCAGAGAGAGAGGGGAAACAGATTAAAATATGAATCTGAATCCACACTGATATAAATAAAAAACTGAATAGATAAATAAATGGGGAAGAAGGAAAAAAGCTCTTCAATTAATAAATGTAGAAGTAATGATGGAAACAGAAAATCACCATTTGGCAAACACCATAGCAATAATTGTTTCAAGCAAGAAGCATCGATGCATGCTAAAATTATTGGGCAAAAGAATGATGACAGAGAGTATTACATTGTCTCAAAATGTTTCCACACAAGCACTTATTAGTTACAAAGAGAAAAATAATAATTTTACAGCAGAGGATCCAGCCAGTCCTCACCTTGAGCAAGTGACCAAAGTTAACAGCAGTGGTGCCTCCTGATCCAATGCATGGAGAAGGACACAACATCACTCCTGTAGCCCAAAATGCACAACCTGAATTGAATCATAAGTAAACACCCTGCATTCTCAAATGGAGGGACATTCTTCAAGATAAATGGCCAGTTTTCATCAAAAGTGTCAAGGTCATTAAAGACAAAAGAAGACTGAAGAACTGTTCGAGATTAAGGGAGACTATGGGGAAATAACAACTCCATGCGTCACATGATCCAGAACTGGACTCTGGACCAGAAAAACGACATCAGTGGGACACTTGGCAAAATTTGAGTCAGGTCAGTCCATTATGTAATGGTGTTTCAGCCACGTTAATTTTTCTGACTTTGTAATTGTGTTGTGGTTAGGCTGGATGTCAGCATTCAGGGAATCTGGGGAATTCTTTGTACTGTTTTTGTAACTTTTTGTCAATCTTTTTGAAATTATCTCAAAATGAAAAGTTAAAAAAAAAAAAGTTTAAATAAATTACACCCAAAGCTTTCCCTAACTGCCCTATCTCATTTATTTGCTTTTCATCCTCTTGAATTTTAATTTCAGGCATTTGTTTTCTCACTGTAACTTAGAAGCCCCATCCCAGACCTTTCCATTCCCTGCACCCTCTGCTCCCTCACCTAGAGGACGGGCATTCTGCCTGCCAGGGCACATGTCCCAATACTCCCAACTTCCTAGAGCCAGCAAGAACAGAATACGGTGGGAACTGCAGCACTGGGCCCTCCCCAGGTGAAACCTGCAGCTCCCGGAACTCCCTGAGGCAACAGAAGAACTTAGCTGGGAACACGGAGAAAAGAATTATAAGTGACATGTACATGACATCTTTGCCTGATTAGATTAGGCAGGAAATCCTGAAGAAGAATGGATGCACCCCAGTCAGATGTCAAAAAAGTTCCTGCAAAGGAGAAACTTACATGGGTTCAAGGACTCCAGGTGCACACCAGGTGGGCAGGCTGTGTGAGGGGCCTGTGGGCTTGGCCACAGAGCAGGAAGGCCACCGGGGGGTCTTGGCAGACCTTAGGTGTGATTCAAAGGGACATGGCCCACTGTCACCAAAAACTGTACATTTGGGTACACCTGTAGATGTTACAAAGAGCCTCAGTTTCCTCACCTGTAAAATGGGGACAGAGGTGTGGATTTAATGAGATGGTATAAGTTAACGCAATGCCTGGCACACACTGTCCAGCCAATGGAAGGTGGCATTGCGTGTTATCATTGCTTCTGAATTTCAAATGCAACAATCTTGCCACCATGTGGGCCTTGCCTGCACACAGCCTGTCCAGCAACCCTATCAACTGAGCTGCTGACACAAAGCCCAACACTTCTCTTCCACTACATCCTTGCCTCTCCCTGTCCCCAGGTTGTCCCCTGTCCCTCTTTCCTCTCCCGGCCATAATGGACAGCATCTGTTCTTCCATCTCACCAGAGATTCTATGCCTCCCTGCCTTTGTGCCTATGAATTCCTGAACCAGAAATGTGTTTTCTGTCCCACCCCTTTCTGTCACATGTTGTTGGAAGTGTCATCATTCAAGGCCCTTCTCGCGGAAGTCTTCCAGGATTGCCTCAGTCAAAATCTATCACCCCTTCCTTGGCACCTACCTGGTACCTTTTCTTATTTCTATCAGGAATTAACACTCATTATTAGGCCAGATATGGTGGTGCACACCTGTAATTCCAATACTTTGGGGCTGAGGTGAGAGGATTACTTGAGCCCAAGAGTTTGAGACCAGCCTGGGCAACATAGCAAGACCCCATCTCCTCTAAAAATAAAAATATTAGCCAGGACTGGGGGCAGTGGCTCATGCCTGTAATCCTAGCACTTTGGGAGGCCAAGGTGGGTGAATTGCTTAAGTCCAGGGGTTTGAGACCAGCCTGGGCAACATAGCAAGACCCCATCTCTACTAAAAATAAAAATATTAGCTGGGGCTGGGCATGGTGACACCTGCCTGTAGTTCCAGCTGTGGTCATGTCTGTAATCCCAGCACTCTGTGAGGCCGAGGTGGATGGATTGTTTAAGTCCAGGAGTTTGAGACCAGCCTAGGCAACATGGCAAAACCCTATCCTTACAAAATATTAGCCAGGTATGGTGGTACCAGCCTACAGTTCCAGCTACTTGAGAGGCTGAGGTGGGGGGATCGCTTGAGCCCAAGAGTTTGAGACCAGCCTGGGCAACACAGCAAGACCCCATGTCTACTAAAAATAAAAATATTAGCCAGGTGTGGTGGCATATGCCTGTAGTCCCAGCTACTCAAGAGGCTGAGATGGGAGTATCACTTGAGCCCAGGAGGTCAAGGCTGCAGTGAGCCATGATCATGGCACTGCACTCCAACCTGGGCAACAGAGAGGGACTCTGTCTCAAAAAAAAAAAAAAAAAAAAAGGCTCATTATTAGTTAATATCAGTGAAATCAGAGCTGCCATGAATTACCATTAGAGAAATTCTCAATTAAGTCTCTGAACAGCCATGCAGCAGGTATTACTGTTCACCCACTTTACAGATGAGGAAACTGAGTCACAGAGAGGTAAAGCCACTTGCACAAGGTTACCACCTAGCTGGGAAATGACAGATGCAGGCTTCAAACCCAGGTCTGTGTGGCTCCAAATCCCAGTTATTCTCCTGATACTCCTGGGAAAGGCAGCTGGAGAGGAAGCAATCTACAGTCCCCATCTCCCTGGGGGTGTGCAGTATAGGCTCTGGAGAGGCAGGGAGAGCTCACATGCACACGTGCGTGAGCACACGCATGCACACGCGCGCACACACACACACGCACGCACACACACACACACAGAGCTTTCCAGCTTCCCACACTAGCCCTCTCCTGAATTTCAAAACATCTCCCCTTTGCTGAGTCACCTCTTCCGTCAGCCCCTTCCTGGGAGGAGGCGGACAGAAATCAATAGCCATTGCCTATCAACTCAGTGATCAAATCAACCAGCATTGGGCCCCCGAGGCCATGGCTGATCATTCCAAAACCCCCAAACCCCATTTCATTACAGTTAAATGAATATTTCCTTTTAATCACCCCCAAATATTTCTGAAGAGGCAGAAATAAATGCCTGGGGAGAGGCAGGCCATACATCTTAGCACCAGAAGCAGTGAAGGTCACTACCCAGGGAACAGGGCAGTGGCTCTCCCCAGCGCAGGGCCCTGACCCTCAATGTGGCCCCCGAGTCAATTCTGGGGATAGCGATGAGCCCAGGTCCCTGGACAGATCAGCCAAGGACGGCTCCTTAGAGGAGAACAGGTTATAAGGCATACCTGGGAAAACCGGGCTGGGAGAAACAGAGTGTTTCGGGTAGAACCACCAAGACTCACGCCCCATTCATCCAATATGGGAGCCACAGGGTCCCCTCCCTATCCCTGTCCTTTCTCCAAAAGAAGCATCCACATTCTCTGAGGGCCACAGCTGGCTGCGAGCCCAGGTGGTCCTGAAAGGCGTCAAGGTCACCAGGTGGGGCCAATCTGACTCTTGGTGTTCCATGAACTTGCAGGTGTCTCTGAAGCTCAATGGGCTGCTGTTTCCTCCTCTGGTAACCAGGAACGGACTTTAAAACCCCTCTTCTGGCCTGGCGGCTCTGAAAACAACCCAGCAATAAAGATAATGGCCAGCAGTCCATACTGCGTGCCAGATCCTTTCCTTCAATATGTTGTGTGAATTATCTCATTTTATAGACGAGGAACCAGGGCCACAGCGAGGTAAAGCAACTTGCCCTGCATCACACAGCCAGAGGGTGAAGAGCTGGAATTTGAACCAGGGAAACCTGGCTTTTGAATCAGGCTCTTCCCCTTTTCCCAGCTCCCCACCTGGCCAGTGTGACTATCCAAAGCTTTGGAACCCTCTGCAAATGATGGGGTTCAGAAGATAATTCCTGGGCTTCTCTTTGGACTTTGTTAGCCCACAAACCTCCCATGAGCCATCCTGAGATTTGGCTTCTCGATTAAATCCTTCTTAACGCCCCAAATCCATGCATGCATTCAACACGGATCCTGTTTTTTATACTATGTGAGGGGGGAAGAGTGAAAGGCAGAAAAAGGAAGCTTTGGCCTATGAAGGACCCTAGTCTACCTAACATGAACATGGTGCAGCCAGGACATGCTGGAATTAGAAGACATAAAAAAGATGATTGTGCCCCAAGAGAGAGAAAATGCAGACAACAATAAAGACAGAAAGAGAGGAGGCTCTTAGTAGTAGCCGTGGCGCTTAGGCAGGACTCAAAGCACAAATAGGTTAGGTTTAGGTAAAAGAAAGACATTCCAGGTGGTCGGAACGGCTTGGGCAAATGCATGGATCCAAGTTGGTCCAATCAGGGGGAATCCCAGGACATTTGCTAAAGCCTAGGAAAGAGCTGCTTTCTTTCCCTGGGAGTTGCCAAGGTGGTGAAACAGCTGCCAGGGGAGAATCCTGGCTCAGAACAAAGCCCACCCATACAGGGGAAAAGCTGAGCCAAGATCTGAGTAGGATGAGATAACACCATTTGAGCAGCTGGATACAGCCATGCCTGAAGCCAGACACCTGACCGTTTCAGGTCACATGAGCCAATAAAAATTTTCTTTTGTTTAAGTTGACTCCAGATAAGTTTCTCTCAGATAGAACCGTAAGAGTCCTGCCTGTTATAGTAGACAGTGGCCCCAGATCCTCCCCAAGTGTGACAAAGTCCCTGAAAAGTCTATTTGAGATTCATGCATCAACCAGTTCTCTTCTTTCACTTGGCCCCAACAGGGCATCTCCTTGCATCCCAGCACTGAGCACAGAAATGTTCACTGAATGAATGAATGAATGAAGTTTCCCTCACAGTTGATGTACGCCTGTCTGTCAAGGTCATATTCACTCCCTCTAACCCATTCCCTGGTCTTCGAGTTGAGAGATAGCATCTCAGTTTCCTGCCAGCTCCTTTATCTCTGGCCATCACACTCAGTTAAGTGACTGACTCCAAGGTATGTTCCCAGCACCCAGGAACAACTCTGCAAAGGGAAGATGCTTCCATCAGGCGCCCTGTTTATGGGAAACTGCCAGGTCGTTCCCGAACCCAATCACCCGTTAGCCACAGTGAGCATGGTGCACCGCTTGTCCACCCATCCAACAAGCATTGGTTGAGCATCTACTATACACCAGACCTTTTGCTCAAAGCATCCCAATGAGGGAGGCAAAAATCCATGAAATAGAAAAAGCTTCACCCCCATCCAATAAGACCGTCAAGGTAAGAGGAGTGTCCCCTCTAGGCAGGAAACTTACAAAATTATCTGTTGCTAATAATAATAAAAATAAAGTGTTTTATTCCTAAAAAATAACCCCTTTCTGTAAACATCAAGGCATCCACTTCAAATCTTGTTGGTATCATCATTAAACTGGCAAGGAATATCACCTTGCAAAAAGATAAGATAGTAACAATAGTAATAACAATAACAGCTTTTTTTTGATCACTTACTACGCAAACTGCCAAGCTAAATGTTTTAGCTACACTGTCTCATTGAACTTTTGCTACCCACTATGAAGTGGGTAAACAGAGGCTCAGAGAGGTTAAGGAGCTGTCCTGAAGTCACTCGGCAACTGGAAGAACTAGAACTTCTACACAGATTTGGAAGACTCCAAAATGTCTCCAAGCCTCAGCTTTCTCCCCATAAAATAGGAATAAGGATTTACTTTGAGGGGTTTCTACAAAGACTAGACGAGATCATGCATGCAAGCTGTTTCAGCACAAGGCCTGGCCCAGGCAGAGGGCCTCACTGAATGAGCCTGAGTATTTCATCATCAACATGTCCGTGACATGGTTGAAGGTGGGGTGGGCTCAGGGCACAGTGTGGTGCCAGGCTCAGGGGAAATCTCATGCCACTCTCCTCTCAGTTGTCTGCCACCAATGCTCAGATGTCAGTCGGCTTTGAACAAGTGCACAAAACAGTCTCAGGTGCCCACAACTGCCACAAGCCTGAGCTTGCTAGATCCTCCCTCGGAGGGAGAGCTGCCAGGTGGCTTCCTTGTCGGCTGGCTCCCACACCTGGCTGCTGCCCAGGGTGATTTAACCTGAGTCCCTGCCCACCTCACCAGACTGTTGGAGGAGAGACAGGCACAGCATTTGGCGCGGCCCACCCACGCAGGACACCCACCCCATAACCCATACCACGATGCCTCGGGCATGCCCAGCCAGATGCCTGGCACACAGCAGCTGCCTGACAGCAGCACACAGTGGGCAAGGCTGCAGAAAGAGTGGGTTACACATTGTGTGATTTTAAAAAAAGAGGATATTATGTGCCGACAGGACGTTTTAATCTGAGTTCAGGCGTTCCAGAAATAACAATAATAGCTCCTGCTCTATAGTACTTACTATAACCTTTTATTTAAAGTAAGAAATTTAACTCTCACAACATCCCCATGTAGTCGGTACTGTATTTAGCCCGATTTTGCAGGTAAGGAAACTGAGGCACAGATAAAGTGACCTGCCTGATATCACACATAGCTAGGACACACCGAACCAATCTGGCCCACGGAAGTCTGCCTTGTTCCAGAAAGACCCCAAGGTAACAAGTAAGAGACAGCCCTGAGCCTGGCTCTGTTATGACTCTCATTTTACAGGTGGGAAGACTATGGCTCAGAGAAGCTCAGCAACATGCCCAAGGCCACACAGTGTTTGAAGCCAGGCTCCAGATATGCATCTGGCACTGGCGCGACCATCTTCTATTCTGCAGAGTACCTGGTTTCTGTTTTGTAAGATGTGACTCCCCCTACCCACTCACCCACCCAGATCTGCAGAGGGTGATACCACAACATGACAAATCCCAGTGAAGGGACAGTGAGCCGGACAGGGACAGAGATCAAAAGGAGGTTCCTCTGGCTCCATGGCTCTGTGGAGAAGCCCGGCAGCCACCAGGTTCCCTGCAAGGCATGGATTTTCTAGCCTGGAGAAGCGGCTGTAGGGGGTCACACCCTGCAGGTGGCAGGATGCAGGGCTGCTGTGGTGTGGCCATCTGGGGGACCCTGACAGTCTCCAGGGCTGTGGCCAGAGTCCCTTACCACACAGCTCAGGGCAGCCTTCCTGGAAGGTGCATCCCAGGAACCAATCCTGGGGCACCAGCCTCCCCCGGGCCGCACTGACCCATTGTCACCCAGGGGTCCTCATCACGAGGGGTGAGTGCACCTTGAAAAAGTGCATTCGTGTCACAAAATGCTTTGGTATTTAGAAAGCAACACCCCTCCCAAAAACAAAACACCCATTGTTTTTATAGCCCAAGCTACAGAAGGCAAATCTTGACAAAACCATCTTGGTTGGAATAGGGTGGGTTAAAAATGGCCACAGCCCTCAGAGGGACCGGGGAGGGTTTTCCAGGCTCTGACTGGAGCTGGGGCTGAGGCAAGAGGCTGGGAGTCTACAGTGACCTCCTTGGTGGCAAGCTGAGCTGCCCAGGGAGGGCTCTACTGGGGGCTCCCCCATGCAAGATGGAAGTGCCCCACACATGTGCTCATATGCAACACATGCAACATGTGCTCACATACATACTCACACAGGTGCTCCAGCACATGAGCACTGCTCACACCCTCCTGTGCAACGTGTGCTCAGTCCACATGCTCTCATATGTAGCACACACATGCAAAATACATGCACACAACTCACTCTGCCACGTGACACCCTCCTCCATGCAAGCTCACATGTTCAAATGTATACAATTCACACACTTGTGGGTGTACACTCATGCTTACACACACGCATGCATACCCCTCTGACTTGCACACATGGGTGTCTGCACCCACACAGACCCACCAGTCACGCACCCATGTGTCTCCTTAAGATACACACACACATCCACACAAACAGAAAGACACAGAGGGCCAAGACCCACACCCAGCCACACCCATGGCCACCTCCAAAGACACACAGACACACACACAACTCATGAGTGCACACACAGAGATAGGCAGAGATCCACACTCAATCTCATGCATGGACGGCTCTCGCGGCCACCACACACACAGAGAAAGACACACGGAGAGCCACACAGGCCACGCATACATCGAGCTGGACACACAAAGGGGCACAAGGACACACACAGACACAAGCACACACACACATACACACACACACACACACAGTCACAGGCTCCTGCTCTCACATCCCCCAAGTCCTCTCAACCCTCGGCGGGTCCTTGCACTCACCCTGGGCAGCTCCTGCCTCCTCTCCAGAGCCGTCCAAGGCTCCCAGAAGTGTCCAGACACAGCCCCGCTCCGAGGGCCCGTCAGCAGCACCACCGGCAAATAAAAAGCGAATGTGCAAAAATAAAAGCGAAAGGCTGCGATAAAGTCGTTCCCTTCCCACAGGACTCTGAGCTGACGCAGGTTCTGCTCTGCAATAAACATTTTCATTCTAATTTTAAAAGACATTAGCATTACCTCTTTGGCTCTCGATTGAGCCAGACGGTACCTCGCCTCCTAGCTGCCCATCGGCCCCGCTGGGCATGGAGGGGACAGAGGGTCACTCTGCATGATGGGCACTGACCCAGGCTGCCTGGGTCTGATTTTACACCATCCGTGCAGGCCCCAGTTTCGGCGCCCAATAAACCCAATAGGTGATCAGAGAGACTGGGAGCCCCAAAGCTGGCAGAGACATCCCCCACCTTCCCCTGAGACTCCATCTCACCCCAGCCAGGATCCCTGCAGGTCCAATCCTGTTCTCCCATGTGAGGGCTACACATGAGGATGGTGGCTTTCAAATGGCAGGTCTGCCCCCAACAAATAGGGGGCCACCCCCACCTCCCCACAACTTGCCCTGCCTGCAAACCCGAGTCTCACCTCATACCTCCCAGCAGTGACCCAACCTGGCTTTCCGGGCTTGGCAAGAAATGAAGGAAGAAGAGAAACCACACAACGGTTTAAGAAAGCACCGAGCTATTTTTATGAGCTCAGAGGCCTAGACCCCAAAATGCAGCACTGCCTCTGACCTCCAGCCTCAGCTCTTGCCACACCCTGCTCACCCGGAGGTCCCAGGCACTCTGAACAGTGATTTGCACAAAGCCCACCTCCGAGCCTTTGGCCAGGCCGTTTCCTCCACCTTGAACACACGTTCCTGCCTCTGCTGGGGCAGGACCTGGTCGCCCTTCAGGTCTGAGCTTCCAAGTCACTTCCTTCCACACTGCTGAGCATTTGGGATCCTGTATTGAATGGGGCAACCCAGTTCCTGCCTTCACTGAGCATATGATGTAGGCGGCCTCCTCTGGGAGACTTCCTTGGCCTTCCAGGCTATATTGAGCACCTATCCTAACTCCAGAGGCCTCCCGGCTCCTACTCAGGGACAGCTCTTCTCAGGCTGGTTCTACATGCTGCACTTCTGGCCGTCCCTGTCTGGGGGCTCCCTGAGGGGAGGAGGCAGTCTGCGGTGCTCCCCCTTTCCCCTGCACCAGGCATGAGCCCCATGGGCGGCTGCTAAGTGCATGAATAAATGAATACCCAGCTTGTGCCAGCCGAGGCCAAGTCCCTCCAGCGTGGCTCACTGTCCTCCTCCTCTGAACTCACGAAGAGAAAGGGAATCAGGAGACCAACATGAGTCCTTGCTAGAGAGAGGGAGGTGACGTTGGCTTCCTGCTCTTGTCTGAGCTCCTCTGGGGCTGGGGGTATAGGTCCCCTCCGGCCATTCCCCCGTTAACATGTCACCATATTGTCAACTGGGGCTCCGCAGTCCCCGAGCGTCAAGATGTGGGATGGAAAGGAGAAATGCTGGCAAGGCAGCTCACAGCAGCCTCAGTGGCCTCCCTCCAGAGATGCGTATCTACTTTGAAAGGTCCCTCGTTGGCCTGTACCCGGGAATCCCCGGTGCCAAGGCCGATGACTGCAGCAGCTCCTCCCTGTCTCTCCCACTCAGTTCTTTTTTTTTTTTTTTTTTTGAGACGAAGTCTCGCTCTGTCGCTCAGGCTGGAGTGCAGTGGCATGATTTTGGCTCACTGTAACCTCTACCTCCCAGGTTCAAGTGATTCTCCTGCCTCAGCCTCCCAAGTAGCTGGGATTACAGGCAGGCACCACCACACCCGGTTAATTTTTATAGTTTTAGTAGAGACAGGGTTTTGCCATGTTGTCCAGCCTAGTCTTGAACTCCTGACCTCAAGTGATCCACTTGCCTCGGCCTCCCTAGTGCTGGTATTACAGGCGTAAAGCCACAGCGCCCAGCTCCCGACTCTGTTCTTACCCCTACGACCCTCCTCTCCATGGTGGCCTGAGACTTCTTTGCAAAAGGTAAGTGGATCCTGTCACTACTGTCCCAAGCTTACACCCTTCAATGGCTTCCTGTAGCTCTTAGAACTAAACTCCCCAAATCCTTACTCTGAGCCTCGGGGAAAAGTCCAAACTCCATGTGATGGCCTTGGGGCCTTGTCTGATCTGACACCCACCAACCACTCCAAGCTCACCTCTAACCCAGCAAAACGACTCACACACCCTGGAGCCTGGGTTCTCTGTGCCAATGCCCACGCCATTCCTGGTGCCCAATGCTGTGCCCCAGGTACAAAACAGCCACCCCCATCCTCTGCCTGCTCGCTGCAGTCTCTGCGGATCCTCCCTGGCTCCTGACTCTGAGCGCCTCGCTTGCCGAGCAGGACCTGCTGCTGTGAGAAAACGCTGTCTTGTGCAGTCACGGGTGGTCTGCTCACCCCAGTGACCCCCCTGAGAGCAGGAGCCCATTTTAGTTATCTAGGAGCTCCCCAGATCTGGCCCCGGGTAGGCACATGAATATGTATTAGTTATTGCTGCTGTGATTAATATCATTTTAGGATCCCTCTGCTGCTGGTGCCTTGCTCTAAGCTCTCATATTAGTTTGTTGCTAATAAATAAAGCCAAAAAGAAAGACCCTGGCTCCTCTGCTTCCTCCCCAACTTCCCATCCTGCTCTCTTGAGATGGAGGGCTTGGGGACAAGCAGGTGAGCAGTGTGTCATTTCCCAAAACACTTCCCAAAATTGAACAGGAAGCAGTGGGAGATGGGGTTTGTCACCCCAAGACAGGCATCTGAGTACCTGAGCCCAGAACAACATGGGTTTTCACTCCAAGGCCACACCTGGTGGTCTCAGGTGACACACACACATTTGAGGGTCTCATGTCACCTTCCTGAGTGTATCTGGACCAGAGCTCCCATCAGAGGCATGAGAAGGGAACAGGAAGGATGCCCAGTGCAGAACATTCGGGGGTGCTGGGCTCTGTCCGATGCGTTGGCAAGGCTCTGCTTTTAGGATTTAATCCTTTTTATCTTGACAACAGGGACTCACGTTCTGAAGCCAAGATCTTAGCTGCCTCCCAACTTCTTCTTTTTCTTTTTCTTTTTTTTTTCTTGACGGAGCCCTGCTTTGTTGCCCAGGCTGGAGTGCAGTGGTGTGATCTTGGCTCACTGCAACCTCCACCTCCTGGGTTCAAGCAATTCTCTGCCTCAGCCTCCCAAGTAGCCGGGATTACAGGTGCCCACCACCATGCCTGGCTAATTTTTGTATTTTTAGTAGAGATGGAGTTTCATCATGCTGGCCAGGTTGGTCTCTAACTCCTGACCTCAAGTGATCCACCTGCCTCGGCCTCCCAAAGTGTTGGGATTATAGCCTACCAACTTCTTCAAGCCAGATCTCCTGAACAATTCCAGCTCAACTCACAAACACACCCCGTGGCTGAGCTGGCCTTGCTTTCTGGAGGGAAAGAGGAGGCTGGAGGTGCCACTGAGCTGGGAAGCAGGGATGTGAAGCATCAGAGAAGAGGGACAGGACCACGGGATGGCTATGGGGCCTCGGGCAAGTGACTTTGCCTCTGTGAGCCTCAGTTTCCTCTTATGGAAAATGGGTGTAAGTGATAAAAGCTCCTAAGATTCCATACAGGGAGCACCCAGCAAAGGGCCCGGCCTCCCACTCTGCTCTGTGGTGGCCATGGGGATGATAATTTGGGTAAACCCAACTGGCTTCTGGGAGAGCAAGAAAGGATGTGAGGGGTAGGGGATAGAACAGCCCGGGGCAGACAAAGAACCTCAGCCCAGGCAGGTAGGGAACTTGAGACCTCCAAGGTCTGATTTCCCCTCACCCCCACCAGAGGGCTCCACTTTGTACTCTCTGGGCTGTCGGCAAGAATGCGGACCAGACTCTGGTGATAACTGCTCTGGGCACCAGGCAGCTCTTGGTTCTCCCTGCTGATGGGGGGCTCAGTGGCACACTTAATCCTGGAACCATCACTCATCCACGAGCCACTTGTTGAGCCCCTGGCACTCTCTCTTGTCCCAGCATCACTGCTGACCCTGTCAGCCTCTGAGCCCTTGCTCGAGGAGGCTCGGACTTGCACAAGGGGACTCAGCTCCAGGGTCAGCTCACTGCTCCTGCACGGAGCAGATGCATGAGAGCAACCACCATGTGCAGGGACTCACTCCAGGCCCAGCATTTCCTGACCCTACATGGCACCCAGCATGCTCCTTCATTCTGGCTTTGAGACATTGAAAGGGGTGACAATGTCTGAAGCAGACAAAATGGAGGCTGTGAGTTTCGCTTATTTCACGGAGAGAAAAAGTAGTGATGGTAGTAACGGTAATATTGATCAATACAATTTTAATAAGAACAGCTATAACTCACACACTGAGTCCTCCACCTGCACCCTCTCATCTACCTCTCACTGCAGCCCTCAAGGAGGGGAGCACTGCTATGCTTACTTTACAAATGAGGAAACTGAGACTTAAAATGGTGAAGTCATTTCCCTCCTTACCTCATTAGACCAGGAAATAAAGACTCAGAGAAGGCAGACCACTTGCCTAAGAACACACAGTGGGTAACAGACAGGAATTTGATACCAAGAGTATCTAACCTTCATCCATTTTTTTTTTCTTTGAGATAGGGTCTCACTCTGTTGCCCACACTGGAGTGCAGTGGTACAATCACAGCTCACTGCAGCCTCAACCTCCTGGGCTCAGGCGATCCTCCCACCTCAGCCTCCAGAATAGCTGGGACTACAGACGTGCGCCACCTCACCTGGCTAATTTTTGTATTTTTTGTAGAGATGGGGTTTTACCATGTTGCCCAGGCTGGCCTTGAACCCCTGAGCTCAAATAATCTACCTGCCTCTGTCTCCCAAAGTTCTAGGATTACAGGCATGAGCCACTGCGCCTGGCCACCCTCATGCTGTTAACCACAGCTGTTCCCACCCCAGGAAAACACATGGCTAGTCATTCAATAAACAGCATAAGAGATGCTATGGGGTATCTGGTGCTGGGCAGACTGAGGTGAAGTCCCTGGGTGCTTGCGGCTGACCCTCTAAACAGGAGGAGACAGACACTGAAGGCTGCATTACTCCCAAGGTGATGACAGCCAGGCAGGGGGCCAGGGGACAATTCTGTAACTAAGCCAGTCTACCTTCGTCCAGAGATCAAGAGAGCCTCCTTGGTTAAATAAGACAGCCTCCAGGCTGCACAAAACTTCCGGCCCAATGAACAAGACAGACATGCATTGAACAGTATCACATAAATCACTTCTATTGCTTAAAAGGTGGATGCACCAGCTGCAGTGGCTCATGCCTGTCATCTCAGCAGTTTGGGAGGCTGAGATGGAAAGATCACTTGAACCCAGAAGTAGGAGACCAGCCTGGGCAAACAGTGAGACCTCCATCTCCCCCCAGCCCAAAAAAATTAGCCAGACATGGTGGCACACGCCTGTAGTCCCAGATACTGGGGAGGCTGAGGTGGGAGGATGCCTTGAGCCTAAGGGGTTGAGTCTGCAGTGAGCTGGGACTGCACCACTGCTCTTAGCCTGGGCAACCGAGCAAGACCCTGTCTCAAAGAAAAAAGGTGGATGCTGCCAAAAGCTAGGTGCTGTTGCAACCGGGGCACAGGGGGAAGACACAGGTCTCTGACCCCAGTCCCCAAGCTCAGTTAACAGCAGAAGTTACTTACCTGGCAGGAAAACCAGGCTTCCAGCACGACCCTTGCCTCCCTCTGCCCGCTCCCGGTCCCTGTCCACTTCTCGGGCCCTTCCGCCACAATGAGGTGGCCAGGGCTGCTCACACTGGGCCCAGCCGCAGCCTGTTCCCCTCCTTCATGCGGCTCTTGGAGTGATCGATTCTGCCACGGGAATGGCCAGGATAATTTTTGCTTAGCTTCAATTACCTGGTTTTCATGAATTCCTCTGCCAGAAGGTTATAAAGCTTCCTCTAAAATGTGGGGGAAAGATTAAGCCTGCTTATGGTTAATAATACACTGTCCCCTGTCCGTCAAACTGCCTGTCTGCTATTGAAAGTTCACTATTAGATACTTATTTAAACAGCCTCGCAAGGCTTCCGAAGAAAGTGCAGTTATGCATTTTTCCCCTCCTTGCTGGCGCGAACGACTATAGATAAACATCAATTGGCTCCTGCGGATCACAGTCACAGTAAATAAATTTTTCAGGAAGCTTGAGATCCGCACAAAGGCTCCGCCAAGCTCCCATTTCACACAACATCAATGTTTGGCCTCCAAGAAATAAAAGCTCTAAGGTGTCCATCGCCAGGGCAAAATTATCAATTGTCAAGTCACTTTTAAAAGAAAAAGAAGATAGAGGGTTTCAGGGAGCCATTTCATCCCGCAGCTTAAAATAAAAGGAAGAGCGACAGGCGCTTCACCCACAAACTAACCACTGGGACTTCCCCCTAAAAGCTCAGGTGTTCATCGCCCCCCCGTCAAATTTCTGGCCCCAGCCCTGCTGCCCTGGGTGAGCTGAAGCAGTCAGTTCAGCTTGGAGCTGCCGGTTCCGGCTGAGTTCAGTGACTTCAGTGACTCAGGCGTTGGGTTATTTTTACTTTCTCAAAGTGGGTTTTTTTTTTTCACTACTTTTAGAAGTGGCAGACGAGGCTTGTCTATTATAAAATATTTGTTGCAAACACGCACTTACTTGCTCACCGCCCCACACACAGTTCTCGTCTGTGTAAAAATCTCAAGTCGCCGTGGTGTGAGGGGCAGGAGATGCAAAAGCTAGGACACCCTCCTGGGCGAGCCAGAGTTTATGTAACAGCACAGTTCTACTGGAGTCGGGGTCATCTAAGCTGGGAACCTGAAACAGGTGTCATTTTCCAGATGGGGAAACTGAGGTACAGGGGAGCCTGAGGAAGTGAGACATAGAGGTGGATGTACCTGCATTTGAATCTCAGCTCCACTACGTTCCAACTGCGTGGCCTTGGGCAGGAAACTTAAATCTGTTGGGCCTGGCCTGGTGCAGTGGCTCACGCCTGCAGTCCCAGCACTTTGGGAGGCCAAGGCAGGTGGATCTCTTGAGCCCAGTAATTCGAGACCAGCCTGGGCAATATGGCAAAAACTTGTCTCTACAAAAAATACAAAAATTAGCTAAGCTTGTTGACATGTACCTGTGGTTCCAGCTACTCGGGAGGATGAGGTGGGGAGGATCATTTGAGCCTGGGAGGCAGAGGCTGTAGTAAGCCATGATCGGGCCACTGCACTCCAGCCTGGGCAACATAGCGAGAACTTTTCTTAAAAAAAAAAAAATCTGCCAGAGCTTTGGTTTCCTTATCTGGAAAATAAATATGGATTACTACAGCTGTCCCTTCCTCAGAGGGTCACCGCAAAGATTAGCCTCTGCCATTCCTATTTGCCAGCTTTATTATTAAAGGTCTTAGACCCTCCTAGCCAATCGCTGGCAGGACCAGGGCTGGATGTGAGAAAGGAACACTGTTCTTGGAGGCAGCAGATCCAGCCCTGATTCCAGGCCTGTCACTTTTGCTTACGGCTCCTCTCCCAGTCCCAGATTCTTTGTCCAAATGAGACCTTGGACTAGTCAGTGTCTAGCATTAAAACCCACAGTGATGTCTTCCCAACAGCCGCATTGGGAAGGTACTATTATTATGCCCAATTTACAGAGATGAAAATTGAGGGTCTGGGAAAGGCAAGCTGTGAGGAAAGGCCAATAGCCTAGACCTCAGCTCAGCCTGCTCAGAAGACTCTGCTCCTCCTGCCTGACCACACAGCCCCCTGTTTGCAGCCAAGACTTCAAGTCTCAGTGTTTCATTCAGAGACACATCTGGGACTAATAGCTGGAGCCCTTCTTCCTGCCTGCGGATGGGGGAGACATTCGCACACCCTCTCTCTTCTTCCCCACAAAACTCCTAACAAAGGTCAGGGTGAAAAGGACACCCTTGCTCTCAACGTTTTCTAAAGATGCTGGTATTGGGTTGAATTGTGGTACCCTAAAATTCACATCATCTTGAACCTCAGAATGTGACCTTATTTGGAAATAAGATAAGGTCAGAAAGAAACTTAAATCTGTTAGAGCTTGGCTGGGCGCAGTGGCTCATGCCTGTGGTCCCAGCACTTTGGGAGGCCAAGGCGGGTGGATTTAATCAGTTATGTTAAGATGAGAGCATATAGGATTAGGGTGGGCCCTAAATCTAGCGACCCTTGTCCTTATAAGAAGAGACAGGCGCAAAGATAAGACAGTCATGTGGTGATGGAGGCAAGATCCAAGTGATGTGGCCACAAGCCAGGGAACACCAGGCAGGGCTGGCAGCCACCAGAAGCTGGGGAAGGTGAGGAAGGACCCTCCCCTGGAGTCTGGAGAGGGAGCACAGCCCTGCAGACACCTTGATCTTGGACTTCTGGCCTCCAGAACCATGAGAGGACAAATTTCTACTATTTTAAGTCCCTTTAGTTGGTGGTAATTTGTTACAAGGGTCCTCAGAAAGGAATACAGTGTTCTTCTATAAAAAGTGCATAGAACCCTAGGTGACAATTATCTGGGCTTTGGGAAGGTTCCAGGCTGGGTGGGGTGAAAAACTGAAGTGGGCCCCATCAGTTGGGCAACTGGGATGAGGTGGCCCAATCCTGTACCCCTCGATGGCCTGATCTCTGTTCTTAGGGGTCTGTACAGGGAGGAGTGAACGCTGCCCGGTTGCACTTGACCTCCGCCAGCAGCAACCCCAGCTGTGTCTCCTCCGGGCCTTTGTGAAAAGGGCACGGCTGAGTCAGGAAGTACACTCTGGCAGCTTTGGGGCTGCGGATCTGACTTCCCTCCGCAAATAGGAACAATAAGGCCAACCTCCTGGGGCCAAGTCCAAGACTGTCTTTTATCCAGTCCATGGTGCCCGCTCACCTGGCCCTGGCTGGAGTGGGAACACTGACTCCTTCAGCCACCTTTTGGGTGAGTCCAGTGAGTAACCCCTTACATGGATGTGCACACGGATGTGCAAACTGAGGCTGAGAGTGACTGAATTCCTGGCTCAAGGTCCCATGTAGTGAGGACGCGGCGCAGCCGGGCACAGACTCACTCTGTCAGATTTCACTCCCCCGTGGCCTTAACCCAGAAGATCAAGGAGAAGCACACAGGGAGCCTCGGCACACAGTAGGTGCTCCATCAATGCTGGCTTGTGCTTGCTTAGAACCTGCTGTTTGGTGATGGCATTGTTTCTCAGCGCCTCTCCTGAGATGAGAAGGAGACCTCAAACTGGTTTTTACAATTAAAAAAAAACAGAGAGAGTGAGAAGTAGCATCTCTGTTCAGCTGATGGGTTGGTGGCACATTTGAAAAACCACCGGACAAAATGATGGAGCTTGTATCTCTAACATGAGGGGCCTCTTGGTGAGGTTTGGGATTTTTTGCAGTTCACTGCAAGGTGTGGGCTCAGGGAGGATATCATTTGACCCTCACCCAGAAAAAGGATGCCAAGAGATGGGGAGGTGGAAATCACCTCTGTTTTACAGAGACCAAAGAATAGTGTAGTAAAGGGATCGCAGGCCGGGCGCAGTGGCTCACACCTGTAATCTCAACATTTTGGGAGGCTGAGGCAGGTGGATCACTTGAGGCCAGGAGGTTGAGATCAGCCTGGCCAACATGGTGAAACCCCATCTCTACTAAAAATACAAAAAATTAGCCAGGTGTGGTGGCGCATGCCTGTAATCCCAGCTACTCAGGAGGCTGAGGCAGGAGAATCGCTTGAACCCAGGAGGCGGAGGTTGCAGTGAACCGAGATCATGCCACTGCATTCCAGAGCGAGAGACTCCATTTCAAAACAAAAAAGAGGTAAAGGGATTGCCCCTTTCGGGCCAGCCCAGAACCCAAGACAGAAACCTCGCTCACTTGAGTTGAGATGCTCCCTCATCTGGCCCCATGGAGAGCTCTGTCAATTCAGCACTGACAAATGTCCCTAGCTGGTCACTCCTATCCAAGCCCATTCCCACAACTCTGCTCCAGGACAGGGGATCAGATCACTCATCAAGATGCTGCAGCTGCCTCCTCCCTGGCCTCCTTGCCTCCATTTGGAGCTCACCTCTGCTCCCCTCCACTGCACATGATGGCCAGAGGCACCTTCCTCACATTAAGCCCACCTGCATCACTCCTCTGCCCCAAAACCTCCATGGCTCCCATCACCCTCAAAATGTAGTCCAAACTCCTTATCTGCCCATGAGCCCCCTGAAAGGCCTCCAGCCTGCTTTGTGATGTTTTAACTGAAGAGGAGACCCAGGGCCACAGTAACTAGGTTCTGCTTTTTGCCTGCTTAATGCTCAAGCATGAATGCTCTGGTTACAGTTCCCCAAAAGCACCTGCACTCTCTGACCTCTGAGCCTTTGTACTTGCTGTTCCCTCTCTCTGGAATGCCTTTCCCTCTACTTCCTCCCATTAACCTAGGAATGCCCAGCCATCTTTCAGCTCTCAGCTTTGATGATGCCTCCTGCAGAGGGCTTTCCAGGCCCTCTGGATGGCCGCTATTGCAACACATACTGCCCTGCTCAGGAAACCAACAGCCTAGCAGAACTTGGGTCCAGGAGAGCGCTGCAGGGCCTGGAGGGGTAATATCAGGGCGGATAATTCAGGTGGAGGCTTTGCTCCTCTCAGCTCAGAGCCCTGGGCCTCAGAGCAGACAGACCAGGGTTCCAAATTACAGCCTTCAGATGCTGCTAGCATTTTTTGTCCCCTACAGTGTGTTATCAAACATATTTTCTATTTAATCCCCATTACTCCCATTTCTCAGATGGGGAAACTGAGGCTTGAAGAGAAATCAGTTGCTTAAGGCCACAGTTTGGTGATCTACAGAGCCAAGACTCAATCCCAGCGCTGCTGGACTTGGCCTCCAGGGCCTGTGCCCTTGATCACTGTCACAGGGCAGAAGATGCTCTGAGAACAGGAACTACACAGGACAAAGCAAACTGACCGTGATCATTACCACAGGATGCTGGAGCTAGGGAGAACTGCATCTCCACTTGGAATATCCTGCAGGTCCCTTCGCCCCGTGCCTCAGTCTCCCCACCTGTAAAATGTCATAATACCACCCAACACTGCACACCACCGCCCCTGGATAAGGCAAACGTAGTGGAGTGGGGAGGGGGTCGTAACTCCTGAGGGGTCAGCAGCTCACTCAGGAGCAGGCAGGTGGGAAACCCAAGATGACTCTCCACCGCCTCTCCCCACTGCAGAGCTGTCAGCCTCGTCAGACGGGGGTACCATAGCACCCAGCTGCCCGGTCGGACATCTCATGTCCATGCACGACAGGTGAGCTTCATAGCTCAGCTCATTGTCCAAACCTGAGGCGCTCAGAGTTGCACGTCTAGAGGAAAGAACTAAGGGCTCAGGGCCTGACACTCCCAGGTCTGCGTCCTGTCTCTACCATTTGCCAGCTGTCTGTCTTCAGACAAGTCCCTTAAGCTCTCTGAGCCTTTTCCTTCTCTGAAAAATGGTGACATCATCTCCATCTACTCCACAGGGCTCCTATGAAGACTAGAGTTAAAGCGTCACATCGTAGGGATTCAGTCCGCTGCTATGAAGACTCCAGTTAATGCGTCACATCGTAGGGATTCAGCCCGCTGCATTTTGAATAATTAATGCAGTGCTTTCAGTCCTTTACTTTTTTTTTTAATTGAACTTTTTATTTTGAGATAATTGCCAATTCACATGCAGAAAGAATACAGAGAGGCTGGGCGTGGTAGCTCCCATGCCTGCAATCCTAGTGCTTTGGGAGGCTGAGAAGGGAGGATTTCTTGAGGTCAGAAGTTTGGAAAAGAATACAGGGAGATCTCTTGCCCCCTTCATCCAATTTCCCCCAAGGGTCACATTTTACAACACTGACAGCAGGACCAGGATACTGACATTGACACAGTCAAGGTACAGAGCATTTCATCACCCCCAGGCCTTTGTGCTGCCCTTTGATAAGCACACCTATTTTCCTCCCTGACCCCATTCCCACTCCATTCCCTGTTCCCCAACCTTGTCTTTTCGGGAATGCTAAGTAAGTGGAATCCTTCAGTAAATAATCCCTTTAGAAATAGTCTTTTTTCCCTCAGCACGATTCCTTCAAGCTTTATCCACATCATTAGCTTATCAATAGTTCGTTCCTTTTCATCACTGAGTAGTGCTCCTTGGTGTGGGGGTGCCACAGTTGAACCACTGGCCTGGTGAAGGACATCTGGGGTGTTCCCACTTTTTGGCTACTCATGAATAAAGCTTCTGGGAACATTTGTGTGCATGTTTTGGGGTAAACTTCAGTTTTCAGTTCCCTAGGATATAGTCCTTCATTTTTAAACCCATACAGGCATATAATTTCATTCATTCAACAGATATCCATCACACACCTACTATGTGCAGGGGCTGTTCTAGGCACTGAGGAGACAGCACACAAAGGCAGACAAAGCCTCTGTCCTCTTGGATGATACAAAACAAAATGACTGAACAAACAACTTATGGCTAAGTCAACTCTACAGCCACACACAGAAATGAAAAGCATTCTCTGATTAATGATCAAATTAGTAGCTGCTCCAGTGAGCCAGGTTAAGTGCAAAGCAGTTGCGTGTGTTTTCTCAAGGAATAGTATTACCTGCTAGTAAAACATGCATTGCATCAAGATGAAGCCACCAGTTGGCAGGCTAGAAAACTCTGGTGACTTCTTCATAGCATTTTCTTTCTTTTCTTTCTTTTTTTTTTTTTTTTTGAGATGGAGTCCCACTCTTTGCCCAGACTGGAGTGCACTGGCACGATCTTGGCTCACTGCAACCTCCGCCTCCCAGGTTCAAGCAATTCTCCTGCCTCAGCCTCCCGAGTAGCTGGGATTACAGGTGCCCGCCACCACGCCCAGCTAATTTTTGTGTGTGTGTGTTTATTTTTGGTAGAGACAGGGTTTCACCATGTTGGCCAGGCTGGTCATGAACTCCTGACCTCAATCCGCCCGCCTCGGCCTCCCAGAGTGCTGGGCTTGCAGGTGTGAGCCACTGGGCCCGTCCCACAGCATTTTCTTTAGTAAGTCCCTTGTTACGGTAGAATAACTTACTATGTCCATTCCTATTTCATAGGCTATAAAAAGTATGTCACTTGACAGCTCAAATAGCAATGGGTAACATTTCTTGAGTGCCATGTTTGGCACCATTCTCAGATTTTTACACATATCGTCACTTTTTTTAGTGATGGGGTCTCGCTATGTTGCACAGGGTAGCCTCAAACTCCTAGGCTCAAGTGATCCTCTTGCCTCAGCCTCCCAAGTAGCTGGGACTACAGGAATGCACCACTGCACCCAGCTGTGCCTCATCACTTTTAATCCTCATAAACCAAAAACCATTCCCTGAGATAACTGCTCCATCAGCCCCATTTTAAAGAAGAGGAAACTGAGGTTCCAAGATGCTAAACAAGTGGCCAAAGGGCATATGGCTGGCAAGGGCAGAGCCAGGATTTAAACCCTCAGAGACAGAGTCAATTTGATGTCCTAAAAGAGGAGCCTTCTTCCTCTCCCTGTCTGCACCCAGCTCTGTGATGTTAAGTGTCTTTCTCTCCCAGGCACTGCACACTTCACTAAAGGCCCTGGATAGCAATTGTTTCTAAGATAAATTGGACAGTTCCTCATTAACTATGAAAGGCCTAAATGCTGATTACCTCAATCATTATGTTCTAAGCTCTCATCATTAGAAAAAGAAATAATCAGGTCAGCCAAACCTGATTCTTTTGATGAAAATGTTTCCTTCTTTGATGCACCCCAGGCTACACAGTTCCAGTTGCCTGTGAACTAAGTACTTTCTCCATCAGTGACACAATCTTCATCTTAAGTTCTGAATTCACATCCATTGCTCTGTGATACTACCATGATATAATAGAAATATTTAACCACTGAAGTGGCCGATGTCTTTAGCAGGAGCAGAGAGAATGCTCTTTCTCACTGACAGGTTGGTAGCTGGTGGGGGTAATTACTATGACCATCATTAGAGTGGCCTCAATCTGCCACTGTGTTGCTTCAAAGTTAACTAGAAGGGACCTAGGAATTATGCTCCTGGATCAGGCCTGGCACAAGGTAGGAGCCTCTAGCTTCTCCATCAGCTACATCTGCTCCTGATCCCTGATCTCACACCATTCAGGGCATTTCCCAAACCAATAATAAGTGCAGAAAAGTCTCTCCACCAGCATTCACTGATGTGACAATAATGCTTCAAGCATCTGCCCTGTGTAAGCCCTTGCTGGAAGGTGGGGAGATGGCAGGGGACGAGATCTTTCTGAACTTACAGTCCAATGAGGGAGACAGATTCCAAACTCAAAGAAACAACCCAATACCCAATTACAACTGGAAACAAATGCTGGGAAGGGAACCAAGTAGTGCTGATATAAGAATAAAGGCGAAAGATGTGCTGTGGCAAAAATGGTCCCGGAACACTTCTCTAGGGGAGACAGGAACCAAAGGAATCAGCCAGGGGAAGAGCATTCTGGGCAGAGGTACAGCATGCACAAAGTTCTGGAGGCACAAGTAAACTGATTAGAGGATTTCAGAGACCAAAAGTATTCACAGAATTCCTTTGGCCTTATCTCCTTCCATTCTCCCCTTCATTCACTCATCCCATCCCCACTGGCTTCCAGGATGTTCCTCAACCCTTCTGAACACATTCCCACATCAGGGAATGCCTGGAACACCCTTCCCAACCCTCCCCCAGATCTCTGCATGACCTGCTCAGATGCATGCTGGTAAATGGTTAACAATGGGCTCTCTAAGGAGTAAGCCCTGATTTGTGGCATCTGCCAATTTCCATGGGGTAAATACTTCCACCTTGGCTGATGTTAAGCTGCCCATGGAATGTCACTGAATGAAAGGCTGGGAAGAGACACACACAGTCAGCTCTCAGGAGCTGGTATGAGCCAACTCCAGCACACCACAGCACCTCCATCCCCATCCTCTATCCTACTTTCCTTTCCTTCACCATTTTTATCATCATGATGTTCATTTATTTTTTTTTCTTTGCCACCTGTCTCCCCAGACTAGAAGGTCAGCTCCACGGAGGCAGGGAGTGTTGCCTGCTCTGTCACAGTGTGTGGAACAATGCCTGGCACATAGTAGATGCTCAATGAATACCAAGAGAATAAAAGAATGATGAGAAGGTCCATGTGGCTTCACTGTGGTGAGAAGAGGAAGAATGGGAGGAGAGGGGGTGAGGTCCCTCCAATCCCCTGCACCCCGCAGCAGCCTCTCCAGAAGGTGGGCACCCCGGAGCTCGAGTGACAGCAGGTACAGCGGGCTGTCTACCAGCCCGCCCGCCATGTGGCCCCTCATTATACAGCGCCGTCGCTGCTGCAAAGCTTTCACAGCCACTCTCATACCATTTTGCTTTTAAAATAGAAGTTTCCTGTGAACCTGCAAATAATTCATCGCTGTGAGTCCTTAAAACGTTCACAGGTATTTAAAATGCTATATAATCAAGTTCGCAGAAATATAAAGTGTAAGCGTTAAAATACTTTAATGTTCTAATTAAAACAGGCCACTTATGCCCCAGCCCTGACTCCTGTTTACTATTTCTGTAATAGCCAGTGGCTTGTTCTAGGGGGAAAAAAAAAAAAAAAAGATTCTGTTCAAATTGGCCTTGAAAAAACAAAGAAGAAAAAAAGAGGAAAAAGTTAAAGTTTGCTTTCTCCAGCGGTGCACTGAGGAACTGAAAATCACACTTTCTAAATATTCACAGGTTGTCAACTGCTAAAGCAGGGGACAGGGGACATCTGGGGTCCCTCCACCTGCTCCCCTAGAAACAGATGGTACTTGGGCAGGAATGGGAGGAAAGGGCGGGGGCTGAAATCCTTTATGTCTCAGGGCTCAGAGAATGCCCACCAGCCCAGGCCCCACTAACCACTCCACTCCTGCTGATTCAGTCTTCACCGCTGTAGACCAGGAGAAAAATCATATTTATTTGTAAGGAGTAAGACAAGTCAGGGCTCTATCTGCCTCTGGTCTCTGACAAGCACAGTGTGATGCCTCTGCATATGCTGTTCCCTCACACTTCCCCATGTACACTTCTACTCATCCTTCCGTCCTCAGCTCCAGCATTCACCTCCTCAGGGAAGCCCTCCCTGACTACTCCCACCCTGGTACTCGAGGAGATGGCCCTGCTGTCTACTCTCACTGCCCTTTGTGCCAAGGGCTGGCTTGTTGTTCTTCCCCCATCAAAGTAACCTTGAACAAGCACGTTCTCTGGGCCAAAGGCGGGCTGCCCTGTGGATGGCAGCCCCTGACTGGTTGCCTGGCCTTTTCTCCCAATCTCCCTGCCAGCCCCAAGGTTCATGACTACAAACTCTCGTGCTTCCCTCTTGGAGCTCTCAGCGCCAGCTGTCATCTTCTATTACCTGTGAGTTTGCTCGGTGGGCGTCCCCTCCACTGGGCTGTATTCTCCATGGAATCCGAGACATAGCAGGTTCTCACTGAACAGCACAGGAAGCAGCCTCTTAACTCCCTCCTAAACCTCAGTCCTCTTTTGCCTAAGTGACTTATATCTGGCTCATTCATTCACTCAGCAACACCCACCCCATCACCACAGACCCACTTTATGTTAAGCCCTGGATGGCACCCCAAGATGCATTGACTCTGGGGTCCTCAAGCTCCACGCACCCCAAAGGACTCCTCTTCCCTTCCCATCTGTCCTTGGTCCCATAGACCCATCAGGCCCTAGACCTTGGACCCCGGCCCCAGGCTCCAACATCTGTCTCCTTCGTGGTCTCCTTGGCCTGCTGATCCCTGGCCTTTTAATCCTTTCTCTGGAAGGCCTCTCACACCCATGCCCTCTTTCCCCTGCCCTGCCCCAGTTCTGGGCGACCTCAATGGTCACCTGCTTGGTGGCTGCTCTCTGGCTGGTCACCCTGCTCATCTCTCTCCTAAGGTGGTACCGTGGTTCTTGGCTGAGGTTGCTCGTGACCCCCAATGGACATTCAGCAGTATCTGGAGACATTTTTGGTTGATACAACTTAGCAGGGGAGGCAACTGCCACTTAGAAGGGAGTGGCCAGAAAGGCTGCTAAGCACCCTAAAAGGCACAGGGCAGCCCCTACCACGAAACGGCCACAAATGTCAACAATGTGGAGTCGAGAAACTGTGATAGAAGACTCTTTCCAGCACAGCTCGGAACACCTCCTCCTCCTGCTCAAATGTCCTCCATGGCTCCCCATGGCCCACCAAGCTACCCAGCAACCCCTCTTCACGACACCCATGCTCCTGCAATCTCCCAGCCTAACTTCCACATTGCTCACGCTTCCCAGACAAGTCAAACCAGCCTGCTCAGGGCCCCCAGGGTGTGGCCATGCCTTCCCCTCTGAGCTTTTGCTCATGCTCTGCTCTGGGGCACCTGCCTCCTCCACCTCCCGGCGAGTCTTCCAGGTTTCAGGGAAGTTTCATGGGAAGCTTCTGTTTGGGAGGGGAAGTTTCTGTCTGGTTTCAAAGCTGTGTCCTCTCTCCCAGCTCCCTGGCTGGTCTAACCACTCTCTTTCCTCTGTCCCTACACCCTGGGCTTTAACATCCCAGGGGCGACCTGCCACTCCAGTCCGACCCGGGTCCCTGCTGTTTTTTGATTTTCTCAGACATTTTCGGACACTTGCCCAGCACGGTCCTTGGCACACCGTAGGCATTCAAGAGGTGTGAAATTAATTCAAATCCCTCTTCCCACTAAAGTGGCAAATTCAGAAAACTCCTGGAATCAAACCAATTCAGGCCACCAGGCTTTTATTTGGACTGACTCTAATTCCTTTACAGATATCATATTCCTTCCAATATATTGTGATTTTCCACTTTCTCCCTTCTCTCTCTCTCCCGCTCATCTCTGCTGGATGAAGAAGCCCGAATTGCTCTGTCCACAACATGAGCAGATACAACACAGAGATGCCTCAAAACACCTGCTGTCCCTACACAGACATCCCCAACCTTCCCAGGGATATTCCTGTCCTTTTGTAGAAGGTTGATTTAAAATGGCAAAATGATACATTCTCTATGCTGAAAACCTAAAATCCTCCTTAAGAAAGCCAAACACGAAAATTGCCTATAATCTCCACCACCCCAAGGAAGAGCAAAACAGGCATCTGTGTCATTCCTCTCAGGGTGAGGGAGCCGGGGCATTTATATGCCAACTCCTGAGGCTGGAGGGCTGCACCTGGGGGTTTACGGCCTCAATACTTCTGGCCTGCCCTCTCTCAGGCAAAGTGGTCTTACAATTTTGGAAAAAAAACAGAGATGCAGTCACCAGCAGGCGGAAGCTCGTGGAAGACACTAAAAAGTCCAAGGGGAACAGAACAGCACCTGCTTATCTTCTGCCCTATCTCAGGCTACACAGTGGACAGTGGCTGGTCACCACCACAGCACCAATTCCCGCTGCATCCAGAAATCACTCCTTATTCTCATTTGGGGTCCCCTCCTCACCTCATCCTAACTTCTCCCAATTGTCACCAACATCTGTCATGCTTTATGGCCAGTCAGAATCAGAATCTCCTTCCTATAGGTGGAGAAGCCCCTCCTTACATGAGTCTTGGTGGGGGCTGAGTCGGTTTCTGTTGTTTGCAATTAAGAGTCCTGGGTGAGGTTCTTCCCTGACTCTAGGGGTGAGACTAGATCTCATTCCCCTGGTCAGAGGAGGCTCTGCTTTCTTAATTTACAGAAACTACACCACACATGCTGCTTGGCAGTGGCTTTCATCCATAGAGCAATGTGCTAGGGATGTTTCCCTAGGACAATAAATATCCACTGGTCTTCCCCTCCCAAACAGAAACTTCCCATACTTAAAAAGACAATAAAAACAAAATAAAATGAACTTTATCTAGAAGAATTTGAGACACCGCTCGAGAAAGCTGGACTCCCAGAGGGGTGTTTGTAAACCTCAGCTGGACACTCTGGGTGGACAACAGTAGGGGGCAAACAAAAAGATCAATCCTCCCACCGCTGCAGCAGTCAATCAGAAACGGTGACAGCATGGTGAGGGCTGAGGCCTGGGTCCTGGACACAAACTCCACTCTCCAAAAACACTCCCACTACTGGCCCTTATTATTCATTGTACCGACAGCTATAAGAGCTCCTATGTATTGAATAATTTTAGGAGCCGACAGTTACAGCACTGACTTCACAATAACTCTATCATAGCTATTATCAGCAGCGTCTCCACTTTATAGATGAGGAAACTAAGGCTCAAGAAAGCTTAATAGCAGTTAATATCAGTAATAATAACAATAACTTATATTTGTTGAGTGCTTATTATATACCAGGAAGTGCCTATATTATATTGACTTATTTCACTCATTCCTTCAACAGATACTTACTGAGCACCTACTCTGTGCCAAGTGCCATTTTAGGTGCTACGAAGACAGTAGTAAGCAAAACACACAAAAATCCTTGCCCTTCTAGAGCTGACATTTTATTTTATTTTTTGAGTGCCAGGGTCTCACTCTGTCACCCAGGTTGGAGTGCAGTGGTACGATCACTGCAGCCCCAGACTCCTGCACTCAAGTGATCCTCCTGCCTCGGTCTCTTGAGTAGCTAGGACTATGAGTGCATAGCACCATGCCTGGCTATTTTTTTTTTTTTTTAGAGAGACAGAGAGATGGGGTCTTGCTACATTGCCCAGGCTGGTCTCAAACTCCTTGCCTCAAGCAATCCTCCCATCTCGGCTTCCCAAAGTGCTGAGATTACAGGCGTGAGCCACCACTCAGGGCCCTAGAGCTGACATTTTAATGGGAGAAATCAGCAAACAAGGTAAATGGGTGAAATATAAATGTTCAGTCATGTTAAGTGCTAAGGAAGAAAGAAAATACAGCAGGGAAGGGAAGTGAGGGCTGCGTGTGTAGGTGTGTGTGTGTGTTACGGGATTTTAGTCAGGGTGGCTGGAGAAGCCTCTCTGTGAAGGTAACTTCTGAAAGACCACCAGACAGAGCAAAGGAGCAGGGCAGGCTGCCGTGGGCAGAGGGAACAGCCAGTGCAAAGGCCCTGAGGTGAGAAAGTGCTCAGTCTGTTCAAGAAACAAGAAGGCCAGATATTATCATCATCCCCGTTTTACAGATGAGAAATTGAGGCCCAGAGAACAGAAGTGACTTGATCAAGGTCACACAGCAAGCAAGTGGGCATGACAGGACTAGAACCGGACTTCTGACATTAGACCAGAGGGTATTTTTCCACTGCCATCTCTCGGTGAGCAATTCCTGTGTGCTGCGCCTGGATTAAGATGATTGTGGGCACCTGCTTGTCACCAGGGAGAGCTGTGAAGTGAGGCGTCCTCCCACCCAGTCCCAAACCCACACTTGGAACATCCCATGTGGACACCCACACAAACTGACCTGGACACACATGCACACAGGTGTACGCACAGGCTGTTCTGCCCTGGACAAAGCAGGTGGGAGAACAGTGCCGCTGAGGGATGTGCAAAGATTAAGCTAATAAAGCTGCCCAATCAATGATTCTTAGAGCAGAGCATGGGGGAATGAGAAATCACTACTCGTGCCAGGAAAAATCTTGCTCTTCTAGGTCTCACTAAGTCTACAAACTTAACCAACAGCAACGAGGAAGACAAGCCGAAAACACAGCAGGGAAGGGAAGCCAGGGAGGGGTCAGGGCCTGGGAAGGGGCTGGAGCGACCAGGTAGGGCTTTGTGACTGCAGGCAAGCGACTGCCCCTGCCTGAGCCTCATCTGTAAAATGGGGCAGCAAAACCAGTCCTCGTTCAGAAGGCCACCACAGGTCCATGCTGCTGTGTGTCGCAGATGATGTGGACAATTTTGACTAGATAATACTCACCTATAGCATAAACTCAGAGGCTACCAGAGGAGAAAGTAAATCCCCCACCCACCCCAAGAATCCCTTTCCAGGGGCAACCACTTTTGGTAGTTTCTTCTTTCCAGAAGGAAAGTCTTAGACCAAAAATTATTCTAACCTGCTTGTACGTGTGAATGACAATTTGTCTGAGGCCACCAGTTTGTAAAAGGCAGTGAGATGGGAAGCTCCCACATCTATCTGATCTTAGAGCCCAAGTTTGCAAGCTCTGGGCCACCAGGTCCCAGCTCTTCCCAGTCCATAGACAGCTAATGTTCTGCTGCAAGTAGTTCCTCAGCCCCCATGGGACCAGGCCAAGATAGGCTTGGGGTTATAGGCCTCATTAGGCTAGGCTGGGACCCCAGGTGTTCCCACGCACGACTCCTTTTCCTCAGCCACCTGGCCCCTGACCAGAATGATCGAATCCATCCGCTTCCCCCAGTTAAGCCACCATCATCACTCACCAGATGGCTACAGTAGACCCCTCAGGGGTCTCCCAGCCCACCCGCCTCTGAGTGACCTTTTCCATCACCAAACTCAAACAAGCCACCCCCCTGTTCAAAACCTGTCCGTGGATCCCCATTGCACTGTATAGAAAACCCAAACTCCTTCGCTGACTTTTTATTTTTAGAGACAGGATCTTTCTCGGTCGCCCAGGCTGGAGTGTAGTGGCACGATCATAGCTCGCTGCAGCCTCAAATTCCCAGGCTCAAGTGATCCTCCCGCCTCAGCCTCCTGAGTAGCTGGGACCACAAGTGCATGCCACCACATCCAACTAATTTATTAAATTTTTGTGTAGAGATGGGGGGTCTCACTATGTTGGACAGGCTGGTCTTGAACTCCTGACTTCAAGTGAGCCTCCTGCCTCAGCCTCCCAAAGTTCTGGGATTATAGGCATAAGCTGCTGCACCTGGCCCCCAACACCTGAAATGAGATGCTCTTGTTCCTTTCTCTGGTAACTTCCTCTCTGCTTCCTCCCAATGCTCAGCATGCCTTAGTGATTGAACACTTTGTCCTTTCTTTCCTGCCTGGCTCCTCCCACCAGAATGGAAACTCTACAAGGGCAGAAGCCTTGTCTCTCTCAATGTCGGCTCATCCCCGATGCCTAGTCTGGTGCCGGGCACAGTGTGGGCTCAACTGGTTGTTGAATGAATAAACACAATGACCAGAAGCAACACCCCACTGCTCCACAATTAGCCACCTACAAATTCAATGTACTCATTTGCTGATTTCTATATCATTGTTTTGAAAATCTCCAAGGACAGGGACAGAAACCCCAGGTACCCCCAGAGCTGAGATGCCTTTGCCACCCCTGGGTACAACCTGGACTCCCTTTGTTTCCTCTCTTCTTTCTTGCTGTTACATTAAGCAAAAATTTCTTCATTGACAAATAAATGCTTTTCCCATCAATAACCACAGAAGACTAAATCAAACCTTTAGCTGCTGTTCTTATCTCTTAAACAGACCCATGGATTTCCCAACTAATCAGAAGATGAATCAAACGCTGCCATTTGAGGTGGGAGATAATCTGGTCAATTTCTTCCAGGAGGAGGGATCTGGGTGGGAATTTGCGTATGGCCCCCAAAAAACAAACACTCTTGTAAATAAAGCTGGCCTCCATCCTGTCTCCACAATGCAACGCTTATTGAGTGAGTCAGGTGTTTGGCTGATTAAAAATTGATCCATTTCAAAATCTAATCAACAGAATAGGATTCTTTCATACGTTATCAAGAGAGCTGCTGACATCGAAAACCAAACCTGTTATTAACCCATGAACTCCAGTGACCTGCTCCTCGCCGCTCCGAGGGACCGTAAATTATTCAGTGGTCCAAGACCGGGGCTGGTGAGCCTGATGGATTTAGGCCATCAGTCCAGGGGGGCAGAAGTCCAGGGGGTTCAGGTCGATGGCATGGCCGCGCCAGTCCCCAGAGGCTGGGGTTCAAGACACTCGGGGTCTGGGAGTCATGTCTGTGAATACATTACCCACGTCTGCCCAGGCCCTGCCACATGGCTGCGCCTTTCAAGGAAAGGCCTCTTTCAACAACCCAAGCAGGGCAGGCAGAGGCCAGCTTGGGCCTCGGGGGGGCTGCGGGGTTTGGGAGCACTATTTGGAATTCCCAAGTTAATAAATTATTTCCCTTGAACTACAGCAAAGGAAAAAATAAATAGTCAAGGGGGGCAGAGATGTATTCTGCAAACAGTTAGGAACAGGCAATACAATCAGTTCAAATATTTTACCTCCTCGTGCAAGGAATAGCTCTGTTGCAATGGGACTGTTTAAAAGAGGAGATGAAAAGAGCCATCCTTTGGCCGTTTATGTGTCCAGCAGGGCCCCGAGGGGCGACGGGTTTTCTCACCAACTTCTCGACTCTTTGACCTTGAATTAAAGCCTCGTTAAGAGTCATATCTTATAAAAACAAGAGCAGAGTAAATAAAGGATTTTTTTTTAAGGACACACATATACCCATGCCAAAGTTTCCATTCTGCTAAGCAAGCAGGAAATCCAATGCAGCAAAGGCTGCACTTGGCATTATTTTGGGGCCCGTAGTCAACGGCTGACCTGATTAGAAAGGAGGACTTGGGAGGGGAAAATATAAGAGTCTCGAGCAGGGCTGGAAACAGACTGGAACCTGGGAGGAGGCTAGCCCGTCTGCTGAGTGATGGAGAGAAGGGTGAGTTGTATCTATGCTCTGAGCTACTGAGAGACCCCAGAAGAGCACAGAAGCTCCCACTGGCTCCTTGGAGCAGCTGCTGGTAGGACCAGCAAGGAGGCTCTGTGAGCTGTGTAGCCAACAGAATTCAAATCCCGGCTCTGCCACTTCCTGGCTGTGTGAGCTTTGGCAAGTGAGTCTCCCAGCCTCAGTTTCCTCATCCATCAAATGGGAACAAGAATGCAGCTATGGATTTGAAGTTCTCTAGGTCATCTCTACATGGTAGGAGGCACATGGGAATTATTCAACTGCTCAAAAATGGCATCTGTTGTTTCCATTGTTAATATTGCTATTATATGCCAGGTGTTTTGTTTTGCTCCTTAGATCAGTTCTGGATAAAGTCAGTGGTGGTGGATTAGCATCCTCCTCAACTGCACATCCCAGCCTGAGGACCTGATCTTTATAAAAATGATGATGCTGACTTGCCTCTCCAGTGCACAAGGCTTTAGTGGGAACTTCAGAAAGTATCCACATGATGTGTGGTTAAGCTTGAAAGCCAAAGTCCTGAGTTCAAATTCTAGCTTTGCCACTGACTAGCTGTGTGACTTCAAGAATGTGAATTCACCTCTCTGAGCCTTAGTTTTCTCAACTTTATAATGGGAAGACAATAGTACCAACCTCATAGGGTTCACTTAGCACAGTTCCCGGCCACCTGCTAAGCCCTTACTGAAGGCTGGTTATTATCATCATAATTATTATTCCGACTCAGTTTCCCACTTGGTCTGATGGAGACTATTTTGCTCATTTCCTAGGCAGAGTGGAACCTGGCAGGGGCCTCTTGCTGAGTGACCCTGGGCAAATCACTCAGACACTCTGGGCCTTGGATTCCTCCCCAGTAAGGACAAATAATGAGACTTATAAGCTCCATCTGGCTTGGTCATGACCTGATTCCCTCAGCCTAGAATAATGCCAGGCCTACAATAAGCGCCCAAATAAGTAAAAAGACAGCATGACACACAAATATATTTGTCAACTGAGCTCTCCCCAAAAAACATCAGCAGCAAATGGACATGGAAGGTGAGCAGCTCCCTCTCCGCATCCAAACGCTGCCCCCAAACCCTGATCATCCCCTCTACCCATTGCCGGGGAAGGCACCCAGCTTATCCCATCGCAAACAGCCTAGACGCTTTGACTCCACCCCAGAGAACATCCAGGAGACCAGAGAGAGGCCAACTCCCTGTCCAACAAACTCTTACGGACCACCAGGAATCCTCCCTTAAATAATAAATTTATAAGTCTGAAGCCCCTCTGACCTCTCCTCAAAGCAACATCATCCTCCAAAGGCCCCTCGACCTGATCCTATTGATCCTGTCTGAGCTGTAATTTTGCGGTGGCTCTGCGCAGACAGGGTCGGCCCGCCTAGTTGGCTGCGGTCTGATGGCTCCAGGGGTGCCCGGCAGCAGCTGGGATGGAACAGAAATCAGATCTGCCCTCCAGAGCCAGGGAGAGCGGCTGCTCCTGTGAGCAGGGCTCAGGGTGCGGCTGGGGGGGTGGGGGGTGGGGGTGGTGGCTGTCTCCTCCATCCTCTGCAGCCCTCAGGTGTGACTCCGCCAGGCCTGGTCCAGAGAAGGCCTGTGGGGGACTGGATGAATGAACCCAGAATCCCTAAGGCTCTGAACAGGCAGGGGCAGAGCAAGGGAGACAGTTCTGGGGGACCAGGTCTGGGCAAACCTTACCTGGCTAGATGGTGGGGTCTCGAGAGGCTCAGGCCTGGGCCCGAGGGGCACGGTGTCCCCAACAGTGGTGGCCAGACCTGGCCGGTACCACGAGCTAAGACAGGTTCCTAGGTCCAGCCAGGTCCTCCCAGCTGCTGGGCCCTGCCGCCGTCTGCTGTTTACCCGCTGCCTGTTTTCCTCATGACAGGCCTTCCAAGAACTGCAGCCAGAAATCAATGCAGTTGGTTCTGGTGCCCACAACCCCCCACTTCCCTCCTGCTGCCAAAGTTCAGCTGCTGCTTCCTGTGAAGTCAGGGCAGGCTCTGGGCTGAGCTGAGGGGCAGCTCAAGGTAGGGGCACCCCCTCAGCCCCCTGTCCAAGCTGAAGGCCACAGGCAGAGAGGTCCCAGGCAAGGTTGGGCAAAGACAAGCCTCTATCTTCACTCACAGCAGAGAGCTGACCCAGCTGATCAGGCAGGAAACAGCTAGAATGTTTCCCTGCCCCATCTTCCACTTTAGCGAAATAGGCGGGTGGCCCTCACAATTTACTCTACTCAGGTGTTTACCCTACTTCTTTGGCTCTGAATCACCTGGGGACTTAGTTACAGATTCAGTCTCAACCAAATTTGCAATCTGTTTCGAGAGACCTGGGGTGGGGCCAGATGCTGGGCTTTAACAAGCCCCCAGGTGATTCAAATGAGAAGCCTCGACTGGGAAACATGGTTTGTATGCAAAGATTCAGCTTCCAGGATGTTATTCACTGCAGTGTTCAGAAGACAGAAGAAATGGAATTAAGCCGATTGCTGGATAAAATACAGGACACCCAGACACATTTCATTTCAGATCAACAATGTATGTTTTTTTTTTTAGTATAAGTATATCCCAAACATTGCATGGGATATACTTATACTGAAAATCATTCACTGTTTATCTAAAATTCAATTGTTTTTCTCTGAGATGACGTATCCCTCTGTCCCCCAGGCTGGAGTGCAGTGGTGTGATCATCGCTCACTGCAGCCTTGAACTCCTCAAGACATTCTCCTGCCTCAGCCTCCGGAGTAGCTAGAACTACAGGCGCTTGCCACCATACCCAGCTAATTTTTAAATTTTCTCATAGAGACAGGGTCTCCCTGTGTTGCCCAGGCTGGTTTCAAATTCCTGGCTCCAAGTGATCCTCCTGCTTTGGCGTCCCAAAGCATTGGGATTATAGGCATAAGCCACCATGACCAGCCCCTGGAGACATTTTTCATTGTTACAATTTGGGAGATGCTATGGCACTGAGTAGATAGAGGCCAGAGATGCTGCTAAGCATCCTACAACGCACAGAGCAGCCCCCACAACAAAGAATTCTCTGGCCCCAAACGTCAATGGTGTCAAGACTGAGAAACCCTTATTTATACCCAAGAAAACTGTGTGCCCCTGTGCACTAAAAGACAGTAATGAACAAATGTTTCTAACAGCACTGTTTGTAGGAGCCCCCAACTGAAGCCACTCAAATGTACCTTAATAGGGGAATGGATGAAAAATTGTGGTGTAGTCACAAAAGAGAATGCTACACAGCAATGACAACAAACTGTAATGCCGCACAACACAGGTGAATCTTGAGAACATAATGTTGGTAAAAGAAACCAGACACAGAAGAGCACAGGCTGGTTGATTCCAAACAAGTAAGACCAATCTGTGCTGTAAGAAGTGGGCACAGGGTTCACCCTGGGGGGTGGGTGGTTGGCAGTGACTGGAAGGGATATGAAGGAGCCTCTAAGTGGGCCAGGGATTTTCTAGTTCTTAATTTGAGTGGAAATTCCACGAGTATGTTCAGTTTGTGACAGTTGAGCTGAACCTATAGGATCTGTGCCTTTTTCTGTCTGTGACATGTCAACAAAAGATCTAAAGAAACCGTGACAAAAATTTATCTCTTAAGTGGACCATTTTTATTTTCTTCTTTTTGCTTATCTGTTCTTTCTATAATGGCCACATTGAATATATTTTACTTTTCAAAAGAATGAGTAGGATAACAGCAAATGTGTTTCTTCATTCATCAAAAATTTGCTCACTTCTGCAATGTGTGTGCCCCCCAGCAGAGGACACTGAAGTTGGGGTTGGGGGAGGGGTCCCTGCCCTCAAAGGGCTCCCTGCCTTGATGGGGCTGGGAAGAGGACATAAATAGAACCAGAGACTGTAAACAAGCAGGCCCAAGGGCCACAGTCAGCCAGTAATCAGGTATTTTATCCATCCAGCCCAGTATTTTAATCAATTTTATTTCCCTGGGGCAGGGCCAGGTCTCCCCAGTTGCCTAGCACCCCATACCCCCAACAAACTTCCTCCTACTTTACTCAGAGCCAGATCCACCATTCATGTTACTTGCCTGTCCCTAAGCTCATGGGAGTTTGCCATTCCTTGAGGTAGATATTGCAATCAGCACTGTATTGTGATGGAGAGATGGACAAAGGGTTACAAACACAGAGGGAACTGCATGGGGGCAGGGAGGCCCACAGGGTGTGGGAACCTGCTCTTGACAGGAACACAAACACATGTAGACTAAATACTATATATAAATAAAGCAAGGCTAAATGTAACAAACTATGTGCAAGATCTGTATGAGTAAAACTACAAAACTCTGACGAATAAAATCACAGAAGAACTAAATAGATGGGGAGATAGTCCATGTTCATGGATAGGAAGACTCAATATTGTCAAGTTGTCAGTTCTTCCCAACTTGATCTATAGACTCAGTGCAATCCCAGTTAAAATCCCAGCCAGCTATTTTTGTGGGTAGTGACAAACTGATTCTACAGTTTATATGGAGAGGCAAAAGACCCAGAATAGCCAACATAATATGAAAGAGAAGGACAAAGTCAAGGACTGACACTACTGAACTTCAAGACTTACTATAAAGCTACAGTAATGAAGACAGTGTGGTATTGGAGAAAGAATAGACAAATAGATCGATAGAACAGGATAGAGAGCCCAGAAATAGACCCACATAAATATAGTCAACTGATCTTTGACAAGGGAGCAAAGGCAATAAAATGGAGAAGAGATATTTGTCTTTTCAACAAATGGTGCTGGAACAACTGGACAGCCACATGCCAAAAATAAAAAATAAAAATCAATAGAGACACAGACCTTATACTCTTCACAAAAATTAACTCAAAATGGATCATGGACCTAAATGTAAAATGCAAAACTATAAAACTCCCAGAAGATAACATAGGAAAATATCTAGATGACCTTGGGTTTGGTGTTGACTTTTTAGATACAACACCAAAAGCAAATAAATTCTTGATAAGCCAGACTTCATTAAAATTAAAAACTTCTGCTCCTGGAAAGGGAGTATTAACAGAATGAGAAAACAAGCCACAGACTGGGAGAAAATATTTGCCAAAGACACATCTGATACAGGACTTTTATACAAAGAACTCCTAAAACTTGACAATAAGAAAATAGCCTGTTTAAAAAATTGACCAAGGAACTTAACAGATCCTCACCAAAGAAGATATACAGTATATGCAAATAAACATATGAAAAGATGCTCCAAGTCGTATATCATCAGGAAAATGCAAATTAAAACAATAGTGAGATACCTCTACACACCTATCAGAATGGCCAAAATCCAGAACATTGATAACACTAAATGCTGGCAAAGATGTGGAGCAACAGGAACACACATTCATTGCTGGTGGGAAGGCAAAATGGTGTAGCCACTTTGAAAGACAATTTGGCAGTTTCTTAAAAAACTAAGCATACTCTTACCATATGATCCAGCAATCTTGTTCCTTCATATTTACCCAAAGGAGGTGAAAACTTATGTCCACAAAAAAAAAAAACCTAGAGAAAGATGTTTACAGCAGCCTTACTCATAACTGCCAAAATTTGGAACCAACTAAAATGTCCTTCAGTAGGTGAATGGATAAATAAACGGTGGTACCTGCAGACAATGGAATATTATTCGGCACTAAAAAAAGATGAGCTAAAAAGCCAGGAAAACACATGGAAGAATCTTAAATGCAGGTTGTTAAGTGAAAAAAGCCAATCTGAAAAGGCTACATACTGTATGATTCCAACTATATGGAATTCTGGAAAAGGCAAAACTATGGAGACAATAAGAGGGTCACTGGTGTCCAGAGGTTGGAGGGAGCAGGGAGGGATGAAGTAGTAGAGCACGGATGATTTTTAGGGCAGCAAAAATCCTATGTATGATACTATGATGGCAGATATATGTCATTATACACTTGTCCAAGCCCATAGAACATACCACACCAAGAATGAATCCTAATGTAAACTACAGACTCTGGGTAATGATGTGTCAATGTACATTGATTTGTAACAAATGTACGATTCTGGTGGGAGATGCTGATAATGGGGGAGTCTATGCACATATTGGGGCAGAGAGGATACGGCAACTCTCGATTTTGTTGTGAACCTAAAACTGCTGTAAAGAAAATCTTGAAAAAGAAGGAAGGAAGAAAGGAAGGAAAGAAGGAAGGAAGGAAGGAAGAAGGGAGGGAGGGAGGGAGAGAGGGAAGGGAGGAAGGGAAGGAAGGAAGGGAGAGAGGGAGGACAAACCCATAGATAGTGTTAACAACGGTTTTATTTCTTGTGTGGCCCTAGAAGGTTGTCCAGAGACCCCCACTTGCTGAAGCTGGGCAGGATGTCTTCAGGCACACCCATTCCCTTCTCCCACTCCCTGGATATCTGAGACTCTGGCTCCCTATGCCTCCATGGCTGCTGTGGGCAGTTCAGAGACTTACAAACTCCTTGTAAGACCAGGCAGAGCATGGAGGTGTGTGCCTAGGCCTCAAGTCAGGGAAGGCAGCCAAGCTCTGCGGCCAGGAGCTCCCAGGCCGGCATCCCCCATGCAGCGACCCTCCCATCCTCATCACAGGAGCTGGGCCCTGGGGCTGTCTAAAGCCATGCTCTAGGGTCCTGTAGAGACTGAAGCCCACACAGGTATCATCTAGAAGCACACCTAGGCATGGTGACTTTTTTATTAGGAGCTGAACTCCCGCCTCCCCAACTGAAGTCCTAACCCCCAGGACTTCAGAATGTGTGTTTGGAGACTGTACTTGGAGCAGGGCCTTTAAAGATGTATTTAAGGTAAAAATGAGATCATGACAGTGGGCCCTAATTCAATCTGATGGGTGTCCTTCTAATAAGAGATTAAGACACAGACATGCCCAGGGTATGACCATGTGAAGACACAGGGAGAAGACAGGCATCTATAAGCCAATAAGAGAGGCCTCAGAAAGAACCTGCTGAAACCTTGATCTCAAACTTCTAACCTCCAGAGCTATGAGAAAATAACACACACACACACGTGCGCACGCACACACACACATACACACACACACAGAGCAAGGCTTTGTTTCTGGCCAGCCTTAGGATGGAGGGGTTGCTGACTGAGGTTTACAGAGAGGTGATGCTTTAAGCTGGGCCCTGATGGATGAACAGGAGTCCACTGGACAGACGAAGTATGGAAAGTTACTGTGGGCAAGGGGAAGAGCATGGAAGAGGGAGAAAATACTGCCCTCCAGAGCTGCGCTAACTTCAATATGGCAGCACATGGGCTGAGAGGAAGGGTCAGCCAGGGTGAACCTGGAGAAGTGAGCACGTACTATGTATTGGGCTCCGTGCCAAGGAAGTAATTTTCCCATACTGTCTTCACTAAACCTAACAACCCCATTCTTCAGATAGGAAAACTGAGGCTCAGAGATTTGAACCCAGACCCAGTCTGACTCCAGGGCCACATTCCTTTTTTTCTTTCTTTTAGACCGAGTCTTGCTCTGTCACCAGGCTGGAATGCAGAGGTGCGATCTACGGACACTGCAACCTTAGCTTCCTGGGTTCAAGCAATTCTCCTGCCTCAGCCTCCCGAGTAGCTGAGATTACAGGTACAGGCCACCCAGTCCGGCTATTTTTTGTATTATTAGTAGAGATGGGGTTTCACCATGTTGGCCAGGCTGGTCTTGAACTCCTGACCTCAAATGATCCACCCGCCTCGGCCTCCCAAAGTGCTGGGATGACAGGCATGAGCCACCAAACCCTGCCCGGGGCCACATTCTTTTTATTTATTTATTTATTTATTTATTTATTTTTTTATTATACTTTAAGTTTTAGGGTACATGTGCACATTGTGCAGGTTAGTTACATATGTATACATGTGCCATGCTGGTGCGCTGCACCCACTAACTCGTCATCTAGCATTAGGTATATCTCCCAATGCTATCCCTCCCCCCTCCCCCCTCCCCACCACAGTCCCCAGAGTGTGATATTCCCCGTCCTGTGTCCATGTGATCTCATTGTTCAATTCCCACCTATGAGTGAGAATATGCGGTGTTTGGTTTTTTGTTCTTGCGATAGTTTACTGAGAATGATGGTTTCCAGTTTCATCCATGTCCCTACAAAGGACATGAATTCATCATTTTTTATGGCTGCATAGTATTCCATGGTGTATATGTGCCACATTTTCTTAATCCAGTCTATCATTGTTGGACATTTGGGTTGGTTCCAAGTATTTGCTATTGTGAATGAAAAAATGCTCATCATCACTGGCCATCAGAGAAATGCAAATCAAAACCACAATGAGATATCATCTCACACCAGTTAGAATGGCAATCATTAAAAAGTCAGGAAACAACAGGTGCTGGAGAGGATGTGGAGAAATAGGAACACTTTTACACTGTTGGTGGGACTGTAAACTAGTTCAACCATTGTGGAAGTCAGTGTGGCGATTCCTCAGGGATCTAGAACTAGAAATACCATTTGACCCAGCCATCCCATTACTGGGTATATACCCAAATGACTATAAATCATGCTGCTATAAAGACACATGCACACGTATGTTTATTGCGGCACATTCTTAACCATGAGATTTTCCCCTCCTGTCCAACAGGAGAGCCATGGGGGCATTACCGGCACCCCGTCTCCTCTCCTCTCAGGGTGCAAACAGCCCCTGACATGGGCACACGAATCAGGGAAGAAGGGAGCGGAGTTGAACCACGCAAGGCAGAGCAGGTGAGCTACAAAGGCACTGCTGCAGGGCCCTGCCGGGAACACAGGAGAAAACACCAGCTGCTCAAACCAGCATCGCTTTTCATCTCCTCAGAAAATGGATGCGCTCCTGGGTCCCCGGAGAGCCCAAAGTTTGGGCTGAAGGCTTTCTGGAAAAAAATTAAAAAGCTCACTGTTGCAGGCGTCTCCACAGTCACCCCGGGTGACGCCTGACACTTCACCGCAGCACTCGCTGACAAGCGTCTTCAAAGGACAGAAATCGGCCGGCTGGCTGGCTTTTCATACAGATGTCATTCATCCACAGGAAGCACTTTTCCCTGTGCATTGTGAGAGTTATTTTGGTTCGAGGAAGCCAACCCCAGAGCAAATCCAAGAAAGAAAGAAAAGGAAGAGGGAAAGTGGGGAGGGCAACTCCGGCAAAATTAGAAAAAGTGGCATTTGGGTAAACTGCACACAAAACAATCTTTTCCAAGATGATCTTTTTTTGAGATCAAAGATAAAGCGGGGAGAACTATGCAGAACGAAGCAGGTGTGGTGGGCTTGGGGACACGGGAGGGACTTCGCCAGGCTCTGCAGGCCACTTTTTAAAAGTGGGCAAAAGCCATTCCCTGCTGGGCTAGGGTATGATCGGTGGGGAGGGCAGGTAACTCTTGCTAGAGGGGTCGTGATGGGCTGTCCTGAAAAGAATCTGAGGCGGGGGGTGGAACTATTCCACATCTGCTGAAGCTCTGCGCGGGACCTTATTTCTCAGGGTGGTTCAGTGACACGAACATGGCCATGTCACTGCCCAAATGTTCCTTCTTCTGGGATACTCAAATCCCAAGGGTGGTGGAGTTCTGCCCAGGCCTGTGTCCTGGCACACCCTATGGCCTCCCTCTGTCCCCTTGTTCTCCACATGATGTTCTTCAAACAACAGGGTACATCCTGCACCAGACCCGCCTATCAACACCAGGCCAGGTTGGCAGACATGACTTGTGTCTGATTCACCTTTGGAGAATTTTGGTCACACAGAATGGAGTGGCCAAGAGTTCCTGGAACCTTCCATGGGGAGACATGTTTTGGGGGTGTTTCTGATTGTAGGTGGCAGAAACTCGGTCTGAACAAGCTTAAACAACCAAATACACAAATAAAAACATGGGTTGGGCTCCTGTAATCAAACGATAAAGAGAGAGAATGCCCTCAGGATGATTCAAATCAGGACTCTGTCTCTTAGCCTCTCCCTGCAGGCTGGTTTCACTCTGTCCCCATGAAATTGTCTGAAACCCTGCCTCCAGGCGGCTCTAGACTTCCTTCCTTCAGGCTTCCTTCCTTTCTTCCTTCCCACATCTCAGCTATAGGGAAAACAGAGACCTGCTCCAGCTGAAAAGTACCAGAGAATTCTGATTGGCCCAGCTTAAGTCATGTGACTCTCTGGTGGTCCAATCACTGTAGCCAGAGGGATGGCATACTATGACTGGCAGCTTCCCTGTCTTCCTGGGTTGAGTCACATGACTGTGTAGAGGTGGAAAGCATGAAGAAAGGTCACTACAGGAATAGTGGTGGGGTGCAGAGCTGCTGCCCCAAGTTGTATCTGTGACAGGATGGCCTCTGGAGCACCCAAGGGCCAGTCCACCTCCCCAGCCTGACTTCTCCAAGTCGGTTATCATGAGAAGCAGACTCATAACGGCCATTCCAGTCACAAACATTCATTGGAGGTGCTCCCTGGAGGACTCACCATGTACCAGGTGCTTGGCCAAGTGCCTTCCATGAATGATCTCACTGGATCCTTAACAGCAACCCTCTGTCATCCCACCTTGCAGTTGGAGAAGCTGATGCTCAGAGAGGCGCAGAGGCTCACTCAAGATCACACAGCTTGTAAAAGGCAGAGCTGGGAGTTGAACTTGATTCCAATGGATTTTAAAGCCAGAGCTCTTCACCCTGACACCATTCTGACCCTCCTCCTTAGAGCAGTCAAGTTCCCCTAGAGCAGAGCAAGGGGATTTACATGCTGGAATACACTGACCATGGGGTGGTGTCCTCTAGCAGAGATACTTGTCACTTGTATAAAGTGAACTCCCCTCACCCCTCACCCAATGGGTGCTTAACAAACGTTGGCTGAACTGGACTCCAGCTCCAGGCAGAGGTAAGGTAGAGAGACTCCCAGGATTTGTTCAGCCTTTGGTCCCTGTGAGTGACAAAGTGGGCTCAGACCCCAGGGTAAGTGAAAAGTGTCAGGTCACCAGTGAAGCAGGAGGCTACCAGACCTTCTAAAAAGAATTCTAAAGGAGAAACTAATTTTCATTACATTGAGAGGACTTCAGTGTCCAGTAACATGGAAGACAATATAACCTGAAATGCTCCCACTATAAAACACCCAGAAATACTGGATAAGGTATACCAGCATCCCTTTAAATATATAGGTCAGTTCTGGAAAAAGTAAGAAATTCCCAAGGGCCAAAACTGAAGAGGGAACTCACTCAGACTGCTAAGTATGTGAACTAATAATTAAGTGCCCTCTGCAATAAAGGAGTGGGGCATGGGATAGGTGCCCATCTTAGTACTGAAGAGGCCTTCACACTCAGCGAGTATGTGGATCAGAACACCTCTATCCACTAACACTGGAAGAAGACATGCCTTGATCTGTCTCTGCCTTGCCTCTAGTTTGGAAAACCAAAAGGTAGCTTCCCCTGAGAATGTATAACCATAATCCTGCACTCGCATGGGTTTGGAGTTCAAATTGATTGTCCCTTTGGAATTCTCAGACTTGAGTATGGATCAGAATGACCTGGGCAATTTGTTAAAATAGAAACTGCTGGGTCCCACTGCCAGGATTCCTGACTCAGGAGATCTGGGTTGGAGCTCGACAATTTGTATGTCTAACAAATTTCTTGGGGATGCTGATGCTGCTGGTCCAGGGACCACAGTTTGAGAACTACTGTTCTCTGCCAAGAAATTAACTTAAAAATCATTCTCACATGGTAATACTGCTGGACATTAAGCCAAAACAAATACAAAATATTTCTATTAATAACACAGGGGTGGCTGGGTGCGGTGGCTCATGCCTATAATCCCAGCACTTTGGGAGGTCAAGGCTGGTGGATTACCTGAGGTCAGGAGTTCGAGACCAGCCTGACCAATGTGGTCAAACCCCGTCTCTACTAAAAATACAAAAACTAGCCAGGCATGGTGATGTGCACCTGTAGTCCCAGCTACTCAGGAGGCTGAGACAGGAGAATTGCTTGAACTCAGGAGAGGCGGAGTTTGCAGTGAGCCGAGATCGTGCCACTGCACTCCAGCCTGGGCAACAGAGCAAGACTCCGTCTCAAACAAACAAACAAAAAAACAAGGGTGAGCAAACAGTGACCTGTAGGCCAAATCCCATCGGCCCTGGGTCAAATCCAGCCCCACTCATTAGTTTATTTATTGTTTATCACTGCTTTTGCACAAAGGCAGAGTTAAGTCATTGTGTTAGAGACTGTAGTCTGCAAAGTGAAAAATATTTGCTATCTGGATGACTTCTGCACTAAGGTCAATCCTGGTCACATAGAATTCACAGAGATACAAGCCTACCAAAGATGACCTCTCAATCCAAAATTACAAAACACATGGGGAACTGGTCTACCATAGATCAACAGGCAACATTAGCAGGATCACACCCAAGAACTTCAGATAATGAAATTATTATACACAGACTATAAAAACAGCAGAGAGTCAGAGTCTATATTTAGCAACTCTTAGGTCTTTAACCAGAAGGAATTATGAGGATGATATTTACTGAGTACTGTATGCCGGGCATTGGGCCCAGTGCTTTATATACTCCAAGTCCTTTCCACATGAAGCCACTCAACATTAGGTAAAAAAGACTGAGGCTCAGAGATGGGTCATTCACTTGCCCAATTTCACAGCAAATATGAGGCAGAGCCAGGATAAAACCCAGGCCTTGGGTTGAAACCCACTTCTAGGCAGTTCCAAATTCTATGCCTCACTTCCACCCCAGAGCAAGGTGCATGATAAAACTAGGAGCTCTTAACTTGGGGTACATGGCTAGATTTGGGGGAATCTTGCAACTCCCTGAAACTACATGCAAAATGCTAAGTCTCCATCATATTTCCAAAAAGAAGATCCATAGCTTTCATCAGATTCTCAAAATCAAAGCCCTGAGATAGCCAGACTCAAATCCAGGCCTTCTCTCCACGCTAGACCAGAATCATATTAATGGTGAACATTTCTTGTGCATGATGCCAACTGACACCACTTGAATGTTATAAGCATATGTTTAAATCCCATGATAGCCCTACGAGGAAGTTATTTTATCCTCATTTTATAGATGAGAAAACTGAGGCCACAGAAGGGTCAGGTAACTTGCCTGAAATCCCACAATTAGCAGGTGGTTGAACAGGGAACCCAGAGTCAAACCCTCTCACCTGCACACTTCTCACCTGCCACATCGCCTCCTGCTGCTGGTGGTAACCAGCTCTCTGATTCTGAATCCAATCATTTGTCTCTACAAGCTTGGAAGGCCCAGGGTCTTTCCTGCCCACTCCTAAGCCATTTGTACACGCACAAGAAACATGAGGCTCCTTCTACCTTGATTTTGAGGTAAAGCCCCTTTCTTGATCCCAACGTCCATGTCCAAAGAACATTTCCAAGGCCAGCCAGACAGGAAGCAAATATTTCCCAGAGAACATTCATTCCCCTGTCCCCACCACCTTGCCGGGTGCATGTCCAGACACCAGCTACCTACTTGGCTGGTGCCTCGCTCCTCGACAGCATAAACACACATTTACCCAATTTTTCACAATGAGCAATATTTACTCAACAGCCCAGAATGGCTCATATGGAACTATTAAACCCCATTGCCTCCGTCTGCAGCTCGGAGTGCAATAATGAATCAGTATTTTGGAGCGATTACGATGCTAATAAGAATGTGTGAGGCACAGAATAATGCTATGCAGGGGCGGCCGCCAAATCCCCCGGACTCGCTACCTCCCTTCCTCTGGGAATTTTACCCTTCCAGGAGCCAGCCTGCCTGAGAACCCCCAGCCCCCAAGGCAGGCCCTGCTGGAGTTACTGGAGCACCAGACTGATCTAAAACGGAAGCCCACCGTATCTCAAAGTGCAGGCCCCGTGAGGCCAACCTTTGCCGGGGCTGTGGGAGGCGATGGTGCCGCCTCGTGATGTCCCAAAGGCCCCAGAGCCACCTATGCTGGTTGGGACCTGGAGCTCTAGCACAGCGTCTCACATGCTCACACACGTACAGATACTGGAGGAAAAAAAATACTCATTCCCTCAGGCTGCACGCCTGGAGCAATGTTGGACTGCGGGGTGGTGGGGGGAGGGGGTGTTTGCTTGCTGTTGTTTTTTTTGGATCCTTCTCTTTTTCACAAGCCCCTAGGTAAATAATACATGGCAGAAAAGAAGCCTGTATTTGAATGTGGTGAGGACCACCCTCAACCCCCTCCTCATCTGCCCAGGGAAATTGCTTTATTCTTGTGCCAACCTTGGGAGACTGGGGAACTTTCTGGATGCCCAGGGAGGCCAGACATACAGACTTGGGCCAGAGGATGGTGGAGGCAACAACTAAGCCTCCTTGTCTGGCCAGGTCTCCCAGCCCAGGCTCTCCGTCCTCAAACCCCTTCAATCCTCCTCCTCTTTCGTCCCCTCCCATTCATGATAACGACCTCAGCAGGGCCTACAAGCCTCATGGGACCCTGCCCTGTCCCCTGCTTCTCAGCCACATCCTGCCTATCTGCCCTTCACCCTGCACTCCAGCCACACTGCCCACCTTTCACTTGCTGGAGCCAGAGGTATGGTCTCCCACCCCAGGGCCTTCGCACATCTCGCTCCTACCCTCTAACTGGACTACCATGCGCCTCCTCACTGGGCTAACTCAGGAGCCCTTCTCTGACTTCCAGACTAAAGCTGGTCCCTGTAATACGGTCTCATCATTCCTAGCTCATTTCCTCTGCAGCCCTTAGCTGGGCTTGCAACTTCAAATATGTGATTATTTGATTAATGTGGGTCTCTTCAGGGATTTGATTTCTAAACACCACAGAGACCAAAGCACCTCGAGAGCAGAGAGCATGTCTGTTTTCATCACCAGGGCATCTCCGGCACGTGGCCTGGGCCCAGGCCCACAGTAGGTGCTGAGATAAATACTTGTTGAATGGATGACTCCCCTCGCTCGAGCCGTCTCCCAGCTCTGCTTCCCTAGTGACAGCTGCCTTTTCTGTGAATGGGGCCACACAGCTTTTCAAGCCTTTTTTTACATGACATCATTTTATCTGCCATAAAGTGCAATGTTCATAGTACAAGCCCCGGATAAATATTTAATCACAATAAAATGCTCGTGGACCCTCAACCAGGAGGACAGCCCTGTGCACTCCCTTTGGTGTAGATGAGTGAGCGTGTGTGAGTGTGTGATACACATCTATCTCTACACAAGGTGTCCCCAACAGAAACGTGCATGCCACACAGGCAGAAAAGTACCTACATGGGAAGGTGCCACCCACATTCATTCCGCAAGGATTAAGTGAGCACCCAGTATACACTAAGCATGGCAGACCCGCCGGCGGCTATAGCAGAAGCGCTAACATGGATTGGGCACTTACTCCGTGCTAGAACAGTCCTGGGTTACATGCTTCAGGCAAATTCACTCATCTAACCCTGCCGACACTCCCTGTGAGTGAGGCTGCGAGGCAACCTATTTCACAGGCGAGGAAGCTGAGGCACAGATGGAGTGCACGCGCTGAAGTCTTATTGGCAGGGGCAGAATTTGAACCTGACTGTGCCTGACTCTAAAGCCTGGTGTTTGGCCACGAGGCGCCCCCCACATCCCTGCCTGCTGAGAACAAGGCCAAGTACATAAAACTGGAAGCACAGTGTTTCCATCACAGCAGAAAAAAGAAAACGACAAAAAACCCAGAGATGCCCAGGGCCAGGGCCAGGCTGAGGGGAGAGTGACCCACTCACTTCACAGAACATCGGGCAGGTAAAACGCTTGTCCGAAAGACAGCAAAATGACGTGGAGAATGCTATGTGGGTATAAGTGGAAAGACCGTGATGCAGAGTTGGATGTACTTAGGCAGGCAAAGCAGGACGAGGGTGTAGACAGAAACACACACCATGCCAAAGGCTGTTCTTCCAGTCTCCTTCTTCCTCTTTTCTCTATTTGTAAAGCCCTCCGATAATGGGGCGACTTTGTCTTCCATAATGCAAAATTACTTTTAAAAAGCCCTTCTTTCACTTGCAGTCGTGGGATTCCCCGAAAACCCTTCTACAGCCCATGCTTCCCTCCTCCTCCCCCATCCCGAAAAGCTTTCCTCAGTGGCTCTCCTCATTGTCCCATAGTGACTCAAACAGGAATAAAAATAGGAAGAAAGGAGAGCAAAGGATGCCATGGACTGTGGTGTGCATGGGTCCTGGGTTGTAGCTCAGGAAGCCAGGCATCCTCCTTGCTGTGTGTGTGTGTGTGTGTGTGTGTGTGTGTGTGTGTGTGTGTGTGCATATGCATGCACACATCTGGGGACAGCTTGGGCCTGCAGAGACTCACTGATCAGGGGCTGGCCTCTGCAGGGCCACAGCCATGAGGGGAAGCCTCCCATGAACAGCCCCAAGGAAGCGGGGGAGGGGGCAGCAGGGCCAGCTGGAGGTCCTGGCATCCCAAGGCTGGGAGGTGGCAGGTGTCACTGCTTCCTTTCTGAAGGCCTCACGCCCCTCCTGGAGGGACGATAACTGTGTCACATCCCTTCATCTTTGTCCCTGGCACTTGGCCTTCCAGAGGATGAAGCTGACAAGAGGGTAGAAGGAAGAGGGGGCTAAGGCTTCCGTTTCTGCTTCCCGAGGGTGGCCACAATGGCCTAACTTTTTCCTTGGCCCTTAGAGAAGGGACTTTGTCTAGTCCTCACTTCCCAGAGGCTGTCAGCTCCAACAGAACCTTCCAGAGCTACAGGCTGGGCCGGGCTGGGCCTGAGGGAAAGGGAATTTGCTCGTCTCAGTATCCGCAAACCAGATAGAACCCCTGCTTCCTACTGGGTTCCAGCAAGTTCAGGAGTGAGATCCCTGCTTCCCAAAACTCTGGCCCATCCATGGGCATTTATTGAGCCTCTAATATGTGCCAAACTCTGTGCTTGTGACAAGAGTCAAGAAGACAGATACAAATGCTGCCCTCATGGGTCTTAAGAAGACTAGCCAAGGAACTCCAATCAATTATGATGTGCATTATTATGGGGGAGCCCCCTAATCCAGCCAGGAGGTTCAGGAGAGCCTCCCAGATCAGACACGAAAGATGAGAGAAGTGTGTCTGTTTGTATGGTGATTTTAAAAAGGGAGTTCCAGGCAGGGAGACCAGGATATGCCAAGTCTGGATGTAAGACAGCGTAAGGCATTTGAGGGCTGGGTAATAATTTAACCCTGGCTGGGGGATTTGGGGACGAGGAAGTTTATAAGAGATGACATGGTGGGATTGGATGAGGGTGAGGGGAGGTGCTCACGACCAGCCTCATAAGGTAGAAGTTTGGACTTTGTCCCATAAACAATAGGGAGCCACTGAAAGCTTTTCAGTTGGGGAGAGGGTGTGGGGTCATGATTCGGTTTCAATAAAGATCTCTCACAGCAGAGTTCAGGGTCCAAAACTCTTGGTTTTAACCAAGAGAATCAACAAACGACACTGCCACAAGACCTAACAGAAGTCACTGCCACCTCCCTGCCATGATTTCCTGGGAGTGATTCTAAATGGAGCCCTGGACCTGCTGGAAAGACCATGTGAGTCAGGATCCCAAGGTCGAGGGCAGGGAAGGGGGCTTCCCCAGAAGTCAGGCTTAAGTCTGGTAGGGGTAAGCTGGGGAGAAAGGGGCCCATGCTCTCCCCAACACCTCCCTCACTGCCCCCACCCTCGGCATCCCAGCCAGGACTGAGGACCCCCCACGACCACCTTCTCCTTGGTAGCACCCCTTCCACATCACCCTCCCCTCCTCCTATATCTAAGGGGCTCTATCTTTAGAAAACAATCCCACCTCCTCACCAGAGCCCTCAAGGTGATCTGGCTCCTGCCACCCTGCCCCCACTTCATCTCCCACCTCCCCACCTCTAGGATACAGAAAGCTGACCCTGGGTGGGGGGACCTAGGAAAGTCAGAAGAGTCACGTGCCCCATTTGGAAGGTGAGGGAAACTGAGGCATCAATGGGGCCCTCATAGAAAACAAAATGGTCCAGGAATCAGGCAGTAGTCCTGCTCCCCTCACTGGGAGTTGGCCTGGCTATCTCTGCCAAGAAGCCCCTCGCTGGGGCCAGGGGCACCTAGCCTTATCAAGAACATTTGGGCGATATGGTTATTTCTACCCAGTTTGCTCCGTGTGGAGTCTGCACATTTTTTCAGAGACCGGGCCCAATTCCAGAATGGAAATGTAGCCCTCCTCCCCTCCCACCTCCCCTAGAAGCCCTGCAAAGAGGGGCCCCCTCCAGCTGACCAGTGTGGCAGGTGCCACTGTCAGAGACATTTGAACCAGAGCGACTCCATTTTGAGCGAGGGCTGGAAAATGAGGCTGGTACCTGCTGGGCTGCATCCTCAGAAAGTTCAGCATTCCGAGCCTCTAGATGTTTACGGTTAAGGGAACAAATTAATAATGTTTACTAAACACACCCAGACTTGGGAGTGTCCAGATATCCCAATATTTGGAGAACAAAGGGATTCCTAATTTTGCTTTAAAGATAACAATATTGATTATTGCAAAATATAGTAATTAAGAAAATTAATCCTTTATCACAAACCCTTGTCACAGAGCACATCTCCCCATATATACGAGTATTGTACCTAGGGTGGATGTGTTCCTCTTCTTATTTTCAGGAATGTCCTACTCTGTCTGTGGAGTAGCTGTTCTTTCACCATTTTACTTTCTTAATAAACTTGCTTTTACTTTGCACTGCGGTCTCTCCCTGAATTTTCTTGCGTGAGATCTTGGGGTCTCGCTCGGGACCCCTTTCCTGTAACACCACTATCTGCAAGGGTGCACTAAAACGTCTCCTTGGACCCCACCCTTTCAGCCACCCTCCAGCTTCTCCTGTATCTGAGATGAGAGAATTGCTCCCTCTCTGTCTCTCTCTCTGTCTGTCTGTCTCTCTCTCTCTCTCTCTCTCTCTGTCTCTCTCTCTCTGTGTCTCTTCAGTGTTCTCCCTTCCTCCCCAGCCAGGGAAATGGGGGTAAAAATCTCCCAAGATCCCCAATTTAAAGTAAAGTCAGATCTTTCTCTCTTCCCTTTCCTCACTACCTAATAATCACACTTGTGTGAAGTTGATGCTCTACATAACGAAGAGAGAGGCCTCCTTGGAGAGGGTACAATCAGACAATTTTTAAGATCATGGAGCATTAGACCATTCCCAACTGGGTTTACTAATCAAACAGCCAAATCCTTCATAACCAGCCAATCCCTACAGGGCAATTAAATCCTTCCCCTTTAAAACACTTGCCACACTGTCTGGGGACAGAAAGAAAAATTTGCAAAATTCATTTGATAAATTAGCCAGGGAAAAGAAAGGAGTGAATCAAGCTTTGTTCTTTTCATTTTTTTTAATTATGGAATTCACAATGCCTGAATAATGTTTAATAAGAACTATGAAAATTCCTAACAGTATTACAACACAACACAAAAGAATTAACCTGGTTACCGTGAAAAATTGCATATTTAATTAAGAACAGAGAGTTCAAAACTATCCAGAGATTTCAAAAGTGCTGTTGCCTGAGGGGCCAAATTACATGCTTCCAGGGCTGCTAACGGAGTTAGCGCGTTCAGTCATTACCCAGGCGTCCCCATTAAGTGACTCTGGGCAGATGACATCAAATTCATTTCAAAAGCACCAGGAACTGAAGCATTCACTTGGGTAGTTTAAGGGAAAGCAACTATCCTGCTGGTAGAAATCAGACCCCTTGTTGATAAAGGCAATAATTAAAGAATAATGTTAATTAGCTGCTTTTATTTGAAGAAAAGTACGGTAGTTGGAGTGCTTCCAGGCTGTTGAGGTGGGAGTCACTCTTTCTGGCAGAAGGGGAGGCTGCTGGCAGAAGTGGGGAGCAAGGGGCCCACAGGAAGACAGGAAGATGGTGGAGGCTAGGGCAGGGAGAAAGATGGGGCCCGTGTAAGGAGGTCTGGGTCCCCACGTTGGAATCGGCCTGGTCACCCTGAGGCCCTCAAGAGGGCAGCTTGGAAAGCAAGGAAAGGTGGTGCTGTCAGCATCTAGGGCCCTGTCACTGGCAGGCCCACTTCCATCATGGCAGACAAAGCCAGATCTCCAGTGGCCACTTCCTGTCACACCCACTCCACTCCACTCACATAGCCATCTCTGTCCCACTAACTTCCCTCACATAATCTCCTGCCACACCCATTGCCCTCACACAGCTTCCTGTAACATCCACTCCAGCTTGGTAACTTCCTGTCATACTGACTCCCCCACACAATTTCTTGTCACACTTACTTGCTACTGGGCCACTTCCTATCACACCCGCTGCAGCTCAGGCCACTTCCTGTCATACTCACTCTCTTCACACAACCTCCCGTCACAACCATTGCAGCTTGGCCATTTTCTGTCACACTCACTCCCTACTTGGCCACTTCCTGTCACACTCACTCCCCCACACAATCTCCTGTCACACTGAATTCCCTCACACAACCTCTTGTCACAACCATTCCAGCTTGGCCACTTCTTGTTACACTCACTCCCCCACACATCCTCCTGTCACACCCACTCCCTACTTGACTACTTCCTGTCACACCAACTCACCTCACACAACCTCCTGTCACATCTACTCTCCTGCTCAGCCACTTCCTGCCGCACTGGCTCCCTTTACAGCCTGTCACAACCAGCCTGAGTCACCTGAATCACCACCACCATCACCCTCACTGTAGCCAACTGTCTTTTCTAAAGATGGCTGCCATAATATCCCTCGCCACCAAGGCTTCCTGCAAGGTGACCTTGACACTCCTTCCACCCAGTGGTGGGATCTATGACCTCCTCCCTTTGAACCTGGGCCCACCTTTGTTACTGCCCCAATCAGCAGAGTAGATGGAAGTGATACTAGCAACTTGCAAGGCAAGAGCATGAAAACACCTTCACTTCTACCTGGCTCTCTCAGGATGTTGCCTCTCGGAACCCAGCCACCATGCTGTGAGGAAGCCCAAAGGAGCACACACAGAGAGACCCTGCAGAGAGGCCATAAACTGGGGTTCCCACAGGTAGCTGAGGTTCCAGCCAACAGCTGGCATCAATTGCCAGATGTGGGAGTTGTCAAATTACCCGCAAATGTTGAATCTGCCCAGATGAAGCCACAGCTATCATGGAGTGGGGACAAGCTGAACCAACTGGGCTCCGTCCTAATTCCAGCCCACAGAATCAGGTATACAAGAGTTGTTTCTGTCCACTAAGTTTGGGGTGGCTTGCTACCCAGCAACAAATGACTGCTGCGTTTACACAGACACATGCAGTCACACATGTTAAGAACAGTCCTCATCTCTAGCATCCTCCTTCCCTGGCAGATCCATCCAAGAGGCCGGCATGAGAAACGCATCCATGGATCTGTCCACCAGTGACAAGAACACCCAAAGAAAGCCACAATTGGCCTCCGCCTTTTGCCTCGGATCTCAACAGCCCCCGAGGTCTCCAGGGGCATAGCAAACGATCTAGCTGTGGAGGGGAAAGAACGCAGGAAGCCCCGTGTTACAGAAGATGACACTGAGAGCCACGCGGCTAAGTGGCCTGCTCAGGACCATGGCTGCTTCACGGCAGAGCTAGGCTGCGATCAGCCCGACTCCCAGCCAAGTGGTTTGATTCTCATTAGCAAGGTGCCTAATTAGGGCAGCTCATCAATACATCCCACAGAAACAAATTATCCTCTGGCTCAAGCCTACTTACCTGTAGGGAGGCTGGGCCAGCCCCAACCTTCTAGGGGTGCCATCCTGGGCAGGGGACAGGAAACGTGCGCCGATGGGACCGCTGGGGCAGTCGGGCAAGCTCCGGGGGCTGGGGGAAGGGGGGCCGCCTTCCTCAGGCGCCCCACCTTGGGGGCCAGGCGGGAGGCAGGAGCTGGGCCTTGGTTTCTCTCCTCGCCCCCTCCAGGGAGGCAGACGGCCTCAGCAGGCCTCACCCACTGTGATATGCCAAGATGCTCTGCTCTGCTCAGAGAATAATTTTTTTCCAGAGATGAATTTCACAAAGTAGGCCAAGGGCCGTGGGACCAACCCCCTTGCTCGCGGAGGCTGAAGAGGATGTCCTCCGAGGGCCAGGGCCGCCTCATTGCGACTTCCAGGCTGCTGGCCCGAGGGTCCCAGGGTCCAGCTACCCCAGGATAGGAAGGACAGGAAATCGGCCTAGTCCCCCAGTGTATGCTGCCATGGTGACCAGCTCTGACGGTGGCCCCTGGGACTCTGACATCCCTGATGCTTGTCCCAGTAATTTGGGCCCAGGCTCCCACTCCTGCCAGACAACATGGTCCACCAAGAGCCACCCACCATCACATTAGACCTTTATGAGGCCAATCTGCACATACAGCAGCTTCTGGGGAGAAAAGAGGGAACCTGGACATGTAGTAGCCCTGTCCCAATGATACACAGTCTCTGCTTTGCATAGTAAAGAGAAATAACAAGAGACAGGAGAGCGTACGAACATGGACTGTGGAGTCAGACTGCCTGGCTCTGCTGTGTGGCCTTGCACAAGTCACTTAACCTTTCTGTGCCTCAGCTGCCTCCTCTGCAAAATGGGAATATTAAGAGTGTCTAGGGCCGGGTGAGGTGGCTCATGCCTGTAATCCCAGCACTTTGGGAGGCTGAGGGAGGTGGATTGCCTGAGGTCAGGAGTTCAAGACCAGCCTGGCCAACATGGTGAAACTTCATCTCTACTAAAAATACAAAAATTAGGCGGGCGTGGTGGTGTGCGCCTGTAGTCCTAGCTACTCAGGAGGCTGATGTGAGAGAATCTCTTGAACCCGGGAGGCAGAGGCTGCCGTGAGCCAAGATCACACCACTGCACTCCAGCCTCGGTGACAGAGTGAGACTCCATCTCAAAAAAGAATGTCTACACCATAAAATTGTGATGGGAATTAAACCACTAAATGATGGTATTTAGAAAGTACTTAGAGTCACATAGCCACCCTTGGCAAGTGCTTGTTAAACTAGAAATAAATAAAAATAAAATTAAAAAAAATTTAAAAAGCTCTTCTGAGCTGCTCTCATTGCTGAAAGGTCATGTAAATTCTGCCCATTATCTGGAATGGCTATACTGAGGCCAGAGAAGGCAGAGTCACCTCCACACCAGTCACAAAGTTGGCACAGCTAATGCCTAGGGTGAGGTTGCTATTATAACTCACATGCTTATATGAGGGCCACACTGAAAGCTGCACAGGGAGGCCTGGGCTCAGCAGAGGTTTTGCAAAATGGGAAACCCACACCCCCAGAACCCAGCCCTGTGTGAAATGCAGGCCTGGGGACGCCAGCTCTCACACTGAAGAGAAAGCCAGGAATCTGTTTTTTGTTTTTGTTTTTGTTTTGAGATGGAGTCTTGCTCTGTCACCCAGGCTGGAGTGCAGTGGCACGATCTCGGCTCATTGCAACCTCCACCTCCTGGGTTCAAGCAATTCTCCTGCCTCAGCCTCCTGAGTAGCTGGGATTACAGGCGTGTGCCACCATGCCTGGCTAATTTTTGTATTTTTAGTAGAGACAGGTTTCGCCACATTGGCCAGGCTGGTCTCGAACTCCTGACCTCAGATGATCCACCCGCTGTGGCCTCCCAAAGCGTTAGGATTACAGGCGTGAGCCACTGCGCCCAGCTCTGAGTTTTTAAAAGGTGACCTTTGATCAGGCCACCAGGCATTCAATGTTTACCAATCACCATGCCAAGTACTGTAGCTTTAATGTATGGTAATGAGTTCACCATCTGATAGGGGAGACCAACAAGGAACTGGGGAATCATCTGGAAACACGGAAAGCAGCCCAGGCCAGGGATGTCCAAGTGAGACCTAAAAGAAGACATCCAACCCAGCGCAGAGTCAGGGAAAGACGGCCGGGGCCCACGAAGAGCAATGTGAATGGTGTTCCAGGCAGAGGAAACAGAAAATGCAATGCTGGGAGGCGTGAGGAGTATGGAGGATGTAGAAGCGGAGATAGTGAGACAGAATGCTAAGGATGGAGACTATGGAAGTACGTGGCAGATTCATAGAATACTCTTGGGGCTAAATCCCATCTCTGCTGGGGAAATGCTGTGTGTCCATGGGAGGCCTCTGAACATCTCAGCATTAAGTGGGTTAGGATTTTGCTTTCACTAGAGCCCTTGGATGGCCCCAGAGATGACACTGGGAAAGGGCCCCCTTGAAGGAAGAGCGTTTCTTGTCATTAGTGGGACTTAGTGGAAAATCACTCTCCCACTGCTGGGGCAAGAGCCACCGGGGAGCAAGCACGAGAAACAAAATCACATTTCTGGAGCCCCTGGTATGTGCCAGGCGCCGTGCTGGGCCCTGCATGTACAGGCGCTCATTTCCTCCATGTGGAGATGCTATGAGGGGATTATTTTTGCTACCCCCATTTTGCAGATGAGAAAACTGAGGCACTGAGCAGTCCTCTGGCGGCCTCATGTATCTGGCAAGAGCAGAGCCAGTCTGTTCGGCAAGAACCCTGCTTTGCCCCTGCACCTAGCTACCTGTCTGGGGTTTTCCCCTCAAAGGGATGAAGGTGGGGGTAGGGGAGCTTCAGCAGGTACAGCAGGCAATCCTGGGGAGGCAGTGCCTGCCACTGGCCCCACATGCCCGTGTCACCTCCATCACAGTGAGATCAACTCTGCAGTGGCCATGCTTAGCTTTGGGGAAGTCATTAAATGCCACACCAAACTAGACAGAATACAATTGCATGGCAAGGAGATGTTGAAAGAAGTTCTGCCTGGGAGCATGAGCACACAAACACATACACAGACATACTAAGGTGCACAAATAAACAAAGACACGCACTGACACACACACACAGATCCCCACATGTGGATGCAGATACACAGGCACACATTCAGAGACATACTCAGAAAAACACAGATACAAAGACACACACACAGAAACACACTAAGATACACATACAAGGACACAGACACAAAAATTAAAAGACCCACAAACACACTCAAAGATACGTGCCCATAAAGATGCAGACATACACACGTAAGTATACAAATACACTCACATTACACTCACATCACACTCACATCCATCCCTGTTTGTTTGTTTGACTGATTTTTTTTTTTGAGGGCCTACTATGTGCTCTGCCCTCTGCTGCTTAGTTCTGGGGACAAGCTGCTCTATACCCTCATGGTGATGACAATCCACAGAGGGAGGCCGGTGTTCATCAGTAACCCACAGAGCTATGTCTGACACCTGCTATGGTAAGTGCTGTAAAGTTGGGGTGCACAGCCTCAAGGGGTCATACAATGTGGAGCAGGCAGCTGCCCCAAGGAAGTGATATTGAGTAAGCTCCAAGGATCTGGGAGGAGTTGATGGGAAGAAGTATGGGAAGAGTGTCGCAGGCAGAGAGAGCAGGTCACCCATGGGGGCTATGGTGCTGGGGAAACAAAGAAGACACGTGTGACTGGAACATGGCGAGCATAGGGAATGTGGCTCAGGATCAAGAACAGAGGGCGCATGTACAATTATAATGTGTCGATTAAAAAAGAATGAAAGGCATGCTGAAATTACACTGCTATAAATCTGAACTTGATTCCTATAAGTTACAATATATATGGTAAACCCTAGCGCAAACCACTAAGAAAATCCTCAAGTAATATAGTTAAAAAAAAAACCTCACTAATTAAAATGCTACATTAGAGAATATTCACTCAATGCAAAAGAAAGTAGTAAAAGAGAGAGGAACAAAAAGATATAGAAAACAAAAAGCAAAATGGCAGACATAAATTCTACCATAGCAATAATAACATTAAATATGAATGGATTAAACAATCCAATCAAAGAGCAGAGTTTTTCAACTGAATAAAAAACATGATCCAACTATATGTTGTCTATAGGAGACACGCTTTAGATTCAAAGGCATGAACAGATGGAAAATTAAAGGATACAAAAAGATATATAATGCAAACAGCCACCATAAGAAACTGGGAGTAACTATACCAATATCAGACAAAATAGACTCTAAAACAAAACAAAACAAAAAAGTTACTAGGGAAAGAAGGACCTTTGCTAAATAAAAGGGCCAATCTGTCAGGAAGAGATAACAATTATAAATGTATATATGCACCTAATAGAACACTAAAATATATGAAGCAAAAATTGACAGAAATGGAGAAATAGACAAATTAACGACAGTTGGAGACTTCAACACCCCACTTTCAACAGTGCAAAGAACAACTAGACAGAAAATCAACAAGAAAATAGAAGACTTGAACAACACTATAAACCAAGAACAGAGGGCAGTGACCAGTCCATGCTGAGCATGGAAGGTTAGTTACATTGAGGCTTTCACCTCAAAGGCAATGGAGGGCCATTGGAAATGGTACTTTTTAAAACAAAATGCATTTTTAATTGATACATAATATTTGTATATATTTATGAGATACATGTAATATTTCATTACATGCATAGAATGTGTAATGACCAAGTCAGGGTAATTAGGATATCCATCACCCAGGTACTGGAAACATTCCAAGTCCTCTCTTCTAGCAATTTTAAAATACACAATACACTGCTGTTAACTATAGTCACCCTGCTCTGCTATCAAACATTAGAATGTATTCCTTCTATCTAATTGTATGTTTGTACCCATTAACCAACCTCTCTTCATCGTCCCCTGGAAATTCTTCTTCCTAAACTTCTATTAAAAAATTCTTAACAAGTTTTTAATAACCTCACTTGCTGCTGTGGTCAAAAGAGTGGAGAAGCCAGAGTCAGCAAAGGAAGAAATTAGGAACCAAAGTCCAGCGGGAGAGGCAATGGGGGCATGGGTCCAAGTGACGATGGTGGAGATGGAGGTAGGAGATGGGATGCAGGAGGTATCTAGGAGGTAAATCCCCAGGATTTAGTGATGAACTGGACATAGGGGGCATACAGGAGAGGGAGGTAATCAGGGTAGCTCCCAGGTTTCTGTCCTGTAGACCCGGATGGAGCCATCCCTAAGATGAAGACCCTACAATGGAGAGGAAAATTAGGTTTTGAACGTCTTGACCTGGAGACATCTTTGAGACAGACATTCAAGAAAAGTCAAATAAAGTGGCTTAAAAAGAAAGACAGAAATGTCAAGAAGGCTATTGTACAGAGAGGTTTGACACCCAGAGGCAGGGACTGGAGAGCTGGGAGGCAGTGACGTTGTGGATACAGATGAGGTCACACAGGGTCAGGGCACAGAGTGAGAAGAGATGGACCTTGAAAGGACCAACATAATTAGAGGCCAGCCAGAGGAGGATGGGTCTGAAAAGAAACAGGGAAGTGGCGGCAAGAGGTAGGAGGAAAATGAAGAGAATGTAGTATCAGGAGGGCCAAGAGGGGGCTCTGTGGGGGAAGCGGCAGGGTGGGTGGGAGATACAGAAATGGAGATACAGTGTGAGCCAGATGCTCTATAAATGTGGCTGAGCAGGAGAGGAGGATGTAGGTGAAGGGTTTCTCTGCCCTGCCTTCCTTCATATATCCTTTTGCCTCAGTTTCCTCCTCTGCAGAATGGGAGGTGGTCCAACAGCATAGGTGGGTGGAACCATTTCTGACAGGCTCCAAGCACCATGCAGAGGTTAGGGGCTGCTAATCTCCACTGAACAGTAAAACCAGGGAGCCCCTGTCCTAGTGGCAGACCTGATGATCTGCCTTGTCCACCTCCTTGGTCACAGACCATCCCCCTTGCCCAAAAAAGTCTCTCCCAAAAAGACCTTGCTGGGCTCCAATCTGCTACAGGACAGAGCTTGGTCCTTCCTGGGCCCATCCAGGGTTTGGTGACCATGGTTCCTGTGGTGTCTCCTTGAAGGCAGGCTTCCCTCTGAGACCACCCACCCTCTACCTAGGCTAGAGAACATCACTGAATCCAGATGGGGAAGGAGGGGAGAACTACACGTCCCAAGTCTAGAACCCTCTCCAGCAGCCCTCACCAACCTCACAGGCCTGCAGGGCCAGTGTTTGTCTCCCCTCTTGTTCCCCACAGCTCTGTGTACAGCCTCTGATTACTGTGCTAATTATGTCATTTTGGGGTTATTTCACTACAGTTGACTCCTCCACCAATCTAAAGCATTCTTAAGAACAGGGACTGCTTTCTTTTCATCTTTACATTCCTAGTGTTGGCTGAGTAGATGTTGGATGGATGCATGCATGCATGGAGGAAGGGATTTTTGTTGGATGCACAAATATGTGGATGGGTGGATGAGAAGGTTGCTGGGTGGCTAAGTGGATCAATGGATAGATGAATGGGTGGGTGGATGGGTGGAGGAATTCGTGGATGGGTGGATGGATGGATGGAGGAATTCGTGGATGGATGAATTCATGGATGGATGGATGGATGGATGAATTCATGAATGGATGGATGGAAGGATTCATGGATGGATAGATGGATGGATTCATGGATGGATGGATGAGTGAAGAGATGGATGGATAGTTAAGATCAGTAAGAAATGGGGAAGTACAGCTGGATAAAGTGTTAGGTGGATGGATACAGTGGATGAGAGAGCAGATTTATGAATGAGTAGATAAGACAATGTTGGGTGGGTGGTGGATGAGTGGATGATGGATGATAAAGAGGTGATCCCCCAACCCCTGCTACTTCCAGTCCACAGGTGCTCACAGATTAGACAAAACTAAAAGGTGAAAAAGTTCTCTTTATTCCATACTCCAGCCCACATCCCCTGCAGTCCCCCAGGTAGACATTCAACCTCTCTTACACCTAACAGCATCCCCATATATGAAAGTCAGCACACGACCCCCTGGGACAGAACACCTGCATGTGGCCCAGGCTCTACAGCCACGCCGTCTTAGTCACCTCATCTTTTTATGGCCTTTCCTAACAAGTGGCACCTGGAAACACACTGGTAATAATGCCCACAGAGACCATTGGGCAAAGGGCCCTTCTCAGAACATAACCCAATCCCCCATGACCCTCCTTGCACCAGTTCTATGTCCAGGAGAGGAGAAGGCGCCCCTTGCCCACTGCATGCCTGCCGCTAAAAGCCTACAAATCCACACCAGCTGGCCACTCACACAGAAAACCAGCCATACCCTTACCAAGGAAGCACAGCTCCCACCTTGCTGGGGGTACCAGGCATGTTCCCATGGCAATCTCTCCACTCCCACAATGCTGTAGAGTGCTAGTCCTCGAAACGTTTGCGTGCCCAAAGGCTTCCCGCCACGAAGAACTCCTCTCTGGGCAGAGATGACAACATCCAGTTCATCACAGATGCTCTCCTTTGCCTATTTTCCAAACGTCCCCTCCCTCCCTTCAATGTTTCCTATCAGGCTGAACCCAGCGGGAGCCAAACATAAATTGGATCTCGTTTCTCCCGTTTTAGACCCTCAGTATCTTCCCACTTCCATGATAATAGAATTCAAAGGAATCCAGCCACTACCGTGGTCTAAAAGGGCCTGCGTGAGCAGTAACCACCTCCCCCTGTGACTTCTCTCCCTCCCCTCTTCTCCCCTCTCTAGCCTCACTGGCCTCCTTTTGGTTCCAGGACTTTCCAAGCTGAGTCCCACCTCAGGGCCTTTGCACAGGCTCCTCCTGGAGCTGTGAGCTCCCCTGCCTGAACTGTGCCTGCACAGCTCCTCTTCATGGTTCACGTCTCAGCCTAAATGTCACCTACCCAGTGTGGGCCTCCATCATCACCCTAAATAAACAGGCGGCCCCTCCATGTGATTTCAGTGCTCTTTCCTCCATTCTTTCTATTTCTGTCATTACACATTTATTTGTTTAGCTTGCCCTTCCACACCCAGCAGCTGGCATTGCGCAGGGCCTATAGCACGTGCTCAAGAAATACCTGCTATTTGATGGATGAATGTCAGATTCAGAGCAAAGACTCTGGCCGGACTGTCTGGGTTCGAGTCTTGTGTGACCTTGGGCTAGTAAATGAACCTCCCTGGGCCTCAGTAGCCTCAGCTGCAAAATAGGGTGACACCAGAGCCTGCCCCAAGGGATGCTGGGAGGATTCAATGAAAGAACAAAGGTCAGGGACCATTCTCCAGCCCTAGCCCCAGCCCCAAGTCCTTGCTTCTTGGAGTCAGAGCAATGAGTATAAGGTCTGCCATGGAAAGAAAGAGCTTATAAGGTAAAAACGCGAACTGTAGAGTGTGGCTGGTACAGCCACAGAAAGGAGGGCTGGACTTGGCTTTAAAAAAAAAATCTAAAAAACTTTTTAAATAAAGGCTACAAGTCTATCTCCTTCCTTCTTTATCAACGACACGATTTATTGACCGGGGAGGCCATATTGACTAAATAAATCTTGATAATGACCACGGCAGCAATCAATACCTGCTTATTATCAGCCCCAGCCGAGAATTCCATCTCGCGGAATGCAGGCCGGACGACAGGGCGCGCCACGGGGCTCCGGGACCCAGCGGGGGCCGGGGATGGATGGCCGGGTGGTGCTCATTCTCCAGGCTGGGAGACACGCTGGGAACCGGGAGCTTTCTCTCACCTTCCCCCGACCCATGCTTCTCAGGCTTTGGGGCCCAAATCCATTTCCATGAGTTGACAGTGGCAAGGTATCTTCAGAGGTTTTTAAAAAGAACAGCAAGGGGCCGGGCGTGGTGGCTCACGCCTGCAATCCCAGCACTGTGGGAGGCCGAGGCAGGCAGATCACATGAGGTCATGAATTCAAGACCAGCCTGGCCAACGTGGTGAAACCCCGTCTCTACTGAAAATACAAAAATCAGCCAGGCGTGGTGGCACACGCTTGTAATCCCAGCTACTTGGGAGGCTGAGGCAGGCGAATTGCTTGAACCTGGGAGGCAGAGGTTGCAGTAAGCCGAGATTGCGCCACTGCACTCCAGCCTGGGCGACAGAGCCAGACTCTGTCTCAAAAACAAATAAATAAAAATAAAGCATAAAGAGAAAAATACTGACATAGTGATTGTAGATGGGGGGACCTCGGCAGTGGCGTGAGACAGCCATCAGTCCTGGGAGGGGCACCTTTGGCCATTAGTGAGTCCAGAGCAGGAACACGGGTGGCCAACAGCCCTGGGTCTTGGGTTCAAGTCCAGGCTGGGCCGCTTCCTGGCAATGTAGCCAGGGACTGAGCCTTCTGTGCCTCACTCTGTTCATCTGTGAAATGGGAATGGTCATAGTTTTCCCTTCATAAAGTTGCTGTGGGAATTAAAAATAAGACAATACAAAGGGCTGTGAACACTGGCTGGCATGGCAGTAAGAGTGCAGGCGCCATTTGTTAAAGAAATCCCAGGCCTGCACTGGTCTCTCCGCAAGCTGTCTTCTGACCCACAAAGCCAGGCCCAGCCTTGCTAAGCCCTGCCAAGCGGCATGCAGGGAGGCCTGACCTCCTGTCCCAAGCTTCTCTGCAAAGAGCCAGCGCACCTGGCTGCTGGCTGCTGGCTCCGGGTGGGCCGGGCTGGGAGGAAGACCCAGGTTAGATTCCTGTCCTTTCAGGGTGTGGTGGGGGTTCCTGCACCTGGCTGGAGTTCAGGTGAGCTTCTCTCATCTGATACCTGAGCAGCTAATACTGCAAACGAATCTCTAGGCTCCACCCAGATTTGGGCACCACTGAGCTGAGCAGTGAGGGCCTGGAGGTGAATGACAAACAACAATGATGGCAATAATAATAAAGGTAATACTAGTCACTCTTGTTTACTGGGGAATGATGGTGTCCCAAATGTGTGTTATGGGCTCTGCATCAAATCAAGTCTTCTCAATGTCCCTATGAGGTAGGGGCTGTGTTTCAGTCCCATTTTACAGATGAGGAAGCTGAGGCTTACAAAACTGGGGAGCTGCCGAAAGCCTCTCAGTGAGGAAGTGGCAAGACCGGGGTCTGAAGCAAGATCTGACTGCTCCGAGCCCAGCTCCCATCATTGCAGGTGCAGCTCCCAAGGCAACTGAAATTCAACAGGAAATGCCCTCCCATTTTAAGAAAGATAATAATAACAATTGCTAATAAAGATAATAAATAGCAATAATAATCACCATTAGGAAAGGCTCACAACATGCCCAGCCCTAGGCCAAGTGTCTATATGGAGCTGTCACTTTCTACTTCTCACGATCCTTGAAGAAAAGTAGTTCTACCTCCAAATGATTATGAAGTAGAAGCTTTATGAGGGCAGGACTTGGTCTGTTTTGTTCTGTGCTACACTCCCAACACCTCAGGCAGCTTGGGACACATAGCTGGGGCTGAATAATGCTCATCAAATGAATAAATGACCTGTCTCAACAAACCAGGGATGCTCCATTCTAGATAGAAAAACTGGGGCCCAGCCAAAGAAGGAAAGATGGGTCTCCCCCCGATTATAAACGAGGGGTCCCTGCGCATGGTGGGAAAGAAAGCCCCTCAACCCTGGGATCACTGTGCAGAGACCCAGGCTGCTTTCTCATGCCTGCTGGGATGATCCAGTGGGCCTGGGAATCAGTGTCAGGAATGTCACCCGGGTCCGAGGACATTAACTGGCTGTCTTGTGTCCTGGATGACAGCCATCTCACAGGCTGTAGGGATGCTTTCAGCTCTCTATGGCTGAGGCCACCAAATCATCGCTTATGGCCTGCAGCCTTCCAGCAATTAATAAATAGATATACTAATTAGATGGGAGCTGCCTCCCAGGTTGGAATTGAGGTCACCCTAAGGCGAGACTGATGGAGCTAAAGGTAAACAAACCCTCATTCGCCACAGGCCTGAGGCCGGTGCCCAATTCCCAGCAACTTTCAAGAGCCAGTGAGGGGTGAAGCAGCCAAGGGTCCCCCAAGACTGCCCCTCAAGGTGAAGTCGAGGGGCAACTGCCCCCTACCTCATCCCTCCTGTGGATTCAGCCACCCCATCAATCAAATATTTATTGAGCACTTACTATGTCCCTGCCCTCCCCAGAGAGGGAGGCAGACAGTAAACAAACGAACAAATAAATACACAAATAAATATTATCACATCAGGTGAGGCAGAGTGAGGAGAGGGGAGCTGATTTGGAAAGAGAAGTCAAGGAGGACTTCTCTGAGGAGGTGGTATTCAAGCAAAGGACCGAACTAACTGAAGGGAGGTGTTTGGAAATTGTCTCAGAGACAGGGAACAGTAAGTGCCAAAACCCTGAAGCTGGGACCTGCTTGGCTTGTTTGAGGCTCAGCAAGGAGGCCACAGGGGCTTGAATAAAGAGGGGGAGAATGACAGGGGATGGGAGGGGGATAGGATGAGGGGATCCTAAAACCTGAGGGCAAGTAAGGACAGGCAACCAGGAAAGAGACAGTGCTGGGAGTGACAGCTCCCCAGCCTCCCCCAAGACATGACAGCGACCTCAACGGAGCGTCTCCTACACCCTGAGAGCCTTATGCAGATGTCCCAATCCCATTTCTTCTTTCCTGTGGGACAAGAAACAGACTTGAAGGCAGGGTTATATGGCAAAGAGATTTGTAAGGGTCAACGCCTGCACCTGCCGGAGGGAGCCAGTGTGAAGGAGAGAGGACAGGACAGGAGGAAGGTTGTTTGGTTGACGGAAGCTCCTAGACTACCATGGAGTTAGCAGAGGGGTCCCGTGTGTCCCAGGTACGAGTCTGTGCCAGAATTTCTGCTGCACTCTGCCCCTGGCTGGGCCAGCTATGGGATGGATTTCCAGTGCAGCACGGGTCCTATCACGCTCCCTGAAGTCGAAGATGGGCAAGATGCATTCTCATGGAATGCCCTTTCTCCTACTACCATTTCTGTCTCGTGAGTATGTACAGGGCAACTAGGATTCAAATCCTAGCTCTACTTCTTTCTTCCTAGATATGTGTCCTTGGGCAAGTTATTTCCCCTTTCAGAGGCATAGTCTTCTCATCTGGAAGATGGGTGTAGCAATGGTACCTCCCGGAGTGCTGGGATTACAGGCGTGAGCCACCGCGCCTGGCTAATTCTTGTATTTTTAGTAGGGAAGGGGTTTCACCATGTTGGCCACGCTGGTCTCAAATGCCTGACCTCAAATTATCTGCCCGCCTCATCCTCCCAAAGTGCTGGGATTACAGGCATGAGCCACCGCACCCGGCCACCATGCAGTGTCGTATTACACCCTCCATCCCTACTCCTCATTGGCAGGTGGCAAAAGTGAGAATGAGACAGGCCCAGTAACCTGCTCAGAATCTTCTCCCGGCCATACTGCTTTCTTCAGTTCCTTGGAGGCACAATTCTTCCACCCTTCTCGGGGTCTCCGCAAATGCTGTTCCCTCTTCTGAGATGCTTTTCTCTAACCTTGTCCTTGAGATCTCAACAGAAGGGTCATTTCTTCCAGGAAGCATCCCCCGAGGTCCAGACCCAGGCAATTCCTTTGCCATATGCTGTCTCGGAATCTACTCCCCTTGCCCGTCTGTGAAATGGCATGTGCATCCACTCGTCCCATGGCCTGTGGGCTCTGAGAGAGCTGGCACCTTGCCTTCCTTGCTTACTATATCATCTTTAATATGTAATTATTAGTTATTGTATTTGTTTTTTATATATAATTATTTACACCATAAGTGGTGAATGTACAGTTCTGGAGTGAAGGATAACAGCAATTATTATTTACTTTAACATTATATCATGTTTCAATGTGCTCGGCATGGATCTCAGCGCTTCATATGCATTAACTCACTTAATCCTCAAAACAGGCTGGGCACGGTGGCTCACACCTGTAATCCCAGCACTTTGAGAGGTTGAGTTGGGAGAATCACTTGAGCTTAGGAGTTCGAGACTAGCCTGGGTGGCATGGTGAGACCTCCACTTCTACGTTAAAAAAAAAAAAAAAAAAAAAAGCCGGGCGTCGTGGCGGTGCACCTATAATCCCAGCTACTTGGGAGGCTGAGATGGGAGGATCATCTGAGCCTAGAAGGTTGAGGCTGCAGTGAGCCCTGATGGCACCATTGCACTCCAGCCTGGGTGGCAGACTGAGACCCCGTCTCAAAAAAATAATAATAAAAGTCCTCACAACAATTCTTAAGGAGGTGGCTACTACTATTATCCCCATTTTATATATGAGAAAAGTGAGGCTCAGAAAGGTTAAGTGACTCATCCAAGGTCACACAGCTGGTAAGTGGCAGAGCTGGGATTTGAACCGAGGCCTCCTGGCTCCAGAGTCCAGGTAGTCTTTGGGGGTGGAGGGTGTAGGGCTTGATTCCGCAGCTCACACCACATCCCCTGGGACACCCGCACCCACAGACACTCGTAGCAGATGACAGACACTCACAGGCGTCTGTAGCAGCAAGGCCTAGGAGTGATGGCCCCACTCAGGGAAATCTGCCCTGGACTGGCGGCCCCTGTGACCCCTGTGGTCTCCGGATCCGCAGCACCCACAGTCCACACCGGCGGCTGGGCAAGTCAATCGACCATAATGGTTCCCCGGGAGCCATTTACCTCGTCCAGCTTGAGCGACGGTGGCTCACAGAGTCTTAAGCACCGTTGGGCCCCCCAGCGTCTCTGGGCAGACGACCAGCTCAGGCCAAAGAGGCCGAAGGATTGATTTCTTTCTTTCTTTGTTTTTAATGACAAATGCATATCCTGGAACTGCTGTTTCATCGGGCTGAACTGAAGACTGGCAGAGGCTGGGGTGTGCTCCGGAGGGGTTTCGGGGGACAGCCACAGGCCCACTTTTGGGGGTGTGGGCTCCTGGGAAGAAGCAGAGACAGCAGGCTCTGAACCCTACTAACCAGGTATCTTCATGCGTTGGTCAGGAGCCTTTCATTTGTTCTGGAAATGCAGCCTCTTCTGGAACTAGGCACTGGGAAGGTGCGGCCTGTGGCCTTGAACTACAGAGAAGACCCTCCTCAGGACCCCGACAGCTGGCCTGACCCACTGAGGACCCCTGGCACAGGGCCCTGGCACTGGGTGTTCCCTCTGCCTGGAAATGTCCCTCCCAGGTCTCCACTCCCCTTCTCCATTGGACCTGCCTACAGTGGCCAGAGCTCCTGATTTTCAGGGGACACTGGTCACCTAGATTTCTTAGGTAAATCTCTTGTGTTTTAAATGCTGACAACTTACACAAAAGTGTTTTTAAATATCTCACTAATCTAGACAGACACATCCATGGGCCAGACATAGCTCCCCGTCTGCAATTTCTGTGGTCAGAGCTCCCAAAATATAAGATACTACATATAATATTAGTACAATACTAATATAGTAACCCCAATGGAGTAAGAGAGAAGAGAAAACTTGCTCAGAAATCTCTAAAACAGCCTACAAGGCCAGCAAGTTCCAGCCGCTGCTGTTTATTTGGTTTTCTCCTCTCATACTCTAAAAATACCAATGACAATACGAAGTCACTCAGATTCACAGGGCAGCAACTGTGTGCCCCACACTGTGCTAAACACTTTCATGTTCAAAGTGGTTTGATCTTCCTGAACAACCTAGAAGGCGGAGACTATTATTAGTCCCATTTAAAGACAAAGAAAGTAAGGCTTGGAGAGGTTAAGTGACTCATCCAAGGTCACACAGCTAGTAGGTGATGGAGCCAGGATTTGAAGCCAGGCAGGGGCCTCTCACTGCTCTGACTCTTCATGCTTCTCTCTGGAGGGAAAGGGTCAAGAACAAGTTTTGGGAACTGAGTTTGATCCACTTTAATACTCTTAACTGAAAAGTTAAAATTTCAGCCATGCCACAGCCTACATATGACAGCCATGACATAGACCAGTAGACCCAGGGCAGGCAAACTACAGCTCTCAGGCCAAAACTGGCCCCCTGCCTGTTGGTATAAATAAAGTTTTATTGGAACACAGCCACGTCCATTCATTCTCATTGTGGCTGTTTCATGCTAATGGCAGAGTGGAGGCTTATGGTCCACGAAGCCCAGTGTATTATTATCCAACTCTACAGAAAAAGGTTGGCCCCATCTGATGGTAAACCTAGCATGTGTAGAGAGAGACCATACCCTGAGAGGGTTCTATGGTCAAAACCCTCTGGGGTGTCCTTAGCAATATGGGAGCACATCTGCATATTACAGTGGGGAAACAGTGGTGGAAGCTTCTTTAGTTTTCTTTAGGCTGAGTGGTCACGACATTTGGGCTCAGAATGAAAGAAATGAAGGAGCCAACCACAGGGAGATGGGAGGAAAAGGGTCGCAGGCAGAGGAAAGCATACATGCAAAGGCCCTGAGGTGGGGATGTGCTTGATGTGTTTGTGGGACAAAGAGAAGGCCGCTGCAGGACAGTGGTTGGAGAGGGAGCCAGAGAGATTGAGAGAATGGGGCAGATCCTGGGGGATCTGTCAGGGGAAAGGAATTTGAATTTTAATCTAAACATGATAGGAGTATCTTTTTTTCCGTTTCTTTTTTAAACAGGGTCTTGCTCAGTTGCTCAGGCTGGAGTGCAATGGTATGATCATAGCTCAGTGCAGCCTCCACCTCCTGGGCTCAAGCAATCCTCCCACCTCAGCCTCCTGAATATCTGGGACTGCAGGCAGGTGCCACCATGTCCAGCTAATTTTTTTATTTTTTGTAGAGAAGGAGTATCACTATGTTGCCCAGGCTGGTCTCAAACTCCTGGCCTCAAGCAATCCTCCCGCCTCAGCCTGCCAAAGTGCTGGGATTATAGGCATGAGCCACCTCGCCTGGGCCATGATAGGAATATAATGTCTACATCCTCCAAAACACTACAAGCCATTTTGGTGAAGGGCTCATTGAGGCTTAGAAACCAAATAACTCCATCCTAGACATAATTTTTTGTTTCAAAAATATTGCTTAAAAGGTCAATAGCCCCACCACCATGACCATGATGGAGAAAGAAGGGGAGGGGCCCAAGGTCATCAAACTTGTAATCCCAGCACTTTAAGAGGCCGAGGCTGGTGGATCATTTGAGGTCAGGACTTCAAGACCAGCCTGGTCAACACTGCAAAACCCTGTCTCTACTAAAAATACAAAAATTAGCCAGGCGTGGTGGCGTGCGCCTATAGTTCCAACTACTTGGGAATCACGTGAACCCGGGAGGCGGAGGTTGCAGTGAGCTGAGATTGCACCACTGCACTCCAGCCTGGGTGGCAGAGCGAGACTCCATCTTGAAAAAACAAAAAAGAAGAAGACAATGCATTTAAGTGACCCACAAAGGTGTCAGCATCCTTCACCTTTACAATAACTCGTACAGCAAAGTTGGGCACAGCCAGCTGACTTCAAGGGTTAAGAAGCAGGAGACTTGGGATGTGGGATGATTCACCCAGGAACACTAAAGGCCACACAGAATACAGTTCTTGGGGTCCTTCCCCCCTGCCAACCTCTACCATCCCTGACACCCTCCAGTATATGACACCATCATAAATAACGAGCACCCCCGGAGGAAAAATATCAAACAGAAGATGGGACCCTGAATCCCAAGGCCAGGAACAAAGGCAGGTCACCACCTGAGTCCCCTTCCAATGCTTCACCTCTGCCAGGCCCGGCCTTTGAATTAGATAGCCAGGAAGCCACCGGAAATTCAGCCCTTTCAGAAGCAGCACAGAAAACCACAGTTTCTGGGCAGCCTTGTCTACCATCATCCAGGACCATATATTTAGCACCAGCCAAGGTGCTCACGTTTGAAATCCCATCTGCCGGAAGAAAGGTTACCACGACAGAATGTCAAGTTCGAAGATAGAATCCTCTTTTTAACAGGAGAGTTTAAAAAAAAAAAATAAAGAAAAAAGTAAAAGAAAGAAAAGCCACCACCACCATCAGAAAAGCTGTTCCCTCTGGTCAAAATAGCACCGTGCTCATCTGAAATAACCCACCGAGACACTTATTTGCTTCTTTTAGCTGGTCCGTGGTTTCTCCATTTTCTACAGTGAATTCAAGTATTAATAAAAGAAATTTCAAGACCCCCAACAGCAAAACCAGTGAGGGACGAGATGTTGCTTGTTTTTTCTTCTAGCATTCAAAGAGAGAGCCCGTTTTTGAGAAGCAATCTCTGTCAAGTTGAGAAACTACAATTTTGGGATACCCAGAAAAGGCTGCTGGGTTCTTTAAATAAATTCTCAACACCTGTTTCTAGCTCTTTCTGCAGAAAAGGGCCACAGGGTGTGGGTTCTACGGACTTGGAGAGGCAGAGGGAATGGGGTCACCCACTGGCTGGAGTTAGAAGAGAGTCCAAGGGTTTGTCTTATTCTCAGAGCTGTCTTCACCTAATGCCAACCCCTCTCAGGGGGCTGAGCCATGCCAAGCTCTGCGGGCTCACGCTCCCCACCTCGGCTGCAATTGGACCTCGGCAGCAATTCTATTATGGTGAAGTTTCCAAAGTTAGGATTCCGCCAACAGGGCTGATAGCTTATTTACTGCTGTCATCTATAGAAAGAGGAATTTTGACACATTGTTAAATGATAGCACATTTAGATAAGTCAAGCTGTCAGAGGCTCTAATGGATGTCTAAACTCTCTGTGGCTGATATGTAAAATTTATGCACTTCAGAATATCATAAGGTTATAATATTTTAATCACATCCCTGCTCTTTTCTAAACTTTGAGCAGGGGAAAATATTCCATCAAGCACCATCTTGCTCTCCTGCGCCAGGAGATTGAGTGTTCCCGGAAGTTTCTCCAAACTCCTTGGAAAAGTCCGGCCTCTCTTTGCTTATCCTGTTGATCTTTCTCCCAACTGCTGACACCCGAAGCAGAATTTGCCCCTTCCTCCCAAATTAGTACTATGTAATCCTATTGGCCAAGCTCCTTTCTCCCCAGAAACACAGATGGGCATTTGGACCGAGGACCCTCATTTGGACTGGGTGCCCCCCAGCTCATTGTTAGCTCAATTAACCCTCTTTGGAGTCAGGGAAGACAGCATGGGAGACTGGACCCAGAGCATGGTAAAAAAAAAAGTAGAAAGTTAAGCAGAAAAAGAAAATCATAAAGGTTTGAATCCGGTTACGACGATTATACACAGAAAAGCTATAAAAAAATACTGCATTAGTAATGTTCACCATAAAGCAATCTTATAACCAAATGAAATATGCCTAGCATTATCTTTGGATGGAATTTTATTTCTTCTCGTTTCCTGAGCTGCTAGCAGCAAAGGCAAAAAAGAAGCAAAGACGGGGGGAGGTAGTTTCAGGAGTGCCGGAGTAGGGTGGCACATGTCAGATCACCTTTACCATCGGCCCAAAGTCATTAAGGTTGTTGACTGACTTCCAGCCTAGGAAAACAGCCCTGCTGTGTACAGAGACGGCGCTGGAAGGAATAATAACTGGAACGCTTCCATTTTTGAAAAATATACGTTTCCGGAGGGCTGGACGCCGGGCTGGTACAAGGTCACCTTTCTTGCCAGGATCGGTATGGCGTCAGCGACGTGGTATGGCCTGGGGACACGGGGCCGCCCATGTTGCCTCGGCCACTTTAATGCTCAGCAACCACGCTGCGAGAAACCATTCAACCTGAACAGCCAGGAATGAAAGCCACGCACCTCCTCACATCACAGGCAGCTCAGCCTCGGGACGCGGGACCACGGCTCTCCGGCTGCCTGGGGCTGGGCACGGGGACCTGCCTCTCCTACCTGGATCTCAGAAAAAGCCGGCAGAAGTTCTCCTTTCTGGCTATCTCCCCTATAAGAGGAAAGTAGGGGAGGGGGAAAAAATGAAAATAAAATTGTGTCGTAGGAGTCACTGGCATTATGTACAAGAGAGGATCCCAGGCCAAAGTGCTTAGGCTCCTAATCCACTTCCAACAAAAATGCCATCAGTGAGGATATGGGGTGAGGTGGGGGTGGGGGGCTGCGGGCCTGTTGGCCAGGGGACCAGCTGAAGATTTCAGGCTGGGGGTGGGGAACGCGGCAGATGGAGGGCCAAAATGTTTGCACGCGGCCACGGCTGCCACGTTTATTTCTCTGCTTTCTAGAAGTGTGCTGCCTTGCAAACTCCCACAGGGACACCCCCTCCACTTAATATCGATGTAAATGAGTTTACCCCCCTTTCCTGAGAGCCTTCTCCTGTGTGCCAGACACACTAGCCATTGTTTTAACGAACAACACCCCCCTTCACATATACACCCTGTAGGCTGGGAGGTCTGGGTCCTATCTCCCCATCACCTGAACAAACCCCTCCACCACCCCCTACCTTTATCCTTTCCAGTTCAAATTTGCTTTCCATCTATGCATCTTCTAAAACCCTAACAAAGGGTTCCCAGATTAATGGGCGTCCAGCTGGAATCAAGATTTGGGTGACCTCAAACGTTCCACAAAAGACCCCTTGGGTAGAAGACTGAAGACAGTGAGGTTCCAACCACCCTAGCTCAGACATTAACCCCCCGGGAGCCGCACCCTCCCCTCAGCACCCAGCCCCTGCCTCTCCCCGGGCTGCAGCCCGAGCTCCCCGGATTGAAAACGAGTTATCTAATGAAAATTGTGTTAACTGACATTCCGGCCGACCGGGAGCAAATACCAGCGCTGTAAATCTCGCCGCGGAAATTTTCTCCAGCCCAGAATAACAATAGGACCCTGCAAAGGGCTTTCGCCAGCCCTTCTGGTTCCTCTCCTCTTGTGTGCCACGTTCTTGTCATTCCTTATGTTACAGAACATCAATCATAAATAAAGACGCTGTCCCCCAGCCGTGCCCGGGTCTCATTTACAAACATTAGCAGGGAATACGATTACCATTGGCCTTCGTGCCAAGCCCAATGTGGCTGCCCAATTCTCTCTCTCTCTTTCTCTCTCTCTCTCTCTCTCTCTCTCTGCCTCCATAACCCCCACTCTTCCAGAAAGGCCACTTTAGCATCATTTAAGCCGGCAGGCACAGCTCGCAGCCCTGCCCGTCTCAGTTGGCCACCAAACTGTAGCCCCAACTCGAGTGCGGACCCGGAATTGCAAGGCACTCGGCAGTTATTAACTGCATGCCTCAGTGCCCCGATTTTCTCCCCAGCTCAATGGCTTTGGGGGAGGGGGAGAGCGAGGAGTGGGGCGTTCGGAAGGACGGGGACTGGGAAGCGGCCAGGACGGGGAGAAGGCGCGGGTGCTGGAACCACTTATCAGAAGAAACTTAACGAGATTTGCCGGCGGATTTAAAAAAAAAAAAAAAGTGGGTCCCTTTTTATCTCCAGACTGATGATCTCGCGTCTTCCGCGAATGTCACGGTCAAGGCAGGATGCTCTAACCGCCCTGTTATCGGCACCATTTTCCCGCCCCTGATCCCCGCCGCACCCGCCGAGACTTTGCGAGACTCCAAGGCTGGGGGGCCTTGCCAGGCGCGTCCGGGGCACTCCGGGAAAGAACAGAGGCCGGAGCCGCGCCTCCACGGTGCGTTCTCTGAGATTCCACCTCCCAGCCCCGGCTCCTAGGGGGTCCGCAGAGAACACCTCCAAATCTAGGGGAGGCACACAGACTCCCACAAAGGGAGGATGGGGAGAAAGTGATGGGGTTTCGAAGAGTCGCCCTAGGGAAGGAGAGAGAAAGAGCAGGGAAGAGAGGAAAGAAACAGAAGAAAAGCAGAGACGGGAGAGAGGAGACGAGGGGAGCAGCGGGGAGAAACGCAGGAGGCAGAACAAGCGAGGAAATCTCTCATTTAAAGTTCCCTCGGGCCCGAGGGCTGGGAGTCACCTGCTCTGCGCCGCTCCCGGCTCTCCACCGCCCTGGAGGCAGGAGCGCAAACTTGCGAGCGCCGGGGCCCACCTCCACCGCCCGTCTGCATCTAGACTTGGGAAGGGGATGGAAGGGGGGGGGGAAGGCAAGAAGCAAGACGAACCCCAAGACCCCGGCCCGAGGAGAAGAGGTCTGCCGGCGCGGGCGGCCAGTCCGGCGGCGGCGGCTCTGGCGGCGGCGGCGGCGGCCCCCGGGTGGCGGCGCGTCCGGGCTGCGCAGCCAGGCGGGCGGCGAAGGCTGAGGTGCCGGCGAGCGGCGGGGCGCGGAGCCGCCTCCTCGCCAACCCCGGCTCCCTCCTCCTCTCTCCTCCTCCTCCTCCCTGCCCGCCAGCTCCCTCCCTCCCTCGCCGGAGCCCCAGCCGGGTGCGGACTGGCAAGCGGCGCGCTCCGCGGCCTCCCCGGGCGCCGCGAAGTTGGGAGGCGCGCAAAGTGCGGCTCAGGGGGGACCGCCGGGGGGTCCCGCCAGCAGCCCCCTGCCCGGGGCCGCAGCCCCTGCCTTCCCCGCTCCTCGCCCGGCCGCCTGGCCGCTCGGCCGCTCCGCCGACCGAGGGCTCACTAGCGCTTCTCCATGGTCGCGGCAGCTAATCGATGACTGAACCGAACAAAGAGCAGCGGCGAGATCAATTCCTAATACCTATCGATGGGCAGCGGGCGGCCGAGCCCCGGCGAGCCCCGGCAGCCGCCGCCCGCCGCCCCAGGGCGTCCGCCTGCCCGCCCGGGGACCTCCCCAATGCGCCCAGGGCGCGCCCGGGGGCTCCCCACGGCCGCGCGGCAGGCGCTGCCCGCACTAACCTGGAGTCGCCGTAGATCAAATCGCTTCCAATATTGAAACATCGATCCCACATTGGCGGCCATCTTGGGGGCTATCGAGACGCGCACACACAAGAGTTTGGCTTTTCTCAATGGCTGCACTCAATATCCGGGCTGGACTCCCCCCAGCCCCGGGGCCGCCGCCGGCCGCCCGGGCCCTGAGCGCCGCGGCCCGGGGCCCCTCGGGCGCCCTCCGGCCTCCTGCCACCCGCTGCCCCTCGCCGCCGCCGCGCCGCCGCCGCCGCCGCCGCCAACGGGCCCGGGAGCCGTGCGCCCCCCCGACCCCCGGAGGGCGCGGGCGGAGCGCGCCGGGGGGGGAGCTCGGCGCCCGCCCGGGGGAGGCAGCCGGGGATGGGGTGGGAGGGGAGGGGTAGGGGGGAGGCAGCCTCTCCGAGAGGCGCCGGCGCCGCCGCTGCCCTGCCTGCCGCCGGCTCCCGGGCCCGCGGAGCGCTCGCTGCATCTCCCCCCCAAGTCCGGGGTCGGTGTGCCGCGCGATTGCACTTGACTTTGGCTTTTTGCAAACTTATCAATACTGACGTAACGTGCTGATCAATGCAAAGGGAAGTTTGGGAGGGGGCGCTGCGGGAGGCGGGCGCGCGGGGCGCCTACCCCCGCTTGCACCTGTCTACCCCCAGCTCCCGGCATTGCACACTTAAAAAAAAGTTAATAGTTTGAAATGCATTTTTTTTTCTTTTGCAATCGGAGCACACACAACACGTGCCTCGGGCTGCCGCCGCTCCTCCGCCAGACATGCCTGGGATCCGAGGGTCGCAGCCAGCACTTGGGGCTGCGTAGACGCGCCGGCCGGAGGGAGGGTGGGAGCCGCCCGGGGGCGCCACTGAGTCGTGGGAAATGTCACCACCGCCGCCCACAGTTTCCGCGCCATTATATTATTATTATTGGCGGGGAGGGGGGCTTCGTCTGAGTAGTAGCTCAGGGTTCTTTACGGGCGGGGGCCGAGGGCGGGGCCTCAGGTCCTTTGGAATAGGGATTTCTGTTGTTATTATTTGGGGGGTCTTTAACCCAATTATAGGGACTCCCCCGCAGCTTTGCAAGGTGAAACCCTTTTACTGTGATGATGATTATTGGAGGTTTTGTTATTATTTGGTTCTGAACCAAACTTCTGGAGGGCCTTTTCCCCCAGTGGGCTTGTTTTATTGTTATGACTGTTGAGGGTGCCCTACCCCTGCTGTGGGGGCTCCGGATCCTTAAAAACCTCGGAGGTTTCTGCTGTTGTTATCATCATTATTATCTGGGGCTCCGTTCTTTGCAACATGACATTCCTTTATTGTGATTGTCTTTGGGGAGAGGGTCTTTAGCATGGCTAGAGGGAGGTTCCGGTCCTTTGCAATTCTTCGGACTCTTGACAACAACCGGGGTGACTGGATTTCTTGTTTTACATTTTTCTGTCTGCTTTTTTGTTTTGTTTTTTTGTTTGTTTGTTTTTGCCTCTGTGCAAGCTCGAGGTCCTCTGTTTCCACCTCCCCTGGAGGTGAGATGTCACCTCCAGGGGAACTCATACTCCCAGCCCCCTCCATCACCAACCCCCTTGCCTATCCCTGCCACCACCCTTAAAGGTGAGGTCACCCTTCCTCTCTGGCTTATTCCCCTGACACATAGCACTGCACCCTCTTCCCCACTCAAAAAAAGGGGACATGTTTTTCCTTTTTCTCTGATCAAAAGATTTGCTTTTATGGACAGCAAATGGAAATTATATTCTTTTTATGGCCCAGCTTAGACTTCTGACATCACTCTTGGTCTGGGACAATAGATCAATACAGTGGGTTATAAAAAAGATAAAGTTTAGAAGAGTTATAAAGAAGAGAGAATCATGATGGATATTTTTGATGATTTTCCAATATTTGTGTCTCAGAGCACGTGCTTTGAGGCAATTAAAGTTTTTAATGTAATGTAAATAATTGTTTCATAAATGCTTCGGAAGAAGATGTGATCTTTCTGAGCAATCATTTGAGCTGTTTAAAAAATGAAATGTGATTTAAACAAGGATACAGTATTTCTGTTTCCATCCCCATACATTTTCCATGAGGTCTGGGTAAATATATTAATACAGGAGTTGAAAGACGCGTAAGACCAAAAGTACTGCATTCACCGAGATGTAATGAATTAGGCCTAGTTAGCAATTCCGAGTGGCCTGTTTCCCTGCCAGATTAAATTGCACGTGATGTGTGGTTTATCTCAGCTCTCGATAACCTCAGGTTTAAATTACAGCTCTCATTCTGCAAAATGAATTTAGGGAAATTTCATAACTATCACATTACAATTTTTTAAATGGCTACATTTTTCTCCTGAGCATCTGTAAAGCTTGTGGCTTCCTTGTCTTTGGGTCTGCTTTTTAAAGTCCTACTAGAGTGAGTGTGAAACCCTTCCAAGCAATGTTTAACAAGCCAAGGGTTTGATGAAGAAAATTATTTTAAACTTATGTGTGATTTTGCAGGAACAGGACGCACTGACATCGTGTACCTCCTGATATGTTGTGCTTGAAGGACAGATCACTTCTGTGGTATTCCTGCCAAAGGGGTATAATCTAAATCTAATTGTGAAGAAATATCAGACAACCCCAAATGGAGGGGAAAATTCTACAAAATAAACAGCCTGTTCACTTCAAAAACATCAGTGGCACATGAAACACACAGAATAATGGAGGAACTATTTCCAATTAAAGGAAACTAAAGAGACTTGACAAGTGATTATAACGTACGATCCTGGATTTTCTTTTACTATAAAGTGGATGAATTAGAACCAATGACAAATTTAAAATAAAGTCAATAGATCAGATAATAGTGTTATATCGATGTTAATTTCCTGATTTTGACTATTATACTGTGGCTATGTAACAAAATATCCTTGTTTTTAGAGAACACACTGAAGTATTTAGGGATAAAGGGACAGACATCATGTCTCCAACTCTCAAGCAATGCAGATGAAAATAATATGTACCTATTTATTTATCTATATATGTCTACCTAGACACAGTGATAAAGCAATGTTGCAAAATGTTAACATTTGAAGATTCTAGGTGACCAGTACACAGAAATTCCTTCTACTTTCTTGGCAAGATTTCTAGGAATCTGAAAGTGCATTAAAAGAAAAAAATAGATAAATCTAGGTCTGACTTCGTTTCACCTGTTAGGGACTACTGGCTTCCAAATAAAAATTCGGCACAGGACTTTCTACTTTCCTGACTGAAGTAGGCTGCACCTTTGACCCAGCAGGAAATTGCCACAGCAAACATGCTTACCGACGAGCAGGGAGAAAATCCAATAATTCAGATTGTTTTAAGTCTGTGATATTTTTAAATGACTTAATGCAGTGGGTCTCTGAAGAATTCCAACAATTTTAATGGTAGAAACTTGTAGTCCCACAGAGGAATGGGTTGCTACATAAATACTGAATGATCGTGTCTTTCTGTCTGGGCTGAAACATATTAGCTTTGCCTAGTGGCTTATTGCTTTATTCACAAAATAAATTTCAGCCGTCTCTCCCCACCATATTCCAAGTGCATCGTGTGCCTGTGCTTATTAGATGTGGGGGCTTCTACTCCAAAGGCATCTGTAACCATCTCAGACTTAGCAATAATGAATTAAGCAGATAAGTGTTTACCCCCAAACAGAATTAGCTGGGGAAATATTATGGGTGGTCCTTAATGAAGGATAATAAGCCAGGAAATTCAGACTTTGTCAGCAGACAATGGCCTTAGATTTAAGAACTAAAGCACTAACGTTTTAAATATTTTTGTGAAAAGCTGTTTTTCATGTTCTTAGCACACCCTCTGCCACAAACACACACACACGTACATAGATAAGGCAAAAACTTAAACAGTTTCCAGATTAATTCCTGATTCCCAAAGACTCACACATCAAGATGAGTATTAAAAAATTACTGTAGAAAAGAAAGTACCTCCCCTCCCCCAGAGGAATCAGAGGGCAGCTTGGGGCAGCCTATCCTAACAGCAGAAGCAAGCAGAGAGCCGGGATCCTTTAGGAAATTCACTAACTGTGCAAGAATCCCGGGGAAGATAATGGCAGGTCCTTAGCCACATACATAATGATATGCGAAATCCCCAGGATCAAAGCTGAAACAAAAGAAAATGTCCTTCGGTAGCTCCGCGTTGCCCACTGCAGCTGCCAGGCAGGGAGAAAAACAACTACAGAATCTGAATTCATCTGAAAGTATTAAACAGCACTAGGAGTAAGGGATATGGGACTGTCTGCTGGACACCTGCAGGGTGTGTTCCTGGAGGCTGGCCCGTGGTTAGGTCCAGGATTCTGTGGCTAGAGTGACCTGCTACAAGGTCCAATCCTGGCACGATGCTGTCAACAACTGCCATTAGTAAACACCTCCTGGTTGTTGGATGCTTTATAAATAAACCACTAGCATAACACAGTGGCTAGGTGCATAGTGGTTAGGAGCCTAGAACATAGTGGTTAACAGCCATCTGGAGCCAGATTGTCTGGGTGTGAATTTCAACTCTGCCACTTACAAGCTCTGTGACCTTGGGCAAGTTATTTTACCTCTCTGTGCCTCATTTTCATCATGTATGCAATGGCGCTAATAATTGCGCCATTGCATACATGTGATGAGGATTTAATTAGTTAATCCATGTAAAGCACTGTGTAAACGTGCAGCATCTACTAGATCTCATTATTATTGGCCTCACAATGGACTGGGCAGGGATTGGTATTCCCATATTGCAGATGCAAAGACTGAGGCCTGGAGAGAAGTGGTTGGCTCATGGTCACATGGTTGTAAAGGGGCAAAACCAGGGTTACTACCTGGGTTCACTCACAGCAAGTTGGAGCTCTTTGCACTTGAGGCTGTTCTGCCTTTCATGGAGGGGGAGAATGGCTGCAAAAGCAGATTCCCAGAAAGCAAAGGCTGCGGCCTGAGCCATGTGCCGATGCCCAGTGGCCAATGCTCCGTGGAGAGAAATAACACAAGAAGGACAGGCTCCCTTGACCTGATTCCCCTCCAATGCCAGGGACTAGTTAAATAAGCAATCTTGTATTCAAGCTGTGTTGGTCATTCTCCTTTTTCTCTTCTCTTGCACCATTCTCCACCTGCTCAGTGCCCAGGAAGCTGACCTCTGTGGACCACATCTCCCAGGCTTCCTTGCTGTCTGGCTTTCACTTGGGTTTGGCTAGTGGGAGGCCCTGGTAGGAAATAAGAAGGCAGGAGGAGAGAAGGTTGGGGTGCTCATTCCCCAGCTCCCTCCCTACTTTGCTGCCATTTTGGCTGTGACTGGGTCCTTCTACAGACGCAGTCCTTGTCAAGCTGTCCCTCTCCTGCTCTCACTGGGTCCCAGCAACTGCTCCCTCTTCCTCCTGCTTCAGGTCCGGGATGGAAATGGCTTTCCCCTGTTGCTGGTACCTGGTGGCCTCAACATTCCTCTGCCCACACCTCTGCAGATGGTCTCCTCATTTAAAAATCCCAGCCAAGGCTGGACACAGTGGCTCACACCTGTAATCCCAGCACTTTGGAAGGCCGAGGCAGATGAATCACTGGAGGTCAGGAGTTCAAGACCAGCCTGGCCAACATGGTAAAATCCTGTGTCTACTAAAAATACAAAAATTAGCTGGACGTGGTGGCAGGTACCTGTAAGCCCAGCTACTTGGGAGTCTAAGACAGGAGAATCACTTGAACCTGGGAAGTAGAGGTTGCAGTGAGCCGAGATCTCACCACTGCACTCCAGCCTGGGTGACAGAGCAAGACTCCATCTCAAAAAAAACAAAAAACAAAAAAATCCCAGCTGAGTGTCCCTGCTGGGGCCCTGACTGACCCCTACCACGGAACGCAATTCAATTGTTAAGAAAGTGAGGGCTATTTATATATGTTGAGGCATATATTTATATGTGTCTATGATATATGGTAAAGTAAACATAAGCAGGTTATAGAACAGCATTATGGAATAATCTCTTTCCTTAAAATGTGGTGCTTTGGGAAAAGTCAACAAAACTAGATATCAAATGGTTAACAGATGTTAGTTCTGGAAAATGGGCTTACAGGCCCTTATCATTTCTTTTTTGTCATTGTTGCTTTTGTTTGTTTGTTTGTTTTGAGGCAGAGTCTTGCTCTGTTGCCCAGCCTGGAGTGCAGTGGTGCAAACATAGTTCATTGCAGCCTCAACCTCCTGGGCTCAAGAGATCCTCCCACTTCAGCTCCCCAGGTAGCTGGGACTATAGGTGCACATCACCATGTCCAGCTAATTTTTTACTTTATGTAGAGATGGGGTCTCTCTGTGACCCCAGCCATGTTGCCCAGGAGGTCTCAAACTCCTGGACTCAAGTGACCCTCCCATCTCAGCCTCCCACAGTGCTGGGATTACAGCCATGAGCCACCATGCCCGGATAATTTCTACATCATCATTTTAAGCTTTTTTATGAGCACAAATTTATTTTTTCATCAGGAATCTTCATTTGGTTGTGGGAGGGGTGGGGGTCTCTTTCTTCCTGGGACCCTGACTCATACACATACCACATCCACCTGAGATGTCTATAAAAGAAGAGCTGACTGAATAGCGAGATTCCCTGTTCATGGGCTGGAAGAATTAACAGGATGATGTCATTTCTCCTCAAATTAATTCATACATTTAAGGCAATTCCAATGAAAACCTCAATAAGAGTTTTCATGAAACATGACAAGCCCATCTCAAAAATTCTTACAAAGATGCAAGGGTCAAGAACAGCTGAGGCAAGTTTGAGGAGTAACAAGATAGGAGAATCATTTCTATAAGAGAAGAAGACTTCTTATAAAGCTGTAATAACAGAGAGCAAGTAAGACACATTGACCCAGGGGACAAAATCAAAAGCCCAGAAACAGACTCATACAAATTTAGAACCAACACATGAGTAGATGGCAGAGCTGGCATAATAAACTAGTGGGGAAAGGATAGATTTCATTTTCAATATGATGCTGGACCAGCTGGCTACCCATATGGGAAAAATACAATTAGATCTCTACCTCACACCATACACCAAGATCAACCCCAGGTGGAGATGTCGGCACACCATGAATTTGAAGAAATTCAACTTGTTCCTTTTTTCCAACAGCACAGAACATTGGAATGGAAGAATCATATTGTGATTAATCTGACTTCACTATACTATGTTTGTCTGCCTGTCTGTCTGTCTGTTTTAAAGCATCCTAATAGCTCTGGTCACGTAATAGCCCAGGATTCCTTCCCGAACTGGATTGTGGCCAGAACAAGGACTGAATTTTCTTTGAGCACCCCCGGAATGAAACGCCACTTGACAGCTGGCAGCTTCCAGGAGGTTTAGAGACACTCGCTCACCAAAGGTCAAATGTTCTAGAGGCCCCTGCTCTGTACAGCTCTTCCTTGGGCACACAACGTGCGAGCCTCTGAGAAGCTGGCCCCAGGGCAAGCACCTGCCTTCCAGGTCTGCCTTCCTATTTTAGCAGCCCAGTGCGTAAGTGAGACAGTGACTGAAGTCCTCAGAAACAATCACTGTGGAATTCCGGGCACCCATTTGACCCTCCATCTCACCCAGATCCCATTCTTCTGGCTTGGGCAGTGGCCTATTCCTCCATCAGCATCCAGAACTGTGGGCTCCCAAAGGCAACATCAGCCTTGTCTGTGCTCTGCGAAGAACTGAGCCCTCCAGCACACCCCTTCACCCACCCAAACAAAACTCCACAAACGGGGCCCCCAAAGCCTCAATGAAGAGTGCAGACTATTGCTACAGGTTTTCTTAAGGGCAAGGCATGGAGGGCTTACCGCCTTCAGATCCTCTTTGCTTCTTTCTCTCCCCTAAGTCCCCTTCATTAAAGCAGCCTCTCCAGGCTCTATTTTTAATTTCTCTCCCTACAAACGGCTCATTCGTCTTCTCTCTCTCATCACTCACTCTCCGATTCTCCAGCTCCTTCTCCTCTTCTCCCTCTTCCTTTGTTCTTCTTCCTCCTTGGGCTCACATTTCTCCTCCCTCTTCTTCAAATCGGAGGTTCTCACATTTAGTCTCATCAGCAAAACATGGGCCTGGAGCCAAGCAAAAAAAGAAAGAAAGAATTCTTTTATTCCTTTGGTAAGCCAGGGATATGTGGATGCTTACATTTTCTCTGTCCCTCTCCACGATCATCATCATTGTCATCGTCATCATTGTTGTCATAATGGTGCCTACTATGCACTGAGGCCATCCCCAGCATTCTCCCCAAATCTCACATTGAGCATGCCTGTGTCCATTTTACAGATAAGTAAACTGAGGCTCAGAGAGGTGGAATAGCCCACCTGAGTTCACTCAGCAGGACGATGGCTGAGCACAATTTAGAAGCTGGTCAGGAAAACGTGCACCCTTTGGCAGCCCTGCTACAAAAGCCTGCTCTTCTCCCTCCTCCCACCCTCCCTTCCTGCCCTGTTTAAGCTTCTGCTGCCAGTGCTCAGGGCAGGAGAGAAGCAGGGATAAAGATGCCATTCAGACAAATTGGAGCCAACGGGGGCAGGTGTTGGGGGGGCACAAGTGGGAGGGGAGAAGGAACGTGTCTGCTGCCCTGGCAGCCAGTCCCTGCCTTTCCACTCCCTCAATCCCCTTGGAACTTCTGGATTCTCAGCTCTTGGCTTCCGCAAACCAAAAACTGATCCACTTGGCCTCATGGGGCTGGGCTTGCTCTCCCCGTCATCTAATTTCCTTCCCCGACAGCACTTGGAGGTAAGCGTGGCTGTTTCCTCCCTTTAATAGCTGAGGAAATGGGGGATCAGAGAGGGTGAGTGACTTGTCCGAGGTCACCCAGCCTGTGAGCAACAAAGGCAGGGGTCAAAGCCTGTTCTCTTTGATGCCAAGGCTCCAGTTCTTGACTTTTAATGCCACCCCTTCCCTTTCTCGACTACCTCTAACTCCTTCGTGGGACCTTACATTTACTGCACAGCTGGTGAGGGGCTGAGTCAGGCCTGGAAGTCAGAGCCAACCCCCTCTTGCGGCCACAGATTCGGGCCACATTCCCCAGAGCTCTGAGCATCCAGGAGGAAGGTTCAAAGCTCTTCTCTGAAGGGTGCGTCTCCATCCCTCACACTGCAGAAACCTCTGAGTACTAAAGAATTCAGCATCTGGGGGAGCAAAATCCCCCCATTCAGTCACTCCCTAACCCAGGAAGCACATCCAGCCCCTCTTGCCACGCTGCCTGACCCAGTAAACACATCCAGCCCCTCTTGCCACACTCCTTGACCCAGGAAGCACAACCAGCCCCGCTGCCACACTCCCTGACCCGGGAAGCACATCCAGCCCCTTGTGCCATGACTCTTCTTGCTCCAAGTCCTTGGCATCCATCAGGGTCTCTGGCAAATGTACCAGGCATTGGGGACCTCAAGAGGTCATCGGTTGCATCCCCTTGCCTCCATTTTTGGAGCCTAAGAAAGAGACTCTAAAATGAACCTCAGCACCCAAGGTCAGGGTCTAATCTGCCACCCATGTGCCCACACCCTTTTCTGCACACACTCACATATGTACATATTTGCACATATGTGCACACACAGATGCACAGATAGACATCTGCACATGCTCCTGTCTACACTTGCTCACACCTGCACTCACACCCATTCTGCACTGCTCACATGTATTCATGTTTGCACATAAATTAACACACACATGCACACACACCTGCATGTCCCATGCACATCTTTTCATGCACATTTGCACACGAGCCAGAAACAGGTTTTCTGAGACATGGCTGTGTGCTCACACACACGTTTGCACAGCTTGCATGTGCACACGAGTGAGTATCCTGCCAAGATACAGGCAGGAGGGTATGTCCGGTTGTACCTTCCCTTCCCTGGGTGGGGCAGCCTGGCCTCTCCTGGGGCTTCCCGGAGCCTGGCCTTTGGCAAAAGCCCCACCTGGTGGACACTCGGTGTATACGCCAAGCTTGGGCGCCCTTGGGACCTGAATGAGGGCTCTGGGCAGCCCCCAACCTGACTGGTAATAACTGAGGGAGCCCAAAGCTAGACTTGGGGGCACCCCTACCCACTTAAAGCTTCCTTCTCTCCTCCTATCTTTTCCTTTCCCCAAGCAGCAATTTCCTTGCCCAAGACAAAAAAGAGGATCAGATCCAGAGGCAGGGGTTTGAGTCGCTGCTCTGTCACTCGCTGGCTTCTCCCAGGCCCCATCCACCGAGCTGTAAAATGGGTGTAAAGTTCTCAAACGGATATTCAGAGGAAGCAGGTAACACCAGAACACAAAGCAATTGCTATGTATCTCAGGACAGAGCCTAGGACGAGTCTGAAGTCAGACCCAAGCCCAAATGAGGATGCAAACCCCAGCTGTGCCTCTTCCTTGGTGTGTGACCCTGGGTGAGTCACTCCACCTGCCTGAACCTGTTTCTTCAGCTGTAAAGTGGGTCAAAACCCCCAAAAGGGTGGTTGGAAGAAACCATCAACATCGTGGAAGCGAAGTCTGTTTCCCTCCTCCTTCCTCCCAAACCAAACACAAGAATGCTTAGGGACTGCAAGAAGCAGGTCTGGAATCACAGCAACCAGGTTTGAACTCTGATTTGAATCCTACCTCTGCCACTTTGTAGTTGTGACCTTGGGCAAGTTGCTCTACCTTTCTCGAACTCCTGGCCTCAAGCCATCCTCCCCGCTGAGCCTTTCAAAGTGCTGGATTCAGGCATGAGCCACTCCACCTGGCCATCACTCCACCTTTATGAACCTCAGTTTCCCAGTCTGGTTAATGGGGACCTCCTAGTGTTGTGACAATAAGACAATGCATGCGAAGAGCCTGGCAGCCACAGGTGCCCCCTGAATGCAGGCTGCATGATCAGCATCGAGGTTTGGGGGAAATGAGTGATACTTGGAGGCCTGGGTGGAGCTGACCCTTAGGAGCCCAATATAATACTTACATCATTCAAATCAATTATAATTAATCACTATGTGCTAGGCACTGATCTAAGCACCAAGAATTAATTCATATAACTTCATAACGACCCCACAGGTAGGCACTTTTATTACTATTTTTGAGACAGGTCTCACTCTGTTGCCTTAGGCTAGAGTGCACTGGTGCAATCACAGCTCACTGCAGCCTCGAACTCCTGGGCTCAAGCGATCCTCCCGTCTCAGCCTCCTGAGCAGCCAAGACTATAGGCATGTGTGCCACCATGTCCAGCTAATTTTTTTTTTTTTAAGAGATGGAGTCTCACTATGTTGCCCAGGCTGGTCTCAAACTCCCTGGCTCAAGCGATCCTCCCACCTTGGCCTCTCAAAGTGCTAGGATTACACGTAGGAGCTACCACACCCAGCCAGCACTTTTATTATTATCCCCATTTTACAGATGAGGACACTGAAGGCACAGAGGGGAAGTAACTTGTCCAGGGTCATGGAGCTAGACAGACAGGCTAACTCCAGAGCCCTCTGGATTTCTCCCTTTTCCTACTCCCACCGAGCTGTCATAACAGCTTGGACCTCCCAGCCTCCCCCAGGTCTAGAAGCTTCTCTAGGAGCTGAAGTCTGTTTTAGAGGGCAAGTCCTCCACCACAAGAAGCCCCAGCAGGCCTACACTTCCTTCCAATCTCCAGGGGGCCACATGGCCACAAAAGCATCATGTGTCTCCTGGGGACTATGGAATTAAGATAATCTCAGGGAAGTAATAAACATGATGGAAATGATGCTCATGAAAGAGCATCTGCTAATCCTGGGAGCCCGTGTCAGAAAACTTGCATCTGCTAGATGTTGCTAAGTAGCGTGAAGGTTGGGGGAAACCTGGCTGGTGGGGCCTCGCCCCACTGCTGAAGCAACGCCATGGGGCAGAGGGACAGATGGTGGCCCAGACAAGAAGCTGTTAGAAAAGAGAGATTCTGCAAGGGAAAGTGTGCACCCCACACTTTAGTTAAAAGTCAATGGAAAATGACTGCCCGATGATGCCAGCAATAGAGGGGTCAACTTTCAACGTGGCAGGGGGTGGTGCAGGAGCTACTGGCTTTGAATCCTGATTCTGCGCCTACCTGGCTGCATCTAAGTCCGGTTGCTTAACCTCTCTGGACATCAGCTTAATTTGGACGCGGTGGCTCATGTCTGTAATCCCAGCACTTTGGGAGGCCAAGGTGGGTGGATCACCTGAGGTCAGGAGTTGGAGACCAGCCTGACCAACATGGCGAAACCCCATCTCTACCAAAAATATAAAAAATTAGCCGGGTGTGATGGGCGCTTGTAATCCCAGCTACTCAGGAGGCTGAAGCAGGAGAATTGCTTGAACTTGGGAGATGGAGGTTGCAGTGAGCCGAGATTGTGCCACTGCACTCCAGCCTGGGTGACAGAGTGAGACCTTGTTCAAGGAAAAAAAAAAAAAAAGAAAGAAAATGAGAATAATAATACCTGCCTGTGGTAGATGGTGTCACTGGCACCAGTTCTTCCCCTTCCCTCTCTGTGTGCCCAATGCCAGATGACTTCGAATGACCTTCCCACTGTGGGTGAGGGTGATTTTCCTGCCGCTTGATCTTGAACTTGGCAATGTGACCTGCTTTGGCACACAGAACGAGGCAGAAGTGTTGGTCTGCTGGTTCTGAGCCCACGTCTCAAGAAATGTTGTGTGCTTCACTTGTTTTGTTGGGCCATTGCCTTTGCCATGGAAAGAACATTTTTGGGCTAGCCCACTGGTCCCAGGAGAAGGCTGCAAGACCTAAGGGTAGGGAGGAGGCAGGGTTTCTGAATGGCAGGTTGGGGGAAGCCTCTGGCACCCAGAAACACCTGCTGAGGACTGGTCCGTGGCTAAGAAACCAACATCTCACGCACTGAGTCTGTATGCTGTGGGTCCTGCTTGTAACTGCAGCAGATGGATCTATAGCCATCCGCCTGGAAGCTGGACCCAGCACCCCTTCCTGAGCCAATCCTGTGGCTTTGCCAACCTGGATGAACCCCTGAGGTCACACAGCCTGGGCACCATGGGACTTTGTGCTTTCAGCCGCTGTAGCCCCCTGACCTAAGACTATGGGCTCCTTGCAATTAGCTGTGGGTTCCCATTGAGTCCACCCTTAGGCCATCCAACTGCCTTGAGGGGACCCACTCTGGCCCAGGAATGAGGTTCCCTGGTGCTCCTGCCAGTCTTCCTGGTGGCCTGCGCCACTTTGTGTTCTGCAGTCCCAGCAGGTCTTGCGCACAGCTAGCCAGAGTCATGATACCACGTGTCCTCGGACAAGCTACTGCCGTCTAGCACCTCCCAGGCCTCGTTTTTCTTATTTTACATCTGTGAAAGGGGAGTGCCACTCTCTGCATGACTCAAGTTTGTCAGCATGAAGATTCATCACTTTGGAAAGATGAGTCCTCCAGAGCGCTAAGGGGTCATGAGAGCCGCCGTCCAATCTTACTTCAAGGGGCATCACTGAGATAAGTAGAGGAGAATCCCAGATCTTTGCCCAGCTTCTCCTTAACCCTCTCCCTGCTTCCTCCTTTGCGTGAAGGTCTTGAATGTCAGCTTCTTTGCCAAGCTCACAATGACAAAGAAATAAAGATGTACATAGCCCCACTGGCCCTGGAAAAAGATTCCTTTTTTTTTTTTGAGACAGGGTCTCCCTCTGTCACCCAAGCTGGAATGCAGTGGCACGATCATAGGTCACTGCAACCTCGACCTCCAAGACTCAAGCCATCCTCCCACCTCAGCCTCTCAAGCAGCTGGAACTACAAGTGCTTGCCCCCACACCCAGCTAATTTTTTTTTGGTAGAGATAGAGTCTCACTATGTTGCCCAGGCTGGCCTCCAACTCCTGGGCTCTGGTGATCTTCCCGCCTTGGCCTCCCAAAGTGCTGAGATTACAAGCATGACCCATCATGCTCAGCCAAAACATCCCTTTCTAGAACTGCATGTGACAGCCATGAATGGGCATTTCACAGAGGAGGAAACTCAGATGGCCAGTAAGTACAGGAAAAGCTGCTCAGCCTCTCTGATAATTAGGAAAGCTTCAAAATAAAACCAAAATGAGGTATCCCACTCACCAGATTGGCCAAAATGTTAATGCCCGGTAAGAACAAGTGTTGGCAAGGATGTGGAGCAACTGGAGCCCTCATACACTCTAGGGGCAGGAGGTGGGTCTAACTAGTACAACCGCCTTAGAACACAATCCAGCTACATCCAGTGAAGCAGATAACATGCATGCTGTATGTTCCAGCGATCTACTCCTAGGAATATTCCCAGCAGAGACTCTTGTACCAGGACAGAACGCAAATGATTTGTATCTTTATATAAGATTGTTTATAAAAGATTGTTCACAACAGTTATTAAAAAGAGGGGCTAGATGTGGTGGCTCATGCCTGTAATGCCAGCACTCTGGAAGGTTGAGGCAGGTGGATCACATGAGCCCAGGAGTTCAAGACCAGCCTGGCAACATGACAAAACCCCATCTCTACCAAATATATATATACAAAAATTAGCTAGGCATGGTAGTGTGCATCTCTAGTCCCAGCTACTTGGGTGGCTGAGGAGGGAGGGTCACTTGAGCCTGGAAGGTTGAGGCTGCCTTGAGCCGTGATCATGCCACTGCACTTGTGCCTGGATGACAGAGCAAGATCCTGTCACCAAAAACAAAAGGAAAAAGGTAGTCACCAAATGCCCATCAGCAGTAGACTGGATAAATAAATTGTACAGTATTTACACAATAGAATTCTATAAGTGGGAAAAATAAATGAATCAGAGCTACATAAGTCAACATGGATGATTCTCACACAGTCACGCCGAGTGAAAAAAGCGAGGGACTGAAAAACACAAATAATAGAATATTATGTATATGAACTTTTAAAACAGGCAATACTCTGCTATATATTGTTTCAGGACACATTCACAAGTCTCAATAAAACATTAATTCAGGCTGGGCGCGGTGGCTCACATCTGTAATCCTGGCACTTTAGGAGGCTGAGGTGGGCAGATCACCTGAGGTCAGGAGTTTGAGAACAGCCTGGCCAACATGGTGAAACCCTGTCTCTACTAAAAATACAAAATTAGCCAGGTGTGGTGGCACGTGCCTGTAATCCCAGCTACTCGGGAGGCTGAGGCAGGAGAATCACTTGAATCTGGGATGGGGAGTTTGCAGTGAGCTGAGATCATGCCATTGCACTCCAGCCTGGGCAAAAAAAAGCAAAACTCCATCTCAAAAACAAACAAACAAACAAACAAAAAACCCAACAACAACAACAAAAAACTGGCCGGGCTCGGTGGCTCACGCCTGAAATCCCAGCACTTTGAGAGGCCAAGGCAGGCAGATCACGAGGTCAGGAGATCGAGATCATCCTGTCTAACACGGTGAAAACCCGTCTCTATTAAATAAATTTAAAAAAAAATTAGCCGGGCATGCTGGCACGTGCCTGTAGTCCCAGCTACTCAGGAGGCTGAAGCAGGAGAATTGCTTGAATCTGGGGGGCGGAGGTTGCAGTGAGCCGAGATCGCGCCACTGCACTCCAGCCTGGCGACAGAGCGAGACTCTGTCTCGAAAAAACAAACAAACAAAACAAACAAACAAACAAACAAACAAAAAACCACATTAATTCATAGGGATAATAAGCCCCAAATTCAAGATAGAGATAATCTGGTCAGGTGAGGAAGGACTGAACTTGGGGAGCGATAGGTAGAGGGGTGTTAGCTGGTCATCTTGTATTTTTTTAAGCTGGGTTGCAGGTGTACAGATGCTGTAATGTTGTTCTTCACTTCTTCTCATATCTGTAATAGATCAAAATAAATTTTGCAACAGGGAAGTGGAGTATTGTTTGGTTTGAGGGACATGTAAGGACTAAAAATCCTCTCTGCCACTTAGTGTGTGACCCTGGGGGTTCTTTGTTTTTCTGGACTTCAGTGTCCTTGCTGGGCAACTGTGAAGATCTGAAATCATCTAGTGAATGGATTTGGTGCAGAGTAAGTGCATGATAGTTGTTGAAGATGACTACTGATCATTTGGGTAAGTTCCAATCTTCATGTCCCCCTCCCTCCCTCCCGGCCTCCCTCCCTCTCTCCCTCTCTCCCTCTCTCCCTCCCTCCCTCCCTTCCTTCCTTCCATCCTTCCTTCCTTCCTCTCTTTCTCTCTCCCTCCCTCCCTTCCTTCCTCTCTTTCTCTCTGCCTCCCTCCCTTCTTTCCTACTCTTGACAGGGTCTTGCTCTGTTACCCATGCTGGAGAACAGCAGTATGATCATAACTCATTGCAGCCTTGAACTCCTTGGCTAAAGCAATCCTCCTGCCTCAGCCTCCCAAGTACCTGAGACTACAGGTGCATGTCACCACACCAAGCTAATATTTTTTGTAGAGGTGGGGTCTTGCTATCCTGCCCAGGCTGGTCTCTAACTCATGGCCTCAAGCATTCCTCCTGCCTCAGCCTCCGAAAATGCTGGGATTTCAGGCATGAGCACCATGCCCAGCCTCATGTCAGTTTTCTTAAAGCAAGGTGTCTAGGGGTACCCAAGAAAATGAGAATTGTGGAGGGTAAGGGAGAGGCAGCTATCCTCTTGGCGTTTGCTTCTATGGTGATGCCTGTGCTGAAAAGAGATGAGGTCTTGCCCATCAGCATCTCCTAGAAGAAGACCCAGTGGACACAATGAGTGGGCTCCAGACGTGGATTCCCGGACACTTTCAGATACATCCAATCCAACCAGAACATATTTCTATGAGCCCATTGCAAGAGGCCAGTGGGTCTGCAAAAATATGTTCATGGTGCAAGGTCCAGAGGAGCTTACGATTTGTTCCCTCCATCAGCCAACAGGTAATTCATCAAACCCACTTTGTGCTTGGTGTTGGAGACACAACAATGACGACGTCTCAAGAGTTACTATCCTTTTGGCTATCACAGTCCAAAAGACATGAAACTGCCTCAGGTGAGAGACAGTTCGAGGATAACATGGCACAATATAGCCTGGAATGGAGCACTGATGTCACAGAATTCTGCGTGAATTCTGCATAGTAGGCACTCAGAAAATACCTCTTAAGTCCGGATGCAGTGACTCACACCTGTAATCCCAGCACTTCGGAAGGCTGAGGCAGGTGGATCACCTGAGGTCGGGAGTTCAAGACCAGCCCGTCCAACATGGCAAAACCCCGTCTCTACTAAAAATACAAAAATTAGCTGGGCATGGTGGCACACGCCTGTAATCCCAGCTACTTGGGAGCCTGAGGTAGGAGAATCACTTGAATCAGGGAGTGGGAGGTTGCAATGAGCCGAGATCGTGCCACTGCACTCCAGCCTTGGTGACAGAGTGAGACTCTGTCTCAAAAAAAAAAAAAGGAAAAAAAATTGTTAAAAAAAAAAAAAAGGAAAGAAGGAAGGATGAGAGAGAGAAGAAGAGAAGGGAGGGAGGAAAGACAGAGGTAAAAGAGAGAGGGAGGAGGGAGGAAGGGAAGGAGGGAAAAGATGGTATTTGTAGACAGTCAAGGTAGGAAAAAGGAGAGCTTGGGTTGGAGTTACAAGGAAGGTTCCTTGGAGAAAGTAGGATTTGTGTGCATCAGACTTTTCCTGGCCTCCTCAGTAACAATCCCCAAACCACAGAGGCTTAAGACAACAAATGTATGTTTCTTGTTCCTGTTATGTGTCCACTGTGGGTCAGCTTAGGGCTCTGCCCAAGCACCCTCACTCAGGCACCCAGGACGATGGAGCCTCTATCCCTGGGGGGTCATGGTGGGACAAATGGAAACACAGCACCTCGTAAAGCATTGTCTCGTACAGCCTTCCATGGTTAACATCACATTGGTCTAAGCAGGGGATGCCAGGCTTGGCATCGCTCAAATCCTCTTCTGTCTATGCTGGAAGCTCTGCTCTTCTTAATCAAGGAAAAATGCATAGACGGCCTTAGGTAGAGAAATTGTTAGGATGCCAACAAATCTGTAGCCTCATCCTGGAGTCCCACAGATACTGGTAAGAAAGTCCTTGTCCTCGAAGAAGAGAGTGCTGAGAGAAGGGACAATCTGGGGGAAGGAGCAGGTTGCAGCAGGGCTACCAAGACTCTCCTTGGGGAAAGATGTGCCAGACAGACTTTGCATGTATGGGGACACCTGGTTTCCAGCTCCATGGGTATTAGGTACACATCTCAGTTCACAGACAAGGTGTACAAGAAACAGTGGGTCTCCTTATATTCTTTTTTGTTTTTTGTTTTTTTGAGACAGGGTCTCGCTCTATTGCTCAGGCTGGAGTGCAATGGTGCGATCTCAACTCACTGCAACCTCCACCTCCTGGGTTCAAACGATCCTCTCACCTCAGTCTCCCAGGTAGCTGGGGATACCAGTGCGTGCCACCATGCCCAGCTAATTTTTGTATTTTTAGCAGAGACAGGGTTTCACCATGTTGGCCAGACTGGTCTCAAACTCTTGACCTCAAGTGATCCGCCCGCCTTGGCCTCCCAGAGTACTGGGATTACAGGCATGAGCCACCATGCCCGACCTCCTTATGTTCTTTAAGCCAATTTAATTTCCACTTCAAACCCCATCCACATCTCAAATGGAAGATGGGCAATTTGACAGCAGCTGTTCTTACATTCCTCCTCTGGCCCTATTTCAAATGTCTCTCAATCTTTCTGATCATTCCCAAAGTGCAAGCTTCAGTTAGATGCTAGTGCATCTGTAACTTGAAAAAAGAAATCTCTCTTTTAAATAGAGAGAGAGCAGGTTACAGGCTCAGTCCCTCTGGCAGGCAAAAATGTAATTCATTACTCTCAACATATTTATTTATAAGTATCTCCTTTCTATTTAGGGCAAGAGATGCCAGTTTTCTACTTAGAGTGGTGATAGGAAGTTTCCTTTTACAAATACACTTATTTAAGTAAAAAGTGAGCCAAGTTAGAGAAAAAATATTTAAAAAATAATAACATAGATGATACATGGATATGGCAAAATTTGAGAATGTGGGTGGCAAGGATTGAAGGATTCTATTGGGTACTGACCTTGGCTTTGACATTAGATGTGCCAAGTTTAAATCCAGGCCACACTCGCTATACAAACTTGGGCAAGCTACTGACCCTATCTGAGTCTCAGTTTCCTCATCTGTGAATTGGAGATGATAATAAAATTAATCAAACTTCCATAACTCACTTCATCTAAACTCTTTGGGACAAGATGTATTTTGGAGTTCAGAATTCTTCAGAGGTTTGGAATACTGTATACTGAGTATTAGTTACACGCAGGATCTGGGCAGCACCCTGTGACCAAGCACATTGATATTTCTGCAGCAAATGGAAGGCTGTTCATATTAAGTGTTTTTTGTTTTGTTTTGTTTTGTTTTTTAAGTCTATACATCCTACAAGTCCTGGTCAGACTTTTCAGTCAAACGAACTTGCCACGTAAACTTGAAAATAAAACCTTTCGAATTCCAAAGCTTTGGGGATTTTGAAATTGCAGACAAGGGACTATGGACCTACACCAGCTTCATAGGAGGTTAGGTCGGGGTGCACAAGACTAAATGAGCTAGAAACATCCAGCATACCCAGCACAGGATATGCATTCCATCAAGCTCATGCAGCACCAAGGCAGAGGGAGCAGGGAGAGGCCAGAGCCCAGAGGAAGGGATTAGAGAAAGCAAGGGATGCCATCCATGGATTGCGGATTATAAGAGCTTCCCAGATTTCTGAGAAAGCGCCTCCTCCGAGCTGACCCTGCCTCTCCTCTTCTTCTTTCTTCCTCTTTCTTCTTCTTCCTCCTCTTCTTCCTTCTTCCCCCTTTCTTCTTCTTCTTCTTTTTTTTTTTTTTTTCCAGATGGAGTCTCACTCTGTCACCCAGGCTGGAGTGCAGTGGTGCAATCTCTGCTCACTGAAACCTCTGCCTACCTGGCTCAAGTGATTCTCCTGCCTCAGCCTCCCGAGTAGCTGGGATTATTGATGGGTGCCACCACACCTGGCTAATTTTTGTATTTTTAGTAGAGATGGGGTTTCATCATGTTGGCCAGGTGGATCTCAAGCTCCTGACCCCTCATGATCTGCTCCCCTTGGCCTCCCAAAGTGCTGGGATTACAGGCATGAGCCACCATGCCCGGATTCTCTTTCTTCTTATTCCCCCTCTTCTTCTTCCATCTTCATTCTGCAGCAGGCAGTCCTATCCAACTGCTTGATTTTGAGTACCCCCAGTAGTAGACCCCAAGATTAGCACTCAAATGCAAGTACAGTCATGTGTCACTAAACAATGGGTATACATTCTGAGAAATGCGTGGTTAGGTAATGACATAGCACGGACATCATGGAGTGTCCTTACACAAACCCAGATGGTCTAGCCTATACACATCTAGGCCATACGGTTTAGCCTATTGCTCCTAGGCTACAAACCTGCACAGAATAGTGCTGTATGGAATACCATAGCCAACTGCAATACAGTAGTAAGAATCTGTGCATCGAAATATATCTACACATAGAAAAGGTAATGCATTGGGCTACAATGTGATGATGGCTATCATGTCACTGAGTGATAGGAATTTTTCATTTCCATTATAACATCATGGGACAACTGTGGTATATGTGGTACAACATTGACTGAAATGTTGTTATATGGTGCATGACTGTAGGGCAGACACACAGAGCAATGGGGAAGTGAGACAGGGAAGGGAAGGAAGCCCATTAAAAAATGACTTATCAACTTGGTTGCCTATGGTTTAATCCACCAGGAAATGCTGTAGACAAAGTAACACACGCCCTCAGCCTTATCCTGTCTGAGGAGTGAGGGAGCTGGGGTATTTACACACCAACAGCCATCAGTCATTGCCAAGGGGTACCACCAAGGGGCATACCTTCCCTGGCTCTTCCAGATTCCTGTGTGGGTGGGCAAGGTGGGCTACCGCAGCCAGGGAAACCCTTCTGCAAGTGACATGTAGGTGCTAGCAGTTGGCAGTCAGAAGGCTTGTCCTGAAATGAGATGATAAGCAAACAGGGGTGGGGTACTGATGGGGCCTGTTACATTAACCTCACAACCATGCTCTCCATATTCCTTGCTGGCACATTCTCAATTTTGTGGGCATGTCCATCTGCCCAAAATCCTGACTCAGAGGAAGCTGAGGATGACTCTCCCCAATTTCAGAACTAAATCTTGATTAATCTAAAGTCTATACCAATTACGATGCCTGCATTACCCTTGTTGGTGATTGGTCTAGGCCTGGACATGTGACTGTTTTAGCCAATGAGATGTGAGGGAAGGTCTGCAGAGGTGCTTCTAGCGAAGGTTTACTGTGGATGCTTCTGTGTCCAGGTGTTGATACCTGGTGCTGGGGCAGCCACTTTGGGGCCATTAGGGGAAGCAGGCCAAGGTTAAAGGCCACACAGAGAGAGTTGATATCACATAGCCACTGATCACCCAAACCTGAGTTCGCCTACGTCTGCATTTCTTGTGTAAGATTAAGATAATCTATTCTATTTTTAGCCTGTTTGAGTTGGAATTATCTCTTATAGTAAAAGGACATTATTTTGGATATTAAAGGAAACTATAAATCAGCTAGCAACCTAGCTGAGATGTTGGATCTTAAAGATTTTAACATGAGAGAGGGGACACTAGAGGCAGGCAGGAAGGGGACAGTGAGAGAGCTGGCTGGGCTGGATGAAAAGGAGGGTTTCAGGAAGGAGGTTGGATTGAAAGTCATTAACAAATTCCTGGTTCCATTTCTGTATTCTCAGTGGAGAGCAAATGATTTCAGCTCAAGCCCAGGGCCCTTCAATTTCTTTCCAGGATCCTTCACATCTCCTCCACCAGGAAAGAAAGCTGGACTGCGCAGGTCGGGAAGATTCCGGGGAGATGCACAGCCTTTGCGTTCTGGGCTCATCTGGCCTTCAACGTGTGATTTTGAGAGTTGGAAGCGAGAAGATTATAACTCAGAATGGCACGCGGGTGTGAAGCCGGCTGCCTTGCCAGCTATTTGCCTGTATTTAAAACACATATGGGTGATATTTTTAAATATCTTTGCTGTGTGATTGAAAAACATTGCAGTTGCTACTTCGTGGACGTGGGTTTTTATGCAAACCCAGGGACGGAATGATGAGTGTATGTTGTACCTACGTGGGCTTTGCTGGAGAGAATGCAAGGACAGAATGCACAGCCTGCAGAAATGTCGGGCAGAGAATTGGGGCTGGGCCATTCAACATGTAACTTGGGTATAGGGGCGGCTGGCACAAGTGCCTTGGTTTTCTCTGAGGTCTGTCTCTCCCTGCTCTCTGTTCTTGGGGTTTGGATGGGGCTCCTCCAATGTCCCTAGGAGCGGGCATGTGACCCAGGTTTGGCCAATCAGGTCATTCAAACCCATTTGCCCCAGCAATTGGTTGTTGGGGGGAGCTCATGCCCCAAGGCAAGCCTATGAGACACAACCCTGGACTTTCAGGAGCTACTGGCATGGAGGCACTTTCCTCTTGTAAAGTAGCTGGTTGATACCTAAAATGGTACCTGAAACTGCCAAATACCAACTTTGTCCCCATTTGGAGAGAGCCTGCTGAGAATAAAGCCAAGGTGGGGGAATAAGGAGCCTGAGAGATGGAGAGAATCCTGGATCCAGCCATGCCTGAAATCCAAAAATCTCCTTCCTTCCTTCCTTCCTTCCTTCCTTCCTTCCTTCCTTCCTTCCTTTCTTCCTCTCTCTTTTCTTTTCCTTCCTCCTCCTTTCCTTTTAAAATCATGGTAAATTATCTATAACATAAAATTCACATTTCAACCATTTTTAAATGTACAGCTCTACCTCCTTTGTGAATCCTTACCATCTTGCCCAGCCAGCCCTCTCACTGCTTGCCCATAGTGTCCTCTCCCTTGTATTAGAGTCTTTAAAATTGCTGTCTCTTTGCCTGCTGCCATCCGTGTAAGACGTGACTTGCTCTTCCTTGCCTTCCACCATGATTGTGAGGCTCCCCCAGCCACGTGGAGCTAACAGAACAAACCCCAGTGCTGTCATCTCCTGGCTGTCTCCTTTGATCTGGTCCCTGCCCACCTTCCCACATCCCACTCTGATTCCTTTGATGCAAATATCTGATGTCATGTGGGCATTCGATTCTAAAATGTGAGTGTGAAGGAGATTGGGAGTGTGGCTACTATGCTACTCAGAAATGCTCTTAGCCTTTAGAGAATCGATCACTATTTTGAAATGTCATAATATTCAGAAAGGGAAAAGTTAGACTGGGTCTACTGTGATGAGGACACATCTTCAAGAAGAGTCTCGTGTTGCATCATCCTCAGCTTCTCATGAGGTGTTGTTGGTTGTGTTGTTCTTGGTTATTCCATAAAATCTTAGGGTCTTGTAAAAAAAAAATCCAACTTTGCTTAGAAGTGAGCTTATAACTTGAGACTTCCTCCATTTTCTCACTTTCCAGATTTATAGTTTCTTTTAATATCCAGAATAAGACCCTTCTACATAAGAGAAAGTTGTATAATACATTTAAATGTTCAACGCATTAATGGCATTCGCAAGGTTGTGCAACAAAAATCACTATTTCTAAAATTTTTTATCACCCCAAACAGAAACTCTGTACTCTTTAAGCAATACCTCCCCTTCTACCCCAGGACTTCTTTTATTTTTAATTAATTAATTAATTATTTTTATTTTTATTTTTTTGAGATAAGTCTTGCTCTGTTGCCCAGGCTGGAGTGCAGTGGCTCAATCTCAGCTCATTACAACCTCCACTTCCCGGGTTCAAGTGATTCTCCTGCCTCAGTCTCCTGAGTAGCTGGGAATACAGGCATGCACCACCATGCCCAGCTAAATTTTTGTATTTTCAATAGACATGGCGTTTTACCATGTTGGCCAGGCTGATCTCAAACTCCTGACCTCAAGTGATTCACCTGCCTCTGCCTCCCAAAGTGCTGGGATTACGGGCATGAGCCACCACACCTGGCCTATTTTTATTTTTTAAAGTATAACATACACATACAGTAAAATTCTCCCTTTTTACTGTGCATTTGGACAAACACATACAGTTGTGTAACCAGCACCACAATCCAGATACAGAACAGTTCTATCCCCTGACCTCACATTCCTTGGTTCTTTGTAATCTGCTCTCCTACTCCCCACCACCCTGCAGCCCCTGGCAACCACTGATGTGTTTCCTGTTTGTAAAGTTCTGTCTTTTCCAGATTGTCATATAAATGAAATCATGCACTACGCAGCCTTTTGAGTCTGGCTTCTTCCTCTTAGCAAAATGCATTTGAGGTTCATGTTGTTGACATTCGGTAGTTTATTCTTTTTCATTACTGGATAATAATAGTCCAGTGTATGAATATGCTACAGTATATTCACCATGTACCAGTGGAGGGCCATTTGTCTACTTCTGTACTCTGAATTTACTTCTGCCCTAAATTCCTTTTTTATTTCTCAAGCTGTTTGAGTCAGGTTTCCGTTACTTGCAACCAAATAATCTTGACAAGATATTGGAGAAAGCTACTTTCCTTCTCTGAAATTATTTATTTCATCTATAAAATGAGAGCGTATTGCTCAAGACAGTTTTGATTGTAAGTAACAGAAATCTAGACTCAAAATTGGTTTAAGTGAGAGGGACAACTATGATCTCACATAACGGGGATCCTGCAAGTGGAGCAGATCTCAAGGTGGGTGACTTTGTGGTTCAACCATGTCACCCCAGTTGCAGGCACGTTCCATCTCTTTGTTTTGCCATCTTCAGGGTTTCTTCCTCAGGACAAAGCAAGATGGTGGCAATGGTTCCACTGGGACATGGCAATGGTTCCACTGGGACAAAGTTCACAGAGGTTTTCTCATAGATCTTGGGAGGCTTCTAGAAACCACACCCAGCAAATTTTTCCTCATATCCCTTTGGCCAGTGATATGGTTTGGCTGGGTCCTCACCCAAATCTCATCTTGAACTGTAGCTCCCATAATTCCCACATGTTGTGGGAGGGACCCAGTGGGAGCTAATTGAATCATGGGGGTGGTTTCCCCCATACTCTTCTCCTGGTAGTGATTAAGTTGCACAAGATCTGATGGTTTTATGAGGGGTTCCCCCTTTCACTTGGCTCTCATTCTTCTCCTATCTGGCACCATGTAAGATGTGACTTGCTCCTCCTTGCCTTCTGCCATGATTGTGAGGCCTCCTCAGCTATGTGGAACTGTGAGTCAATTAAACCTCCTTCCTTTATAATTATACAGTCTCAGGTATGTCTTTATTAGAAGCGTGAGAACAGAATAACACAGCCAGAGCTGGGTCACACACCCATTCCTGAATCAGTGCCTGAGAGGAGGAATGAGATTCTTCTGCAACCCAGTGGGCTCGCCTTCCCCTAAGGCAAGTGACTTGGTGGGGAGGGGCCTGGGAACTTGAACAAAATGGGGGGCGGAAGAGGGGCAAGAATGCTGGAAAGGCAACCAACAGTGTGAACTATACAAGATGACACTAGCTGCTCAGCTACGTCTCAGGGGGGAAGTAAGATTCAGAAAAGTTGTAATTCTCTTCAACATTGTGAGAAAATATGGGACGGAGACCATCCCAAACCTGAGAAAATCACATACCACAGGCACAGATGCAAAACCCTGAGCTAGCTCCACCCAATGCATTTGTGTAAGTCACAGGCTTCTGTGACAGAAACACAACTCAAATTGGCTTAGGCCTAAAATAATGTATTGGCTTTACCTGGAAAGTTGAATGGTATGGATGGGCTTCAGTCATAGCTGGATCAAGAGCCTCTGCAGTTGAATTTTTGACTTCAATATTCTCTTTCTCTGGGCTCCAATTTCTTCTGTGTTGTCTTCAATCTAGACAGGCGTCTCCTCTCAGAGGGGCAAAGTTGGCTACCAGAGCCCAGACTTCCATCCTCCCAGCCTAACATCCCTAAGGAAAGGAGAATGCCCCTTCCCAAAAGTTCCCTCAGAAATCCTGGGGAAGCTTTTCATTAGTCCAGAGTGGATCATATGCCTATGCCTGAACCAATCACCAGGATTCTGCAAGATGGGGCCCAGATCACATGCCCAATTCTATAGCTGTGGCAGGGTGCTAATGAGTAACAAGAGTACACCAGCCAAAGAGAAATGAAGAAGCCACATTTACAAGAAAGAAAAATGGTATGCAGGCAAAGGCAGTGCTTGTCTCCTCTGGCTTTAATTTTACTGATAGAGGAACTTAGGCCCAGAGAGGGTAAGACACCTGCCCAAGGTCTCACAGCAGTGGATCAAAGCAATGAACTCCAGCTCCTGAACTCTTAACCACTCCACTGCCACCAGCAAGAGTGAAGAGGGCAGGTGAGTCTGTGATTCCCTATGACACCCACTGTAGACTCCCTTTCACCTGCCATCCTCCTTATCCAAGGATTGTCACACATGTTTCTTAGCTCGAGATTGTGTCTACTTTGCAGCTGAAGCATGACATTTTAGGGGCTTGCTACAGACTGAAGTGTATCCTTCTGAAATCCACATGTTGAAGCCCTAACCTTGAGGTGATAGTATTTAGAGATGGGGCCTTTGGAAGATAATTAGATTTAGATGAGGTCATGAAAGCAGGGCTCTAATGATGGGATTAGGGCTTTTATAAGAAGAGACACCAGAGAGCCTGCGTGTGCGCTCTCTCTCTCCCCTCTCTGCCATGTGAGGACATAGCAAGAAGGAAGCCATCTGCAAGCCAGAAAGAGAGCCCTCCCCAGAACCTGACCATGATTTTGGATTTCCAGCTTCTAGAACTATGAGGAAATAAATGTCTGTGGTTTAAGCCCCCTGTCTATGGTATTTTTTTATGGCAGCCCCAGCTGACGAATGTAGGGTTCCATTTAGAGCAACAGGCATTTATTGTGAACCTGCTAAGTGCTAGACACATGCAGAATGCCAAGGTTCATTCGCTGAGTCTCAGTGCACAAAGAGCTTGGAATCTAGAGGTAGTATTGAAATGTCAATGATGGGGCCAGGCACTGTGGCTAATGCCTGTAATCCCAGCACTTTGGAAGGCTGAGGCGGGCAGATCACTTGAGGTCAGGAGCTCGAGACCAGCCTGGACAACGTGGTGACGCCCCATCTCTATTAAAAATACAAAAATTAGCCAGGTGTAGTGGCGTGTACCTGTGATCCCAGCTACTTAGGAGGCTGAGGCAGGAGAATCGCTTGAACCCTGGAGGTGGAGGTTGCAGTAAGCTGAGATCACGCCACTGCACTCCAGCCTGAGTGACAGAGTGAGACTCTGTCTCAAAAAAAAACCAAAAACCAGTAATGGATCTCTTTTATGTTTTCTGTAACTTTCCAATCACTTTTATTCAAGAAAAGAAATTTCTAACTCAACCAATAACCTCCTTGCACTTTCTTCCTCTCTCCATCTGTCTCTGGAGACAGAACAGCACGTAGACTACAGGACTCTGGATTCATTTGTTTCCTACTTATTTCCCTCCATGGCAAGAGAAAAAAAAATGGCAGCTATAAAGAGAGATGGCAGATGCTTTTAAGTGCCCTGTGTTCAGGGCTTTCTGTGTCAAACCTCATTTAATCCCCAAGCCAGCCCATGAGGCATCCATGACTAGTCCCGTTTCCCAGATGAGGAACCTGAGGCTCAGAGAGTCAAAGTGATTTGCCCAAGATCACGTGGCTGGGTGAAGCTGAGATTTGAGCTCAGATCTCTGGATTTTTTCTTTTCTTTTCTTTTCTTTTCTTTTTTTTTTTTTTTTTTTTTTTTTTTTTTTTGAGACAGAGTCTTACTCTCTTGCCCAGGCTGAAGTACAGTGGCATGATCTCAGCTCACTGCAACCTCCTCTTCCCGGGTTCAAGTAATTCTCCTGCCTCAGCCTCTCAAGTGAGTAGCTGGGATTACAGGTGGCTGCCACCACGCCCAACTAATTTTTGTATTTTTAGTAGAGACGGGGTTTCACCATGTTGGCCAGGCTGGTCTCTAACTCCTGACCTCAAGTGATCCGCCCGCTTCAACCTCCCAAAGAGCTGGGATTATAGGCATGACCCACTGCGCCCAGCCCAGGTTTCTCTGGATTTAATGTCCAAGCTCTTAGCTCCCCACTGACTCCTACTGGCTAACCAGTTCCATGGATGAGCTCATAAAACAGATACTCATCCCAAGTTGAGACATTGTGATGACCTAAATTTTTTCATAAGAGCAGACGCCACTGAGGAAGCTGGTCGTGATGTGGATGGGCACATTACAAACTGTTATTGACTCTCCAAGTGATAATAATGGTATTGGTTTTGCTATTCACAAGAGCCTGAAGTCACTGAGCCTGTTCCCCGTGCTGGTCACTCCACATGTTTTCACTCTTTCCCTCTCGCATCAATCCTATGAGGTAGATCCTAGTGGCACCCCCATTTTCCAGATGACAAAACTGAAGCTCCACAGAAATCTCACCATTGAAAACCACTGAGGGAGGAGTAAATTTCCCAAACCCCTTGAGGTATAGAATTTTACAAGTCCATATTCAGAGACAGGAGCAAGATGGAAATTTAGAGCAAAATTTTCCTCTCGTAGAGGAAAGATGCTAACATCCATGGAGAATTCTGGGAAAATGCCATGAGCTCCCCACGGGTCCCTGGGAACCCTGGCAGTTTCCCTGAACTGACTCAGAGCTGGTGGATGTGGGAGAGAGAAGGCTTTTAAGGGAACCCCACGGGAAATGCAATGATAGCAGTGTTGTGCCCTGGGAGAGCTGTGGATGGGGTCCTCAGTGACAGGGGAGCCGAGATGCATACGCTTGAGTGGTTCTGCTGTCTGAATGTGCATAATGAAAAAACTTGTATAAAAATGTAATAAAATAGGTCTGTGAATTCAACTTTAAAACATCATGTGCACCTGGGTATTGTCCTGAAGGAAAAAAATCCTACCACCGGTTTGGTGAAGTCGGATGAGGGATGTGGTTAACAGCTGTTTATTATTTGCTTTTGTGTCTTTTGCAAAGGTAATACATATGCATTATTAAAAATGCAAGCAATGTATAGGTGACGGTGTTTCAGTTAGGAATGCTTCTAGCTACAAGTAACAGTAAACTCAACTAATACCTCCTTAAAAGACTTAAAAGGGCATTTATTGTTAATTAGCAGGAAGCCTGAAGGTAGGGAGTTCTGGGCTTGGTTTAGGGACTCAACCAAGGCAACAAGGACACAGACTCCTCTGCTCTTTCTGTTCTGCTAGACTCAGTGTGCTGGTGATGTCTCCCCTCATGGTCACAAGGTGGCTGCCACAGCCCCAGACATCAGGTCCTCACATCTGAGTCCCATGCAGAAGGGAAGAGGTATGATGGGTCTAAAGAGAATCTTGTCTTCTTTTATTATTTACTTTATTTTTATGAGACAGGGTCTCACTCTTCTTGCCTAAGCTGGGGTGCAATGGTGCCATCATGGCTCACTGTAGCCTCAACTTCCTGGGCTCAGGTGATTCTCCCACCTCAGCTTCTCAAGTAGTTGGGGCTACAGGTGCGCAGTACCACGCCCCGCTAATTTTTTGTACTCTTAGTATAGATAGGGTTTCGCCATTTTGCCTAGACTGGTCTCGAACTCTTGGACTCAAGCAGTCTGCCCACCTCAGCCTCCCAAAGTGCTGGGATTACAGGCGTGAGCTACTGCGCCTGGCCATTTTCTTTTTTTATTTAAAAGGATGATCTTCCTCAGAGATTGTCCCCTTCCTTCACAAAGTTGGATCTCTGTCCATTTAATCTCTCTGAGCCTCAATTTCCCCATCTTGGAAATGGGAGTAATCATAGCACCTTCCTGATAAGGTGTTGTGAGAATTAATTGAGAAAGCTTATTAGCCTGTAATAAGCACTTGCTATAATAAGTAAGTGCACTGATATCTTCACTTTGCCTGTCCAGATCCACTCTTCACCTCTCTCCAGCTTGCTCTGTGCTGCCCCAGGACTGCAACGGCCTCCCTCAGCTCTGGCTTCTGCTGGATTTGGCCAATGGAAGATATTGACAGGAGATCAGATGCAGGAAGGAGAGGGAGGTCAGGTATGTATTCTTCTGGCTCCCTCCCTGGGGGACTGCCAAGGGAGGCTGAGCTTCTCTACCGATGGCCATGGCTTCTCTCTCTCTGCCAGCTGCTTGCTCTGTATCTCAGTGATGCCCACAAGGGAACAGCTCCCTGTGGCTCCTAGCACAATTGCTGTTTCCAAATCTGCCTTCACCTTCATAAACAGTCTTCCAGCCTGAGCAACAAAGCAAGACCCTGTCTCTACAAACATTTTTTTAAAAAATTAGCTGGGCTTGGTTGCATGCACCTGTAGTTCCCAGGTACTCAGGAGGCTGAGATGGGGTGATCACTTGAGCCCAGGATTTCGAGGCTGCAGTGAGCTATCATCCCGCCACCACACTCTAGCCTAGGCAACACAGAGAGACACTGTCTCTAAAAGTAAATGCATAAATGTCTTTTTATTAAACTCCTCTGTAAATGCCAGTTGGAGGGTTTTGCCTTTTCCTACCAGGACACTGACTGATTCATTAGCTTTTGTTTGTTTGTTTGTTTCCCCAAAGTTATTTGCAAACTTTGGTATTTCATTAGTAGCTACAAGTGACTTGTGTTACATCTTGTGATTAAGAATCACCTGTCCACTTGGTCAAAAAGTCGGTAAGCTCGGATGTGATTGGGTTGGCTGTTACAACCGTGAATTAATTCTAAATCCTTGGGCTGCAATACATTCTAAATTCTAAATCCTCAATACATTGAGGCACGATATCTTTTATGTGAGAATGATTTTGAAAAATAGAAAAAGGAAAGACAGGATTTTACATTTACATGGCCTGAACTCATGGCTGTGTATTCTTGACGCCCTTCAGTTAAATGGAAAACACTGGGTTTTGAAACTGTATTGATTTCAGTGGGCATGTATTATTTTACTGTAAGTACCAATGTCTGTTGTACTTAATATACAATGGATTAATTTAAAATGCATTAGTTTAATAAAAATGCATAAAATAGAATAGAATTGCATTAGCTTCAATAAAAAATTCAATTTCATAAATATTATCTCCTCTTAAAATGCATTGATTTTCAGAAAAATATATTGGTCAAAGGTAATTTACATTGGTTTGAATGGAAATGCACCAGTATCCATACATATGTATTAGTTTAGTCAAACGTATCCAATTGTGTAAAATATCAGTTAGGCTGAAATGGATTCGAACCCTGTTGCTCTCATTGTTGTTGTTGTTTTATTCTCTTTTGCTGAATAAATAAATATCTCACACGATGGCTTTAATGTGGCCCAGTTCACTTGAAGGAAGGTAGTGAGTAAGCCAGGGGAACATTCTGGTAACCTATGGGTTTGTGAGTGGCACTGACTTCAGCGGCAGTTAAGGGTGGCAGTGAAGGGGCAGCCAGCTTGCCCACCCAGGCTGGCTGTGGGATATGAGCAGAAGATCCAGGCTGAGGGCCCAGAAGAAATATCCCCTGCCCCCCTGAGGACTGATTGGAGACACCCCTAGACTAGGAAAATGGAGTCTTCATCATGGCACCCACTGCAGGCCTTGACTACTGAAACTGCCTTTGTAAAATTATAACTAAGGAAATTATGACAGTGAATGCTATCAAACCTAATCAACTCCATCTTGCTTCTAACTTCTAAACTGTCCTTGTCCATTCCTGGGCATAGGCCGAACTAGCCTTGGTAAGGAACTTAGTTTATAGTTTAAATAACAGCCCTTCCCAAAAGCTAAACTCTTCTTGTAAAAGGAATGAAAGGCCACCAGCCACCAAGTTAGAATGAGAGGGGCTGGAATTCTAAATATTACCAGCCATTATCCCGGAGTTCATAAGATTCGCAACTTCCCCAATTACTCTTAAAGGTAACATCGGCCGGGTGTGGTGGCTCAGGCTGGGCGTGGTGGCTCACGCCTGTAATCCTAGCACTTTGGGAGGCTGAGGCCGGCGGATCACCTGAGGTCAGGAGTTTGAGACCAGCCTGACCAACATGGAGAAACCCTGTCTCTACTAAAAATACAAAATTAGCTGGGTGTGGTGGCGCATGCCTGTAATCCCAGCTACTCAGGAGGCTGAGGCAGGAGAATCGCTGGAACCCGGGAGGCGGAGGTTGCAGTGAGCTGAGCTCGTGCCATTGCACTCCAGCCTGGGCAACAAGAGCGAAACTCCATCTCAAAAAAAAAAAAAAAAAGTAACATCACTGTTGTGAACCCAAGATTGGCCTTTTGGGATGTCTTTTCAGGTTTTTGCATTTCCTAAAACCAGATGGCCCCACCTGGACATGCAAACCAGTTCTGTGGCCCCCACCCAGGAACTGAGTCAGCAGAAGAGAACAGCTTCGACTCCCTATGATTTCATCCCCAAGCCAACCAATCAGCACTTCCGATTCACTGGCCCCCTACCCACCAAATTATCCTTAAAAACTCTGATCCCCAAATTTTGGGGGAGACTGATTTGAGTAATAATAAAACTCTGGTCTCCTGCCCAGCTGGCTCTGCGTGAATTACTCTTTCTGTACTGCAATTTCCCTGTCTTGATAAATCGGCTCTGTCTAGGCAGGAGGCAAGGTGAACCCACTAGGACATGGGGAGCCGGAAGGAAGCCTGAGATACAGGGACAAACGGGGACCAGAATCAGGAAGTGAGCTCAGGGTCAACAGGACACAGGATCCCATGAGGTTCTGGGGTCACCCAGGCCTGGGTCCAAACCCTGCGCCTGCCACTTCCTGTGTGACTGTGGCCAAATCACTTCACCTCTCTGAATCTCCATTTCCCCCAGGCGCTGTTAGACACTGCTCTGATCACTCTGTATATGACTGATTTGTTCCAATGGCTCTGTAACCCCATGGTACAGGTAAGTGACTTGTTCTACTCCAGCTAGCAAGTGGCAGAGCTGGGACCTGAACCAGAGTCTGTGCGCTCAGCCACTAGATTGCCTCCAATAATTGCTTTGTGGCTTCAGAAGGAGGCGTCACATGGCAATTAAGGGAAAGTATTCTAATCCTGGCTCTGCAGCTTTCTATCTGGGAATCTTGGGATAAGTGATTTGCCTCTTTCAGCCTTGGTTCCCTCATCTGCGAAACAGGTATAATGATAGCATCCACCTCCTAGGGCACTCAGCATAGTGCCAGGGACATAGTAGGGGCTCGACAAATGGCAGCTCTTCCCTCGAGCAAAAACATATTGAACACATTTTTGTGGATGCAGGACTTTTCAGAGCCTTTAGTATGCTAATGTGGGTCATGAATCTCTAAGAGGGAAATGAGTAGGCAGAGTCTACAAAGATATCATTGAGCTGTGAGGAGAAGAATTACAAATAATAATTAGAGGTCGGGTACAGTGGCTCACACCTGTAATCCCAGCACTTCAGGAGGCCAAGGCGGGAGGATCACTTGAGCCCAGGAGTTTGAGACCAGCTTGGGCAACACAGTGAGATCCTGTCTCAGCAGCAACAACAACAACAACAACAACAACAACACACACACACACAGACACACACATGATTAGCCAGGAGTGGTGGTGCACACCTGCAGTCCCAGATACTTAGGAGGCAAAGATAAGAGGATTGCTTGAGTCCAGGAGTTCAAGGCTTCAGTGAGCTGTGATCACGCCACTGATCAGCCTGAGCAACAGAATGAGACCCTGTCTCAAAAAAATAAATAAATACATAAAGGAGAAATCGCACCAACTGAGTAGCATTTTCCACAGCGCAGGATGAGTTCCTGTGATGTGTGAGTTGCTCTTGCTCTCCTCAGGTGGACATTTTCCAAAACTTTTTACTGGGGAAAAATATTAGTAAAGTTGTAGGCCAGGTGTGGTGGCTCATGCTTGTAATCCCAGCACTTTGGGAGGCCGAGGTGGGCAGATCGCTGGAGCCCAAGAGTTTGAGACCAGCCTGGGCAACATAGCAAAACCCCCATATCTATAAAAAATATAAAAATTAGCCAAGAGTGGTGGTGTGTGCCTGTAGTCTCAGCTACTTGGGAGGCTGAGGTGGGAGGATCACCTGAGCCCATGAGGTCAATGCTGCAGCCTGGATGACACAGGGAGAATCTAAAAAAAAAAAAAAAAAAAGAAAAAAAGAAAGAAAAGAAAGAAAAAGAAAAGTTGCAAGAAGAGTAAGGTACAACAAGCTCCCTGAATTTCCCCAGATTTGCCAAATGTTGACATTTTGCCACATTTACTGTATCTCTCTTGCCTCTATTTCCCAACCCCTGAAGCATTTGTGAGTTAATGCAGTCACTACCACGATCCTTCACACACACAGTTCAGTGTGTCTCTCCTAAGAATAAGGTCATTCATTCCCTTACATAATTACTGTACAATTATCGCATTCAGAGAACTTAACATTGATGTAGTTCTATGATCTGAATTTTTTAGATTCCATCTTCAAATTTCACCAATTGTCCTAATGCTATATTTTATAGCGATTGGTTTTCCAGTCTAGGAGCAAATGCAGGACCATACACTGAAATCAGCGATCATGTCTCTTTGGTCTCGTTTGATCTGGAATCCTTCCTTAGCCTTTCTTTGTGTTGGTCTTGACATTTTCGAAGAGTCCATTTTGGAGGATTTCCCTCACTTTGGGTTTCCTGGAGATTAGATTCAGGTGATGCACTTTTAGCAGGAATACCACAGAAGTGATGCTATGTCCCCCTCAGTGCACTGTAGCAGGAGGCACCTGGCATCTGTCTATCCCACTGGTGTCATACCTACTTACCTCTTGAATAGGGTGGTATCTGCCAGGTTTCTCCACTATAATTTTTCCCTTTGTAATTAGTAAGAAATATATAAAGGGAGCTATTATAGATAAGACCATACCAAGTTAAACATGGAATTTTTTAAAATTAACATATGTAGATTTATTTTTCTGTTAATTTTTTTTCTGCAAAGGAAAACTGATGTTTCATTTAAAGTAGCAACGTAATGTTTCCTTCTCCAATACATATATTTACAGTAAAAAGAAGAAAAAGAAAACTGAGTCCATTTGAAGAAAAGTGTAAAATAAGTGACAACAGTACATATGGGAAGATACTATGAAAGGTGGCTCCTGGGTGGCTGTTTTAGAGACACAGGATAGAGTCAGCTCTTGTCCCAGTCGGTGCAGCAAAAGCCGCTGGAAGGTGGTGGAGCAAAGCTGTCGGGCTGGGAGAGGGTGCTCTTGGGGTCTTTTGAGCCTTAGAGGGTCTTCTATGGTTCCCCCAGGCCCAGAGACCCTGAACTCACCCTCTGTCTCACCCTGCAGGCGAGGGGAGGCAGCCACTGGGATGGGCATTTTGGCCCCTTAACTGGCATGACCAGAGGGATCACCATCTGGTCTGGGAGGTCCCAGGGACTGGGTGTGAGTCCTGGTTCTTGGAAATCCACCCAGCAGTCCATACAAGCTGAGCACCTGCAGAAAGAGCCCCTCCCAGCCTCTCCTAAATCAGAGCCATGGGTAACAGCAAAGGCAGACTGAGTGTTGCTTTTCTGGACCCAAATTGGATGGTCTTGGAGTCTTGCAAATGATGGTGAATGCACCAACAGGCAGGGTCACCAAGAAGGTAGCAGGCAGGGAGGGCTTTGGAGGGAAAGGCCTGCCACCTGGTAGGAAAAATCAAATCTAACAGAGTGCCTATTCTTTAAGTATTGAAGGCTCAGTTGCTTCCTGTAATCAGGCCAAAAAGTGACCCTTTGAGCTGTAACAAAGACTGTCCCTTCAGGTGCTGGCCTGACTAAAGCCTTGATACCTGCCTGTCTCAGAAGTTACCCACCGGATACCTCAGCCAAACTGGCATCTATAGCTAGATAAAAAGCCAAGATTGGGTTAATTCCAGGACTGTGGCAAAATCAAGAGTAAACAAATCCATGTTTCAATTCTGAGTGGTCAGAAAGGGCATGGGCTTCATGTTCACAACATAGCTCCAGGCCGGCCATGGGGCTGAGGCCCACTCACTCCCTCTGCGGGCTCAGTCTTCTCACCTGTAGAAGGGGTAATAATATTGCCTACTCTCTGGGTTGGGAGGGATCACGTGAAGGCAGTGAATAAAGACCTTGGCATGATGCCGGGCATGTTGTAAACAGTCATTAAATTTGCAGCTGTAACCACCCAATGGATTCTTCTTGTCTGCTACCCAGATAGAGCCAATTTGCCAAGACAGAGGAGTTGCAACAGAGAAAGAGTTTAATACACATAGAGCCGGCTAAACAGGAGACCAGAGTTTTATTATTACTCAAATCATCCTCCCAGAAAATTCAGAAGCTAGGGTGTTTAAAGATAGTTTGTGGGCAGGGGGCTAGGGAATGGGGAGTACCAATTGGTTGGGGTTGGGGTTGGGGATGAAATCACAAGGATTCAAAGCTGTCCTCTTGGGCTGAATCAGTTCCTGCACGGGGGCCCCAAGAACAGATGAGCCAGCTTACCTGTCTGGGCAGCACCAGCTGATCCATCAGAATGTAGGGTCTGAAAAATATCTGAAACATCAATCTTAAGTCTCACAATAGTAACATTATCCATAGGAGCAAATGGGGAGGTTAGAAATTTTGTGGCCTCTGACTGCATGACTCCTGAGCCATTATTTCTAATCTTGTGGCTAATGTGTTAGCTTTACAAAGACGGTCTGGTCCCTAAGCAAGGAGGAGGTTTGTTTTGGGGAGGCACTGTGATCACTTTTATTTTAAAGCTAAATTATAAATAAAATTCCCCCCAAAGTTAGTTCTGCCTACACCCAGGAATGAACAAGGGCAGCCTGAAGGTGAAAGGCAAGATGGAGTCAGTTTGGTGAAATCTCTTTCATGGTCATAATTTTCTTTATCTTTACAAAGGTGGCTTCCTAACTATTATGACTGTCATCATCATTGTTGTTGTTGTTGTTAATCAAACCAGCCCATTGGAATAGCCTGAAGAGAAGTCATTCAGGTGAACAACAACGCCTTGAAAGCAGGAATACTTTTTTATTCTTCTTTGTACCTCAGCATCAACACGAGGGCCTGGGTGTGAATCCTGGTTCCTGGAAATCCACCCAGCAGTCCATACTAGTTGAGCACCTACAGAAAGGGCCCCTCCCAGCGTCTCCTAAATCAGAGCCATGACCAACAGCAAAGGCAGGCTGAGTGTTGCTTTTCTGGACCCAAACTTGGGCTCTTGCAAAGAAGGGTGAATGCACCAAGAGGCAGGGCCAACAAGGAGGACACACATAGTAGTGTTTGCTAACAAGAATCATCAAGGGGCTAATGTTTTTTGAGCAGTGACTATGTTTGAAGCCCTGGTTAAGCCTTTGACATGTGTTCTTACATCAAAACCTCAGAACCACCCTAGATGGCACCCTACATGGCGCCAGACAAGACAGAATGAGAGGCAAGTGAAAGGGGAAACCCCTTATAAAATCATCAGATCTCGTGAGACTTATTCACTACCAGAAGAACAGTATGGGGGAAACTGCCCCCATGATTCAATTATCTCCCACCACGACCCTCCCACAACATGTGGAAATTATGGGAGCTACAATTCAAGATGAGATTTGGGTGAGGACACAGACAAACCATATCAAGCCCTAATTTCATTCATTCACTTCTCCATTCATTCATCCATTCCGCACTTACTGAACAATGGCTTTCACACTGAGCAGTGTTTTAAGCACTTTCCTTACAGCAATTCATGTGACTCCCACAGCAACCCTAAATGAGGTAGACGCTATTATAATTTCCCTTTTACAACTGTCACTTGCCTTGGGTAACACAGCTTGTAAATGTTGAAGTCAGGATTCCAACTCAGAGCACCTGGCCACAAAGTCCATGCTCTTAACTTTTTATAGCCAGATTTTTCCTCTCTGCAAATCAGAGGTTATAATAGCACTTTCCTCCTGGGGTTGTTGTGGGGATGAAACTCAGTCTTGCCTTTACACAATTAGCACAGTGCCTGCTCCTCAGGGAGTTGTTATTTTAATTTTTTTTGAGACGGAGACTTGCTCTGTTCTCCAGGTTGGGGTGAAGTGATGCGATCTCAACTCACTACAACCTCTACTTCCCAGGCTCAAGCGATCCTCCCACCTCAGCCTCCTGAGTAGGTAGGACTACAGATGCATACCACCATGCTCGGCTAATTTTTTTTTTTTTTAAATGAGGTCTCACTATATCGGCCAGGCTGGGGAGCTGTTATTTTTATTTATTATTTTCTTTTTCTTGCCAGTACACCTCCAGGCCTCTGCACTTGACTCCCCTCTCAGCCTGGCTCTCTTTGGATTGCCTTTGAAGCCTCCAATTCAAGCGTCACCTCTTCTAGGGAGCCTTCCCTGACCTTGCAAAACAGGCTAAGTGTAAGCAGAGCCCCTGAGGTTACCACACTGTTCTACGATGTTCCACCTCCAGCTAATGTAGGAACAGCAGTTGTGCTTTCTTTTTTGTATTTCTGGCTCTTGATATGGTTCTGAACCACTGCGGATGCATGCTCAGAGAACAAGTACTCTTCGTTCAACAAAATGTTCCAGCACTGATGGCGTGTTGGGCTCTGGAGCAACAGAGTGTGAGTTTGTTGAATGGCTAAAGGACCTATTTCCATTTTCTGTGCTCATTTGGCCATCTCACTCTGAGTGCTACTCCCTCATGTACCTGAAAATGCTAAGGTGGCACTTTTTTTTTTTTTTTTGAGACAGTGTCTTGCTCTGTCCCTGAGGCTGGGGTGCAATGGCAGGATCTTGGATCATTGCAACCTCTGCCTCCTGGGTTCAAGCGATTCTCCTGCCTCAGCCTCCTAAGTAGCTGGGATTACAAGCACCTGCCCTCACACCTGGCTAATTTTTGTATTTTTAGTAGAGATGGGGTTTCGCCATGTTGGCCAGGCTGGTCTCAAACTCCTGGCCTCAAGTGATCTGCCCGTCTCAGCCTCCCAAAGTACAGGGGTTCCAGACACAAGCCACCGCACCCAGGCTAAGGTGGCACTTTCTGGAAGGTTCCAGGCTCCTCCAAGTAGCAGCCCCCTCCCCAGTTCCAGATACCCAGTGATCTGGCTGTTTTCCCCTCATTCCTCCCTACAAAGCTCCCAGGCTGCCCCTGCACCCAGCCCCTCTCCTGAAATAGTCTCTTGTGGCTTCCCATTTGTCTTCCCACAGCAGTCTCGTTTCTTTCATGTGCCACGGGACGCACCAACTCTCCAGGCTAAAAATACCCCTGACATTTCTGAAGGCCTGTTAGGGCCAGAGCTGCTCTCCTGAAGAGAATGAGTGTCTCTGCAAATGGAAGCAGGTGGCAGCACAGTCGCGGGCTGAGGGCACCTACTGCACTTGTGGCTCAGTCCACCCAGTGGCCAACCGGCCTGCGTCCTTCATGACCCCCTCCTCGACCCTGAGCTCCTGGAGACCAGGAGTTATGAACTGGATTGCATTCCCCTAAAGCTCATATGGTGAAGCCCTAAACCCCAGTGTATTTGCAGACAGGGCCTTTAAGGAGGTAATTAATGTTAAATGGGATCATAAGGCCGGGGGGCTTATCCAACAGGACTGGTGTCCTTAGAAGAGGAAGACAATAGATCTCTCTCACGCTTTTGCTCTCTCTGCACACACAAGGAAGAGGCCATTTAAGGACCCAGCAAGCAGGTGACTGTCCACAAGCTTGGAAGAGAGAGGCCTCACTAGAAACCAACCCTGATGGTATCCTGATCTTGGACTTCTGGACTCCAGAATTGTGAAAAGATAAATTTCTTTTCTTTTCTTTTTTTTAAGACCAGCTCTCACCCTATGACCCAGGCTGGAGTGCAGTGACACGATCATGGCTCACCTCAGCTTCAACCTCCCAGGCTCAGGTGATCCTCCCACCTCAGCCTCCTGAGTAGCTGGGACTACGGGCATGTACCACGATACCTGGCTAATTAAAAAAAAATTTTTTTAGAGACGAGGTTTTGCCATGTTGCCCAAGCTGGTCTCAAACTCCTGGGCTCAAGTGATCCTCCCGTCTTCGCCTCCCAAAGTGCTAGGATTACAGGCATCAGCCACTGCACCCAGCCAAGATAAATTTCTGTTCTTTAGGCCACCCAGTTTGTTGTGTTCTGTTATGGCAGCCCTAGCAAACTGATGCACCAGGGATTAGGGCTGGTTCCTCTCCATGTCCTCACACAGCCTGGCACAGAGTAGGTGCTCAGTAAATGTTTGTTGAATGAGGCACAGTAGTTATGAACAGGGATTATGAAACCAGATTGCTTGACTTCCAGTTCTGGCTCTGCCCCTTACTGGGTGATCTCTCTGTACCTCCATCGTCTCATCTGTGAAGTGGAAGTAATAAAAGCTCCTAGGGTTGTTAGAGGACCACGTAAATATAGGTATTGCTTCTAGAGTAGAGTTTGACAATGGTAAGCACAAGATATGAGTTATTAGTATTCGTATTCTTGTCATCATGTTTATCTCATTGGGAATCTAGCTTTTCTTACTGCTCTGCTGTTTTTGTCTATGGTCTTTATTCTCAGTCATGTGGCAAAATTTTTCCACCCTTATGGTGGGAAAATACCTGCTAGGTACTCAAGCTTGCATCCCATCCCTCAAAAACCCCAGTCTAAAGAGAGCTTGTCGTTTCCTTCCTCAAAGTTCCAGCAAAAATCCTGGATCGGCTTTCTTCAGTCTGTCTTTGAGTCCTGCCCTTTCCTGTACCAAACTCTGGGGCCAGAGAGAGAGCCTGTTCTTATGAGCCAGTCTTAGATGTGTGCCAATCCCAGAACCAATCACTGTAGCCAGAAGGACAACAAGCTCTGATTGGCCAGGTCTGACACCAGTGATTGTGTCTAGGAGGATTAAATGCTCCAATTGGCTAGGCCCGAGTCACATGGGTGTCAGGAACCAATCATTATGTCGAGGCAGATAAAATGCTCTGATAGGCCAGGTCTAAGTCATGTGCTCATCCTTGGAGCCAAGGGTTGAGGTGGGCTTCACCCAAACCTTGCACTGGGGTGAGGGAGGGGTGAGGGGTGCTGCTCCTAGATGCGGGAATGAATACAGGCAGGCAGATGATAGCAACCCCAAAGTGGGACAAAGCCCTTTGTCCCTTTTCCCCAGAGTGCCCCCAACTCTAGGTTATACTGGGTGTATGACTTTTATTAGACATGACAGTTGCAATGGTGTGTGCGTGTGTGTGTCTCTACATCACATTGCACAATGCAATTTAAGATTAAATATTAGATCTCCTATTCTTAAAAGCCTTCAGGTTCTTCCCTCCCAGCATCAGGGAGTTGTCTCTGGTGAGCCTCTGGCTTGTCCAGAGTCCCCCTATCCCTAGGGGCAGACGTTTTGTGGTTTCTCTATCTGGGTCCATAACGACATCTCTCTGCATCAAACGACACAAAATGCATTCACTGAACAAACATACCTTGATCTTATCTTCCTACCTTGTCTCCTTTTAACCCTTTAGTTCCTCCTTCCACACAATGAGCAACTATTCACTTGGCAGGATTTGAAAGTCAAGCTTCATTCACTGTGAGGGTCTCCCCAGCATGAAAAAGTCGAGTCACATCTTAGAATAAAAATGGTTGTGGGAAGGATATGGGAATAAGAAAGTTCCAAGGGAAATTCTCCCCCAGACCTTGGGTAAAGCCTCTCAGCTTCTCAAATCAGGCAAGCAGTTGTCTTATTTGATTAGGATTAACAGATTTTCCAAAGATAACCTATTTTGGTTTTATGATTCTATCTCTCTAGGCAGTGTTTACAATATGTATTTGCAGAGACAGAAAATGTATGCCAGGAACGAGGCGAGGGCCCTTGCCTCTGCTCACACAGTCTGTCATAAATATAATATTAGGATGATGCCTGAAATTAATGTGAATCATTTCCCAATAAATATAGTCAGTTAGTGAGGTGTTCCAGGACCGCTGATGGGAGATATATTTTGGTAAAATATGGTTTTTTTATCGGTTGGGAACTGGGGGTGGGGGCACAAGGAAGGCATAAATCTCTATGAAAGAAGTATCTTTTATGATTATTCAATTCCACAGTAGCTCTAAGAGCCTAAAGTAGATTCATATTTACAGTTCCTGGAAGCACCTGGTTTTTATATATTGGGGAAAGAATTAGTATCAGGGCCTCCTCGTGGAAATCACTGACTTATGCTCTTGGACGGCAGGGAGGTGAGAGGCTCTTCTGCCAGGGTGCTCCGTGAGACTGAATTAATTTCATCTGCATCCAGGCGTGGTGTGAAGGAGATGTTACACAGCTGTCAGGGGAGAAGGGGCTGCTGGAAAGGTGGTCTTTGCTGGCCCTGATGCACAGGTGGCCCCGATGCACAGGTGGCCCCTGACGCACAGGAGACAGGCATTGGGAATGGGGGATCGGGGGAGTGGGGTTAGGGCCACAGGGCTGGAAGAGGAAAAAGCATGCTAGGGAGAGGGCTGAAGCTAGCTGACTGAAGGCAACTGTGATGGGGTGTATGTGCTTCTGTCCCTGAGAGCTCGGGCTAAACATACATATTCCCCATCTCGTCCCACCTGCCTTGATGCTCCCAAAGTCTGCAGATGAAGGAAGGAACCCTGGCCCTTTGTCACTTGCTGTTAATTTCCCTGCATGGGCATTATTCATTTCATTTTTTTTTTTTTTGAGATGGAGTTTCACTCCTGTTGCCCAAGCTGGAGTGCAATGGCACAATCTCGGCTCAGTGCAAACTCCGCCTCCAAGGTTTAAGTGATTCTCCTGCCTCTGCCTCCCGAATAGCTGGGATTACAGTTGCCCACCAGCACGCCTGGCTAATTTTTTTGTATTTTTAGTAAAGACAAGATTTCACCATGTTGGCCAAGCTGGTCTTGAACTCCTGACCTCAGGTGATCCACCTGCCTCAGCCTCCCAAAGTGCTGGGATTACAGGTGTGAACCAGCACGGCCTTAATTTTAAGGTTAACTGTTCTATTAGTCTGTTCTTGTACTGCTATAAAGAACTACCTGAGGGCAGTTGCAGTGGCTTATGCCTGTAATCCCAGCACTTTGGGAACCCGAGGCGGGCAGATCACTTGAGGTCAGGAGTTTGAGACCAGCCTGGCCAACATGGTGAAACACCATCTCTACTAAAAATACAAAAAAAAAAAAAAAAATTTAGCCGGGTGTGGTGGCACATGCCTGTAATCCCAACTACTTGGGAGGCTGAGACAGGAGAATTGCTTGAACCTGAGAGATGGAGGTTGCAGTGAGCCAAGATTGTGCCACTGCACTCCAGCCTGGGCAACAGAGCAAGACTCCATTTCAAAAAAAAAAAAAAAAAAAAAAAGAACTACCTGAGATTGGGTAATTTATGAAAAAAAAAAAAAGAGGTTTAATTGACTCACAGTTCCATAGACTATACAGGAAGCCTGAATGGGGAGGCCTCAGGAAACTTACAATCATGGCGGAAGGCGAAGGAGAAGTAGGCAGATTTTCACATGGTGGAGCAGGAGAGAGGGGATGGGGAGGGGCCACACACTTTTAAACAACCTAATCTTGCAACACTCACTCACCATCACGAGAGCAGCACTGAGGGGGAATTCCACCCCCATGAGCCAATCACATCCCACCAGGCTCCTCCTCCAACACTGGGAATTACAATTCAACATGAGTTTTGGGTGAGGACACAGAGCCAAACCATATCAACTTTATCATTTTTTTTCCCCTCTGCAAACAAAAATAATGCAAGTCCACCGTCTGTTAGCCAAAATTCTGAAGTCCTAAAAGCTCTGGAAACTGTTGAGTCCTTCCTGGTTAACATGTGTGGTGGCAAAAGCTGATCGGAACCAATATGAGGTTATTTATATTACTTATTCATCCCCCTTTGTGGAAATGTTTATACCTTTCACTGCAGAAATATTAATGTGTTTGATTATAGAGTGCTGCCCCAAACCTCTCTGGGAGTGTTAGATAAGACACGGCTCCCGCTGCCTTTCTAAGAGCCACACAGATTTTGAATCCTGAAATAGATCTTCCCCCAAAGGTTTCAGATAAAGGATTGTAGACTTGAACTGGCTATTTGCCATAAGAAAGTCTATATAATGTAGAAAGTAAAAGCCTTAAACAAAAAGTGGGCAAAGCATGTAGATATTCACAGAAGAAAAACAACTGCCCACTAAGCTGAGAACGAATTCAACTGTACTTGGAATTGAAGATGGCAGACTGAAACCATAATAAGCTCCATCTTTATCAGATTAAAAAAATGGGAGAACAGGCTGGGCGCGGTGGCTCACACCTGTAATCCCAGCACTTTGGGAGGCCGAGGCAGGCGGATCATGAGGTCAGGAGATCAAGACCATCCTGGCTAACATGGTGAAACCCCGTCTCTACTAAAAATACAAAAAATTAGCCGGGCATGGTGGTGGGCACCTGTAGTCCCAGCTACTTGGGAGGCTGAGGCAGGAGAATTGTGTGAACCCAGGAGGCAGAGCTTGCAGTGAGCTGAGATTGTGCCACTGCACTCCAGCATGGGCGACAGAGCCAGACTCCATCTAAAAAAAAAAAACAAAAAAAAAAAAAAAAGGGAGAACATCCATTGTTGGTGAGGATGTGGTTAAAAGGCACTTCCATTCATGCAGATGATGGGGTAAATCTCACCAACTTTTTTGGAAGACAATTTGGCAATACCCATCCATATTTAATGAATTTATCTTTGAGACGGGGGTCTCACTACATTGCCCAGGCTGGTCTCAAACTCCTGGGCTCAATTGATCCTCCAGCCTCAGCATCCCGGGCAGCCGGGACTACAGATGGATACCACAGCGCCCTGCTGGAGTGCTGCATCCACATTTTTATAAGTGTATCCCCCTTAGTCCAGCAATTTCACTTCTTGGAATTTATCTTGTAACTAGTCATATTCACCTAGTGCAAAGATGAATGTTCACACATATTCAGTGCACCTCAGTTTGTAGTAGCAAAAAACTGGAAGCAACCTAAACATTAAGTGTTTATGAGAGAGGACTGCTTAAATACACTTGGGGCACAAAAACCATGGAATATTATGAAGTCGTTAAAAAGAATAAACTAGGTCGACATGAACGGACTTGGTAAGATGCCCACAATATAGAGTCCCAGGGACAGAGCATGCTATGCAATTCTACAATTCAGTTTTTAGCTTCCAAAAGTACATATATGCATATTATGTGTTTATGTGTGCAAAGAAAAAATTGTGGAAGAATATGTTCCAAACCATGGTTATACTTCTATAAGATGCATGAAGACCAGGGATATTTCTCTAGATTTTATGCATTTTTGTAATGTTTAAAAGTTTTTACATCGATTCTATATCATTTTTTAGTTAAAATAAATTACCCACAGTGAGGAAAAGGAAGCAGAAATTTCCCTTAATTCTACCCTCTTACCCAGAGATCACTGTTGTTGAAATTTGGCGTTTTTTTAAGAATTTTCTCTGTGACTACATCATATTTACATCCCTGCCCATGTACATTTATTTTCCATCCACAAGAATGAGTTTGTGCTGTCCAAACTCAAACTCCCCTGCAATTTTCTTTTCCCTTTAGACATGATGCCCCGGACACCTTCCCACCTTTCCACGTTACTGCCCGGAGCTCCCCATCCCAGGCATGCCACCATGAGAAGGCGTCATGGTCCATTTCACTGGCCACCCGTTGATGGACACCTGGGCTGACTCCAACTTTGGAGGCCTCATGTTCTGAAAAATTTTTGTCAACCAAACTGAATTTATTAAGTAATAATTAATTTGTTTCCCCATTTTTTATTCATCAAAGACGTACAAACTGCAGACCAGGGTTTCTGATTAGCAGGAGGCTCCCAAAGCCCAGAGAATCCCAGCCAAGAGCAAAGCGGCTGGGTGTTTGAAGAAGGCTGGGTGGCCTTACGGGTATGTGGGTTCCCTTTGTGTGTCGGGCCTTTTGCTTTTTTAACACGGGAGTAAACCCAGACCCCAAACAGAGAGGGGAGGGATGGCAAGGGCATTGATGGGCAGAAAGCTCTGGTGTTCAAGGGAACAGTAATTACAAAGTCACAGTGAAATCAGCCTTTGGGTAAGTGGCTTAAATGTTCTGAGCCTCAATTCCCCCTTCTGTATGATAGGGATCATCTTTTCTGCCTCCTGCTAGAGTTCCATAGTGGCACATGGTGGGGCCTTAATAAACTCAATAGACATTAAAGGTAAACCGCTAGAAATGAGGTGGAGCTTCTGTTATTTCAACAAATCTGTGTTGTGCTCCATGCTGATTGCTGGAGATGCGGAAGGGACCAAGACCCAGCCCCTCCTCTCCAGGAATCCAAGGACTAACTGATTTTGCACAAGGAAAGGATGATTTCCCTGAGGAAGGTAAGGTGTTATTCCAGGCAAGGCATTAGATACTGGATGGACCAAATCAACTGGAAGCTGGAAGCAGAATGAAAGGGGCTAGGGGCTGGGGGAGGGGGAAGTGGGGAGTGACTGCTTAGTGGGTTTGGGGTGTCCTTCTGGGACAAAGAAAATGTTTTGCAACTAGATAGAGAGGGTGACTGCACAACACTGTGAATGTACTTAATAAACACCACTGAGTCGTACACTTCAAAATGGTTCATTTTATATTACGCGAATTTCACCTCAATGGAAACAAAAACTGGAGGCATAGATGAGTAAATGCAGCTCCACCCGCCCTCCTACCTAGCCATGTGAAGAGGAGCGGGACCTACTAGGTGTGGGCGGGACCTACTAGGTGTCAGCACATTGCTTAACCTCTTGGTGCTTCAATTTCCTCATCTGTCAATTGCAGATTATAAATATCCACTCACAGAGTTGCCAGAAGAATTAAATCAAGTAACAGTTAAATCAGGTAATTAAATCAGGTAAAGCTTACAGCAGAGCCTGGCCCACAGTAAGTGATCAACAAATGGCAGTTACTATTACCATTACAGGCAAGAAAAAAGGTGCTCAAGGGTAAAGGCAGAGAGACAGGCAGGGAGATTGCCTGGGCTGTGGATTGCAAGGTGTTACTTTGGGCTAGAGACACCCACAGGCATGATGAGGGAAGGTGGGAGAAACCAGTCTATTTCTGGATCCAACTGAACATGCTAGTGGGGGACCTCATCTGATCACAGCATTTATTGCAAAGTATAAATATGTAGTTTCCATGTGACACACTTAAGTCCAATCAAGATGATCAGGTTGCACCCTCAACTGTAAGAAGGTAAACTTGGAAAGGAAGGTGTAACCCAGTGCTCCCCAAAGTGAAATCCCTGGAACCCCAGTTCTTTAATGTTAATGTAATCCCTTTAAACCCCAGGGATTAAAACAGGAATAAGGTTTCAGGTCAGTTGCAAAGGTATCATTGTTCAAAATAACCCTTGGCAAGGGCACAGGAACTATCTTTCTTCTGTCTTTATAGCAAACCAATTATTCATTATTGTTCGTACAATAAACTGAGGATTTTTTTAAAAATGCATGTTGATGACTATTCTGTTGTTTAAAAAGAAGTCACTGTGCTCTGGCTTCCCCCTTGGCTTTTGGCCTCATGAGGGATATTGGCAGAGTTTTTGGTAGCAGTGCCCCATGAAAGATACAGCAAATGCACGCCTAGCCCCTATCAGGTATTCTGAAAGCAATCTAATTGGCAGATTATACCTACAGAGTGGCAGCTACAGGATGGGATTCAGGAATGGTGTGCACCAGGGGCTCTTTGAGAGTATCCTCTAGAACACAAAGTTAGTGAGTTGATAATAGATGTTCTACGAGAAAAGCATTCCCTGGTCAATTAAGTATGGGCAACAGCGAGATTAACAAAGTTCCACGGTTTATTTCATGCAGAAATTGTCAGAGCTTTTAATGTCTTAAGGCTCATTTGACTTTCCCAAGAAGGGGTAGAGGATTTAGTGTTTCCCAAGTTGATTTGCATAGAGAACGCTTTTTTTTCCCAAAACAAGCTAAAGAACTGGGGTTCCAGGGATTTCACTTTGGGAGCCACTGGGTTACACCTTCCTTTCCAAGTTTACCTTCTTACAATTGAGGGTGCAGCCTGATCATCTTGATTGGACGTAAGTGTGTCACCAAACACTGAATGAACATTTGTCAAAGACTTGTGTGTGTTGGTGCTGGGGAGGCAGCCTGGAAATGACACAGTCTCTGTCCTCAAGGAGAACATGATCTAACCAGGCGGAATACTAGCACTAACAACAACAACAGTAATAATAGCAGCTCTCATTTACTGAGCATTTGCTACATTCCAGGCACTGTGCTAAATGCATGCTCAAACAAGCTCATTTAAACACGTCAATAGTGGGAACAGTGTTATTATTCGCATTTTACAGGTGAAGAGATGAAGTTCAGAGACAGCAAGTAACTTGGCCAAGGGCACACAGCAAAGAGGTGTCAGAGTGGGGCTTTGAGCAGATTGTCTGAATCTGAAGGTCACAGACATCAGCCCATTTGCTCTAAAGACCTGGTCAAAGGAGAAAAGCAAAGGGGTTAAGTCATAGGCCACCAACATAAGAAGAGTGTAGCAGAGACCTCTTGGCACCTTCTCCAGTTTGTGATATGAGGTGTTCCTAGCCCAAAAAGGGGCTCTAGGGTGAGAAGGACCAGGGGCTGGGTGAGAACTGGGGAGAAGCTTGAACTCCACACATAAATATCTGTAAGGAATGGAGCAATGGCTATAAGTTATCCCAGCGATGGGAGAGCTGGAGAGGAAACTCAGGATGATAAGAAGGAGGAGGCCAGGAGACACAGTGGGAGGAATGTGGACTGGAGAACCAGGAGAACCAGCCTCTTCTCTGGATCTTGCTCCAATTTACTGTGCAGCCTTGCACAGGTCACTTAACCTTTCTGGTTTATCGAAGTCTCAGCATCACACACCACTCCTGTACTCATACTAGAACTATGACAGTGCTTCCTCCAAAAGAGAGGCTCTTCCAAGGGCAAGGAGAAGCTTCAATTCACCTTCTGCTTCCCAGTGTATGGTATCATACCCCGCACACTTTAAGTTTCCCATAAATGTTTGTTGATTGAATGAGTGAATGAGTGAAAAAGTAGGTGAAACTGTAAGGGGAAGAGGGTCAACTTAAACTGGCACCAGAGTAGAAGCTCCTGAGATGTATTTTCCCAGCTTTCCACTAAAATACCTAAGAAGGCAGAAAGAATTGAAAACTCACAGTGCTGACACCCAAGACTGACAGGCCCTTTTTGCTAGAATCTGGGAGGAATTTCCATAAATACAAGGCAGATGGAGATGGGTTGAGATAAACAATGGGGATTCTGTTCAGGTTTTATCTCCTGAGTTAGGGGAACCACTCCAAGCCAAAAAGAGGTCGAAAAGTACTCAACAATTTCCCTGCTTGCAACCCCAGTCTCTGAGACCCGGAGTCTGTGCCAATCAGAAACTTGGGGTTGGAGGAGGGGTGGAAGTTTTCTCCACTGTGTGGTGAGGAGGGGTGTGTAATTTTGTAGGCGAAGTACTCTTTTTCTTACTGGCCCATAGTTCTACTGAAGTTAGAGACTGAAGTTTCCAAGGCCAGCCATGGTGCCTCACGCCTCAAATCCCAACAGTTTGGGAGGTTGAGGCAGGAGGATCACTTGAGGCCAATAGTTAGAAACCAGCCTGGGCAACATAGCGAGACCCCGTCTGTACTAAAAATACAAAAATTAGCTGGGTGTGGTGGTGCACACCTGTGGTCCCAGCTACTTGGGAGGCTGAGGTGGGAGGATCACTTGAACCCAGGAGTTTGAGGCTGCAGTGAGCTATGATTGCACCACTGCACTCCAGCCTGGATGAGAGATAAAGACTTTGTCTCAAAAAAATAAAAATTAAAACATTTTAAAAAATGAAGTTTCTAGAAGACTATATAGGTCAGGGGAGATAAAATAGAGGGAAGAATGTCAAAAGCACTTTGATTCCCAAGAGGGACAACTCCCAGAAGGGCTATTGCCCATGGAATGGAGTGCGTGCTGGGGATTATAGTTTTTAATGCATTTCTTTTAGTTCATTGTGCCAAAGAGCCAACAGTGCAGTGGGATAGAAGGGGTTCCCTCCTCAGTTCAACGCAGTGTAATAGGCGAGCGCCTGGTTGACACTGCCTCTAGTTGCTGTACAGACCAGCCAGCCTTTCCTCTCCAGGTTTAGATTATAAAGTGGTGGTGGCCGGGCACAGTGGCTCATGCCTGTAATCCCAACACTTTGGGAGACCAAGGCGGGTGGATGGCTTGAGCCCAGAGTTCAAGACCAGCCTGGGCAACTTGGTGAAATCCCATCTCTACAAAATATTTTAAAAGTTAGCTGGGCGTGGTGGTGGGTGCCTATAGTCCCAGCTACCTGGGAGGCTGAGGTGTGAGGATCACTTGAGCCCGGGAGACAGAGGTTGCAGTGAGCCGAGATCGCACCACTGCATTCCAGTCAGGGTAACAGAGTGTCCCTGTCTCAATAAATAAATAAATAAATAACAAATAAAATGGTGGCGTTTGGGGTGAGGAGCTGGGGTCAACCGGTACTTTAGTGGACAATGAGAGGTACTGAGGGCAATTCACACAACCTGTCTGTCGGTAAACACAAGCCTAGGTAATAACCAGCTTCTGCAAAGATGAATAAACAAAAGTCAATCGGTGGAGAGTATGCAAAAAATTACTGCATAATGAGAGGAAGGAAATGTCTTTCTAAAAGGAAGAAGCTACCTTTAAAAAATATTTACTGTGTGTCCCAGAAGAAAAACAATGGAAATTTGTCTTGTGTGCTACATAGAACATACACAAAGGGGATAATTTCAATAAAATAGGAGCAGAAGTTTCTAAGGACAGTGTAGACAGAGATTAAAAAACAAAAGCAAAACTATGATTGCAATGACAGAATTTAAATCCCCAGTGGGGGTGGTTAAAGTGCAGCAGTGACCTTGCAGGAAACCAAAATCAGTAATATGGGAGCCAAGCTCGAGAAGCTCTTGTAGCATAAAGAGGAAAAATGATAAATGTTATGGACAGAAAGATTATTTATGAGGGGCAATATCAGCTTAAGGAAAATGGGCATTCATGATGGAAAAAAAGAAATAAAATGCAAAAACAAACATGGACAAAAATTACAGAAAGCATTCTGGGTCAGAAAAAAATAAAGCCCAAGTTGCTGGGTGTGGTGGCTTACACCTGTAATCCCGGCACTTTGGGAGGCTGATGTGGGTAGATCACTTGAGGTCAGGAGTTCAAGGCCAGCCTGGCTAACATGGTGAAACCCCATCTCTACTAAAAATACAAAATTGGCCGGGCATGGTAGTGCATGACAGTGATCCCAGCTACTTGGGAGGCTGAGGCAGAAGAACTGCTTGAACCTGGGAGTTGGAGGTTGCAGTGAGCCAAGATCACACCACTGCACCCCAGCCTGAGTGACAGAGTGAGACTCCTCCAAAAAAAAAAAAAAAAGGCCAACTATACAGGAAAAAGGACTTATCACAATTCAGGCAAAATTACTGAGAAGAAGCGCACATTTTTCTGGCTATCTTTTGCTTTGTAATGAACCCCATCATCTCACTATTATCTCTGATGATTCTGTGGGTGCCCTCGGCACAGCTGGGTGAGCTTGCTCAGGGTCTCTGGTGGCAGTCAGCTGGTGGCAGGGATTAGATCATTTGAAGGCTTCTACCGTTGTGTCTGGGATCTGGGCTGGGATGGCGGGAACAGGTAGGGGCTGGCTGGGCATCTCTTTCTCTTCACTCTACCTGTCTGTGGGCTAGCTTGAGCCTCCTCACAGCCTGGCAGTCTCAATCAAGGTGACTGGGCTTCTCCCATGGTGGCTGGCTTCCTCCAAACTGAATGTTCTAAGAAGCCCCGGAATAAGCTTCAAGGCTTCTTCTGTGCCTAGCTTCAGAAGGCACACAGTCTTCTGAGAGTCTTCTTTTCCATTTCACTCTATTGGTCAAGTCAAAGAAGTGGAGAAAGAGATTGTACTTCTCAATCGGGAAAGGCTTGCATGTACAGGAAGGGAAGGAATGGATGGTGGCCATCTTGGAAACAAGTTCCCATCCCTACCAACATGCCCTTAAAAATATTTCAAGGAAAAACCTCTAAGGGTCCAAGTTGAAAACACAGGTTGCCTGAGAAAGGTAAGAATTGAATTTCACATATGCAACCCCAATATGGAGCAGTAGCCTCAGAGTTACAGAGCAAAATTATGTTCATAGTAATTTTATACTCAATCAAGTTATTACTCATGTGTGAAAGCAACTAAGGAACATTCTCTGATAGTCAAGGGCTCAGAGAATGTAATACTTGTATGATCTTTTGAAAAAGCTACTTGAAGATATATTCTAGTCAACCAAGAAGTGAATCCAAATCAAAGGATGCCTGAATTGGAAAGCCAATGAACTGAGTGTTTTCTGTTTAGTGGAAATATTTCCAAGAATAGCAAAGCTCCTCAATATTTGGTGATGATCATAGAAAGAATAAACGGAGGATGAAAAATTTCTGCTGTAGAATCTGCAGATTTGCCTCTACCACTCTGTGTGTCCCAAGATGCTGGGTGTGTGGTCAGGAATCTGGTGCACATTTCTTTTTCTCTTTTTTTTTGAGACAGAGTCACACTCTGTGGCCCAGGCTGGAGTGCAGTGGTGTGATCTCTGTTCACTGCAACCTCTGCTTCCTGGCTTCAAGCGACTCTCCTGCCTCAGCCTCCTGAGTAGCTGGAATTACAGGTGCAGGCCACCACCTCCAGATAATTTTTGTATTTTTAGTATAGACAGGGTTTCGCCAGATGGGCCACCACCAGTGTAGTGGCCAGGTTGGTCTCGAACTCCTGACCTCAGGCGATCCACCCATCTCGGCCTCCCAAAGTGCTGGGATTACAGGCATGAGCCACCGCGCCCAGCCTGATGCACATTTCTATGAAGCATGGAAATGACACCTTGTCATTCAGTGGAGAACAAAAACACGTGGCCTCTAGACCAGGGGTCGCAGGCCCCATTGACATTTAGGGGCCAGCAGGTATTGTCTGTGGATAAAGTGGGTGTTAGAGAGGGTGTTGAGGAGAACTGGGGAACTGGGCCCTGTGATGTCCATTTTACAGATGTCCCCTGTCCCAGGTTTGTTTGCTTGTTTTTGAGACAGAGACTTGCTCTGTTGCCCAGGCTGGAGTGCAGTGGCACAATCTTGGCTCACTGCAACCTCTGCCTCCCAGGTTCAAGCAATTCTTGTGTTTCAGCCTCCCAAGTAGCTGGGATTACAGGCATGCGCCACCACACCCAGCTAATTTTTGTATTTTTAGTAGAGATGGGTTTTCGCCATGTTGGCCAGACTGGTCTCGAACTCCTGGCCTCAAGCAATCCACCCACGTCAGCCTCCCAAAGTTCTAGGAATACAGGCGTGAGCCACCATGCCTGGTCCCCTGTCCCAAGTTTCATAGCAGTTTGGATCAGGACAGCTTCTTCATTCTGGAAGCTTCTTCAGAGGATGCTTACAGGGATGCTGGCACTATCAGGAGGCAGCAGAGGTCTGTGTTTCTGAGGGGTGGAGGTGGGAGCAGCCATTGGCCTGGAGCTCATGTCCCTACCACTGGGCACCTGGGTCTGCAGCCACTCACCTGGGTGAGGAGGGCCCTTGTCTCTCTGCCAGCCAACCAGCCCTCCCTGCCTCACTCCTTCCTCATGTCTGTTCCTCCACTTTCTCTCTCTTCCCACCTGCCTTCCGTCCTCCCTCCTGTCTCTCTATTTCTTCCTCTCCCTTTGTCTCTCTCTCTCTTCCACTCTGCAAGCTCTTAGTAAGCACCTACTGTGTGCATATCACTGGGATAGGCTCTGAGTGTGACACGCCACACCCAGCTGGATGTGAGCTCATCTGTCTCCCCCTCCACTTCCACATATGCAGAAACAAGGCTTTTCAGTAAAGAAATACAGCAAATTTCTCCGAGGCCGATAGTAATTACCCTGTAGACACAATCACATGAAATTAGCTGGAAAACTAACCTGATCCTTGAACTTTCTGCCTCCTCGGTAATTTCAGCTCTGAAATACTGTCATTGCATTTAAGAAAGAACAGTGAGAAGGAGCTTTGTGATAGGCCTGGAACAACTCTGCAAGCTCAGGCATGCCAGGGTCAGGCATTGGCTTCTAGAGGAGGCCGGCTCCTTGTCAGGGGTCTGCCCAGCTGTGCCCCAGAGCTCAACCCTCATCCTGGTTACGGGCCAGAATTTCCTTCCTCCACCGAAGCCCACGCAAGTTGGGCGCTGTGGTGGAGGAAATGCCTCACTCCAGTACTTTGGACCATGCTCGGATCTGCACATTTACACAAAACTACAAACCCTTCCTTCTTTTGCTCCCTCTCACCCCTCCACCCAATTCATACACCTAATGTCTTTTATAAAACTCTTAATGTGCTATTTGCCCTAGGATTAAATTAAACCCAAATTTCTGGTTCCTTTCATCATTGTACCATCATGCTACTGGGGAGTGCTTATAAGATCCTCCACGTTCTTTCTTGATGAAAATCATCTCTTTTTTTTTTGTTTGAGATGGAGTCTCCTTCTGCCGCCCAGCCTGGAGTGCAATGGCATGATCTCGGCTCACTGCAACCTCCACTTCCCAGGTTCAAGCAATTCTGTTGCCTCAGTCTCTCGAGTAGCTGAGATTACAGGCACCTGCCACCATGCCCGGCTAATTTTTGTATTTTTAGTAGAGACGAGGTTTCGCCATGTTGGCCAGGCTGGTCTTGAACTCCTGAGCACAAGTGATCCGCTTGCCTCAGCCTCCCACAGTGCTGGGATTACAGGCATGAGCCACCGTGCCTGACCGAAAATAATCATTTTAATAATGCCTTTTTCTTTTAAGTTTGTGCAAATTATTTTATGCTTTATGCTGTAATCAAAACTATGTGAGACAGACATTATGTTGAGTGAAAGAAGCCAGAGATTGTATGAATTCATTTATGTGAAGGGAAAGAACACGCAAAATGAATGAGGGTCAAAATTACATTTCCCTCTGGTAAGGTGGTCAAGGGGTGTGAGGGAAACATCTCGGGTGCTAGACATACTCTGTATCTTTTTTTTTTTTTTTTTTTGAGAGAGAGAGAGGGTCTTGCTCTGTTGCCAAGGCTGGGAGTGCAGTGGTGCAACCACAGCTCACTGCACCCTTGACCTCCCAGGCTCAAGTGATCCTCCTGCTTCAGCCTCCCAAGTAGCTGGGACTACAGGTGCACACCACCATGCTCAGCTAATTTTTTAATCTTTTTGTAGAGACAGGAGTCTCATTATGATGCCCAGGTTGGTCTGAAACTCCTGGGCTCAAGCAATCCTCCCACCTCAGCCTCCCAAAGTGGTGGGATTGCAGATATGAGCCATCATGCCCGGCCTGTATCTTGATGTGAGTGCTGGTCACATAGGTGTATGTAATGTTTGTCAACATTCATTGAATTGAACACATAGGGATATGTGCTCTTTATCATGTTATACCTTAATTTTAAAATAGATGTATGCAAGTTAGTTTCTTTACAATGCAAGTTTGTGCTAAAATTTCTCTATTTTTTGCTGTCCTTTGTACTATTGGCTTTGTTTGTTGGCAGAAAGTGTTGTGTTCTTTGCTCCTGTTAGCTTATTTTTAAGGAGCACTGTTAAATTACTTTTATGCATTGCCCCCCATCATGATATTACTCCTCATTAGAATTCATAATCTAGAAGGAAAGCTAACATTCATACTCAAGTAACAATCATGCAGAGTTTCAATGTGAATTTGGGAGGAAGCATGAGAATCTCTAAGGATGAAGGCAAGAATGTAAAGAGTGATCTCACACAATTAGTGCAATCTAACAACAACACAGGAAGAACAAACTGGGGTTCCATGGGCTGGGGTCAGATCATGGAGGGCTTGGATGCCAAATTGCCATTTGTTTTAGTAGACCATGGGAAGCTACTTGAGTTTCTTCAGCAGAAGAGGAGTGTTATCAAACCCATGCTTCCCAGAGAGAAATATAGCAGTGTGCCCAAGATGAGGCAATGCCTGAAGGCTGGGAAACCAGGCAAGAGGGTACTGCAATAGCCCAAGTGAGAAGTAATAGGGCTTGACATAGGTAAAGAACTAGAAAGGAGGTGATGGATGCTATAAATAATGGGACCAATGGGTATAGAGAGGATTGATGAAAAAGAGAAAAAATAGGCCGGGTGTGGTAGCTCACGCCTATAATCACAACACTGGGAGGCTGAGGCGAGAGGATCACCTGAGGTCAGAAGTTTGAGACCAGGCTGGCCAACATGGTAAATCTGCATCTCTACTAAAAATACAAAATTAACTGGGCATAGCGGTGCGTGCGTGTTATCCCAGCTACTCGAGAGGCTGAGGCAAGAGAATCACTTGAACCCGGGAGGCAGAGGTTGCAGTGAGCCAAGACCATGCCACTGCACTGCAGCTTGGGTGACAGGGAGAGAATCTGTCTCAGGAAAAAAAAAAAAAAAAAAAAAGAGGAAGAAAAGACTTGCCAGTTGGGAGCATGGGCTCTGGACTGATACTGTGTGACCTTGAATCCCAGCTCCACCCACATACCAGCTGTTAATTTTAGGCAAGTCTCTTAACCTTATTATCACTCATCCAATGACAAGGAGATGGAAGCTTTGTGAAATTTGTAAGCTTCCATCTTTTTGATGATAATAACACCTGTTGCATAGGATTACATGAGTTGTGCCACATAAGGCACTATTGTAGGACACAGGGACACTGTAGGCCCTCAGTGAATGGGAAATAGTATAATGACTTTCATTATCGTTATAATTATTTGGGATACTATTAAGAATGCCTAAAAGGTGGTCAGCACAGGCAGAGTGAAAGGTTAGGCGAATTATGGGTTCCTTTTTTTTCTCAGCAAAAGCTTTAAGAGCCAACACATGGTTCATCATGTTCCCATTTCCTTCTGCCGTTGCAGACAGAGGCCACGCCACTAGATCCCAACAAGAAGATGACAGAACAGAGCCTCAAGCTACCCACCATTGACATGGAACCTGAACAAGAAATAAACCTGTATGGTTGTAAGCCATGGAGACTTAGGAGATGTTTGTTGCTGCAGCATAATCCAGTCTCCCCTGACTGCTACAGAGGGTGAATGAGTTGTCCAATGACCCTCATCTGTGACATCAACAAGGTTAAAGCAGAAAACTCCCACAGGTTCCTCCAGAAAGGCTTACAAAGACACAGCTTCAGTCTTTCCCATCATAACAACAATCATAGCATCAGACTGTTAGCACACGCCAAGGGGGATAATTTGGGTGGAGTGGGAAGATGCTCTGTACCCGGTATTTTACAGTTAAGGGCAAATTTGCAGAGATTTGGAAAATTGGGTGCTGTGTGGAGTAAACACACTGAGCAAGTTTTCAGCTACAACACAGCTGAGCTCAAGGGAATGGGGTTTGATAGTTAGTGTCAGCATAATGAATTAAAAAAAAAAAACCCACTCCAGAATGTCTGCAAAATACTGTCAAGCTAAAAATCGTGCCTGCGGGGTTTTTTTAAAAAGCAATTTCCCTAGCCACTGTGGCTAATAATATCTCATTTTGTTGACTCTAAAAGAAGGCCTTTTTAAAAATGCTGTAGCATGTCATCTCCCAATTTAAATCCTCTCAATGACTTCCCATTGCCTTGAAGGTCAAGTTGAAACTCTTCAAATGACCCATAAGCCCCGTCATGACTGGGTCCTGCCTACCTGTCCAGCTTCACATCTGGCCTCCCATCCTGTGGCCCCACCACTCAAGGACAGAAAATTCCTAGTAGAAGCCAAGCCCACCCTGCCTCTGAGCCTTTGCACTTGCTGTTCCCTCTGTCCAGAACACTCTTCCAACCATTGAGAAAATATTCAGTTATGCATAGGGTACCAGGCAAGCAGATGCTCCAAATGTTTGAAATAATACAAATAATTTCCATAATGCAAATGCAAGTACCTTTCTCCAAAACAGTATTGGGATGTGGGGGACATCACAACATGTTTTAAAGTTTCCTTGTACAGTTGACTGTTCAAACATGGGTTTGAACTGCCTGGGTCCACTTACACATGGATTTTCTTCCATCTCTGACACCCGTGAGATAAGACCAACCCCTCTTATTCCTCCACCCACTCAACATGAAGACCATGAGGATGAAGACCTTTATGATGATCCACTTCCACTTAATGCACGGTAAATATATTTTCTCGTCCTTATAATTTTCTTAATAACATTTTCTTTTCTCTAACTTACTTTATTGTAAGAATATAGTATATAATACATGTAACATACAACATATGTGTTAATCAACTGCGGACTGGAAGCCTTATCCGTTAAGCAATAACTCCTCCCCTCCCTCCTTCCTCCCAGCTTCTGGTAACCTCTAATCTACTGTCTACTTTCTGTTTCTATGGATTTATCTCTTTTGGACACTTGTATATGAAATCATACAATATATGGCTTTTGTGTCTGTGTCTCCCCCTTAGCACAATGTTTTCATGGTTCATCCACACTTTAGCAGGTTTGTAATCCACACTTTAGCAGAATCAGGACTTTATTCTTTTTCATGGCTAAATAATATGTCACTGTACAGAGGGGCCACATTTTGCTTATTCGTTCACCTGTTGCTGGACACTTGGGTCATTTCCACTTTTTTCTTCCACCTCTGCCACTCCTGAGACAGCAGGACCAACCCCTTCATCGTGAAGACCGTGAGGATGAAGACCTGCTGCCAGCAGTGCTGCCATGAACAATATTGGCATTGCTTAGTGGGTATGATGAAAAAGTGTTGGAAAGAGATAGTGGTGATGGTTTCACAACACTGACTCCAGCAGATATTGCCATTCTGACCATTTCTGATTATACAATGTTCATTACCAGAGCAATGTTCATTACCAGAAATCAACATGAAAACTAAACAAACTAAGCAAATGTACTTAAGGCCACTGAATAGTATACTCAGAAATGATCAGAATGGCAACATCTGCTTGAGTCCCTGATTTAAATTCTTTGGGATGTGCCCAGGAGTAGAAATGCTGGGTCCTACAGGAATTCTCTTGTTTCCCATCACCCCACTACGCCCCCCTACCAGTGGCAATAATAATGTTTGGGGAGCCCTGGCTACTTGCCAGGCGCGGTGCTAGGCCTTTTAGCTGTATCAGCTCGTTGGAGCCTCTGGCAACTCTCTGTGGCATATACACTTATTACCCCCATTTTCCAGGTGGAGACACTGAGGCCTAAATAGATCCTGCAACTTGCCCCAAATTACAAACCTAGGAAGTGGCGAAGCAGGGATTTGAATTCCAAAATCTCTGCTCTTAACCAGTCTTCCTCCTGAATCACATGATGTGGTGGCGGGAGGAGTGGGGAATGGGAGGGAGGTGAATGGAGACCCTCTTTCTGAAAGTGTTGTCCAGTCTGTAATTATCAAGATTAACTGAAAAGTCTGGCATGGTAGTCCCAGAACTTAAGTTCCTTTGGAGGGTTTTTGTTTTCTGTTTTTTTTAGACTGAGGCTCACTCTGTCGCCCAGGCTGGAGTGCACTGGTACTATCTCGGCTCACTGCAACCTCCACCTCCTGGGTTCAAGCGATTCTCCCACCTCAGCCTCATGAGTAGCTGGGATTACAGGCGGGCACTACCAAGCCTGGCTAATTTTTGTATTTTTAGTAGATACGGGGTTTTGCCATGTTGCCCAGGTTGGTCTCAACTCCTGACCTCAAGTGATCTGCCCACCTTGGCCTCTCAAAGTGCTGAAATTACAGGCATGTGCCTCTGCACCCGGCCCCTTTGGAGGTATAAAACTGTTTTAATGTAAACATGCCATTTGACTATTTTATACGAGGGAGGAGGAGGCTGGTGCTCCCTTGTCATAAGACCAATGTTCATTACCAGAAATCAACATGAAAACTAACCAAACAAGCAGAAAGAAGAAAATGTTTGAAACACGCACACACAAACTATAGCTCTACCTCCTCAGGCACTATTACTATTAACATCTTGGTGCTAATGATTCTTTCAAAAAAAAATTTTTTTTTTTGAGACAGAATCTTGCTGTGTCACCCAGACTGGAATGCAGTGGTGCAATCATGGCTCACTGAGCCTTTTGGGCTCAAGTGATCCTCCCACCTCAGCCTCCTGAATAGTAGCAACTACAGGTGTGTACCATTATGCCCTGCTAGTTTTTTTTCAGAGATGGGGTCTTGCTATGCTGCCCAGGCTGCTGTTGAACTCCTGGGCTCAAGTGATCCTCCTGCTCCAGTCTCCCAAAGTGCTGGGATTACAGGCATGAGCCACCTGGCCCAGCTTCCAAATCTTCTTCTATGCATATGCAAGTGTATGATGAATCTCGTTTTTAATGAGATTGTACAGAGTATGCCATTTCTTAATCTTTTTTTAATTTAACACATCACAATTATATTCCATGTTAATAAATATATTTCTCCAATATAATTGTATGATTATTGTGTATTTCATTCATTCACTCAGCAAGCATTTACTGAGTGACTTTGTGTCTCAGGATGTATTTAAGAGAGCCTCTAGTATTATGTATAATTTCTCCCAACTTCTTACTAGGATAAAGAGCACTATATTAATTATGCTCATAGCTAAATCTTTGAACTTATACTTTGATTATTTTTTGGAAATAAATTCCTAGAGGTAGAATTGTTTGATCTAAATAAAACACTTTTCAGGCTTTTGACATTCTCTGAACCAGTCATATTTGGTTGTGAGGAATAGATCGCTACTTGAACTATCTCAAATTCAAGGTGGTTTATTAAAAGGACACAGACCTTAGGAAGGGTGAGAGCAGAGCAACTTCAGGGTTCTCAGCAGTCAAAGTTCATGGCCTCTCAGTCTAATGCTCCCATTGACTTGACTCTGCCAACTCAGTCTTCGTTTCAACTTTATCCAAATTCTCAAGAAAGAGAGAAGCTGGTTGGTGGAGCCTCAGCCTATGGGACTGGCTCCTCTATGTTAGACGATTCCTTTGTCGAATTATGGGCAGCCAGTGAGACCCATATGGAACTGATAACCTCCTATCCCATGAAGTGCATCTTAATAATGGCTTGAGAATGAAAATATGTAGGAAGAGAAGAAAATAGCATCCTTTTAATTTTTTTGTGTGTGTAAATGGATCATCATTCTTGGAACATAATCAGAATTCTTCTGGTTGTACATGACAGAAATCCAATTTAAACTGGCCTAAGCATGAAGATATTTATCAGCTCATGTGACTGGGAAGTTCAGGGGGTAGATCTGTCATCAATCACAGCTACAGCCAAGAGGCCTACAATGTCACCAAGACTCTTTCTTCCCCACTCCCCACCCCCCACCCTCTCTGCTCCACTCCACTTTCTTCTGCGATGGAGGCATTCACAGGCCAACCCTCTCCAGGGTAACGTGCAAAGGCCCCAGCAGTTCCTGACTTATCCTACCACCTTGGCAACCCCAACAGGAAGAGGGCCTGACTCCTCCCAGCAAAAGTCCCAGGGCTCACTCCTATTGAGACTTCACTGACTCAGTCACCATGGCCAAGGGAAAGGAGGTGGCTGATTGGTCAGGAGTAGGTCTTGGGCATGCCCCTGGGCCGGGCAGTAGGGTTAGCCCTGCCTGAACCATGTGGACAGAGAGTAGGAGAAGGGTGACTAAATCAGGTGCTTTTTCCAAAAGAAGGGAAGTGGACACCAGGCAGAGCAACACCAAGAAGTGTTGCTGCAGAAATGTAGTAGGGGTTTTCCCCTCTTTTTCCAGTAGAAGAGATGCATCATATCAAGCCATTCTGATTTTCTGTTCTCAGTTTTCTCAAATGACAAATAAGAGGTGTTGTGAGCTTGGTGTGAGAAGTTCCAAAGAATGTTCTGGAATGATGGAAACATTCTATATCTGTGCTGTCCAGTATAGAAGTCACAAGCTACAACGTTGCTACTGGACTCTTAAAATGCAGCTAGTGGGACTGAGAAACTGAATTTTTCATTTTAATTAATTTAAATTTAAATAGCCACACAAGGCCGGTGGCTGCTGTAATCAGACAACACAGAATAAAAGCCTGCTAAGTTTTTCTGTTAGCATTGGATAGAAATGTGAGATCTTCAATGCATCTGGTCTGTAGTAAAAGAAACTCTCTTGCCCTTGTCTGCTGCCAGAGAAACTTTCTGAATCTCAGGGAGTTTTTCCACGAGAGTGATGGGAGGTCTGCGCTGCGTCCATAGGGCCAGCGATGAATGTGGCGCCTTGTAATGAAATAACTGAAACATCATTGTGACTGTAGAATCAAGGGTCTTCCCTCCTTATCTCCAAAGTGCCCGTGTTTTACATGAAAAAGCGTTTCTAATTAATAGGCCAGCCCCTCTCGAGTTTGATAAAAACAGAGGAGAAAAGGATTTGATTAACCCACGATCTTTTCAATTTGGCGTGTTCTGCATGAGTGAAGTGTGTTTTCTGCAACCGAGCCAAGCCAGGCTCGTCCTGGTTTACCGTGATAACATTCTTCCCTTTGTGCAGCCCTGATTCACTTCCAGGAGAGGCTGGTATGAAGAGATTCTCTGAGGTAATCACTAGCGTGGCCCTCAAGGGTAATCTGGATTCTCGTACAGACAGTGGCCCACACGAGGAAGGAAAAGACGACAAAAGCTTCCATTGTCCCCAAGTAAGATAGTTTGTTCAGCCTGGAGACCGAGGGTGGGAGGTTTGGGCTAAGCAGGGATGGGAGGAAGGGTGACTGGGTCACTCAAAGTCAAAATGTCAGGGACTGTGATGGTGCAGAAGGAAGACAGCCAGTTGTAGCAATCTTCCGGTGCTATGATCTGTTGTCTGCTATCTGTCCTGTCTGCAGTGTGTGGCCAAAGAAGCCCTCACTGCCTGGGATCAAAGCAGGTCACAGAGTAATGTGTTTTCTGATTTCATTTTTTCTCTTTGTTGATGCAGAGATAAGAAACTTCTTTCTCCTCTCTGCTTACAGGGACAGGACAGACTAGGTAGCAGATAACATCTCTCTAGATGGGTGTGGTGGTTTTAAAACATGACTGCAAAGTTTTTGACAGTTCACCATTGAGAAGTGAGGTCTTTCGTGCTTATCATTTGAATCAGGATGGGATTGTAATTGCCACCATGCTAGAGAAGCCACATGTTGGAGCCTCAGTTGGGGGACCCTAGCAGAGCCCAGCCTTCCAGCCATCCCTAGCAAGGTACCAGACATGGGAGTGGACCCTCTGGGCTAAGCCACTGGCTAGCTGAATACTCCTGAGTGATCTCCATCAACACCATGTAGAACAGAAGAATCACCCAGCTAAGCCCTGCCTGATTTGCTGACCCACAAAATTGTGCAATATAAAAGTGGTTGCTGTATTCAGCCACTAAGTTTTGGGACTATTTCTCACACAGTGAAAAGATAATAGGAAAATAATGTACTGAATTATTTTGTTTATTGGTAGGTTCCTGGCCCCATTCATCAAGGCTGGGCCAGGGAAGGCTTTGAATATGGCTACTGTTTGGGTCTGTAACACACTCCTCAAATGACACACTTCCTGCTTGAATTTTAAGGTGTATTGACCTCATAATGTCAGCTCAATGGACAAAAACTTTCAGGCTCCTGGGGCTGGGAGATGAATTGGGGCTACTGGGCTGCACAGCTTCAGCATTCAATGTAAGTGGACCCTCCCACTGGAGTTGAGCAGTATGGCGGCTTTGGGAGATGTCATGGAAAATGTGTGGACTCTTGACAGACTGCCTGGGTTGCAATCCTGGTTAGAACTGTTACACTGTGTGACCTAGAACAGCTATTAGCTTCAGTTTTCTTGGCTATAACATGGTCGTCATGATCAGGCCTACTTCACTGAATTACTATGAGGGTTAAATAAGAATTTACATAGAAGGCATTGTCACTTCTTTTGCCATTTGGTATCTGAAGTCCCTTTCTACATTTTGGGAATTCTTGGCTGTATCAGTCATGGGGGATGGGAAGGCAGAACCCTCATCTCTCTTTGGAAGTTGGAAGCCTGGCCTTTGCTCTCCCAGTCTCCCTGGCTGCCAGGGTGTCCTGTGTCATAGGTTATATGACATGGGCTCAGCCAATCAGGTGCACTGGCCTCAGACTTTGAAATGGGAGCTGAGGTTTGAAGAAACCAGGACAGGGAAACATATTATTGGGGGGCATCAGCAATGGCAGTCACATCCAGCTCCAGCAGTGGGGGACACAGTCAGCAATGCCTAGGTCAGTGGTTAGCACAGTCAGCAACGCCTAGGTCAGTGGTTAGCACAGGAGCCTTCACCAGGCTGGCTTGGGGTGTGATTTTGGCTGTGCTTGGGGATGCATAGTCCCCCTTAGGCCCTTTTCCCCTTCTGAAGCTGCTGCTTCTTCCACGTGATATTGCGGCGACTCCACGTCCTTCCGTTAATTCTTCATCTGCTTAAATCAGTCCAGCTAGGTGGGTGTCTATGGCCTGCCAATGAGAAACCTGACTGATGCTTTGCATGCAAAGTGTCTAGCACTGTGCTGGGCACAGAGAAGGGCCTCGGGAAAGGTCCCAGTGGCAGACATCACCCTTTGTTTTTTTCTTTTTTGAGACAGGGTCTTGCTCTGTCACCCAGGCTGGAGTGTGGTGGTGAGATCATAGCTCACTGCAGCCTCGACCTCCTGGACTCAAGTGATCCTCCTGCCTCAGCCTCCCAAGTAGCTGGGATCACAGGTGTGTGCCACTAAACCTGGCTAATTTTTAAAAAATTTTGTAGAAAAAAAAATCTTGCAAAGATGGAATCTCACTATGTTGCCCAAGCTGGTCTTGAACTCCCAGCCTCAAATGATCCTCCTGCCTCAGCCTTCCCAAATGCTGAGATTACAGGTGTAAGACACTATGTCAGGCCAGAGCACTTCTTAAGCGTATCAAAATTAACATTATAACAAAATGTAGAAGGTGGGTACATGGGTATCCACAATTCTTTCTACTTTTCTGTATATTTGGGATTTTTCATAAGAAAATACTGGGGGAGGCCTGGTGTGGTGCTTCACACCTGTAATCCCAACACTTTGGGAGGATGAGGCAGGCAGATCACTTGAAGTGATCACTCAGAAGTTTGAGACCAGCCTGGCCAATATGGTGAAACCCCATCTCTATTAGAAATGCAAAAAAATTAGCCAGGTGTGGTGGTGCATGCCTGTAATCCTAGCTACTCAGGAGGCTGAGGCAGGGGAATTGCTTGAACCCGGGAGACAGAGGTTGCAGTGAGCCGAGATGGCACAACTGAACTCCAGCCTGGGTAACACAGTGAGACTCTGTCTCAAAAAAAAAAAAAAGAAAAGAAAAGAAAATATTCGGGGAAAGACAAAAAAAAAATCCAACAATAACAAAATAAGATGGAAGAAGAGTGCTGTATTAGTTTGTTAGGGCTGCCATAACGAAGTACCACACACTGGGTGGCTTAAACAACAGAAATGTATTGTCTCACAGTTCTAGAGGCCAGAAATCTAAGACCAAAGTATTGGCAGCGTTGGTTCCCCCCAAGGGCTGTGAAGGCAAATCTGTTCCAGGCCGCTTCCCTGGCTTCTGGGTTGCTGGCAGTGCATGGTGTTCCTTGGCTGGTAGAAACAGCACCCCGATCTCCATCTTCTTCTTCACATGACCCTCTTCCTGTGTGTGTCTTTGTGTCTGAATTTCCCCTCTTTATAAGGACACCCGTTGTATTGGATAGGACCCATCTTCGTGACCTTATTTTAACTTAATTACCTCTAGAAAGACCCTGTCTCCCAACAGTCACATTCTGAGGTACTGGGGGTTAGGGCTTCAGCATAGCTTTGGGGGGGATACAATTTAACCCATAACAGGTACATTTGCAGCCTGAACTTCATTTAGGTAAAAAAATAACCATGAGGACCCGCTAAGTGATTAGCATTGTACTTGGCAAAAACTTACTCTCAAATCCCAGCACTTTGGGAGGGGCCAAGGCAGAAGGATCACTTGAGCCCAGGAGTATGAGACCAGCCTGGGCAACACAGGGAGACCTCATCTCTACAAAAAACAAAAAAATTAGCCAGGCATAGTGGTGCATACCTGTGATCTCAGCTACTTGGGAGGCTGAGGCAAGAGGATCACTTGAGCCTGGGAGGTTGAGGTTGCAGTGAGCCATGATTGCACCACTGCACTCCAGCTTGGGCTACAGAGCAAGACACTGGCTCAAAGTAAATAAATAAATAAGTAAGTAAATAAATAAATAAATAAATAAATAAATAAGCTTTCTCAGACTCCCATGTAGTTAAGAGTAGTCAGGGAACATAGCTCTTGTCAATGAAATGTAGGCAAAAGTCTGTCGGGTGGAGTTCCCAGATAACTCCTTGTTTTCCTAATTTAAAAATTGCGATAGTGGTAGTGGTAATGATGGTGGTGGACAGACTCAGATAGTATATCCTTTTTCCTCCTCTCTTTCCCTTTTTCCTCCCTGGAATGAGGATGCAATGCCTGGAGGTAGAGCCATCATTTTGAGGCTATAAGGATAAAAGCCTCATGCTAAGGATGAAAGAAGGAAGCTAGAAGACTAGGTCTTTTTTCTCCACCCCTAAATAGAGATGGGGTCTTGCTATGTTACCCAGGCTGGTCTCTTAATTCCTCGATTGAAGCAATCCTGCCTCAATCTCCAAAAGTGCTAGAATTACAGGCATGATCCACTACCCCTGGCCTTAGAAGACGAGGTCTTTGGCAATGTCCTTGGATAGCTGCACCAACCCTGGACTGTTGAAGTCCAAAAATCTTGTTAACTGAAAACATTTAACCCTTACTTGTTTAAGCCACTACTTGTTGAGTTTTCTGTTATTTGAAACCAAATGCATCCCTAATTAATACATCTAAGTTTGAGTGGCTGCTTATATTTTTTCTCTATTTTAATTCAAATAAACATGCAATTAGATCAATAAGATTGCTTCTGGGTATCATCTGAAATTGATTCATGTAAACCAGTGCAGTGACAGTTTTAGAAATTCTGACTTAGTAGGGTCCTTACTTTGGTTGAGCATTTCAGAATTTACTAAGCTTTTCCTCCATCATCCTTTTATTTAATCTTCACTGCAATTCCACAAACTAGTGAGGTAGATATTATTGTCCATGTGTTACAAATGAGGGAATGGATGGGGCTGAGACATGTTAAGTGACTTGCTAAAGATTCTATAGCTGGTAAGTGGGGAGGCCAGGAGGACCTCAACAAATGTTTATTATGCACCTACCAAGTGACAGGCACTGTGGCTACAGAAGGGAATAAGACAGACAGTCTCTGATCCCACAGAGCAACAAGGAGGTAGAAAGTTAAACAAGTCATGGCAACCAAATGTGATCAATGTTATGGCAGAAGAAATCTCCAGGTCTGAGAAAGCATGAAAGAGTGTCCCTATCTTAATTTTGGTCCCCCAGAAGCCAACCTTAAAGCAAGAATTTAAGAGCATATAGATTTGGGGGAGGTAATCCCAGGAAGTGACGGTAGGGGAATTCGGGAAGTTAGACAGGGGAGAGAATATGTGTTGAAGCGTGTGTTACTAAACAGACTTTATGCTGTGGCAACTAGGGCACAACCCTGCCACCCCCCAACCAAGGACCCTCTAGGAAACTGTGCAGAACACATCTCGGTGTTGCCCCAGGAGGGGTGAGATGCTGGGATGTTTAGCCACCACCTCTTGTGTCTTGTTGGTTGAGATTTGCTCCTGGGGACATCAACTCCCTGGCACTCTGGCCTGTCCCCATGCACGGACCCAGCGAGCTCTGGCATCTAAAGAATATTAAAAGCCCCCAGCCAAGCAGATGGAAGAACCCCGGGGCTTGCACCAAAACTGTGTGCAGATGACTCCAGTGAGGGCCTAGAGAAGCTATGGGTTACCAGCAATGACTGCCACAGGTCCCTAATTTAGTGAAGAAGAGTCAGGAAAAGCTTCCTAAGGTAGTGGTGCAAAAATTCTAACCTTTGCTGGTCACATAGTGCGACAATCTGACAATGACACAGCCTCTAAGAGAGGCAGACTTCATGTACAGAATGCCTCAATATCCTGACACTTGGCCTGCTGGCTCACCCGTGAGGCCGATCCAGGTTAAGCCTAAATGCTATGGTGAAGCTGAATGCAGAGACAAGATCAAAGCACACCCCCTTCCAGAAGCCTCTTCAAGAACCGGCCTCCAGGGAGGGACCAGGGAACCGGCAGCCCTGTTTCCAACTTTGCCTGGGCTTCCTGCGGTGCGCGCTTCTGTCCTCGCTGACATGCCGAATGTTCTCCCCAAATTATTTCTGAGTTCTACTGGCAGCGGCTCTGCCTCCCCGGCTCCCCTCCCCACTCCCGTTGGCAGATCTGTGTTATAAAATAAGAGGCTCGGGATTATGTCTGTCTGACAACTGAAGAATGAGCAACGGAGCAGATGCAGAGTCTTACAAATCCCGTGAATTATACATGGCCATCTGCAGCCTGGAGCCGTCCAGGATTTCCACCCCACACCACGGCGTTCCATATGGAGTCATATGTTTTTAGTAGCGGAGCCATGCTGTCAACGTCCAGCAATCCGTCATGTGGCACATGTGTGATGCAAGCGCCCAAATCAATGTTATCTCAGGCCCAGGAGTTCTGAGCAGAGCTGAGCGGTGGCTCGGGCAGTCCTGTCTTCTCACAAGGACGGCGCAGTGTCATTTTCCCATATTTGAACAATGTTATTAAATCTCTTTTTTATCACTCGGAAGGCAGCCCTCACACTCTCCGCCACACACATGCCCCGAGAGAGAGGCCTGATTTGAATATAGAAATTTAAAAGTCACTAGACTGAAGCTGGAGGCTGGTGGATTTTAACGGCTTCTCTCCGGACGGGAGCCTGGGCCCTACCACCCTCTTCCTGAGACCTGGGCACCTTCGCCTGAAATCACTGGGCTGGAAATCACGTGACCCCCACCCTGGCTGGAGCTGATTGGCTCAAGATGGACTCCTGGCTCTGGCTGGGCCAATCGGATTCTCTCCTCTACTCAAGCTGCACTGAGACCTTTAAAGGAAGGAAATTTGGGCGCAGTGGGGAAGTGGTGTTAGGCCACGTGTCTGGGAAGGGAGAATCTGGGCTACCGAGAGGGATAGAAAGAGAGGGGGAATGAGAGAGAGGCAGAAGGGAGGGAGGGAGGGAGGGAGGGAGAGAACAAGGGAAAAAGAAAAGCTGTGTGGGGAGGCTCATGCTTGTAATCCCAGCACTTTGGGAGGCCGAGACGGGAGGATAACTTGAGATCAACCTGGCTGACAGAGCAAGACCCTATCTCAAAAAAAAGGGGGGGGGGGGTGGAGGGGAGTGGGGAAGGAAAGGGATCACCATCTCTTTGCCAATGCCCTCTCGTTAGTCTCCCTCTTTCCTGAGCACATACCCCTGTCCCTGTGTCTAAATTCTCCTGCTTCCCCAAGGGCTGTTTCTTGGCTGAGGTTTGTGGTGAGAGAGAAGGGATCTCGAGATCTCTCGGTCAACTATTCCAGACATGGTGCCCTGGACATAATCTCCTGGCATCACCACAGGGCCGGGATGGAGCTCTTCCAACCTTTTCAGGGAACCAGGGTCGGGGTGGGGGCTGAAAAGAAAACGACTTTCCTGGGCCCTGATGACCTTCCCTCAGAAACACCACGGTGTCCTTCCGAGAAACTGGGAAGGCGATCCAGCTCTTTGTTTTTCTGGTAACAGGAATATCCAGGTATTGGCGCTGTTTTGCAAATACCAACTTTATGCCCACAGGGAATGTCTGTTGTTTGGCCTTCCTGATATCTCTTTTTCCTGCTCAGATACCAGCACCCTAATTTGCCTTTGGGACACCAACCACCTTCCACTCGGGGTCCGCTTTGGGCTGATTGTCTCCTCACCTTGACCCAAGCCCAGCTAGAGGACAGAGAAAGAGAGAGTAGAGGAGAGAATCCTATTGGCCCAGCCGGAGCCAGGAGCCTAGCTTGGGCCAATCAGCTCCCGCCAGAGATTAGTACAGATAGTGGTTAGTGAATGGGCAGAGAACAAAGCTGGGTCATGTGATGTGAGATTGAACCTCTGTGACTCTCTCACACCATCAGGAAGCTTTCACAGTAATCTCTGCCTCTTTTATATGTGGATAAATGGAGAAGGGGGTACGGCAAGTTTTCATCGTCCTGGGGAATCAATGCATACCACCACTGGGAAGACAGAAGACCCTTGCATGCACCTTGGGAACCAAGACTGGGCCTCAGAGGCCCCAAGCCTTGTGGTTGAGGCTCATTGGTGTTCATTCCAGACGGACCTGGATTTGAACCTCGATCCCACCACTTTCCAAACCTCTTTCCTTGGACAAGTCCCTTCACCCCTCTGAACCTTAGTTCCCACATCTGTAGAATGGAGATGGCAATGAAACCCACCTTGTGGGAATGGGGTGAAAAGCAGCATCATTCCAGGTATATGCAGCATTGGTGGGTACTAGGGGGACAGAGAGCAAAAGTTTTTATTTTAATAGTTATGCATTTATTTTAAGGTTACTGTCTACTTTTGAAAAATGTTACTGTCTACTGTTTTTTTCACTGATGGCAGTGCTCTAAAGTTCCTTTTCAAAATAAATTTATTGAAACAAAAAAGGAGCTAATTTAAAGAAAACTATTAAGTCAAAAGTAGTACAGATGAAACTTGGAAAACCTGGGAAGCAGAACTCAAATGACTGAAGTTTGAGAAACACTGAAAAAATGCCCAATGCCTGGTACATAGTAGTTGCTCATTAAAAGTGTATAGATCAAGATGGATTGGTATTTTACACTGGCTGCAGGCAGCCAGGCCATGGCTAGATGGAAATGCATGAGTAGGGGCCGGACGTGATGTCCCACGCCTGTAATCCCAGCACTTTGGGAGGACAAAACGGGCGAATCACTTGAGGTCAGGAGTTCAAGACCAGCCTGGCCAACATGGCAAAACCCCATCTCTACTAAAAATACAAAAATTAGCCGGGGGTGGTGCGTGCCTGTAATCCCAGTTACACTGGAGGCTGAGGCAGGAGAATCACTTGAACCCGAGAGGCAGAGGTTGAGGTTGCAAGTGAGCCGAGATCATGCCTTTGCACTCCAGCCTGGGTGACAGAGCCTGACTCAATCTCAAAAATAAAATAAAATAAAATAAAATAAAAATTTTTAAAAAAAGAAATGCATGAGTGGGAAGATGCCAGAGTCATGTGACCTTGTGGAGTAGATGCTCTGATGCCTGATAAACCTCAGCCAAGAAACAGCCCTTGGGGAAGCAGGAGAATGTAGACACAGGAACAGGGGTGTGGCCAGTGCTCAGGACAGAGGGAGACTAATAAGAGGGGATTCAAGTGGTTCTTATGGGAAAACATGAATCTCAGAGGAAATGATTCAAGAGAAGTCAGCCCCAGGGCAAGCCCTGGTGCTTGGAACTGTGACTTCTGATCCCCATTTTGGGTCTAGAAAACTTCCCACCTGAAATGCCTTGTCCCTCTTGACAGCTGTCATCATATCCAGCACACAGGAGGAAGAGGGAGCCCAGGGCAGGATCCTGCAAGATGAGTCCTTTAAGCTGCCATAGGAAGCCACAGGGACTGGCCATAACCAGTCCATTTTCCATCTGGAACTTGGAAATATGGTCTTTCCTAGAGAAGAACGTCAAAGCCTCAGATGGCATCTAGGGGGCTAGACAGGGAGATAAATGAATAAAGTTGGCAGGTTGAAACAATAATCCTGAGGATGGTGTTTCACTGGGCATGTGCCACACCCAAGGTGACAAATTTAGTAAGTTGCTATGCAGGTCACATAAGATCCTGCATGTAAGTGCCTGGCACAGTGCCTGGCATCCAGACGATATGCAAGAAATGGTAGCTATTATGATAATTGTTGTCCATCAGCCTAAGGGGAAGTCCTAAACCAAAGACTGAAAAGCCCTGGAAAGTCCAATATCCTGTTATTTTCTGACTGTAATACACGAAGAAATGTGCTAAGAGGAGCTAGGTGTTGGAAGGAAAGAACTGTTCAGTGGTTAGAGGAATGCCCAGTTTCTATTCTTTCTCTGATGAATTCTACAGCCTTCTCCAGCAGTAAAATCGAGATTTTGTTTTAAAAAAGAGATAGATTTAAAACTACTTTAGTGTTTTAAAACCCTGCTACCTTCTGATTGAGGGAGTATTACGACAATGGAGTATTAGGACAATGCAGTAGCGCTTGAAGCCAAAAAATAAATTAAACTGATAAATTACTCAGTGTTCTTGAATGTATTGAGAGATTTATAAGAATAGCAGAGAGCCTGGGATGAGTTATTGTAAGAACACAGAAGACAAAAAAAAAAGAGGCAATGGCTAACTCTAGGAAAAACAAAATGTTATAGTCATAGCACACGAAGTGGCCCAGTTGTGAATAATATAAACAATCATCAGGCTGGGCATGGTGGCTCCCTGCCAGTAATCCCTGAACCTTGGGAGGCTGAGGTGGGAGGATTGCTTGAGCCTGGGAGGTCAAGACTGCAGTGAGCCATGATTCTGCCGCTGCACTGTAGCCTAGGTGACAAAGTGAGACCCTGTCTCTCAAAAACAACAAGAAAACAACAACAACAAAACCCAATCATCATAATATAACCATCAAATATTAATTCAATATTTGAATAGACTTTTTAAAGAACTGTCTTAGGTTTAAAGGAAAATTAATAATATAGTTTAGGGAGTTCCTATATGCTCCATATCCAGTTTCCCCCATCACTAACATCTGACATTACTATCTGACATGAAATTTGTTACATTTAATGGACCAATCTCAATACATTATTATCAACTAAAGTCCATGGGTGATTAACATTGCCTTAGTTTCTCCTAATGATTTTTTTCTGTTCTAAGATTCAATCCAGGAATCCATACTGCATTTATTTGTATGTATTTCCTTAGGCTCCTCTTGACTGTGGCAGTTTCTTAAACTTTCCTTGTTTTTGATGACCTTGATGGTTTTGAACAGTACTGATCAAGTATTTTACAGAATGTCCTTCAACTGGGGTTTGTCTAATGTTTTTCTCACCATTAGCCTAAGTTGTGGGTGTTTAGGAGGAAGATCACAGTGGTAAAGTGCCGTTTTCATTATATCATACCAATGGTACATATATTATCAACATGTTTTATCACTATTGATGTTGATCTTGATCACCTAAGGTACTGTTTGTCACTTAAATAATTTTAAAATATTAAACATAAAGTAGAAGTAAAATATAATTTAAAAATTTAAATGGCACCAATCTATACTTGGAATATGAAGTGGTGAAGACTGTGTATGTGTGTGGCATGTGCGTGGCATGTGGGGATAGTGATGAAGGAAGATATCTTTACCTTTCATAGTTGAGAGAAAATCAGTATCTGAATGGAGGAAAAAATCAAGAAATTACAGAATAAACATTTTATTTAGAAAAATGGAGGAAGAGAATTACTTCAGGAGAGTAAGAACTCAGGATGAGGAGAGGTGGGACAGGGAACGGGGACCATGGTGGATACTGACCACTTGACACCCATCCCAACCTCCTTTATCTTGACTTTCTACTATATAGGCTGAAAAGCTAAAAAAAAGAAAAACTCTCACCAGCTTAAACTCCCTTGCAGCTGGGGGTAATTAAGACACAGCTCTTGCCAATACCACAATCAGAAACCTGCTGGGGATTTCTGGGAAAGTCTTTGCTACCTTCCTTCTGCCTGGAACACAGATGTGATTGATGACTTAAGGAGCTGCAGCAGCCATTTTGTGATCATGAGGGAAAGGCCAAGAAAATGGAAAAACATCTGACCTGATGCTGTTGAGCCACTTAACAAACTGCTCACGTCTGGACCTCTGGTTGTGAATAACACCAAAAATATTAAAATCAATTCTTATAGTTTATGTTACCAGCAATCGGGTTTTCTGTTACTTGCAGCCATGTGCAATCCATAGCAAATATAAGGACTGTTTGACTATTTTTTTAAAAAATCAATGTATCTGCAGTATTTTGATAACCATTAAAATGAAATTTTAAAATAGATTAGTAGAGTGTTAGTCGTTAGTAAAATAGTCCCTGGACTCAGGGACTGCCTGGCACACATGGTGTTCTCATGTAATTTTGGTCGAGGCCCAGGTCCCTTCCTAGTTCCTGCATAGCTCTTAGACCATGTCCTCCCCCATTCTTCAGGCAAACACCTCTTAGGCAGTTAGGAAAGAATACTGCACATGTAGCAGCCTCTGTGACAGTCCCCATTACATTCCTGCACTTTGCATCTTGACATATATAGATTTTACTTAATGCTATAAATTAAGACAATTGTGCTGAAGTCCAATTAATCCAGTGAATTTTCTGGGACAAATGCAAGGCAAAACTTGATTATGAGGTAGGAGCCCAAGCTCCTGTCTATTTTTTGCTCCTTTCTTTCTGATAAAGCCACTGCACAAAGGCCTCAAAAATACTTTCTGGGCTGGGCACAGTGGCTCATGCCTGTAATCCCAGCACTTTGAGAAACCAAGGTGGGCAGATCACCTGAGGTCAGGAGTTTGAGACCAGGTGAAAGCCCGTCTCTACTCAAAATACAAAAATTAGCCAGGCGTGGTGGCGGGTGCCTATAGTCCCAGATACTCAGGAAGCTGAGGCAGGAGAATCACATAAACCTGGAAGGTGGAGGTTGCAGCGAGCCGAGATCACGCCACTGCACTCCAGCCTGGGTGACAGAGTGAGACTCTGTCTCAAAAACAAACAAAAAAAACTTTCTGAATTCTCCTCTGCTCTATGTCTATTTCTTTAGAGATACAACAAAATAGTTAAGAATCAGAACCCTGCATGTCATCCTAGACACTTCCCTCATCTGCTTTATCCTCAAGTCCTATTTTACCCCTTGGAATCTCTCAAGGCCATCTCCTGTTCATGACCTCTTCATCACCCTAGCCCAGGCAGCTGTCAGTGGTTGATGTCCCCCTCTGTTCAAAGCCCTCCAATCAATTGCCCCATCTCACTCAGTGTGAAAACCAATGACCTACCAGCTCACATGTGATCTGGTCTCATTTAACCTCTCTGGCCTCACTCTCCTCCACTCTTTCCCTCATTTTCCCTTTTCTACTCACATATGCGCCATGTCCCCTCTTACTTTTGCCTGGAATGCCCTCCTACCCGCCCAGGCCCACATGTTTTGCCCTTTATCTTCCTAACTCCTATTCACCCTTCAGAGCTAACTTAATTATCACCTCCTCTAGGAAGGCTTTCTTGATTCCCAATGTTATATAAAGAGAACTCCCCAAGGACAGGGTTCAACATCTCCTATTTTAGCCCCAGCATCAGAACAGTTCCTGACACAGAGTAGGCACTCAATAGACATTTGTTGAGTGAATGAATGTTGGTAGACAGAAGAAAATAAGCTGTTGCTTCCAGCAAGTGGCAATTGAGCCTGTGAGCACAGCTGTGTTTGGGGTGAGAGACTGCCCTCTAGGGCAGCCCATACATGCTCTGTTAGAAATGCTTTGAGTGCAAGTAACTGCAAATCCAGCTAATATGGCCAAAAATACAGGTTGTGCCAAACTGTGGCACACAGGGCAAATCTGGCCCTTAGCCCGTTTTTGAAAACGAAGTTTTCTCAGAACATAGTCACATCCATATGTTAACATATTGTCAAAGGCTGCTGTCACGATATAAATGAAGAGTTTAGTAGTCATGACAGAGACATATGGCTGGCAAAACTTAAAATATCTACTATGTGGCCCAAGGAGTTTCCAGGGTTAGTTTCATAGCTGAACAATACTCAGGACATTGGGATAGTGTCTCTGTTATTCTCTTGGCTTTCTCCTCATGGTCACAAAATGGCTTCCACAGCTCCAGGCATCACATCCTCACATAACTGCTTTTGGAGAAGGAAGTAACTGGAGGCTTAGAGCAGAGAGATCCCCTTATGTTTTCCTCTTATCAGGGAAGAAAAACTTTCCCAGACTGCCCATAAATTGACCTTTATACCTTGCTGGTCAGACTGGGTTACATGCCCATCCTCTAAGCCAGAGGCTGAACCCACCTTCCTTAAATCCCGGAACAAGATTAGAGTCCTTACAGCAAGGAAGAAGAGAAGGGATGTTACATTAGTGAGCAACCACAGTGTCTGCCATAACATTCCCTCCAAATACCTTTCTCTCTCCTCAGTGGCATCTGACTCTCCCTTAGGAAGGGAACTGCCTTAGATCTGGAAAAAGACCTTGCCAAGAGCTCAGGTTCGAAGGTGAGCTACCTCTTCCCCAGGGTAGGGTACAAAGTAGCACTACTGAAAGGAGAGCTGCTGCATTGTATAATTGAAGGAAAAGAATTTGAAGTTTCAGGGACAAAATCGGAGGTCCAGGGTGGAGACTGAGGTGAGGGCACCGGCAAGATAGTGTCCTAGGAGAAAGTCACTGTCCAATCTTGAGTTTTCTGCCCTTTACAAAATCTTGTATAAAGTCTATTAAATTCGTAATAACCGCTAGAACACAGTGGTTGCAAACAAGAGAAAAACAAACAAGCTAAACCGTCTTAGGTGAAAAACAAAAACAGAATAAATCTTAAAAAGCACAACTGAATAGTCTGCTAGGAAGAATGGATGAGGGAGTGAGGGAAGCGGGACTGAAAAGATGGGATTTGATTTCTCTTTATTTCTCTGCCCCATTTCCTCCTGAATGGCTCCATTCTCAGGCAATCTTCCTCCGCAGCACACGATGGCTGTCAGCAGCACCTGGAGAAAGATCATTCCTTTTTTTAGACCAGCAAGCAAAGGAGTCTCTTCCCTCAATTTGTAGAAAACATTCATCTTTATTCTGATGAACAAGCTCAGGTCAGATGCCCATCCTTGGGCCAATCACTGTAGCCAAGGGGTAGGGATTATCCTGATTGGCTCAGACCTCAGCCACAGGCCCCACCCCTGGAAGAGGATGTCACTTCCCAGAAGCCCTCGGGCCCTTGGGGAGGGACGGGCACTGTTCCCCAGAGCAGTGCAATCAATGCTGGGAAACTGAAGCTGCGAGTGTCCGAGGGACCCTGGGATGTCTCTGGGGTCTGCGTAGGTACCCATGGAGGAGCAGAGATGGTGGATGAAGGAGGCCGTGGAGGAGAAAAGAACACAGGAATTTACCAGAAATTGGCAGGCTGTGGAATTGATGGAGTCCACTTACTGTCCAGGCCTAAGGGGTAAGGAGACGTCTCCTTTCCCCCATGCTGGCATTTGGGTCACATGTGGAATCCGTGGTAAACTGAGGCACCTGTCTTCTCCTTCCCAGGTCCAATAATCCCATCCTTTGCCGAAAGCTTTACTGTGGGACTGGCGTCATTTCAAGCATTTAATCCTCGTCCCAACTCTACGAGGAAGGTACTGTTGTTCCCACTTCACAGGGGAGGTGATTGAGGCACAGAAATGTCAACCAATTCACTCAAGGTCACGCAGCTCCTACACAGTGCAGTTGGGATTCGAACCTGCAATGTGGTTCCCAGTGCAGCCCACCATGACCATTCCACGTGGCCAAAGCCAGCGCGCCTGGAATCCGGGAAGGGAGTTCTTTCTATTGCAGGCCAGGAGGGGGGTACATCCCACTTGCCTTGAGGGCCCCTAGTGCTTGTCAGGAGGCGACAGACCGAGGTGCTATCCTCTCTGGGGCAACTGAACTGCCACCAGAAAAATGACCCATAAACTCGAGGTGGAGCCCGCTTTCCCTCTGTGGATTCCACCCTCCATTACGTCTCTCCCTCAATTAATTAATAAAGCCCCGCGCCTCTCTGCCTGGCTGCTTCCTTCCCTCACTCTACCTCCCCATCTCCACTGAGATCCCGGGAAAAAAATCCCTCCCCATGGCCCAGCCTGCTATTGTCTCTCGGTCCCTACAGTTGCTCCTCATAGGGAGGCTGTTGGAGAGAGAGAGAACACGGAAGGCTCCGGGTGGATTGGTGCAGCCCTTAAAACGGGGCTCTGCTTCATCGAATCTCAGTTTTGTGAAGCTCTCCTGCTGAGCCCGGCCTCTGCTCCAGATTCATCCGTATGGGCAGACCTCCTAAAGACAGGTTCAGTCCAAGGACAGGTTCGAGGTCGAAGATGGGGTTCAGAGCTCTCTCTGAGGGCCCATGCTCTCTAGTTTCCTATTTGCAGGCACACCTTTTATGAACAGCTTGGTTCTGGGCTAAAAATGCGTGGGAAAGAGCTGAGGCCCTGAATTCAGGCAGACCTGGCTTCAAGTGCTAGCCCAACAATAACTGGCCTGGTGACTTGAACTTCTGTGGGTCTCATTTTCCTCTCCTGTAAAATGGGGATAGTAGCAGAAATTGTATATTTGGAAGTTAAATGACAGAACATGCAAATCTCTTAGCACAGAGCCTGACACAATGAAAGTAATTGATTTTTTTAAAATAGCTTTTTTTTTTTTTTGAGACAGGGTCTCGCTTTGTCACCCAGGCTGGAGTGCAATGGTGCAATCACAGCATACTGCAGCCTCAACCTCCCAGGCTCAAGCAATCCTCCCACCTCAGCTTCGTGAGTAGCAGGGACTACAGGGGTGTGCTATCACACCTGTCTAATTTTTTGTATTTTTTTTTGTAGAGACAGGGTTTCACCATGTTTCCCATGGCTGGTCTTAAACTACTGGTCTCAAGCAGCCCACCCATCTCAGCAACACAAAGTGCTGAAATTACAGGCATGAACCACTGCGCCCAGCCAAAAATTAGCTATTTTATTGTCAGTAGAATCGTTACAATTATTTTATGCCTTTCCAAGATAGCACATTACCCTTGGAGAAACAGCACAGAGCAGGAGCTAAGAACACAGACTCTGGATTCAGTCTTCATGACTTTAAATCCTGGCTCTGTCATTTTTCAGCTCTGCGACCTTAGGCAAGTTATTCTACCCCTCTGTGTCTCAGTTTCTTGATCTTGAAAATGGTAATAATAATAGTACCCACCTCGCAGGCTCTTGTGAGGATTAAATGTGATGAGACATGTAGAGGGCTTAGAACAGCACACAATGAATATTAGCTATTATTATTTTCCAACATTCACGAACTTCTCAGTAAATGAAAACTGTCATTCTTTCAGTGGTGGGTTTTGATCAGTGGCAGGCTAGTAGCAACCAGCTGTCCTAAAAAAATTGTAGGCCAGGCATAGTGATACATGCCTGTAACCCCAGCACTTTGGGAGGCTAAGGTAAGAGGATCACTTGAGGCCAGGAGTTTGAGACCAGCCTGAGCAACATAGCAAGCTCCCATCTCTTAAAAAATGTATACATGTATGCATGTACATACATACTTTTTTTGTGTGATGAATTTTACTGATTTAAAGGATGTGTGGTGCAAATTTTGCAAATAATAATAAAGTTTCATTTAGTTTTGCCAAGCTCTGTAGCTGTTATCTATCTGTAATTGCAAGTTAACCATGATTTCCTTCCTTCCTTCCTTCATTTGTTTGAAATGGGATCTTGATATAATTCAGGCTGATCTTGAACTCCTGGGCTCAAGGAATCCTCCTCAGTAGCTGGGACTACAGGCGCCCACCAATCATCCCTGGCTAATGATTTTTAAAAAAATTTTTTTACAGATAGGGTCTCTCTGTGTTATCCGGGCTGCAAGCCAACCATGATTTGACAAATGGAGTTGCACCCCAACCATGAGTGTATTTCCAACATGAATGTTGGCTGATTTTTCATTTCCATTAATGAGTAAAATGAAAGTGAGACAATGAAGACATATGTTGAGACTTCACTCAGCCATCAACTTCTTTGCTAAATTGGATAATAGTTTTTAATACTGGAAGAATATTTACTCCAATTTTTATTGCTATTCACAATGTAATGGGTATAACACAACACACTTTAAAATTTAATCTGTATTATAACATTTTCTTCATTTCTTTCTGAGGTCTAGACAATCAGCCAAAGCCCTGATTGGTAGCATCTGTCTATTTTCATGGTGTAAATATTCCCACTATGGCTATATTCAAGCTAACAAGATAGAGTCACTGAATATGAAGTTGGAAAGAGAGGCACAGTGAGTGACCCACCATTATACATTATTTCCACCATATAGATACAATAGACTTTAATCTCAAGAGCATAGATAATAGCAAAATTTATAAAATAATCAGAAAGTAATGAGTAGTGCATCATTTATTATATGTTTTTAATTTAATCTCTTTGAGTGTTATATAATTTAATTTAAAATAATTGCTGTTTAACAACTAGCTTGCAAAATTTCTAGAAGTTTAACAATTGGCTTTCATGAGCCAGTGTGAGCTACCTCCAGCATACCTCTGGTTTTGATAGCTAAATCCCCAGAGGAAGCTTCAAGAACAACAAAAGAGGAAATGCATTAAATAATTATGGGACATGAGAGATTTTTAAAATTATGCATTAAGAACAATTTTTCCTAAATGAGGGGTTTTCCTTATTGTGGTAGATTGTATTTTCCAAAGGTGGCCACAAAATATCTTGTATTCCCAAACGTTCTTCTAGTACTTTGCCACTCTACTGTCAAGAGGTAAGAGTCGGTGTCCCCTCTCCTTGAATTGGGGTGAGTTTGGGATTGCCTGGAGCAATAGAGTATGGTGGAAGTGGCTTTCATCCATAGGTGACTTCCAAGGCTAAGTCTGAAAAGATGGTGCCGCTTCCTCCTTGTGACCTAGAAAACTCACTCTTGAAGCCTACAGCCTCCATGTAAACAATTTGGCCAACCTGAGACTGCCATGTTGTGAGGAAGCCCAAACTAGCCTATGCAGAGTGACTGCACAGAGAGCCCGGAGACTCCATGAAGAGAGAGAGAGGCTCAGGAACACCCAGCTGCCCCCTGCTAGCCCAGCACCAGCTCCATTTGACTGTAACTGTGCAAGAGGCTCTGGGCCAGATCCAGGCATCAGAGACCTTGGCAGGGCCTGGGACATACTAAAAGCTTGTAGAGTCCTGAGAAGGATGTCAGTGCCGAATTAAGAAAAATGTTATTAGAAACTGGAAGAAAGGGGAACTTTGTTATGTGGTGGTGGAAAGTTTGTCACCTGCGGTAACATAGAAAGAAGACATGTATCCAGTGAACTCACTGTTATAGCAGAATATTAAAAGTGTTATCTGGCCTTTTCTTGCTACCTATGATAAAATGTAAAAGGAAAGAAACGAACTAAAACAAGCTATTAAATATAAAGGAGCCAGGATCTGCTGGACTTGAAAACAAAATTATTTTTCATTCCTAGCTTCTCTAGATGGCAAAAACTTCTCAAACTGAGAAAAGGCCTCAGGCTTTTATTACCTGATTTCAAGACTTACTGTAAAGTAAGTCTACAGTAATCAAGACAGTGTGGTATTGGTGAGAGGATAGTCACATAGATCAATGGAACAGAACAGAGAATCCAGAAATAGACCTGCTCGTATATGGTCAATTGATTTTCAACCAAGGTGCAAAGGCAATTCAATAGAAAAAAGATAGTCTTTTTCAATAAAGAGGGCTAGAAAAAATGGACATTATATGCAAAATAAAATGACCCTCAGTTCATACCTAGCTCCCTGTACAAAAATTAACTTTAAATGGATCATAGACTTAAATGTAAAACCTAAAACTATGAAATTTTCAGGAGATGACATAGGAGAAAATCTTTGTGACTCAAGTTTGGCAAAGATTTCTCATGTGGGACACAAAAACACAAATCATAAAAGAAAAAAGCTGATAAATTGGGCTTCATCAAAATTTAGAACTTCTGCTCTTTCAAAGCCTTGGTTAAGAAAATGAAAAGACAAGAAACTGGGAGAAAATATTTACAAAATGCATACCTTATAAAGGAGTGGTTTCCAAAATAAGAAGATAAAAAAACGCTCAAAACTCAATTTTGAAAGGAAACTCAATGTTATTATAAAGCAACCCAATTTAAAGTGGGCAAAAGACTATCTGTTCTCCACTGAATTGCCTTTGTAACTTTGTCAAAAATCAGTTGTCCATTTATGTGTGGATCTATTTATAGACTCTGTATTCTGTTCTATTGATCTATATTCCTGTCTTTATACCAATACCATGCTGCCTTGAATACTGTAGTTTTATAATAAGTCTTGAAATCACATAGTGTTAGTTCTCCAACTTTATTATTTTTCAAAGGCTTTCTAAGTCCTTTGTCTTTCTTTCTTTATGAATTTTAGAATAAACATCACTTTCTACCAAAAAAAAAAAAGCCTTCTGGGATCTTTGATCAGAATTGCATTAAATCTATAGTTCAATTTGGGGGGAAATTGCCATCACAACAATACCAAGTCTTCCAACTCATGAACAGGATATATCTCTCCACCTATTTAGCTCTTTTTAAATTTCCTTCAGCAGTGTTTTGTAGTTTTTACTCTAGAAGTATTTCATCACTTTTTTGTCAGATTTATCCCGTAACACTTTTTACTTTTGATGCTATTGTAAATAGATTGTGTTTTAATATTCCAATTTCTAGTTGTTCTTGACTGTATTTAGAAGTGCGATTGATTTTTGTATAATGATCTTGTATCCTGCAACCTTGCTAAACTCAATTACTAGTTCTCAATTCCTAGAAAATCATCAGATTTTATATAAAGATTATCATATCATGTGCAAATTTTACTTCCTTTTTTCCAATGTTAATGCCTTTTATGTCTTTGCCTTGCATTATCAAAATGGCTGTAACACCGACTGCAGTGTTGAATAGGAATGGGTGACAGCAGGCATTCTACATCTTATATGTAAAAATTAACTCAAAACAGCTTATAGATCTAAATGTAAAGATACAACACTACAAAGATTTCTGAAGAAAGAAAATTTTTGTGACCTTGGGTTAGGCAAACGGGATGTTGTTAGATACACTATCAAAAGCATGAGCCATAAAAAAATTGAAAAAGTGATCTTCATCAAAATTAAAACCTTCTGCTCTTTGAATAACTCTTTTAAGAGAATGGAAATGTGAGCCATGGACTGAGAGAAAATGTTTGCAAGTTACACATCTGAATTAAAGAAAAACAAAAACTTGTATCCACAATACATAAAGAACTCTCAAGACTCAATAATAAGAAAATAAACAGCCCAGCTTTTATAATGGGCAAAAGATTTGAACAGACATTTCACCAAACAAGATGGCAAATAAACACAGGACCAGTTGTTTAGCATTATTAGTCATTACAAAAATGCAAATTTAAACCACAATGAGACACCACTACATACCTATTAGAATGGTAAATTTAAAAGACTGGCTATACTGAGTTGAATAGGGTCGCCTCCAAATTCATGTCCACTGGAACCTCAGAATGTGACCTTATTTGGAAATAAGATATTTTCAGATAATTAGTTAAAGCAAGGTAATAGTAGATTAGGGTAGGCCCTAAATCTACTGACTGACTGTTGTCCTTAAGAAGGCCACATGAAGACACAGAGACACACAGAGAAGAGAATGCCATGTGAAGCCAGGTACAGAGATTGGAGTGATGTATATACAAGCCCAGGAATATCTGTGGCCACCAGAGCTGGAAGAGGCAAGAAGCTCTCTCCCTGAGAGCCTCCAGAGGGAATCAACCCTGCTGACTCTTGACTTTAAACTTCTGGCCTCCAGAGCTGTGAGAAAACATGTTTCTCTTGTTTTAAGACCCCCAGTTTGTGGCAATTAATTACAGCAACCCTTGGAATCTAATATATTGACCATTCCAAATGCTGGGGAAGAATGTGGAGGAACTGGAACTCTTGTACATTGCTGATGGGAATGTAAGATAGTACAAGCGCTTTGGAAACCAGTTTGGCAATTTTTTAAAAAAGTTAAACACCTGCTGCAGGATCCAGCCATTCTGCTCCTAGGTATTTACCCAAGGAAAAGAAAGCCGTGGTAGGCAAAATAATGGCCCCTGAAGATGTCCATGCCCTAATCCCTGGAACCCATAAACATGTTAAATTACATGACAAAGGAGACTTTTTAGATGTGATTAGATTAAGGATCCTGAGATGGAGAGATTGTTCTGGATTATCCAGGTGGGCCTGATGTCATCACAAGGGTCCCTATAAGTAAAAGAGGGAAGCAGAAGAGTGAGTGTGAGAGTGACATCATGTGACAAGACTTGACTGGTCATTGCTGCCTTTGAAGATGGAGGAAGGAGCCACAAGCCATAAATTCAGGTGGCCTCTAGAAACTGGAAAAGGCAAGGGAATAGATTCCTCCTAGAGCCTCCAGAAGGAATGCAGCTGTGCTGACACTTTGATCTTATCCCAGTGGAACTCATTTTAAAATTCTGACCCCCAGAACTATAAAATAATAAATTTGTGTTGTTTGAAGCCTCTACGTTTGTGGTGATTTGTTATAGCACCCATAGCAAACAAATACAAAAACATATATCCACACAAAGACTTGTAAGCATCAATGTCCATAGCAGCTTTATTTGTAATAGACAAGTATCCACCAATGTGGATAAACAAATTATGGAATATCCATGCAATGGGATTCTACTCACATACTGCATTATTCCCTGTATATGGCATTCTGAAAAGGGCAGAACTTCAGGGACAGGAAATAAATGAGGAACTGCCAGGGGCTGGGTGGGTGATAGAAATGACTACAAACATATACAAGGGAAGTTTTTTGGGTGACTGTAGTGGTAGTTACATAATTGTATGCATTTGTTGAACTTACAGAACTATACCCCTAAAAAGGGCAAATTTTTCTCTATATAAATTTTACTTCAGTAACTTTGACTTAGAAAATGGAGAAGTGAGAGACACAGCAAAGAAAAAGAAGGAAATGGCTGGGTGCAGTGGCTCACACCTGTAATCCCAGCATTTTGGGAGGCCGAGGCAAGTGGATCACCTGAGGTCAGGAGTTTGAGACCAGCCTGGCCAACATGGTGAAGCCCCATTTCTACTAAAAATACAAAAAATTAGCTGGACGTGGTGGTGTGCACCTGTAATCCCAGCTACTTGGGAGGCTGAGGCAGGAGAATCTCCTGAACCCGGGAGGCGGAAGTTGCAGTGAGCTGAGATCATGCCATTCTACTCCAGCCTGGGCGACAAGAGCAAAACTCCATCAGAAAAAAAAAAAAAAAAAGGAAGGGCCTCAGACCAAATATCGAATCCAGGTGGGATTGTAAGTTCCTTTAAGACACAAGAAAGATTTATGGCAGTGCCTCATAGAACCTTTCCAGTACAGAAAAGCTTCTCTAAGGATCTATAGGCCATGCCTCACAGGCGCTTTCCATTATATGACAAGCCTTTTTAAGATCTTAAAGGCATTGATCTACAGTGATCTCAATGGGAACCCACGGTAGAAAGGGCTTATCTCAAAGAGATTTGTGATTTTGGCTTTTCTTTAATGGCATGAATCTCGATAAGATTCGTAGGAAACACACGATGTTTTTAATAGAATTGTTCTGGTGGAAGCTGTGCCTGCTTGAACTAAAAGGAACTGAGAGAATAGAAAATAAAATGGGGTCTTTGGTTTTCCAAACTTCTATAGGGAGGAAGCAAGCCAAGAAAAACCCTCAGCTGCAAACATGGCTGTACTTTATGGAAAGTAACAGTGACTCAGAATCATATCTAGGGAACAATCCTGAGTCCCAGTCAAGGAATTGGCAACATTTAGCAACACTTGCCCAGCTGGATTTTAGAATTGCTATGGACCAGTGATTTACCTCCTGTTTTCTACCTCTTTAAATGTGAGTGCCTGTAACAGTTGTCTTGTGCCTGACCCATGACTGCATGTTGAGTGTGTAAGAAGCAGTTAATTTGCTCTTTATTTTACAGATGTTCAGGTCAAAAAGAAAAGTACTCAAAGAGCTGTCCCCAAAGTATCATACCTGAGGAGCATCATGTGGGCCTGGACCTGATTTAGATAATAAAATCCTGGACCTTGATACTAAGCCTGATCCTGCAATGGGATGAAACTCCTGGGAGGTCTCAGAGGAGTGTATTTTACATGTGAAAGGGATATGAATTGTTGTGGCCAGAGAGTGAGCTTGGCACATTATATTTTCCAAAAAATGTCTGCAGTAATATTTCCCAACCCACATGCCCTTCTGGAACTTTGCAACTCCTCCATGAAGAGGTGGAATCTATGTTCCATCCCCACTTGAACTTGGTTTGGCATTTATGCCTTTCTTGACTGGTGGAGTATAGTAAAAGTGATACCATGTGACTTCTGAGGCTAGGTCACAAAAATACCATATACTTCTGCCTCGATTTACTGAGATGCTCAGTCTTGAAACCCAGCCACCATGCTGTGAGGAAGCCCAAGTAGCCTTTGAAGAGACCCAGATGGAGAGGAGCCAGAGTTCTCAGTCTAATGCCCTGGCTGAGCTCCTAACCAATGGTTAGCACCAAGATGCCACGTGAGTGAGCCATCTTGGAAGTGGATCTTCCCACCCACATTGAGCTGTGTCAGCTGAAGCCCCATGCAACAGAGACAAGCTGACCCCACTAAGTCCTGTCCAAATTGCTGATTCACAAGCAAAATAAATGATTATTATTTATTTCAAGCCACTAAGTTATGGGGTACATTGTTACACAGTAATGAATAAATAGAACCTTTACCTAGAGGTCTCTAAAAATAGTATAGAAATGAACCCAGAGCCAAAGCAATAAGAAAAATATTGATAGATGAGTATTTTAAAATGTAAAGCTTCTGCATACCAAAAAGAGTCACAGACAACATTAAAAGTTAAAGATATCCGTTTCCAGGTATATATACACAAAAATTGAGAGCAGGGACTTAAAAAGATATTTGTATACCCATGTTCATAGCAACACTATTCACAATAGCCAAAAGATGGAAACAATCCAAGTGTCCATCGATGGATGAATGGATAAGCAAAAATGTGGTCTATCCACACAATGAAATATTATTCAGCCTTAAAAAGGAAGGAAGTTCTGACATAGGCTACAACATGAATGACACTTGAAGAATCATGCTAAGTGAGATAAGCCAGACACACAAAAAAGATAAATATTGTATGATTTCACTTATGTGAGATTCCTGGAGTAATTATAGAGACAGAAAGTAGAATAAGGGCTACCAAGGGCTGGGGGAGGGAGAATGGAGAGTTACTGTTTAATAGGTGCACAGTTTCAAATTTTGGTGATGAAAGTTTTGGAGATGGATGGTGGTAATGGTTGCACAACAGTGTCAATGTACTTAATGCCACTGAACTGGACTCTTTTTTTTTTTTTTTTTTTTTGAGTCTCACTCTGTCGCCCAGGCTGGAGTGCAGTGTCGCAGTCTCAGATCACTACAACCTCCACTCCCAGGTTCAAGGGATTCTCATGCCTCAGCCTCCCAAGTAGCTGCGATTACAGGCATGCACCACCGCACCCAGCTTTTTTTTTTTTTTTTTTTTTGTATTTTTAGTGGAGACAGGGTTTCACCATGTTGGCCAGGCTGGTCTCGAACTCCTGACCTCAAGTGATCCACCCCACCTCAGCCTCCCAAAGTGCTGGGATTACAGGCATGAGCCACTGCACCCAGCCTGAACTGGACTCTTAAAAATGGTTAAAAGGGTAAATTTTATGTTATGTGTATTTTACCACAATAAACAAGATAATTCAAAGACAAATAGAACACTGGAAAAATATTTGCAAAAATAACGGCTATATATTGCCAGTTTTTAAAAACATAGGCAAAGATAGAAACATGCAATGCAAAATAAGAAGAATTAGGATGAGGAGGAGAAATAAAAATGGCTAAAAACCAATTTGGAAATATATCCAATCTCTCTAGTGAGCAGTTTTAGTGATGTGTGGGATAATATCATATATAGCTGTTGAGCGTGTAAATTAGCATCTTTCTGGAAGGCAGTTTGGTTCCATGCATGAAATCTTTTTTTAAAAAGTTCCATGACCCCCCAATTACACTATTAGGAATTAAGTATAAAACAGTAGTCAGATAAAATACATACAAGGGCAAGCAATAGAGGATGGCTAATAATCAGACAAAAGTTTAAATCAACCTACAACCCCCAGTAAGAGGAGGTTCGTAAATAAATGCTGGCACAACCATGGACTATGCAAACTTTAAAAGGGACGACATTCTTCTATATTTATTGACATGCCGAGGTGTGCATGACATATTTTAAGTGAAAAAGATGCAGATTAAGAGACAATATGTACAGTATGGGGGCGGAAAGTGCATGTGTCTGAATACATTAGAAGTCTAGAAGAAATGTTAACCATGCTCATTTGTGGGTAGTGGAACTCCAGATAATTTTTTTCTTCCTTACACTCATCTTTCTTTTTTTTTCTTTTTCGGGGCTATGAGCATATATTCCATCAGAAAATTTTAGAAGACCTTTTTTTTACACAATTACAGAAAAGCACAGATGTGGTCCTGGCGGGAGAGGGAAGAATCCCACTGCCCTTCTCATTTGAGGATCTCAAGGCACATCAAAAAACATCTGCTGAGGACTTGGCAAACCCTAAGATGTTTCGGTCAAAGTTGCCCTCCCTGGAGAGTTCCAGCCCCAGTCTGCTCCAAGTTCAGTCCACACAGAGCATTCACTGACACTCCTCAAATCCTCCATCATCTGTGCAAGTGGAGTAGATAAAGTTTGTAAGAATCCAGGATCTCATCCACCACCTCTTTTCCCATCTTTCCATGGCATTGGGCTCCTCCTGGGACACCTGCTTCCCTGTTTTCTGTTGCTTCCTCCTGCCTTAAGATGGTGACATTGAGCAGATATGATCAAAAGATGTCCCCAGAAGCCAACCTTCTCTAAGCAGAGTCTGATTCTGGGTTCTCTGAATGCTGCCTCTCCACTACCCCACAAAGAAAGCTGAAACTGGGGAGGTTCTTGTTAAGGGAGAACAGTTTTCTTCTTACCTTTCCTAGTGAGTTCTTTCTACCTGGAAGGTGCATGTGTGGCCTGGAGCTGCAGCAGCCATTTTATGTCCACAAGGAAGTCCCATATCCTAAGAAAATGAAGCAGGAAATTAGAAGAAACTGGTATCTTGGGTAGCTTCCTTGATGCTTTGCGTAGCTTTGAGTTGCCTGCTCCCAACTCTTTATTTTGTGAAATAAATTATGTTTAAGCTAGATTATCAGAGGTTTACAGGCAGAGATGATCCTAACTGATCTCTTGGGGTTTCCATCACGTCCACAATGCCTGGGCTTGGCCCTAAGTGTAGAGGCTGTGGGGTGTGTGTGTGTGTGTGTGTTTGTGTAGGGGGTGTGTCCCTTTCAACTGCTGGCAGCACTGTTGTTCTCTCTATTGCAATTCTTCTCTATGCTCATTTAATCTTCGTAACAACCCTCAAGGGAGGTACCATTGCCATCTTCCTTTCACAGCTGGGAAATTGAGGCTTCCAGAAGATAAGTGACTTGCTTAAGTTTACACTAATCTGAGGACTCTTCCTATGACATTACATGATTCAGCCAAGGCAGAAGACAAACAGCCTTGTTAATAGTTGTTAACTAGGCCATTTCTTGGTTCTCTGGAGAGTCCTCAAACCTAGGCATTTGCTTTAAGCTTAACAAATAGCACAGTGATGAAGAGTGCAGACCATGGTCTCAGAAAGATTTGAATTCAAATTCTAGTTCCCCCAGAGTTCCAGGTCAGCCCTCTGGGAAGCAGACACCAAGGTGGAAGTGAACTTGCAAGAGATTTATTGAGGAAGATACCTAGGAAGGATAAAGGGGAGGGGTGACTCACACCTGTAATTCCAGTGCTTTGGGGGACCAAGGTGGGAGGATGCTTGAACCCAGGAGTTCAAGACCAGCCCGGGCAACATAGTGAGACCCCATCTCTACAAAAAATTTTAAAAAATGAAAGGGCCGGGCACTGTGACTCACACCTGTAATCCCAGCACTTTAAGAGGCCAAGACGGGTAGATTACTTGAGCCCAGGAGTTCAAGACCAGCCTGGGCAACATGGCAAAACCCCATCTCTACAAAATAATAATAATAATAATAATAATAATAATAATTTTAAAATTAGCCAGGCATGGTAGCACACGCCTATAGTCCCAGCTACTTAAGAGGCTGAGATGGTAGGATCACTTGAGCTCAGGAGGTCGAGGCTGCAGTGAGCTATGATCGCACCACTGAACTCCAGCCTGGGTGACAGAGTAAGACCATCTCAAAAAAAAAAAAAAAAAAAAAAAAAGTGAAACAAAGAAAAGAAAAGAAAATGAAAAGGATAAAGAGGAGAGAGTAGGAGGTGGGAGGGAGCACCTTCAGATCCTGATGCTGGTCTGACACCTGGGAATGGAGAGGGGAATGATAAGGACAAAAGATGGGAGGAGGAGCCTCAGATTGCAGTACAGCTCTGAGAAAGTCCCCAGGCTGATGGGGAGCCCAGAGCAAGGGTTGCCTGTCCCCGTCTTGGGCAGGCGTGACCCAGCTCTCCCACCCCGGCTGTGCCCAGTCATTGGCTGGGAGCAGTCAATGGACACCATGTCAATCTGGAGATGTGGCACTGGGGGCTGTCACCAACACCTTGAGGAAAGAGGTGCTCTCTTGAAGGGAGAGTGGCACATTCCACGGTCACCACCCCCCTCACCATGAGCAAGTCCCAGCACCTCACTTAGCCTCAGTGCGCTCATCTGTGAAACGAGGGTGGTAATAATGGTGCCTATCTCTCAAGGTTGGCCCGAGGACTAAAAGGCATAATTTACACCAAGGCTTAACTGAGCGCCTGCCACATGGGAAACGCTCAAAGAAAGGCAGCTATTTTTAATAAGGAAAATTCCCTGCCTGTCTTTCCCACCTCCACCTCCCCAGGAACCAACCCTGTGCATCCCTTCTGTGTTGAGATCTGCTAGGAGCTCAGCTCAAGGCAGTGACAGATGCTATCCTGCAGGTGCCAGGGGCTCACATCTCAGCTTTCCTGGCAATGAGGTCATTCGTGCACCCACAGAGCCAAGCAACAGAGGCTGGCAGAGGGGCCCTGCCCCAATGCTCTCCCACCCCAGCCCCCAGGAGAGCTGGGAGTTCTCAAGTGAGGATGTGACATTGACACTCTAGGGGACGCCGATGTTTTGGGTCAGTCTTGGTGGGATCTCAGGCTGAAAGGGCAGAGGCCAGCTCTTCTGAAACCCTCCTCTGAAGGTGAAGTAGTGGGTGGCTCAGAGCAGTCAGGGATGGGCCCAAGGTCTCAGTTCCCATCCTGACCCTCTGGGGTCTTTCATCAAGGCAAGGAATGACACCAAGGGAGATGCTAGTGGGCTGGGGAACATGGTGCAGCCCTGGGCAAGTTCTTTGCCATGCATGGGTTATGGGTTAGGTGACCTGGCTTGTGTGTACCCTTTTTCTTCAACTTCTTTACCTGTAAAATTGGTGCAGTTGGACTTTTCTCAAGCTAGCCACTCATGGAAATGAAATGATGGAAATACCCACCAGAAATATTAGTTACAATGTCCTGAGAATGTACGATGTGGCAAGTCCTGTGCCACACACTTATAAACATTGGCCACTTAATCTTCACAAAACCATGAAGTGGAACTGTGATTGTACCCATTTGGCAGATGTGGAAACTGAGGCTCTGAGAGGCTAGCTGAGCTACTGTAGTCATGCAGCTGAGAGGTGAGCCTGATGGAGGCTGTGGGCCCTCTCAGCCCTGCTCAGCCCGGTCCTGCTCTCATCATAGACTAGAGCATGGAGATGTTCCATGTATCATTGTTTTAATGGCAAAACAACCCAGCTATCCATTCATAGGGGATCAAATAAATAACTCATGTGACCTTTACATAATGAAAATTGCTGCATCAATTAAAAAGAACAAGGCAGGCTGGGCATGATGGCTCATGCCTGTGATCCCAGGACTTTGGGAGGCCAAGGTGGGAGGATCACTTGAGGCCAGTAGTTCAAGACCAGCCTGAGCAACATAGTGAGACCCTGTCTCTAACAGTAAAAAAATAAATAAAAAAATTAACCATGGTGGCACGTGCCTGTGGTCCCACTACTCCAGAGGCTGAGGCAGGAGAATCACTTGAGCCCAGGAGGTCGAGGCTGCAGTGAGTTATGATCATAGCACTGCACTCAAGCCTAAGTGACAGAGAAAGACCCTGTCTCAAAAAAAAAAAAAAAAAGAAAGAAAGAAAAAGAAAAAGAACAAGGCAGCCCATGTGCCCCTATAGGGAACAATTTCTAAGATAGTTGACACTTGAACAACACAGGTCTGAACTATGCAGATCTACTTACACGTGGATTTTTTTCAAGCTGACTGCGGGACTTGAGTATGCAAGGATTTTGGTATACAAAGGGGTCCTGCAGCCAATCCTCCACCTATGCCAAGGGACAACTGTCTTGTTAAGAGAAGAAAGCAAGGGCCAGGCACAGTGGCTCATGCCTGTAATCCCAACACTTTGGGAGGCCAGGGCTGGGGGATCGCTTGAGCCCAAGAGTTTGAGACCAGCCTGACCAAAATGGCAAGACCCTCTCTCTACAAAAGAATCAAAAATTAATAATGTTTTTAAAAAAAGAAGAAAGCAAGGAATAGAAATCATGTTTTAAATGAACCCTTTTGGAGGTTTTTGTAACGTGTAACGTGATACTACTTTTATTTAAATTTTTTATTTTTATGACAGTATTTTCTTCCTACTGAGGGAAAATTCCCATAACAAAACTTATGCAGGAGCTGAACCATGTCTAGCAGGTGAACACACAAAATGAACCCGGGCAACTTCTGGGGAGATGTGGGCCTTTTCTTTCTACTGTACGTACTTCTCTTGTGTTTGGTTTTGATAACAAGAAAAATTGCTTTCGTTAGAAAAATTAATACAAAAAGCAATGCATGTCCAATACCGAAAATACAATATAGAAATGAATAAAGAAGAAAATTAAAATTACCCAAACGACCAGCCCTCCAGAGGCAAGCCCTGGCAATGTGGTAGGGTACTCATTTCTCTTCAGAAAAGGTGATTTCCTGCCAAATGGAACGTTCTCAGGCTGCTATAGGGTCCCCCTGAAACCCTCCCAAACCCTCTTGAGAAACACGCAGGCCTCACAGACTGTTGAGCAAAGTGCACAACCTTTGCTCCAACATTCCCACTCTAGAAGCACATCCTAAGGAAATAATTGGATACTCAGACAGTGTAGAAATTTTACAAGAATGGTGGCTGCATCGCTATTTATAATTGGGAAGATCACCTAAATGCCCATTAGTGGGGGAATGGTTGAATAAATCCCGAACATCTGTGAGATGGAACATTCTACAACCGTTTCAGTAATGATGTGGATCAATATTTATTGACATGGAATGATTGCCTTGTTATATTATTAGGCAAATAAGTGGTTATGAAACCGTATGATGGTATGACCCCAATTTTTGTAAAAAAAATACATATGATATACACACACACGTATGTATGTGTGTATGCTTAAAAATAGAACACAAAAATATACACCACCGTGTTACCAGTTATTTCTGGGTAGAGGGACAGGAAGTGATTTTTTTAATGTCTAATTTTCCCACAGTAAATGGATATTATTTTGCACTTTTTAAAACTAAAAACTAAATAACATGCTAGCACAGTCTCACCTCGGGGCCTCTGCCCTGGCACTTTCCTCTGCCTGAAATGCTTTTCCCCAAATATTCTCCACTTTCTTCATGTCTTTGTTCAAACGTCATTTTCCCCAGGAGGCTTCCTGACCGCTCGATTTAAAATTGTGTCTTGGCTGTGCACGGTGGCTCACGCTTGTAATCCAGCACTTTGAAAGGCCAAGGCGGGAGGATGGCTTGAGGCTGGGAGTTCAAGACCAGCCTGGGCTACAAAATGAGACATTATCTTTATTTAAAAAAAGTTTTTTTTTAAATAGCTGGGCATGGTGGCACACATCTGTGATCCCAGCTACTCGAAGGCTAAGGTGAGAGGATTGCTTGAGCCCAGGAGTTCCAGGCGGCAGTGAGCTATGATGGTGCCACTGCACTCCAGCCTGGGTGACACAGAGAGACTCTGTCTCAATAAAGTATATTAAAAAAAAAAAATTAGCCGAGTACCGTGGCTCACGCCTCTAATCCCAGCACTTTGGGAGGCCAAGGCGGGCGGATCACAAGGTCAAGAGACGAGACCGTCCTGGTCAACATGGTGAAACCTCGTCTCTACTAAAAGTACAAAAATTAGCTGGGCGTGGCGGCGCGCACCTATAGACCCAGCTACTCGGGAGGCTGAGGCAGGAGAATCACTTGAACCTGGGAGGCAGAGGTTGCAGTGAGCCGAGATCGCACCACTGCACTCCAGCCTGGTGACAGAGTGCAACTGCGTCTCAAAAAAAAAAAAAAAAAAAAAAAAAAAATCGTGTTTCTCTCTCTCTTTCTTCCTTTTTGTCTCTGTCTCTCTTCCCTCTTACCTTGTTCTATTTTCCTATTTTACTCCATAGAAGGTATCAACTTCTAACCTCCTAGGTCGTTTGCTTATTTATTACGTTTGTCATCTAAGACCTCCTGCCCACCGGCCCCCAGCAGGAAAGACTGCTCCAGGAAAGCAGGAATTGGAATTTGTGTCTGTTTTGTTCCCTGTTGACTCCCAGGGCGTAGAACAAGGCTTGGCACACAGTAGGAGCTCAGTAAATATTTGAGTAATGAATGAATGAAATCTAAACAAGCAAATGGTTTTCCTTTATGAAGACTTTATTTCATCCTCACTCTTCTGATTTTCAGAAGCAGCAGCACGGATGAGACGGGTCTGGCAGGCCTGGCGGGGGACAGGTGGGAGGAAAGATGTTCCTCGCCCTCTCCAGATTCCGCGCCCTTGGTTCGCCAGCGGGAAGCCGTGGCTGCGCGGAGCCCTGAGGTGGCACCGCCCCCTGCTGGGAAGTTTGGAGAAATGCAACGCGGACGCTCAGCGATTGGGCCAGATACATTTCAAATAAGTACACCTGGGAATTTGGAAAGGAACAGGATGGAAAGGTCATCGGGGGTGAGGCAGCCAGATGGATCAGCGGGAGGCCTTTTCAGAAAGGAAGAGGAGCCGAGAAAAAAAATGCAGCCCATTCTCTCAGCTGCAGGACCCGGATTCAAGCAGAGTCCACGTCTCGCAATGAATGGGTTTCTCCTGTTGAGGCCAAGGCTGACCGTGATGGAAGCCAGGTGCAATTCAAGGCCAACTCCCAGGGATCTCTTTTTGGAATTTCTGGTTTCCCTAGGTTTCCTCGCAGGTTTTGTGGTGAGCATGTATCCTTTTATCAAACCCACCCCACAAAACCAGAATTTCAAAACAAGTTTTTACCCAGACTTTTTAACAAATGTGCACATGCAGTTTCAGAAAGAGGAAATGTATTAGTGTATTAGTCCATTCTCACACTGCTATAAAGAACTACCTGAGACTGGGTAATTTATGAAGAAAAGAGGTTTTATGGACTCACCGTTCCGCAGGCTTAACCAGCAGTATGACTGGGAGACCTCAGGAAACTTACAATCACGGCGGAAGGCAAAGGGGAAACAAGCACCTTCTTCACGTGGTGGCAGGAGAGACAGAGAGAGAAGTGAGGAGAGCTCTATCACGAGAATAGCAAGGGGGAGGGGGAGCTCCGCCCCCATGATACAATCACCTCCCACCAGGCCCTTCCCCCGACAAGTGGGGAATACAATTGGAGATGAAATTTGAGTGGGGACACAGCCAAACCCTATCAATTAGCCAAGTCAAGATTGTTCATTGACTCGACATTTTTACTGTGAATTTACTGTGTGCCAGCCACAGTTCTAGGTACTGGGGCTACAGCAGCAAAACAGACAGACAAAAACCTCAGCCTTTATGGAGCCGATATTACAGTAAAAGAGACAGGTCCCTAACGCACAAATAAATGAAAATATCTGACTAAAAACTAAGGTAAGTGCCCTGAAAGAGAAAAACAAGGTGTTACCAAAAAAAATTTTTTAAAGAGCAGACTTCAATTTTGGGAATCCACACCGAAGACATGAGATTTTATCTGAATTCCTCTCCCAGGAGCCAGGGGCAATCTACGGGGAGAAAGGAATAGCAAGAGAGAAGCTGGAAGTTTCCAGGCTTTCGGTCTTAATTCAGTATCCCCCCAGAGAAGAATAACTTGTCCCTTTTAGTAGATGTTTGCTCTGTAGTAAAAGAACAGCATAGAAGTCTAGAATCAGAGTCCTGGGTTCAATTCCTGGCTCTGCCCCCTTCCTTAGTTTCTATTTCCTCTGTCCCTTAGAGTTATTATAAGGATTTAATGAGATAATAGAGATGTAGCTATGGACACAGCAGCTGGCAAATAGTCAATAAGTAGTCATCATTGTTTAAAGGCTCTGAGAAGATCTGCAACTGGGGAACCTGTTGAACTAGACTCACTTGTTGGCTATAGAAATTTTTTTTTTTTAGACAGAGACTCACTATGTCGCCCAGGCTGGAGTGCAATGGCATCATCTCAGTTCACTGCAACTTCCACCTCTCAGGTTCAAGAGCTTCTTCTGCCTCAGCCTCCCAAGTAGCTGGGATGACAGGCGTGCACCACCACACCCAGCTAATTTTTGTATTTTTAGTAGAGACGGAGTTTCACCATGTTGGGCAGGCTGGTTTCGAACTCCTGACCTCAAATGATTCGCCCACTTCTGCTTCCCAAAGTGCTGGGATTACAGGCGTGAGCCACCATGCCCAGCCTATAGAACCATTTTGTTGCAGGATATTGTGTGCTCTACCATATATATTGGGGAAACATTACTTCAGTTACTGGGGGTGTGGGTGGAGCAGACATTATTCATTGCCTACCCCAAGTCCATTTCCTGTCTTTTTTCTTGCTAATAGAACTCTGGTTATGTTCAGGATTAGGCCAAAGAACCTTGGATGTCAAAGCAGGTAGGTCAGACTTGGTCTAGATGTGGGCGCCTTACCTTGTTCTGGCCAGTGAGATGTATGAAAAGTCTCCTAGGGGCTTCCCCATGAAGATACTGTCCTCCATGAGAAGTAAAGAAACATTTGCACCTGACCCCACCCCCACTGCCACCGCCCCCGCCCCAGCTCCTGCTTTGAACGTAGTGTCGTGAGGACAGGACACTTGGCTCTGCTGCCACCATCTTGGGACCACAAGATGGAACTCCCACAGAGTCACAGAGACAACTCTGGGGTCCCCAATCATGTCCAGCTGCTGAACAACCGTGGAACTGTCTGTTCCCCAACTTCTTGAGAGAAAACGAACCCCCCGTTTGTTTAAGCTGCTGCTAATGGATTTCCATCACCTGCACCCCAGAACATTCCTCACTGATCCAGGGTCCCAGTTCTCTGTTCCGAATTAAAATCATCCTGGTTTTCTCCATTTGTCTAAATATTCTCTGGTTCACCTTGAGGACAGTGTCTGGGCATTGCACCAGGCAGCCCATACCCCTCCCTGGGGCCTGTTCCCTTTGTAAAACCATGACTCACCTCCGAGGCCCTTGCTGGCCACACACCTTCATTCCAGAGAGGATTCCATGAGCCATCCCTCTTTGTCTTTCTTCTCTCTCATCTATTTTTGTCCTTTGTGAAATGCCCTGGCCCCCTACGAGGATACAGAGGTATTAGCACACCCTCCCCCTTAATCCCTTGGGCTCCTGTTCCCTTGTCCAAAGTCACCCAAGAGAACAGGGCCAGCCTAACTTTTTCTGGCTGGCTTTTCCTGGGGGAAATGAAACTGTTTCACTGTGTGTCCCAACCCCAAAAGTCTCTCCTATTCTCTTCACCATGCATGGCCCTAGAACTTTCTTTCTGTCTCAGAGGACACCTACGAAGGAGGAATAGCAAATACATAGCATGTGGCAATGGCATACATGTCACCCTTCCTTCACTCAGTCCATGGCAGACATTGCTAATCAACCACAGCACTCTTTCTTACTGAGTGGAGTTGGCAGGGAAGATGAGCTGAAGCCCTGACCTCTGTGACATGGCTGGAGACAGGGGATAAAGAGTAAAGTTCACACTCACCTCAAAAAAATTCTCCTGAGGCCTGACACCCCCATTCTCTCTTAGCCAGAGGGAACCTAGCTGGCCCAGAGAGGCTTGGGCAAGCAAGGTGGGTGTGCAAGGATCAATGCCTTCAGCCCTGGAGACACAGCACAGAGAGTTGTTCAGGCCCTTCTGGCATGTGTCCTGGACTTACTCCAGGATCGTCTTTGGTCTCAGTTGAATTCAGTCCCACGGAACAAATCTATCATGATCACCTACTATGTGCCAGGAGCGAGGGCACCGCAGAGATGCATGAATCCTGGCCCCTGGCCCAGAAGATTCTAGTGGAAGAAACAGACTAACAAACAATGAAGCAGAATGCAGAAAGTGCCACAAGAGAGCAGTCATTCGACAAGGGCTGACGCAGTGCCCGCTATGTGCCAGGTGCCGTACTGGGTGCGGGAGAAGCAGCGGTGGGCAAGATAGACATGGTGCCTGTCCCGTAGAGTTATGGTCTGAGCAGAAAGTTGGGTGTTCATCAGCTAATCAGACAAAAAAAAGTAGAATGCAGCTGTGGTTCAACACTGGGAGGGAGAAAGGAACGCAGTGCTGGGAGGGCCTAGTCTGGAAGTTCAGGGAGAACAGTTTTGCCCCAGCTCCCCGGGGCCACATGGCAATGTCTGGAGACATCTTTGGTTGTCATGACTGGGTGGCATCTGGTGGGTAGAGGCCAGGGATGCTGTTCAACATCTTCCGAGACACAGGACAGCCCCACAGCAAAGAATGACCTGGCCCTGATGTCAGCAGTGCCAAAGGTGAGAGACCTCCATCCAGACAAAGAGGGGATGGAGGGGGGGATCCAGGCAGATGGAAGGGTCTGCATCCTAGGAGAGTGGGCAGCCATTTAAACATGCGGGTGTTTGGGTGTGGTGGCTCACGCCTGTAATCCCAGCACTTTGGGAGGCCAAGGCAGGTGGATCACCTGAGGTCAGGAGTTCGAGACCAGCCTGGCCAACATGGTGAAATCCCGTCTCTAATAAAAATACAAAAATTAGCCGGGCGAGGTGGTGGGCACCTATAATCCCAGCTACTCAGGAGGCTGAGGCAGCAGAATCGCTTGAACCTGGGGGGCGGGAGTTGCGGTGAGCCAAGTTGGCTCCACTACACTCCAGCCTGGGCGACAGAGCAAGACTCCATCCAAAAAAAAAACAATGTGGGTGGTGATGACCGAGCTGGGTGTTGTTGTTGTTGTTGTTTTTCTTTAATGTCCCTCTGGCTGCCGGGTGGCAAAGGCGGAAGCAGAGACCAGGAGAGCGGGTGTGCGGGTGTGGCCTTGGGTGGCTGTGTGCTCACCACAGGCCTGGAGACTAGACATGAACTCTAGGGAGGAGTTCTGAATTATGATGACCGCTTGGGGCTGCACATTCTACATACTGAATTAAGACTGTATTTGGGGCCGGGTGTGGTGGCTCACGCCTGTAATCCCAGCACTTTGGGAGGCTGAGGCGGGTGGATCACTTGAGCCCAGAAGAGCTCAGGAGACCATCCTGGGCAACATAGCAAGAACCCATCTCAAAAAAAAAAAATACAAAAATTAGCTGAGTGTTGTGGTGCACACCTGTAGTCCCAGCTACTTGGAAGGCTTAGGTGGAAGATTGCTTGAGCCCAGGAGGCAGAGGTTGCAGTGAGCTGAGGCTCCAGCGAGCTGAGGCTCCAGCCTGCATGACAGAGCAAGACCTTGTCTCAAAAAAAAAAAAAGACCATTTGGGACTCAGTGATCTTAGGGTTGTCCTTTTCCCCAACAGTGAGAGGAAAAATCCTGACTTTTCATCTGAGAACAGGCACAGATTAGCCCCCCGGGAACAGAATTTATGAAGAACGAAGGGTTTTGCTCAAAATTATCTCGAGCCAGCCTCACAGCGCCCCCATGAGGTCAGTGTTCTGAACCAACACATTTCGCAGATAAAAAAATGGAAATGGAGATGGAACCGGGAAAAGCCACTGGACCTGTTTCATCCGTTCAGCAAGCAGCAGAGGTGACATTCTAGCCCAGACCCAACTCCAAATGTCCCTTCTTCCCCAAAGTCCCCAGCCAGGAGACCTCAGGAGGTCGGTGGACTCGGGCAGCCCTAAACCATCCTCAAACTGTACGAGCAGGAAACCTGTCTCTCCCTTCCTAGGAATTGCTCTGTATGTCGATGGTGCTGAAATGGGGATAATGTATGCCCCTCAGGGCAGTGAGCAATGTTGAGGACATTTTTGGATATCACAATTTGGGAGGGGGGTTTGCTAATGGCTGCTAGTGGGTGGAGACCAAGGATGCGGCTGATCATACCGTAATGCACGGGACACCCTCCACTGCCATAACAAAGAATTATCCAGCCCCACACATCCATAGAGCCCAGGATGAGAGTGCTGCTCCAGAATGGAAGCCCCGCAGACGCCTGCATCTGTGCTGGGGAGGAGCAAGGGCCTGGGCCTGCAGAGCTGGGTGTCCCCTGAAGACTCGTTGAAAGGTCCTTCACCCGACAACCTCAGGTCGGATGACTAATGAGCCAGGAGTGTGGCCTTTATATAGCTCTGGGCCCAGGCATGCGGGACCAGGTTCGGCTGTCACTGTGCCACGTTCTTCAGCAAGGGGGCTCTGGCAGGCGGGCAGGGGGAGCGCAGGGGGAAGCTGGCGGGGGAGCCTGGGGTAGCAGCTGTTGCTGGAATCTGGGACTCGTAGAGAGGAACAATACCCCCGGAATGCCAGGCACCGAGACAGCTGAGCCCGCGGGCATCTGAAGGGCACCAGTAAAAATGGGCTTGTCTGAGTGCCGCTGTCCCCAGTGCAGGCAAGATAGATGACCGAGGGCTAAAAATACCAGGGACAAGAAAGCCACTGCAGGGCTATCTGGATCTTTGAGGCTGGATCCGAGCTCTGGGATCCTGGAGGGTAGTGAGAGGTGGGGCCGGATCCCCCGGCTTTGAAACCAGAATACCATGGGGAGGAAAAGTGTATACAGAGGAGTCCGACAATCTGAGTTCGAAGCCCAGCGCTACCAGATGCTAGCAGTAGGGCCTTGGGGAGTGACTGCTCCTCCCTGAGCCTCAGTTTCCTCATCTGGAAAATGGGTCTAATATTAGTACCTTCCTCATAGTGTTGTGAGGATTATATCCCATGGTGAGTAAAGCATATGGCTCAGTGCGTGACATGCAAGGAGCTCTAGGGAAGGGGGATGATGGCGATTTGATTTCTTTTGGGACTTCAGTTTGGCAAGCTACGCAGTGGCTGGGTGGTGGCCATAGCGGGCAGGCCTGCCTCCCCCAGTCCACTGGAGCACTCAATACATGATAGCTTCTACTCCGCCAGCTCAGAGCAGCTGTCCCTAAGAGCACGAATAACGGGCTGGAGGGTGAGGTGGGGGCCGGAGTAGGAAATGAGGCTGGGAAGACAGCCAGTAATAACCACACACACTCATACACACACCCACTCACACACTCACACTCTCACATACACACTCTCTCACACATTCACTCTCACACACACTCTCACAATCACACACACACTTATACACACTCACACACACATTTTAACACACTCACATATACACTCACACACTCACATACACAGACACGTGGCACACACACACACGTCACACACATACACTTACACACACTCTCATACACATACACTCACACACTTTCACACAGTCACACGCCTGTCACACACACTCTCACAAACACACAGTCACAGTCACACACACTCATACACACACTCACGCAGTCACACACACTCATACACTCACACACATACACTGTCTCACGCACAGTGCCTGTACTCTCCATGCCTGGCGCTGTGCAAAGCCATTTACACTCATTGCATGAGTAACCATGTGGATGGTGCTTGGAACAGAATAAACACACAATAAATGTTAGCTGCTATCGTTAGTATCCCAGTTATCTAGTTTCACTTGAACGACACTCTTCCAAGGCTAGCATGATAGTTTTCTCCATTTATCAAGTGAAGACTCTGAGGTTTAGGGTGGTTAAGTCACCTGTCCAGGGGCCCCACAGTCAAGGAAGTGGAGGAGCTGACCTGGAACCCAGCTTACAATCATAACACCATTCTGGTAGGACAGGGTCAAGTGATAAAAGATCTTAGCTGTCAGGCTAAGGAGGGGAGATTTCCTCCTGAGGTAGTGGGGAACCACTGAGGGTTCTAGAGCATGTACAAGTCATCATCAGAATGGGGTATGGGGGAAAGGAGTTGGACTCAGAGTGTGTGAAGGGCAAGATATAAAGACAAGAGAGAGGAGGCCCAAAACCAGTTGGGGGCTACTACCTTAGGCCACAGCTGGGGCTGGACTTGAGGAAATGGATTTGCAAGACATTTTAGAGGAAGAATAGATAGATTTTGTCACTAGTAGGGCAGAATCAAAATGGCTGAGGATTTTGGTCTGGGAACCTAAGAGAGAGGTGAAGTCATTAACAGGAAAAGGATTTGGGAGAGGAAGAGGAGAGAAAATGAATTCATATTGGAACATGTTATTTCTTTTCTTTTCATTGGAACATGTTATTTCTTTTCTTTTCTTTTCTTTTTTGAGACGGACTCTCGCTCTGTCGCCAGGCTGGAGTGCGGTGGTGCAATCTCAGCTCACTGCAACCTCCGCCTCCCAAGTTCAAGTGATTCTCCTGCCTCAGCCTCCCGAGTAGCTGGGACTACAGGTGCGCACCACCATGCCCAGCTAATTTTTGTATTTTTAGCAGAGATGGGATTTCACCATGTTGGCTAGGATGGTCTCGATCTCTTGACCTCATGATCTGCCCGCCTTGGCCTCCCAAAGTGCTGGGATTACAGGCGTGAGCCACCACGCCCAGCTGGAACACTTTATTTCTTTTACCTCCATTTCCACTGACATGGGTGCCTAGCCAGTTCTCTGGAATAAGAGCTGGCATTCACTGAACATCACCATGCCCAGCAGTATTCTAGAACTTTAGAAGCAGTAATTAACTCATTCAAATCTCATGATAACTTTTTGAAGTAAGGACCTCTATTACATGTTCCCATTTCACATATGAGGAAACTGAGGCACAGGGAGCTGATGCTGCTTGTCCCAGTGGTGCTGTGTACACAGGGGGTGCCCCGTTATGTGGCTCTCCCATCTTTGCTGGGCACAGGCCTGGTCCACCCGCATCTGACTCCCAAGAGAAGCCACCCTCCCCACTTGGTGGCTCTCACTGACGCCTGGGGGCCCTGACACGAGGAGATAGGCTATCACTTGGTGACAAAAGCCATCAGCCACCCGGCTTTGGGCTGGCAGGGCCTGGTATGCCTTTGTTCTATCAAGAGGTGGCTGACTTCACCGCCCTCTTTAAAGGGGCCTTACACCCCAAGGCAAGTTAACCCGCTGTGCTACTTGCTTCCATTGGAGATCATGGTGGGCACTTATGTGACACTTTCCTGTGCCAGGCTCTGTCCTAAATATTAATACATTACTAGATTAACTCTGTAAGCTACTGATATTAGCATACATACTTATGTGATCCGCTGAAGAGTTTTATAAGACAAACACGTAGAGAAGCCTTTCCCTTTCTCCCTTACAATATGGGATGTAATGGCTTAAGACTTGAATTCCAGGAGCTAAAGTGCAAAAAGCCCCTGCAGAAGAAATGAATTAAAATATGCCTCCAGCAGGGCTGGATTGAAATCTTTAAAAGCCCCAAAGACTGAAAAGATGCTGGCTGTCACCACCTGACAGCAAACGAAAGATAAAAACAGTACTTAATAGTCCAGCTAGCGTGAGAACATCCTTGCATGTTCGGAGTTTTTCCCCATGGTGGCTATTTTGACTTAAAAACAAACAAACAAACAAACAAACATTAATTGGCCGGGCACGGTGGCTGACGCCTGTAATCCCAACACTTTGGGAGGCTGAGGCAGGTGGATCACCTGATGTCAGGAGTTCAAGACCAGCCTGGCCAACATGGTGAAACCCCATCTCTACTGAAAGTACACAAATTAGCCAGGCGTGGTGGCACACGTCTGTAATCAGAGCTACTCAGGAGGCTGAGGCACGAGAATCACTTGAACCTGGGAGGCGGAGGTTGCAGTGAGCCGAGATCACACCACTACACTCCAGCCTGGGCGACAGAGCAAGACTCTGTATCAAAAAAAAAATAAAAAGTATATGTATATATCTCCTTTCCCCAAAAAAAAGTTTGTTGGGTTTTTGTTGTCATTGGCACCTCTGGTGCTTTGGGCGTGTATTAAATGTGCCAGCTGCACGGCCTGGCTCAGCTTGAGGGGAGACCACGCCAGCCTCCATCAGTGAGGTAGGGACTGCAAAAGAGGTCTCCAAGGCCACCATAGAGTGGGAAAATTCAGGCGGCTGGGGCGGGTATGTGCATGTGTATGAGTTATGATACCATTAACGTGAAAATGTGTATCTCTGTTTGCATGGTATGACATCATTATTGTGAAAAAAAGTAATATTTGTGTGTGTGTGTGTGTGTGTGTGTGTGTGTCAGACAGAAAGAGAGAGACAGAGAGTTGGGAAGGCTAAATGCGATGTGATATCCTGGATTAGATCTTGGAACAGCAAAACGACCATAGTGGAAAGGCTGGTGAAATCCAAATCAAGCCAGGAAGTTTGGTCAATAGTAATGCATCAGTATCAGTTTCTTTGTTGTAACCGATGTATTAGGGTCATGTAACCTGTGTTAACATCAGGGAAACTGGGCCAGGGGAAAGGAGAACTCTGCCACTTTTAAAATAAATTCTTAAATACAATTTTTATTTTTAAAATGTCTGGAAGGAATCTGCTGAAGTTCTGGAATGGCAAAACTAATCTACGGGGCTAGAGGCCAAGAGGTGCTGATTTTCAGGAGGGTTGGCTGGGAAGGGACACTAGGAAAAGCTCTGGGGCTGAAATGTTCTGCGTCCTGGCTCGGGTGGTGGTTACACAGTGTGCACCTGTGTAGAAACTCATCTCACTGGACACTTAGGACACATGCACTTTGCCATCTCAATTTTAAAAGCAAAGAATAAAAAGTAGCATCTGAAAGGCTTCACACGAAACTGCAAACCCTGCTCCTTTTGGAGAGGATTTGGTTGTCATGATAGAAAGGGGATGTTTTAGTCGATATCTTCCATAACACGTTCAACTGTTTTATAGTAAAAATGTGCTTGCTCACATTATATTAATTTAATTTTTTATGGGTGTGTAGCATGCACAGAGACAAGTGCACAGATCATAAATGTGCAGCCCGTGACACACCCGGATCAGGATCCACAACATTCCCAGTTCTTCCAAGAGGTAATTCCAACTTATCTTAAATTCTGCTCTCACTGGATGTTCTGTAATTTTTTTTTTTTTGGCTAAACTTGGCAATCCCACTCCTAATGTTCCCTCCTAGTCACTACCCTCCTCTATCCTGACTTCTCACAGTTCAGATTCATTTTTTACCTGTTTATTCATTTATCTTTTTTTTGTTTTTTTGAGACAGGATCTATCTAGCTCCGTCACCCAGGCTGGAATGCAATGGAGTGAACACAGCTGACTGCATGACTGCAGCCTCAACCTCCCTGGCTCAAGTGATTCTCCCACTTCAGCCTCTCAAGTAGCTGGGAATACAGGTGTGCACCACCACACCCAGATAATCTTTGTATTTTTTGTAGAGACAGGGTTTCACCATGTTGCCCAGCCTGGTCTCCAACTCCTGGGCTCAAGTGATCCACCTGCCTCAGCCTCCCACAGTGTTGGAATTACAGGTGTGAGCCACTGTGATCAAATGTGTCTTAATGCACACTCTGATTTAATCCTCACAACAGCCCTAGGAGATGAATACTGTTATTATCCCATTTTACAGAGGAGGAAACTGAGACTCAGAGAGGAGAAGAAGCCTATCTAAAGTCACATTGCTGACCTGGATGCAAACTCTGGCTAGTCCGATTACAAAGCCCTGAGCTACCACGTCAGGCCAATCAAAACGAAATATTCCCCCAGTCCTCAATCTGGCAGATGATCAATACATTGTCAGGCTTAGGGTCTGTGAGTCGGAGCCCTCTGTTCTCTGTTTCCTTGCTGGCAGTGTTGCCAAGAAGTACGACACCAGGCTGACTTTTCCACTAGAGTTATGTTCTTTCTGCCCAGAAGTAGGCCAGATATTCTCTTAATCCTTGGAGTTTGTGAATGTTGCTGGGATGCACCTTGGTGTGTGTTTTTCCTTATCCTTCCAGCTTGGAGTTCGGGAGTTCTTTCAACCTGCAGATTCTGTTCTCTTCTGTGCTGAAGAACATTTTCCTGTATTACTTGCTTACTTTTGGCTTCTGTTTCTGGAATGATTTTATTTGCATTTCTTTGTTATTTTGCTTCATGATATTCCCAAGATATCATCTTCTAGGCCACTATTTAAATTGCAACAAAACTAAACTTTCCTGCAATTCATTCACTTCATTTTTAGTTTGAAAATCAGGTCTTAAAGCTCTAGGAAGTCATTTTTGGGTTTCACTTGAATTTCTCTAAGGTTTTTTTTTTTTTTTTGGTTTGTTTTTATTTTTATTCTTTGGAGCAAACCAGTACTTGGGCTTTAGAAAATAATGAAATTAATACAGTGCTCTATTTTCTAAAATGAGGACTGTTGTACCATAATACAGTTGAACATAAATTTCCACTTTTCTTGAATTTAAGCTTAATATGTATATCTCTCCCCTTACTCTGCATGAAGCTTTACTGATGTACATCACGCCCTGCACATAGTGGGGCTCGAATAAATATCTATATGCAAATTCATGTCCTTCGATTTGGGGCTAAAATCATTCTTACTTAAAAGCAGTGTGTACCTATAAAGAATACTTACATATTTTCCCTCTCTTCATCTCTTCTTTTAAAATTGTCAACGGGGCCAGTCACAGTGGCTCACGCCTATAATCTCAGCACTTTGGGAGGCTGAGGCAGACGGATCACTTGAGCTCACCAGCTCAAGACTAGCCTGGCCAACATAGTGAAACCCCATCTCTTCCAGAAAAATACAAAAATTAGCCAGGCATGGTGGCGGGTGCCTATAATCCCAGGTGCTCGGGAGGCTGAGGCAGGTGAATCGCTTGAACCCAGAAGGCAGAGGTTGCAGTGAGCCGAGATTGTGCCACTGCACTCCAGCCTAGGTGACAGAGTGAGACCCTGTCCCCCCCGCCCCCCCCAAAAAAAGGATGGAAGCGGAGGAGTCAGAGAGGTTGGATTCAGAGGTTGGAGTGATGTGGGCCACGAACCAAGGAATGTGGGGACCTCGTGGTCCACAAGGAGTGTCGGTGCCTCAATTCCCTGCTTCGTGGTCCACATCACTCCAACCTCTGAATCCTCCGAGGTAGAAAAGGCAAAAATCGGGTTCTCCCCAGGAGGCTTCAGAAGGAACACAGTCCTATTTGTGACTACAAGATAATAAATACGTTGCCAGGTGTGGTGGCTTGAGCCTGTAATCCCAGCATCTTGGCAGGCTGAGGCAGGAGGATGGCTTGAGCTCAGGAGTTCAAGACCAGCCTGGGCAACATAATGTGACCCCGTCTCTACTAAAAAAATTGTTTTAATTAGCCGAGCGTGATGGTGCGTGACTATAGTCCCAGCTACTTGGGAGGCCAAAGGAGGAGGATCACTTGAGCCTAGGAGTTCGAAGCTGCAGTGAGCTATGATTCTGTCATTGCACTCCAGTCTCGGCAACAGGGTGAGACCCTGTCTCAAAAGAAAAAGAAGTGCTGTTTTAAGCCACCACATCGGTAATATTTTTATAGCAGCAATAAGAAACAAATACACTTGGGTTTCTGATATTCTAGAAGTTGCTATTCTGATGGATCGGCCCACTGTGCTTCTCTCTGGCTTCTGACAGCCTCAAGTGAGCAGTTATTTTTCTCTTCTATTCAGTGGGACTCAGGTCTAGCTGCTGGAAACTTATTAGCTGTAGGAATCCCACAGGTAGCAAAAAGGCAGGGGTCTCAGGTCCTGTGGGCATGTGCTTCTCAGCAAGAGGCCTCCGCCACCCAGCCTTGAGGGCAGGGCACAACAGCCCCAGCCGCCCACTCGCTCCCTCCCCAGCCCCCGCGGTCTTGAGGCTGATGCTGAAAGGAACCCCTGAAGTCTACCAAGAACCAAGTCCTCCCTGGATTCTCCAATCCCAGGGCCTTGTCCCTGGTCTTGGAGGCTCCCTGGGGCAACACAACCCATTGATGAGAGAGACTTTGGATCTCTGGCTCTCTCAACAGACCCCAAGGCCTAGTCCACACCCCATGTGCTCCACGTCCCAGCAGCCACGTGGTTCCATGCCCCATTCAGGCCGCCATTTCCCAGAATCCCTAGACACAATCTCACTTAATCCTCCCAGCAGCCTTACGGAGGTGTGTGATCTCCATTTTCCAGGTGAGGAAACAGGCCCGAGAGGGTGAGTGCCCTATTTGACAACCCCTCTTGCTATCCAGCCAGAATGGTTCCTCTAGTACCCCTTCTGGAGGCCTGGCTGTACAGGTGTCCCTCAGGGACACACACCCCCACTCGCCTCTGGGGGCCCAGCCCATCCTAATCCCCAACCCGGGGCTTCCCACCCCCATCATACACTCTCCACATCTTCTGTGGCTGCAACAACCTTTTCACTTGGCCAGTTGGAGCTACTGACTGCTCACACAGGGTTTTAACGAAAATCCATGGTGTGCCTATTAGCTAGGGAAACATTTATTCTGGTGTTGTCAGAGAACCTTGGACAGAAAAGCTCCTCTTGATGTGTGCACTGCACATATGTGGATGCGTGTACGTGCACGTGTCTGTGTGCCTGTATGCATGTGCAGACGTGTTTTTGTCTGTGCACGCATGTGCCTACACACACACATGAACACATCTTTTGTTATTAAAGATCTGTCAGAAGAGTGTCCTGGGTAACTCTAACCCATGTGGGACTGCAGAGAAGAAAAAAACCCACAGCTTTTTTTGTCACAGCCATCAGTGGTCCTTGGGTTTGTGTGCCCCCAAATTGAGATTTTTTTTCCACCTGAGAAGGGGAGTGAGTGATAGCTGCCATTTGCCAGGTCTCACCTCCTTTTACCCTCTGGAAAACCTAATAAGAAAACTGATTTCTTTTTTTATGCTCTGGAAAACTCCAGCCCCGGGGGGGTTCTGTTCCTCAAAGCCTCCAAATTCTCCCTGCCTTGAGGTATGTGCTGTCCCCACTGCCTGGAGCCCCCTTTGCAGACTCTGCTTGGAGAAGCCCACCTGCGCCCCTGTCTGAGGCTGTCACCTGGCCACTGCCATGCCTCTGTCTCATCCCTGCATGAGATCCGTCACTGCCTGCAACTCTCTGGGTTGTGCATTTGTTTACTTTCTCCTTGTCCATCTTCCCCTCGCACTTACGCACCTCAAGGGAAGGGAATTTGTTGCTTTGCGCTGGGCTCGATGAAGGGGAATGAATGCTGGTTCAGCCATCAGCCCCGCACCCACACTACTGGGAGGGCAGAGGGACATTCTCCTTCTTAGAGGTGTGGCCTCTGGCACTCAGGCCTGCCACCCACGGCCACTAAATAACCACAATGATTCCAAGCCCCGAGTTCTTGCTCCCTGAATCCCAAGGCTGTCTTTAAGGGCACAGGAAGATGGCCATCTTTTGTTGTTTTGGTTTAGTTTGGGGTTTTTTTGGTCTTTGTTTTTGAGATGGAGTCTCACTCTGTCGCCCAGGCTGGAGTGCAATGGCACGATCTCGGCTCACTGCAACCTCCGCCTCCTGGGTTCAAGTAATCCTCCTGCCTTAGCCTCCCAAGTAGCTGGGATTACAGGCATGTGCCACCACGCCCAGCTAATTTTTGTATTTTTAGTAGAGATGGGGTTCTGTCATGTTGGCCAGACTGGTCTTGAACTCCTGACCTCAGGTGATCTACCCGCCTCGGCCTCCCAAAGTGCTAGGATTACAGGTGTGAGCCAACATGCCCGTCCTTTTTTTTTTTTTGAGGCAGAGTCTCACTCTGTCGCCCAGGCTGGAGTGCAATGGTGCTATCTCGGCTCACTGCAACCTCTGCCTCTCGGCTTCAAGCGATTCTCCTGCCTCAGTCTCCTGAGTAGCTGGGACTACAGGCCCGCGCCACAATGCCTGGCTAATTTTTGTATTTTTAGTAGAGACAGGTTTCATCATGTTGGCCAGGGATGTCTTGAACTCCTGACTCAAGTGATCCACCCACCTCAGCCTCTCAAAGTGCTGGCATTTCAGGTATAAGCCACTGCACCCAGCAGGAAAGCTGTCTTGAGTAAAAGTATTATATAATGACACCTTGCATTCTGAGAGCAGCTGCTGTTTTCAAGGCTCTTAAAGAGCCTGGACTCTGGAGACAAAGGGGCCTCCAGAGGGGTCCACGCCTAGCTCCATCACTGTGTGACCCTGGGTGGCTCACTTCGCCTCTCTGAGCTTTTGTTTCTGCATCTGTAAAATGGGGGCATGGATGATGAGGTGGTCCCCAGCCTCTAGGGTGGCTGGAAAATTATGTGTGGGAGCCATGAGCACATAGTGTCCGGCACGTGCCAGTGCTCAGTCAATGAGATTTGTCATTTCTTCAGTCAACAAATATTCATTTTTGAGCTGCTGCTGTGTGCATCATGAGCTGGGAGCTGGGGAGACAGTCAGTGGTGAGGGAAACTAAAGTGATCCCTGCCCTCTGAGCTGACACTCCACGGATGCTGAAGAAAATGAGTCAGTGCACTGTGGGCAGTGTTCGGGACTGCCTCACGCTGTGCAGAGAAACAAAGAAGGGAGATCGGAGCGCAGGGGGTGCGTGGCTGTGTTATTTGTTTGTTTTGAGACAGGGTCTTGCTCTGTCACCCAGGCTGGAGTGCAGTGGTGTGATCGTGGCTCACCACAGCCTCAACCTCCCGGGCCCAAGTGATCCTCCTGTCCCAGCCTCCTGAATAGCTGAGACTATAGGCATGCACCACCATGCACAGCTATTTTTTTTTCTTTTGCGTAGAGACAGGCATCTCCCTATGTCACCCAGGCTGGTCGCAAACTCCTAGGCTCAAGCAATCTTCCCGCCTCGGCCTCCCACAGTGCTGGGATTTCAGGCATGAGCCACAGTGCCAGCCTTCATGGTTATTTTAAAGATGGTGGTCGGGGAGGCTTCACTCAGGAGATGACATATGAGCAAAGATGCAATGAAGGAGGTGAAGGAAGGAGCCGTGCGATGACTGACAGAAAGACATTCCAGGTAGAGGGCACACAGGTGCAAAGACCCTGAGGCCAGATCCAGGCTGATAAAACAGAGCATTTTAGCAGTCTCCTCTCCCTGCCATTTTTTTTCTCAAAATTGACAAGCACAAGTGTCCCCGGCCCAAGCACTGCAGAGAGCGCGCAGCATCTCTCCCCGTGACCATGACCCAGCTACTGCCTCTTTAACCTTGAATGCCTTTTTGGGGGCTCACGTGTCACCCAGTGGCGAGTGAGCCACCCTTACTTCAGAAGAACGGCATGGGGTGGGGGGGCCTTAGGCGGTGCCCGCCTCACCTATGACTGCCAAAAGCGGTCATGGGGTTATTTTTAAACATGGGGAGGAAGTATTTATTGTTCCCGGGCTGCGGAGAGCTGGGCGGAGTGTGGAATTCTTCTCGGGAGGCAGTGCTGGGTCCTTTCCACCATGGTGAGTACAAGGGCTCCAGGAGGTGATGATGCCGGCTGGGCGAGGAGAGGAAGCCACTACAAGCAAGGGACCACGGCGGAGGGGGAGGAAGGCGGCTCTCAAAGCCTCCAGCCCCTTGTGGAAAAAGCCCCATTGACTGCGCGGGCACAGAGGAACCCCAATCAATGCCCCGATAGGCCACAAATAACAGCAGCTCTCGGGGACTCACAAACACAAAATAAGAGAGTTGGCTTTTTTATGGCTTGTCTACTGACCTCTCGAGGAATCAATAACTCCCAGGGCTTGCAAAATGGGATTGAACGCTTTTAAGGATCAAATTGTAATTCTTGTCTCTTGTTCGGGCAGCTGGGAAAAAGAATGTTTTTGTTTTCACCTTTTGAACTTGCAAATTTAAAACCTTTCTTTCTGTGCTGTTGGGTTAGGTGTCCCCCTCCTGAAGTGGGCAGTCCCCAAATCAGGGTCAGCACAGGAAGGAGAGTGGTTAGAGGCAGGAACTCTGGAGTCAGAATGCCCAAGTTCAACTCCCCAAGTTCAACGCCCAAGTTCAACTCCGGCTCTGCCATCTGTGTGTGTGTGGCTGTGTGATCTTGGGCAAGTGACCCAACCTCTCTGAGCCTCAGTTGCCTCTCCTGTAAAATGGGGATGATAATAATAGTATCCACTTGACAGAGTGGTTATGAGAATTAAATAATAATACATATGTAGAGTACTGAAGCATTTGCTGTTATTGAAAGTCAGAGAGAAGTGGGGTGGGGAAGAAAGGTCAACTCGCTCTTCTCTGCCCTGTTGATGTGGTGCAAGGATGGGGCATTCAGAGAGGAGGTTTTGCTGCCATTTGGAGCAAGGGAAAATTGTGGGGTGTGGGGCGCAGTTGGGTTTTAACACCTTGAAGAACTGTCATTTCATCTTGGCATTCATCGTGGCTTAGTGAGCCTGACTTTTTCTTTCCCTCCAATCAATTCTCCTTCTGTGCATTACTGAGCTTTTTGTGAAATGCATCAGAACAAAAGCGGCTGGATCCTGCAGGGGCGATCTGAAGGTGTGGCCTCCATCCCCAGGGACACACCTGTGGCTTCTCCTAGTTGGTGAAGGAGCCACTGCAAGATGCACAAACGCTTATGATCCACTGGTACCGGAGGGCTCTGGAGAAACTTCATGTCATGTCCTTTGCTCCCTCCAGCATCACCGTTTTGAGACCTGAGTGTGGATGCTGTACCCACATTTCACAGATGGGCAGCTGAGCCCTGCAACAGAGATGAACTCACCCAGAGTAGGGGCCTGACCTAGTTTTTTGACTCCCAGCCTCTCACTCTTTTAATCGATGCTTTTTTCCCCCAGGCACCTAAGAAAGCAAAGAAGAGAGTCGGGGGCGCCAACTCCAACGTGTTCTCCATGTTCGAACAGACCCAAATCCAGGAATTTAAGGAGGTGGGTGCAGCTATTGAATCATCCGCCTGGATGGAAATCCTTGAGGGAGAACCTTCTTTTTGTTCCATATTCCCAGCAGGGACCTTTCATTAGATGCCTCTATCCTCCAAACAATCCCAAATTCGGCCTGAACGGATGTGTGAATTTTTAAAAGAAACTATTTTTAATATTTTCACTGATTATCAAAGTAAAACATATTCCTTGTTGAAAAATGTCGGAAAATTTTTCAGAAAAGCACAAAAAAGGAAATAAAAACTACCTACAATTCTATTACCCAGAGATAATCAGTTCACATTTTAGTATATACCCTTCAAATTTGTTATCTATGTATATATTTATTAAACAAAATTATAATCTTCTGTGCCCACTGATTACACCTGCATTTTTTTCGTTGAGAAATTCACCATTAACATTTCCTAACATGTATTTAAACCATTTCCTATGGTTAAATATGACATTTGTTTATAATGTTTTACTACTATAAATAACACCTCTTTGCTTGTATCTCTGGTTATTTCTTGGGGGTAAATTCCTAAAAGCAGAACTGCTGGATCAAAGGAACTTAAAACAACAACAACAAAAGAACTAAAAACAGGCAGAACTGCTGGTCCGAATTGCCCCCCAAAATCACAGCACTAATTCCTATGCCCAGCAGCCTCGTGCCTTTCCCCACATTTCCATCAACGCTGGGTATTAATAGTCACAATTTTTTTTTGCCAGTCTGAGAGGTGAAAAGCAGTATCTTCTGGGTTTTACATTTTACAGTCTTTGATTATTAACCACTAGCCCCATTTGAAACCCCATCGCATTTGATGGCAATGGACCTTATGAAGAGAACCCAAGTACCAATTAGGCCAAACTGCCCACGGGCTTAGATGGACAGGCTCAGAATTCATTTTCCAGCCGTTGCGAGGGCTCACGCTGACTCATCCACATTCCCACCTGGCTTTCCAGAGGGAACTATGCTAAAATGATGCTTAAGAGACCAGACTGCTTTCTCTTCTTGTGCGTGTGACAGAGTCTCACTCCGTCACCCAGGCTGGAGTGCAGTGGCACAACCACGGCTCCCTGCAGCATCAACCTCCCGGATTAATCAACCCTCCCACCTCAGCCTCCTGAGTAGCTGGGACCACAGGTACACACCACTGTGCCCAGCTAATTTTTGTGATTTTTGTAAAGATTGAGTCCCCCTGTGTTGCCCAGGCTGGTCTCAAACTCCTGGGCTCGAGCAAGTCTCCTGCCTTGACCTCCCAAAGTGCTGGGATTACAGGCATGAGCCACTACACCCTGCCCTAGTGTGCTTTATATCAAAGGGGAAACCATTTGGGGCTTCCAAACAGGAAATGAACAGTCGTACCTTTTGTCCTCACTAACATTCAGATTGCAGGAATGCCGTGTCCCATAGGGAAAGAGAAATTCCTGAGACAAGTGTCATATCTGAACTTGAGATAGTCACCTTCCAGGCCGAAAGCTACACCCGCCTCTTCTCCCAGCCTCCGGCGTCAGCTGCTGGCAGTGTGGGTAAGGGATGCAAAGAACTCAAAACACGTAGCCAGGATTCCCCATTTGGTTTTGTTTGTTTGTTTGTCTGAGTAAATGGGATTACAGGTACTCACCACCATGCCTGGCTAATTTTTTTGTATTTTTACTAGAGACAGGGTTTCACTGTGTTGGCCAGGCTGGTCTCAAACTCCCGGCCTCAAGTGATCCTTCCGCCTCGGCCTCCAAAGTGCTGGGATTACAGGCGTGAGCCACTGCACCTGGCCTAAAGCTATTATTTTTAAAAAAGCTAAAAACTGGTGTCTCATCTGGCCTCTACACTCCCTAGCCTGCCCTATCTATAAAATGGGACCAGTAATCTATCTCAGCTGATAGTCAGGGAGATTCTCAGAACTTTATAAACGCCCAAGTGTTTTACAAATGAGGAATCACGGGCCAGGCACAGTGGCTCACACCTGTAATCACAGCACTTTGGGAGGCTAAGGTGGGCAGATCACTTGAGGTCAGGAGGTTGAGACCAGCCTGGCCAACGTGGTGAAACCCTGACTCTACTAAACAAAAATAAGCTGGGCATTGGTGATGTGCTTCTATACTCCCAGCTACTCGGGAGGCTGAGGCAGGAGAGTCGCTTGAACCCGGGAGGCGGAGGTTACAGTGAGCCGAGATCGCACCACTGCACTGCAGCCTGGGTGACGTAGCAAGACTCTTTCTCAAAAATAAATAAATAAATAAATAAATAAATAAATAAATAAATAAATAAATAGCTTTATAGAGTTATAATTTGCATACCATAAAATTCACCTTTGAAGTGTGCAGTTTTGTGGTTTGCAGTATACTCACAAAGTTGTGCAACCATCACCACTATCTAATTTCAGAATATTTCCATCACCCCCGAAAGAAACCCCATACCCATTAGCAGTCACTTCCTGCTCCTCCCTCTCCCACCAGCCCCTGGCAACTGCTAATCCATTTTCTGTCTCCATGAATTTCCTGTTCTGGACATTTCATAGAAATTGAATCATACAATATGTGGTATTTGTATCTGGCTTCTTTCACTGATGTTTTAAGGCTCATCCATGTTGTAACCTTTGTAGGAATTTCCCTCCTTTTTATGGCTGAATAATATTCCATTGTATGGACAGACCACATTTGGTTTATCCATTCATCAGTTGATGGACATGTAGGTTATTTTCAGTTTTGGGCTACTGTGAACGATGCTGCTATACACATTTGTGTTCAGGTTTTTTTGTTTTTGTTTTTGTTTTCCGAGATGGAGTCTTGCTCTGTCATCCAGGTTGGAGTGCAGTGGCATGATCTCAGCTCACTGCAAGCTCTGCCTCCTGGGTTCAAGCAATTCTCCTACCTCGGCCTCCCAAGTAGCTAGGATTACAGGCATGCGCCACCACGCCGGGCTAATTTTTGTATTTTTAATAGAGACGGAGTTTCACCATGTTGGCCAGGCTGGTCTTGAACTCCTGACCTCAAGTAACCCACCAGCCTAGGCCTCCCAAAGTGCTGGGATTACAGGCGTGAGCCACTGTGCCCAGCCTTGTGTACAGGCTTTTATGTGGACATGTTTTCAATTCTCTTGGGTATATATCTAGCAGTGGAATGTCTGGGTCATATGATAACACGAGGCCTGACATTTTGAAGAAACTGTTGGATTATCTTCAATTGTTGACTTTTAATCTGAGGTCCTACAATGATCTTTGAAGATCCCAGAATCCACTCCTGCCAAGTCCTTGGCCCAATCTCTTGGGCAACTCTGCCAGTTTCTCCCAGGCTGAGCTGCCAATCACTTGCCTTCCACAGGCCTTCACTATCATGGACCAGAACAGGGATGGCTTCATCGACAAGAACGATCTGAGAGACACCTTTGCTGCCCTTGGTATGTCACCCTCTCTAGCCCTGCATGAGGGTCTCTTTATCTCACATCCATGAGGAGCAGGAGGTGGGACCATCAGAAAAGCTCAAGATGGTGTCATTTCCCAAAGAAACAACTCCGCCACAACTGGTCTTTAAGACAAATTTCAGGGGATGGGAAAGAAGTGTTTAGTCTTTGAGTATCTTCAGATATCTTTTTTCTCTTGAAATAACTTTTTTGTGTGATTTTGAATGCAATGTCAGCTCACAACAGAAAATGGGGAAAAAATGCAGAAAAGTATAAAGGAGAAAATGACATCACCCAGAAGGTCATATTCCACTGTGAACATTCCAGTCTCTCCTCTAAGTCTTTCTAGACATGTCTGTTAGGTTTGGGTTTTAGCTTTTTAAATTATTGGAATCATTCTCTTTCGAATTTATCTTCTAAAATGTATCATCTCAACAGTGTGAGCATGAGTACATGGAGTTTCTTCAAAATATACATGCCCAATCTGCTACCCACCACCACTTACTCCTGACCTTAGAACTCAGGGCAACATACACAGCTGTGCAGACTGCGCACTGCACAATTCTACAGGGAACTATTCACATTTGTAGTGAGTGTAGCTTTTTATACTTAAAACATACATTGGCTTAAAAAGTGACAGATTTTTCTTATTTGCATAAAGGCAGGCTTGTGGCAGGACTAGAGCAGGTAAATCAGAACCTCCAAGGCTGTGGGTTACAGCAGGTTTAACTTGTAAAAGTTCCCTCAGGTGATCCTGATCTGTCTCTCCCGCCTCCAACTGTGAAGGGCTAATTTAAAACATGAGCCTTTCCCATTTGAGTGAAAAATGAAAATATCTGCATCAAATGTTCCAGGTTCTGAAGACACTATTTTAAATATAATGAACTGGCCGGCATGGTGGCTTACACCTGTAATCCCAGCACTTTGGGAGGCGTAGGCTGGAGGACCACTTGAACCCAGGACTTCGAGACCTGCCTGGGCAACATGACAAAACCCTGTCTGTCCAAAAAACTACAAAAATTAGCCAGGCACGGTGGCATGCACCTGCAATCCCAGCTACTTGGGAGGCTGAGGCACAAGAATCGCTTGAACCTGGGAGGTGGAGGTTACAGTGAGTCGAGATTGTACCACTGCACTCCAGCCTGGGTGACACAGCCAGACCCTGTCTCAAAGAAAAATAAATAAATAACGAACCCCTTCCCACATCAGATGTTAGAGTTGCTTCCAGTCATTTGGTTATTATAAATAACACTGTCAAGAACATCTTCTCAGATAAGATCTTTGCCTCCATCCACCCCATCTCTGATTATTTCTAGACTAGATTTCTTGAAGTGGAATCCCAGGAGCCAATGGCAGTGTCATAATGGCTCTTTCTCCCCAGCTCGGAGTCCCTGAGTGTGTGTTTCCTACCCTAGGGCGAGTGAACGTGAAAAATGAAGAAATTGATGAAATGATCAAGGAGGCTCCGGGTCCAATTAACTTTACTGTGTTCCTCACAATGTTTGGGGAGAAACTTAAGGGTAAGGTCGTGTGTGTGTGTGTGTGTGTGTGTGTGTGTGTGTGTCTGTGTGTATGTGTCTATGTTTCTTCAGGGGGGCTGGCAGAAGATGGTTAACTTTAAAAGAGATAAAGCACCATTGGAAAAAAATAATGAAAACAGCAACTTGGCTGGGCACAGTGGCTGATGCCTATAATCCCCAGCACTTTCAGAGGCCGAGGCGGGCAGATCACTTGAGGTCAGGAGTTCAAGACCAACCTGGCCAACATGGTGAAACCCCATCTGTACTAAAAACACACAAAAAAATTAGCCAGGCATGGTGGTGTGCACCTGTAGTCCCAGGTACTCAGGAGGCTGAGGCGGGAGAATCCCTTGAACCGGGATGTCAGAGGTTGCAGTGAGCTGACATTGTGCCACTGCACTCCGGCCTGGGTAACAAGGTGAGACTCTGTCTCAAAACAAAACAAAACAAAACAAAACAAAACAAAAACACAGCAACTAACATTGCTCCAAGACTTAACCTAAGTCAGACCTCATGCTAACCACTTTATATGCATTACCCCACTTAATAGCAACTAGGAGGTATGCTCTATTCTTATCCCCAGTTTACAGATGGGGAACTGAGACTAAGAGACAGAAAGTCCCTTGTCTGAGGCCACATGGCTAGCAAGTGCCAGGGTTAAGATTTGAATCCCAGGCTTTCAAATCTAGATGATGTTTGACCTTGGGTTCTCAGCCCTCTCTTCGAAATACAGAGGCTCAGTGATCAGACGAAAGCAGGGTCTTTTTCCTCCATGCAAAGCAGCCTTGCTCTGGCCCCTTCATCTCTGGGGGAACTTGGGCCCTGTTGCCTGGGGTGCCAGTGGTTCCCAGCCACCCCCAGTACATGTAAGCCCTGTGTTCCGTTTCAGGAGCGGACCCTGAGGAAACCATTCTCAATGCATTCAAAGTGTTTGACCCTGAAGGCAAAGGGGTGCTGAAGGCTGATTAGTGAGTGGGGTCTGTGGGGAGGAAGGGGGCTCCCTGCTTGCCCCCCTGTCCCCCCTACACACACACAACTGACACCAACACCTGCTTTCCTTTCTCTGCAGCGTTCGGGAAATGCTGACCACGCAGGCGGAGAGGTTTTCCAAGGAGGAGGTAATGGGGTCCTTCAAGCACTCCCTCTAACCCAGCTCCTGGGTTCTCCTTCTGGGGGGCTCCGTCTCCCCTGTCGTCTAAAGCACCCCTGACCCCACACTGACAGAGAACCAGCTATCGTCTTCTGAGGCCTGGCCTCATTTCATTCTCTGCCACCCTATGAGGTAGGGACTGGCATAACTGCCATTTTACAGATAGGCAAACTGAGACCCAGGGAAGTAAAGTCACTCATCTAAAATAACAACAATCACACCTGTAATCCCAGCACTTTGGGAGGCCAAGGCAGGAGGATCACTTGAGACCAGGAGTTTGAGACCAGCCTAGCCAACATGAGGAAACCCTGTCTCTACTAAAAATACAAAAATTAGCTGGGCATGGTGGTGGACGCCTGTATTCCCAGCCACTCAGGAGGCTGACGCATGGCACGAGAATCGCTTGAACCCGGGAGGCAGAAGTTGCAATGAGCCAAGATCATGCCACTGCACTCCAGTCTGGGCAACAGAGCAAGACTCTGTCTCAAAAATAATATAAAATAACAACACTAATAGTAAATGCCAGGAACTAGATTCAAACCTAGGTCTGCGTGACTGCAGGTTCTGCCTTCCTCACGATGCATAGAGACCTGCTTAGAGCATGAAATTATTATGGCGTGAAGGGCCGCCACATACTGTCATGTGAGTTGTGCACTGAACAACTCTTCTAAATGTCAGTTTCATAAAAGTCATCAGACTGTGTATTTGTTGCAACAGCTTGCCAGAACTGGCAGTAAAGTGTCTGGTAATAAATTTTTTTTTTTAACTCAGGTGGTGCGGTACTGAGTTTGGTAGAAGGGGCACTTTTGCTAATTTTCCAAAGCTTCTGTATGAGCAAGCAATGGTGCCGTCAACCTTATTAGTGAACCTTAATGAGTCGATTTTAAATGCTCCCCTCATAGCCTCACAGGCCTGTTTCCATCAAGTTCCACATTTTACTAAAAATTGTATGTAGATTTTCCCTCCCCCAAAATTCAAGCAGCTAAAAGGGCTGCCTTCACTTTCCACCTGCTGTGCGCTTTGAACAAGCTCCTTAACCTCACTGCACCTCAATTTCCTCATCTGTAAAGTGGGAATAATAATAGAAGCTACCTCATAGGAGATTGCGAGGATTCGACATGTTAATGTGGGGAAAGTGTGAACTTGTGGCAAGGGCAATACAAGTGCTAGCTATGAATAGCCAGTATGTTTTAAAAAAATAATAACAACTAGCCAATGCTTTTTAAATGGGGAAATTTTGTGTAAAAACAAAAATCTAGATTTCTGACACCCTGGACCCTGTGGTCACTTCATGTCACCTTTTTAGATGGCCACGTGTCTCCATTTAGCCATAGAACCTATCCTGCTCCCTTACATAACCTGCCTGGCCCCTCGGAACCCTTGAGTTTGTGATCCCAGTGGAAGGCTGGGTTTCCAGGGACATCTCTGCATGATGTTTACTTGGGAGGGCCCTTGGGGTCAGGGAAGGAAGAACAGGGAAGGGCAAGAAAGGAAGAACAGGGAAGGGCAAGGAAGGAAAAGTGCATGAAGGAAGAAGTTGAGCCAAGATTCAGGCCCAAAGATCGGCACCGCTGACTACCCAGGGAGGGAGCTCATTCTACAGCTCTCCTGAGAGGTACCAAGTTGGGCGAGATGGCCGCGCCTTTATACCCCCACACCAATCCCATCCGCTGGCTGTGGGCTGCCCCAGAAAGGGCATGACCTTGGGCGAGGGGGCCCTGCAGCAGCTGGGGAAGTCCTTCCCCGGAGGACCCTCTGAGTGGCCCATGTTCCCATCCCCCACTCCCCAGCTATCCGTCCACTCAGGCCCCGCCCACAGCCCCCCACCCTCCGTCTCAGTTCCCCTCCCCTCATCCTTAGCACGTGTTGCTGGCTCATTGCAGGTTGACCAGATGTTCGCCGCCTTCCCGCCTGACGTAACTGGCAACTTGGACTACAAGAACCTGGTGCACATCATCACCCACGGAGAAGAAAAGGACTAGGAGGGGGCTTGCTGCTGCGCCCTGGGCTCGTCTTTGCAGAGTGGTCCCTGCCCTCATCTCTCTCCCCCGAGTACCACCTCTGTCCCTACCTTGTCTGTTAGCCATGTGGCTGCCCCATTTATCCACCTCCATCTTCTTTGCAGCCTGGGTGGCTATGGGTACTTCGTGGCCGCACATCCTACAGTTGGAAATCCATCCAGAGGCCATGTTCCAATAAACAGGAGGTCGTGTATTTGGTCACGACATTTCTCTGACAAACAGTGCCTTGTGTAAGGAAGGCAAAGGCAGATGAGCTAGTGACGGCCTTGCAGTCATTATTATTGAATCTTGGTGACTCTTTATTTAAGGTAGACCTTTGCAGCCACTCAGAACTGTTTCTATCAAGGATCACGTTTTCCTGGAATGTTACCTGGATGACCAAAGCCCTCTCTTCCAAAGAGCTCAAGCATTTAGAGGGCCTTGCTTCCATGACATCTGTCCCTTGGGATGCCATCGGAATGCCTCTCCTGCCAGTGACAGTGACAAGAAGGAAGCGGACTGACACATGGTAGGAACATAGCTCGTTCAACAGTAATCACACCTGCTAATCCTAAGAGGGTGATTTCTAGTTTCAGATAAAGTAGAAGTTGTCTGTACTTCTTCCCTAGCAAACTGAGAGAGTGGTACTGACTTCTGTCTCTGTCTGGGGCCCAGGCCTGGATGTGAGTTGACCTTTGATTTTGAATGACCACAGTCACGGTTGAAGCATTCAGGTCTATTATGGCTGCAAGAGTCCCAATGTAAGAAACAAATAGGGCCAGGTGTGGTGGCTCACGCGTGTGATGCTAGCGCTTTGAGAGGCTGAGGCAGGAGGATCACTTGAGCCCAAAAGTTTGAGACCAGCCTAGGCAACATAGTGAGATCCGATCTCTATAAAAAATAAATAGCCAGGCATGGTGGTGTGCACCTGTGGTCTCAGCTACCCAGGAGGCTGCGGTGGGAAGATCGCTTGAGCCCAGGAGGTCGAGGCTGCAGTGAACTGCACTCCAGCCTGGGTGGCAGAGTGAGACTCTGTCTCTTAGAAAAGGAAAAAAAAAAACAGAAATAGGTTCAAATAACTAAGAAGTCCAAGGGCTTCAAGCACAATTGCACCTAGGAGCCCAGGCAGTGCCCTCAGAGGCTGGGGAGGCCTCTGTTTTTTGTCACGTTGCTCTGCTCTCAGCAGTGGCAAAATAATTAAGAGCAGCTCCTGCCCCTTTTCCAGCCCCTCAGCAATCCTAGAAGAGCGTACTCCTCTCTCTTCCAGCTCCACAAAAACATCAGAACAGGGCCTTGTGGGATCCCTCTGGGGCACCTGACACCCCTGAGCCAATCACCATGGACTGGCAAGGGCAGTGCTCTGATGGACAGGCCTGGCTCAAATGATCAGCCCTGTGCTGGGGTTGAAATCAGAGTCCTCCTGAACCATATGGCCTGGAGATGGGAGGGAAGATTCCCCAGAGGAAAACCCAAGAAGAAGCAGGGAGTGGACTTCAGGTACTTCAAGTTTTCAAGAGAATCCCAAGAACCCTCCCAGCACTTTGGGAGGTCAAGTCAGGCAGATGGCTTGAGGTCAGGAGTTCGAGACCAGCCTGGCCAAAATGGCAAAACCCCGTCTCTACTAAGAATACAAAAATTAACCGGGCATGGTGGCACATGCCTGTAATCCCAGCTACTCAGTAGGCTGAGGCAAGAGAATCACTTGAACCTGGGAGGTGGAGGTTGCAGTGAGCTGAGATCACACCACTCACTGAGCTGAGATCACTCCAGCCTGGGCGACAGAGCCAAACTCCGTCTCGGAAAAAAAAAAAAAAAAAGAGAGAGAGAGAGACTCCTAAGAACCCAAGAACCCAGGACACAGCCCAAGTCAGTGATGTGATGGGAAGAAGCTGAAATGTGGTGACGGAGTGGAGCTGGGGTCACAGTGAAGGCAGGAGGACCCAGGAGGCCAGAGGAGCCACAGTTAGGGCCAGTCCTCAAGGCTTGACAATGACAACAGTGGGAGGAGCTCAGGGCTGAGCCATTAACAAGACGAATGAAACTGTCCCCTGGCTGCAGAGACCTGGGGCCCCTTTCAAAGCAGGCTGCGTGGGCAGGGACCCAGGGGAGTCACGGCCCCATCCCCATGACCCAGGACACCCCACACCCTGTGGTGACCCTCGCCCCTCACAGCCTCCCTGCACTCCAGAGTTGGTCCAGGCCGAGAGCCTCGTACCTGGGCTCCTGTGGTCAGAGATGCAGTCTGGCACCAAGAAGGCGGGACTCAGGACACTCCAGGGCAGTGCATGGTTCTGGGCAAGACACCCTGGACTCAGCTCCGCAGTGACATGCTCACCCACGACAGACACACGCAGAGACAGAGACATGCAGAGACACACAGAGAGATACAGAGATGCACACAGATACACAGTGAGCTGAGATCACACCACTCACTGAGCTGAGATCACTCCAGCCTGGGCAACAGAGCCAAACTCCGGCTCAAAAAAAAAAAAAAAAAAAAGAGAATCCCAAGAACAGGTACAGACTTGCAGAGACATACGGAACACACAGAGACAGAGACACAGGGACATACAGAGATGCACACAGAGATACAGAGACACACACAGATACAGACACGCAGAGACACACAGACAGGGACACACAGAGACATACAGAGACACACACAGAGACACAGAGATGCACACAGATACAGACATGCAGAGACACACAGAGAGAGAGACACAGAAACAAACAGAGATACACACAGAGACACATAGACAGGGACACACAGAGACATACAGAGACATACACAGGTGCAGACATGCAGAGACACACAGAGACAGAGACACAGAGACATACGGAGATGCATGCAGATACAGACATGCAGAGACACACACGGACACACAGAGATATACAGAGACACACACCGGTGCAGACACGCAGAGACACACAGAGACAGAGACACAGAGACATATGGAGATGCACACAGATACTGAGACACACACGGGTACACACATACATGGACACACAGACACAGAGACACACTCAGATACACAAAGAGATATACACAGACATATATACAGACACACAGATACAAACACACAGAGACACAGACACTCAGAAACACAGATATACACACACGTACACAGACACACCCAGAGTAGCAGATCCAGCACGCCCCCAGCTCCCACTTCCCATTTGTGAGTGTTTGCCACACCTCGGGTGGCCAGCGGCGTCTCAGGATCCACACTTTGGCTCCAGCATGGCCCCTCCCCCGGGCTAGTCCCTGTTACATCTGGTGGACCGCATCTGCATCCATGTCTCTGCATATCTGGGGGTGGCCTGCGCTGGTCTCCAGCTCAGAGGTTTCCAGGGGCCTTGATGGACTCACATGGTTCCCACTCCCTGTTCCCGCTTTTACTTCTCGCTCCTCGGCCCCAGCCCAGAGGTGGCCCCAGTACCCAAAGCCCTTAGTAATGTGTGTGACAGGCACGAGGCTACAGAAGAAAACATTTATTCTTTCGGTTATGCAAAGGTGGCCCCATGCATGCACCTCACATGGTTACTTTCTTCCTGGATCTGAAGTCATCCACCTTCTCAGGCAGGCTGTCTCCACGCACTTCCTTACTCCGATTCTCCTTCAGGATATAATTGTCGAGAACCAGCTGCCGAAGGCTGCTGTGGTCCAGGGGCTGTTCCACTGCACCAAGATCAGATTTGTGTGAGGTGCTGGGAAATCAACCCCAGGGCTGGGGCTAAGCCTGGTTTGGCGTCCCTCCATAGCACTGGGGAGTGGAGCATGGAAATTCTCAGGTTTCAAGGAGGGGGAGAATGAACAGAAATATACTTCTTGGGGCTGCCCAGACAATGACTAGTTTTTCTCCCAGACAAGGATGTGAAGAATGTCTGGTTTAATGTTAAGGAGTTAGGGCCACCATGTGCAGTTGTTCAGGATGTGCACTGCACAAAGACACCTGAGGAGAGCGGTAGATGGATGGGCTGAAATCCAGCCCCCACTTGATTGCTGAGCCATAGCTACCCAGAAGGGGCAACTTTTTCTAATTTAATCTACCCAGAAGTGGCCCTTCTAATTCACACCTGTAGGCCATAGAGGCCAGTGGGCTGGGAGAACCTAATGTTCATCAACATTCCCTTGAACAGATGTGAAGACAGTATCTGTACATTTCTGACCTTGTGAGGACGACTTAACCAGCAGCTTGGCCCACCTCTCCCCCCAGCCTTTTAGGAACTGAAAGGGAGGTGGAAGTTGTGCTGAGATGGGTGGCATCTGACCTAGCTTTCACTCCTGCTGTGTTTCAGTCTCCTCAGCTGAAACACACAGGATCTCTGTGTGTGCATGTGTGTGTGCATGTGTTGTGTGCATGTGTATGTGTGTGTGCACGTGTGCTTGTTGGGGGTCTCTACATCCTTGGCACACTTGAAATGCTGCTCAGAGAAATGGGGGCAGCTTTTAAAAAATTGATTTTTTCCCCTACTTACTAAAGTCATGCAAGGTCATTGTAAGAGAAAATTTCAAACAATACAGAATTGTTTAACTTAGAAATGCAACATTATTTGCAAACCACCATCCAGAATTATCCACTGTAACAGGTGGCTTATACACCTCTGTTTGGTTTTTTATGCATAATCTAGAAACCTTCCTCCTTCCCTTTCTCTCATCGCCCCTCCCTCCTCCTCCTCCTCCTCCTCTTCCTGCCTCTGAGCCTTCCTCCCTCTCTCCCTCTCCCTCCCCCTCTCACATGTCTTATATCTCTTATTACGTATCAGGGTTGTGAAGTGCTGTCCTGTGCATTGTGAGATTTTCAGCAGCATCCTTGGCCACTAGATGACAGCAGCACCATCACTTTCAGTTGTGACAACCAAAAATATCTTCAGATATTGCCAAATGTCCCATAAAGGGTAAATCACCCCTGACTGAGGACTACTGGCAAAAAAAAGTGTATATATAATATATATATTATATATTATATTATTATATATAATATATTATATTATATAATATTATATAATATATATTATATATTATATAATATATATAATATAATATATTATATTATATAATATTATATAATATATAATATATATAATATATTGTATATTATATTATATATAAATAATATATATAATATATATTATTTATATATAATATAATATATTATAATATATAAATAATATATATTATATATATTATATATTATATTATATATACACACACATATATACATACACGTGTGTGTGTACACACGCATGTGTGTGCCTGTGTATTGCATGCATATGTAGAGAATGTTTTTAGAAAGATGGGATTATACAATACAGTACTTCTCAGGATGCCCAGACAATTGTGCAACTGACTGTTTTCCCTTTTTGTCTTAATATCAAGGGCATCTTCCTAGTCTCTTCATATTGGCCCTGTGCCTTATTTTTGGGGCTGCTTAGAATTCCACTGCATGGGTGGATGAGCTGGACCTTATTTAACCAATCTCTAAGGGGTGGGCATTATACTTGTTTCCAGTTTGGGGCTGCAGTGAACAGCCTCCACTCCTCCACCTTTCATCTTCCACCCTTGAGTAGTCCTTCTGGAAGGATCGGTTCCCATATATGTGGCCAAACTGCTCTCCAAAAAGCAGGTGAGGTCAATTTGATTCCCACCTTCAGAGTGAAGGCCTGGCTCCCCGCATGAGGAGGATGAGTGAGTTTCCACCTTGGAAAAGAAGGAAGATCAATGGGCTGGTGTTGGAAGAGCCACAGTTGACCATTTCGCTTCTGGCATGGACCAGGTTGAAGCTGCTTCAACCGTGGGGTTAGGGGACAAAAATGGGGAGGGGCCAAGGATGGGTCCTGGAGGCACAATGGGTCAGGGAAAGGGAGGTCATAGGTGAGTGAGACTCAGGAGCATAGATAGGGTGAGCATGAGACACTGAGTCTGGGAACTCTGTTTACCCATAACTTGCCAACTTGTAAACTTTTGATATTTTAAGGTTCATTTTAAATGATCAAAAGGTAGTTTTGACTTTAAAAAATATCCAAAATAACTAAACTTCAGGATCTGTGTCACCCTAGCATCATAGAGAGAAAAGTCCCCAAGCAAATGACACCAAGTGACCACAGCCAAGATGGCACCCAAGGGAACTGGCGGGCCACAAGGGCTCATAAAGAGAGGAAACTGAGGTTCAACACTGCAGACCCTCTCGGGCACCTGGACACGGTCTCCCCAGACCTGAAGGCACAGGTTCCCTAGCAACCTGTGCAGATTGAGAGAGAGAGAACTCACCATCATCCAACCTGTCACTGAAGGGGTCAGCCCCCAGCACTGGGGGGATGACTTTGATGGGTTCTGGGGGCTTGAGGAGGGCAGAACCACCCCAGAAAGGGTTGATGAAGGGTGGCGGGATCTCAGCCTCTGCCCCTTCCACTTCCAGGATGCGCTTGTAGGTTTCCAACAGCAGCAGGTCGTTGGTCTTCTTTTCAATGATGGCTGGAGAACAAGAAGCAGGACCAAGATGGCTGCCGAGAGACCTGGGCCTGGGGCCCTGTGGGTGGTGCCACCACTGCAGAGGGCGGGGAGGAGCAGGAAGTACAGGAGGTGCGGGATCTGGGCTCTGACAAGGACAAGGCTTTCTCCTGGGTGTCACTATGCAGTCTCAACAGGACAACATCACTCCTCACCCTTAGAGGCTGAAATTTGGTTCTTGAGAGAAAAATAATTGACTTTTTTTTTTTTTTTTGACAAGGTCTGGCTCTGTTGCCCAGGCTGAAGTGCAGTGGCATGATCTTGGCTCACTGCGACCTCAAACTCCCAGTTCAAGTGATTCTCCTGCTTCAGTCTTCCGAGTAGCTGCAACCAAAGACACATGACACCGTGCCCAGCTAATTTTTGTATTTTCCGTAGACACTGTGTCTGGCTGATCTTGAACTCCTAGGCTCAAGTGATCCTTCAGCATCGGCCTCCCAAAGTGCTGGGATTACAGGCATGAGCCATCGTGCCTGGCTTCTGACTTCTTAATGTATACAACACAGATACGCACAGGACATAAGCAGACATACGGTATCTCAATGATATTAAAATGTTACATTCACAAGGAGGGCAATTAGGAAAATATGTCTAGAGAGGCTCCTTAGCAGGATGATGACGAAAAGAAGGTTGAGAAACACCAGGTTACACTAAAAATTGGGAGCCCCACCTTAAACTCCTGGCTTGCCCCAGTGTTCTCTGTTTCAAGTCTCCAGGCCTTTGCTTATGCTGTTCCTTCTGCCAGAATGCCTTTCCCTACACACTTCCTGAATAACCCCCTAGAGGTGTTTTAAAACTCAGGTCACTCCTTGCTACCTGCAGGAATGCTTCCCTGGCCTGCCTCATTCAGGGGACATCCCCTTGCACTGTAGCTCCATAGCCCCATGCAGTCACAAGAGCATTCATTCACTCACTCATTCATTCATTCATTTGCAAATGATTACTCAATGTCTACCACGCCATGCACCGTGCTAGACGCTAAGGATGCAATGGAGGAAAAACAAAACAATGACAACACTAACAACAAAAATACAGCCCTTGCCCTACCAGAGCTTCAGTATGTATGGAGGCATAGAAAGAAAGCCAAGTTCAACAATTGAACCAATCACTACAGGCAGCCCTGGCCATCCCGATGTTCATTATCTGATTGAATAACTACTGGATTTGGGTATGTTTTTTGAATAAACCTCACACTATCCAGACTGCTGCTATTCTATCTGAAAATCAGGGATCAAAAATATTACCATCCAGGCCGGGCACAATGGCTCCTGCCTGTAATCCCAGCAGTTTGGGAGGCTGAGGCAGGTGGATCACTTGAGTTCAAGACCAGCCTGGCCAACATGGTGAGACCCTGTCTTACTAAAAAACAAAAATTAGGCCAGGTGCAGTGGCTCACACCTGTAATCCCAGCACTCTGGGAAGCCAAGGCGGGTAGATCACTTGAGGTCAGGAGTTCGAGACCAGCCTGGCCAACATGGTGAAACCCCATCTCTACTGAAAATACAAGCTGGATGTGGTTGCTCAGGCCTATAGTCCCAGCTACATGCGAGGCTGAGGCAGGAGAATAACTTGAACCTGGGAGGCAGAGGCTGCAGTGAGCCAAGATTGTATCACTGCACTCCAGCCTGGGTGACAGAGCGAGACTCCATCTTAAAAAAAAAAAAAAAAAAAACAATTAGCCGGGCGTGGCGTCGGGCACCTGTAATCCCAGCTACTTGGGAAGCTGAGGCAGGGGAATCACTTGAACCTGGGAGGAAGAGGTTGCAGTGAGCCAAGATTGTGCCACTGCACTTCCACCTGGGCAACAGAGTGAGACTCTGTCTCAAAAAATAATAAATAAATAAATAAATAAATAAATAAATAAATAAATAAATAATATTGGCAACCAAAATTTGCTATCATATCTCAGGAACCACATAGACTCAGATATTGAAAGCAACCTGTCCATAGAGACAAATTGGGTAAATGCTAAACACTAGGACTGCGGTGAGAGGGAATAATAGTGGTCGGGGGGAGTAGGGGGTGAAGCTTCAGATGGGTGGGGACAGGGCAGCTTCAGTGCAGGGAGGACAATGAAACTGAGATTTGAGAATGTGAAGGAACTGGGCGTGGGACAGGTGTTCCAGGAACAGCCTGTGCAAAGGCCCCAAGGTAGGAACAAGATGCAGGGGCAGCAATGGATTTGGAAGGATCGAGAGGAGGATAGTGTGGCTACAGGTGAGCCAGGGACAGAGCAGGACAAGAGGAGATCAGAAATATAAGCAAGGCCAGGCTAGAAAGAACCTGATAGGCTGTGTGCAGAAAAAAGTCAACACAGCAGGGTGAGGCTCTCTCCTCTGAAAGCCTTGCTGACCAGGTCAGGCTTGGGCTGGCATCCGGGAACCTGGATTTCAGCAGGATTCCCAACACCATTAACTGATAAGAGTGGCTCGCCTGAATGGATAAAGAAAATGTGGTGGCCGGGCGTGGTGGCTCACACCTGTAATCCCAGCACTTTGGGAATCCAAGGCAGGTGGATCACCTGAGGTCAGGAGTTTGAGAACAGCCTGGCCAACATGGTGAAACCCCATCTCTATTAAACATACAAAAATTAGCCAGGTGTGGTGGTGGGCGCCTATAATCCCAGCTACTTAGGAAGCTGAGACAGGAGAATAACTTGAACCCAGGAGGCAGAGGTTGCAGTGAGCTGAGATCATGCCATTGCACTCCAGCCTGGGTGATGAGAGCAAAATTCCATCAAAGAAAGAAAGGAAGGCATGAATGAAGGAAGGAAGGAGAAAGAAAATGTGGTACATATACATGATGTATATGTACAAAAAAAGAATGAGATCGTGTCATTTGCAACAACATGGATGGAACTGGAGGTCATTATGTTAACTGAAATAAGCCAGGCACAGAAAGACAAACTTCACACGCCCTCACTTATCTGCAGGATGAAAAACAATGAACACATGGAGATAGAGACTGGAAGGATGGTTATTAGAGGCTGGGAAGGTCAGTGGCAGGTGGGAGGGAGGTGGGGCTGGTTAATGAATACAAAAAAACAGAAAGAATGAGCAAGACTGGGCACAATGGCTCCTGCCTGTAATCCCAGCACTTTGGGAGGCCAAGGCAGCGGGATGACTTGAGTACAGGGGTTCGAGACCAGCCTGGGCAACATGGCGAGACCCTATATCTACAAAAAAAAATAAAAATAAATAAATAGATAAAATAATAAGAACTAGTATTTGATAGCATAACAGGGTGACTATAGTCAAAATAATGTAATTGTACATTTTAAAATAACTAAAAGAGTATAATTGAATTGTTTGTAACACAAAAGATAAATGCTTGAGGGGATGGACGCCCCGTTTTCCATGATGTGATTGTTGTGCGCTGCATGCCTGAATCACAATATCTCATATACCCTACAAAATACACACCATGTACCCACAAAATTTTAAAACATTTTTAAAAGAGTGTCTCACCATGCCTAAATAGTTTGCACTATATGGTTTATCACACGGTTCACACTAACACATTGCTTTGCCAATTTTGTTCTGTACCCTTTTACTGTAATAAATCATAGCCATATGTGTGACTATATACTGAGTCCTGGAAGTCCTCTAGCAAATCACTGAATGTGGCCAGGAGGCTAGAATGTGTTTGGGGAACCTCCCAAAAACAGAGTGTACTAAGAATCTGATGTTTGGCCGGGTGCAGTGGCTCACGCCTGTAATCCCAGCACTTTAGGAGGCCAAGGTGGGTGGATCACGAGGTCAGGAGATCGAGACCATCCTGGCCAACATGGTGAAACCCCATCTCTACTAAAAATACAAAAATTAGCTGGGCGTGGTGGCGTGTGCCTATAATCCCAGCTACTTGGGGGGCTGAGGCAGGAGAATCACTTGAACCAGGGAGTCAGAGGTTGCAGGGAGCTGAGATCGCGCCACTGCATTCCAGCCTGGGTGACAGAGTGAGACTCCATCTCGAAAAAAAAAAAAAAAGAATCTGAGGTTTAATTCAAGGAGCAGTGGAAGCCATTCATTCCAAATTGTCAGGATCTATGCAGGTATGCCCCTCCCTGTCCACTCTGAGCTTAGGGTCAATGCCTAGAAATGTATGTGATTGCTAATAGATTTGCTACATGCCAGGCACTACTCTGAGCACTTTATTCCTTCCTTTCTAATTTGTGTGCCTTTTATTTCTTTTCCGTGCTTTATTGCATTGGCTAGGGCCTCCAGTACAGCACTGAATAGGCATGGTGACAGCACGCAGACATCCCTTCCTTGTTCCTGATCTTAGGAGAAAAACATTCCACTTCCCACTCCCACCACGAAGGATAAGATTCGCTGTAGTTTTGGGTGTTATTATTATTATTTTTTTGGTTTGCTTGAGACAGAGTCTTGCTCTGTTACCCAGGCTGGAGTGCAGTGGCACAATTTTGACTGACTACAACCTCCACTTCTCAGTTTCGAGCAATCCTCCTGCCTCAGCCTCCCGAGTATCTGGGACTACAGCGTACACCACCACACCCAGCTAATTTTTGTATTTTTAGTAGAGACAGGATTTCACCATGTTTGCCAGTCTGGTCTTGAACTCCTGACCTCAAGTGATCTGCCCGCCTCGGCCTCCCAAAGTGCTGGAATTACAGGTGTGAGCCACCGTGCCTGGCCTAGTTTTGGGTGGTTTTTTGTAGGTGTCTTTTATCAAGTTAAGAAAGTTTCCTTCTAGTTCTAGTTTGCTGAGAGTTTTCTTTTTTAAAATCATGAATGGATGTTGAATTTTATCAAATGCTTCTGCATTTATTGATATGATAATATCATTTTTCTCTAATAACTATACATTTATTTAAGCCTCCCAACAGTCTTATGAGGTAGATACTGGGTTCACACCAATTTAAAAAAAAAAAAAACTGAAGGCATTAAAAGAGACCCATTTTTGTCGATCAAAAATCTGAAGCACAGTGAGGTTCAGAAACCTGCCCTGGCCAGGTGCAGTGGCTCATACCTGTAATCCCAGCACTTTGGGAGGCCAAGGAGGGCAGATCACTTGAGCAAAGGAGTTTGAGACCAGCCTGGGCAATGTGACAAGATCCTGTCTCTACAAAAAATACAAAAAATCAGCCGTGTATGGTGGCGCATGGCTGTAGTCCCAGCTACTTTGGAGGCTGAGGTGGGAGGATCGCCTGAGCCCAATAGGTTGAGATGGCAGTGAGCCATGATTGGGCCACTGCACTCCAGCCTGGACAATAGAGCAAGACCCTGTCTCAAAAGAAACAAAGCAAAACCAAAAAACAAACCTGCTTAAGGCTCCAGAGCTGGTAAGTGTAGACCCAGGATTCAAACCCAGGCAGGCTGGCTTTAGTGCCCACACACTTCGCCACCAAGCTCACTACTCCATAAGAGCAAGGCCTTATGCTCAGTCACAGAAAGTTCTGGAAATGTTTCCTAAGACTCCAACGGACCCCAGCTTGACTCACCAAAATACTGCGGAAGGTTGATGTCGGTGACTTTCCCCGTCTCCCCTAACTGCACCAGGATCTTGGTGGCGTCACAGTTTATCTTCTTGAACAGTTTCTCCACTGAGTTCTTCAGTAGATCCAAGGTCTTGCTGACCTCCCCGTACTTGCTCTCATACATATCTGCCTCCTCCGTGGTCTTCCTCAGTTTATCCTGGTGGCAGACCCCAATTCCCACCTGCTCAGGAGGACTTTCAGTGGGCAGGGTGTTTGGGACCCTCTGGGGTCAGGGTCTCCAAACTGCGGGTTTTCAAACCTCTGAGGGGACATGAGATCAATTAAATGGGTTCCCATCGAATTTTAAAGAAATAAAATAAAATAGAATAGCAAAGAAAGGGAGAGAAGAAAAAATACTAGTGTACATTGAGGGTCGTAATAGTAAATATTGTTCAATGTAAGTTTTGCTTCACTTACTTGTCTATGTGTGTCTACATGTCTACAGGATTACGAATTTTTTTTTTTTTTTTTTTTTGAGACAGAGTCTCACTCTGTCACCCAGGCCAGAGTGCAGTGGCATGATCTCAGCTCACTGCAACCTCTGCCTCCCAGGTTCAAGCAATTCTCATGCCTCAGCCTCCCAAGTAGCTGGGATTACAAGCAGGTGCCACCATGCCCAGCTAACTTTTTTTTTTTTTTTTTGTATTTTTAGTAGAGACGCAGGCTGCTCTCAAACTGCTGATCTCAAGTGATCTGCCCACGTTGGCCTCTCAAAGTGCTGAGATTACAGGCATGAGCCACCACGCCCAGCCTACAATATTTTTTAAAAGCTGTTGACTCTTTAATTTTTATTTATTTATTTTTGAGACAAGGTCTCACTCTGTCACCTAGGCTCCAGGCTGGAGTACAGTGGCCCAATCTCGGCTCACTGCAGCCTCAACTTCCTGCACTCAAGCTATCCTCCCACGTTAGCCTCCAGAGTAGCTGGGACTACAGGCAGACACCACCATGCCCAGCTAATTTTTGTATTTTTTTTAGAGATGGGGTTTCGCCACGTTGCCCAGGCTGGTCTCAAACTTCTGGATTCCAGCAGTCCTCCCACTTTGGCCTCCCACTGTGCTGAGATTACAGGCATGAGCCACCTCGCTCAGCCAGTTCACTCGTTTTTTAAAAAATGGTGGTCCACCTGAGGCCAGAAGTTCAAGACCATCCTGGCCAACATGGTGAAACCCTGTCTCTACTAAAAATACAAAAATTAGCTGGGCATGGTGGCATGTGCCTGTAATTCCAGCTACTGGGGAGGAGGCAGGAGAATTGCTTGAATCCAGGAGGCGGAAATTGCAGTGAGCCCGAGATCATGCCACTGCACTCCAGCCTGGGTGACAGAGCGAGACTCTATCTCAAGAAAAAAAACAAGGTGGTCCACAGGAAGAAATACATTGCAGCCAACACATACAAACATACATACGTATGTTGTGTATGTAGATCTATCCATATTATCTAATCAAATGAATATAAAATTTCACAAATCAATATTTTAGAAAAACACAGTTGGGGTCTTGCTCTGTCACCCAGGCTGGAGTGCAGTGGTGTGATCATAGCTCACTGCAGCCTTGAACTCCTGGACTCAGGTGATCCTCGTGCCTCAGCCTCATGAGCGGATGGGACTACAAGCATGCAACACCACACCCAGCTAAGTTTTTGGTTTTTTTTTTTAATTTTGTAGAGATGGGATCTTGCTGTGTTGCCCAGACTGGTTTTGAACTCCTGAGCTCAAGCAATCCTCCTGCCTCAGTATCCCAAAGTGCTGGGATTACAGGTGTGAGCCACCATGCCAGTTCAAATCAATATTCTTTTTTTTTTTTTTAATAAAATTAGAGACAAGTTCTCACCATGTTGCCCAAGCTGGTCTCAAACTCCTGGGCTCAAATGATCCTCCTGCCTCAGCCTCCCAAAGTTCTGGGATTAACAGATGTGAGCCACTGCACCCAGCCTCAAATCAATATTTTTATTATGTGTTCTAATATTTTCTCTTCTGTTCTGTTCTATCTCACTATTTTAAAATGTTGGCTACCATCCAATAAACTGATTTTACCATTCACAGTTTAAAACACATTGCCCTAGCCCAATGGTTCTTAAAGTGTGGTCCCAGGACAAGCAGCATCAGCTTCACCTGGGAACTTGTTAGAAATGCATATTCTTGGGCCCCACCTCAGTCTTACTCAGTCAAAGGCCCTGGGGGTGGACCAGGCCACCTGGTTTTAGCAAGCCTCCCGGTGATCCTGGTGCACAGTAAAGTCTGAGAAGCTCTGCCAGCCTGTTGGATCTCAACCTTGGCTTCACACTGGTATCACCTGGGAACTTTAAAAATATTTGCTGCCCAACCCCACCCTCAGTGATTCAGAGTCTTAATTGGCCTGGGGCGCAGCCTGGGCATCTGGGAGTTCTCATTAAAGCCTCCCAGGTGATTGTGACATGCAGCTGGACTGAGGATCACTGTTCTAGGGTATTTCCTTCACTGATTCCTGCCTCTCCCTCAGAGATCTTAGCTTGTAAAGGTGAACTGGACCCTGGATGAACCAGCCCCATTCCCACTGGTGAACTCTGCACGCACCATCCCGGATAATGATCCCAAGGGGTCGGCCCTATTCACACCCCTATTTTACAGGTGAGAAAACTGAGGCTCTGAGGCACACAGCCAGGAGAAGGAAGCCAGGAATTGAGCTCAGTCTCTCAACCAGCACATCAGGTGGCTTCCTCCACCCGGCTACTAGAATGTTTAGTTCCCAGGGCTGCAAATTTCCCATATGACAACAAAAGCGGCCCTCTCTAAAGGTGCATTAGGCCAGGCATGGTGGCTCACGCCTGTAATCCCAGCACACTAGGAGGCTAAGGTGGGAGAGTCACTTGAGCCTGGGAGGTTGAGGCTGCAGTGAGCTGTGATCGCACCACTGCACTCCAGCCTGGGCGACAGAGCAAGACTCTGTCTCAAAAAATAAATAAATTATAATAAAAGTGCATTTAAGAAAATCACAATTTTAAAAAAATCACAGGATTCATTTTTTAAAAGTCAATGTTCAGCTCGATGTGGTGGTTATAATACATGTCTAGCTCCTAAAATATTCCAGGTACTTTACACACATCATCTGAACTCAGCCTCATAATCGGCCTAGTTTTCAGATGAGGAATGTTGAGATCAGAGAAGAAAAGAGAACTCAGGTTTAGCTTCCCTGTACCAAGCTCATCCAAAGGTTTGACCTTGAGCTCAACTCTTCACTTGGGCAATTATTTAGTAACAAAGTGAGGGTGACTTACCAGTTTTTCTGGCTCGCATGATAACAACAACAATAATAATAGCTACAATGTACAGCTCTCTGCATTACAGTGTGCCAAATGTATACATGTGTGATTTTATTCAACCTTCACAGCCCTAAGAAGTAGGTATGATTATTATCCCCATTTTACAGATGTGGAAACTGAGGCTCAGAGAGGTTGAGTCACTACCTAAAGGAAGTGACTTTTCTGCAAGTCATAGCCAGGCTCCCAGAGCTTGGTTGCTTAATTCCTGTGCAAAACCCTCCCATGATGGATGTGGTCCCACCACTTCTCCCAAAGGGGAAGGAGATGATGAAATAAAGGGTTTCAAGAATAGAGCAGGTGGAAGTGATCTTTAGCAGGGGGCAGGAAACATCTGTGAGTCCATTGCTATCAAGACTAATTCTGGCCAGGCACAGTGGCTCACGCCTATAATCCCAGCACTTTGGGAGGCCAAGGAGGGCGGATCATCTAAGGTCAGGAGTTGGAGACTAGCCTTGCCAACATGGTAAAACCCCGTCTCTACTAACAATACAAAAAATTAACCAGGTATGGTGGCACGTGCCTGTAATCCCAGCTACTCGGGAGGCTGAAGCAGGAGAATCGCATGAACCCGGGAGGTGGAGTTTGCAGTGAGCCGAGATCGTGCCACTGCATTCCAGCCTGGGCGACAGAGCGAGACTCCGTCTCAAAATTAATTAATTAATTAAAATTAAAAAATAAATTAAAAATTAAAGTTATCTCGGCATGGTGCTGTGCACCTGTAATCCCAGCTACTCGGGGGCTGAGGCAGGAGAATCGCTTGAACCCGGGAGGTGGACGTTGCAGTGAGCGGAGATCGCGCCACTGCACTCCAGCCTGGGCAGCAGAGTAAGATTCCGTCTAAACAAACTAAGACAATTATCCTGCTTAGAGTATCTGCATTTGAAAAGAAGCCCCTCAAAGTCATGCTAAAGCCAAAGTAACAAAAAGCTAGCGGTGGGGCTTCAGGCAGAGGCGAGGGAGATGTTTGGCTTTGCCTGATCAGCCTGTTCCAAACCCCAAGATGTAGAGGGGCGCCAGTCTCAACCTCAACAAGAGTCTGGATTCTGGGTGGCCCCGAGTGAAGGACGTGGGCCCCCAGGCATCTGCCCAGCTTGGGGAGGGTCTCCGTGGACCTGGACCCTGCCTGGAACCCTGTTATTCCCCATACCCAGATACCCGGGAGATGCCGCTCTGAGCACCTCAATGGGCAGCATGTGGTTTGCTGCCATCCAGTGGCCTAGAGGAGAATAACACCCTGGTGGCCATCGCTGTCTCCCAGGTGCGCGTCAGACAGAAAAAAAGCAGAAAACAGCCGCAAAGAAGGGAAGGGAAATGACTCCGGAGGGCAGTTCCCAGGTCTTTGTCAGACATATGCTATCCACTCTTTCCTTATACCTCAGTAACAAAACTCTGATTGTATTTAGGGTGGCAATGTGACCAACTAAAAGTTACATTTCCAAACCTCTCTTGCAATAGGGGTGGCCAATGAAGTTTAAATACAGAAGTCATTGGCTGAGACTTCTGAGAAGGCACTTTTAAGCTGTCTGACTCTGCTAGTGAGGATTTTTTTTTTTTTTTTTTTTTTTTTGCAGCTCCCACTTTCTTCCTATCTGGAATGTATATGCGACGGCTAGATCTATGGCAGCTACGATGCAACCATGAGGTGCCCTTGGAATATAAGTCACCCACTAAGGATGGCAAAACAGAAGGACAGAGCCCAGGTCACTGATGACATCATAAAGGTGCCATACCAGCCCTGAAGTGCCTATTTCCAGACTTATTTCCTTTTTTTTTTTTTTTTTTTTTTTTGAGACAGGGTCTCACTCTGTCGCCCAGTGCAGTGACACGATCTCGGCTCACTGCAACCTCCACCTCCCAGGCTTAAGCAATTCTCCTGCCTCAGACTCCCAAGTAGCTGGGATTACAGGTGTGCGCCACTACCACCCGGCTAATTTTTGTATTATTAGTAGAGATGGGGTTTCACCGGGGTGGCAGGCTTATTTCTTAAAGTAAATACACTTGTATCTTGCTTAAGCCACTAATATTTGGAGTCCCTATTATTAGCAGCTGAATAAAACTCAAAACTTATACAATATCCCAGCTCCTTGATGTTGGTCAAGTGACTTAACTTCCGTGAACCTTAGCCTCTGCATCTGTAAAACGACGAGATCAACAGCACCTGCCACCAGGATTCAATGAAAGTGCAAGCCAAGCTCTTAGCCCGGCGCCTCGTACATGGTAATTACTCCAGAAATGTGTGTATTTGCTATTACTGATTGAGAACAGGGCACAGGCAGGACAAGGGGAAGAAAGAGGGAAAGAGGCAGAGATCCATGTGGAAGGAGCCCATCGGGGATGAAATTGCAGGCCCAAGAGCCCGGGCTGGACTCCCTGAAAAGGGGGGTGGGGGCTTTAGAATGGATGAAGGGACAGAATTCTACAATGACATTGTAGCAGAGGCTGCCCGGGACAAAACGTCAGGACATGTCTGGATGTGATCCAGGCCAGCCTCGAGTCATGGGGCAGACCTCTTACTGCTCCTAAGAAGCAGCTGACAGATGCCCGACGGACAGACAGACAGAAGCTCCTGTCGGACACAGAGACAGACAACAGAAGCTCCCGCATCCCTCCCTCCCGATCCTGTTCTCACCTCCAGCTGTCTCAGGACAGAGCAGTTGTCATCGTGGGACAATTTCTGCTGGGATCGCAAGAGGATGATCTCGTCCTGCTCGGGAGAGAACAAGACCATGAGGAAAAGCGGGCTCTTCCCTCCCCACTGCTCCCAAAAATAAGTGTGTGCCTCAAAGAGTTGATGAGGATTTCAATGATCCGTTTCAAAGAGCCCCGAACACCTGGGCCCCTCTGAGGCCCGTGGGGTTATTTTTTTTTTTCTTCTGATGTTTCTTAAGTAAAAGGAGGGTGAGAGCATGAAAGGGGGTGGGAGGGGTGAGTCATCCTTTCTTTATTTTTTTTTTTTGAGATGAAGTCTCGCTGCGATGCCTAGGCTGGAGTGCAATGGCACAATCTTGGCTCACTGCAACCTCCTCCATCTCCCAGGTTCAAGCAATTCTCCTGCCCCAGCCTCCTGAGTAGGTGGGACTACAGGCACGCACCACCAAGCCCAGCTTTTTGTATTTTTACTAGAGATGGGGGCTTCACCATATTGGTCAGGCTGGTCTCAAACTCCTGACCTCAGGCGATCCTCCCACCTCAGCCTCTTCTGGAAAATTCTAGAACAATGCAGTCAATAGAATTTTCTGTTCTGATGGTAATGTCCTATCCACCCTAATACTGTAGTCACTAGCCACATGGTGCTGAGCACTTGAAATATGACTGGTGCCACTAGGAACTAATTTTTCTTTCTTTTCTTTTTTTATTTTTATAGAGATGGGGGGTCTCACTATGTTGCCCGGGCTGGTCTCGAACGCCTACACTCAAGTAATCCTTCCGCCTCAGCCTCCCAAAGTGCTGGGATTACAGGCATGAGCCACTGTGCCCAACCTCTGATGAACTAATTTTTAGATATTGTTTAATTTCATTTAATGTAACTTAAAAAGCCACACGTGGCTGGTGGCTATGGTATTGAACAGTGTGGCTGTGGAGTGGGAGTTCTCAAACCTGAGCATACTCTCAGACTCTCCAGAGTCACCTAGAGGCTTGTGAAAATGCAGAATGCCAGGACCCATGCCCAGGGCTTCTGATTCTATTGGTCTGGGTGGGGCCTAAGAATGTACATTTCTAACAAGTTCCCAGGTGATGCTGCCACTGCTGTCCCAGGGACCAGCTTTGAGAACCACTGGGCTTAAACCATGTGCCCTGATAGAAAAAAGCTCACACCTTTCGACTGACCAATCTCATGCCTAGGAGTCTGTCCCATGGAAATAACAGAACAGGTCGGCAAAGGTGGACCCTCAGGGCTGTCTGTTGTATTCTTGTTTATAGTGGCCCCCAGTTGGGGACAATCAAATGTCTACTGATAGGGGGTCAGTTAATGATGGCACATTCATAAAACAGGGGAGAGGGTCTTGGGTTAAAATATGGCTAAAATGCAGATTCCTGGCCCATCCACAGAGAAGCTATGTCTGTAGGTATGGGAGGGGTTCTGGGGAATGTGCTTTTCTTCTTCTTCTTTTTTTTTTTTTTTTTTTTGAGAAAGGGTCTCTCTCTGTCACCCAGGCTGAAGTGCTGTGGCATAATCACGGCTCACTGAAGCCTTGACTGCGATCCTCCCATCTCAGCCTCTCAAGCAGTTGGGACCACAGGCACATGCCTGACTAATTTTTTCAAAATTGTTCTGTAGACACGGAGTCTCACTATGTTGCCCAGGCTGGTCTTGAACTCCAGTGCTCGAGTAATCTTCCTGCCTCAGCCTCCCAACATGCTGGAATTACAGGTGTGAGCCACTGTGTCTGGCCAGGAATGCATTTTTTTGTTTTTTGGTTGGTTTGTTTGTTTGTTTGTTTGTTTTGAGACAAGCTCTTGCTCTGTTGCCCAGGCTGGAGTGCAGTGGTGTGATCTCAGCTTACTGCAACCTCTGCCTCTCGGGTTCAAGCGATCCTCCCATCTCAGCCTCCTGAGTAGCTGGGACTGCAGGCATGAGCCACCACACCCAGCCTGGAATGTGCATTTTTAAGAAGCATCTTGTGATTCCATGCTACAGAGCATCTAGGGTCTCCAGAAGCCATTAAAAAAACAGTGGGCTGGGCATGGTGGCTCATGCCTGTTATCCCAGTGCTTTGCGAGGCCAAGGTGGGCAGATCACTTGAGCCCAGGAGTTTGAGACCTGCCTGGGCAATATGGTGATATTCCATCTCTACAAAAAATACAAAAATTAGCCAGATGTAGTGGTACATGCCTGTAGTCCCCAGATACTCGGGAGGCTGAGGTAGGAGAATCCCTTGAGCCCAGGAGGCGGAGGTTGTAATGAGCCGAGATCCCGCCACTGCACTCCAGCCAGGCGATAGAGCAAGATCCTGTCTCAAAAAAAAAAAAAAAAAAAAAAAAAAAGGAGGAAAAAAATAGAAGATGTTGGGAGGTATCTATGGTAAGTTGTTGGGAAACAAAAGGTTTACAGAATAGCATGAACTGTCTAGTATGATCTAGTACTACAAACAGGCTTGTAAATGGGCGTGTGTGTGTGTGTGTCTGTGTGTCTATGTGTGCACATGTGTAACCACACACTGCCTTCATAAAGCAGTGTCAATAAAATGTTAATTATCTCCAGGTCATGATATCTTGGTGACTTTTAATTTTTCTTTATGTTTTTCTGAATTGCCTACACTTTCCCACAGGTGTATAATAATATATTTACACAATTTGGAAAATTCTACAAAGAACAAATACAAACCCAAATCAGGAAGAATCCCATCTCCTAACATAGCATTGCTTCATGTTTTTGGTAAGAGCTCTATCTTGCTTTTTTCCCCCTGTAAAGATTGGAAGGCTCATCTCCTTTAATTTTTAAATTTTTTTTTTTTGAGACAGGGTCTTGCTCTCTTGCCCAGACTGGAGTGCAGTGGTGCGATCTTGGCTCACTACAGCCTCGACCTCCCAGGCTCAAGCAATCCTCCCACTTCAGCCTTCTGAGTAGCTGGGACTACAGGCACACACCATCACACCCAGCTAATTTCTTTTTGTGTCTTGTATTTTTTGTAGAGATGGGGTTTCGCCATGTTGCCCAGGCTGGTCTCAAACTCCTGGGCTCAAGTGATCCGCCCACCTCGGCCTCCCAAAATGCTAAAAATTTTTAATTTTAAAAAAAGCAGAAAGAACTCTACCAAAAAGATGAAACAATGCTATGTCCATGTGATGGAATTATTCCTGATTTGGGGGTTGTATTTATACTTTTTTAGTATTTTCCAAATTGTGAAAAAAAATTCTAATCGGAAAAAAATATATTATTTTGGAAAAAGAAAAAAAGAAAGGAAGTGAGTCTTCCGATCTTTACAGGGCAGGGGTGGGGTGGGGGATCTCTACCAAAAAGATGAACCAATGCCATATCCAGGTGATGGGATTCACATTGAGACTTTTTACTATTTTGCAAATTGCATCAATAACCTGAGTCGATGGCACTGCTCCCCTGCTCGGAGATCTCCCATGGCCCCTGCCTCTCTGAGAAATGGCCAAAACCTCTTCTGGAAATGTGCCCAGCAGCCCTCACCTCCCAGATTCATCCCCTCTCCCTCCCATGTCTCTCTCTGTGCACCAGACACCCTGGCCTGCTTGCAAGCTGTGTCAGGGCCTTTGCGTGTGCTGTTGCTGTTTCCTCTGCCTGGAGCGTTCTTCCCCAGAGATCTGGACAGCTCAATCCTTCACCTGTAAGTTCACTCAGATCTTAACTTCTCAACTGCCCGGGGCCCCAACTGGCTCCAAAACCCGTCTTACGCTGTGCTACTTCATCTTTTTACCCACACTGCATCTCCCTTTCTAACTTACTCTATAATTTACGTAAGTATTGGGCTTGTTGTTTATTGTCTGTTTCTCCTTGCCAAAACAGCAGTTCTGTGAGGGCTGAACTTTTTGTCATCCTGTTCACTGCCACATTATCAGGGTCTAGAGCAGTGTCTGGAACACAGTAGGTGCTCAATAAATACTTGCTGGATGAACGAGTAACCAAAAGGACATTTGCTTCAATCAGATACACAACTTTATATGATAATAACTATGTTACATTTGAAAAGCACAACCATTGACACCAGCCTGGGCAACACACTGAAACCTCATCTCTGCAAAAAATACAAAAATTAGCTGGGTGTGGTGGTGTGCGCCTGTAGTCCCAGCCACTCTGGAGGCTGAGATGAGACGATCACCTGAGCCAGGGAGACTGAGGCTGGAGTGAGCCAAGATCAAGCCACTGTACTCCAGCCTGGGTGACAGTGTGAGATCCTGCAAAAAAAGAAGAAAGAAAAAGAAAGAAGAAGGAAGGAAGGAAGGAAGGAAGGAAGGAAGGAAGGAAGGAAGGAAGGAAGGAAGGAAAGAAGGACCAAAAGAAAAGTTGGAAGTTGGAAGGAAATATTTCAGAATGTCACCAGTGATTGTCTCAGGCAATGGGATAGTGGGTGGTTTAAAATTCCTTCCATCCTTAGTTGCTTTCCAGATTCTCTACAGTGAGCATATCTTTGTCCTATAACATTTTTTGCAAAATTAAGTCTTACCATTGGAAATCAGTGCTCTCTGGACTTATTCAACAGGCATTTGCAGCTCTATTTGAGCCCAAAAAGTCACAGTTCTGTAACCTTAACAAAGAGCTTGGAAGCTACTGTTCTGGTCCAAATATCACTCTACAGATGGGGAAACTGAGGCCCAGAGAGGGCAGCGCTTACCCATCTTAGACATATTTGTCATGACCCTAAGGAAGAGGGTCCCCTTATGAGGAGTGGGGAAAATCAAGGCCAATTCAGCTCAGGAATATTTTCTATCAGGTCAGGATATTCAGCTGGGGTCCTCATACCCCTCTGCTAGGGCTTGTCCTCCCTCGGTGTCCCACTGGGACCCGAGAATTCAGGGTCCTGCCCACTTCCAGGCCTGCCCGCAAAGACCTTCCCTGCAATACCGCAAATGGACGCCAGAGGACAGTGGTGACGCGCCTGAACCTCAGTTAGCAACTCAAAGGCCCGCTAAGCTGTGCGGGCCCTGGAGCACTTCAGCCTGGCTGGTCTCTGTGAGCGAAGAGGGAGCCGATGGCTCCATTTGTAGGAACTCGGATTCCCGCGGGAATGTGGGCGGGAGGTGTCAGATCTAATTTTCCAAGGGAAACCAGAAATTCAGAGTTTCATGTGGAATATCCTGGTTTTTAAATCACTGCCACTAAGAATTTAACAACTTGGGGAGGTGGAGGAGACCAAACGAAACTAAAAAAGAAGGCTGGGGCCGGGCGCGGTGGCTCACGCTGTATTCCCAGCATTTTGGGAGGCCGAAGTGGGCGGATCACGAGGTCGAGATGAGACCATCCTGGCCAACATGGTGAAACCCCGTCTCTACTAAAAATACAAAAATTAGCTGGGCGTGGTGGCGCGCGCCTGTAGTCCCAGCAACTCAGGAGGCTGGTTTATGAGACTCCGCCCCCAGCCCTCTAGGGAGGGGTGAAGTCAGATGTTAGAATTCTAATTGTTTTTAATTAAAAAAAAATTTTTTTAACCTGATCCCTTAGTCTGAGCAAAGGTGCCAGAAGAAGGCAAAAAGGTAGGGTCCCAGCCCCCTCCCATGGCCCATCCCACCGCCACTCCTTCATCCAGGTCTGCTCCCTTTCCTATGTTTTATGTACCAGTGTTTCCTCATAACATGGGATTAAACAAAAACGTTTTGTATAAGAATAGAGCTTGCAGAGCAAGCCACCACCGGGCGTGGTGGCTCATCCCTGTAATCCCAACACTTTGGGAGGCCGAGGCAGGCGGATCACCTGAGTTCAGGCGTTCGAGACCATCCTGGCCAACATGATGAAACCTTGTCTCTACTAAAAATACAAAAATTAGCCGGGTGTGGTGGCTCTGCCTGTAGTCCCAGCTACTCTGGAGCCTGGGCAGGAGAATCGCTTGAACCCGGGAGGTGGAGGTTGCAGTAAGCCAAGATCGTGCCACTACAGTCCAGCCTGGGTGACAGAGCAAGACTCTGTCTCAAAAAAAGAAAAAAGAAAGAAAAGAAAAAAAAAAGTTTTGTAGCTTTTTAAATAAAAGTTTGAAACTTTTTTTATAAAAAGAGTTTGGACTTGGAGGACTCCTCTAGTCCAAGTGTGTGTGCCATTCTACAGATAGAGAGACTGAGAACCAGAGCACCTGCACTTGTCCTTGTGCAGGAGATGCTGTGCGACTGCAGGAGGAAAGGATGAGAGCAGCCTCAAGGTGAATGTGAGGTCAAGGTCATTTCTGGGGAAGAACCATTTCCTGTGCCTGTCCTGGACCCTTGTCCAGGAAGACCTCCTTCCGGGAGGGGGACAGACAGTGGCATGAGGGTCCTTCAAGTCTGTCTTCCCCACCCCCGGGTGCACCTCCCACCCCACACCTCCCCATGCCCTGCCTGGGACCTGCAGGGCTTGCACCAATGGGCTCCCTTATGCTTGGCTGCTGAGTAGCCCAGCCAGTGGGAGGCACAAGTGGGAGATAAAGGGTGGGAGGAGAGGGAGGTTGGGGTATTTGCCACCCCCTGGGCCCGTCCCTAATTTGGCTGCACCCCTCCAGGAAGGGCATAGCAGGCAGCCATATCCTCATTCCTCCCTCCCCTGACCCATTTCTGCAGCTCTGGCTACTCCCGCATGCTCCCTTCTTAATTTCCTTAGATGTCTGGAAACAGTCCCTTTTTAAAAACTCTCCTCAATTTACCCATTTTATTTTTGGGTTTTGGTGGTTTTTTGGGGTGGGTTTTTTTTTTTTTGGTTTTTTTTGAGACGAAGTCTCCCTGTATCACCCAGGCTGGAGTGCAGTGGCGCCATCTCGGCTCACTGCAACCTCCACCTCCTGGGTTCAAAGGATTCTCCTGCCTCAGCCTCCCAAGTAGTGGGATTGCAGGTGCAGGCCACTATGCCCAGCTCATTTTTGTATTTTTAGTAAAGACAGGGTTTCACTATGTTGCCTAGGCTGGTCTCGAACTCCTGAGCTCAGGTGATCCACCCACCTCGGCCTCCCAAAGTGCTGCGATTACAGGTGTGAGCCACTGTGCCTGGCCAATTTACCCATGTTGGCTGTGCTGTTTCCTGTGACAACCCTAATTGATAAAGTCACCTTCACTCCATTTTTTGCAGCCACATGGACTATTATTATCTATAATAGTTTTCTGTAAACCAAGCCATTATGTTTATTATTCTTTGTTTACTGTTATTATTACTTACTACCCTAAGTAAATATCCATTAAATCACAAGTTTGCTCTGCAAGCTCTATTATTCCTTTAAAAATTAATTCGTCACTAGTAAATGAAAATGTTTTCACCTATATTCTAGCTGCAATCTACTTGCACATGGCCAGTGTGCATGCCCCACATTTGGGAAACAGTGACATATTGCAAAGGAAAGCAGCTCCCCTCATCACGTAAGCAGAGGACAGGGCCTGCAGAAGAAGGACTAATGAATTCCCAGAGGAGGCGACATTTGTGCAGGGTCAGGACTAATGAGCAGGATTTCATCAGAAGAGAAAAGGAGGAGAGGGAGAGGGAATAGCACGGGAAGGCACTGGCGGAGGGAAATGCATGGGACAGCTGGGGCTGGCAGCAGCAGAGGGTGTCTTGGAGGTCATAACAGGACCTGTGTCTGCAAAGGTAGGTAGAAGCCAAATTTTGAAGGGGCTGGAATGTCACACTAAAGGGTTTAGACTCTATTCCATGCAGACAGTTCCAAAGGATGTTTATTTATGTACTGGCGTGTAAATAGCCCAGGAAGCCAATGACATTTGGGAAATTATGGGTTCAACAAAGGTAGACAGGCTTCTTTACTGCAGGACTTGTCAGGGCCTGTGCATCAAGTCTCACCAAGATGAGAATGAGTTCTCACTCCTCGAAACTGTTGATTAACAAGGGTCAGGTAAGGGGCCAAATAAGAAATACTTTCAGCTTTGCAGGTCCCTCTTGCATATTTCTCTCTCTCTCTTTTTTTTTTTTTTTCTTCTTACAATCCTTTAAAAATGTAAAAATCATTCTTAGCTCATGGGCTACACAGAAATAGCCATGGACTGTAGTTTACTGAATGCTGGTTAATAAAACATGCCATGGATTATAAAGTCACTATTGGGTTGGGGGACATGAATACATGAAATGTATCTATACATTGAAAGACAATTACAGGCCAGGTGTGGTGGCTCACATCTATATAATCCCAGCACTTTGGGAGGCTGAGGCAGGTGGATCACTTGAGGCCAGGAGTTTGAGACAAGCCTGGCCAACATGATGAAACCCCATCTTTACTAAAAATACAAAAAAAAATAGCAGGGCGTCGTGGCGGGCACCTGTAGTCCCAGCTACTCCAGAGGCTGAGGCAGGAGAATCTCTTGAACCGGGGAGGTGGAGGTTGCAGTGAACCAAGATCATGCCACTGCACTCCAGCCTGGATGACAGAGCAAGACTCCGTCTCAAAAAAAATACAAATAAAAAGTAAGGGGACACTGGGCACAACGTTTCACACTTGTAATCTCAGTACTTTGGGAGTCCAAGGTGGGAGGATTGCTTGAGGTCAGGAGTTCGAGACCAGCCTTGCATGGCAAAATCCCAACTCTACAAAAAATACAAAAATTAGCCGGGCGTGGTGGTGCACACCTGTAGTCCAAGCTACTCAGGAGGCTGAGATGCAAGGATCATTTCAGCCTGGGAGGTCGAGACTGCAGTGAGCCAATATCGCACTACTACTGCACTCCAGCCTGGGTGACAGAGTAAGATCCTGTCTCAAACATAAAATGTAGGGGGAATAGAGCGGTGTTGGCCAAACTGCTTTCTGTAGTGCCTCTCACAGAGCCTTCCTAGGAGACTGCCCTGGAAAGGCTGCTGTGGACACAGGGGCCCAGGGCCTGGGAAAGCAGAGCCGCCCTGACCTGGATTCGTTGGGTCCTCTTATGCATCATCTCCATGTCGTTGTTGAGCTCCGTGACATACATGAACCGAGCAAAATTCTTTTCCTCCTTGGCCAGAAAATCTTCAATGAGCTGGTTTAGGTTCCCACTCTCAGCCAGCTTCAGCAGCCGGAGGTGGGCCACCTCGTAGCTCTCAAAACTCTCTCCCCTGTTCTTCTTGACATGCTTCTTTGCCTTGAGAGCTAGGAAAGGAAAAATCAGCCACTGTGACACTCAAAAGGAAGCGCCTCAGATCCGTGCCAGGCAGACAGTAACGTAATCAATATTATTGTGGCCAGGCATGGTGACTCACGCCTGTAATCCCAACACTTTGGGAAGCCGAGGCAGGCAGATCACCTGAGGTCAGGAGTTCGAGACCAGCCTAGCCAACATGGCGAAACCCCGTCTCTACTAAAAATGCAAAAATTAGCCAGGTGTGGTGGCACATGCCTGCAATCCCAGCTACATGGGAGGCTAAGCCAGGAGAATTGCTTGAACCTGGGAGGCAGAGGTTGCAGTGAGCCGAGTTTGCGTCACTGCACTCCAGCCTGGGCGATGGAGCAAGACTCCATCTCAAAAACAAACAAACAAACAAAAAACAAACAAACAAACAAAAAATATATATATAGTAGTATGCTTTAGGGATGAGGCTAGATGTTTCCAGGAGATAGAGCAGAAGCTTCACCCATCATTCATTTCACAAATATCTCAAGAAGCATTTGCTATGAGCCACACACTGTGCTAGGCACTGCTGATACAAAATCCCTGCCCTGGCCGGGCATGGTAGCTCACACCTGTAATCCCAGCACAGGGGTTGAGCCCTGGAGTTCAAGACCAGCATGGACAACATAGCAAGACCCCACCTCTACAAAAAATTTTTAAAATTAGGCCGGGTGCAGTGGCTCCCGCCTGTAATCCCAGCACTTTGGGAGGCCAAGGCAGGTGGATCACGAGATCAAGAGACTGAGACCATCCTGGCCAACATGGTGAAACCCCGTCTCTTCTAAAAATACAAAAATTAGCTGGGTGTGGTGGCGTGTGCCTGTAGTCCCAGCTACCCAGGAGGCTGAGGCAGGAGAATCACTTGAACCCAGGAGGTGGAGGTTGCAGTGAGCCGAGATTGCGCCACTGCACTCCAGCTTGGAGGCAGAGAAAGACTCCGTCTTAAAAAAAAAAAAATTTTTTTTTTAAATTAGCCAAGTGTCGTGGTGAATGCCTGTGGTCCTAGCTACTCGGGAGGGCAAGGTGGGAGGATGGCTTGGGCCTAAGAGGTCAAGGCTGAAGTGAGCTGTGACTGTCACACCACTGCACTCCAGCCTGGGAGAAAGAACAAGACCCTGTTTCTTTAAGAAAATAAAATAAAAAATAAAAAAAAGGATCTTTTAGGCACACCTGACCATGTGACCTTTTTACACGTTGTGGCTCCCCACTGTTCTGGGGAGGCTCAGGCGATCCTCCCACCTCAGACTCCCCAGTAGCTGAGACCACAGGCAAGTGCCACCATGCCCAGCAGTTTATCCCAAACACCTGCTTTTCCTCTGGGTGTCTAGAATTTTGGTATGTGCTAGGGAGAGGGTGTCTACACGACCAGCCCCCAGTAAGAATTTAGGGTACTGAATCTCTAGTATACCCCACTATGAGATAACCTTTTTTTTTTTAAGAGACAGGGTCTCACTCTGTCACCCAGGCTGGAGTGGCGCAATCATAGCTTGCTGCAGCCTCAAACTCCTGGACTTAGGATCTGCTTTTTTCTACCCCTCAGCACCTTGTCACCATCAGACCTTCTGAGTTCAAGCCATCCTCCCATCTCAGTCTCCAGAGTAGCTGGGACCACAGGCATGTACCACTATGCCCAACTAATTTTTTTTTATTCATTGTAGAGATGGGGTCTTGCTCATTTGCCCAGGCCAGTCTCAAACTCCTGGCCTCAAGTGATCCTCCCGCCTTGGCCTCCCAAAGCACTGAGATTACAGGCATGAGCCACCATGCCCAGCCTAGTAGATAACTCTTGACATGATGTGTGGTCACAGATCCTGGAAGAACCATGTGTGCTCAGTGTGACTGTACTTGGAAGCTTGCGCCCAGTTTCCTCCAGACGCCAGACCACACACCTTCTCCCTGTGCTGATCTTGCTTGGCGCTTTTTCACTGTAATGCATCACAGCCATGAATGTGCCTCAGTGCTGAGTCCTGCGAGATATTCTAGTGAATCATCGAACCTAGAGATGAACCTGGGGACCCCTGACAATAAGTCTCCTTCTAAATAATAGAAAGAGAGCCCCAGATGAAGACACATGCTGTAAATTAGGGTTGGCAGATAAAATAGAGGGTTCTCAGTTAAATTTGAATTTCAGACAAATATATTTTTAAGTACAAATATGTCCCAATTATAGATAAACAAAAAAGTTTTATCATAACTATGTCCCAAATGCTGCATGAGACATAGTTATCCTAAACATTTATTTATTGTTTATTTGATATTTAAATTTAACTAGGCTTTTTTTTTTTTTTTTTTTTTTTTTGAGACAGGGTCTCAGAGTCTTATTCTGTTGCCCAGGCTGGGGTGCAGTGGCATGATCTTGGCTCATTGCAACCTCTGCCTCCTGGGTTCAAGTGATTCTCCTGCCTCAGCTTCCCAAGTAGCTGGGATTACAGGCACTCACCACCATGTCCAGCTAATTTTTTTGTATTTTTAGTAGAGACAGGGTTTCACCACGTTGGTCAGGCTGTTCTCAAATTCCTGACCTCAAATGATCAGCCTGCCTTGGCCTCCCAAAGTGCTGGGATTACAGGTGTGAGCCACCATGCACAACCTTAACTAGGCATCTTATATCTTTATTTGCTAAATTTGACAACCACAAGGAGACTTGGGCACCTTCACTTAAAAAGAGAGAAAGAGAGAAAGAAGGCAAGAAAGACAGCGAGAGAGCACAAGCTTGCTCCTGGAGGGTGTACCTTCCTCCCTTTTGGCCTGCTCCTCGAATTCATTGCGATCATTCAGCTTGACGAGCAGGAAGGACTTGAGCTTGCTCTCGTGGGCATAGAGACGCTCCAGCTCTCGGATCTCCAGGTTGTACTGAGAGGTGTCCTTCTTCTGGCGGTCCTTCATGGCAGCCATTCGAGCCATGGCCTCCACCCTGGGCAAAGGGAGTACAGAGCCTGAGCATCTGAGGCTCCTCCTCTCTACTTCCCTTTCCCTGCCAGTCCAGAAGGCCTTCCTGCCTAGAGAATGACTATCACTTTTATTAATCATAAAGGTTTCTCGGTGTGTAAAAACAATCCTCCTTACCTGAACAACAGGAGCTGTAAGCTCTAGATCACTCCCAGAAATGATTTTCCTATCATTATCATCATCATTGCCTTCAGCATCACCATCATCATCATCATTACCACCACCACCATTACCACTATCACCATCACCATCACCATTATCACCATCACTACCGTCACCATCATCACTGTCACCATCATCACCACCACCATCACCATTATCACCACTATCATCACCACCATTATCACCACTATCATCACCACCATCACCATCACCACCCCACCATCACTATAACCATCATCACCATCATATCACAGTTATCATCACTATCATCACCACCATCACCATCACTATCACCATCATCACCACCACCATCACCACAATCATTATCATCACCACCATTACCATCACCACCACCATCATTATCACCATCATTACCATGACCACCATCACCATCATCACCACCACCATTACCGTTACCACTATCATCATCACCATTATCACCATCACTACCATTACCATCATCACTGTCACCATAACATCCTCACCACCATCACCATTATCACCACTATCATCACTATTACCATCATCACCATCACCATCATCATCACCATCACCACCATCATCACCATCATTACCATGACCCCCACCACCACCACCATTACCACCATAATCATAACCATTATCACTACCATCACCAATATCATCACTGTCACCATCATCATCCTCACCACCGCCATCACCATTATCACCATTATCATCACCACCACCATCACCACCACCACCATCACCATTATCACCATCATTACCATGACCACTATCACCATCATCACCACCACCACCATCACCACCTCACCATCATCATCATCACCTTCCTAATCACCACTATCACCATCATCATCACCACCATCATCACCATCCTCATCATCACCACCATCACCATAACCATCATCATTATCACCACCACCACCATCATCACCATCATTATCACCATCATCATCATCATCATTACCATCACCATTATCACCCTCATCACCATGATTACCATCACCATCATTATCATTATCTTCCTAATCACCACTATCATCCCCATCATCACCATCACCATCATCGCCACTACCATCACAATCATTATCATTACCATCACCATTATTCACCATCATCACCATCACCATCATCACCATCATTACCATCATTATCGTCACCACCATCATCACCACTTATCAATTACTGTGTCCCAGGCACTACTTTACATTTATATATTATTTAATCCTTTTTACCATCTAAAGAGCTCCTACAACAATACAGTAGTGATGAAACCAGGATTTAAACCCAGATCTGACTCTGAAGCCTATGCCCTTCACAGCCAAACTATATGCCTTTTGCTCCCATGAGTGTGAAGCCAGCAGAGACCCAGATTGAGAAAGATCCCCTTGGACTAGAGGCAGGGGCACTTGGAGGAGATGGTACAGCACAGAGGTTTGAATCTCAACTTCACCACAATCACCACTTACCTGGATCTCAGGTAGGCATTTTAGCATCTCTAAGCCTGCATGTTCTGGTCTGTAAAATGGGGATAATAACTCCTAGGGCAGTTGTGAGAGTTAAAACAATACCCACCAGAGTACCTAGCATCATGCCTGGCACACAATCAGTGCTCAGAATTATTACTACTATGATTTAAGATTCCCCAACACATAACGACCAGGGACAGTGGTGGCCCAGAGTAGGAAGCTAGATGCTCAGCAAGGGGCTAAGAGACCTCACTGCCCCTGGACCTATCCCCAGCCCACCTCTGCTCATAGGCCTGAGAAGATTGCTCAATGGCCAAGTTCATGGTTTTCTTCTGCATCAACAGGCAGTGCTGGAGCTGCTGGTAGACATTGTCATAAGCAGCCTTCTCAAATCGTAGGTCTTCAATCTCCTTCCGGAGCTTGGCATTAGTGGTCAGCATCTTGTCAAAGTGAACAGTGACCTGTTGAAAGGGCCATGCTTCAAAACAGGTCTCATTTCTGTTTTGTAAGATAAGCTACCAGAAGGCACCTTGAGGGCTGTCAGGTCTTTGCCCCACCTCATACGCAAGGGCCATGGAGGAGTGGTTGGAGCACTAGGCAAGAGGCTCGACTGGTTGGAGCCAGTTGAGTGGCCCACCAACTGGCTAAGGGCTCTTTAGTGGATCCTTTTTACTACTGTATTTCAAATTCCTCAACTACGTTTAGACCTAAATTCCAGCTGTAGGCAATTAACAGAGGAGTGGGGAACAAGCTAAATGACAGCATAGGAAATAATCAGCCAAACTGAGAAGATATTAATAGAACTTTCTACAGGACAATTGACTTGGACTCTTCAACAAATTGATAGCATGAAAAAAAATTGGGTGGGGCTGTTTTCATGCAGGGTTTCTCAAACTCAGCACTACTGGCATTTTGGGCTGGATGATTCTTTGCTATAGGGGGCTGTCCTATGCTTTGTGGGATATTAAATACCCACTACATGCAGGTAGCACCCTCACCTCCAACTCTGTTATGACAACAAACAGTGTCTCCTTTTGGGGACAACGTCCCTTTGGAGGCAAAATCACCCTCAATTGAGAGCCACTGTTCTAGATTAAAGAAATTTAAGAGACCTAACAGTTATGTGAACCTTGACTGGATCTACCTTTAAAAGACATTTTAGGGCCAACCAGGTACATGTTAATATGGACTAGGTATTGTGTAATATTATGGAAATATTATTCATTTTGTGGGGTGTAATACTGGTCTTATGACTGTGAAAGAAAAAGTTTAATTTTAAAATATGCAAACTGAGGTATTTAGGGGTGAAATGTCATGACACTTGTAATTCACCTTTAAATACTTCAGGGGAAAAATGGTGAAGCAAATAAAGCAAATGTTAACAGTTATTAAATCAAAGTGATAGATTTGCTCATTATTTTATTCCCTCTACTTTCCTGTATGTCTTATAAATTGTCTTAGCTTTTTTAAAAGTTTTTTTTAAAGGCGATGTGATTGGTTACACTGTTCATGGGAATGTAGATTGGTGCAGCCATTATGGAATAAAAGGATGAAGGTTTCTAAAGAAGTTAAAAATAGAACTACCAAGTGACCCAGCAATCCCTCTCCTGGGCATACACCCAAAGGAAATAAAATCACCACCTCGTAAGGACATCTGCAGTCTCACATTCATTGCAGCATTATTCACAACAGCCAAGATTTGGAAACAACCTAAGTATTCACTGACAGATGAATGGATGAAGAAAGTGGGGGGCTGGGTACAGTGGCTCACACCTGTAATCCCAGCACTTTGGGAGGCCAAGGTGGGTGTATCACCTGAGGTCAGGAGTTCAAGACCAGCCTGGCCAACATGGTGAAACCCCGTCTCTACTAAAAATACAAAAATTAGCCGGGCATGATGGCAGGTGTCTGTAATCCCAGCTACTCGGGAGGCTGAGGCAGGAGAATCATTTGAACCTGGGAGGCAGAGGTTGCAGTGAGCCGAGATCACGCCACTGCACTCCAGCCTGGGCAACAGAGTGAGACTTTGTTTCAAAAACAAGAAATTGGGGTGTGTGAGTGTGTATATATATGCACATACTTATATGTGTGTATATATGTATGTGTGTATGTACGTATACATGTGTGTATACATATATGCATACAGGTATATATACGTATGTATATGTGGATACATATGTGTGTGTGTGCATATATATACACAATAAAATATTACTGAGCCTTAAAAAAGGAGACTCTGCCATTTGCCACAACATGGATGAAACTGGAGGACATTATGCTAAGTGAAATAAGCCAGACGCAGAATGAAAAATATTGCATGATCTCATTTACATGTGGACTCTAAACAAAAAAAAGTCAAGGCTGGGCGCAGTGGCTCATGCCTGTAATCCCAGCACTTTGGGAGGCTGAGGCAGGTGGATCACCTGAGGTCAGGAGTTTGAGACCAGTCTGGCCAACATGGTGAAACCCCATCTCTACTAAAAATACAAAAATTAGCCAGGTATGGTGGTGGGCACCTGTAATCCCTAGCTACTTGGTAGGTTGAGTCAGAAGAATCGCTTGAACCTGGGAGGTAGAGGTTGCAGTGAGCCGAGATTACGCCACTGCACTCTAGCCTGGGTGACAGCATGAAACTCAGTCTCAAAAAAAAGAAAGAAAGAAAGTCAAATATACAGAGATAGAGAATAAAACAGTGGTTACCAGGGCAGAGGGGGTGAGGGGGAAAGGGAGCAGGGAGATGGAGGTCAGAGGATAGCAAGTAGCAGATATGGAGAATGAGCAAGTCTAGAGCCCTAAGGTACAACATCAGGACTCCAGGGACTCTAATTGTACTGTATTTGGGGCTAGGCGCAGCGGCTCATGCCTGTAATCGCAACACTTCGGGAGGCCAAGATGGGTGGATCACCTGAGTGAGGTCAGGCGTTTGAGACCAGCCTGACCAACATGGTGAAACCCTGTCTCTACTAAAAATACAAAAAATTAGCTGGGTGTGGTGGCGCACACCTGTAGTCCCAGCTACTCGGGAGGCTGAGGCAGGAGGATTGCTTGACCCTGGGAGGTGAAGGTTGTAGTGAGCCAAGATCGTGCCATTGCACTCCAGCCTGGGGGACAGAGCCAGACTCCGTCTCAAAAAAAAAAAAAATTGTACTGTGTTTGGGATTCCTGCTAATGTGCAGATTTTAGAGGTTCTTGTCACAAAAACAAAAATGGGTAACTATGTGAGATAACAGATATGTTAACTTGCTTCACTATAGTAACCACTTTAATATCTATATGTATCAAATAATATATTATATACCTTAAATATACACAGTAGAATTTATTTTTTATTTTTATGAAACAGGGTCTCGCTCTGTCAACCAGGCTGGAATAAAATGGTGCAATCACAGGCTCAAGTGATCCTCCCACCTCAGCCTACCGAGCAGCTAGGACTACAGGTGCAGGCCACAACGCTCAGCTATTTTTTTTTTTTTTTTTGTATTGTTAGTAGAGACAGAGTTTCACCATGTTGCCCAGGCTGGTCTCAAACTCCTGGTCTCAAATGATCCTCCCACCTCAGCCTCCCAAAGTGCTTGGATTATAGATGTGAGCCACCACATCTGGTTTATTTTTTTTAATAAAATTATTTTTTAAGTTTTTTTAAAAGACCACGTAAAGTGCTCCCATAAGCACTGAAAAGAGACAACTACAAAAAAATATTCCTAAGAGCAAGGGGATTTAATTTCGTTGGAGGTTTTCAAAGTATGTTCTAAGAAACATTCGGTTTCTGCAGGGCCAACACTGGGGTAAAGCAAGTGAAGCAACCGGGGCATGAAATGTAAGGAGGCACTCACTCTCAGGTGCCAGCCCTGCATTTCCACAAGCCTGAGCGGAAGAGCCTCCTAAAATGTTGCATCCTGGGCTTTTTGCTTGCTTCTGCTAGTCTGAGCTCTGAGTGTTCCTGAGTGTCTCCATAGTCACCACACAAGGTAGGGGAGTCCCTGGGAGCAGAGCATTCTTATTCTATCTTTGCATCCTCCACTTCCTCTTGGGAAGTCATCAGTTACCACTCATTTGCTCCTTACTGTGAATTTTGCTCCAGGACCATAGGCATACTATCTATCCTCTGATTGTAGGGGGGAAAGACCTGACCTATGGGGAGGACTCTCAGGCCCCACTGAGTAGGTGGAGGATATTTAGGACCATGGGGTACTCTGAGACCCCAAAATTGCCTTTAGAGATGGCTGCCTAACCTTTTTTTTTTTTTTTTTTTGAGACAGGTTCTCACTCTGTCATCCAGACTGGAGTACAGTGGCACAATCTTGGCTCACTGCAAACTCCGCCTCCTAGATTCAAGCAATTCTCCTGCCTCAGCCTCCAGAATAGCTGGGATTACAGGCATGCATCACCATGCCTGGCTAATTTTTATTTTTATTTTTTTGTATTTTTAGTAGAGGCAGGGTTTCACCATGGTGGCCAGGCTGACCTCAAACTCCTGACCTCAAGTGATCCACACACCCTGGCCTCCCAAAGTGCTGGGATTACAGGCGTGAGCCACCGCGCCAGGTCAGCTGCTTAACCTATTAAAAGGCACAATCACATCTCGTTAGGGATGAAGGGAAGAGGGGACCAGTTTGAGATACAAAAAACAGACCTCTCAGAAATATAAAAAGGAGCATTACTACAGATCTTATGGAAAAAGTATAAGGGATATACTAGGAACAACTATATACCAACAGATTAGCATAATTTAGATGAAATAGAGCAATTCCTAGAAAGACATAAACTACTGAAATTGACTCGAGAAGAATAGAACATCTGAATAGACTTAGAACAAAAAAGCAGACCTCTGAGGCTGCAGTGAGCCATGATCGTGCCACTGCACTCCAGCCTAGGTGACAGAGTGAGACTCCGTCTCAAAAAAAAAAAAAATTATACCTATAGACAAGTCATCATTAAATCATGCATGCATTTAGTAACTCATTCAATTGACAGACATTTGCTGAGGCATTAAACACCATGCCAGGCATTAAATCTATGATTCTTAACCAATGGGACCTTCAGTCTCTCTGGGTTTGCTAATAACGGTGCAGATGCCCAAATCTAAGCCCTAGAGGTTCTGATTTGGTGAATCTGGAGGAAATCCAAAAATCTGTATTTTTAACCCATATCCTAGGAATTCTGAGGCATAGTTGGAAATCACTGGGCATGGATATTAAAAAGACACTGCCCAGTCCTTCAGTAGCAACTTGGGGAGGCAGACAGAGATCAGATCCAATTAGCTCCCACCATGCCTGCTCAAAGCCTGGTGGTCAAAGTCTGGGGGAAGCTAAGAGCTTTGTTTAGTGAAGGAATGACAGGCTTTCTACCAAATCCATTCACTTTCTCTCTCTAGTAGCTCATGTGGGAGCTACAGTTTCACAAACCAGACTGGAATGTGTGGTTTGTCCCTGTCCATCATTCCTTCTCCACTCTTTTTGCTTTTCCAGGGGAACCACCTCTCCTCTAATCCACTTATTTTGAATAGGGCTGCCCTTCCCTGACTTGGGGTAGCAGTGGGTGGGTTTGGAGGAGAGGGGTCCCAGGGTAGCCATGTGACTCAGGCCCATGTATTTCATTCTTCTGACCACCCTGATTGGTTCAGAAATGGGCACATGACCCAAGCTGGCCCAGTGGGAACTCTCCCCAGAATACGTGATTAAACTCTTAGGAAAAAGATGTTTCATTTCTACTAGCATTCGTTCACACTGGGGGCTACCCAAAAATGAAATCCACTCAGAGGAGAGGTGGACAGAGAATATGTCCTAAAGACATGTATGGAGCACCTGGATCCAGCTATGCCTGAAGGCCCCACTTCCTCCCCTGGATCTTTCAATTCTATGACTAACACATTCCCCTTTTTTTCTTAAGCCAGATTGCAATTTAGGGAACCCTGCTTAATGCAAAAGTCACTGTAGATTGAGGATGATCAGTGTCACCTTTCCCATTATCAAGTTATGCATATCTATGCCTACTCATTCTCAGAGACAACACCAACAACAAAAAGGCACTGGCTATGATAGAGGCATGAGCAGCTTGTCACAGAGGAGGAAGGTCTAACTAATGCTGCTTTGGTAATGGGTAATGCTTGAGCTGCTTCTTGAAAACCAACAGGAAGTTTGGAGGCAGAGAACTAAGAGTAGGCATCCCAGATACGTTGGGGGATTCGGGTAAGGGTTTGAGGGGATAACCGCATTTGCTAAGGTGGACGATAAATCCTAAAGGCTTCCTGGCCTGTGTGGCCATTAGTTCACCTGCTCCTGAGTCAACCGGGGAAATGGGTATGTTCTGCTAATGGCTGGGCAGACATCATTCTTTGCTCTGAGCAAACGTGGGCAGAGCTGTTTGCAGAGCTGCAGAGAACACTTTACATACGAGATTCAAACGGGTTTCCAAAATGTGAATCTGTTTCTGCAGTTTCCGGGGGTTATTGGCCTCCTGCATTTTTGCGAAAATCTGTTTTTGGTTTGCGATTTTTTTTTCCATCTGAAGAATCTGAAAAAGAGAGAGAGAGAGAGAGAGAAATTCCAGCTGTGTTAGCATCTGTATGGGTACCCGTTCTACAGTTCACTAACTGAAGTGTGCTCAGATAGCATCTGTATGGGTACCAGCTCTACAGTTCACTAACTGAAGTGTGCTCAGACAAAAACTGCAATGTTCTTTCTTTTCCTATAAATGGAATTTTAACTTATCTCTTGGATGCCTCCTCAGTTAGACTTAATCTTAGCCAGTTTGGGGTACAATAAAGCAGTCTGGAGATTTGCTGTCACCTGTGCATGTAAATGTCACTTACCTGTGACATTTATATACAATGACATACATTCTGCCTACCCAAAGCCATGGTTTCCAGCAGAAATAACATCGTCCTCCCAGGGGACTTCTGTAAACTTGGAGAAGTGATTTTTTGGCTCTTGCAATGATGAAGGCACTAGTGGCATGTAATGGGTGGGTCACGAGAGGTCACATACCCTGCAACATGTGAGATAGCACCAGGCATCCAAGACTTCTCCTCCATCCTTGTGACTTCCCAGTGGCCCCCTGGATGTTACGTAGATGAGAGACCTCTTTATACTTTTATTTTCTTTTGAAACTTTCTTTTTGTTTTTTGAGACAGGGTCTCACTCTGTCGCCCAGGCTGGAGTGCTGTGGCGCGATCTTGGCTCACCACAACCTCCGCCTTCCAGGTTCAAGCGATTCTCCTACCTTAGCGTCTCGAGTAACTGGGACTAAAGGCATGCACCGCCATGCCTGTCTAATTTTTTTGTATTTTTAGTACACATGGGGTTTCGCCATGTTGGCCAGCCTGGTTTCGAACTCCTGGCCTCAAGTGATCCACCCGCCTCAGCATCCCAAAGTGCTGGGATTACAGGCATGAGCCACCATGCCCAGCTCCTTTTCCACATCTGATCAAAAAAGATAGTTTGATTCTAGGTACAGAAAATTTGGCCAGCATTTTGGGAGGCCAAGGTGGGAGTATCACTTGAGACCAGGAATTTGAGACCAGCCTGGACAACAAAGTGAGACCCCTATCTCTACAGAAAAATCTAAAAATAGTCAGGCTTGGTGGCATGCACCTATAGTTTCAGCTACTTGAGAGGCTGAGGCAGGAGGATAACTTGAGCCTAGGAGGTCGAAGCTGCAGTGAGCCATGATTGCATCACTGCACTCCAGCCTGAACAGAGCAAGACCCTATCTTAAAAAAACAAACAAACAAAAACACAACTATCTTTTCTATGTACACACACAGAATTTTCCATTCAATTCTAATAGACACTGAATTATCCGGGACTGTAGTCACTGTATCAATCAAGAGAAGATTATTCTTCGATTTGTTTGGAACTTTACTGAGAGTTGGTCACCATTCTGAAAATCACGTCACCAGCACAGCCTGAATCATGTTCTTCGAGTTGTGGATACAGTCGGCCTGCATCTGTCTGCAGTATGTGTAATGCTTGGCAATTCTGCCTATCAATACAGGCCTCTCACTGCAGTTTTTAGGCAAGGGGTCTGCAAACTCCAGCCCTTGGTCAAATCTGGCCCACTACCTGTTTTTGTCAATAAAGTTTTATTGAAATCCAGCCATGCCCATTCATTTATGTATTGTCTATGGCTGCCCTCAAGCTACAAAGGCAGAGCTAAGGACTTGCAACAGAGACCACGTGGTCCACAAGGCCAAAATATTCACTATCTGGTTCCGTGCAGACACAGTTTGCTGGCCCTGTTCTAGGTAAGTCAGATGAGGACATTCACGTATCAAAATAAATATCTTTCTAGTACAAATAACTTTTATTTCTTCCTTATATTACAATTAAGGCATCATATTGATTTTAAAACATCAGTAAAGGGAAAATATTCTATCATTTATGGATTTCATTTCAGGATTGTAAAGGGATAATTATTTGCTGTTGAAAAAGGGTGTTGGCAGACATAATGTTGAATGAAAAAAGCCAGTTATAAAGTGCATATCCTGGAAGAGGTGATTTAGATGCAATTCTATATGCAGACAAAACAAAGTTATGATGCTGGAGATCAGGATGAGGTTCTTGGGGGTGGTTTGTGGAAAGAGACCAAGGAAGCCTTCCGGACACTGCAATAATCTACCTCTTGATCTGGGTGATGATTACGAGTGTATACCTAAGTATCAGTTCATTGAGCTGTATCCTTAAGACGCGTGCACCTCATCATGTGTAATTAACAACTCAGTGGAAGGAGATCGCACCACTGCACTCCAGTCTTGCTCTGGTGACAGAGCAAGTCTCTGTCTCAAAAAAAAAAAAAAAAAAAAAAAGGAAGGAAGGAAGGGAGGGAGGGAGGAAGGAAGGAAAGATAGAGAGAAGGAAAGAAAGAAAGAAAGGAAGGAAGGAAGGAAGGAAGGAGTGTTATGGTTTTTGGGAGTGATAAGTTTAAGAACCACTGTCCTGGCTGGGCACAGTGGCTCACGCCTGTAATCCCAGCACTTTGGGAGTCCGAGGCAGGTGGATCATGAGGTCAGGAGATCAAGACCATCCTAGCTAACACGGTGAAACCCTGTCTCTACTAAAAATACAAAAAATTAGCCAGGTGTGGTGGCGGGCGCCAGTAGTGCCAGCTACTTGGGAGGCTGAGGCAGGAGAATGGCATGAACCCGGGAGGCGGAGCTTGCAGTGAGCCAAGATTGTACCACTGCACTCCAGCCTGGGCAACAGAGCAAGACTCTGTCTCAAAAAAAAATAAAATAAAATAACCACTGTCCTAAAGGGATCCACAAATGGGCTGTGTATTTAGGAGGTCCTTTCCTGCTTGGAAGTTTGGTATTCACAGATTCAAAGTCTCTGGATGGAAACTGAGGCAAAGCCACTGGGCTTAGAGAAGTCGAGGTCCTTGGTGACCCCAAAGAAAGCAGTTTCAGTGGAGGTGACTTCTTCCCATCACCAGGGACAGAGGTGGAAATAACATCTGCCCAAGAAAGGGAAGCAGGGAATGTAGACAAGTCCTTCTAGAAACTTCTAGAAAGGGGGAAGCTGGCAGTAATTTGGGATTGCAGGTGGGTTGTGTTTTGAGTTTCATTTGTGCTCAGTTTTTAGGTTATTTTGAAATAAAAGAGGCAAGGGAGGGATACCTTGACAAAATAGAAGGTGAAGATGAGAGCAACCAGGGCAGTCATTGATGGAGAGAGGTCTTTAATAATGGGGGATGTGACTGAAGGAGGGTAACACAGGATGGGGTCTGGCCCCATAGAAGGGCAATGGGACACCTCTCCCTCTGAGGCAATGCAGATGGAGCAGAGGATGGAGGGATGCATCCTCTTGGGGTGCAGGGAAAGGCATGGCTGCCACAATCTTTTAAAGCAGATGAAACAACACTGAGGCCACCTATGTCCAGAGACTTTTTGCTAAGTGAAACGTAAATAACCTAAATGCAAATTGGTGCCCTGGATTAGATCCTGGGACAGCAAAAGGACATGAATGGAAAACACTAGTGAAATCCTAATAAAGGACTGGGTGCTGTGCCTCATGCCTGTAATCCCAACACATTGGGAGGCCCAGGTGGGTGGATCACCAGAGGTCAGGAGTTTGAGACCAGCCTGGCCAACATGGTGAAACCCCGTCTCTACTAGAAATACAAAAATTAGCCAGGCATGGTGGTGGGCGCCTGTAATTCCAGCTACTTGGGAGGTTGAGGAAAGAGAATTGCTTGATCCTGGGAGGTAGAGGTTGCAGTGAGCCGAGATCATGCCATTGCACTCCAGCCTGGGCGACAAGAGCAAAACTCCATCTCAAAAAAAGAAACTCCAATAAAAACTGGAGTTCAGTTAATAGTAACATATCAACATTCATTGCTTAGTTTTGACAAATGTCCCACGGTAATGTACAATGTTTACATTGGGGGAGCCAGGTGAAGGATATGTGAGAACTATATTATCTTTGTAACCATTCCGTAAATTTTAAAGTATGCCAAAATAAAAAGCTTATTAAAAATAATTGATAAATAAATGTTCTTTTGGTCAAAGCCTCTCTTGGTTGGGTATTATGTTACTTGCAGCCAAAAGCATTCCTGACACACCATCCACTTTACTCATTAGGATAATTGACTCTGACTTCAAATAAGTGAAATCTACACTGCCATGGCTGGCAGGAAAAAATGTTAGTGTCTCTCTATACCCTCGTAATGCCAGCCCAGTTCTCCAGACCCAAACACTCCCCAGCCAGTGTCCCAGAGACTTCACTCCATAGTTTCTCATATGAGGCATTCCGACACACTGCTAGCAGTGTGCATAACCAGCCCACAATGCAGCCTTAGCCCACACCCAAATATCTTCATTATCAATATTTAACCCCATCTAGAAGCAGACGGCTAATGCTAAGTCCCAGAAGGCCTTAGAGAAGTTTCAGAACTAGTATCTGAAGAAGAGTGCCCTTCAAGACTAGTAAGTACCAGATCCTAAGCACAACAGAGGCACATTCTCTTCTTAGAGGCTGGGCTGAGACTAAGCTCTGAGATGTCTTTTTGGAACCCTGGTAGGTAAAGGCAACAGGGAATGAAGAGGACAATGACATTCAAAGCAACTTGGTTTGTTCCTGTTTGTGTCGAGATGGTGGCTTGATGAGGATAGTCTAAAGCTCAGTTCCTGTTCTGGAATTGAAGAGTTCTAGATGAGGAAGGCTTAAGTGCTCAGTGTTGTGAAATATAAAGTTTGTCAGCCTCCAGCTGGGAATCAGGGGCCCCGTGCAGAGCCTGGGCTGGTGAATTCTGCAAGCAGTTGCATCTGGGATTCCGTGTTAGCATCCCTGAGTTTTAATTCCCTTTGGTTATCCCCAAGTCTTCAGAAAGTCTACACAGCACAGTCTCAGCTATCTTCATGGGAAGCTGAGAGAAAAATCTACACTAGTGGGCTGCAAAAAGTGGGCAGGAGGGTGGCATACAAAAGTGGGCCAGCAAATAGACATGACAGGATGGCAGAGATGATAGCAAACTAGAATGTGTGCACCCTATCTTAAGGGGCACCAGCTTGTTATCAGTTAAGAAAAAATGTAAGTTACAGAAAGCCCAACTAAAGAGTGGCTTAAGCAAATTACGGTTTATCTTTTTCTCATAAAAAGTTGCTGCTGCCTGTAACCCCAGCACTTTGGGAGGCCGAGGCAGGTGGATCACCTGAGGTCAGACGTTCAAGACAAGCCTGGCCAACACGGTAAAACCCCATCTCTACTAAAAATACAAAAATTAGCTGAGTATGGTGGTGCACATCTGTAATCCCAGCTACTTGGCAGGCTGAGGCATGAGAATTGCTTGAACCTGGGAGGCAGAGGTTGCAGTAAGCTGAGGATGCACCACTGCACTCCAGCCTGGGTGACAGAGGGAGACTGTCTCACATACGCAAAAAAGAAAAAAGTTGCTGAGCTAAGTTCCATAGCTCAAAGAAGTAAGGACAAGATCTCTGTAATTCACCTGACTGTTCCTTTATCGTTAAAAGATGACTGCCATTGCACCGACCTTCACGGTCTTATTCCAGGGAGGAAAGTAGAAGATGCAATACGTTTGAAGAGGTAGGTCATCTATCTGGAAAGCAAGACTTTCCCAGAAACCCCAACAGACTTCCTCTTAAAACTCACTGTCCACCCTTAGCTGCAAGGGAAGAAGGGAGGAGCATTTTAGCTGGGCACAAGACCAGCTTGAACAAAGTCAGAAATCTGTTAGAGAAGAAAAAGTAGAGAATAGGGGAACAGTTGTCAGTGTCACCCGCAACACTATTTAGTTAACGGTTGTTCTATGAAAATTCAGGCCTGATATCCCAGATCTTTCGGTTTCTAAAGCCAGAACTCTTATTTCTTTATGAAATCTCACAATTTTTTTTCTTTGTCTCTTCTTTTTCTTTTTTCTTTTTTTTTTTTTTTTTTTTGGTATATGCTGAACATCTATCAATTATTAACATGTTGTCAACTAATGAAATCTTAAACAATAAATGGGCCACAGCCTTCCTGTCACCAGGCTTAATCCATCCTGAGATCTACCGGTTTGAGATCCTTGGTCTACATCCACATTTAGAGTCATGGAGCCACAGCGCTCTGATGAAAGATGGATTTTAGGCAGCAAGAAGTGCCCAGTGGAAGACAGAAGAGTGACCCAGAGCCAGACAGCTGGCAGAGGTGGCACCCAGGACTGTGGTAGACACAGTGGCTGGTGGCTCCCCACATCCATTCCTCCCATATCCAAGGCCACCGTGAGAAACCCCCTCTGCCTGTGATGTATTGATTCCAGAGTAAGCAGGACTAAACCAGCTGGGGCCTCTCTATTGGGAAGGGATGTCTGCTAAGGAAACTTCTAGAAAAAGTCTTCTCATTCCTAAAAGAGTTATTGGAGGACAGGGTACATCTCCTGAAGGTAGTGTCAGTCTGGGTGTGGTGCCTGGAATTGCTGCTCCCATCTTGCCCCAGCCAAAGGATAACACCCAACATAGCTGACAGCAAAATTGAGCTGCTAAACCAACCAGCCCTGAAGTTTGCCTTACCTTTGCACTTCCTGTCATAGGAGACAAAACATTTCCTTATTACCAGTCATCTATCAGGGAAGGTGGTCTCCACCCCAGCCCCAGGGGATAGAGCATCACTGGTCTAAGCCAAGTGGAAAACATTTTATTTTCTCTTTTTTTTTTTTTGAGATGGAGTCTCACTCTGTTGCCCAGGCTGGAGTACAGTGGCGTGATCTTGGCTCACTGCAACCCCTGCCCTCCCAGGTTCAAGTGATTCTCCTGCCTCAGCCTCCCAAGTAGCTGGGATCACAGGCATGCACCACCATATGCAGAGATGGGGTTTTTACCATGTTGGCCAGGCTGGTTTGTTCGGAACTCCTGACCTCAGGTGATCCTCCCACCTCAGCCTCCCAAAGTGCTGGGATTACAGGCATGAGTCACGGCGCCCAGTCTCTTTTTTTTTTTTTTTTTTTTTTAAGACAGGGTCTCACTATGTTGCCCAGGCTGGTCTCAAACTCCTGGGCTCAAAGATCTTCCTGCTTCAGCCTCCCCAGTAACTTGACCATGGGCAACTGTGTAGGACTCAGAAAACTTTTCTTAAAGGGCCAGATGGTAAATATTTTAAGCTCCACGGACTAAGAGGTTATAACCAGGTACTCATACAATCATTTAAAATGTCAAAGCCATTCTTTGCTGGAAGACTATAAACAGATAGGCTGGATTTGGCCCTTGGCCTGTAATTTGCTACCCCTGGTCTACTCAAAGCCAGTTCTGGAAATTCTACTTCCCTTTGTCAGTGATTGACATTGAAATGGGCATATATGCCAGCCATGGCTGATGAGGGGAAATCTGCCAGAGGGATTTTGTGAAATACTGTCTCCCATCTCATCTTCATGTCTTTGAATGTGGTTCTGTGAGGATGAATGTGGCTATGGCAGAAGCTGATGCCAGCTGATGACTGCTTTGGCAGTCACCTTGTGACCATGAGGAGCAGACCAGTAAAGAGGGTCAGAGAGAAAAAGACAAACCATCATTGCCGAGATGCTAAACCATCCCTGGAGGTTGGACATGGTGGCTCACGCCTGTAATCCCTGCACTTTAGGAGGCTGAGGTGGGCAGATCACTTGAGGTCAGGAGTTCAATACTAGCCTGGCTAACACGGTGAAACCCCATCTCTACTAAAAATACAAAAATTAGCCAGGCATGGTGGCACGTGTCTGTAATCCCAACTACTAGGGAGGCTGAGGCAGGAGAACTGCTTGAACCCGAGAGGCAAAGGTTGCAGTGGGCCGAGATTGTGCCACTGCACTCCAGCCTGGGCAACGGAGCAAGATTCTGTCTCAAAAAAAAAAAAAAAAAATCCCTGGGATAGCCTATTTCCAGTCAGATATTTTGTTATGTGATAACAACATAATAACAACAAACCTCTACCCTCTCAATTAATACCACTTGAGAATTCTGTTACTTGCAGCCCAACCTTTCCTCACTGGTACATCATGCGAGTGGCAGCTCGGATGATCAGGTGTCAAGGGAACTGTTGGGTTTCACATAAACTGATGAGGCATATGAATGCTATTACGATGGATACTAGCCATGGTTTGGACTTCAGCTGGAACACACACACACACACACACACACACACACACACGTGTGTGTCACTCAAAGCGAGACTAAAGGGCTTCACCTGCCCCGACACACACAGTGGAGTCAGGCCCCCACTCTACTTTGGTGTCCCTTCTGTTCTGTGCACAGGCAGCGCCCCCAGTGCAAACCCTCACTAACTCACCAATGAAATAAAACAAACAGCTGGACGCCGTGGCTCATGCCTGTAATCCCAACACTTTGGGAGGCCAAGGCGGGTGGATCACCTGAGGTCAGGGGTTCGAGACCAGCCTGGCCAACATGGTGAAACTCCATCTCTACTAAAAATACAAAAATTAACCCGGCATGGTGGCGGGTACCTGTAATCTTAGCTACTCGGGAGGCTGAGGCAGGAGGATTGCTTGAATCCGAGAGGTCGAGGTTGCAGTGAGCTGAGATCACACCATTGCATTCCAGTCTGGGTGACAGAGTGAGATGGTCTCAAAAAAAGAAAAGAAAAAGAAAAGAAAGAAAACAACCAATTTGTTTTCCTATCCACAAAGGCGGCATCTCCAGACTGCGCCATCACCTGAAGGCAGGCCCGCCCCCACTAGAGTTGGGCCTGCAGTCCTCCAGCTCCGGCTCCCTGTTAAGGGAAGCTGTGGCATCAGCATTTCCTGGTGGCTCTCATGAGTACATTCAGAGTTGGATTTCCTTTGGAGTCTTTACGTCAGATGCTGCTTTTGTGATGCTGGGAGTCATTCAGCCTCTGCACAATGGGAGACATTCTCCAAGGTAACGGCTGGTGGAGAATTGTATTCCCTAAGCAAGATGCTGTCTTCCCATCGGCTTATTAACTATTTTGCGAGGAAGGCCAGGTAGGGCCTGGGGAGGTCCCCACCTCCAGTGACCTCCTGTGAGGACGAGGCTTTGCCCATCGAGGGTGGGCATAGGAGGAAGGGATTCTGGTAACTGCCACCCTGGAATGAAATTGGGCAAAGATGGTTTGCACTGGGCAGTGAGCCCCAGAAACTTCTGAGGACCCCACGCTGTGCTGCCTTTTCCTAATGCTTCTAAAGACCCATGGCCCCAGCTCTTCTTCAATTTTTCTCTTTATTCCCTTTATTGCCTCCTTTGTCACCTTTCAGTCATTTATTCATTCACCAGTGTTTATTAAACACCTGCTCTGGTGCCAGACAGCAGGGGTGGGTGATGATAATAATCAAGACAGAGGGTCTCTGCCCTCTGAGAACTTACAATCTAGGACTGGAAACAAGCCACGGAGGGGGCGTCAAGCCCTAGGGGACGGGAGACACAAGGTATTTCGGGCACGCACAGTAGGGGCATCTAGTGGGGAAAGATGAAGGGATGACGTCCCAGCAGAAATAGCATTTGAGGCCGGGCACAGTGGCTCACACCTGTAATCCCAGCACTTCGGAGGCGGAGGAGGGCAGATCACTTGAGGTCAGGAGCTCGAGACCAGCCTGGCCAACACAGTGGAATCCCATCTCTACTAAAAGTACAAAAAAAAAAAAAAAATTAGCCAGGCACCTGTAGTCCCAACTACCCTGAAGGCTGAGGCAGGAGAATCGCTTGAACCCAGGAGGTGGAGGTTGCAGTGAGCCGAGATCGCACCACTACACTCCAGCCTGGGTGACAGAGTGAGACTCCATTTCAAAAAAAAAGAGCATTTGAGCTGAGACCTAAGTGATAAATAGGAGGTCTCCAAGCAAAGAGGACAGGGAAAGGCACTCCAGGCAGAGGGAATAGCACATGCAAAGTCCTGGAAGTGAGGGACAGCACTGTGGGCTTAAAGGACACGAAGAAGGCCTCAGCAGGTGGAACACAGAGCAGGTGGGGGCAGGGGAGGAGGTGAGAGAGGCAGGCAGAGCTGATGCAGCCCCACCGGGGAGTTGGGCCTTTATGGAAAGAACAACAGGAACTTTCTGAAGGGTTTGAAGCAGACAAAAGATGTGAAGAGATTTCCAGATTCATTCAGTAGTGATCTGGTTTGGCTCTGTGTCCCTCCCTAATCTCATGTTGAATGGTAATCCTCGGTGTTGGAGGAGGGACCTGGGGGAGACAATGGGATGGTGGGGGGTGGTTTTTCATGAATGGTTTGGCACCATCCCCCTTGGTATTGTCTTGGCGATAGTGAAATCTCATGAGATCTGGTTGTTTAAAAGTGTGTGGCACCTCCCCCGTCTCTCTCTTCTTCCTGCTCTGGCCATGTGACGTACCTGCTCCCCCTTTGCCTTCCACCATGATTTATAAGTTTCCTGAGGCCTCCCCAGAAGCAGAAGCTGCTATGCTTCCTGTATAGCCTGCAGAACTGTAAGCCAATTAAACCTCTTTTCTTTATAAACTTCCTGTCTTGGCTGCATGCCGCGGCTCACGCCTGTCATCCCAGCACTTTGGGAGGCCAAGGTGGGTGGATCACCTGAGGTCAGGAGTTCGAGACCAGCCTGGGCAACATGGTGAAACCCCGTCTGTACTAAAATTACAAAATTAGCTGGGCGTGGGGGTGCCTGCCTGTAATCCCAGCTACACGGGAGACTGAAGCAGGAGAATTGCTTGAGCCTGGGAGGCAGAGGCTGCAGTGAACCAAGATCATGCCGCTGCACTCCAGCCTGGGCGACAGGAGTGAAACTCTGTCTCAAAAATAAATAAATAAATATTTAAAAATAAATAAATTACCTGTTTCAGCCGTTTCTTTATAGCAATTAATTAATACTATAATAGAAATAGTAAATGTTTACTGAGGATCTACCGTGTGCGGGACACTGGGACAGGCACGGGGTTGCGGGCAGGGGTGGCACTGTAGAGAACAAAACGGATGTGGTCCTCGCCCTTGTGAAGCTGTCAGGCTGCTTAGGGAGCCGTTAAACACCAGAATAAGGCATAATGACAATGGTGGGAAGAGCTATGAAGGGGGTACTGTGGGGAGCCATGGGATCCCCCACTTGCCCCCCAGACCCACTGCTCTGTGCCCCAACAGGCTGACCTGGCTGCGTCGCTGAGGGGCTCCCTTGCACTGAGGATCAGAGGGTTGGAAGAAAGAGGAGCCATTGCCCCTGGCTTGCCCCAGGCTCTCCAAGTTCCAGACCACTGCCCCCTCCCCCGCTGTTGTGAACCCTAGTGTTTCAATGTCCCTACTCATGCTCATGCCCACACCCTTGTAAATGGTTCCTGCATTAAACTCTTCTCAAAGTACCCCGCTGGGGGTGCTCTGGGTTCCAGCCAGAACCTGACTGACACAGGGAGGTATAAACTGGAGAGGGGGCACAGAAAAGGCCTCCTTGAGAAAGTCACATTTAAGTTGAGACCTGAAGGACAAGCGGGAGTGGGGGAAGGGGTGGGAGCGGGGGAGCATAAGCAAAGGCCCTGAGGTAGGCCAAGGCGTAGGCAGGGGCTAGATCACACAGGGCCTTTCAAGCCAGGGTAAGGGGCATGACCATTAATGCTGTCCTGCAAATACTTCCAGCTCTTTGCCTTCCAGATAATGAGAGGGTGGCCCTTCCCGGACCCCTTTGTGGATGGGTAGGATCACGTACATGACTATTTTCTCTTGCTTTTTCTTTTCTTTTTTTTGTTACCATAATTAGAAAACATGACTATTTTGAGCCCCTGGGTCATGAGCAGAAGTGACGTGTTTCAGCCAGGCACGGTGGCTCACGCCTGTAATCTCAGCACTTTGGGAGGCCGAGGCGGGAAGATCATTTGACATCAGGAGTTTGAGACCAGCCTGGCCAACATGGTGAAACACTATCTTTACTAAAATACAAAAATTAGCCAGCATGGTGGTGCACGCCTGTAATCCCAGCTACTCAGGTGGCTGAGGCATGAGAATCACTTGAACCCAGGAAGCAGAGGTTGCAGTGAGCCGAGATTGCACCACTGCATTCCAGCCTGGGCAAGACAGCAAGACTCTGTTTCAAAAAAAAAAAAGAAGTGACATGTTTCACTTCCAGACTGGAATATTCAATTGCCAGCATGAAACCCTCTAGAACTCTTTCTTTCCCATAATACCTGGCAATGTTCAAGATGGTGGCTATTCCTTCAGCCTAGTCCCAGTGTGAGAAGATATAAGGGCTCTTAGCCAACCCACAACAGTTACGTGTCATCAACAAGGAAGAAACCTTAAAGTTTTAAACCACTAAGAATGCGTGAGGGGGTGGCATTTATTCCTGCAGCATAACCAAGCCTCTCCTAACTGATAGGGTGCAGCTGTGGGGGTTTATTCAAGGTGCAGCAGGTGGCACTGGGGAGCACGGCGGAGGGATGGATTGGTATGGCTGAGCCTGGATACTGGAGCCCAGAGGTCTCAAGGGTAGTGAGACAATAGCAGCAGTCACATTTAGTGGGCTGTCCAGAGGAGATACTGTGATACAGGGGTGTCAGGTCTGGCCTAAGGCATCACGAATATGCACCCCAACTCCTCCCCTTTGCTCTGTGTTCTGGTTAACCCTGTAAGAGAAAGACCACACCTTCTCATCCAGTTCAGCCAACAGCAGTTTCAGGGATTTAATCAATGCCTCATAGTCCTCCTTAGTTTGCAGCAGGAGTCGCAGCTCCATGTAGTTCTTCTCACTCCGATTCATGTTCCTCGAGGATTTCATGAGACTCAACAGTAGGGTGATCTCATCCTGCTCTGTCTTCAGGGTCTTGATCTCCTTGCTGTTGGAAAAGCAGCCCATGATTAACCCCAAACCCCTAAGTTTAACTTGACGGAGCACTCCAGGCACATCAGCCCTGCAAGGAGACCGGGAGAGAGGAATTTCCCACCTGAGCAAGCAGGCAAAAGGGACGTGTCCAGGGTCTCAGATCCAGGTCTGGAAGCCTGATCACCTGAGACCTGGTTCACCATGATTTCCTGCTGCCCTGCCTTCTCTGAGGTGGGTATTTTCTCTAGGTAACAATTTGAAGCTGTGCCTGTCAAAACCCATTACCCAGACATGGAGGAAACCCCCACGTTCTCCTTTGCCAGCAACTCCCTGGCACCTGTCTGATTCTGCAGACCATCTTTCCAGACTTTACCGCCAATTATCTCCAGTAATGAGGAGCAGCAAACCATCAGGCAGGATTTTATTTTATTTATTTTATTATTTTATTTTATTTTATTTTATTTTATTTTATTTTATTTTATTTTATATTTTGAGACAGAGTCTCACTCTGTTGCCCAGGCTGGAGTGCAGTGGCATGATCTCGGCTCACTGCAACCTCCACTTTCCAGGTTCAAGCGATTCTCCTGCTTCAGCCTCCTGAGTAGCTGGGACTACAGCCACAAGCCACCATGCCCGGTTACTTTTTGTATTTTTAGTAGAGACGGGTTTCGCCATGTTGGCCAGGCTGGTCTCGAACTACCAGCCTCATGTGATCCACCTGCCTCGGCCTCCCAAAGTGCTGAGATTACAGACATGAGCCACCGTGCCTGGCCAGGCAGGATTTTTCAAGTTTGCATCAACACAGGGACGCATAATAGCCTCTAAGCTCCACCAGTTTCTCTCCTTGGGGTGCTAATGAGGAAATGTCTACCGGGATGTGGGAAAACAGGGGGATTTGGAAAAGAGCAAAGGGAGCTTGAAAGACTGTACAATAGAACAAGGGGAAATGGCACAGAGGCTGAGTTTCTGGCAGTCTGGAGACTGACACCCACTCCCCAATGTGGTTTGCGGATCAGTAGCATGAATGTCCTTTGGAAACTTGGAGAAATGCAGAATCTCAGGTGCCCAACCTGAGACCAATTGGATCAGAATCTGCTTTATTACAGGATCAAGTGTCCAGATGCTTCAAAAGTTTTGGACACACTGCTATAGAACAGTGAAGAATGTTCTACAGGCCCGGCGCAGTGGTTTATGCCTGTAATCCCAGCACTTTAGGAGGCCGAGGCCAGTGGATCATGAGGTCAGGAGTTCGAGACCAGCCTGGCTAAGATGGTGAAACCCCATCTCTAGTAAAAATACAAAAAATTAGCCGGGGGTGGTGGTGGGCGCCTGTAATCCCAGCTACTCTGGAGGCTGAGGCAGAGAATTGCTTGAACCCAGGAGGCGGAGGTTGCAGTGAGTTGCGATCGCGCCACTGCACTCCAGCCTGGGAGACAGAGCAAGATTCCATCTCAACAATACAAAAACAAACAAACAAAAAAGAATGTTCTACAGGCCTGGCACAGTGGCTCACTCCTGTAACATCAGCACTTTGGGAGGCCGAGGCGGAAGGACTGCTTGAACTCAGGAGTTTGCGACCAGCCTGGACAACATAGTGAGGCCCTGTCTCTACAGAAAATATTAAAAGTAGCTGAGGTGGGAGGATTGCTTGAGCCCAGGAGGCAGAGGTTGCAGTGAGCTGAGATCGTGCCACTGCATTCCAGCCTGGGAGACACACAGTGAGACCCTGTCTCAAAAAAAAAAACAAAAAGAAAGAAAGGAAAATGTCCTAGGACAGGAGTTGGCAAACCAGCCAAAAAGTGAACCAACAGGCATGGCTGTGTGCCAATAGAGATTTAATTACAAAAAACCAGCAGCCAGCCAGATTTGGCCGTAGTTTGTAGATCCCATTCTAATAGGACGTTCTGCAGTGATGAAAATGTTCTCTATCTGAGGGGCCCATAGTATCCACTTAGGCACAAGTGATTGTTGAGCACTTGAAATGCGGCTATTTCAGCAGAACTAAATATTATTTTATTTTATTTATTTTAATTAATTACAAATGTAAATAGCCACATTTGGCCAGTGACCTGCTGTCTTCTCAACCAGCCTGGGGACTCTTCTGCCCTGCTTAAGCCCCTCCTGGAAGGAGGCCGGCGGGGGAAGCTGGGGCGAGTGTCTTTGTTAAGGCGGAGAGAAAAAAGAGAGTACAATACTCTACAAGAGTTAGATTTTCAGGGTGCCGTGGCTCATGCCTGTAATCCCAGCACTTTGGGAGGCCGAGGTAGGCAGATCACCTGAGGTCAGCAGTTCAAGACCAGCCTAGCCAACATGTCGAAACCCTTTCTCTACTAAAAATACAAAAATTAGCCAGGCATGGTGGGGGGGCGCCTGTAGTCCTAGCTACTCAGGAGGCTGAGGCAGGAGAATCGCTTGAACCTGGAAGGCAGAGGTTGCAGTGAGCCAAATTTGCACCACTGCACTACAGCTCGAGCAACAAAGCAAGACTCCATCTCAAAAAAAAAAAAAGAAAAAAAAAGAGGTTTTCAGAGAGGGTTGGTAAAAGCAAAAGGAAGGTGTGTCTGTCTTGCAGGCAAGGCCAGGACTGGTGTAAAGGGAGTGAAGTACCCCAAAACCTTAAGTTACTCCCTGAATGTTGTAAGCCAGGGTTGGCGCTGGGGAAAAGTGCTTCCTTAAATACTGTATAGGTGTTTCACTCTAAAGAACCTAAACTTGGCCTGGTGCGGTGGCTCATGCCTGTAATCCCAGCACTTTGGGAGGCCGAGGCGGGCGGATCACCTGAGGTCAGGAGTTTGAGACTAGCCTGACCAACATGGTGAAACCCCATCTCTACTAAAAATACAAAATCAGCTGGGTATGGTGGCACATGCCTATAATCCCAGCTACTCGGGAGACTGAGGCAGGAGAATTGCATGAACCCAGGAGGCACAGGTTGCAGTGAGCCAAGATCGCGCCATTGCACTCCAGCCTGGGCAACAAGAGCGAAACTCCATCTCAAAAAATAAATAAATAAAATAATAAGAACCTAAACTCTCCACTCTTCCACCCTCCTCCCCTTCAGTTCCATCAAAGTGAAACCAGATCAAATGGATTGACTTAGTAGAGCCAGAAGCCTGTGTGTGGGGTGCTGTTGGGGTGAAGAAGGGTTAAATTCAAGAAAAATTGTCAGAGACATATCAAAAGGAGGCATTTCCTGATGCCCACCAGAGGTAGGCTTGCAAATCAGGTCAGCCAGCCACAGATGTGCAGGTTGTGGCCTGCACAACCCTAGGAAGCACCACCAGCTTGAAAATACACCACTGTTTTGTAGATTTATTACACTTTTCTGGGAGACACTTTCTTGTTCTAACAAAATCTCTACATAATGACAATTTTTCCAACAGATGACAGTAAAGTGTCTTGAGAAAGTGTACCTTTTAAAAAAATTCACATGGAGGTCCCTTATGGGCTAGCCCTGGCCCTGAGTAAGTTGAATCCATGGAAAATCTAAAGAATCCCTTTTCAGGCCGGGCATGGTGGCTCACGCCTGTAATCCTAGAACTTTGGGAGGCCTAGGCGGGCGGATTGCTTGAGCTCAGGAGTTTGAAACCAGCCTGGGCAACTTGGTGAAACCCCATCGATACAAAAAATTAGCCAGGCGTGCTGGCACACGCCTGTGATCCCAGCTACTCAGAAGGTTGAGGTCGGAGAATCGCTTGAGTCTGAGAGGCAGAGGTTGCAGTGAGCCAAGATGGCACCACTGCACTCCAGCCTGGGTTACAGAGACAGACCCTGTCTCAAAAATAAAAATAAAAATAAAAATTCCTTTTCCCCATCCTGTGAACTTCTCATCTAACAGTAAGATTTCCTTTCTAACAATGGACAGTTTCTGCCTTTATAAACAATATGGATGCAGCTAAGGAATTACATTCCCTTGGAGGGAATCTAAGAAAGCCTGCTTAATGTTTGTGTATTCAACCCCAGGGAACACCTTTCTGTTGCCTGAAGAAATGATACACTCAGCTGGGCATGGTGGCTCACACCTGTAATCCCAGCACTTTAGGAGGCCGAGGTGGGTGGATCATCTGAGGACAGGAGTTTGAGACCAGCCTGGCCAACGTGGTGAAATCTTGCCTCTACTAAAAATACAAAAATTAGCCAGGCATGGTGATGGGCGCCTGTAATCCCAGCTACTCAGGAAGCTGAGGCAGGAGAATCACCTGAACCCGGGAGGCGGAGGTTGCAGTGAGCTGGGATCACGCCATTGCCAACTCCAGGTTGGGCGACAACAGTGAAACTCCATCTCCAAAAAAAAAAAAAAGAAAGAAAAGAAATGATACACTCCAAAAAAGAAAAGAAAAGAAAAGAAATGATTGTAATTTCTGATGCAATCCAATTTCAAATATTCTATCTTGCAGTTCTCATAAGACACACAATTAGGAAACGTTGTTAGGGTTTCTGCCTTCTCTGGGACCTCCTCCACTTCCCTGGTAGGACCAAGGGAGTGACAGCCCCAGACATTTTTGTGTCCCTTGCCCTCTCAAGCCACAGCTGATTGGACCAGGAGGAGACCGCTAACCCAAGCTGAGCCTATCAGAGTCTCCGTCTCCCAGGAATGTGGTTGGAATTGATTCAAGACCCTCTCTCTGTGCAGCTGGTAAACTTGAGAGCTGGAGCAGCCACTTCCCACCAGCTGAGGCTGAAATTCAGAGAGAGAGAGAACAAAAGTCATGTGTGGAGAAAAACAGAAACCAGAACTCTTTCCTCAATTAGGTCCTTCCCTGAGATCTGGGTGCCCTGCCCCCCAGGGGTCCCCAAAACACCCTGCATTCTGACAAGAAATTCCCCCTCTTCACTGAAGCCATCTCAAGTGAGTTTCTCTTAAAACTAGGCTCTGCAGATAAAAGACCGTGGATCCTCCAATGGGGCTCAGAGGTGGCTCCCTGCCCCAGGGGTCACAGGACAGAAGACAAGCAACATGAAGCCCAACCCCAACTTTCCTCCAAGGTCACTCAGTGCGAAACTCCAACCATCACTTACTACTGACTCGCAATCTTCTGCTGGTTTCGGAACTTAAAAGACTTCCGGCTTTCCACCATCTTCCTGAACTGCTGCCTTAGCTTCCGGAGCTCTGCCTCCGCCTGCTGCTCTTTGGCCTTCTCCGAAGGTTCCTGGGGAGTGTCGGAGTCTTTTCTCCTGTTCTTCTTCAACTGGGGGAGATGGAGAGGAGTGGGAGGCCGTAGTGGGCCAGGTGGCTAGAGAAGCCCACAGATGGGCTTAAGAGTGAAGGGCAGTAGGGGTGGCTGGGCCATGGCTAGAAGTGGAAGACCTTCCCTTGGGTGATGTCAGCTGCTTGTCTATTACATGGAAAACCCACCCTGGCTTGCTAGGGTGGAGAGATGACTGACTTGTAATTGCATACTGTGGTGAGGGGAGGGTATTCTTTGGGGTTCTGGGTTCAAACTCTGACTGTGCCATCTAGTGGGAACTTGGGTGAGTCACTGGATGTCTCTGAGCCTCCAGCCTCCCACCTACAAAATGGGTGAGCACAGATCTGTTTGTCAGGATGAGACGAGCTAACATGTGTAAAGTGGACGGCACAGTGCCTGACCCCATAGTAGGTGCTCTGTGGCTGGGAGCTGGCATCACCTACCACAGACATCTTGAAGGAACCGCACTTTGCCTCCACTCAGACACTGTACCCAGAGAGCTCAAAGCCAGCGAGCCTTCCTCTCTCTCTCTGTCTCTCTGCAATGCCCTGTTCATGGTGGCAAAAGGAAGAGAACTTGTAAGCCACCCCTGCTGGGGGTGCAGGTCAGAATGGCACCTCCTCCCTCCCCCTGCCATCCCTTCCTCCACCCACACCTTGGCACATGAGGAGGATACCCAGATGGCTGCCCGGGTGTGACAAAAGGCACTTATTTGTTTTAAAGCAATGTTTGCCTGGAACCTGTTTCTCTCACCATTTATTATTAGGAGCTGGGCAGATGGTTCTGGCGTGTCAGTTACCCTCCTGCTCCCTGTGTACCCAAAGAGGGGGCAAAATGGCATCAGGGGGCCGGGCATGGTGGCTTATGCCTGTAACCCAGCACTTTGGGAGGCCAAGGTCGGTAGATCACTTGAGGTCAGGAGTTCGATACCAGCCTGGTCAACATGGTGAAACCCTGTCTCTACAAAAAATACAAAAAAATTAGCCAGGCATGGTGGCACACACCTGTAATCCCAGTTACTCAGGAGGCTGAGGCAGAATTGCTTGAACCCTGGAGGCAAAGATTGCAGTGAGTGAGCCGAGATCGCGCCACTGCACTCCAGCCTGGGTGACAGAGTGAGACTCCATCTCACAAAAAAAAAGGCATCGGGGCAGTGTGTCCCCTGATGGGGTTAAATAGAAATGTGCCCAACTTCAATTGCAGCTGTCAGGGAATCCCCACCCTCCCATCTTAGAGCAGGAGTCAGTATTCTTATCATGTCACCACTTGAACTTCATCTAGCCCATAGTTATTCAGAGCAAGGGACAGCATTAATCCCACACATCACAACCTTTGAGGTTGTGAGACCCACTGCACAGCCAATTCCAGACTGCAGGAGCTGGGTTCCAAAAGCAGAAATTCCAGCTTTGCCACCATTGAGGGTCCTGCAATGCAATGGTTTAAAGCATTGGTTGTGCCAATCATCAGATCTCATTTCAAATTCCTCCAAAGCCACTTATTAACCTTGGGCAAGTCACTTCAGTTCTGTAGTCCTCATTTTCCTCACCTGGACAATGGAAGAAATTCTAGAAGCCATGTCATTGAGTGTGTAAGACACTCAGCACTGTGCTTGGGACAAGTGCTCAGTACACAGTGGCTAGGATGATATGGCAGGATATGGATTGTTTCAGAGGGTGAAGGTGCAAGGTGGTGAATGTTGATGAGGGTGAGAGGGGTGTTCCTCTATCTCCTGGTAACAATACCCTGAAGTTCCCATGGGAAGCCACACCTTCCTGCACTCCTGGGGGCTGACCATACCCCACCACCTTCAAGATTGGGGCATCTGACTCTGGATGGGAGAATCAGAGCACCAGATCCCAGTCAATCTGCATGATCTCAGCCCTCTAGCCTGGGATTTCTTCAGGGGTGGATGGGCACATGAAGCTAGCTAGTCCAACCAGAGTGAATGGTGGAATTTAAGCTGGAACACTCAAGAAGAGAGAGACTTTGTTTCCTGCTGCACTTGAACCTCGGTGGATAAGTCAGGAGGGGCTGACAGCCATCTTGCCTCTGCAAGAGGCTGAGAACCAAGCTAAAATGGAGGAGAGAAGACAAAATGAAGACAGACTGAATCTTGAGGCTTGAGAACATCATCCAAGCACCAGCATTTAGCCAAGCCTGAACATACCTCTGGGTAATGTCCAATTACAGAAATCAGTATATTCCATTAAAGCAACCTGAGATGCATTTTCTATTGCTTGCAACCAAATGAGTTCTCATACCTGAAGTACTACATCTATTTAGCACATAAACTGAGCCCCCACTGTATGCTACGCACTGTGTGGAATTCAGTGGTAAGTCAGCCTGCAAAGTGCCATAAATCCTGCCTATGACAAAATAGTAAAAAAGGCTCCACAAAGAAGATGACTTTTAACTTGGGTTTTGAGGAATGAATAGGAGTTCACCAGGCAGAGAAGAAAAGTTGGAGGTTGGGGGCGTATTCTGGGCAGAGAGAACTGCCCGGGCAAAGGGTGAGAAGAAAGTGACTGAAAGGAGTATTGAGAAAATGATTTGCGCTCAAGTATAGGCAATATCTAGTGGAAAGTGGCTAGCAAAGAGATCTGTAAAAGACTGGACGCTGCTTTTTATTTTTATTTATTTATTTATTTTTAGACAGAATTTCGCTGTTGTTGCCTAGGCTGGAGTGCAATGGCACAATCTCGGCTCACTGCAACCTCTGCCTCCCGGGTTCAAGCGATTCTCCTGCCTCAGCCTCCCAAGTAGCTGGGATTACAGGCACGCACCACCATGCCCGGCTAATTTTGTATTTTTAGTAGAGACGGGGTTTCACCATTTTGGTCAGGCTGGTCTCGAATTTATGACCTCAGGTGATCCACCCACCTCGGCCTCCCAAAGTGCTGGGATTACAGGCGTGAACCACCATGTCCAGCCTGGATGCTTCTTAAAAGCAAGGATGAGATAGATCAGCCTGGAAGAGATCAGTTCATTGCCTCCCCAACAGTTGCTTCCCTCCATGTGGCATTGTTGTGTGAGTTAGCTGCCCAACCAGAGCTTCGCCTCCCTGCTCCTCTCGGATCCAGGCAGGGCTCTCTGATGAATTCTCACCAATGGGATGTGAGCAGAGGGGAAGTCTGTCACTTTCAGATCATGACTTTTAAGAAGTGGATGTGACCTTTCCATCCTTTCTTGCCTCATCTGACATTTATAGGAGGCAGAGCCACAAGACAGGTCCCCAGATCTACTTGTAGAAGAAGTCACCTGCCAACCATGAACATCCTCATTGGGCTGTTACACAAATGCGAAATTAACTTCTCTTGTGTTAAGCCAGTGAAATGTGGGGATGTATTTGTTACAGCAGCTAGCATGCCTCAGAGAATACCCTAACTTCTTTCTGCCTAATACAAATCTGATTTTGTACCCCTTCAATGTGCCCAGTCCCAGAGGATGACTCATGATTGGTTCCTGCTAATCGTGGTAACCCCACTTCCCTTTGTCAATGATTGGTCTAATGATAGACATGTGACCCAGATATGGCCAATGAGACATAAGGAGAAGTATATTCCATTCCTTTGGGACAAAAAGTGAGAACTTGGGCTGGGCGCAGTGGCTCACGCCTGTAATCCCAGCACTTTGAGAGGCCAAGGCAGGCAGATCACTTGGGGTCAGGAGACTGAGACCAGCCTGGCCAACATGGTGAAACTCCGTCTCTACTAAAAATACAAAAATTAGCTGGGCATGGTAGTGGGCACCTGTAATCCCAGCTACTCAAGAGGCTGAGGCAGGAGAATCGCTTGAGCCTGGGAGATGGAGGTTGCAGTGAGCTGAGATCGCACCACTGCACTCTAGCCTGGGCAACAGAGTAAGACTCCGTCTCAAAAAAAAAAAAAAAGAAGTGAGAGCTTGTTCGTGTTCCTCTCTCCTTCTGCTTTTAGAAATTATTGTGAAGGCATGCAAGATGGTGCAGTGGCAACCATCCCATGACCATGAAGAGAAATATCACCGTCACACCTAAAGACAGCAAAGAGGAAAGATAGGAAAAAATTTAGGTCCTAACTGACACTGTTGGCTACTGCCCCATCCCGGGAACTGCCTACCTCTAGACATCATGTTAGGTGAAATAACAAGAGTCACTGTTGTTTAAGGCAGTCACCAAATATTTTGTTCATTGAAACCTAAAGCATTCCTAACTGACATGGTCCATACCTTGAAAATGGTTCTCAGGTTAACGGGTGATAGGAAAATAGTGGCTGGTAATGTAGGAACCTCTGGATTTTCCCTGATGTTTTTGAGGGTTTGGGGGCCAACTGCATTGTCTGATGTTGGGAAATTCCCACAGGCAGGGAAGTGGTATAAGACAATGGTTCTGTATCTTGATCATTTCTGGAAGAGTCCTCCAGGTAGGGGTAGAAGCTGTAGGAGGATTTACCTGACTAACAAGGTTTGGGCAAAGGATGCTCTCTCTGGGACCTCTTTCAACCCTGGAATTTGGGGCAGCTCCAATTTCATATTGTCCAGGAGCTGTTCTATGTTCCAGGGCCCTTTGGGTCCTAAGTGGATTTGTAACACACCATCTTAATAACATGAAATGGGTATACCTGACCTTCACTGACAGTGTGATTTGACCTCTCTGAGCCTCAGTTTCCTCATCTGTAGAATGGGGATACCCACACCCATATCTCAGCGTAAAATAATGTCTGTAAAGTGGTTAGCATAGTGCCTAGCTCATGACAGACGCTGGGTGAACGTAGCCTGTTTGTGAAGTGGGATTTTCAAGTACCAGTCTGTCTGGCCCATGAGATCATTGGCTGGGTTATGCACCATTCTCCAGGAACCAAAAGCTCCATCACCTCCTGCCTTTTTGCTGATCCATATGCGCATACATAGTCACTCTTCCCTAGGGTGCTGGCTTCTCTTCAGGTTCCAGATGTTAACCCAGGCCTTTCCCTTTTGATCAGTGCCCTCTGGGATGGGCTCCTACATTCCCTGGGGAACAGATCCACCCCCTCACCCCCATCCTCATAGCTTGGCCTGCAGAGCATCTCCCGGATGTCCTGACCCCTGGCTTACCACCCTCTCATTCAAGGGTCTCAAACTCACAGCCCATGGGGCCAATTCAACCTACCTCCAGTTCTGTTCCACAGTGTTTCAAAACATAAATGTGGGTCATGCACTCACTCTCCTGGCCACAGGCCCCACTCCTCCCTATTGGCTAACCTCCCCTCCCCACAATTCTCACATTTTCTGTAACTGCCTAGAGCCAGCAGGAATCTGAATTTGCAGTTCCTGGTAGGAATCTAAAAGCTGCCCACTTCTGGGGAACAGCGTGTGTGAGGAAAAGTGCAGAGAAGCCCAGCGGCCCAGGTCAGGGGACGTCAGGCAAGGGCCTCCTGCTCCTTGGGCCTCAGTCTATTCACCACAGCATCCATAGTCCTGGGCGCATGGGCAGCTCTTGGTAAATACAGTTTGAATGAATGAAGTTTCCTCCAGGCAGAGATCATCTTCATTTATCTAATATCTAATTAGGCCTGCACCTCATCTGCTTCTGAATTTTAACAACCTGCCTTTAAAAGACAAGCCTGCCCCGGAAGGATTCCCTAGGGACCTTGGGACAGGCAGCTATGTGGATCATATTGAGCCAGGGCTGCACAACCTGGAATTAAACATGTGCTTAGGGCACTAGCCAAACAGGAGCACAGAAACACATACACAGTTTGTTGTTGTTGTTGTTGTTGTTTTTGTTGTTGTTTTTCTTGTTTGTTTTGTTTTTTGTTTTTTAAGGATTATTATGGGAGGAAAATAAAAATTTGTTGAACTTTTTTTTTTTTTTTCCTTTTTTGAGACAGGGTCTCTCTCTCTCTCTCTGTCACCCAGGCTAGCGTGCAGTGGTTCAATCTCGGCTCACTGCAGCCTCAACCTTCCCGGGCTTAAGCGATCCTCCCCCTTCAGCCTCCCAAGAAGCTGGGACTACAAGTGGCACCACCACGCCCGGCTAAGTTTTTAAATATTTTGTAAAGACGAATTTGCCCGAGCTGGTCTCGAACCCCTGGGCTCAAGCGATCCTCTTGCCTCAGCCTCCCAAAGTGCTAGAATTACAGGCATGAGCCACCTCGCGAGGCTCTGGAGTTATTTTACACACTACAATTTATTTATGCATGATTGCGGGAGACCCTGATACTTTCAAGGCTGAGGGCAGCGAGATCTGAATGGACTGGGGACCGCGACCGCTCTTTCCTTTTCCCTGGCAGGGGGAGCTGTGGCGCAGCAGGCGCGGCCGGGCGGGCAGCGAAACTTACCAATGGCGGGGCCCGGACTGCTTGTCCGTGGCTGCTCGGGCCGCTTGTCCGACGGCTGCTGCAACTGCGCTTCCGACGGTGCCGGGAGGACTGCTTGCTGCGCGGCCTCGCTGCGCCACACCCCCAGCCCCACGCCCGGGCGTTCTGGGACCCCTGGAACGGGCGCCTTTGTGACTCGCACAAACATGGACGTTCTCCCCTGCAAGTCCACTGGGAGGGCACAGGGCCCTCGGGAGGAGAGGACAAGAGCAGCTGGTTGGAGGGAAGCTTTTGGTTGGGGGAGAGGGGCGACACACTCTCCAGCGACCCCTTACCAGACTACCCGGACCCTCATGACGCTAAGTGACTTCTTGAGTCAATCAACAGTCTTAGCCCCTCCCTCGGCCAACGCCATGGAATCGCTGGTCCACCTCGCCCCTCACACCCCATTCACCGTCTTCTTAGCCTACACCTACACTCATGCTCACAGCAGCCCTGCTAGGTACAGACTTCACACGCAGCTAACTCAAAGGAGCCCAGTTTTCCCTACTCTGAAAAATAAAATAAAATAAGAATAAATTTTTTAAAATGTTGGGGGGGGAAGAGAAATATTTCATGAGAAAAATAACTTCATCAGTGCAGGAGAATTTTCTTCAGAACATCCACCTGACCCCCACCCACTGTGAGCATAACACGGGAACCCAAGTGTGATCCAGGCAAGTGAGCTTTTCACTGCCCTAACGGAGTTTAGTGGTTTAAAGATACACATTTTTCATACAATCGGCCCTGAAACACAAGTCAGCTACTTTCTCTGGGGCTAAGCTCTAGAAACAATCACAGAATTAATGGAAAATTATTGGGGGTACCTGTTTTCTACAGTAATTTGGATTCCATGTGATTTCCACTTTAACTCCTAGCCCCCTGAGTGGATTGTAGTAGCTCAGCCCTGCTAAGGTCTCCACTTCATCCGTAAATTCTTGGGACAGGATGTGTTTTAGAACTTACCATATTTTGGAGGCCAGGTGCGCTGGCTCGTGCCTATAATCCTAGCACTTTGGGAGGCTGAGGCGGGTAGATCATTTAAGGTCAGGAGCTCAAGACCAGCCTGGCCAACATGGTGAAACCGTGTGTATTTCTTTTTTTTTTTTTTTTTTTTGTATTTCTACTAAAAATACAACAAATTTAGCCTGGCATGGTGGCACACACCTGGTGGGTGCCTGTAGTCTCTGCTACTCGGGAGGCTAGGGCAGGAGAATTGCTTGAACCCAGGAGGCAAAGGTTGCCGTGAGCCAAGATCACACTCACTGCAGCCTGGGTGACAGAGTGAGACTCCGTTTCAAAAAAAAAAAAAAAATTTACCATGTTTTTGGTTTCAGAAAGATAATATGGTACGCAAGGGAGTATGTTGCCCCTAATGTTGCTGGCAGCCACGTTGTAACCATGAGGGAAGTCAGTGGGACAGTATATTACATACAGGGTTCGGGCCACACAGTCCAGATCAAACGAATTACCATTTCTGCAAGGAAACATCAATATTCATGTCAAGTAAGATAAGGATAGATTATGAACAGCTACATGTCAGGCCTTGCCTCCAAATGATTCATATGAAGTGTTTTGGATACACTTGACCATCCTTATTTTACAGATGGGGAAACAGACTTAGAGAAACCGAGTTTTGCAGTCAGTGGAGCAGCCAGGATTTGAACCCAAGGCTCCCTGTCTCTAGAGCCCCACGCTTTTCCACACCCTGACTGAAACCACAGCCCCAAAGCTGAGCAGCCCTGCAAGCTGATATCTCCCATCTCTGATATTTAAAGGGCTGCTCCAGCACTCAGCTCCATGCAGAGCCCAATGACTCACACATTTCAAGTGTCAGCGACTGAAAAATGATTAAGTTCAATTAGGTTCAGGACTTGTTAAAAATAGACCTTCCTCCGACAAATTTACTCTCTTTGTCTTTATGGGCGCAGCTCTCAGCAGCCCCCATGCAGAGACGTATCAGGCTTTTTTAATTAGAACATGTCAGAATCGATTCTGCTAAAGGGACCTTCTGCTTCATCAGCGGGACTTGGAGCAGGGTGAGATGCCAGCTTGCCAAAGCGATGAGCCAGCGGTGGGAAATGTTGGCGACAGCAGAGCCTCCAGAACACAGGAGGAAATTAGAGCCAAGCCGCAGAGGGACCAGGAAGAGGCATTTGGACGCAGACCAGAAAACTGACAGTCCAAGTGACTCTTTGGTTACAAAAATCAGAAACCCATTCGAACTATCTCAAAATGAATTTTTTTCTTTGGCCTCCTCATCTGTTTCCCTTTCCTTCTTCCCAGCCGATCCCAATTTGTTCAGGTAACAGTCCTTCCCCATTGAGCCTATGTAACCAGGAGCAATTGAGTTTTACACACACCTCCAAGGTAGATCTCCATTAGTGTTAGCAAATCACAGCCATCCCATCATCCTCCTTGCCAATGACTGGGAATCTAAGTTTAAGCCAATTAGTGCATAGCATTCTCCCAGAAACTTCTACTGGTCCAGGAATAGGCGTGCAACTGACAGTGGCCTATCAGACAGAAAGGAAGAACTTGGGGTGGAGGGAGATGCTTTTCTACCCTTATGGATGCAAACAAGAAAGCATGTTGCCCCTCATGTTGCTGACAGCCCTCTGGCAACTATGAGGGAAGCCAGTGTGAGATCAAGGCTAACACACGATGGAGGGAGGAGCCTAGGGAGAATTACAGAACAATGTGGCTGGCACCCTGATCATACCTTGCCTGAAACCCACCTTATGAACAATAGGAACTCTGCATTTCCTATTATGTGAATGAATATGTTTTCTTGTTTTTTAAGCCAGTGTGGATTGCAGTTTCTGTTTCTTTCATCTAAAGCATGCTGCATCGTATGAATGCTAGGGCTATCTCACGAAGGTTGGAGGCAGATCCCATGAGGAACAAGAACCCAGAACTATTAAACTGTCAGAAACCAAGGCAGCTCCTCCCTCTAGCCCTCTCTGGAACCACCTGGTCTCTCAACTTGGCCTCTTTTTTTAAGGACTATTTTCTCTGCTGTCCCCTCTTCCTCCCATCTTGCTTCTTATAAGTTCCCATTTTAGAACTCAGTTTAAAAAAAAAAAAATCAATGTCCTCATCTCAACTTCCTCATCTCTTCCCAAGAGATGCTCCAATGTCCTCCTCTCTTCCCAAGAGAACACGATTGTCCTAGTCTAGATTTGATGTCCTGGCCCAATGATGTGGGTCCAGGGGGCCATGGTCAGGTGGTCCCCAACAGGGAATGTGAAAATAATTCTCACCAGGTGCAGTGGCTCATGCCTGTAATCCCAGCACTTTGGGAGGTCAAGGTGGGTTGATCGCTTGAGCCCAGGAGTTCGAGACCAGCCTGGGCAACATGGCAAGACTCTGTCTCTGCAAAAAATACAAAAATTAGCTGGGAATGGTGGCATGCACCTGTAGTCCTAACTACTCAGGAGGCTAAGACAGGAGGAACACCTGAGCCTGGGAGTTCGAGGCTGCAATGAGCTACGATCATGCTGCTGCACTCCAACCTGGGTGACAGAGCAATACCCTGTCTCAGAAAAATAAAAAATAAAAAAAATTCTTAGAAAAGGGGGCACAGGCAGGGAGGGCGCAGTAGTGTAATGGAGAGAACTGCTCTGCTTTGCACCCTGAGAAAAGCAAATAGACCTCTCTGAGCCTCAATTTCTTGTGACTGCCAGGACCAAATTGAGAACTTTAAAGTCTGCAAAGGTTGTGAAACATTTCACCCCACCTATGACATTCAATAAAAACAGTACCGATCCACAAGCTAAGTGTCAAGTAGTCTGGATTCCGACTTCTGCTGTCATGTGTATTGAATAACATAACAAATCATTTTGGGGGAAAAAAAAGTGTGGGTGCCTCAACTTCACTGGTGCCATTAGTCTCACTTCATTTGTTTTCTTGGTAACAAATAAACTGTTGTTGTTCCTCAGCGAAGGAGGCCACTCCAGCCCCTTCCATCTTCCCCTGCCCTGCTGAGTGGCGTAATCTCCACGCCTGTGGTATTCGAGGTCCCCCAATCCTCCTTCCTTCTGTGGCGGATTGGACAAGAAGAGAACACCTCACGCAAGTTAAACCAATCAGAGCTTCTTTCCCAGGAAATGGAATCTGGACACAAAATTCCCTGGGAAACAAAGGACTGATGAATAGGTTCATGAGGTGTTGGGTGCTGGAGCCAACAGACTGTGTGAAGTCAGGCCAGGGTAGCCTTCTTTTGCCAAGTCTACATTGCCGTGGCCACACAGGCAGACCGTGCACAAAGCCCTTCCTCACATTTTCCCTGCTAGCAAAGTCCTGATTTTTATTCTAGACTTGGGTGGAGGACCCTGGATCTCACAGGTCTCAAGATCTCATCGAGCCCACCTGAGATCTCAGGGTGGCCAATGAGAGGGGAAGTCCACTGGGAGAACTTGGGACAGGTGCTGGCCGAATGTCTCCAGTCCTCAGAGTCCATGGTGTAAGCTGAAGCGCATGGGCCCACAGGTGGAGGGAGGTGAGTTCTGTTCCCACTGCAGAGCCACCAAGCCCACCGGATCATCTGTGGACTGCCTAATGGCCTTCAATGCATTCCACATCCACTTAAGCCAGCTGGAGAGGATTCTGTTGTTTGCAACCAAGAACTATCAGATACAGCCTTCCCCTTCCAGAACCAGGAGCTTCAGGGGCTGCAGGTTATGGTGCAGATATGGCCAAGTCCAAGAACCACACTGCAGACAACCAGTCCCAAAAACAGCACAGAAATGGCATCAAAAAATTCTGATCACAGGCCGGATATGGTGACTCATACCTGTAATCCCAGCACTTTGGGAGGCCAAGGTGGAAAGATCACTAAAGGTCAGGACTTTGAGACCAGCCTGGCCAACATGGTGAGAGCCTGTCTCTACTAAAAATACAAAAAAATTAGCCGGGCATGGTGGCATGCACCTGTAGTCCCAGCTACTCAGGAGGCTGAGGCAGGAGAATCGCTTGAACCTGGGTGGCAGAGGTTACAGTGAGCTGAGATTGCACCATTGCACTCCAGCCTGAGTGACCGAGGGAGGCTCTGTCTCAAACAAACAAACAAAAAACAAATTCTGATCGCAAAGATATGAATCTCTTTAGGGGGTGGACCCTAAGTTCCTGAGGAACATGCGCTTTGCCAAGAAGCACAACAAAAAGAGCCTGAAGAAGATGCAGGCCAACAATGCCAAGGCCATGGGTGCACGTGCCGAGGCTATCAAGGCCCTGGCAAAGCCCGAGGAGGCTAAGCCCAAGATCCCAAAGGGCATCAGCCACAAGCTTGATCGACCTGCCTGCATCACCCACTCCAAGCTTGGGAAGCTCCATCAACCTGCCTGCATCACCCCACTGGAGTGCAGTGGTGAGATCTCAGCTCACTGCAACCTCTGCCTCCCAGGTTCAAGTGATTCTCCTGCCTTGTGCTGGCACTGCCAAGCGTCTCAGCCTCTGTCGGCCAAAGGCCAAGGCCAAGGATCAAACCAAGGCTTGGGGTCCAGCTTCACTTCCAGCTCAGGCTCCCGAAGGCACCCAGGCCCTGACAAAGGCTTCACAGTAGAGGTCTCTGTCTGCCTACATGAGGATGGAAGGACTGGTGTGACCCCTGGGCTGTCATCCCCATGGGACTATTGTCCTCCTGTGCTCTTTGTACAAATAAACTGAGGCAGGAAAGAAAAAAGAACTATCAGATACAGAGACCGTGGCCATTGTTGACATCCAAAGTTTCCAATTCTTCCCTAGTGGGATCCAGAATTGCACCCCTCTTGGCCTCCCTTCCAATTGTCAGAGGCATTTGAATCAAAGCAACTCCATCTTGAGTAGGGGCTGGGTAAAATAAGGCTAAGACCTACTGGGCTGCATTCCTAAATGGTTAAGGCATTCTAAGTCACAGGATGAGATAGGAGGACAGCACAAGATACAGATCATAAAGACCTTGCTGATAAAACAGTTTGCAGAAAAGCAGCCGGCTAAAATCCACCAAATACAAGATGGCGACGAGTGTTCTCTGGTCGTCCTCATTGCTGCTCTCCCACCAGCGTCATGACAGTTTATAAATGCCATGGCAATGTCAGGAAGTTACCCTATATGATCTAAAAAAGGGAGACATGAATAATCCACCCCTTGTTTAGCATATCATCAAGAAATAACCATAAAAATGGGCAATCAGCAGACCTCGGGACAGCTCTGTCTATGGAGTAGCCATTCTTTTATCCCTTTACTTTCTTAATAAACTTGCTGTCACTTTACTCTATGGACTCACTCTGAATTCATTCTTGCAGGAGATCCAAGAACCCTCTCTTGGGGTCTGGATCCGGATCCCTTTCCTGTAACACAGTGAGGCACAATGGCACAGTGGACAGAATGCTGGAGTCCTGGATCTGCCACTGGTTTGCTGTGTGCCCCTAGAAAAGCAAATAGACTTCTCTGAGCCTTGATTTATTGAGACTGCCAGGACCAAATGGAGAACTTTAAAGCCTGCAAAGATTGTGAAATATTTTACCCCACCCATGGCATTCAAAATAAAAACAGGGCTGAGCACGGTGGCTCACACCTGTAATCCCAGCACTTTGGGAGTCTAAGGCAGGCAGATAACCTGAGGTCAGGAGTTCAAGACCAGCCTGGCCAACATGGTGAAACCCCATCTCTCCTAAAAATACAAATATGAGCTGGGTATGGTGGTGCGTGCCTGTAGTCCTAGCTTCTTGGGAGGCTGAGGCAGGAGAATCGCTTGAACCCGGGCAGTGGAAGTTGCAGTGAGCCGAGATTATACCACTGCACTCCAGCCTAGGTAACAGAGCGAGATTCCATCTCAAAAAACAAACAAACAAAATAAGTAAAACAGTACTAATCCATAAGATAAGTGCCACTCATTATCTCAGTGACAGACTTCTGACACAGGTGTAGATTCTTCAGAAAACATTTTGGCCTCACACAGCAAGAGTTATAAAAATGTTTATATTCTTCAACCCAGGAAACCTAAATGTGGAGATTCATCCTAAGAAAATAAGTCAAACTTGGGGATTTTTTTTTTTTTTTTTTTTTTTGAGACAGAGTCTCCCTCTATTGCTGAGGCTGGAGTGCAGTGGCACTATCTCGGCTCACTGCAACCTCCACCTCCCAGATTAAAGCGATTCACCTGCCTCAGCCTCCCAAGTAGCTGGGACTACAGGTGTGTGCCACCACACCCAGATAATTTTTGCATTTTTTAGTAGAGACGGGGTTTTGCCATATTGGCTAGGCTGGTCTCGAACTTCTGACCTCACATGATCCACCTGCCTTGGCCTCCCAAACTCCTGGGAGTACAGGCATCAGCCACCATGCCCGGCCAAGTCAAAGATTTTTAAAATGCAAAGGCACTCTTGTGTTCTCCTCTCTCTGTGCCCTTTGATGGTATGGCAAGGCATTTAAAGATGTTTCTGACATTTTTTTAAATTCTAAGACGATGTTAACTATACGGTTATTGGCTAGAAATCCTGAGTTATCAACTGTACATATCCATAGTTTGTAAAAAAAGAACAAAACAACCGAGACAAACTCTCGATGTTCCTCACTTGGCAATGAGGCCGTGGGGGAAGATGGCTTTCGGAGGAGTGGTAGCTCAGGGCGTGCACTGTGAGACTGGACCTGTTGACTCTGTGGTGAGCATCTATTTAGCTTCAGGTGGTCTTGTTTCTGTATAGAGTGACACAGCATTCTGCTGCCATTCTTAGCTGTGAACAAAGTGGGATCAGCTGGCATGAGAAGTGTTTGGGGGTTTTTTGGTTGTTTTTTGTTTTTTTGAGACAGAGTTTCGCTCTTGTTGCCCAGGCTGGAGTGCAATGGTGCAGTCTCAACTCACCCCAACCTCCGCCTCCCGGGTTCATGCGATTCTCCTACCTCAGCCTCTTGAGTAGCTGGGATTACAGGCACCCACAACCATGCCTGGCTAATTTTTGTATTTTTAGTAGAGACAGGGCTTCGCCATGTTGGCCAGGCCGGCCTCAAACTCCTGACCTCAGGTGATCCACCCGCCTCGGCCTCCTAAAAAAGTTCTGGGATTACAGGCGTGAGCCACCATGCCCAGCCTTTTTTTTTCTTTTCGAGATAGGGTCTCCCTCTGTTGCCTACACTGGAGTCCAGTGGTGCAGTCATAGCTTACTGCAGCCTTGACCTTCCAGCCTCAAGTGATCCTCCCACCTCAGCCTCCTGAGGAGCTGGAACTACACCGCACCTGGCTTTTTTTTTTTTTTTTTTTTTTTAACAGAGACAGGGTCTGTGTTGGCCAGGCTGGTCTTGAACCTCTGGCCTCAAATGATCCTCCCACCTCGGCCTCCCGAAGTGCTGGGATTATAGACATGAGCCACTGCACCTGGCCTAAATTTTGTTTTAAACAAACTACAGAACTCTTCCTTGTCAGCAAAGCAAAGAGCCACCCATCAGTGAAAGTTCAAGAATCAGGCCGGGTGCAGCAGCTCATGCCTATAATCCCAGCACTTTAGAAGGCCGAGGTAGGAAGATCACCTGAGGTCAGGAGTTCGAGACCAGCCTGGCCAACATGGCAAGCCCCATCTCTACTAAAAATACAAAAAAAGGCTGGGCGCAGTGGCTCACGCCTATAATCCCAGCACTTTGGGAGGCCGAGGCAGGTGGATCACGAGATTGAGACCATCCTGGCTAACAAGGTGAAACCCCGCCTCTACTAAAAAAACAAAAAAAGCCAGGCTGAGGCAGGAGAATGGCGTGAACCCGGGAGGCAGAGTTTGCAGTGAGCCAAAATCCCGCCACTGCACTCCAGCCTGGGCGACAGAGCTAGACTCCGTCTCAAAAAAAAAAAAACAAATTAGCCAGGCGTGGTGGCAGGCACCTGTAATCCCAGCTACTCGGGAGGCTGAGGCAGGGGAATCACTAGAACCCAGGAGGGGGAGGTTGCAGTGAGCCAAGATCTTGCCACTGCACTCCAGCCTGGGCAACAAAGTGAGACTCCATGTCGAAAAAAAAAAAAGAAGAAGAAGAAGAATCTTCTTTATTTTGTATGTTTAGAATGCTGAGGTATTTTTCAAGTTACATTAACAGCATTGCACTTTTTAAAAAGAAAAAGAAAATAAGCCAAAGGCAAAAAAAATCCATATATACAAAGATGCCGATTGTAAAATCATCTCTACATAGGCAAGTGGAAATAA